>NC_090446.1:206322622-207572622 GCF_031143425.1 Pleurodeles waltl
TGGACATCATAAATAAAATAGCCCCCAACTCACCCGACCGGTGAGATTAGTTAATAGTGTCAGTTCAATCTCAGTGACAAATAGTAAATTCCATTACAGGTAGCCAGAATTTAAACACTGACTGAAAATGGCTCTTCCACACACGAGCACGAAGGAAACGCGAAAGAATACAGTCTATGAAATAAAGTATTTGCAGATCAACTTCTAAGAGCAATGTTTCAACATAAGTATCAGCCAAATCCAAACCATTAAGGCTTCCGGGTTCATACACTTTGCAGTTTGACTTTTTCGTCGAATTTATCCATATTTATTTTTCACTAACATTATAGGTATTTATCTGTATTTACTTTTGTAGTTAGTGAAAAAAGTGTTCTACCTAATATAACACATTAGGCCAGAAAATATCATGCGGTCATAACAGAGTACACTTCAGTTTCACAGAACCCAAGGGCTTTTTGTATTAAAATCACTTTTCCCGGGGCTAAAGATAGAATATTTTTCAAAAAGAAACTCTATGCAAAATACAAGAAATCATGTGAGAAGAAATTATGTTATCATAATCCCAATGTCGCCTGCAGTACAGATATCCCCCAGGCCTAAATTGAGCACCTGTATATAATAAACAATGGATTAATCTGAAAAAATAACGATGGTACACTTATATGTGCATATAAATTGCTTTTAATCCTAAAGAGATTCCTCCTGACAGGGAGCCACATTGGAAAGGACGATTCTTAAATCGTATCTATGCCCCTTTCAGGAAACTCTTATAGTTTATTTAAAACAGGGGGAAGCCGCCTAAGTTTGACATCCTTTACCCAGCGCTGAACTCAACTGTCCCCCCACCACCATTCTTACATGATGCTCATAGAGCTTGCAGAGTCCCCATCCTGGAGGCTGCGAGCATTGTAATGCCAATGCGGTCTAGATTGTGAGATGCTTAACCACACACTAAGCACAACAGCTTGTTGCCTGACTATTCACTGAGTGCATCATCTTTTCCTGAATGCTGGCAATCTCTGGTAAACTCTTGCTACAGATTTAGAGCTTCACTGTATAAATATCACATGCAGTACATGACATGCATGTTCAATATACCTTGAATTTGCCAATCATAGCACACAGAGATCTAGGATCTTTGTCAACTCCTGTTTTCTCACTGGCCAGAGGAACACATAAGGAAAGTCAAACAGCAAGCCAATGAACACTTACACCAGTAGACACGCAATGAAGCAGGAATGTGGCCTTTTTGTGCGCACAATCCACCTCCACGCTCGCACAGTATCCATTACTGATCTCTCACAGAGTTCAGCCCCTCCTGAAAAAACCTGATACACAGAAGCACAATTAATCCCGCATGTATTGAAACAAAAAACGTATGTACCCAACCTGGAGGCATCCGTTTATCATGTTAAATAACACGACCATCTGTTGGTGCACCTGATGCTCAATACATCACCAAAAACCATACCCATGTTTGGAATTAGATCACAGAGCAGGTCAATGCTGTGTCATCAAACAGATGAAAGTTGAAGGAAGTGAAAAAGTAGTACAATAACCTCAGAAGCCGGGTGCAGGACATAGTGGTACGGGACAAGTGAGAGGCCTTGGGGAGTTCACTCATGCAGATGTATATGAAACCTGGGAGAAGGAAGTATTTTCTACACACTGGACATTTTGGGCATTTAGGTTGGGAGGCCCCATGAAACTACAGGTAAGAACAGAGTATGTACTCACAAGCCACTAGTAAACAAGTGTGGTCTCGTTGTGCCAGCGGTTATATGTGGCACATAACAGGCTGCCAAAGGCCACTTGTGGATGTGTAGGAGAGTAGATCCAGACGATGTCATGGCCCGTTTTTTGATCAATTGACATAGTACATCATAAAGAAAATCCACTATACTTGCTGGCATACAGTGATGTGGCAAACAGTACCTGCCCAAAATACCCTGCCCCCCCCCCCTCCTGCACAGGGAATCTGCCCACTGTGAAGAGTAGCATTGAAAGGTTGTGAATCCTACATGGTGCCATGCCATATTTGCAATATTAATACATATTGACCCAGAAAATTGTGGGGCTGCATAGACTTGTTGAGAAAATGTATGTCCGGAAGCATCCATGTTGCACAACTGACTGGAGCATATTCAAGAATTATGTGCCGAAGATTATGACACAGACACACAAAACCAACAGAAACCATCCTCAACCACAAATCTGCCAGAACCACTGAATGCGATAAACTGTTGAAACTAGCACCCATACCGTTATGCCACCAAAACAATGCCCTCCAAATAATGACCCACGCATCACCACAGCGGACATTCAACGGGGGTAAACCATTTACAAAACAAGTACAAAACAATACAAGATTGGCTAAAACAAAACAAACCTGACACAAATACACCCACCCACCAACAGCACTATAAAACACCCCCCACAATAACCACACACCTTTGCAAACACGAGAAGACTGCCACGTCAATCACAGAGACAACTGCACACACATACCACAACTACCCATACATCCATCATGCACCACACACCACACACCCCACCACATCACACATCACCCTCTGCATAACACATACACCACACAACACCCATGTCCCCACAAAGGCACCCTCCTTTCACTGATGAGGAGCTGCGGGTCATGGTGGAGGAAATAGTCAGCTGTTTGGCGCACAGGTACAGCAGATCTCCATTGCCAGGAAGATAGAGCTATGGCGGAGAATCGTGTACAGGTGAATGCCCTGGGACAACATCCACGCACAAAGGACGACATCCGGAAGAGGCGGAATGACCTTCAGAGGAAGGTGCGTTCCATTGCAGCAAGGCACCAGCTCGCCATCAGGAGGACTGGCGGTGGACCCTCACCTCCTCCCCCACAGCTGACAGCATGGGAGTAGCAAGTCTTGGCAATACTGCATCCTGAGGGACTCACTAGAGTACCCAGAGGACTGGACCCTGGTGAGTCACCTTTAACAACCTATCACCCCCATACCTGCATGCCATCTCACCCCCTCACCCTGTCTCCCTTCTCCTCACTCCATCCCACACAGTGCTCCACCCCAATCGCCACACCTAAGTGTCAACCCCTGAATGCCATACCCACAACAAGCACACGCCTTCCAGCTCTGCATGCACAACCAACACCAATACATGCACAGCATGGAGAACTAACAATCCCACAATACATCACCGTACACAACCAAAGGTGGGAGGACAACACCAATAACATTGGGAAAGCTAGAAATGCGGAATATGTCACAGACAAGTACCCTAACACATCACTTGCATCCCCGCAGGTGCCCCAGCCAATCTCAGCAGTGAATAGGTGCCAAGCCTACCCAGTCTCCCATCAGAAGATGCCCCCAGTGATGAGAGCAACTCAGGAGGTGTGGATTTGGATGAACTCCCTGCCCCATCTGGGACCACTGGTCAGTCGGCTACCCCATCCCGCAGCCAGTCCACTACAGGACCCCCCTCTGAATCAAACACCACAGCAGCCAGCCAACGTCCCCAGACCTCTGTCCGCAGGACACATCAATCAGTAGTGTGCCCACCTGTACAGGGACCCGAGTCCACACCACACAGGCAAGACAATGAGGGTCCTGGTGTCAGTGGGAGTGGGAACACCATTCAGGGGACACAGGCATAGGGGGCCAGGGACAGTCAGAGGACAGCTGTGCGCCAGGGGGAGGAGAGGAGCAGGGAACCCACTGCCCAGGAGGCTCTCACAAATGTCCTGGGGGCATACCAACAATCGCAGGACAGGATGGGTCAGGTGCTCAACATCATGCAGGATAACCAGCGGCTGCAGGGGGAACACCACCAGGAGGTCATTCAACAATTGCAGGCCTTGAATATCCCCACGGCCTCCATTGCAGGGATGCTGGGTGACATGGCCAACATCATGCAGGAGTCCGGAACACACCAGCGGGCCCCTACCACTAGCCAGTGTACTGACGAGCCCTCCACATCTGCTGCAGCTAGTGGACAGGAGTCACAGGCCACCAGCACCCCTCCACCTGCATAAGATGAACCACCCTGCAAACATTCCCTGCAACCCAGACAGACACCAGAGACAGTTGCCAAGACCAAGACCACCACCAGGAAATGAGCCCCTTCAGAATGCCCACCCTTGTGTTCCACTGTGTCACCATGTTCACTTTGACCTGCCATTGCTCCACTTCCTAAGGCCCCTTGGACACTGGACTTGTGCTACAAACAGACTGGCCCACTCCACTGGACTTTTCCCAACCATCACCCCACCCTATTTCACTATGCATTATGGGGGTCATTCTGACCCAGGCGGGCGGCGGGAGCCGCCCGCCTGGCGGAACCGACATTTGACCGCTCAGCGGTCAAAAGACCGCTGGAGGCATTCCGACCTTTTCTGCTGGGCCAGCGCCCGCCGGCCCAGCGGGAAGGGGGCCTGCAACATTGAAGTCGGCTCCGAATGGAGCCGGCGATGTTGCAGGTGTGCGACGGGTGCAGTTGCACCCGTCGTGCTTTTCACTGTCTGCTAGGCAGACAGTGAAAAGCAGGCTGGGGCCCTGTTAGGGGGCCCCTGCACTGCCCATGCCAGTGGCATGGGCAGTGCAGGGGCCCCCAGGGGCCCCAGGACACCCGTTCCCGCCAGCATCTTCCTGGCGGTGTAAACCGTCTTCGCCCAGCCGGGGGAAATCCGGCGGGAAACCGCCGGACCCGGTTTTCTGACCGCGGCTTTACCGCTGCGGTCAGAATGGGCAGGGAAGCACCGCCAGCCTGTTGGCGGTGCTTCCTCCATTCGCGGCACCGCCAGGGTCGGAATGACCCCCTATATACCTAATTTAAAAATAAACACCCTTGGAAACAACTTGAGTAGTAGTGCTTTATCAGAAAGAAATTTACAATGTATTGAACTGTTTTGAACTGCATCATCCTGTGCAAATGTCCTGTAATGTGTTAATCCATTCTACTTATGTGTCTCAGCCGTCTGTACACATCACAGCATTACACTATTGGAACCACACCAACATCTGCAATAAGAGAAGGCATAGGTGACAGTCAGTTGGGATGCAAAGGTAGTGACTGGCATTATACTACAGCCACACAGCACATCACTGAAATATAGTTCAACAGTCTTAACTGAGTGTCATTGGAAGTGCTTCTGAATGATATGTGTCCTGTTGTGCACATCCTCCTCTTCTTTCTCCTCCTCCTCACTGTCGTCAGTGTCCACTGCTGGTACAGGTGCATTGTCACCCTCCTCCTCCTGCAGATAGGGCACATGGCGTCTGAGGGCCAAATTGGGCAGCATGCAGCACTCCACAACAATCTTGCAGACCTTCTCAGGGGAGTAGCATAGGGATCCACCTGTCAGATGGAGGCACCTGAACCTGGCCTTCAGGAGACCGAAGGTGTGTTCAACAATCCTCTTGGTATGCCCATGAGCACCATTGTACCAATTCTCAGCCCATGTTCTCAGATTCCCAACAGGGTCAACAGCCACGACAGGTTTGGGTAGCTGGAGTCACCTGGAAGAAGTGATGGACACACATAAGCCTTGCACAATGACATGGGGTATGACTCCTGTAGATATACACAGACATACATTGGGTGGGGAGTCAAGCTCATCTATGAGCCACACTCTGTGCCTCTGTAGTCGTGCACTCAGCTGTGGGAGACTGCTATTCCTCTGGACAAAGACATCATGCACAGATCCAGGATACTTGGCACTGACATTGGAGATGTACTGGTCAGCAAGGCGCACCATCTGGACTTTGAGATAGTGGAAACTCTTCCTTTTCCTGTATACCTGTTCATTGGCCCTGGGAGGGACTAAGGCAATATGGGTCCCGTCAATGGCCCCAGTCACATCTGCTGCGTGTCCATTGCGTAGAATCCTGCCTTCACTGTGGGCAAATCATCAACCTGTGGGAATGCAATGTAGCTGCACATGTGTTTGAGCAAGGCAACCAAAACCCTTCCAAGCACAATAGAGAACATTGGCTGTGACATTGCTGCAGCCAAGCCTTCAGTCAGCTGGAAAGAACCTGTTGCCAGGAAATGGAGCACAAGAAGGGGGGGAACTACTGTGGTGCAACGGATAGCAGGGAGCAGATCAGGCTCCAATTGTGCACACAGCTCTGTAATTGTGGCCCTGTCCAGACGATAGGTGAGTATGATGTGCCTGTCCTCCAGTGTAACCAAGTTCACAAGGGGTCTGTACATGGGTGCCTGCCTCCTCCTCCCATTCCTCCGCAGTGGTTGGTACCTAAGTGCACCAAAAGTAAAAATGGTGTGCGTTAGAAATTGGGATTCTGGTTGGCTAGAGTATGCACCTAAGCCAGGCAGAACCCACCCACTCTAGCCAGGGCAAGGGAGTTACACATCCTAGAAAACCTCTGCTCACCCCCTTGGTAGCTTGGCACGAGCAGTCAGGCCTAACTCGGAGGCAATGTGTAAAGCGTTTGCACAACACATACAACACACGTGGGACAATTTGTACACTACAAAGTAAACACAACACTGAGCTATGTAAAAATAAACTGTATTGCACGAAACATAATTAGACCAAACATTACCTGTCAGTATTACCCTGATACCTTAGCAGTTGTCAGAACGTTACACAAGTTACTAATACTCTGCAAGAATAAGCAGTTGTCACATTAGAACACGTAAGTACTCAGGATTCGGCAACATAAGCAGTAGTCAGGAATCACAATAAAGAAATATATGTACTTGTCATAAACACATCACAAATATCCATAAAAGGAACATTAGAGAACATATGGCAAGCCATAAAAACATATATATGCATGTCACACCCGTAAAAGGATCATCAACACATGTATGCGACATCATAAAAATAGGCAGGGAACATATAGCCCCCCAATGTTCATATCAGAATGAATATGTCCCCAAAAGTACCTGTTATTTGATGAAAAGGGCACTCCTAGTGCCTGGAAGATGAAGGTGGGGCCCCGCCGCTCCTGTGCGCTAAACGGGGGCCACGCTTTGCTCCTGGGGGAGAGGGGCGGTCGACACCCTCTCTGAGGTTTATAACAGGCCCCTCCTGAGGCCCGCGATCTCTGGGGGCCCCTGTGCCTTCTCTGGCCCTCCAACGGGGGGGGGGTTAGCCTGGGAAAGCAATAGGGGCGAAAGGAAGGGGCCCCGGTGAGGCCTCCCTTCCCTGTTCTCCAAAGCCCAGGTGTAGGGCAAAAAGGGAGTGAGGCTCGGCGGCTGGGAAACGTCCGATGAGGTTTTCCTTCCCAGTCCGCAAGCCGAACGAGTGCCTTTAGCACCTTCCAGGGGCTTGGTGGAGCGGGGGGTCCTCTCCGATGAGGCTTCCCCTCTGCTTAAGCCTCGGCCACACCCGACACGGTGTGCGAGCCGCTCTGCTGCCTTTTCTGGGCCGCGAGGAAGGCAGCACACAAACAGGTGCCGGTGTGTGCCCCGGGGGCGCTCCTTAGAGTGCATTTCACCCCAGGTGCACAGTAGGAGCGTGCTCGCTCCTTTCCATGAATCCAAGATGCCCCGGGGTCCCAAGGGAAGCTCGGTACTTGCGCTGAAGAAATGCAGTCTCCTGGGCTGCGGCGGTGATTCTTGTTGGCATCTAGAAAAGCGCTTACGAGTGCGGGGGCATTCTTAAGGAGCCCGGGCTGCGGCTGTGAATCTCCTGCAGGATAAGGTGCTTAGAAGCGCAAAGGGGTACACAGGAGCACTCTCCAAGCACTAAGATATCGAAACAGAACTCTGC
Organism: Pleurodeles waltl; assembly: GCF_031143425.1. Taxonomy (NCBI): domain Eukaryota; kingdom Metazoa; phylum Chordata; class Amphibia; order Caudata; family Salamandridae; genus Pleurodeles; species Pleurodeles waltl. The sequence continues at coordinate 206,330,367 of NC_090446.1, forward strand.
ATGCTGGGGAAAGTTACAGGGGTCAGGGGCCACAGCACCCTGCCTCTGGAGACAAAAGGGAGGGTAGCACAGTGCTACCAGGCCTCAAAAACAGGCCAGCACAAGGGATGCAGATGGTGGCAGTTCTTCCTAGTGTCCAGGCAGGTCACAGGTCAGCACAGTAGCAGCAGTCCAAGGTGGGTCCTGGTGAGTCCATTCAGCAGCGTCCTGTGTCCAGTTTCTAGTAAGTCTCTGGAGTCCCAAGAATGTCTAAATTGTGGGGAAAGTTCCCCTGTACTTATACTCAGTTTACAGTGTGTTTTTCAACAGGAGGGAAGAGGAGATTCCAGCCAGTTACAACTGGTCCTGGGAGTGCCGCCTCTCTCCTGCAGCACAGGCTACAAACATCAGTTGGGCGTAAATGACCCGATTGTGTGAGGACAGGGCACAGCCTTCACAAATGCAGGTGTGCCCGCCTCTACCTTCTCTCAGCCCAGGAAGACTATTCAGTATGTAGATGCACCTCCACCCTCCCTGTGTACAGGCTGTCTGAAAAGTATGCACAAAGCCCAACTGTCACTCTGCCCAGACATGGATTGGAGTCAAGCTGCAAAACACCAGAGTCATAAGCACAGAGAAATGCTCACTTTCTAGAAGTGGCATTTCTGTGATAGTAATAAAAAATACACCTACACCGGTAAGCAGCATTTCTTACCACCATTACAACCATATCAAACATGCCTACGCTACCCCTCATAAATTAGACAATACCCCTTACACATAAGGCAGGGCATTTCCAATGCAATCCTATGAGAAGGCATCCCTCACAGTAGTGAGAAACCAAATAGGCTGCTTGTCACTATCAAGACAGGCCACATTACTAGGCTCATGTCCTGCCTTCTACATACATGGAGCACTGCCCACAGAGCTAGCTAGGGCGTACCTTAGGGGTGACTTACATGTAGTAAAAGGGGAGTTCTGGGCTTGGCAAGTAAAATTAGATGCCTGGTCCCTGTGGCAGAAAACTGCGCACACAGGTCCTGTGCTAGCAGGCCTGAGACAGGTTTGAAAGGCTACTTCAGTGGGTGGCGCAAGCTGCGTTGCAGGCCCACTAGTACCATTTAAGTTACAGGCCCGGGTATAGGGATAACACTTTACAAGGAACTTATATGTAAATTAAATATGCCAATTAGGTAGAAGCCAATCATACCAAGTTTACAAGGGAGAGCACATGCACTTTAGCACTGATTAGCAGTGAAAAAGTGCTCAGAGTCAAAACGTCAGCCAACTAAGGTCAGAAAAATAAGAAGGAAAAAGGCAAAAGGTTTGGGAAATGACCCCTGTAAAAGGGCCAGGTCCAACAGTGTGACAACAGAACCTATGGACACACAACATCAGAGTACACAAAGCATGTATGTATGATGGACACTAGAATTGTGTAGGTGTGTACAGTCTACACCAACGATGCACTTTTAAATTCAATACATGAGTACTAGCAGTAGGAAATGGCAACCGCCTGTACTGTTTGCAGGGTCAGGTGGAAGTGGCCTCACTCCGCCGGCGTTATGCGTCATGGCGGAAGGCAGTCTGCACCACCGTGCAATTCCTCACTGGCTAACATGGGGCTCTATGGAGTACAGGAACCAATGATGATCAACGCCAGCGGGGACGATCTTCACCGCCGCAAACGTGACCGCCATTTTCTTCCTACTACTTCACTTGATTCCTGACTTTCCACTGGACTACATCTCCACTGCGTTTGCTACTGTGATCTGTGTCTGGAGCCTGCCATGGCCTGTGCAACAGGGGAAAGGGCCCCAGCCTTCCCAGTCGGAGGAGTTGGAGAGGCTCATGGATGGGGTCCTACCCCTGCATGGGCAGCTTTATGGGCCTCCAGACCAACAGGTGAGTATATCACGGGTACGTGGCATGCGACATGGCTGCATGTAGATGTATGTGTGTGCTGGCAGTGTGTCATTGGTGGGATATGGCTGCAGGCACTGTGAATGAAGAGGTACGGGTCATGTGTGTGCTTGATGAGGGGCAAATGCAGTATGTAGGCCATATGTGTGACAGGCTGGATTGTATGGTTCATGGTGTCCTTCTGTTTGTGTTTCCTCTGCAGGTCAGTGCCCATCAGAAGAAGGGGTTGTGGCATGCCATTGCCAAGGACGTGTGGACCCTGGGGGTCCACAGCCGGCAGAGCACCCATTGCAGGAAACGATGGGAAGATCTGAGACGCTGGGCATGGAACACCGCGGAGGCCCAGCTGGGGACAGCCTCCCAATGAGGGAGGGGTGCCTGTCAGAGCCTGACCCCCCCAATGGCCCTCATACTGGCGGTGGCTTATCCAGAGCTAGATGGCTGCTTGTGGGCTGCACAGCAGCCACAAGGGGATGAGTACAGTGTGTGTGATATATTCATCATTTGTTGCCTGACATGAGATTTGGGAGCAGGGTTCTAGCCAGTGGATGCCCCAATATGCCAGTTTAGACATTGCTGTGTAGTCCTGCTTAGGTATGTAGGGTGGTAGGCAATTTTGAATTGCTAGGTAGCTAGCATTCCATGTCAGAAAGGGCTTAGTTGGTCCCAGTGGGTGTGCAGATGGGAGTATTTGGATCCTACCTGCAGTAGTACCTAGCCAATGGTGTGCTACTGTTGTCCATACTGCCCATTCTTAGTCCCAGTGAGTGATTGTGATGCGTATGCCATCTGTGCTGTTGTTGCTGTAATTGACCCTGTGCTCCCTTTCTCCCCCTCTCCTTTTGTCATCCTGTCCATGTGTATATTAGCATCATCTGGCAAATGAGCAGGGGCACTGGCGAGTGAGGAAGCTGCAGCCCACGGGACCCAGGAGGCAGAGTCCACCAACACTGAGGGGAACAGTAGGACGGAGGGAGAGGGGAGTACTATGGAGGGGACAGGAGCTGATACAACTGACTCTGATTCCTCCTCCGATGGAAGCTCCCTGGTGGTGGCGGACCCCTCTGGGACCACCCCAGCAACTTCATCTTCTGCCACCCCCCATACCAGAACCGCCCTCCCAGTAGCCCCCCACCGAGTTGCCCGTGCCTGTTTACCCAGGAGGGAGGGCGTCTCCTTAACCACAGGCACCTCAGGCCCTGCCCCAGTCAGACCTGCTGCCCTCAGTGAGGAGGCTATTGACCTCCTGAGATCCATCTCTGAAGGGCAGTCAACCATAGTGAATGCCATCCAGGGGCTGGCATCTCAGATACAGCAATGCAATGCCTTCCTGGAGGGCATTCACGGTGTCTTGGCGGCCCTACAGAGATCCTTTCAGGCTCTGGCCTCCTCTCTGACGGCAGCCAGTGTCCCTGTTTCTACCATCCCCCTCCATCTACCTCTTCTCAGTCCCTATCCCCTCTCCCCAACCCATTCCACGCACACATTCTGACAAGCGTGCTCCCAAAATTAACGGACAGGAATCACACAGACAAACACAGGCACCACACTTCAGTCCACAAGCACACGCACAGCCAACACACAGATGCACACACAACATCAGCCACTGCTTCCACTGTATCCCACTCCTCCCCGTCCTCCCCCACAGTCACATCAGAACTCACACCTGCATGCACAGCATCAACAGTCCCAGATCCTGCCATCTGCACAGCCTTGCCCGCAGTCACCACGTAACAGCAGACCCGCATAAATGCACCCAACACACCACATGCGCAGTCACCACTATCACCATCACCATCTCATGCAGCACACCCACCTCACTTGCAGACACCACCACAACATACATCCACACGTCCTGTTTGTCCTACCCCACCCTGTCTGCCCCCTCCAAAGACATGCAAACACTCCCACTCAGACCCCCAAGAGCCATCCACCTCACACACGCACACTGTCCATGCACCTGCACCCAAGTCCAGCACACCTACTCCTCCTACAGCCACTCCCTCTGCCTCCCCTCCCGTACCTCTTCCCACATCCCGCCCCACTTGTCCTAAGAAGCTTTTTCTTTCCCACCTTGACCTCTTCCCTCCCCTACCCCCTGTCCTGCCCGTCAGAGGAAAGTCCCACCCCCCAGCCCAGCACCTCCAGCTCCAAAACAAGTCCTGTTCCTCCCCCTAAGTGTACTCCTGCCACTAAGATGAAGAAGGGTGGCACTCCAGCCCCCCGTCCCAAGGCCACTCCTCCGCCCCGAAGCCAGAAGGGCAAGGACCCGCCCCCTACTAAAAGCAAGAAACCCATGCGAAGAAGAAACCCCCACCTCTCCCACCTGCCCCCACAACCTCCTCCCCCTGAGGTGCTTGCCTACCGTTACAATAATGTCCTTGCCCAGTGGAGTAACTGGGCTGTCAGGAATCAAGTTGGGCCTTGAACGCTGCCCTGTGGCATTGTGATACACTTGGACTGGCCTTGGGCAAATACAAATACAAATATTTGTATTTACAATCTTGGGGTTGCTATAACCAACGTATTACAGTGGTTTGACCGAAAGTATGTGTCCTGGCTTTCTTACATTGTGGATTATTTTGGTGTGGGATTTCTCTGCAGATGGTCCTGGGTGTGTGGCATGTGTGTATGATGTATGTTGTGCGAGTGTGTGTGTCACTTTCCCCTCCCTCCCTTGTGTGCTAGGCGGCTGTACTCAGCGTCCTCGTCTTCATCGGCGTTGGTGCTCCTGGACTGCCATTGCGTGGTACAGCATTGGGAAGACTTCCAGTTCTGGTTCCATGGCGGCCGCGGACTCCTCTGTGTTCCTGGAGGTGAGTGTCTCCTTTTATATGATGTGTTTCCGCCAGGCTTTTGGTGGCGTTGCTAACACCCTGGAAATCCTGGTGGTCTGGTATGTCATAATATGGAGGGCGGATCCTTGTCTTCCGCCTGCCTGAAGATGGGTACCACCGTGTTCAGTGGTCATACCGCACTGGCGGTTGGGGTGGTACATTGGCTGTCTATAGGAGGGATCACCGCCATGGTCATAATTTGGTGGTCATTACCACCGGCCTGGCAGGGTTCTACCACCATTGCTGGTGTGGTGGTCAGATGACCGCCAATGTCATAATGACCACCATTATCTTTTTCACATGAACAGCTTGCTTTGCAGAAGGCTGAACCCATTAAGAGACTCATGTAGTAGAACAGTCTGCCTCAACTTCTACAGCTGACCCATCCAATTCTCAAACACACCAGGGATGAGTGTACCTGCATTCAAAGAATACACCTATAGCATGACTGAAGAGTGCTAACACTCTCTTGCCAAAGAACCCACAATGCACAGTAGGGGAGTAGGTACCCACACTCCCACTCAAGAAGCCACATAACACGTTTGAGATAATTGTCCAATTTGTGCACCCAAAAAGACATCCAGCATGTCAGACAAGAGGACTCACACACTTCTACCCAAGGAACTTCATAGCACATCATCCAAGTCTATGGGCTCCAAAGAAACTGCCAATGGGGGCAACTCTGCAGTTCTCAGCAACTGCAACCGGTACACCCTCATCTGTGGCCACAACCACAGTAGCATCATTGTCTACAACCATACACACCAGTGTGAAATAAAAAACATCCACCCGTAGCACTTCCATAGCTGTGATCTTCAGACACATCCACTGCCACCTCTGCAGTCACCTCTCAAGACACTGTTGCCAAAACTACATTTTGGAAAGAAGCCACAAATCCAGCCTGAGACATCATGCCTCTTCAGTTTGTGACTGTGGAAGTAGTGATAAAGGGGGCAATACCTGTTTCAAATACACATAAAGATTGGAGTCCTGCTGATCTGGCAACTGAAGAGGCTGCAGCTGCTACCTCTGAATACGATGTACAATCAACTGCCAGTTGGAGACTGGTCAAGGCTGACGAACCTGGAGCAAGGCCGTGCAACACTGCCTCATTCATTTAGGAAACCTGTAGTGTCACATTCAGACATTCTAGAGACAAGGCACACCCTGAGGGTGTAGTTGATGCACATGCAGCAGTCAGATCTTGCCTAGAGATGCTTCATTCATTTAAACACCCATGCTCTGAACCGTCTGACTGCCATCAGTATTAACACTGAGTTGTCAGAGGGCAACTTCCTCAAGTATGCCAGTATTTTTCCACATATGCTCTACATGCCATGAATTACCTTTAGATGTAAGTACCAGTATTTTACCAATGACGCGCTTTATGCCAAGAATTACCCCTAGTGTACCAGTGCCTGTATTTTGTCACACATGTCTGTCATGCTAAAAATTGCTGCAAGGATGCCAGCACCAGTATTTTGCCTTGGGTATCTCCATGGGACAATAATTATCTTCAGTATGCCAGGGCCAACAAGCTTCACATCGTGTTTTTGGTCACACACTCATTCCCTCACGCACACTCCTCTGACTCACATTCACTATCACTCAATTACTCTTACACACACTCTCTTGCACCCCTTACACTCATTCTTAATCCTCCTTGCTCCCTCCCTCACTCACTTGAATTCACTCTTATGCTCACTCATTCTCACCCACTCGTACTTACTGACACTCAGCCCAGGTTTACAAATGTTTTATATGGAGTTTGCATTATTTTTGTGAAGTAAACCAATGCAAAGTGTTAGGGTGGGATTTACTATTCAACCCAAATCATGCTTTGTATTGGACAGTATCTCTAAATAATGCAAAGCTGCACTATGAGTGGCTTTGCATTATTTTGCGTTAGGAGGGCCTTAAATATGTGGTTCATGAATGTTCCCTTGCAACCACCACGGATTTTGACCTAAACCCCTATTTACAAACACTGTAGAGTAGGTGTCATTAGCGACTGGAACATGCTACCATGCACTGTGCATGCCCGGAAAGCCCTTCCATTTTCCATTTTTGCCACTATCTGCAAGAAAACCCTTAATTCAGGGGCTCATAAGTAGTCACCTGATATACCGTAACTTTCTATTGACATCTGTCAATGTTAACCTATTTGCTAAGCTCCAATTAGTTTAAATTACAGCCGCTAGGCTTATTTGTAATGAACCGCTGGGCACAACTTCATTTCCCCTTTTTAAATTGCTAGACTGGCTGACAGTAAAGTAAACAAGCATTTGCAATGCAACGGGTCTCGCGTTTGCTCATGTTAGAGCTGATAGTGTTGTAAACTCCTCACCCGACTTTTCACCTATAGGCAAAAGTGCATTTATGTACGTAACCCGAAAACGTTCAACTAACTATGTAAAGCGCTCAACTTCTGCCAAGCGAAATCGCGCTAGTAAATTAGAGAAAAAGTAGTCCACTAGCTGGACAGAAAACAGCGAGCCTCGCATGTTTTCTGTACTTGGTTGATGCACTCGAGGAGGGCTAGCCACCGGAAAAGGCATGACCTATGCATGCCTTCGACTAATGAAAGCAAGCAGATTTTATTAGGCAAGCCCACGAACCAATGAAAAAGACTGACATGACGTCGACAGGGCACTGAGCCCTTTTCTAAACCCTAAAGCGTCTCACTGTGATACCCATGCGCGAGCGCATGCAACGCAGGCTCGACCCTAAAAAGAATAATTTTTAAGACTTGTTGCCTTACCCACAAAGCTCTTACTGGAAAAGTCCCTATCTATATTGCACAAAAGCTGACTCCCTATTGTACTTAGAGAACCCTGGGTTCTAGTGACAAAGCTTTCTAAAGATTCCTTGCATAAACAAATTCAAATCAGGTGGTAGAGCCTTCTCTTTCTTGGCCCCATTGTATTGGAACAAACTGCCATAGGAAATCCGTACCTGTACAGACCATCTTTTATTTAGGAAAATGTTTAAAACCATTTTGTTCTAATGTTGCGACCCTCCTGATACACTTTGAGCGCACTGACGCAGGCATTTAGCAGATAAATATTTTTTTCTCCTCATTTTTCTAACTTTTATGTTTTCCACATTATACAGCACACATGCAAAGTGGGAAAAGCCCTAAAGAATAGTTTTGGTACAGTAAGGGACACTATCAGTAAAAAAAAACATATGCATTGGAGAAAGCACACATCATTGCACTATGTGTGCATTGTCGCATGGCTGTCAAAAGTGCACCAGGCCACAGGATGAAAAAAGAAATGCACCATATCTCAATAGATACAGCATATTGTCTCTCTCTCTCCTTTTGATGCAAGGCAGCACAGCTACTTTGGTGCAGCGTTGTGTTGTGTGATAGTAAAGCAAATCTGGGCCTCAATCTTATGTAGTCTCACTCACTACCTATTACTGACCCTCAATCGTTTCCACTCACACACATGCATGCACACACAGACACACTTGCTCACAAATGCACATGCTCTTTTTCACTTAAGCACACGCTCACCTGCAAGCATTCACACAACACATATTTAAAACCATGCTTACTTACAATAGCTGCCCCCAAAGGTCGTGTTCCTGTTAAGCATGCCCCTATTTTTATTACACTGTTAGTGAATAATAGAATATATTCACTATTAGTATGATGAAAAGTGCATAGAAAATAAGGAATGGGGAGCCGCCTCTGTGCTCTTAGTTTTGATTTTGCCACCTTTGAGGCCAGGGGTTGCAAAGGCAGTGCCAGCGGTTGCAAGAGGCAAGGCAGGAGTCACAGCTGTGACCCTGCTGAGCCTTAAATGATGCCGGTGCATGCGGGCATCCCATTTATGAAATATTACCAGTAATTACAAATACCAATCCATCTGGGGTCAAGATACCCAGCTATCCTTCAGAGCAGGCGTTAAAATGACACACCCATTTTAATCAATGGGCCTCTCTGTGCTTTTATACACTAGCATCAAAATTTTAGATGCTATTTTCCTAACGGCCAATATGATGGACAATATTGTAAATACAGGGCAACCATGGTGTTGTTAGGTGGGGCAGGGGTGACACAAGAAAAGTGGTGCATCGGGAATGATGACCCACTTTCTTGGAAATATGCCCAAATCTGTAGGAACCATATAACATGACACAAACAAAATTCTAAGTCAGGTACTTATTTAATGGGTCTCCTAAGTAGTTCTTGTGTATGCCCGAGGTCCCATTTCCATCTTTAGATTGAGACGACCTTGGTGTTAGAGATTAATCCTCCTCAGCTCAATAGAAAACCCCTATTTTTCTCTGAAGGTTGTTCAAGCTTGAACATTTAATACTCTAGTATTTTCCTTTCCTTTAATTCTAATAATTACATATCGAGCTAGCAATTAACATTCCTGTTAAATGTAGACATGCTGTCACATCACATCTACTAACCCAAGAGCACCATATTGTAGGTGGAGATGTTACCTTCATGGTTGAGGTACACAAAGAATATAAATGTGAAATATTTCATTCCTGGGTTCATTTTCCTGCGGTTGATGCCAACTCACAGACATTTCACATATATGCTCCAGCTGCAATATCAGGTCAGTATAGACTTTATGAATATTTAGAAATACCATTACAATTTCAAGAACATCAGAATAAGGTTCCAAGGCACCCTTCCACAAACAGTACAAAATATAAAATTGGGTTCCCTCACCAATGATGAGCGGGCTGGCCAGTACTAGCCAGCTACACACCACACCCAAATTTGGCACCATTAAATAATACACACTCTTTACAGAGGTCTAATTAGGCTATATAGACATTTAGCACAGTTCGTGATGCGTAAAATAACAACTGCCCCAGCAAGGGCTGTTCAAGCATTACAGCTACAGTTAGCTGTGCCTGCTATTAGTCATGTTGCTATCAACACATTATATGAAGGTTCCCACCAAGTGGAAGGAAATTCTGTTTTGGATTGCACAAAAAAACAGCTTGACGCAATGATTCCTCAAATGAGACCACAAAATAAACACAGAATTCTTGCAATGTGTGTACAACATGGTATGGTTACCCCTATAGAAGATTGTGCCACTTAGGGCACAGTCTTTGCTGCCATATTTACAATTACATATGGTACACCATCAATTGCTGTTTTGCCTGAGGTGCTAAAACAGATTTGAGATGAAAATGGGACCTCCCCTGTCCTGGAATTGGGTATAAAATTAATTTGCAACTATGAGGCATCATCACTGCCAGTACACCAGCGCCTTGCGCAGGTTCCCGTTGTTGACCAAGAGCGCGAATTACAACAAATTTGTGCTGAAACATATACATCAATAGGTCTGGATAATGTGGGAGCCACGATTTATAAGCTACAACTTAAAAGCAGATCTGAATCAGATAATACCAAACAGGCATCCGAGTCTCCTACAAAATACTGGGACAAAACAAAAAATAAGGCTAAAATAAAAACACGAGGTGGACCTCCACAACACGAGTCCACTGAAAAATGTTATAGTTTGCATAACCATGTTACACTTAAAAACTCTGAGAGGTATCTGTACACTGATACATGTCCATCCCTCTCCTTTCAGGACTCACCTAACAAATGTTCAGAGAAAGGGGGACTAAGCAAATGCAGGCATGAAGAGTATGTGAAACTGAAAATGGACTCACAACACTCGTCTGACATCGTTATAAAAATGGAAAAGAAACTTCCACATCAAAAACCCAGTTTAAAAATGAGAAGGTGGCAGGTATTTTCAATAAATAATCCTTACATATTGAGAATGCTCATTATGAACAAGACCTAGGCAATGTCCCTCCTAGACAGCGCAGCAGAGGTCACGGTAGTTCGCCGGAATCTTCTAGAGTTTCTGGTTTGAAGAGCAACTAATGAATTTATTCAGGTTGAAACACCAAATCATCTGGTTAGCCCTCCTGACAGATATTATGATTTGGACATCCAATTGAGTGACATATCGTATACTATTAAAGTAATATTCTGGAAAAATGTAACCTTCACCTATGACATTCTCTTGGAAGAAGCAGTTTAGAAAGTCCCACAAGGGGAAGATGTAATTATACCTTCCTTCTCTGTTCTTGTCCCTGAAGTTGTTAAACAAACATATTCCGCAAAATGGGTTCTAGCACAAACCCCAGCATTATATCGCAATCATGTAGGTTGGGATTAGGGTTCTTCCTATAACATCATACCTATACGCTACAGCCCACAACTGCAACTACAATACGCAATTAAACATGAAGCTAAAGACCCGGTGAGAGGAATTCAATCAGAGTCTCAAGGCATGACGAACAATGTGTATCTCTCATGAATAATCTACTTTTGCCTGTAATTAAACCAGATCATTCCTATTGTATAGTCTTAGATTATAGATATTTGAACAGTCGTACACATAGTTTTGCAATTAAAGATTTCTGTAGTATGGCTTTAATGCACAATATTGTCCTTAAAAATGCAAAATAACTTTGTGTCCAATGGGTTTTTCTGCCAAAACATTCAAGCTGAATGTAGACTTAATGACGTTTATCACTTCAGGGGTCAGAGAAAATTCTTCCGACTCCTCCACGGGTATAAGAACAGTCCAGGTCTGTTTGCTGCTCAATAAACATTAATTCTGTAAGAAACCAACTCAGAAGCATTGTCGACGTTGATGACATATACCTCACAGATGATGACTTGAATACACACTTAACCAGAGTGGATTGCATAGCTTTGGGATTCACTGGACATGGCTACTAATTCGACTCTCAGAAAACAAACATTGCTTTTCTCAAGGTCTTATTTTTGGGGTACAGGTTATCAAATGAAAGCAAAATCCTTGTGCCACATTCCTTGAAGAAATGCACTCTCTTGCAAACACCAACCACCATAAAGAAGCTACAATGAATCTTGGGCTTTTAGAACTTTGGCAGAACTTTCATACCAGACTATGCACAACAGGTTCAACCGTTGTACAATTTAATTCATCCAGACTTCTCCAGTAGACATTAAACATCAGAACACACACAGATTCTCAGAACACTGCAGACTGACATACTTCCATCCAAACACTTACACACTTGTGTCAACACTACTAACTTGGTGATCCGGATATTTGCAGGATCCACAGGTTATACATATGTCACCCTTAATGAGGGTGTCTGTGGCGATTGCTTATAAATCACATTTATACTCTAATGCTGAAATGCGTTTTGCATTAGCAGAAAAAATACTGACTGCAGTTACGACGGTTGTTATAAAGGAAAGACAATTGGCTCAGGAGAAATGCATAGAAGTGGTTACTTCCATTCCAGCCTTAGAGACTATCACCATGGCAAGCGTTCCTGATGTAAAAGACTTACATCCACGAGGGATATAATGGGCCACCTGTGCCCAGTGACATTAGGCTTTTGATCCGTATGATTGTATAAAATATACTGATGGTTCAGCTGAGCCCGCAGTTCGCACTAAATAACAACATTTGGCCACGTGTTGCATCACGCGGTGTAATGAAAGATGGAGTATTTCAAGCACAAAAAAACATTTTCCCATATTTTTGGGGTGATTGTGCCAGTTAGCTGGATGAATTAAACGCTTTAATTCTGGCACTGGAGAATATGGATCCTGAATTACCTACTCTCATGGTGTGTGATTTGTATTACTGTGTCCAATCATTTAATGAAAATTTACATTATTGGCACATTAACGGATTCAGAGACTTTAAATTAAACACTATTAAGCATAAATTGCTTTGGGGAAAAGTGGTGCATCTTAAAGATTGCTTGTCATGGGCGGATGACAACATCATGGCTGCTGTCACTGGTTGACGTAGTGGCACTCCATTGCCTAAAAAATATCCAGCAAAATACTCCTATCTGTTGAGTGCTCAAAACATACCTTTTGGTCGCATTTCAGGGGTGGGTGATTGAGTGATACCCAATCAGGACCGCATAATTATTGCTGATCATGAAGGATTAGTGTCTGCCCATGCAGTTGTGATGGCTACAGTTTCCTTACAACAAAATTATATTGGTGGCATGGTCTGTGCAAAAGACTAAACAATATGTCCTCAGTTGTGATATTTGTCAGCAAATTCAAAATTTAACCTCAACTCACCCACCGCAGACATACCTCTTAGTTTCAAACAAACCACTGCTATGTGTCTATTTGGATCATTGCAGACCTCTACACTAGGATGGTGTGCTTACATTTATCCTGTTAGCTCCTGATTAATGTTCTAGATTTCTAGGGTGTGGCCACAGTGGTCAGCTGACACTCAAACTTTTATTAAAGATGTGCAGGTCTTTATCGAGACAAATGCAGTAGTAGCATCCCACTTGGACTAGGACCCATACAAGGTCCTATTTGGCATTCAGATGTATGTTCCAGACTTGATAACCCTGACATAGTGGCGGCAGATATGCATTTTTACATTAATAAACGTTTCACTGTCTTACAAGACTTCCAGGATGTGCTCTCAAATGACATTTCTAAATGTTCTGCCACTGACGAAGTGTGGAGCAACTAGCACCTTCTGTCTGGATTCCTAAAGCAGGGTGTCTAGTGCAGGAGAGGATCATGGACAGAAAGGAATTTGACCTGTTCTACTCAGCGTCGGTGACAATCCTTGCCATTCAAGGGATGAGTACTGTGATTTTGCCATTGCTTGCTGGCTGTAGAAACAAACATTTGTTTCCTTTGATCTGATCAAGCTAATTCATGTGTTCAGTCCTACACAGTTGGCCACGAGGGCACCTGGGCAGTTCCCTGCCTCCTCCCACTAACCAATTCCCTCTATAAGCATTAAGTGATTTCAATATTGGTTCTCCCTGGCTGGGGACTTCAGATGCTGAACTTTCACTAGTCTAGTTCCTGTTGCTACTCATAATACTGGATACACATCAGATGTGAGTCCACAGTTTGCTACTCTTAACAATGAAGTTATTTATTATAAACCACCTTTGGAGGTGTCTACCAGTTCTCATCTACCAAATGGCTTCCATGTTTTAGCACAGACTGTCTCTGCTTATTTTGTCAATATTGATGTTTTTTCTTCAAATTTCTCACATACGACACTGCATGGTGTACGTACGTTTCATCTTTGGCTGAAACAGACTTATCTAATTCTTCAATGGTCCTATATTTGGATTTTTCATTTCACCGCTTTTCCTTTTCATTTGGATTAGATTTGTTACTGTTTTCTTATTGCTTCTGAATAGATATTACCTTCCAGAATGCTCTGCTCTAGAACTGGTAGCTGAGGTGCTGATGCCTCGTTCTTTTTCACATAACGTGTAAAGAGACCTGTCCCTTGTGAACATTTTTGCATTTCCTGTCGCTGATGGAATTGTTTGGGATAAGGCCCCATTTGATATTTTTGTTCCTGCAGATACTTTACAAATTCCTTATGTGTTTAAGTTCTCTATGGATTAAATAATTACTCCAGATTCAATATGTGATGAATGGGATATAGAGACTGTAAACAAATATGTTTTTTGAATTAGAATCTTATACGGTATTCAAAAGTGAAGATTTTGTATTTAAATTCTTCTAATTATGGTGAAATGTTTTGCCATTCTAACCATATGTTGCTCACTACTTACACAGAGCTGGTACTCCGCACACAATTTTCAATTACACACAATGGGAACATTGCTCAACACCACCAGTGAGTAGTTCAAAAACATATTTGAAAAAAGTTTTCTTATTTTTCTGGTCACAACCCTTTAGACCCAGTTTCTCATTATTATAAGCCTACCCCTTCCCCAGTGAAGAAAATATGCTGAACCAAGTAAAATGTTGAGTTTGCACTGGACCTATGTTTTGCAATGCAGTTGGTTCAATCCACAGATATGGATCTGCAAGTGCATCCATTGAGGACTCACCTTCAGTGCTGTCTTATGAGAATGCTTACAATGAGCCATTGTCACTGTTCGATATGGATGCTTCGACTCCTGGGTTCCTGGGGTCTGGGTCTCATACTGCGGTTGCACTACTGTATGCCGCACCTTCATCATCTGTTGATTGGACTGGATATGACCATGTTTGTTCTTGGAGCTTGCTCTTCAGGTCCCTGAGGATCTGTTGTCTGTGGATGTGGAATCCTTCCTGGACCACACTGAGGTGGTCATTCGGAGTTTGGTGGTAACCTGACCGCCATGTCGGCGCCGGTGTTGTGACTGCCGCCAGGGTGACAGTGCAGACAGCCATATAACGAGTAAAGTGGTGAACCCAACGCAACACAGACAACTGACCGCCAGTACCGCCACCGCCGAGGAGCAGCATCCGGCAGCGGTAGGCAACTTCACGCTTGCGGAAACCAATGTCCCGCCCACTACATTCTGAGTCACCACACTGCCAGAATATCCGGGGCAGGCTTGCCGAGACGAAAATCCTTGTGGAAACAGAAAGTACAAAAGGAGACACCCACCTCCAGGCACAGAGACACGTCCGTGGGTGCCATGGCAAATAAACTGCTAGTCTTCCCAGCGTTGTATCTCGCCATACACCTTCAGGGCCAGCGACAACAACGAAGACGACAATCATAAGTACGTCTAGCACAGAGTGGAGGAAATGGCAGTGATAAACTTCCACACATAACACACATTCCCCGCACAGACAGCGAAGGACACACACACAGGTGCACTCAAAATACATCAAAGCCACGTACACAACACACACACAAAGCCAAGTAGATATGTGCCAAACATATAGCGCAGCACACACAAACACCACCAACACAGTCATACACATCCATACACAACACCCCATAACCACACAACAACAACTAGACCACAAATACCTCAACTCAGGCATAGACAGGCACTTTGTGAAACACCACACATACACACAAACACCATAAACTGTATGTAGCAATGACACACAATCATTAGCAGTGAACACACATCCAAACAATGACACAGGTGACACATCACGTACAATCAACATACAAGGAAATCCACAGATGCAGCACCATACACACGGATGCACACAACACCCCATACACAACACAACACCCCATACAATCCCACAAGCAAGCAGTCAGACACATAACAACATGCACATGGCACAACCTCTTTACCCAGCGCATGCAACAACACAGACACAACCAATACACAGCCCACACACACCGTTGCACACAGATGTCACACCACCATGTAGAAGAAAACTAGGACAAGCATCTCAACTTGCCAAGCAAAGCAATGTGGGCAGATGTATTTGTAAATAAAATATTAAAATGAATACATACAAAATCTGCAAATGGCAAGCCCAATGTCCGGAAATGCATAAATGCATGAAGTCCATATATTATGGCCCGAACTTGACTCCTGACAGCAAATAGGCCTCCATGTCATAGGGTCAGCAATGGGGCAGGCAGGCACCTCAGGTGTTTGGGGGTGGTGGAGGTGGCTTGGATGTTGAAGGGGCATGTATTGGTATGGGCTTGGGAGGGGGGACTTTGGCTCTGGGAGGGGTGGATTTATTGCTGGAAGGAGGAGCAGGGGAAACACCAGAGGGGACATCCGAGGAATGGGAGGTAGAAGGGCCTGGGAGGGACAGGGGCACACAACATTTACGGGTAACACGGGGTGGGAGAGGAGTAGGGAAGAGGTCAAGGACAGCAAGTAAGTCTTTTTTAGGTACACGGGGTGGTCAAATGATTGAGGGATGGGAGTGGAGGTAGAGGGAGTGCTCGTCTGACGTGTTGGTGTGCTATACGTGGATGCTGGTGTGTGCAATGTGTGCATGTATGTGGTGGGTGAATTTTGGGTGGGTGAGTGTGCAGTCATTGGGAGGAGGGGTAGAGGGAATGGGAGATGTGTGAGTGAATGTTGTGGTGGTGTGTGAAAATGAGGTGGATGTGCTGCAGGTGGCAGAGAAGGTAGTCATGGTGAGTGTGTATGTGGTGTGTGGGGTGGGTGTCTGTGAGTCTGCTGTTGTGGTGATTGAGGGTATGACAGGAATACTAGCAGGACTAGTGTGTGATAATGCAGTGCTGGCAGGTGTGAGTGGTGATGTGACTGTAAGGGAGGCAGTGTGGGAAGTGTCTGTTGTTCTGTATGTAGATGTGTGTTGTGTGTGTGCATTCCTTTGGGTTCGTTTGTGGTGCTTATGTATGTCTTAGCGCACCATGTGTGTTGTAGTGGGTGTATTCTGGTCTGTAGGTGTGCACTGGATGCACACCTTCCAGGGTGTCCAGCTGGATAGAGGACAGAAGATGAAAGGACACTGGCTGCCGTCAACGAGGAGGCCAGAGCCTGAAACGATCTCTGCATTGTGAATGCCTTCCATGAACGCATTGGACTGCTGCATCTGGGATGCCAGTCCCTGGATGGCATTCACAATGGTTGCCTGCCCCACAGAGATGGACCTCAGGAGGTCAATAGCCTCCTCATTGAGGGCAGCAGGGCAGGGGCAGAGGTGCCTACAGCGAAGGAGATGCCCACCCTCCTGGGTGAGCGGGCACGGGCAACTGGTTGGGGAGCTTCAGGGAGGGCGATGCTGGTAAAGGGGGTGGCAGACAAGGATGGTGCTCGGATGGTCCCAGATGGGTCCGCCACCACCAGAGAGCCATTGGAGGAGGAATCAGAATCTGATGTGGTGGTTGCTTCAGTCTCCCCCATGGTGCTCCCCTCGCCCTCCGTCCCAGTGATCCCCTCGGCTTCGCTGGTGCCAGCCTCCTGTGTCCCGTCAGCTGCTGCATCTCCACTGTCCGATGCCCTTCCTCCTTCGCCAGATGATACTAATACACACATAGACAGAGGTGGAGAGAGAAGAAGGGTGGGAGAAACAGAAAGGGAGAAAATGATGATAACCCACACATCCACTTCACATACACACAATACATACATTAGCCCCTGCAGGGAAAACAAGAGACCATTTTGCAGTAACGTACAACAGAATCATACAAGCGATACCCAAACTTATCAGCGATCACCTCATCCCTGTAGCCTATGCACCTGATTGAAAACTTCTACATGCCTGTCAACTGGCTAAATGACTGATCCAAAAATTCAACCCATAAACATACCCAACCACATGCCAGTCATGACAGGATGAAACAAATCAGACCTCAGAGCAACTGTGCACACAAACTAAATTACAGGAATGTGTGGAGTACATTTGGTACAGAGGTCCATTGATGTTGCAATTGAAACAATCTCAATGTTAACGAAACATACCTTTCATTACCCAAATACAGTGCCAATAAGATCACCTTGTACTACTACAGTACATGCAGAGATGGAGGATGCAGCCAGTGACATGATAGAACATTTGAGCGACCCATATGTACAGTTGAATGTGTGTCACAGTAGCACCACTTCTGTTCCTATATGGCTCTACATAGCTAACGTGTCACACTCCTACATGATTGGTGTGACAACCAGGACTGTATACTCCCCAAATCTCATCTGACCATGTAAATTCTAAGTCCAGTGAGAGTCACAGTACACAACCATGCTGAAGTCACCTAACAGTCTACGCTTACCCCCTTGTGGCTGCTGTGCTGTCCTCAAGCGCCAATCCAACTCTGGGTAGGCCATCGACGGGCCATTAGGGGGGTCAGGGACCAATGGGCACCCCTTCCACGTTGGGAGGCTGTCCCCAGCTGTGCACATCCTTGGCAATGGCTCTCCATAACCCGTTTTTGTGGTGGGCGCTACCCTGCTTGGGAAACATTCCAAAGATGGGAGACATGATTTAAATGATGCCAACATAGCTGCAACCTTTGGCAACACACAACATACACAGACCATGCATACTGCTAATATACCACACACATTATGTGCATGCA
The DNA here is from genome assembly GCF_031143425.1 of Pleurodeles waltl. Lineage (NCBI taxonomy): Eukaryota > Metazoa > Chordata > Amphibia > Caudata > Salamandridae > Pleurodeles > Pleurodeles waltl. The sequence goes on from NC_090446.1 coordinate 206,348,890, forward strand.
AAATACCAAATCAGTCATAACATATCAATGTGCACACACAGTCATCGTCAAACACCACCCGAAATGTGGGACAAAAGACGCTGTGCTGACCTGTTGCCCTGGAGCACCGTACAACCGCCCATACAGGGGTTGGACCCCTTCTACCAGGTCTCCAGCTCCTTACCTGTGAAGGTTGGGGCCCTATCCCCTGCAGTGCGTACCATTGTTGCTCCAAGATTCAGGGCACAGCAGCACACAAAGTGGAGGTCTTCCTTGACTAAATGCAGGAGTCAAGTGAGCTGGCCCATACAAAATGGCGGTTATGACTGCAGTGGTCATGACCGTCACAGCCGGAGATGATCGTCATTGGTCCCAGTTTCCCATAGACGTCTAGGTCAGTGGTTCCCAACCTGTGGTCCGGGGACCCCTGGGGGTTCACAAAGCCTTCTCAAGCGGTCCCGACTGCTTAGAAAATTAAATAATACTAACAGATTATGGGCCTCATTATGACCCTGGCGGGCGGCGGAGGCCGCCCGCCAGGATCCCGCCCTCCAAATTACCGCGCCGCGGTCAAAAGACCGCGGCGGGTATTACGAGTTTTCCCCTGGGCTGGCGGGCGGTTCCAGTTAAACCGCCCGCCAGCCCAGGGGAAAACGACCTTCCCACGAGGATGCCGGCTCGTAATCGAGCCGGCGGAGTGGGAAGGTGCGACGGGTGCTACTGCACCCGTCGCGTATTTCACTGTCTGCAAGGCAGACAGTGAAATTCATTTTGGGGCCCTCTTACGGGGGCCCCTGCCGTGCCCATGCCATTGGCATGGGCACGGCAGGGGCCCCCAGGGGCCCCGCGACCCCCCCTACCGCCATCCTGTTCATGGCGGCTTTCCCTCCATGAACAGGATGGCGGTAGGGGGGGTCAGAATCCCCTCGGCGGCGCAGCGAGCTGCGCCGCCTTGGAGGATTCTAAGGTCAGTGGAAAACCGGCGGGAGACCGCCGGTTTTCCCGTTCTGACCGCGGCCAAAGCGCCGCGGTCAGAATGACCAAGGGAGCACCGCCGGCCTGTCGGCGGTGCTCCCGCCCCCGTTGGCCCTGGCGGTAGAGAACCGCCAGGGTCAGAATGAGGGCCTATGTCCCCAGCTTTCAGTAATGACTCAGTGAGTGGTCCCCAGATTCTAGAAATGATTCAGTCGGGGTCCCCGGGTTCCAGTATGGATAAAGTAGGGGTCCACAGAAGTAAAAAGGTTGGGAACCACTGGTCTATGTTATCCAATGAGGAGGTGCACGGTGGTTCCGACCGCCTTAAGCCATGACGACTGCCGCCAGCGGAATGAGGTCACTTCCATCTGTCCAATGCATTCAGGACAGGCAGATGCCATTTTAGTTTGTTACATGACTGTCCTGGGTTCACACTGCGTTGTTACCTGCATATCGTCTAAAATTGATTTATTTAGGTTACACTTTGTGGATAATCACATATGTAGTGAGTGTCAGGTGATGTCACCACACTTGTCATTACATTTGTCAGTAGTGACGATCAGTATGGTGGAACACATGGAAGGTGTATGTTTACATGTCCTGTACATGTCCATTGTCACAGGAATTACGTGGCATTGTCTGATTAGGAATGGAGCGTGGAGTAATGTGTCTTCACACAACATGACAGCCAACTTACATGACTAATACTTTGTGATTGTCGTATGTCATACTTGGTGCACAACATTGTGAGGGGGTTCCCAGATTGTTTTTTGTCTTCATGCCTAGATATCGACAAAATGGAGTGATGAGAAATGCACCAGTTTACCGGCCACTCATAGATCTTGAAACCATGGAAGAGCGTCCATCATCCTGACCTATCGACTGAACCGTTTGTGCAGCAGGGAACTGGTCGCCCAGTTGAAGGCAGACCTCCTGCTGGCTTTGAGAAATCCCCATGCCATCTCTCCAACAGTCCAAGTGTTGTCAGTCCTGCATTTTCTGGCTCTTTTCAGGTGACTGTGGGACTGGCTGCAGGGATGTGACAGCCCATGTTCAGTAAGGTGTTGCAGGATGTGCTGGATGCCCTACTCATGCATGTGAACAGGTACATTAGGTTCCCACAATGTGCATAATTGGCCACTGTTAAAGCAGCCTTCTACAATATATCAAATGTCCCACATGTAATAGGGACCATTGATGGGACTCACATTGCCTTGGTACCTCTGAGGGCTAATGAACAGGTCTACAGAAACCGGAAGAGTACATATTCGCTCAATGACAAAGTGGTGTGTGTTGCAGATTAATACATAACACATGCAAACGCAACATTCCCTGGATCAGTACATGGTTCCTACGTCCTGAGGAACAGCAGTGTACCTGCATTGATGTCACAGCTACTGAGAGAAAGGGCCTGGCTCATAGGTATGTGTACTGCTCTCCATGCCAGACGTTTGTACCCTTCCCTACACAGTCTGCACGACGCCTAGCATTGTTACCTGTAACCATGTCCCCTTTTCCACACAGGTGACTCTGGATACCCCAACCTGCCCTGGCTCCTGACACCTCTTAGACGTCCAACTACAGGAGGGGAGAACAGGGACAATGAGGTACATGGGCAGACGTGTGACTGAGAGGACTTTCGGTCTCTTGAAATCTAGATTTTGTTGCCTCCATGTGTCCGGTGGTGCCCTACAATACCGACCAAGGAAAATCTTTGTTGCATGCTGTACGCTCCATACTCTGGCCCTCAGGAGGCACATCCCACTGTTGGAGGAGGGGGACATTGATGCTGGAGCAGTGTTTGGGGCCGGTGACTCTGATGCCAAGGAGGATGCAGACGAGGATGAGGCACATGAAAACAGGACTGACCTGATTTGTCACCACTTTCAATGATGAACAGGTATGTGTAATTTGTATGTCATCTGCACTTGGAATATGTATTGTTAAAGCCAGTCTGTACCCAGATTGTGCATGCATCAGGGTGTGTGTGGGGACTACAGCCTTCCAACTTAGTTTCCGACCCTGAAAGGTAGCTGACTTACCATTAGGGGTATTGGAAATGCATTGCTGCTAATGACGTGTGGAATGCTGGTGCCATTACGGAACATCCTTATGGTTGTACCAAAGGTTTTGAGTCCTCAGACTGCCTGTTTGTGTAAATGTAAGGGGGACTTATCAGTCTTGTCCTGCTGTGTAGGCATGGCATGCTGCATTGTCAGCTGCTTTGTGGTAACTATCTGTTACTGACTACTAAGGGAGGTGGACAGTTGAAGATGTTACCTATGTGACATCTTTCCTGTCCTACACATGTGTGTGAGTGATAATGTAGGCCCTTACATATGTGGTATTGTAGGAAGCTGACCTGATGTGTGGTGGGTACCCATGGTACTTACACTGTATACCAGGTCCAGGTATCCCGTCTCAGTGAAGTGTAGGCAGTGTCTAGAAGCCAGGCTCTTTAGAGGTAGTTGTGGCTGAGCAACCAAGGCTTATCTAGGAGGCATGCAAAGCTCATGCAGTACCACTACGGTCACCCAGTACTTACACTCAAGAAAGAAAACACTTGGATGTACAAAAATAAAGCTACTTTATTTTTGGAACACAGTATCAGAAAATACTAGAGAGGCAACCCTCCAATACGAGGTAAGTACATACACTATATATATATATATAACAGTAAGAGGCATAAAAAATGTTAGAAAACAGTGTAAAATAGCAATATGCAATAGTAGCCCTAGGGGGAGCCCAAACCATATACTAAGAAAGTAGAATGCGAACACAGGACCCCCACATAGGTGAGTAAATCGTGTAGCGGAGAGCTGGGAGTAATAGGAAACCACACAGGTTAGTAGTGGAGTACGCCCCTGCAACCAGGAATGCAGTAGTAAAACACTGAATTTCCCCAAAACCATCACAACCTATGAAAAGAAGAAAATGAAGACACACAGAACAGCTTGCAAGGAACCTGCAGTGGAACCGAGGATGGAGACCTGTGGAAAGAGGGGACCAAGTCCAGAAGTGTTTGTGGAGTCTAGGGAGAGTAGGAGATACTACCCACCCAGAGGTACCTTTTGGTGTTGGTCAATGAAGAAGGAAGACAGGTCAGCACTGCAGCACAGAAGCCGGAGAAGAGTTCCTGATGCATGCAAAAAGTGTCCCGCGCTGGAAGTTGGATTGCAGAAGGGTGACAGTGAAGGATTTGGCAAACTTGCGATTGGAGTAGAAGGGGTGCTGCCCAGGACCAGCAGGGTCCAGGAGCACTCTACCCAGGAGGGGAAGTCACAGGGGTCCCTCCGCGTCGCAGAAGACCTACAGGAGCAGAGGCCGCACCCACAGGTGTCCCACAGGACAGGGACACAGAAGTTGCTGAAGCAGGCCATGCAGCACCACAGAAGTTGCTCCCACGTCACCGGAAGACCACGCAGAGATCCTGAAGTTGCAGGAGAGAGTGCTGCGGGCTACCGCTAAACGTCGCCTGAAGTTCCACCTTGGAGGTGAAGCAACAAGTCTTGGCAGCTGCAAAGGACGTGGTGCATGGAGGTACTGTCTTGCGTGGAGTGGAAAGGACTTACCACCACCAAAGTGCGACAGTTGATAGAGAGGACCAAGGGCAACTCTCCGGACCACCACGTGTGATGCAGGACCCAGGCTACTCAGGATGAGGGGAGATTCACACATCCGGTCGTCGATGCACCCAGGTACCTGTAGTTACAGGGGAGTGATGCCTTCACCCCAAGGGAGATTCCTTCTTCTTCTCGTACAGGCTAAAGAGTTGCAGTCTTCTTAGGATGCAGAGCTGGGGAAATGTTGCAAAGCTGACAGGAGTTCCGTATACAATGTTGTAAAAGAGTCCTCCTCGTGGATCTGCAGCTTGTAGGTTCCTGAAGGGTCCAGTCGTGGTTCCTGAGGCCAGAAGTCAAAGTAAAGGTTGCAGAGGAGTCCCTCTGGAGTCTTGCAAGCCATATCCGAGGACCCACCCCAGAGGAAGACCCTATGGAGCCCAAAGAGGGGGCTTGGTCACCTCACCAGGTAACTACCTATCAGAGGTTGCCTCTGACGTCACCTGCCTGGCCTGGCCACTGAGATGCTCCCAGAGTTCCCTGCCAACCTTGGAATCAAGATGGCAGAACCCAGGGACCCTTTGGAGGAGCTCTGGGCACCAAACCTGGGGTGGTGATGGACTGAGAAGTGGTCACTCCCCTTTCCATTGCCCAGTTTCACGCCAGAGCAGGGACTGAGGGGGTCCCTGAACCGGTGTGGACTGGTTTATGCATGGAGGACATCAAATGTACCCTTCAAAGCAAAACCAGTAGCTTGGGAGGCTACCCCTCCCAAGCAAGTCACACCTATTTCCAAAGGGAGAGGGTGTTACCTCCTTTCTCAAAGGAAATCCCAAAGGTTCTGCTTTCCTGGTCTTGATCAGATCATCAGCAGGAGGACAGAAACCTGTCTGAGGGGTAGCAGCAGCTGGGCTGCCCGGCAAAACCCTGTTAGACTGGTGGTAACAATGCTGGGGATCCTCTAAGGAGCCCCCAGAGTACATGGAATCATACTTCCAATACTTGCAACAGTATTGGGGTATGATTCTAAAATGTTTGGTACCAAACATGCCCAGGTTCAGAGTTACCATAGTGTACCTGGACATAGGTAGAGACCTATGTCCAGTACATATATATAAAATGGTTTCCCCGAACTCATGAAGTCCAGTAAAATGGAGCTGGAGTTTGTGGGGGCACCTTTGCTAGTGCAGGGGTGTCTTCACACACAGGTACCTGCACCTTGCCCTCTGGGCTCAGAGGGTCTACCACAGGGGTGACTTACAGTGATCTGGTGCAGTGACCTGTAGTGAAACCAAGTGCGTGCATCCGGTTCATGCAGACTGCAATGGCAGGCCTGCAGAACCCTGTGCATGGGCTCCCTATTGGTGGCAGAATAACTGCTGCAACCCACAGGGATCCCCTGAAACTCCAATGCCCTGGGTACCTAAATACCATATACTAAGGACTTAAACTGGGGCAGCAGTATTCCCATTGTGGGGATAAAAAGTTACCAGCAACCAAATTTAGAGGAGAGAGCACAGTCACTGGGCCAAAAGTGGGGGCAACCAAGCTAGGAAGAGGCTACTTTCCTACAGGTATTATAAATGGTGGGACAGTCATCCTGTGTTTGTGTTCAACTGCTGTTGATATATGACTGTAGATTACATACCTTACCTTACATACCTTACAACATTGTGCCTAATTCCATGTAATTTTCCCTCTTCAGGTCACATCTCTGTTTACAATCTGCTTACTGAATTGCCTGTTGGCATTGTTAACACTGGATGTTACAACAATATGCATGAACTTACACACCTGCTGGAGTATCCCACTACATCTGTCACTTTAACATTATTGTGGTGCCGACGTGTATATATTTGTTGCTTGTAAACAGAATTGATGCTACAAACAATGAAGAGACATGCACCATGACTTGTGATAATTGGTGTTTATTTAGTGCATAATATCACAGTCCAGAGGAGTTGGGTAAAGGTCTAGGTGAATATCCAGCTGCGTGTTTCACAGGTCCATCCCTTTGTCTCAGGATGATGGGAACTTAGTATTGTACAGCTAACAGGGTGTAACAGTGGCACAAAAGGGTGACAGTTCAGGGGAGGGTTCACTTCCTGGTGGGGGGATTGGTCTTTGCCTCAGGTCCTGCAGGATGTCTGACCTCTTTTACTCAGGGGGGTCCCTCAGCTTCAGGGGTAGGGGGGCTGGTGGCCTGTTGGTCCTCCTGCTGGGCTTCCATTCCAGGAGCAGGTGCTGATGTTGGGGGAAGTAGTGTTGACTGACTACTGGATGGGGCCTGGTGTTGGGTGGAGGATGTCCACAGGATGTTGTTCAGTTCCTTGAACTCCCCTAATATGGAGGCCATGGTGGCATTGAGTGCACACTGATGATTCATGTGACCTGGGGACACAGGTTTGAGAAGGTGGGCTCTGCTCTGCAATGGATGCCACAAGGGAGGTTGTTTCAGTTGTGGGCAGAGTGAGGCTGGTGGTGGTGGACTGACCACTCATGCCTGATAGGCCAGGTTCGTCATTCATATCAAGACATCCAGGGGGTTCATTCACTATTGGACCTGCTTCCAGTCCTGGGCCTTCTGTCACTGGCCTCCTCTGTTGTCGGCAGTACTTGGGAGACCTGTGGAATGAGAGGTATTGTGTCACATGATGGTATTGTAGAAGTGATACACATGGTTGTATGCCATCATTGACTGGATTTGCAGGGCAGCAATGGTATTGGATTGACAAGTTGGCTTGTATATAGGGGGACCTGCATTAAACATATGTTAAAGGATTTAGGATTTATAGGATTACTCTGACAGACAGAGGGCCAAAGAAATGGTGGCTGGGCTCAACGTAAGTTTATCCTTCTGATGTCTCTTCAAATGCAGGCTCAAGAGTGCCATGTCAAGGCACTCCTTTTCTAGGAAGGTGCTGGGGGGAGGTGAGGAGGGGAGCAGGGAGAAGGCACAAGGGTATGGTTGTCACTGTTCAGGGAGGAGCCCATGATGGGCAGGGCTTCAGGGGGAGTGGCAGTGCGAACGGAGTGCAGTTTCACTAGTGGGTGGAGTGAAGGAGAAATAGCAGGTAGGGAAATAGGGAGAGGTTCTTTTCTTTTAGTAGCTACAGGCATAGGAGAATCCATTGAATCTAGGTAGTTTGTCCAGCAGAGAAGTGCGGTCATGAGTAACAGCCATGCCATGAAGGTAAAAGTGGATGACGGGCAATGCTGGGAGACTACCCGGCTGGATAGTTAGTAAGAGTTTCAAGATTGCCTCATACAATAAGAACAGGGTTAACAACCATGCTAAAATCAGGGCTGTACTGCATTGGTTAAGGTAATCACAGGCGCAGATAATATTGCTTCAGTAAATACATCTTAAATTACAGATCAAATTGCCAAAAAATCCTGGCTTTATTTCACAGGCCTTCTTCACATCGGCTAGCGCAGCAGTACGAGGGGTGGCTGTTTTAAATGCACAAGAATTCCAGGGGAGGTCTACCAGGTCCTTAGAGACCCTCATGCTATATGGATAGCAGTTAGTGTTAAAGCCAAGAGTCAGCTTCTACATTTTGTAAGTTTTTATGTCCCCATAGAAGATGAGACAATTTCCTTGCAGGAATTATATAATTGTCTGCATCCATGTCCAGGACTTCTGATGGTAGGAGGAGACTTCAATATTATACAAGATCTAAGGAGAGAGACGTCATGTGGGAATACATCCCAGAACAAACCTAAGGCCTTCGGCATGTTAGCAAGGATTATCAGGGATTTTTCCTTCATAGACCCCAGGATGGCAGATCATCCCCAGACTCAAGAATCTAGCTGTTTTTCCAAACTATTCAACTCAGCCTGTAGGATTGATTCCATATGTTTCATGTATTCTCTCAAATCCCTTTTCAGATCATTCGGTCCCCTTGATAGAGCTAAGCAGGCTGGCTACAGAGGTAGAACAACCACACTGGATATTGGACAAGTCCCTATTAACAGAAGATGGGTGGATTGTGGCCCTACGACTTTTTATTGCTTTGTTTTTTAACAGGAATGCTGACTCGGTCTCTATTTTTCAATCTGGGAGGCATGTAAGGCATTTATTGGGGGAAGCTATCTCCTGTAAAGCACAAATAACTAAGGTAAGAAAGGAGAAAACTAGGGCCCTGCAACAGGAGCTAGACCGTGCAACACGTGCTAATCAGATAGCATATAATCCGACCCCAGAGACTACAAAGAAAGAAGCCAGATGCAAGCTAAGGTAGTATTATTTGTACCAGGAGCTAGTTAATCAGAACACATGCTTTCAACAACACTATGAAGAGAATGAACATGTGGAGAGATTTATAGCATGGTCAGTCAAAAAGAAGTGCAATAGTGCAGCCATTAAGTCCATTTTTTATGAGGTTTGGGGGTGTATGGTTGACCAACCCGAGGAAATAGATTAGGGCTTCCATTATCCTAAACTATTGCACATCATTACCAGCAATTTTAAATTAATATTTGTGGGCAATAAATTTGCCTACTCTCAGTAATGAGCTTCAGGCATCTGCAGTGGAATCAATCACATTGTTCGAGGTCAAGGAGGCTATAACGAATTCCCCTAATATGATAGCCTGTGGAAGTGATGGATTGCCTGCTGAGCTATATAAGGCCTTGACAGAGGAAATTTCTGGATTTTTTTGTCATGTTGTTTAATAATATCCTCAAATGGACGAGATACCCATCTCATTTACTGTCGCGGTAATAGTCCGTGTTTTTGAAGAAGGATTAGCCGGCTGAGACACCTGCCCCATTGGCCTCTTGAATAACAACTATCATCTATTTATGACAAGTGTGGCTGCCAGAATTGCCCTATTGGTGCAAGGTGTGGTCCATAGGGATCAGTGGGGATTTCTTCTGGAAAGAACAATGTCGACTAATACTCATTTTTATTACATTTTTTATTACATGCAAAGAACAAAGACAAGGCAGCCATAATTATGTTAGACACACAGAAAGTCTTACATTTTTGGTCAATGGGAAGTTTTAGTTTAAATTTTGCTTAGGTTTAACTTTCCCCTGAAGTTGATGAGGAGAATCTATGTCACAAAGCAGAAGCCAAAGTCCTACATAATGCAGGTATAGCTGGAACGTTGTCAATATGTTGAGGGGCACGTCAGGGATGCCTTCTGTCTCCAGTGTTTTTTCACTTTTTATAGTGCACCTGGCGGCTGCCCTCCGGTAAGATACTTCTATTAAGGCACCCCTGTATGGCGCACCAAAAGTGAAGCTATTTGCCAACAACATGATTTTGAACCTGGCAGCAGAGGCGCAGAAAGTGGATAGAGCCTTCGCTAAAATTAAAATATTTACCAACCTAAGGGGCTATAGAGTCAACCATACGAAGTCAGAGGCACTTCTGTTTAACGGTACGGAAGCAGTCTTGTCATAGATATGCGGGCACATTTCAGAACCCAACAGCCTAATAGATATTTGGGCATATATGTCTCCCATGAGTTTGCCGATGATCATCATCTGAACTATCTGTCCTCTCTTAAAAAACCCTCAGGGTTCATCTTTGGCAGGGTGGGGTGTCGGATTTCGGAGGGGGGTGGTCTTGGTTTTTAAAGGGGTGGACTGCTTTTTGGGTGGGAGGGGCTTCTTTTTTGGTGGGGAGGGGTATGGGTGCTTGCAGCGGGGTCAGAGGAGGCCAAACAAGGTCATGCACACATCTATTTGTCACATTGTAGCAGAGCCAAACAGTACAGACACTCAGTAGAGGCAGCTGGGGTTGTTCAGGTAAGTATTTATTTGTTGTTTTGAATAAGTGATGTATATGGTTCGGTACAGTGAGTTGAGGATTAGTTCTTCATTGAGCGAAGTTCGTTTTCCTAACGTGTTTCTCTCCCTCTTCTCCTTTTACTTGGTGTTTGACATCTCCTCTCGGGCTCCCGGGTTGCATATAGGGGAAAGAAAAGGATAAATATCGATGGTGAGTGGGATGACAGTCGTTACATACGTCCTTCGCTTAGTTATACTACTGGGGAAATGGGTTCGGAAAGGGGGGGGTGCGCCAGTGACGACGGTGGGCTGTGTCTTTGTTTCCTTATCTCCTAAATGTGTTTACTTCTGGTCGTGCTCGTTACGTGCTCCTTTTGGTGCCCTCTGACTCCCTCCCTGTCCTCCCCTCACCCTGCCTCCCTCCCTTCCCCAGCTCGTTCCTCTTTTAAGGTGCCCCTCTGTTCGCCCACAAGGACCGTACCTTCCAGAGCCACGACCCTCCGGGGCCGTGGCTGGCTCTATGGTGGTCCCCTCGTTGCTCTCTGGTCCCCTCGGGCTCCGACGCCACTCCGCTTCCCCTGGCTTCGTCGTCCCAAGTTCCTGGACCGCGGGGCCGCCCTCCGTCTTCGGGGTTGTCCCTCGGATTGCGTGGCTCTCCTTCCCCGCCGTTGCCGCCGCCTTTCTCCTCGCTCGTAGCTTTCTCCGTCGCCGTCTCCTCGTCCGCCGCTTTCTCCGTCTTCGTCTCCTCGCTCGCCGCTTTCTCCGTCGCCGTCTCCTCCTCTTCCCCTTCCTGGGGAATCCACGGTCTTTGACCTCCCGCCGGCCAATCCGCTTTGGCCCCGTCATCGGTGGTTGTCAAGGCAACCTCCGAATGCCGTCCTCGTGGTGGACGCGTTCCCATGGCAACATGGGAACGCAACAACACTTGCTCTGCCGGTGCCGTGCCTCCGATCGGGCTGACCCGGTCACACACCCTTCCCCAGGAGCTGTCCTGCTCTAGGACAGTGGTAGACAGGGGAAAACGAGACAGATAATCCGCGGGGGCTTGGTGAGATCCGGGTACGTGTCGCACCTGAAAAGAGAAGGGTTGGAGTTCAAGGAACCAGCTGAGTATTCTGGAGTTCGAGTCCTTATGTGCAGCTAACCATGTCAGGGGAGCGTGATCCGTGAATAAAGTAAAAGGTCGGCCCAGGAGATAGTATTGTAGACAGTCTATGGCCCATTTGATAGCCAAACATTCCCTCTCAATAATCGGGTAATTACGCTCCCGAGGACATAACTTCCTGCTGATGTAGACTACGGGGAGGTCAAGGCCTTCCGCATCAGGTTGCGCTAGAACCCCTCCAAGCCCAACATCCGAGGCATCGGTGTAAAGGTGGAAGGGTTTCGTAAAATCCGGGCAGCGTAGTATGGGGTTGGAGGTTAAGGAGGCCCTAAGTTGTTCAAAACTCGCATTCTGTGTCTCCGAAAATGGCAAAAGCCGATTGGGATGGTGTTTAGCGAGCAGGTCCGTGAGGGGGGCTGCTATGGAGGAATAGTGTGGAATGAAACGTCGGTAATAGCCCACTAATCCTAAAAATGAACGTAACTCTTTTTTAGTGTGTGGAAGAGGGGCATGTAGGATAGCCTCCACTTTTGGATTCTGAGGTTGTAGAGTACCCTGATTAATCCGATAACCTAGGTATGAGATGTCCGTCTTACCTATGATACATTTCTTGGGATTGGCTGTTAAGCCGGCTGATTTGAGGGCATGGAATATCTTCTGTAGGTGTATCAAATGTTCTTCCCACGATTCGCTAAAAACGACTACATCGTCAAGGTATGCGGCAGAAAATGTCGGAAAGGGTTTTAAAATCCTATCCATCAACCTCTGAAAGGTTGCGGGTGCCCCGTGAAGACCAAAAGGCAGTACAGTGAACTGATATAACCCTGATTGGGTGGAAAAAGCTGTTTTCTCCTTGTCCTGAGCGGCTAGGGGAATTTGCCAGTATCCTTTGGTTAAGTCGATAGTAGACATGTATTTGGCTCTCCCTAGTTTTTTGAGAACGTCATCTACTCGTGGGATGGGGTAAGTGTCAAAGAGGGAGTTTGTGTTAAGTTTGCGGAAATCGATACAAAACCGGACGCTACCGTCAGGTTTTGGTACTAGAACTACCGGTGAACACCAGGGACTCCTGGAGGGTTCGATGACTCCTAAGACTAACATCTTTTTGATTTCTTCTTCAATTATTCGTTTTCTAGCTTCTGGAATGCGATAGGGATGCTCTCTAGTGATTGTACCGGGATTTGTTCGTATGTTGTGGTAGATTAGGGAAGTTTTTCCTGGCTTCTCGGAAAACAGCGGTTGCCACTGTTTCAACATTGTATGTGCCTGTTGTTTTTGTCCTCCAGATAAGTTATCGTTCACCGAGGGTAAACTAACCTCTGGGGATGAGGTGGTGGGGTAGAACTCGATATCTAATCTCTTGTTGGGACATATGAAGTGACCCATTTCTATGGTTTGGTTAGGCTGTTCGGGTGTTTCCCATTTTTTTAGTAAGTTTACATGATATATTTGTGTTTTCCTCGGATGGGAGGATATTTCAATAAGGTAAGTGACGGGGGAGACCGCTTTGATAATGCGATATGGCCCTTGCCATTTGGCGAGGAGTTTGTGTTCGGAGGTGGGCCTCATTATTAGGACTGGGTCTTCGGGTTGGAAAACCCGTAGTTTGCTTCCTTTGTCATATTGGAGTTTCTGAGCTCGTTGGGCCTCTTCCAAGTTGGCATGCACGTCCGCCCATAAACTGTGTAGGTGTTTTCTCAATTTTTTTGCATATTCTAATAATGGAGTTCCCTCTTCCTCCGCCTCAGCCTCCCAGGCTTCTACCGCCATGTCCAGTAGGGAGCGAGGTTGGCGGCCAAACACCAACTCAAATGGGCTATGCCCCGTGGATGCTTGTTCGTGGGTTCGTAGGGCGTATAGAACCAGTGGGAGCTTTTGGTCCCAATCTCTCCCTGTCTCATTGATGATTTTTTTAAGTAACGTTTTAATGGTTCTGTTATATCGTTCTACCAGTCCATCTGTTTGAGGATGGTAAGCGGACGTTCTGATCTGAGCTATTCCCAACGTTTTGCACACTTGTTTCATTAGGGTGGACATAAAGGGGGTACCCTGGTCTGTAAGGATTTCATGGGGAAAACCAAGTCGAGCGAATATATTAATCATGGCTTGGGCAACTGTTTTGGTCGTCATACTCGTCAGGGGAATAGCCTCTGGGTATCGGGTGGTGTAGTCTACAATGACCAGGATGTAGGTGTGTCCCTTTGATGAAGGAATTAAGGGCCCGACCAAGTCCATCCCTATTCGTTTAAAGGGAATATCTATAATGGGAAGGGGTAACAGGGGTGCCTTCCTGGGCCTACCCGGTTCGGTTAACTGACATCGGGGACATTGGGTGCAATACCTTCGTATATGAGCATATACCCCAGGCCAGTAAAATTTTCTGAGTAAATACTCTTCGGTTTTCTCTCTTCCCAGGTGTCCCCCCCCTGGATGACTATGTGCTAGTGCCAGAACATGATCACGATAATCGGTAGGTACTAGAAGTTGGTGTTTACGTATACCCAACCGAGTGGTAGTGACTCGATACAATAAGTTATTTTTCACTACAAAGTAGGGACCCACCTCCTCAGTCTCTTCTGATACGGCGGACCTCCAAGCGTGGGTAAGGGAGGGGTCCTCTCTCTGCTGTTGGCTAAAACTACTAGGGGCTTCTTGAAGTTCTGCCACTATTTCCCCACACGATCTTTCCCCTGCCGTCTTCCGATATTCCTCCCTCTCATGTCGTTTTTCCTTTCGTGATAATCTTCTACGATCAGCTGGACACTCAATACAACTCTCTGCGAAAGGAGCCTCTCTCCACCAATCTGGGACCACCTTGTTATCTCTAACGTGATCCAACAACTCTTGGAAGTGGATATAATCTGTCCCAATGATACACTCCTCGATTAATTGGGGCATTAGTCCTACGGTTAGGAAATCCTGATAGGGTCCCCACACGATTGGAAGCACCTTTATAGGATACTGGACCTTGTCTCCGTGTATACAACATATGGTTACCCATTCTTTCTCCTCGGTGTCGTCCTGTATCAAGTCTTTTCTAATCACCGATTGGCTACAACCAGAATCAACCAGGGCGTATACTCTTTTCCCGTTAACGGTTATCGTTAGTTTAAATTTGAGGGCATCCTTTCCTGTACATAGTACCCTCCTCCTTGTCATTCCTATCTCCATTGGTTCCCCAGTATCCTGTTTTTGCGGACACATACGTGCGATGTGTCCCCATTCGCCACAATTATAACATTGGGGCCCCATTGTAGGTGGACCTTCTGGAAATCTTCGTGGTACTAGGTGGTCGGGTGGGCTTTTTACCAAGGTCTTTGGGCTCGGAAGAATTGGTTTAAGGATGTTTCGTGTCAGAGGGTTCCTAACATCAGTAGACCGGTGGAAAGCACAGGCTAGATCAATGGCCGTTTCAGTGTCCACTTTTGGGTGTTGCCTGATCCAGTGTTTTGTAGACGGTGGCAGACCGTCTAGGTATTGTTCTAGTATGATGGTCTTGAGAACCTCCTCTCGACTATTTCCTACATGGCCTAACCACTTCAACGCCAGATCTTTCACTCGAAAATAAAAGGTTCTAGGATCTTCATTGATTCCCCATTTGATTTTACGAAATTTAACTCGGTAAAATTCTGCATCATGGCCCACCCTTTCCAGTATACTAGTTTTTATGTCTTGATAAGGGGTGTCACCACCCGGGTTGGCGGCTTGGTATGCTGACTGTAGGATACCTGTGAGTAAGGGAGCAACGTACTGTCCCCACTTATCTTCGGGCCACAGGGCGGAGGAAGCCACTCTTTCAAAATTGGTAAAAAAGGACTCTGGATCCTCTCCCTCCTGGTATTTCTGTAGTACCGAACTAGGTACGTTCGGATGTACCTTGCTAGCGGCAATAGTCTCAGTTAGTTTTTTCATCGCGCTTTCATGGACTAACTGATTATTAGCCAATATGGTCGCCTGACTCTTCAGAGCAGATTGGAGGGCCTCCCGATCCTCTTTAGCTTCCCGCTGTTGGGCTTCCCAGACCAGCTGCAAATGCCGTTGCCCCTCCGCTAGCTGTTTGACCATGGTCTCTAAGGACGGACTTTCACTCATAGTGTATACTGTTTGGCCTGCCCGAGGGGGGGGTTGAATCCCACTTCTGACACCACTGTAGCAGAGCCAAACAGTACAGACACTCAGTAGAGGCAGCTGGGGTTGTTCAGGTAAGTATTTATTTGTTGTTTTGAATAAGTGATGTATATGGTTCGGTACAGTGAGTTGAGGATTAGTTCTTCATTGAGCGAAGTTCGTTTTCCTAACGTGTTTCTCTCCCTCTTCTCCTTTTACTTGGTGTTTGACATCTCCTCTCGGGCTCCCGGGTTGCATATAGGGGAAAGAAAAGGATAAATATCGATGGTGAGTGGGATGACAGCCGTTACATACGTCCTTCGCTTAGTTATACTACTGGGGAAATGGGATCGGAAAGGGGGGGGTGCGCCAGTGAGGACGGTGGGCTGTGTCTTTGTTTCCTTATCTCCTAAATGTGTTTACTTCTGGTCGTGCTCGTTACGTGCTCCTTTTGGTGCCCTCTGACTCCCTCCCTGTCCTCCCCTCACCCTGCCTCCCTCCCTTCCCCAGCTCGTTCCTCTTTTAAGGTGCCCCTCTGTTCGCCCACAAGGACCGTACCTTCCAGAGCCACGACCCTCCGGGGCCGTGGCTGGCTCTATGGTGGTCCCCTCGTTGCTCTCTGGTCCCCTCGGGCTCGGACGCCACTCCGTTTCCCCTGGCTTCGTCGTCCCAAGTTCCTGGACCGCGGGGCCGCCCTCCGTCTTCGGGGTTGTCCCTCGGATTGCGTGGCTCTCCTTCCCCGCCGTTGCCGCCGCCTTTCTCCTCGCTCGTAGCTTTCTCCGTCGCCGTCTCCTCGTCCGCCGCTTTCTCCGTCTTCGTCTCCTCGCTCGCCGCTTTCTCCGTCGCCGTCTCCTCCTCTTCCCCTTCCTGGGGAATCCACGGTCTTTGACCTCCCGCCGGCCAATCCGCTTTGGCCCCGTCATCGGTGGTTGTCAAGGCAACCTCCGAATGCCGTCCTCGTGGTGGACGCGTTCCCATGGCAACATGGGAACGCAACAACACTTGCTCTGCCGGTGCCGTGCCTCCGATCGGGCTGACCCGGTCACACACATATATGAAGACACAATAAGAAAGGATGCTCCAAAAGCCTGCCATGTTGATGATGAAAGCACAATAGCCTGGAAAAGGTGACATGGAAATACTCATGTCACACTGAAGACATATCGACAATGCATGCTTTACCAAGTGATATTTGTCTTAATAGAATCATGGAGATAGTACTAACGTTGCTCAGATAGGCCACACATGTTGCATGGACATGGACATCATATGCAATATGTCAGGGAGAGATGGCCCCAAAATCCACAACACAATGAATCAGCAAGCCCCAGTGTAATTACCACTAATGTCTGGCATCCCTTACAAGACATACTCTGAGTGCATCAGTAGACGCCATCAGTCCCTTGGATGTTGGAAAAAGCCCTGAGATTTGCAAGTACTTGTTGAAGGCCATCAACATGTTGCCCAATTGGAATCTACAGAGACATGCAGGCCCAGATGTCTGTCTGTGGATGAATGCTTGTACCCAAACACATGCGATTTCAACACAACTGTAAGTCACTCCATGATGTATGCCAACAGTCAGGTCACAAACCTTACACATTACATGTATGCAGTGCACTTTGCTACTTGCCACATCAAGGGCATAGAAATGCACATTGTAGTTCAAATACTCTAGGCCTACCTGTCATGTATGTCATTGCTACTGCAGTTGTACATGCCAAATGACATGCTATGACGCATAAGGGAATGTGTCAGCCAATAAACAATGATGACACACTCCTGAATGTGATGTACCCCCATTGTAAATGATTTAGCCCACACACAGTTTGCCATGCACATATATGTGAGGGAATACAGACATCATCCCATCAACACTGGTAGACCATGCAAACAACAGCAGCTTACAAATGTTTTCCAAAAGAGAAAGGAAGACATGCTAACATGTAGATACAAGGAATGTTGGCAACAGTGATGGTACATAAATCATGTCAAAAGAATTACACTTACCAAGGGAAAGTATTGATCTATAGCTGCACCCAAAGTACAATGGAGGCTCTGTCACATGTGTGATGGCCATCTTCACATTACAGACTGCAGCGAAGAACCAGCACCCATCATACACTGACAAATAGCCTGTGGGTGGCAGATGCCAAAATACTCATTTCACCAGACACATGACTGAGGACAGTGATCCATCACTTCCTTACCTTCAGCCTGCAACACTGAGGAGCAGTGGTCTATTGCATAGAATGCACACACACTACAACAAACAGTACTTGATTGATCAATCTACTCAGCCATATGTCCTCCCTGGAGAGCAAGTGGTTTGTGGATTGTACACAGTTGTGTTCAAGGTCCTGTTCTGCTTTCCTTCTCTTATCTTATGACCGAGCTTACAGAACCTCTCTAGAATGCACTTCTTAGTTTAAAGAAGACATTTATTGTTATTATTACTTCACCACGAGGTTCCTGAGAGATGAAATTAGTAGATTGGAAGCACACGTTCAAAAGTAGTCGCAGCAATGAAAGCAAAATATATCAAAGTACTTCTCAGTTGCAATGTACACAGCAAATACATGTGATTATACTATAGCATAACTTCAAAGCAAAGTGTAAAAGTCAAAATTGCATCACCGTAGGGCAGGGCTGTAGGGCCTATAACTCAGCTTCATCTTTCTGGGGCTTCAAGTTGATGACTCCAGTTCAACTGTGAGAAAGAGATTTTCTACCCAAATGGGGACAGGCAACTGACGTCTGGTTCCTGTCTGAAGTCAAGATAGTTTCAATCTAACTCTGCTGTAGTCCAGAGCCATCCTTAAAGCCATCCTTAAAAGCAAACTCAGTGTGAGAACCGAAGAAACTTGGAGAGTGGCCATTCTCCGAGCCTCACTCGTTCTCAGACTGGATTGAGAGGTAAACACAAAATCTACGCGCTCTTATCAGCTAGGGTCTGGTGTGAAAAACACAGCTTGGTCTATCATGTGAAAAAACACAGCTTGGAAAAATAAAGCTCATCTGCAATGTCTCAACTGCAATGTCTAACTCCACGTTAAAGCCAATAGGTAGCTAACTTAAATACCAAATGTAATGTCTAATGCCATGTCAAAGCCAATAGGCAGCTAAACTGAATACAGAATGTAATGGCTAATGCCATGTTCAAGCCAATAGGCAGCTAACCCAAATACCAAATGTAATGTCTAATGCCAAAACTGACTAAACTGAACACAACATGTAATGTGCTACTGGTGAACATTGAGCAACTAATATGCGCAGTGGTGAAACACAAAGTAATTGGTCAAACACAATTAATAGCATCACACTCCACCCTATGACCAATTAATTTTTGTTTACATACCTCTTATTTCAAACAAAAACAAAAAACAAAAACATCAACACAAAAACATCATAAGAAAATCAGATTTGAATGATAAAAGCAATCACTGTAAAGCAATGAAAGTGGATTAACATATTGACCTCATAACCTTTCACATCAGATACATCTACACAGAAAAGACTGAAACGTATATACTGTGATTGAGATAATAGTGTCTCTAAAACAGCGAGTAGATGTAGCATGAGTTCTACTCATGTAAAGGTACACGGTCCACCTGAAAGGTTTGCTGGAATGTAAGCGAAAGTCAAAGTTCCACACGAAAAAACACAGACAGTTAACTGGTAAGATTGCTTAGTTCCAGTGGAAGAATGTAATGAAACAAGTTGAACTTGAACTGAAGGCGCCAGTTGCGCAAAATGGATCCATGGGGTTTGTACTTTAATCAATCAGGTTCAGGTTGGGGGTTCGGTCCCTCCCACGACCCCACACACACACACCCGAAGGGAGACCACACAGCACAATCATGGTCAGTGGCAAATCGTGGTAGGATCTGCAAAAGAAAAAAGTATGACTTTTCTTGCAAATAACATTTGTCATCTGAAATGTGCCCTTCCTCTTCCTTTCCCTGTTTTATAATCAGCAGGACGTTTTTGGTGCCCTTTGTTATGATTTCTGCAGGTTCTGGAGGGTCATTTGGGGATTCAACCCACACCTTAGCACTGAAGTTTTTATCTGCTGCACCACAGCTTCCCTTTTCTTGCACTGTCAGAAGGGCTGGGGCAGACTCCTTCTTTACCAAACCTCCATTCACTGCACTTTTGACAAGTTGGGCAATTCTGTCTCCAATCTGTATGAATACATCTGATTCTTTTCTAGTTATCAGCATAATTTTGATTTTTCCTTGGTAATCTGCAGCAATCACTCCCCCTAAAACCTGATCAATTTGCCATATCTGTCCTGGTAACTTTCCTCTCCCCAACTGATCTTTGACTGTTTGTGGGACAGATTGCTCGTGTGCGTGCTGACAAATAGGACATTGCAAAATCACAGTTTTTATCAAATCTAGGGGAATGTGCATCTCCCTAATCTCTGCCCACCTGTAAGTGGCTTTTTCTCTCAGATGTCCACATTTCTGGTGCACCCACTTAGCCATCCCCACTAAGTCAGAATTCTGGGTGGACACTTCTGTCTCTGAATTTTTCTCTTTAACATCTGCAAGGGAATTGAACCAGTTATGTACAAGCCATGTGGAAAACCAAACGGCTAAACCATTGGCAGTGAACCAATAATCAGTGTAAAAATGACACATCTCAAGCAGCTCTTGCTTTAAAGTCTGACACACATTGTACAAATCTGAATCAATAGTCAAACAAACATGCTTTTTATCCTCAGCGGACACGAATTCAAATGGTGCACTCAATTTCACTAGTGACTCTTTTACCTGTGGTACTCCCTGCACCCTCTCCTCATCCTGAAAAGGGCTTGTGACACCTGTTCATGTAGGGCTGCAGTGAATCTAGCCCTGTCTTGCATGTACCAGATCCAGTGTATGATACTAGCCTCCTGTGCCTGTCCTATACTGTGAGAGTTAGGTGAACTGATCACCCACTGCATGCTTGATATTTCAGGTTTCAGAATTACATTATCATTTAATGTAATTTTCTCAGTATTCACTAGAGCCCAATAACAAGTCAAAAGCGTACTCCAAAGTTCCAGGGGCACTCTTGTCCTCCCCTGTTCCTGATTGACATGTAAATCAGTGTTTCCCTCTTGCACTGCGCAGAAACCTAAAGTCTGAATTATTTCATTTGCCAAATCAAAAGCGCGCAGCTGCTCATGTTTTTTCCTAGTTACTTTGTACCAAAGTGTTAAGATTTCACTCAGATGAGGGCTATACTGTTTCCAAAAATCAAACAAGCTCATGAAACTCGGTGTCTCTTGCTTAGTGTAAATAGTGAGAAACTCTAAAATCTTTTGTTTTACTTGTGACAACATCTGTCTATTTTCAGGGTTCCACTGAATTCCCAGTAACTGCACATTTTGCAACAGTACTTCTGCCTTATCGGAATTAATTTTACTTTGCAAAAGTGGTCTGTAAATCACATTCCGATCTCTGTTCTCAGTGTTATCTGTTAAGGAATGCACTTCAACCGCCAAAAACTGTGGGCTGTTAGGCGCTATGCTCTGCTCACCCTGAGGCTCAGACTGGCCCACAGCTGTTTTAACCCCCTCATTACTGGAATGGGAAAAGCCAGATTCTTCTAAAACAGCAGTTTCATAGATTTCAGCATTATCTTGCAATAATGTGTTCTGGCTAATTTGCTCACGTAAATTCTTATTTTCATGTTCTAACTGCCTACATCTCTCCTGCATTTTTCTGTAAGCAGACAAAAGTATCCAAACCCTTCTGTCAAGAACAAAAGGAACATCCTTTCTTTCAAAAGGCACATTTTCTAAATATGCTTTATCACAGCACTCATCCCAAGACTCACACAGTCTTGATAAACAAGAAAACATGTTTCCCACAGCACCATAAGGCAGTTGAACTTCACATGCATTTTCAAGCATGGTCTGCCGTGCTTCTTTAATTCTCTAAACAACAAAAAACAATTACACTTTTAAATAGTGTACTTCCAATCTCCAACTTGACGAAGAAGGCCAAAATGTTCTGCTTTCCTTCTCTTATCTTATGACTGAGCTTACAGAACCTCTCTGGAATGCACTTCTTAGTTTAAAGAAGACATTTATTGTTAATATTACTTCACCACGAGGTTCCTGAGAGACAAAATTAGTAGATTGGAAGCACACGTTCAAAAGTAGTCGCAGCAATGAAAGCAAAATATATCAAAGTACTTCTCAGTTGCAATGTACACAGCAAATACATGTGATTATATTATAGCATAACTTCAAAGTAAAGCATAAAAGTCAAAATTGTATCACCGTAGGGCAGGGCTGTAGGGCCTATAACTCAGCTTCATCTTTCTGGGGCTTCAAGTTGATGACTCCGGTTCAACTGCGAGAAAGAGATTTTCTACCCAAACGGGGACAGGCAACTGACGTCTGGTTTCTGTCTGAAGTCAAGATAGTTTCAATCTAACTCTGCTGTAGTCCAGAGCCATCCTTAAAAGCAAACTCAGTGTGAGAACCGAAGAAACTTGGAGAGTGGCCAATTCTCCGAGCCTCACTCGTTCTCAGACTGGATTGAGAGGTAAACACAAAATCTACGCGCTCTTGTCAGCTAGGGTCTGGTGTGAAAAACACAGCTTGGTCTATCATGTGGAAAAACACAGCTTGGAAAAACACAGCTCATCTGCAATGTCTCAACTGCAATGTCTAACTCCACGTTAAAGCCAATAGGCAGCTAAACTGAATACCGAATGTCATGGCTAATGCCATGTTAAAGCCAATAGGCAGCTAACCGAAATACCAAATGTAATGTCTAATGCCATGTTAAAGCCAATAGGCAACTAAACCGAACACAACATGTAATGTGCTACTGGTGAACATTGAGCAACTAATATGCGCAGTGGTGAAACACAAAGTCATTGGTCAAACACAATTAATAGCATCACAGGTCCCTGGGCCAATAGGCATGGCACATCAGTATACAACACATGACATGTCTACACAAACAATCACTCATCTACTGTGTGGTACATGGGACATCCCTAATTGTCAGGGGGAGCTGTCAGAAACTAACAAATTCACTTGGCATTGTGACAGGCAGGAATATGCCCTGTACTCACCTTCTTATGGCCGTTGTGCTGCCCTCAAACACCCTTCAAGCTCTGGATAGGCCAACGTCAGAATGCAAGCCATTGAGGGGGTCATAGTCTGATGGGTACCCTGCCCACAGTGAGAGGACATCCCTAGCTTGACCTCAGTGATTTTCCTGGTCCAGCGTCTCAGGTCCTTCCACCTTTTCCTACAGTGGGCACTTCGCCGGCTGTGGACCACCATGGTCTGCAACTTCCAGGCGATGGCTCTCCAAGGTGCCTTTTGATGGGCATTGACCTGCATGGATGCAAAAGACAAATCACGAGATCATGATCACAAGTTTCATCAATAATGGTTAAGTCACATACATGTTGGTAACATCAAGCTAGGACTTTTCTATTTGTCAATACTCCCCAAGTGTGACACACAGAAGCCAATAAGTACAGGGACATGACTGCACACATACATATTTCCATCTGCAGACTAACCCACTACCCTGCTCAGGGCCGACAACGACTTAGCAAGCTTACTGACATCAGATAGCCCATGCTCTAGCAACATGTACTGTGATGTGAGCCACTATGAAACACCACATCTATGTGGCTTCTGAAGAGTTAACCCCTTAGGCATGACTGAACCAACACATTCACACTCTGTGAGAATGACTCACTGCATGCAGTCCCTACAGGCGACTGCCAGAGTACAAACTCAAACATTACACATGAGTAACAATGAAGGGGCTGGCATGGTGGGTACAGAAAGTGTATTCCCTGCTCATGCCACTTCAGGGGGCGGGGTTATGTGCTATGTACCTGTACCACAGAACATTCCTTTGGACATATGTGTTCATCCTACAGAGATGGCATCCAACAAACAAAGGCATGTACTGTACAGTTTCTGCTATGTGACCAAGCTACTGAGTCACATATCATCGCCTCCCAGGAATCAACACACCCTTTGCACTGTGGGACTGTCAGTTATGCATTTAACCTGCACAGGGCGAATGTGGCCTATGGGAAGGTGTCAACAGAGCTGTGGAAGTAAGGGACCTGTCATGAGTGTAAGTCACACACTGACAATGATGCTAAATGCATATATTGACTAGATTAAAGATTTACCTCGGTGCACATTCCTAATGTTGTCTAAGGAATGAGGCATACAGGGCAGGTTTGGCCCCCAGAACCTCATATTGGCCACATGACAGGATCTGCTGAGAAACAGGGAGTGGCAAAGGGCCTCAGTTGCATAGCCACAGTGACATTCTCACAGCCTGGACTTAGTCCCATACTGGGAGATACATGTGATAGGCCCTGTTCTCTGCATGCTGAGCTGACAGAACCTACATGACACTCCATTCCCATCACATCCATGCATTACAGTACATCTTGTAGCCAACAGCAACTGTCATCTGGTGTGTGTAGCAACCTGAAGGGCACCGTGAGTCATGATATGCTTTCCAAACAACAATTAGCAAGGGCAGATGTGCTTTTGAATATTTGTGGCACTATACACATTGCTCACATGACTCTTAACTGACTCATACAACATGCATTCACAGCTCAGGCTATAGTGCACATACATGTTTTCTAACAATTACAATAATCATGAAGAAAGAGATGTCGGCGGATGTCAGTAATGTGTCCTTACCTAGTTATGTGCATGCAAAACAAGAAGGCTCTAGGACCCCAAAAACCTCACACAACACAATGTGTCTGAACTTAACATATGGCACTGTCTACCAATACCACCCATTGATGCCACACAGACTGCAACAACAGGAAAATGAGTAGTTAAACTGGCACACATGGGCACATTCTAGCCTGTGAGGAGGGAAAGGATGCTGAAGTACACAGAAAATCGTGCACTTGAGGGACTTGCCTGCTCCTCTGGTGAGCCATAGTGCTATTGATACAGGGGTAGGACTTCATTAACTAGCCTCTCCAGCTCCTCTGGAGAGAAGGCAGAGGCCCTATCACCTGCTGGATGTGGCACGATTGCTCCCAGAGGAGGCACACAGCAGCTCAGGTTGTGGAGGTGTTGCTGGCAGTAGTGTCAAGAGTCAAGTGAGTGAATCTGCAGAACGTGGCGGTCACGTCAGCTATGTACGCAGTCTTTACCACTGGTGGACACAGCCATTTGCCTGTGACCGGCACTGGCAACAAGGGTAGCAACTGCTTACTGCCATGACGACTTTCGTCGGTGGGTGCGGGCAGTTGCTAATGTCCCAGTGGAGTAGGTCAGGCAGCTGCCATTTTGGTGGCCTTAAATACTGCATTGGGCTAAATTAACTGAGTCATACCTGCAAAAATGTATTTTTGTCCTCACAAACAGGCTTATCCTGTCTTGTCAAACACCATTGTAGTATGTTTCAGGGTACAGATGGCATTTAACAGTGGGGCACAGTCGACCACTGCTGACGGTCATTTCGGTGATAGGAATATCCAGCCACATTTCGAGGGGCAATTGTGTTGCATATCTTTCAGTTTGGTCCATATACATGTTGTGACTGCATGTGTGGAAAACAATGGTGGCGACATGTGACCCTTGTGTTCTTTGCAGCTGTGATGTATACCGATTACCATGTCTATCCATTTAGGAATGCCTTGTCACATGATATAATTGACATGCATCCTGGACTGGGGTGCACATATTTGTTGACACTGTGCTAGGGACACAAGTTCGGGGGTGCATGGTTGCCCGTGATGTTGAGGAAACCGGGCTGGGAGTCGATGTATTAGCCACAGTGAGACTCACTGTTGGTGTGTGACCTGGTTGCCCAGATGGGCCAGAACCATTCTCCAAATCCAGATGTCCAGGAATACTGGCAGTCTCTTCAGTGGCCTCTATATGGCCAGTGGCAGCTCGAGCTGTTGATGTGAAACATGCAATGTTACTGGTTGCATTGTGACAACTACCTCCAAAAGTTTGCAGTGACATTTTGCAAAGACCTTGTACACCGGTGATTTACAGGTAATCCTATTGTGACATGTACACATGGTATTGGTTATATTGACATGAGATTTGAGGAACATGCCATATCTCCTTGCCTGAAACATCTGCTGAGACGTGCAAAACATTGTCCCTTGGGGGATGGCCTGAGTGTGTCATCTTGCCTCCAGTGCAGGCTAAACAGTGGCTAAGGCAAGCTAGGTTATTGGCCCATTTTGAGGCCTATTCGAATGTGATGCAGGCAGACCCAGGAGTTGGCAGCATATGTGACAGGAGTCGTCATGTGGTCAGTTATTGTGAATGTGTCTGCTGCCAATATCATTCTGGTGATGCATCTTGAGGCCTTTGGGATCATTGTTTTGCACACTGGACAAGCTGCTATTCCTGACCTCAAGGGTTTCATCTTGGGTTAGCAGGTCAGGATGGAGCTAGGTAGCAAGACACATCTCAGAATTGGGCATGATCTGTATCCTGGTCACTCCCAGATGAGTAAACCTGAAATCTGACTTAGAAGGCATGGGTATTTGATCAAGTGACCACTGGTGTGATGTTTTGAGTTGGGTTAACAGTGGCTTTTGGGAGCTACAGTCATGTCACTGTCTCTACTGCACAGACTTGACCATTTTCATCCTCCCAGGTGTGTAGAGTTCATTTGGGAGTTCTCTACTAGATGGATTTGGGCAAGAGAAACTGGCTTTGTTGTTGAAGTTAGGGAAACAGGGCCAATTGATATTTACATTCTGGTCACTCCCTCTACAGTCCACCATTTTTCATATGGTGTCCTCCCAGGTGAGTGAACTTCAATTGGATTGGGATTTCACAGACATTGCTATTTGGGCATATGGATCCTGGGCTTATTTCTGGAGTGAGAGATACAGATCCTCCTTGCCTTAGCAGTCAGGTCACTCCCTCTACTACACACACCATACAAAAGTATCCTCGCATCTGAGTAAACTTACATTGTGATTTTTCAAACTGGGCCTTTGATCAAATATGTACTGCTCTGAAGTTTGGATTTGCTGAAACAATGCCTGTGAGTTGCAGTCAGGTTATTCTATCTACTTTAGCAACACAAAAGGATGATGGATAGAGTGCTGGACAATGCAAGCACTCAATCCAAGTCACAGATCTGGGTTTAATCCATTGTTCTTTTGCTCACCATGCCACCCCAGTTTGGACCCAGCCATGTGCAAATCAGTCTTGACCCTGTTCCTCATGGGAACAGTCCACTCTGAACTGCCAGGCCAGGTCCTCCCTGGGCCAAAAATAAGCACCATGGGACCAGTTTCAGGGCATCACCCTTCATTAACCAGGCTAGCTTGAATCCAGTGGCACTGTGAGCATGGGACCCACGTCTGGGCATACACTTCTCACTTAGGGTAACTTTAGCAACACAAAAGGATGTTGGACGTAGTGCTGAACAATGCAAACACTCACCCCCAGTCACAGATCTGGCTTTAATCCATTGTTCTATTGCTCACCGTGCCAACCCAGTTTGGACCCAGCCATGTGCAAATCAGTCTTGACCCTGTTCCTCATGGGAACAGTCCAGCCCAAACTGCCAGGCCAGGGCCTCCCTGGACTGAAAACAAGCATCATGGGACCAGTTTCAGGGTATCACTCTTCATCAGCCAGGCTAGCTTGGATCCAGTGGCACAGTGAGCACGGGACCCATGTCTGGACTGCTTCCATAGGAAGCAGGGTCAAGACTTATTTGCATATAGCTGGGTCCAAACTGGGATGATGTGGCAACCAACATAACAATGGATTAAACCCAAATCTGTGACTGGAGGTGAGTGTTTGAAAAGTTTCAACACTCCGTCCATCATTTTATTTTGTGATATTGCCCTGTATTCTTTCTACTTCACACACTTGACCAATGTCATCCCACCAGAAGAGTAAACTTAATTTGTGAGTTGAAAAACAGTGGTCTTTGGACAAGGGAACACTGTGCTGGCATTTGGAGTTGCTGGAACAGGGCCTATTCTGCTTTGCATTCAGATCACTCTCTCTTCAACACACACTATACATATGTCATCCTCCCATGTGAGTAAACTTCATTTAGGAGTTACCAAAGAAGGGTATTTGGAAAGGAAGACACTGTGCTGGTGGTTGGGGTAATAGTATCTGAGCCTCTGAGGAGTTGCATTCATGTCAGTCTCTTACTACACACACCATCCATATGTTGTCCCCACAGGTGAGGACTAACCTTCATTTCTGAGTTGACAAACAAGGGTATTTAGAGATGGAAACACTGGGCTGGGGTTTGGACTTGGGGTAACAGTGCCTACTAGGCTTTGACTTCAGGTCCCTCCCTCTACTTCCCAACATTTGAGAAATGTTATTCTCCCAGGTTACTGAAGGGCATTCGAGGAGTGACAAACATGGGTATTTGGGGAAATGTACACTGGGCTGGTGTTTGGTTTTGGAGAAACAGGGGTTATTGGTTTACAGTCATGCACTCCCTCTACTTCCCAACAGTTAGCCCATGGTATGATGAGTACACTTCAATTGGGAGTTCACAAACAGGAGTAGTTGTAGAAGAGAACACTGTGCTGGTGATTGGAGTTATTAAAACAGTGCCTCCTAGGAGTTGCATTATCATCAGTACCTGTACTACGCACCCTATACAAATGTTGACACCCCAGATGAGTACTCTTCATTTGGGAGTTAACAAACAATGGTATTTGGACACTGGGTTGGTGGTCTGAGTAACAGTAATAGTGTCTCTTGAAAGTTGTAGTTATGTAACCCCCTGAGCTCCACACACTTGACAAATGTTCTCACCCCAGGTAAGTGCACTTCAGTTGGGGGGGGTTCACAAATAGGGATCAGTGGACAAGTGAACACTGAGCTGCGGAGTGATGTGGAGTGGCAGTAAATGTGGCAAAAGGTGAGCTATGAGCATGCATGACATTGCATTTTGGTGGCATTTTTAGTGTTAAGACTTGCCAGACTCCACTCCCCCAGGTATTCCGGTCAAGCCCTCAGGATGCAGGATGGACAAGACCTTCTCCTCCCATAGAAAGGCATGAATGATGCACTGAGAGGGCTCCCACCAGTCTTCTTGGCCTGCAGCTGGAGACTGGAGACCAGGGAACGACCTTGCCCCTGAGGTCGTCCCACCTCTTTCTGATGTCCTCCTTTGAGCGCAGAGTGGTGCCTACAGCATTGACTCTGTTGACTATCCTGTCCACATTTCCATTTTTCTACTAATAGGAATGTGCTGGACTTGTGCTCCAAACCATTGTGGCTCTACTCTTTTAATTTCATCCACCATGACTCTCACCTCATCTTCTGAAAAAAGTTTTTTTTAACGTGACATGGTAGAAAAAAAACTATAAAATTTGGTGAAAGTAACTTACTAAACAGGGGTAATGCAATAGGGCATGAATGGAGTGAAGTGTGTGCAGGGAGTTGTTTGGGATATTGAAAAATGGAGTGCCTGATTTATGGTGTGTGGATTAGTAAATTTGCTCTGTCTTGCTGACCTTGCAGTGAAAAATACAGAGGATTGTGGTGTGTGAAGGGGTATGTTTTATAGTGTTTTTTCCAGTGAGGCAATGTGTGTCAGCTGTGTGGTTTTCAAATCCATACAATGGGCAGTTGTGTATTACTTTGGTGAACGCAGACCGCCGTGGTTCAGACTGCCATTGGCTGACCATCATGGGTGTCCGACGTGGTGACATTGTGCTTGTAATACTTTCATTGGTTGGTCGCTGTGCTGTTAGTGCTGGAGGTCGGTCCGTCTATTTCCAACCCTCCACGCTGCTGGGGGTCTGCCCATTTTGGTTGGCGGTCCTGCCTGTATGACACGTAATAAGGGGGTCTGAAAGACCACCAACATGGCGGTCTTTTCAGGATCACCAATATAGTGGTCTGGTGGTTCGATCGCCAAACTCGTAATGAGGTCCAATATTTTATCTTTGTATTGTTACCGCATTCTCTCCCTGAGAGAAACTTTTTTGTCTTAAGTTATCTGTCAAACAGTTGCACATTTGTGCTATTCAACCTTAGTTGGAGGAAACTTATTTGCCTATTTCAGAGCAATATTTATTGATTTCCAACTGTTTGATTTACTCTGCTATTCTAATGATATCTTTCCATCAACTAATTAACATCAGAATATTTTACTTTTTTATTTTCATATCATATTGTCTTATAATATTCTTTTTGTATGCATCTATATCCAGTTTTCCTACAGATGGTTCATATTCATTGAATTTAATCAGTACATGAGACAAAGGACAGTCCATGGCAAAATTATTTTTATTAAATGTATTTATTTATCTTGATTCTGGGAAACACATTACGTCTATACAGAGGCAAAGGAGCTGAACAAACTATAAAGAGCTCAAAACAGGACTTAGGGACATATTTATACTTGCTTTGTGCTGAAATATCGTCATTATTTTTTATGTTAAATCAGCGCAAACCCAACACCATGTTTATACTTTGATACCAGACCTGTCTAGCATAAACTTTTTGGTGCTAACATCATTTTTTTGATGCGTGAAACCTCCTTGCATCAATGAGATGCAAGGTAGGCATTCCTGTCCAAAAAATGACTCAAATACCCTAGCGTCGTACTTAACCACCTGGGCAAAAATGACACACAGGTGGGAGGTGGACCCAAAAAATGACGGTAACTCCGATTTGCACCAAAATTTAACGCCTGGTTCAGGGCAGGTGTGAAAATGAGGCAAACACACCACTACTAAAGGAGAACACACCGAAGCAACATTACAACCTACAGGAGAAGATGGAGGTGATTTTGATGCAGCTTGCTAGATGGCGCAGAGGACAGGAACAACTCCTGCACACACCACCACGACAACACAGCCCACAAAGGCAACGCAGAAGGCCGGAGAGGGTCTTCAGAACCAGGACAACCCTCCTTGGCCTCAGGGACCTGGACATTGTAAGGACCTACAGACTCAACCGGCAAGCCATATTACATCTGCTGCACCACATTGAGCCACAAAAGGCAGCCAGCCTGCAGACCCCACAGAACATACCACCAAGACAAAGCTGCTCGCTTGCCTGCACATGCTGGCAAGGGGATCATCCCAAACAACGGGTGCCCCGGTTGCTGGTGTCTCACAGCCGTCATTCTCTGCATTCCTGCCGAAGGTGTTAGACATCATCATCTCCCTGACACCCCGCCACATCGGCTTCCCCAATACCCAGCAAAACCAGCAGGAGAAAAAACAGGGGTTCTATCAAATCCATGGCTTTCCGCATGTGCTAGGTGCAATTGACTGCACCCAAGTCCGGTTAGGACCACCTGCAGCAACAGAGCACTTATACCGGAATCACAAGCCCACGCATTCCAGTAATGTGCAGCGCATAGTGGACCACTGCGGGATATTCATAAACATTTTGGCCAAGGATCCTGGGAGTGTCCATGATGCCTTCATATTCCGGCCCAGCAAGATCAATGAACAATTCCAGGATGGACAAATTGAAAATGGCCTACTTGTGGGTAAGTCAACAAATCTAGTAATGTACACACAACACACCAACCCTGTCGGACACACAAGACATACACCACTACAGTAACATATGGCCAGGATAACACACATGTGCAGGTGATAACACATATGCACCATGCTGCAGTACAGCACAATCAGTGCACAAAACTAATACATACACCCACATGTACGTAACACACCCACAACTTGACAGGCAAACCTTGGGAAGGACAGGTGAAGACATGTACCCTTGAACAACAGCAGAACTACACAGACCATTACAAGTGCCCCCAGGTTGCCCACTACGTACACATCACACACACTACACCAAACAAAGAACAGCACAGAAATGTCAAAGACATACACCATGCCCATGTCATGTAACATCCAAATAGGCACAGATGCTTCAAGCCATGCCGTGCAAATCACTGCCAGAACAAATGTCAAACACCACACAACTTGCGCCTATAACAACTGAATCTCATCAACATATACCTAACTTACCTGTAGTGTGCAGAGACATCTCCCTGACACATTGACTCACTCAATACAAGATCAGTGCCCATCACATACCATGTGCCAGATGTGTCAGAAGTGGTACCACACCTACTGTAGTGCAACCTCACAGGCAACACTCACTGACTCACAACACCATCATGTCTGTACCAGATACAATAACTGGCCTAACAGGGGGCAGAGACACAGTCAGACAGTGCAGATCATGGATGTCATAGTGGGACCCAGTAGGAAAAAACAGGACATGACTGACCTCACATGCACTGTGCCAAGGGACACATTTGCCAAGTTGCTGAGCTCCATCCCAGAGCCTGCACTGTGCATGTGTCAACAGAAAAAATGCACATTACTGTTTAGGAAGATAGGAGAGACACTGCTAGTTATGTTGATCATCCTGTGACAATGGGATACACACCCTTGGACTCCTCATGGCTGACACAAACCTTAGCTGTCACTCAGGAACACCAAGGGTACAATATAATCGTCCACAGTTCCATATTCATGGCCTGCACTGTATGTACATCTTGCCAGATGAACATTTCATATTGACTTCAAGTCACATTGTAAATGTGTATGTAGCGTGGAAGGGGTGTGCAATGTTTATCGCTGCAGGTCTGTCACCACAAGATACATGGCATGATGATGAAGACTCACATGTAGCTGCCCCCTAAAACCTGAGGAAGTGTCAACAACAAATACCACCCCAGGAGTGATGTATGCAGGTTGCAAAAAGGAAGTAGACTGTGCTAAGAAATCAGATGAATGTGGCACAAATGCATGCTGCAAACTACTGCACACAGAGAAAGAGCCAATTGGCCATCCAAAAAGTATAGGTACAGGGCGGTGTACCGTCCTGCACAGATACATCTACCTCCACAAGGCAGCTAGCCAAGTCTCCTGGTGCAGGGCAGGTAGTGTTGGTGCACAGCTGCACATAAGCAACCTGCACAGGGTACAACAAAGGTTTGCCAAGTAACATGTCACACATGGGGCATTCTTGCATAGTTGAAATGTTGCAGGCAATTTTGGAGACATATAGGGGGTGATTCTAACCCTGGCGGTCGGTGTTAAAGTGGCGGCCAACCCGCCAACAGGCTGGCGGTCCAAAAAATGGAATTCTGACCCTGGCGGGAACCGCCAACACAGCCCGCCAACTTAACACTCCGACCGCCGCGGCGGTACAGACAAACAGCGCGGCGGTCACCGCCAACAGGCAGGTGGCAGACAATGTACCGCCCACACTATCATAACTCACCAATCCGCCACCTTTTCCGGGGCGGGAGCACCGCCGATAAAAACACGGCGGAAACAGACTACGAACGGGAAAACGCTCACCAAAACACACTCCACAAGTTCGGAGGACAGCATGGAACCCGAATTAAACATCCTACCTGCTCTCGTCTACCTTCTCATCTACCACGAGTACGAAGTCCGGCGCAGACGACAACGGTGAGTACTGCACCTACGACACACGGGAGGGGGAGGACGAAAGGTTACGGGCACACACATATGCGACCCCCCCCCCCCCCAATCATGTACTCACCAATGCAGAGCACCAAGTCACAGTGACACCACCCAAACACCCCTGAAAAATGCTAGGACATAATCATATTTGGAATAAATATTTATGTACCAAAAAGCTCCAGAAAATTAGCGTACAACCATGAAAGATATCCACAACAAAACAAATGACATACACATCAGTGTATAACTGAAGTACCAAGTCCTGCACATCCTACGAATTCAGCATGTCCGTGGGCCAAAGTCTTGAGAAACAAGGGCAAAGCCCACACAGGAGACCTGAGTCCTTTGGAGAGAACACTGCAGGGGCATCAGATGTAAAAACTACAGGCACCTCAGGGGGAAGGGAAGGGGGGGGCACCACAGCCACATGAGTCCACGACGCCAGATCCACGAGGAGCCACCATGCCCACGGGACCATCCTGGGGAGTGCAAAGCCACAGTCTCTCAAGTCTCTGCAGTGGGTGGATTACCCACTGGACCATCCTGGGGAGTGCAAAGCCACAGTCTCTCAATGTCTCTACAGTGGGTGGGCTGCCCACTGGGCCATCCTGGGGAGTGCAAAGCCACAGTCTCTCAAGTCTCTGCAGTGGGTGGATTGCCCACAGGACCATCCTGGGGAGTGCAAAGCCACAGTCCATCAGGTGGATAAATGTCCCCACTGGACAAGGAGGATGCATGGTGGGCACAGTGAACCCTGAACAGTGCCTGACAGGAAGGGCCCAGCGGAGCGGTGCTTGACAGGAAGGGCCCAGCGGAGCGGTGCTTGAGACGGCGGGGCCCAGCGGAGCGGTGCTTGAGACGGCGGGGCCCAGCGGAGCGGTGCTTGAGACGGCGGGGCCCAGCGGAGCGGTGCTTGAGAAGAAGGGCCCAGCGGAGCGGTGCTTGAGAAGAAGGGCCCAGCGGAGCGGTGCTTGAGAAGAAGGGCCCAGCGGAGCGGTGCTTGAGACGGCGGGGCCCAGCGGAGCGGTGCTTGAGAAGAAGGGCCCAGCGGAGCGGTGCTTGAGACGGCGGGGCCCAGCGGAGCGGTGCTTGAGACGGCGGGGCCCAGCGGAGCGGTGCTTGAGACGGCGGGGCCCAGCGGAGCGGTGCTTGAGACGGCGGGGCCCAGCGGAGCGGTGCTTGAGACGGCGGGCCCAGCGGAGCGGTGCTTGAGAAGAAGGGCCCAGCGGAGAGGTGCTTGAGAGGAAGGGCCCAGCGGAGCGGTGCTTGAGACGGCGGGGCCCAGCGGAGCGGTGCTTGAGAAGAAGGGCCCAGCGGAGCGGTGCTTGAGAAGAAGGGCCCAGCGGAGCGGTGCTTGAGAAGAAGGGCCCAGCGGAGCGGTGCTTGAGACGGCGGGGCCCAGCGGAGCGGTGCTTGAGAAGAAGGGCCCAGCGGAGCGGTGCTTGAGACGGCGGGGCCCAGCGGAGCGGTGCTTGAGACGGCGGGGCCCAGCGGAGCAGTGCTTGAGACGGCGGGGCCCAGCGGAGCGGTGCTTGAGAATAAGGGCCCAGCGGAGCGGTGCTTGAGAGGAAGGGCCCAGCGGAGCGGTGCTTGAGACGGCGGGGCCCAGCGGAGCGGTGCTTGAGACGGCGGGGCCCAGCGGAGCGGTGCTTGAGAAGAAGGGCCCAGCGGAGCGGTGCTTGAGACGGCGGGACCCTCGGAGCGGTGCTTGAGAAGAAGGGCCCAGCGGAGCGGTGCTTGAGACGGCGGGGCCCAGCGGAGCGGTGCTTGAGAAGAAGGGCCCAGCGGAGCGGTGCTTGAGAGGAAGGGCCCAGCGGAGCGGTGCTTGAGACGGCGGGGCCCAGCGGAGCGGTGCTTGAGACGGCGGGGCCCAGCGGAGCGGTGCTTGAGAAGAAGGGCCCAGCGGAGCGGTGCTTGAGAAGAAGGGCCCAGCGGAGCGGTGCTTGAGAAGAAGGGCCCAGCGGAGCGGTGCTTGAGACGGCGGGGCCCAGCGGAGCGGTGCTTGAGAAGAAGGGCCCAGCGGAGCGGTGCTTGAGACGGCGGGGCCCAGCGGAGCGGTGCTTGAGACGGCGGGGCCCAGCGGAGCGGTGCTTGAGACGGCGGGGCCCAGCGGAGCGGTGCTTGAGAAGAAGGGCCCAGCGGAGCGGTGCTTGAGAGGAAGGGCCCAGCGGAGCGGTGCTTGAGACGGCGGGGCCCAGCGGAGCGGTGCTTGAGACGGCGGGGCCCAGCGGAGCGGTGCTTGAGAAGAAGGGCCCAGCGGAGCGGTGCTTGAGAAGAAGGGCCCAGCGGAGCGGTGCTTGAGAAGAAGGGCCCAGCGGAGCGGTGCTTGAGACGGCGGGGCCCAGCGGAGCGGTGCTTGAGAAGAAGGGCCCAGCGGAGCGGTGCTTGAGACGGCGGGGCCCAGCGGAGTGGTGCTTGAGACGGCGGGGCCCAGCGGAGCGGTGCTTGAGACGGCGGGGCCCTGTTCAGCGGTGCTCTTCTCCACCGCGGGCCCTGTTCAGCGGTGCCTATCTCCACGGCGGGGCCCTGTTCAGCGGTGCTCTTCTGCACCGCGGGCCCTGTTCAGCGGTGCTCTTCTCCACGGCGGGCCCTGTTCAGCGGTGCTCTTCTGCACCGCGGGCCCTGTTCAGCGGTGCTCTTCTCCACGGCGGGCCCTGTTCAGCGGTGCTCTCCTGCACCGCGGGCCCTGTTCAGCGGTGCTCATCCAGCAGGTCAAGGGAGCCAGACCTGGCCTCGACTCCCTGCTCAGTCGCCCTCGGACCGTGATGTTTCGGGACCCTTCGGGGACGGACTCCTGGCCTCCTTAGTGTCCTCCTTCCCAGCTGGGATGTGGCATGTGGGGTCCACCTTCTCCGCGCTCCTGCTGCCCTTCCGCTCCTTTGATGGGGCTCTCGGGCCCTTGCCTCCCCCAGATGGTGTGGGTGGTGAAGTGGCCGCACATTGCTCCTTGGGGGCAGCCCTGTCGGTCCTCGCACGGCGGTCCTTGGTTTTGCGGGTCCTCTTGCCGGGGGGGGGGGCTGGACGTGTCCTTGCTGCAGCTCGATGTGTCACTGCTGGCAAAGGGTGGGCTCCAGAACCCAGGCACAACAGTGACACCCGAAGCTGGGCTGGTGGTGGCTGCGGTGCTCTTGGGACTCTTTGAAGATGGATGGGGGAGGTCATCAGGGGGAAAGAGGTTAAGGTTAGCCAGGAAAAGTTTTTTAGGGCCAAGGTAAACGGTAGGAGGAGTGTAGATGGAAGTGGAGGTAGAGGAGGTGGTTGTAGGAGAGTCAGGTGTGCTGTCCTTGGGTGAAGGTGCTGGTGCTGTAGGCTGTTGTGAGGTGGATGGCTGTTGGGTGGGTGTCTGCCTGCGTTTGTGTGTCTTGGAAGAGGGGGTGACAGACACAGTGGGAGAGGACACAGGGGACGTGTACATGGCAGTGGGGGTGGTGACTGCACGAGTGTGGACTGTACTGGAGGGTGAGGTGGTGATGGAAGCACTGGCTGATGTTGGGGTGCATGCAGGTGTGAGTGTAGACGTCACAGGGAGGGAGGAGGGAGACGAGGAGGAGGGGGACACAGGGGTGGCAGTGGCTGTTGGCATGTCTGCATCTGGGTGTTGCTCGGGTGAGTGTTTGCGGGATCTGTGGTGCTTGTGTTTGGATGAGCTGCTCTTGGGTGTTGAGGTGTGTGCAGGCTGGTCTGATGGTGTGGATGGGATAGGCTGAGGAACAGGAGACAGAGACAGGCTGGAGGCAGTCAGAAGAGGGAGGCTGGAAACAGGGACAATGGCTGCCGTCAGTGCTGAGGCCAGAGCAGTGAACGCTCGTTGATGGGCAGCCTGACCCGAATGAATGCCCTCCAGGTACGCATTGCTCTGTTGCACCTCCCTTTGCACACCCTGGATGGCATTCAAAAGGGTCGTCTGCCCAACAATGAGCGTCCTTACCAGGTCAATGAGCTCCGCACTGAGGGCAGCAGGGGCAACAGGGGCAGGGGCTGAGGTGCCTGGGGCGAAGGAGACGCGCGCCTTCCTGGGCGAACCGGCACGGAGCGAAGACTGAGGGGCTGCTGGGAGGGCGGGGCTGGTGCGCTGGGTGGCGGCTGTACCTGTAGAGGCGGGGGGCATGGATGTTGCCGCCACCCCTAGGGAGCTCCCATCCGAGGACGTGTCGCTTTCGCTGCTCTCACCAGCGGTCCCCGTCGTGGTGCTCCCCTCGCCCTCCGGATCACTGGTGCCCTCGGTGTCTGTTCCTGGGCCCACCGGGGCCTTGTGTCCTGCAGCTCCCTCGTGCTCCGATGCCATATCTCCTCCGCCTGATGATGCTAATGCACACATGCACAAGAAGATGAAGAGAAAGGGTGGGGGGAGAAAAAAGAAGACCAGGTTGAGT
Organism: Pleurodeles waltl; assembly: GCF_031143425.1. Taxonomy (NCBI): domain Eukaryota; kingdom Metazoa; phylum Chordata; class Amphibia; order Caudata; family Salamandridae; genus Pleurodeles; species Pleurodeles waltl. Next base: position 206,386,188 of record NC_090446.1, read on the forward strand.
GCATGCAATGTCAACACCGTTGGCGGAGAGGACAGACACAGGTGCCTAATGCACTAAGCCGCGCATTCGGGGTACACTACTCAGTACTACTGACTAAGACAACAGGCTAAGAGACGTCAAACGCGCACATGGGAGATGCTGGACCTTCAATGGCTGTACTTGTCACCCTACAGAGGTGGGGGCCGGGGGCACAGGGCCATGCCTAAGGGAGAGGACTACACTACAGAAAGCGCCCTGGCCTAATGTCACCCACAGCCCTCCTCCCCCACCCAGACGCCTCCACTGCGCAGAAAGATAGGAGAATGTGCTGATACTCACCCCCTTGTGTCTGCTGTGATGTCTTAAAGCGCCCATCCAATTCAGGGTAGGCCACCGCCAGGATCCGGGACATCAGGGGGGTCATGGTGCGACTGGCACCCCTCCTAGGTTGGGAGGCCATCCCCAGCAGTGTTTCTGCAGTCTTCCTTGTTCCGCGGCGGATGTCCTCCCACCTCTTGCGGCAGTGGGTGCCCCGTCTGTTGTGGACCCCCAAGGTCCGGACTTCCTTGGCGATGGCACGCCAAATCTCGATCTTCTGATGGGCGCTGACCTATTAGACATGTACAGGGTGGAAAGGAGGAAATCATCAATGGCCTGCATGTTAGATGTAATTGGCCCCCCCCCACCCACTTTGCCATATGGCACATGCTCTCATCTGTCGGGCGTTGCACTCCTCATTCGCCCCCCACCCCACCAACTTACATCCACCCCAATCCACACAGGCATAGCCCATTCCATTAGCACCCGGGGTACTCACTTGTTGGTCTGGAGGACCGTAGAGTAGCGCATACTGGGGGAGGACCCCATCCACGAGCTTGTCCAATTCTTCAGACGTGAAGGCAGGGGCCCTTTCCCCAGTCACAGCAGCCATTGGATCTTCCAGACCGAGGTCACAGCAGCACTTGCAGTATAGGTCCTCTCCTGTGGATGATCAGGTCTCGAGTGATTAAGCAGATAGAAAATGGCGGTCACGTCCGCGGCGGTGCGTACCGCGGCGGTGCGTACCGCGACCGCCGGCGCACTTCGTTATTGGCTCCTGAAACCCATAGGCTTCAATGTTAACCAATGCGGCTTTGCGCCGCGGTCTTCGACCGCCTACCGCCACGGTGTGCCCCGCCAGCGCAGTGACCTCACATCCCATTGTCCCACTTCACAGGTCAGGCAGCCGCCATTTCAAGGGACCACATGGCTTAATTTTGACTGCGACACACAGGCCTAGGCCTTGCATTGCCACACATACACGCCTTTCAACCCATTGCCATTCTTTAACTGTGCAAGCTGTCTGTACGTACCTGTGGTTTGGCTGACTCTGTGCTCCATGTTGTCCTTCCTAGGCACCGTCCGCTGGGACTTGGGATGAGAAGGAGGAATCCTCGCGTGTACCGACCGCTGGTGGACCTGTCGACAATGGAAGAACGCCATATAATCCTTCGATACCGACTTGACCGTGCCACTATCCATGAACTGTGTGCCCAGCTGGAGCCAGCCCTGATGTCCCCCATCCGCCAACCCACAGGGATTCCCCCTCTGGTGCAGGTTTTGTCAGTCCTCCATTTTTTGGCCAGTGGGTCATTCCAGACCACAGTGGCCATGTCATCTGGAATGTCTCAGCCTATGTTTTCAAAGATTTTGAGCAGAGTGTTGTCTGCCCTGATGAAACTCATGCGGAGCTACATCATTTTCCCCGAGGAGGGTGACTTGCCCACAGTGAAGGGTGATTTCTATGCCCTTGGACATATCCCCAACATCATTGGTGCCATTGATGGGACCCATGTGGCTTTGGTACCCCCAAAAGACGATGAGCAGGTGTACCGAAACAGAAAGAATTATCATTCGATGAATGTCCAGGTGGTCTGTTTGGCTGACCAGTACATCTCCCATGTAAATGCCAAGTTCCCAGGGTCAGTGCATGACGCGTATGTGATGCGAAATAGCAGCATCCCCTATGTGATGGAGCAGCTACAGAGACAACGTGTGTGGCTAATAGGTGACTCTGGTTACCCCAACCTGCCGTGGCTACTGACCCCAGTAAGGAATCCCCGGACAAGGGCAGAGGAACGCTACAATGAGGCCCATGGGCGTACAAGGAGGGTGATTGAGCGAACCTTTGGCCTCCTGAAGGCCAGGTTTAGGTGCCTGCATATGACTGGTGGATCCCTAATGTACTCACCAAAGAAGGTGTGCCATATCATCGTGGCGTGCTGTATGCTTCACAACCTGGCTTTGCTACGCCAGGTGCCTTTCCTGCAGGAGGATGGTCCAGATGGTGGTGTTGTAGAAGCCGTGGAGCCTGTGGAGAGTGAAGAGGAGGAAGACTCTGAGGACGACACAGACAATAGGGACAGAGTGATACAACAGTATTTCCAGTAACACCCAGGTAAGAATCACCCACGCCATTTCACAATTGCTTCTAGCCTCCTGCATCTGTACTTTCTGTAGTTCCCCACAGATGTTTTTTATTAATTTATGCCTTTCCCTTCCCTTCTCAGTGCTGTCTGACTCAGTACCTGACTTCTGCTTGGTTCGCCCATGAAATACAGCGTATTGACATTGGTATGTTGTCATGACTAATTGACAGAACAGAAATTGAACAGTAATATGTTATCCCTTTGTTAATAATACAGCATGACTCAAAACAGGTTTGTGTGCAAAATGTGATTTATTTACAGTGCTAGATACCGGTACATGTGATTCTAAGGGTGATGGGTGGGGGTGGAGGAATATCTATGGCAGAGTCCAGTTCTCAGTCTCACAGGTGCATTGTTCTTTTGCCTGTGGAAGGATGGAGCATAGGCAGTTCATGGTTGGACAGGGTGGCAATGTGGGACAGTGGGAAGACTTGAGGGGGTATGTCCTGCTGGCGGGGGTCTTGACATCCTACTCTGTCTTTTTCTTTGGTCTCAGGCTCCTCTTACGGGGTGGTTGTTCTTCAGCAGGAGGTGGGGTTCTGGGGGGCTGTCGAGGTGTTGGGACCTCCTGTCCACTAGCGCCGGCGGAGGTGGTAGGCTGTTCCTGGTCCGGCCTAGTGACAGGGGCCCTGTGTGGTGCACCATGGTCCCGCAACGCGTCCTCTATCCTGTGGAGGGCCAGGACGATGGTCCCCATTGCGGTCCCGATGATTCTCAGCTCCTCCCTGAACCCCATGTAGCGTTCCTCCTGCTGTGCCTGGATCTCAGTGAACCTGGCCAGTACCGTCGCCATCGTTTCTTGGGAGTGGTGGTAGGCCCCCATGAGGGTGGTGAGGGCCTCTTGGAGAGTGGGTTCCCTGGGCCTCTCCTCCCCCCCCTGTCGCACAGCAGCCCTCCGAGCTGCCCGGTTTCCCCCGGCCTCTGTCCCCTGGCCGGTGTGCCCGCTCCCACTGCCCCCAGGTCCCTGTTGTTGTTGGGGTGTCGGGTTAGCCTGGGTGCCCTGTAGTGGCAGACACACCGCTGATTGAGCTGTCCTAGAGACAGAGGCACGGGCCCGCTGGGTGGGAGCTGTGCTGGTGTCGGCAGAGGGGGTCGGGTCTGGTGTGGCCTGTGTCTGGGTGAGGGGAACCGACTGCCCAGAGGTCCCTGATGGTCCGGGCTGGTCATCAGGTTCACTGTCGACAGAGCTGCTATCCTCAGTGTGGGCCTGTTCCGGTGGTGGGATGGACACTTCTGGACCCTCCTGGCTGGTGTGTTGTCGTTCGGGTCCTGCATGGGGTAAGAGAGTTTGGTTATTGTTTCTGTGTGTGCAATAGCATGCGTGTTGTGGGTGCCCTTGTCCCCCAGTGCAGGGATTCCCTGGAGGGAGGTGTTGTGAGGGTATTTAGTGGAGGGGAGGGGTTAGTGCAGTGGTCATGCTTAGGTGATGGGTGCCCATGGTTTGTGTTGGCATGCAGGAGTTGGTGTTGGGATGGGTGGGTTGTGCTGGTGAGACATTGTCAGGAAGGATGTGTGCTGGGGGGTTGGGGGTGAGAGTGGGGGTGTGGGTTGGCATGTTGGTGGGGTGTGGGGGATATAGTAGTTGAGATGGGACTTACCAGAGTCCATTCCTCCGGCTACTCCTGCGAGGCCCTGAGGATGCAGGATGGTCAAGACCTCTTGCTCCCACAATGTAAATTCGGGAGGGGTGGGTGGGGGTCCGCCGCCAGTCTTCTGGACCGCGATGTTGTGCCTGGAGACCATCGACCGGACCTTCCCCCGTAGGTCGTTCCATCTTTTGCGGATGTCGTCCCTATTCCAAGGATGCTGTCCCACCGCGTTGACCCTGTCCACGATCCGCTGCCATAGCTCTGCCTTCCTGGCTATACTGGTGTGCTGCACCTGCGAGCCGAAGAGCTGGGGTTCCACTCTTAGGATTTCCTCCACCATGACCCGGAGTTCTTGGTCCGAAAATCGTGGATGCCTTTGGGGTGCCATGGGGTGGTGTGGGTGAGGTGTGGGGTGGTGTATGTGATGAGGAGTGTGTTGGTGAGTGGTGCTTTGTGCTACTATGTGGTGTGTGTGATGGTGTAGTGTGCCTCAGTGTGTCTTGCTTTGGATTGTCTGCTGTGTCTCTCTCTCCTTCTCTCAGTAATTGGGGTCGCAGGGGTTTGTGGGTGATGTGGGTGTGTGTTTTATAGTTGGTTGATTGTGTGGGAGTGGTGTGTGTATGTGTATCAGGTGTGTGTTTTTCAAATTGTCCAATGTGGCTGTGTTTTGGTGATGTGTGTGTATTCTGACCGCGGCGGTGTGTAGCGCCAATGGAATACCGCGTTTGAATGACCGCCGTGTGGATTCGTGGGTCGTAATGGCATGGGCGTATTTCTGTTGGCGTGACGGTGGAGGTTTGGTCATCTCCAGTTTATCGCTGCCCGCCGATGTGGCGGGCTGCAGTGGAGGACGGATTTTTGGAGGTTTGGCCGTTGTGGGTCAGAATGACCGTGGCGGTTGACCGCGGCCGCGGCGGTGTTATGGCGGTCTTCTGACCGGCGGTAAGGGCATTTTACCGCCGAGGTCAGAATCACCCCCATAGTGCATTCTCACTAACCAATTTCAAAGGCCCATAGTGTCACACCTCATCTTCAATGACACATGTCAAAAGGGATGGAATGTCCAGGCTCCCTATTGCTACCATGTTCCCACCACATCTGCCCACATTGTGCTGTGAGGATGTGTCATGTCCCCTCTAGTGATAGCACACTGATACAAAGGTGACCTACACAATGTATGGTACATACATAATGACTATCACTGTGGAATCCAAATCATATGTTCCATGTCCTTGAGCCAAACACAAGATTGTCATGTCCAACAACCTAGTGCTGACAAAACATTACACAAGAATAGGAACTCACACAAAACCATAAATACAAATGAGCCACAACCAGCTATTAATATAAACTGCCATGCTACATGACATAACTGTTGCAAGCCCTAACAACAAATTACTCCTTTAATCTATTGCAGCAGATCAGGGTTATGACATACAGCCATGAATAATGACCCCATTTCCCAACCTAAGCACAGCAGCAGAGAGCGCATATAATGAGGGACATCAAAGGACACAGACTATTGTGGAGAGGACATTTGACATCCTGAAGTTCAGATTCACGTGCCTGGACATCACAGGAGGCAGCCTCCTATGTTCCCCACACATCGTCTGCCAGATAATCATGACATGTGCCATCCTGCACAACATATGTGTGCGGATGAACGTCCCCTTATCGAAGCAGGTAGATGACCTGCCTGAGGATGAGGAGGAGGATGGTGGAGAAGAAAATGAGGGGGAACAGCACAACACAGCTGCTGGGATACACTGCAAACTACACATTGCTGATAACTTCTTCACTCACTAATCACATACCTCACCTTGTAGATTTTGTCAATAAACACCTCACTTATTCACACAATCCGGCTTTGGTGTCTTCAGTCTCTTAAACATATACCTTAGGATTATGAGTCTAACCTCACGGAGAGTGTCACAAACACTAATCTGAAGAGTACTGTAACAACATCACATATGAAGCGTTAGAGTGAACTGCTACAATCACACACATCACAATTAGCCTCATTACTTGAATGTGACAACTGAAGGACACAGACTATGGACCACAACATATTCATAACATGCACGTTGCCAACTTGTACAACAATAGCTCATCACACACAACAACATGTCCAAATGGGAGATATAAAAGGGGCCCACACATGATGCAGTGGATGTCAAAATATGGTGAGACTGTACTGTTTGAACAGGGCACTAGCACAAGTCAGTGTGAAAGTTGCAATGGCTACATAGAGCATGTGTGACAAGGGGTGGAGTCATTGGTGACAATGCTCAACATGATTAGGCCAGGTATGACAAGCAAGGGGAGAAATGGATACTGCGCAGTACATCCATGGAAATCACTCCTGCCACTGCCATGGGGCCCAATCCTGTCACAGGGTACACATGACCACACACTTTGGATGGACACGTCTGTGGAATGCACATCAGAATGGATGAGAACATATGCAGCTAGGGCTGCAGGTCCACCACAAATTAATTTATATTACAATGCAAAATGTCATGAATTTCAACTGTCTGTTGTGTTAAATACATTATGGCGGTCATTACAACATTGGCGGTAAAAGCCGCTTACCGCCGTGCAGAAGACCGCCAACACACCGTTGCGGCCGTGGAATTCCGCCACAGCTATTATGACCCACATCTCGGAATCTGCCAAAATTCAGACACCCACACAAGTCCGCCACACCAAAGGTCAGTGATAAACTGGCAAAAACAAAACCTCCACCGTCACGCCAACAGAAATACGCCCACACTATCACGACACACGAATCCACGCGGCGGTCTTTCAACCGCGGTATTCCATTGGCCGCACTCAAAATACACACACTCTTACAAAACACAGCCACATTGGACAATTCAAAATACACACACGTGATACACATACACACACCACTCCCACACACACAATACTATATAAAACACACACCCACATCACACACAAACCCCTACTACCAAAAATTGAGAACGAAGCACAGAGAGAGACACCACCAGCAAGTACAACAGCATCCACAGGCACATAACACCATCAACCACACAACTTCCACACACCTCACACAACACACCACAACATATCACCACACTTATCACCACCCACACCACCCCACACATCACCCACACCACCCCATGGCACGGCAAAGACACCCCAGGTTCTCTGACGAGGAGCTCAGGGTCATGGTGGAGGAAATCGTCCGGGTAGAGCCACAGCTATTTGGATCACAGGTTCAGCACACCTCAATTGCAAGGAAGATTGAGCTATGGCGAAGAATAGTCGATAGGGTCAACGCAGTAGGACAACACCCAAGAAATCGGGAGGACATCAGGAAAGGTGGAACGACCTACGGGGGAAGGCGCGTTCCGTGGTCTCAAGACACCACCTGGCGGATCAGCGGACTGTCGGCGGACCCCCACCTCCTCCCCCACAACTAACAACATGGGAGGAGCAGGTCTTGTCCATTCTGCATCCTGAGGGCCTCGCAGGAGTTGGTGGAGGAATGGACTCTGGTAAGTCAAATCTTAACTTTTACATCCCCCACCCTACCTGCATGTTATCACATACCCCCACCCTCGCCCTCACCCCTATCACTCCAACTCCTCACAAATGTACCAATATCACAAACCACCCATCCCAACACCAAGCCCTGCATGCAACAACAAAGCATGGACACCCATCACTAAAGCATGCCCACTGCACATACCCATGCAACCCCCTAAACCATCATCACACAAGGTCCCACACAGGAATGCTAGCACTGGGTTACACGGTCACCCACCCATTGCATACCATGACACACACAGATGCAATAATCATGCCTTTACACCCCTGCAGGACCAACGTCACCAGACAGGAGGGTCCAGACATGTCCACTCCACCCACAGAAGAGGCCCACAGTGATGACAGCAGCTCTGTCCAACTGGATCTAGATGACCAGCCCGGACCATCGTGGACCTCTGGACAGTCGGTTCCCCTCACACAGGCACAGGCCACCACAGACCTTCCCCCCTCTGGAAACACCAGCACAGCACCCACCCAGCGGGCCCATACCCCCGTCCCTAGAACACGTCAATTAGCTGTGTGTCCACCACTACAGGGAACCCAGGATAACCCACCACTCCAACAACAACAGGGACCTGGGGCAGTGGGCACACGGTCCAGGGGACGGAGGCCCAGGAACACAGGGGAACTGGGAGGGCTGCCGTGCGACAGGGGGCGGACAGGCCAAGGGGACCCACTCTCCACGAGGCCCTCTCCTCCATCTTGGGAGCATACCACCACTCCCAGGAGATGATGGCAACGGTACTGGCCAAGTTTCAGGAGACCCAGCGCATGCAGGAGGAACAGTATATGGGCTTCAGGGAGGAACTCAGAACCATCAGCTCCGCCCTGGGCACCATCGTAGGGGTGCTGAAGAAACTACTTAACACCAGGAGGGACACTGTGGCACTCCAAGGGGCCCCTGACACTAGCATGGACGATGAACTGCCCACCACCTCCGCCGGCGCTAGTGGACAGGACGCCCTGCCACAGGACCACCATACCAGCACCCCACCCCCTGCAGACGGAGAACCACCCCGCAAACGGTCCCTGAGAACCAGGAACAAGACAGAACACGATGCCAAGACCCCTGCCAAGAAATGGGACCACCCTGATTGTCATCCCACTGTCCCACTCTGTCACCCTGTCCATAATTAAACTGCCCCAGCTCCACTTCCAATGCCCATATTGGCAATGCACCTGTGAGACTAATAGACTGGACTCTGCCATGGACACTCCTCCACCATCACCCCTCACCATTTAACTTACCCCTCCAATATTTTGCTTTAAATAAACACACCTAAAGCACAAAATGATCTGGAGTCTGTCTGTGATTTCGAAATAGTGTATTTGCAATTACAGTGACAAAATGTTCTTGAAATAGTAATGTCAACATACCTATGTCACACAGCTCTAGTCCATGAGGAATCTAAGCAGATGACACACATTGGGACCCACATCTGTGAAACCGTAAGGGAAAGTGACAACTCAGTGACCATACACTGGGTGAAAACGACAGACAGTAGAGAGGTAGTATTTGTAAGGTACATGTAGTAGGCAGGAATGTATTCTCACCTGTGTTTTACTGGAAATATTGCTGGATCACTGAGTCCCTGTTCTGCATGTCTTCTTCCTCTGCTTCATCCTCATCACTGTCCACAGGCTCCACAGCTGCCACAACACCGCCATCTGGACCATCCTCCTGCAGAAAAGGCACCTGTCGTCACAAAGCCAAGTTATGAAGCATACAGCAGGCCACGATGATCTGGCACCCCTTCTTTGGTGAGTAGAATAGGGATCCACCTGTCATATGCAGGCACCTGAACCTGGCCTTCAAGAGGCCGAAGGTCCGCTCGATCACCCTCCTAGTTCGCCCCTGGGCCTCATTGTAGTGTTCCTCTGCCCTGGTCCTGGGATTCCTCACTGGGGTCAGTAGCCATGACAGGTTGGGGTAACCAGAGTCACCTGCAAATGGCGAGGGACAACTGTTAGACACACACTAACCTGTAGGGATAACCCCAGACAACCATTCCCACTGTCTTGCTTCCAGGGGCTCACCTAATAGCCACACACGGTGCCTCTGGAGTTGACCCATCACATAAGGGATGCTGCTATTCCGCAGGATGTAGGCGTCATGCACTGAGCCAGGGAACATGGCATTCACATGGGAGATGTACTGGTCTGCCAAACATACCATCTGTACATTCATGGAATGATAACTCTTCCGGTTTCTGTACACCTGTTCACTCCTGTGGGGGGGGGGGACCAAAGCCACATGGGTCCCATCAATGGCACCTATGATGTTGGGGATATGTCCAAGGGCATAGAAGTCACCTTTCACTGTAGGCAAATCCTCCACCTGAGGGAAAATGATGTAGCTCCGCATGAGTTTCAGCAGGGCAGACAACACTCTGGACAATACGTTGGAAAACATAGGCTGGGACATCCCTGATGCCATGGCCACCGTTGTTTGAAAAGACCCACTTGCAAGGAAATGGAGCACTGATAGCACCTGCACTTGAGGGGGGATTCCTGTGGGATGGCGGATTGCTGACATCAGGTCTGGCTCCAACTGGGTACACAGTTCCTGGATTGTGGCACAGTCAAGCCTGTAGGTGATTATCAAATGAGTTTCCTCCATTGTCGACAGGTCCACAAACGATCGGTACACCGGAGGATTACGCCATCTCCTCACATGACCCAGCGGACGGTGCCTATGAAGGACAAAAGCGACCACAGAGTCAAACAACTCAGAGGTACGTACCCACAATTTACCCAGAACACCAATCATACACAATAGGAGGCCTGTATGTGTGTTGAGACTAGGCCTAGGTATGTGTGACGCAGTTGGAAACTAGGCCATGTGGGCCCCTGAAATGGCGGCTGCCTGACCTCTAAAGTGGGACAATGGGATGTGAGGTAACTGCGCTGGCGTTGTACACCGTCGCGGTAGGCGGTCGAAGACCGCGGCGCAATGCTGCATTGGTTAACATTGGACCCTATGACGATGTACGCCAGCGGTGATGGTACGCACCGCCGCGGACGTGACCGCCATTTTCTGTCTGTTCAATCACTCGATATCTGATCTTCGACAGGAGAGGACCTACACTGCAAGTGCTGCTGTGACCTCGGTCTGGAAGAGACAATGGCTTGTGCTTCAGGGGAAAGGGCCCCTGCCTTCACATCGGAGGAGTTGGAGAAGCTCGTTGATGGGGTCCTCCCCCAGTACACGCTACTCTACGGTCCTCCAGACAAACAGGTAAGTACACAGGGAGCATGTCGTATGGGCTATGCCTGTGTGGAGAGGGCTGGATGTAAGAAGGAAAGGGGCAGAGTTCTGCGTGCATGAAAGACAGTGGGTGCATGTGCCACATGGCAAGGGTAGGGATGAGGGCCAATCACTTTGATGGCGCAGTTGGTAATGACTTCTCTTCTTCCCCTGTACATTTCATGTAGGTCAGCGCCCACCAGAAGAATGATATTTGGCGTGCCATCGCCAAGGACGTCCGGACCCTGGGGGTCTACCACAGAGGGAGCACCCACTGCCGGAAAAGATGGGAGGACATTTGCCGCTGGAGCAAGAAGACGGCGGAGGCTCAGCTGGGGATGGCCTCCCAATGTGGGAGGGGTGCCTGTCGAACCATGACCCCCCTGATGTGCAGGATCCTGGCGGTGGCCTACCCGGAGTTGAATGGGCGCTTGAGGGCATCACAGCAGACACAAGGGGGTGAGTACACTCTCATTCAGCTGAATTTGCACGCAGTGGAGTTGTCTGGGTGTCTGGGTGGGGGAGGAGGGCTGTGGGTTTCCCTAGGCCAGGGCGAGTTCTGTAGGTTAGGCCCACCGTAAGGCATGGCCCTGTGGCCCCCCACCCCACCTCTGTAGAGTGCCAAGTACAGCTATTCATGCCACTGTGTCATCTATGTGTGCAGATGTCGTCCATAGCCTTGTAGGCCATTTCCCAGGAATTGCACTGTGGAGCCCAAGAGCGCGGCGTAGTGCAGGGGGCTTCTGTGTCTGTGTTGTCCGCCAACGGTAGCGGTAATCCATGCACTCAACATGTCTTTATTCTGTCCCCCCCCCCCTTCTTGTGGTTTCCCTGTTCTTGTGTGCATTAGCATCATCAGGCGGAGGAGCAGTGGCACCAGAGCACGAGGGAGCTGCATCCCACATGGCCATGGAGGGCCACACTACGGACTCTGAATTCACCAGTGGGACGAAGGGCGAGGGGAGCTACACGGCGGGGACAGGAGCTGACACCAGCGACACGGACTCGTCCTCTGATGGGAGCTCCCTTGTGATGGCAGCAACATCTGTGCCCCCCACATCTACAGGTACAGCCGCCACCACCCCGTACCAGCACCACCCTCCCAGCAGCCCCTCAGCCTTCGCCCCGTGCCCGCTCACCCAGGAGGGTGGGCATCACCTTCGCCCCAGGCACCTCAGGCCTTGCCCCAGTCACCCCTGCTGCCCTCAGTGAGGAGACCATTGACCTGTGTGGCTCAATGGTTAGAGCGGCAGTCCCTGATGCAGAAATCTGGCCCGGGATCAGGGTTCAATTCCCGCCTCGGCGGGTCTTAGGATCAATTTCCTCAGACCTGATAATTCTCGCATCGGTGCCTAGTCTAATTCATGGTTCCCACTCTGTAACTCTGGGCAATAGCTTGCTTAATATCCACAATGGCCCCAACAGTGCTGGGATGTCTGGCTTCATCTGGGAGGTTGCCCAGGAGTGGGCACTTCACAGGGAAAAAGCCAGGAGGGGTTCCACAGCGGTATGCGTACAGCGCCTTGAGACCCTAATGGGTGAGTAGTGCGCTATACAAGTACGAAGTTTACTGTTGGGCAGTCTACCATTTTGAATGCCATCCAGGGTGTAGAAAGGCAGTTGCAACATACTAATGCATTCCTGGAGGGCATTCATTCTGGTCAGGCAGCCCTTCACCGAGCCTTTCAAACTCTGGCCTCAGCACTGATGGCAGCCATTGTCCCTGTGTCTAGCCTCCCCCCTCCAACTTCCTCCACCCAGACCCAGTACCTCTGCCTATCCCAAGCACACCATCAGACCAGCCTGCACACACCTCACCACACAAGGGAAGCTCAGGCAAACATAAGCACCACACATCCTACAGGCACTCACGCAAGCATCACACACATGCAGACACACCAACATCCACTGCCTCCACTGTGTCCCCCTCCTCGTCGTCTCCCTCCTCCCTCCCAGTCTCATCTACACACACACCTGCATGCACTACCTGTACAGCCACTACGTCCCTCACCAGCACACCCACCAGCACACCCCGCTCACGTGCAGTCACCATTCACACGTCCCCTGTGTCCTCTCCCAGTGTGTCTGTGACGCCCACTCCCAAGATACACAAACGCAGGCACACACCCACCCAACAGCCATCCACCCCACGACAGCCTCCAGCGCATGCACCTTCACCCAAAGTCACCTAACGTACACCTCCTACAACCACCACCTCTTCCTCCACTCCCAAACCCCCTCCAGCTACCCGTCCCAGTATGTCCCCAAAAATGTTCCTGTCCAGCCTTGACCTTTTTCCCACACCTGCCCCACCCCGTCCATCTCATAGGTCGCGAAGTAGCACCTCAGCCACAACATCTCGGGGACCAGTGGTGCCTGTAGTCACAGGTATGTGGAGTGCACCGGCCACCAGGACAGCCAGTGTGGCACGGAGCCACAGCACAGCCAGTCCCCCCCCCCCTGTGAAGCATCAGCGGTTGGCCAGTGCCCGGCGGGAGAGGGGGAAGACTCCAGCCACCCAAGTCGCTCCCAGGGGTCCCAGTGGGAGTGTGGACTCAGCTGTGACACCTCCCAAGGTGGGGAAGGGCCACAAGAAACCCGGCAAGTCTGGGAAGAGCAGCACGGCGGAGAAGCCCGCCATCATCCCCGCTGCCCAGGAGGGCCCCGCCAGCCCCATCCCCGCTGCCCAGGAGGGCCCCGCCAGCCCCATCCCAGCTGCCCAGGAGGGCCCCGCCAGCCCCATTCCGGCTGCCCAAGAGGGCCCCGCCAGCCCAGCTGCCCAGGAGGGCCCCGCCAGCCCCATTCCAGCTGCCCAGGAGGGCCCCGCCAGCCCCAGCCCAGCTGCCCAGGAGGGCCCAGCCAGCCCCATTCCAGCTGCCCAGGAGGGCCCGCCAGCCCCAGCCCAGCTGCCCGGGAGGGCCCCGCCAGCCCCATCCGAGCTGCCCAGGAGGGCCCCGCCAGCCCCATTCCAGCTGCCCAGGAGGGCCCAGCCAGCTCCAGCCCAGCTGCCCAGGAGGGACCACCAGCCCCATCCCAGCTGCCCAGGAGGGCCCCGCCAGCCCCATCCCAGCTGCCCAGGAGGGCCCCACCAGCCCAGCTGCCCAGGAGGGCCCCGCCAGCCCCAGCCCAGCTGGGCCATGAAGGACCGCCAGCCCCAGCCCTGCTGGGCCATGAAGGACTGCCAACTCAAGCACCGCTGAACAGGGCACCCCCCAAATCAAGCACCTCTGAACAGGGCACCGCCAAATCAAGCACCGCTGAACAGGGCAAGCACCTCTGAACAGGGCACCGTCAAATCAAGCACCGCTGAACAGGGCAAGCACCGCTGAACAGGGCACCACCAAATCAAGCACCGCTGAACAGGGCACCGCCAAATCAAGCACCGCTGAACAGGGCACCGCACCGCTGAACAGGGCACCGCCAAATCAAGCACCGCTGAACAGGGCACCGCCAAATCAAGCACCGCTAGCCCATGAGCGGCAGGGGCACTGACGCAACTGGGACCGTCACGGGGTGAGTGATGCACTCTGGGCACCAGTCCCCCTCCAGAACCAGTGGAGACATGCATCCCCTACCTCTGTCTTTCACAGGATGAAGCACTCTGGGCACCAGTCCCCCTCCAGAACCAGTGGAGACATGCATCCACTACCTCTGTCCTTCACAGGATGAAGCACTATGGGCACCAGTCCCCCTCCAGAACCAGTGGAGACAGTCATCCACTTGAGAGACTGTGGCTTTGCACTCCCCAGGATGGAACAGTGGGCAAACCACCCACTGTAGAGACTTGAGAGACTGTGGCTTTGCAATCCCCAGGATAATGCAGTGGGCAACCCACCCACTGTATGGACTTGAGAGACTGTGGTTTTGCACTCCCCAGGATGCAGCAGTGGGCAACCCACCCACCCACTGTATGGACTTCAGAGACTGTGGCTTTGCACTCCCCAGGATGCAGCAGTGGGCAACCCACCCACTGTATGGACTTGAGAGACTGTGGCTTTGCACTCCCAGGATTGAACAGTGGGCATTGAGCCCCATAGTGGATCTGGCGTTGTGCACTCATCCGGCTGGGGTGCCCCCCTTCCCTTCCCCCTGAGGTGCCTGTTGTTTTTCTATCTGATGCCCCTGCAGTGTTCTCTCTGTTTTGATCTGGTATTGAGTGTGGGCCTCGCCCATGCATTTTGGGCCCAGTGGTCCACGGACTATATATGGTGCAATACCTGGACTACTATTCTTGGTGTATATTTTGTTAATAGTGTAAATATGTATATTTTTGCGTACTGCATTTTAATATATTACAATGGTTACACTCATTTCCTTTTGTCTTTGCATTCTTCCGGGGGGCTTGGGGGGTGTAACTATAATGTATAGATATGTATTAGTGTGTGTGTTGTAGTGGGTAAGGGTGGGGGTGTTGCGTGTTGTGTGTCGCTGTTTTTTGCCTCCCCCCTCCCCTGTGTGGTAGGTGCAGTACTCACCGTGGTCTTCGCCGCAGGCATTCGTGCTCCTGGTAGAGGAGCAGCAAGACTATCGCAGGTAGGATTTGGAGTTCCGGTTCCATGGTGTCCTCGTTCCTCGTAGCGTGTGAAGGAGTGAGCGTTTTCCCTTCGAAATTCCTGTTTCCGCCGTGTTTTTATCCACGGTGAATCCACCCCGGAAAAGGTGGCGGATTGGCCTGTCATAATAGTGTGGGCGGTACATTGTCTCCCGCCTGTCTGTTGGCGGTGACCGCCACCCTGTTTGTTTGTACCGCCGTGGCAGTCTGAGTGTCAAAGTGGCTGTCTTTGTTGGCGGTTTCTGCCACGGTCGTAATTGCAAAATGTTTTCCGCTGGCCTGTTGGCGGTCTTACCGCCGCTTTAACACAGTCCGCCAGGGTTGTAATGACCACCTATATGTTTGGAATGTAGGCAGAGTGTTTCAATCACAGTATGTAATAAATATGTACACGTGTCCAATATATGTGTAGTCCACACACAAGTCATCCATATACTTAAGAGCAACATCTGGAGACATTCGTCGGGTAACAGTTGCCAGATTGCATTCATCAGCCATCATCACCAATGCCTGAGCTGTGCATGTCATCTGAAATGTGATGCTCTGTAAGACAACAACACACAGCACATAAGTGAACGCAATTCACAATCACATACCATGACTATTGCATAGTACTGACTGCCATACATATGTGGATACACTGTTGTCACACATACATACAAATGCATGATGTTTACACATGTGCATGCTGTTGATTCTGGTTTACACACATTGGAGTAACAGACCAATCACACACAAATCTCATTGTTAAATGGACTACCATATGTGGCCATACACAAAATGCCAAACTGGAGCCCTGCCCATTCAATTATTATGTTGATACAGGGTGCATCCATTAACAATTGACAAAATCATGCAATCAGGAATTGAGTAAAAGAAAATGATGCAAATGCATCGAAAACATCCGCCAACGCAAAGTACATGGGCTCTTAGAATGATTTACACCTTTCAATGCTGATTTACTGTAAAATCTATGCATAAAGGTAATGGGTCAATATAAAAAGATGTGCGTAATTAATGCGTCTGAAAAAATCACGCAAATATCAGATGCACCAAAAAAATTCATGCATGACAGAAAACGTGACGCAAGGGCACAGGAAGTGATGTAATAGGATATCCTGATTACAGGCATTGTACAGCGGGTGTACTTTCACTTTCTCTTTACAGTGTGAGCCTCTTTTGACTGTGTGGTTTTGTCTTGGAGTTGTTGGTGTCTTCTTGCTCATTTTTGGATCTTGTGGTGTCCCTCCTGTTGTGTTTTCTGTTGTATTTGATTGTGATTTGTCCGAGTGTCTGTAAATTTGAGTGTCAACTGTATTTTACCGTGTTCCTGTGCTGCGGGGTGTCTGTATGGGTTAGTTGTATAGGTGGGTTAGTTGGGTTAGTTTTTTTTGGGTGTTAAGTTTCCTTTCCTTATTTCTGTTTATTACTACGACATTTTACTTTTCAAGCTGTACCCCAGTGCAATGTCTGGCAGGGGAAGGCAGACCAGAATGGGGGAGGAGGAGCTGGGAGGCTTTGTGTGGCTGGTAGCCCACTACCTCCTATTGATGCTGGAGACGGGTGGCTGTGTGATCCAAAGCTACCATACGGACATGAGGCGGCTGCGGTGGGGTAAGGGTGCTCCACCACCTGAAGAGGGTGTACCACAACAGTCGCAACAACCACCAGCTCAAGCATCGCTGGGCTGACATGGTGGCCAGGAAGCAGGATCTTCTATACCATCTTGGCGTGGTGATTGGTGGCCCTGTTGCTGAGACCCCCATTGAGAAACTAATTACTGTTCACCGCACTTGAATGACAGTAGCAAATGTGTTGGCGTGCTGCATGCAATATTGTGAACAGGTTGCATGCAACCTGAATAAAGTGTCACTGTGCTAGTATAGACATGGGCTTCACATATCCTACCATTTTACCAATGGAAGTCAGATGTTAGGTGAGTCATGCACATCCATCACTAAGTCACACATTTCAGGGGCCATGGCAACATCTGTGCCCCAGCATTGTGTCATGTATGGTAAGCCAAGACACAGCCAGCATACCATATGTAAGTGGATTGTGATAACAAAGTACGACAATCCATGTATGTTGCAACATTGTCTGATTTTCACATACATCGTTCTTGCCATGATATTTACAAAGGGAGCATACCTGCCTTAGGGGGCACTGGCATTTGATGTAATCACCCAACTGCGACACATCAGACATGGATTACTCAATGCATGAAAATTGCAGACTAAAAATTGAGCTGCTTCTCCTCCACAAAGTGCCTCTGTGTGCCTTGCAGGACAAGCCAGAATGCCTGAGTCAGTTGTCTTGTAGAGCACAAGGGTAGTGTCATTTATCTGTCACCCAACTCCCCTGGATTACATGAAGTTCCTTCTTCTACAGATTGGCCACAGATGGTTTTTGCAGATTGTTGCACTACATGAGTATCTGGCGCAGTTTAAGAGTGCAGAAGTACGGCTCTCACTCACCTCAGTGTCAGTCTCATTGTGAGTTTGCAGTGGTGTGTCTGTTGCACTGTCCACAAACTGGATAATTACCTCACTCCTCTGAAATAGTACATACTGCCATCTGTTTTCCACAAGTAGTGACAGTGATGTGATACTCACCATGGCTTTCCATCCATATCTTTCAGGTGGACCTGCCCCCTACACCACAGGCGAAGTGGCAAGATTTGAAGACCCAGATGTATCCAGTAAGTGTGATTTTGTCTGTCCTGTGTAGTGTTGAAGTGTTTTGTGTGAGTAAGTCATGAGTGTTGCATCCAATACTAGAAGTGATGAGCTGTAAAATAACCATCAATCAAAGTAGGCTGGATGGTGACACTGTGTCACATTTAAGTGGTTCCCCATGCACGTGCAGAGAGTCAGATCTTGTGAGGCTTGTGGCGCTGAATGGCCAGCATTGTGTAAACAAGGTGATGACAAGCCACATGTAGCTCCATATGTGTCATAGATGTGCACCGTTGTGTAAATAATGGCACTGGAACACACAGTCATTCCCACAATACAGTGATGCACCATTTTGTAGACAAATTGGTGCATCCCTGTATTGTAATGTACATGTAGGACTAGGTGGCCAATTGCCTGCAACTCATTTTTTACTCCACTTATGTGACACTTATATGGAGTGTAATAGGGTGCATGCAGGTCAAGTCCAATCGTGTGCTGGCATGGTAATGGGTGTGTGAGGAATGGTATTGACTGATCAGGTATTGATGGGTTTCTACACATGGACACATGAATGTAGAAATGGTAGACCTATGGATACTAGCTTCATTTTGTCATCACCTAACATATGGTCCACTCCCTGACTCCATGTATGAGTTGGCAAGCATTGGTGGATGACCTGGACGGTTGAGATGTTGATCTGCATGGCAATACCCCCTGAGGCACAGGGGGTGGGAACAACACCTTTGTGGGAAGATGTGATGCTCACAGTGTAGATGACAGTCATGTTCATCAGGATTGCATGTGTACCTATCAAAACTGAACCCTTATGGTTACCAACAGCATTCCATACTCCCAATAACAGGTGCAAGTTTCTGGTGAAATAGTTTAGAAAATTTGACACAGATAAGGAATAGTGGCCCTGATCAATGTTAATTTGACGCTGCCTTAGCATTGTCACACTTGGCACATAATCTATGCAGATCTAACTTGGTTTGATTAATTGTCTTGTTGTGGGTGGCTATGGTGTCAAGGAAATGGTGCTAAGGCAGCATTGTTGTTTCATCCATCAGGGCCATTGTATCATCCGGAATGTGAGTATGAGTGCATGTGCAAATCGATGTAGATAGTAAGCTAATTTACTGTACATACTCCACACAATGCTGACACTGATGGTTGCCTGTCTAATTTTAACAGCTGCCAACATGATTAACAACCAACTCCATGCCTTTCAGAAGAGGGCAGTGCACTATAGGCACATATTGGCAGTGGAATATGAGTTCAGGAGGATGGTACGCCGCTATCGTTCGGAGCGATCTACTGGTGAGTGGCGGGCATTCAGCCAAGGGGGACCCACATTGCCCACACAGGCTAGACCAAGCACCACAGCTGTGCAAGGGCCTACAGCTGCCAACATAATTATTGTTCCAGCTGCTGCACCCTCTACTACCATCCCACAGCCAACCACACCTGCTGCCATGGACATGAGTGTCATCACAGATTTACAGAGGGATGTACAACAGGTCCTCAAAAAGTTGGACTCCATTGAAAAGGAGGTGGCAAAAAATACTAAGGCCCTCAAGAACATTTAGAGGAAACTGAAAAGGCCCAACCTCTGACTGGCATGATGTCACTCCTCCCAAGTTCACTCCCCTCCCTCCTCTATTTTCCAAGTTTTTTTGTGGGTATTAGGGGGATATTTGTAGGTTAGAATAGGTTAGTGGGTTAGTTAGGATACGTAGGTTTGTGAGTGGGTTTTCTACTTCTCGTGTTTTACTATGTAGTTGGGTAGGTGGGGTGTTGTTTGTTGGGGCTTTTATGTGTTTATTAAAAAAATATATAAAAACAATTAAAAAAAAAAAAATACCCAAAAAAATATATTTGTTTAGTCATAGTTGGTAAATGTGTAGTTTAGTGTATGTTGTCCTGCATTTGTGTCCTGTGATATAAGGGGTGGGGGGGCGAATGTTTAGAGTGTGTTGTTAAATGTGTTAGGTAAGTGTAGCATAGAGTAGTTAGGGTCTGTTGTGGGTTATGTATAGTAGGGATAGGTTAGGTTACGCTAGTGTTAATATTGTTTTTTTACTTATATCATTATCATAATAAATGATATTGGGTACTCCCTTGCTTCATGTGTCATATGCTTGGGTCTGAGGGTCTTCCCATGGGTGTATAGTGAAAACTGTGTGTTGTCCTAGGGACTCCGTCATGCATCCAAATCCCTCTCTTGACATGTTCAATACCTCCTTATGACTGAGCTGTCACATTGGCAGCTACAACACATCTACTTACCTGTGCATCTGCCATCCAGTGTATCCACCACTCAAGGTGACTATGTTGACCATGTATAGGACAGGTAGGTGTGGAAATTCAGCTGACATTGTATGGGTTTTGTTTTAGAATGTTGGGTACTGTGGGACATTTGACAACAGCCTACATTTTATTCCTATCGTGCTAAACTGACCAGTGGCAATAGTAGATGAGGTTGAGTCCCTCTGTTTCACACCAATGTGATCTATTGGTTCTCCCAGCTGACAATATTGCCAGACTACTGTTTCACACCCATTCCTGCAGAATGTAGTGGGTGTAGCATACCTGTGTTCAACATGTTTCACATATTCAGTGAATTGCTTGTATGGGATGAGACCAGCATCGACGTACAACATGTAGGTACCATGTGCATAGATATGTGCCCACATATTCATGCAGTCTTGTACTGACACTCTGTGACTTGAGACATGTTACATACATCACAAATCCTAGGCATAGTAGATGTGTCACAACACACATAAACATACTGGTTGTGTAGGTGGTGTTTATTAACAAGTGTAATAGTGCTAAATATATACCATGTCCAGGTTTGTGACCCCATTAGTGGAACCCATCCAATTGTGACACAACACAAGTCCAGGATTGAGGGATGTGTCATGGGACATGTTTGGGTAAAGTATCTTTCAGTGCAGGGGAACAGAAATTGCCAATTGAAAAGTTAGACAAAATTGCGGTCCATGGCAGAAAGTTCAACAGTGTGATGAGGAAGTGTGCATTTCTGTAACAGTGCTAACACTGGCATGATGTGAAGCACAGGACAAAGGAAAACACTGCCCATGGGGCATGGGCTGGTGCTACTGGGAACTCTTATGGGTAAAGATGATCTGTTCCACATCTTCATCCTCCGATGTATGTGGCGCCTCCTCTACCCTTGATGGTGGTAGTGGGGAGGTAGAGCAGGCCACACACACACTTCAGTGGTTGCTGATGTGGACTCCCAATTCCCGGCAGCTGTCATCTGTAAAACTACATATGGCATCACTGCAACAAGGAGGAGCTGCTGGTTTTTAAGTATAGCTGCAACATCCCTTTGGTAGGCAGTCATGTCCCATTTCCCGGTGCATAGAGTCCATCTTGTGCTCAAGCATGCTGATGCCAATTTGGGTGACCAGTTGTTGTGGCCTCTCCCTCATGGCAGCAGCTTTGTCCCTCAGACACTCCTGGACTCCACACATTGGGGAGTGTGTGCGTTGGATGGCTGCAGTCTGTTCTGTTGCCGTGACCATGCACGTCTGCACCCCCTCAAGGCTGGCTGCCATAGTTTGCTTTCCCACCCATACCGTCTCATAGATTTCCTTGCACCATTTTACCGACTCCCCTAACAGGGGAACGCCCGCTTTGCATACATTATGCCTGGGGCAGGCATAATGTAGCACAAAGGGTTACAGAATGGTGCAATGCATGCATAGCACCACTCTGTAAATACAGCGCAGGATTTTGGCCTCGTTGGGCGCCATTAACGTCATAATAAATGACGTTAATGTAACGCAAAGTCTGTAAGGCACACACTTATGTACCTGTATTATTCTTACACTGATAAAGACTTAGGGGCATATTTATAGTCCATTTGCTCCAAATTTGCATCATTTGTTTAACGAAAATTCGGCGCAAAACTAACTCCATATTTATATTTTGACGTTAGACCCGTCTAATGTCAAAATATTGGAGTTTGCACCATTTTTTTAGATGCATGAACCTACCTTGCATCAATGAGATGCACAAAAGGCATTCGCATCTAAAAAATGGTGCTACACCCCATAGGCCTATATTTACCCCCGTGCTAAAATGACACACGTGTGGGAGGAGGGGCTAAATAATGGTGCAAAGCTTACTTTGGTGTATAAATTGCCCAAGAGGTACTACTTGCTAGTAGGTAAATATATTTAAGGCCTTTAATCTAGGCGGATATAAAGAAGAGGGAGTTCCTTCGGGCTGATAGGTGAAGCCCGGGCCCCACAAAATACCAAAATATAAAGGTTTCTCTTCTATGTTATTGGCTAACTTTTCCATAGTCATAAGATTCCATATCTGTATAGTACAATGTGCAATGAGGTGGATCGTTCTTTCTCAATGGGCCGCTAGTGTAACCTTCGCTACCCCCTAAAAACTCCAGAGCAAGATTTTGCCTGTTTTAGTTTGGTGTTGTATGCTGGGTCCCCAGACAGCCATGAGTGCAAAAGAGAGGTCTAGCTGGATATGTTAGCCCATGATAGTTTTTAAGGCGTCCAATATTTCTGACCAAAAAGGCTTTATATGGAAGGGAAAGTGCCATCAGCTGTGTTTTACGTCTCCCACTATGTCACAACCCCTCAGGCATTTCTGGCTGCTCAGAGGGCAGAACTTGTGTGATTTTGCTGGGTTAAGCTACAAGTACAATAGCAATTTCATTTTTACTGTGCCTCCTACATTTTTACTATGGGCAAGATCTACAAGAAAGTGGCACATCAGAACTGTTGCTCCGCTTTTCACGTGCCAATCTTAGTCCCCCTAAAGTCACCATGGTAGCGCTGTATTTACAATACAGCACACAATGGTGCTCGTTAGCACAATAGCGTCAGAATTAATGATGCTGTTGGGGTGCTTTGCTGGATTAGCGCCTTCAATTATGGCACTAGTCCAGCAAAGCACTAGGAAAGCGTATAGGTTATTATGGGCTTGTCACTGTAATACCTGCAATGTGCAGGCCTTAAAAAAGATGGAAAAAATGACACAGTGAAATCTTGAGATTTCACGGTGCCATTTTTTGTGGCCTCCCTGCGAGGTAAAGCCCCCCTTCCACACATTATGCCTGACGCAGGCATAATGTGGCACAAGGGGATACAAAGTGCATCAGAAATGCCTACCTAACACCACATTAACATAAAAAAATGACTCTAAGGTGGCGCAAGAAAGTCCCTCCATATATATGCTCATTGGGTGCATATTAAATCCACCCTAATCTTACTCACTTTTGTGTGGACACATAGTGGTAACTAGTGGTTATGTGGGGACACCATTAACAGTAGGCTATATAGTAGGGAAATTATCCCCTTTGATTCTGACTCGTGCATGATTTTTTCAACTGCAGCAAGTTCTCTAGCGACTCCTTTTTTAATGTGTTTTTAAGTATGGGACGCAAGACCCAATGTTATTCTTGTGTAATATAGCAGCTCTCCTTTCTCTGCATGAAATTCTAATTTACAGTTCTTAAACAATTTAATTGCTCCATTTTTATACCTCTGAACTCATAAGGCAATCACAACATGCTATGCATTAAAGGGCCATAAGCATAAAGCAGGGGTGAAAAGTGGATTGAAATGAATAAGTTTCAAAGGGGACAGGAATGATGCCAGATGTTGTTGCTTATATAAAGAGTCCTAAATCTGAAATGTTGTAGATGTAAGTGTGTTGAGGTAGACATTTACTGGCTATCAGATTTTGATTTCCATAAAATATGTCCACCATCACTCTATAAATAGGTGCCCATATTTAATCAGAATCTCTGGTGTTCCATTCCATGGCAACTCTAAACTGAGCTAGTTTAAAATAAGTTTGCAGGTCTGGTAGTTCTGAACCTTCCTTCTCTTTAAATTGACAATAGGCTTTGTGGGAAACTCTCAGGCATCCTCCCTTCCAGATATATATCAATATCATTCGTTTAAAGTCAACAAAGAAATTCTCAGGTATCAGAATAGGTACGACTTGAAAGTGCCTTCAAGATGACAGTCATCTTTATAGAGTTTATTCTACCTAATGAAAAAACAGGCAATGTAGTCCATCTCTATAGATCTTCTTTTAATATGAAGCGTAAGGGGAGGAAATTAGCCTAATGAAGGTCTATCAGATTTGAGGGAATGGAGATGGAGATGCCCAAGTATTTGAATCTCTTGGTAGGCCACTGGAAGCTGTGTATCATTTTAGGAGGTTTATTTCCCCTTGTGTGACAGTCAAATTTACCATCTCCAATATTGCACTGATTTTAAATCCTGAGATGTTTTCATATGCCACGAGCAGGCCTTGCATTCGATGAATGAAGGTGTTTAGAGATGTACATGTCAATAAGACATTGTCTGCAAAAGACTTTATTTTGCGTGTGTCCTGAACACACTTCAAACCATTTATGCCCCTGTCTCCAATAATTTTTCTTGCAAAGGGTTCAATACTAAAGGCAGAAGGTAACGGAGATGGGGGCATTCATGGTATGTTCCCCTTCCTAGAGAGAAAGATTTGCAAATTCTCTCACTGAGTGTTGCCCTCGAAGTGGGTGCTGTATACCTAGTGTTGGCAATTTGCCCTTTTTGCAGGGCCTCTTCAAATTTGTTTGCCTTTTTGATTAATCCTTTTTTGCTGGCCATAGAACTCAGTGTAATTTACCCCTGCTACCCAGTGGGAACGTGTTTGTGCCCCTCCTTTCAACATGGTAAAGATGGTGTACTCCTGCTTGGTACATTTAATTTTTTCATGTGTCTGTAGTATATGGTACCAAGTGTATTAAGGGCCCCCGAATTACATGCTACAAGTGTGCAGTACTCCTGTGCCACCTACTGCAGTATCACTGTAAAACCCGTCTCCTTGCCTACCATTGTTGTCTCACTGTGCAGTTTTAAAACCTCATATTTCACCTGTCAAATAACCCCATTTGACAAGTCTAAATCTTCCTTTTAAATATTAGTCAGTCACCCCTAAGTAAGCCTTATTGGTCCTAAGGCCGAGTGCATGGCATTTAAAGGTGTGACATGTAAACATTTAATGTTAAATCTGTTCTTCCAGTGAAAAATGCCTAAAAGCTATTTTCACTGTAAGAGGGTTTGTTGTCTCGTAGGAAGGCATTGGGCTGCAATATTAGATTTTATAAATGCTATCTCTGTGTAGGAGACAGGTACCAATTACATTTTTGACTTTTTGAAATATTTATTACAAGTCCAAATCACTGGTGAAGTCAAGTTTGTTACACATATTTTGGAAAGGGGCCCTTCAGAAAATTACTTTTGCTTTGTTTGAAGGCCCTGGAATCTAAATCTGCAACTTGCTTTTCCACTTGTGCCAACCAGTATTTAGCATTCAAACAGCCATGAGTGCGGTGTGAACGTGCACCAGGAACAAACAATAGGCTGACCTGAATAAGCAGAGATGACCCCGCTCAACATGACAGAATATGTAGATTAGGGCTTTGAGGACCCGTTTTGACATTAACGTATTGACTCCTGCTTGAATGTCATGTCCTGCTTGACAGGTCTCCTGAGGTTTTTCACATGGCCCTCAGTGTGCACTTCAAAGAGGCCTCAACTGTCACATGCAAATGTTACCTGACACGTGGGCAGAGCACTTCTTTTGTCCTCCCAGCCAGACAGACCCCCAATAACAGTGTTAAAGCCTGTATGACAAGTTTGTTTGGTTTATATATAACATTTGTGGTGTATTTTAAAAGATGAAGACGGGGTTCCAAAACAGGTGTTTTGTATTTCCTGTCTGGTTGGTGAAAATTCAGCTTTGCTCTACTAAAATTCAGTCTCTAAAGTTGTTTTGGGTACAGGGGAGCCTCAAACTAGATTTTAGTGTTAGATATGGAAAGACACTAGGGTTATCATAGTTCCCTACCCACACACCCGAAGCCATCAGAGCCCATGTTTAGTGTGGCTGAATACTTAAGCTATCTCCACAAAGCCTAATGTGTATAGGGTTAGCTGCAAGAACCTTCATTCCACTGAAACAAGCACTCCAAGTGTCATTCCCACCCTCTATCGCATGCCAGACTTTGTAGGCACTCACTTCCGAACACTCCTGAGCCAGAGGAAGATTTTTAAAAGAGTTTATTTATATCATTCAGCAAAGCAGGTATGACATTTATCAATCATGTACCAAAGACGTCTGTGAAATAGTAACTATGAAAAATGCCCAAGACAGAAAAAATCAGCAGCAGTATCGGTTAAGGTGTCTTCAGGTGTAGTCTTCTCAGTGAGTGGGGGCATGTAGACAACCCTTCTTTCTCTTCATATGTGAAGTGGACGATGGGGTCCCATGGGAAGTTCCAAGTTAATGTGTGGACATGCCTGCGTGGCTCACCTAATGAGTCCCCATCGTACATGCTCCCCCTCTCACATATACTCTCTGTCTCCTTCCCCATGTGGCAAGCCTTCCTCTCGGACCTCAGGCACCAATCCCAGAGTGGCCAACCTGGTCCTCCAGTGGGTGCACAGCATCTTGCACAGAAGCTGTTAGTCAGTTAAACAACTCTTCTCACCATTCTAGGTCCCGCTCTGCATTCTCATCTGTTCTAACAATTTGTACCCTCTTTTCTTCTGCCAAGGCACATGCCTGCAAGTCCCCTTGCAACTTAGCGATGAGTGGTGGCGTAGGCGCCATTCAATAAATTGCTGTGCTTCGCTTTGCCAACAACAGTACAAGTACAGATCTTTGCACCAGCCCTTAGGGCTAGGAGCAGACCGAGTAGGCAGTGTCTGGGCGTGACCTCTAGGTTGGTAGCAGTAATCCCACCGAGCTCTTCCAAGACTGTGTACCAATAATCCCCTAGCATTGAGCAGATCCGGGTCATATGGAGGAATGTTGCTGGGCTGGTGTTGCATCTCAGGCATCCTCTGTTTCGTGTAGGGAAAATTCTATGCTGTCTTTGGAGAGAGAGGTATGTGCAGTGCAAATAATTAAATTGTGTCAATTTAAATCTTGCATTACTTGATAACTTTTTAACCTGTACACAGGCCCTGTCCCACTCCCAATCTGTCAAGGGGTCACTTGAGTCATTGCCCAAAAATGACACACCCGTAAAGTATCAGTGCATCGGTC
The DNA here is from genome assembly GCF_031143425.1 of Pleurodeles waltl. Lineage (NCBI taxonomy): Eukaryota > Metazoa > Chordata > Amphibia > Caudata > Salamandridae > Pleurodeles > Pleurodeles waltl. The sequence goes on from NC_090446.1 coordinate 206,413,382, forward strand.
CGGCTTCAGCACCTCATAGAGTTGTGAGATCATACCCCTCCTAGTGCCTGTATCAAAAACAACCTGCAACAACTGGGGCCACTGTGTTTCCAACGGGAATTCAGGCCACAAGCCCTGGATTGTAACAGAACTGTTTGCATAGTTCAGGAGTTGGCCTTGGCCACTGGGAATGATTTAAAGACGACTGAACCTACTGTCTGAAACCAGATAACAACCCCAAAGGACTGGACCTACTGTCTCTCTCTCTTGTATGCAGGACAAAGAAGTGGAATCCCATGGGTCATAAGACTGACCTTCCGTTCAAGTTACTGGGACACAACAAACTATAGGAGGCCTTTACTGCAACTGCGCAGGTGATCAGCAGCAACTGGACCTGGACTGGATTTTGTCTGCCACCATGTCTGTCTCTAGGTGCCTCTGCTGAAGTCCTAGGGGCTTTGGAAATGTCACCTGTGGTGGGATGGAACTTATAGGAGTAAAGTCAGATGGTAAAATATTTGACCAGAACAAACCTGGTTGGTGTATTAGACCTGCACTCCATCTTGGTCAGCATCAAATTGCGACTGAGTAAAGAGCTACCAAGATCATTGACTATAACTGGCCCTCTTTGCTTCTTGGCACTATTTTAACTTGACACTAAAAAATGTAGCTCTGCTTACCTTATTGGATTTTGTCAATTTAGTGCCATTTTGTTTATTGAATTGTACTCTATTTTTTCTAATTCATTTTAGGATTTTTATTGTTTTTGGTTGTTGACTTTACTGTTTTAATACTGCAGAAACACTATGACATTGCCTCTATTTTAAGTGTGTCTACTCTGTGCCATAGCTTCCCAGGTGGTTGAGTTCAGGTTAATTTGGTGACTTTGAGGGTTCACTCTGACAAGGATTGTGATTATTACTTGAGGTGGGAACCTACTCTCTCAAATAATACCCACATTTTTATACTTGCTTAGTTCATTGCTATATTTGGGTTCTAAGCCTGCTGTCATCAATACCTTAGTTAAGAATTGTCAGTCCACCAGGTTGAAGTCTTGCTTTGTCTAATGTCACTAGAACAACTGCTAATGCCTTCTTTCACCTCTTCTCGACAAGGTGGGCCACTCTGCATGGGTTTGCATGAGTTTGGTAGCTTTGGATGGCTAAAGGCATTGTATAGGCTGGTTAGGAAAGGAGTTAAGTTGGAGAACGTTTTGTGATCCCGCCTCCCCCAGTATAGCCATCTGTCGCTGGATCTTTATTGATGTTTAACATTTTGTATGGCTGCTTTAACCTCCTTGTCTGATAAGGGGAATTCTAGACTGGCCCTCTGTTCCATTGGCCAGCTAGCGATTCACATTGGGCCATCTCTCAAAGTGGGTCATGGGTGTATAAGTGAGAATAAAAGTGATAGAATGCAGACAGTTTATCCTCTTTCTTCATTATTTCGTTGCTACAGTCCGATACTAATTTCTTGACAAAACCACTCTCTTGCTTACCTCAAAGCAGTTGTGCTAAGTATGGGCCTACCTTATTTCCTAGAGTGTATTGAGTATTCTTTTAGCGTAATTAGGGCCAGATTTATACTTTTTGACGCAAAACTGTGCTAACGTAGTTTTGCGACAAATAGATTAGCGCTGACTAGTGGCATTTTTTAACACCACCGGGCGTCATATTTAAACTATGATGCTTGTGCGCAAAAAATTGGTTAGCGTCATTTTTTCCAATGTTAACCATAGCGCCTTGTCGTAAGGCAAAATGACGTTAATGGAGGAAAAATGACTCTAATCCAGTTTACGGCATGTAAACACGTCAAAAACCGGAAATGCACTATTTTTGCCCGCAATAGCATCAAAAAGAGATGCCAACGGAGAGAACAGTGCAAAGGAGCCCCAAAATGGATCCAGGAAGCCAGGAGAGACCCCAGGGAGAGCTCATTCAACCAGGAACCAGCCATGAGGACACAGACAAGACACAGGGGAGGGAGAAGAAAAAGAGGAAGTGCTGTTTCAGCGCAGAGGAGCATGAAATACTGGTGAGAGAGGTGACGGAGCATCAAAATCAACTCTTCGTCACCTCTAAATTGCCAATTGGAAGGAGAGAGGCAATCTGGCAGCAAATTGTGGATAAGATCAACAGTGTGGTAAAGGTCAGGAGAACTGTGAGTGAGTGCAAGAAATGCTGGCATGACTGCAAGAGGAGGACCAAGGAAAAAATGGCACGGAACAGGAAGGCAGCACTGCAAACTGGAGGTGGGAGTCCAGCACCGTAAAAGGACTTGGACGAGATGGAGGACATAGTTGCAGCAGTCATTCAGGAGGAAATCATCACAGGGATACAAGGACAGGACAGCGCAGAATACCAGGAAACACCACAAATGCAGGGTAAGTTGCATGGGGGAAATATATGCTTAAATGTAAAGTGCAAGAAGGGGGAGGCACATAAGACTCACACAATGCATGTCAAAGGAGCGCAGTGGGATACAATACACATTAAGCAAGTTGCAGCATGCCAACGTAAGCTACACATGTACCTACGCACCATTGGCACATACACAACCTGGACATATTTAGAACACCATGCCTAAATACCTACATGTAAAAATGCAGGACATTGGGTGGATGGCATGTATAATCACTGTGCCACTGGTTGTGACATCACAATATCCCTTGCATGTGCTCACATCAACACCACTAACACGACCCAGACCTCAGAGACCAGGTAGTCAGTCAACACAATTCCTGGGGTTTCTTCATAGTGGTGTCCCTTGCAGTAACACTATGCAACTGCCTTGCCTCATTGCCCAAACACATGTGTGCTGCATCTCACAGCACACAAGTCATTGCAACTGTCCCAACAGTACCCAGGCATGTGCCAGTAGCACCACTACACCGCACAGACAACACATGCAAATGAGGCAGCCTTCCCTACATCATACAGTCAGGGTGTCCCCTGGGTGCAAGGAACAATTAACTCAACAGGTGCTGAGGGAATAGCAGGCTGGACTGGTATCATTGCTAACATGCCACTTCCCAGACCAACTAAACTGAAGTTGTGTTCAACAACACATATTGATGCTGAACTCAAATGTGCCACTACAGAAAATATGTACCACAGATAGCAAACAGTAGGTCGCAACAGTCACAGGCTGAGCCAACAACTATTTGGACACAACCACGTCAGACACATGGGAATGGGGAAATAAACACACACATACAACACAAAGGGTAAGGCTATCACATAATGGCGGATAATTCCACGTCAGCAGGTGGGGGATGGTGCATGGGCTAGCCCAGGGTTGGTAAAACTACCAGTGCAGTGTACCCTTTGCACTTGGTAGTATGAGTCACATGCTGGGATGGCAGCTGGAAATCTGTCTGCACATGGTAGCTCTGTGGGGCACTTACTAAACATTAATGATGGATCAAATAGAGTCAGTGCCAGTTTTGGCCTCCATTGGGTGTAACAGGACACGCTGCACTCAGCCCTGCAAATCAGGCAGTGAAAAGGGCCCAGGTATGGGACACCCTGTGCTTTGTCACATGAGCTGTACTGTCACCAGGCTTCACTCATGTATCATAGTGTAAGGAGGGCTGCAATGAGGGGGGACTGGGTGTTTAGTAAGGCAAACAACCTACACAGACAGGAGTTGGAACTAACCTCTGCCAGGTCCATAAGTGCTATGCAATATAGTTCACAAACACAAACAACAACATGAGGAACTATCAATGGCAACAAGAGCACAGTGTTTCGGCAATGCCATCCCTGGGGTGGTGCAAGGTCTCAGCACAGCATGGGTGTATGTGAAACATGTAATACTGGGACAGGTGAAATAGCCATGTGTGGTGCTGTGGCATGAGCACAGCAACACCCATTGCAAGGCCTCACCATGCAAATAGATGCAAAGAGAGGGGAAGATAAGAGGGCATCAAGCCACAATAAGGATAGACAACACACTTAGAAGAGATGACGCAGCCAATTGTGCCAACTGGGCTTCCATTCATCTGACATGCAGGTGGGGCATAGGGCTGAATACTGCAGCTATGATGTACAGGAACAACCCTTTGGAACTAAGGGGCGCATCATGTGGCGCTAAGCACTGCACTGTATTGACAAGGTGGCGTTAAGCCACTTTTGTGGCTTAATGTCGTCTTGTAAATACGGACCCTTCCTGACCATCACTGTGCGTGGAAGGTGGTGCGATGGGTGTTGCTGTGGGCGTGCCACAGCAATACCCATTACATTTTGATTCTGCCTCAGATAAATGGAATTTTGTCAACTTGAGGCAGGGCCAAAACTCTTACACCAGCCCAAAGGGTAGCATTAGCAGGGTGCAATGAGGAGGAATACATTTATACCTCGTTCTATTTTGCTTTTCCAATGTGTGCTGCACTCTGCAGCATGCATACAAAGAGCAAAATGCCAGAAATGATTGTTTATGTGTGTGAAGGTGTTCCTTCCTGCACATAAACAATCATGTGTAAATGACGCTTTAGCTCTTCTGTGTATACCGAATTCTACAGCTCACACAGAAGTGCCGATGCGCCATTAGTGATTGTTAATGTGCAGAAAGGGACACCTTAACGCACATAAACAATCACACCCTTCAACACATACATCCTTGCATGATGGTGCAAGATTCCCTGCGTTGGCGCTGGCAGCTGAATTTTGCACCAGCGCTCAGGACAACACAGGGGTGCCCAGTATTCACTTACATAAGGCACATCCTTATCAAAGTGACGCAGCACAGCACTGACAATTTTTGCACAGCACCGCGTTGCACCACTTTTACCTAAATATGGCCCTAATATGACAATGAGCCTCAAATATCAAGTCAGTGACGTGACCTGTCAACTGCCACAACACAGATATACTGATTTTACACCATCTCATTGCAGAGGATGATGGTTCTCCTGCAGATCTGCCTGTCCTGGAGTACCCTGATGACCTGGATGACCAGCTGTCAACTTTAAGCCAAGAGACTTTCCAAGGAGACCTTGTAAACCTCCAGACACCACCTCCAGTCGCAAGGAGGAGTATTGATGTAGCAGACATCCCATAGGCCCCACTTAGCACCCAAATAGTGCGACCTGCCAGCACCGACACAGCAGAGGACTCCGAGGACCCAGGCACCAGCTTTTAGAGGACAGTGGTAGGAGTCCAGCGGGAGCTGGCCAAGGAGGTGCAGGTGGGGATGCCAACTACGCAGCCAGCCTTGAGCGGATGCGGACGTGCCTGGTTACGGCAACAGAACAGACTGCAGCCAACTGACGCACACACTCCCCAATGCGTGGAGTCCAGGAGTGTCTGTGGGACATAGCTGCTGCCATGAGGGAGAGGCCACAACAACTGCCCTCCCAAACTGGTATCAGCCTGCTTGAGGACAAAATTGACTCCATGCACCAGAAATGGTCTCCCTCAGGGCAGACATGACTGCCTAGCACAGGGATGTTGCAGCTATACTTAAAAATCAACAGCTCCTCCTTGCTGCAGTGATGCCATATGTAGCGCCACAGATGGCAGCTGCCGGGAATCGGGAGTCCACATGTCCAACCACTGAAGTGTGTGTGGCCCCCTCTACCACCCCACTACCACCATCAAGGGTAGAGGAGGCACCACACACATCTGAGAATGAAAATGTGGAACAGATCATCTTCACCCATAGGACTTCCCGGTAGCACCAGCCCATGCCACATGGGCAGTGTTTTCCTTTGTCCTGTGCTTGGCATCATGACAGTGTTAGCACTGTTGCAGATATGCACTCTTCTTCAACACACTGTTGACCTTTCAGCTATGGACTGGAATTGTCTCTAACTTTTCAATTGGCAATTTATGTTCACCTGCACTGAAAGACACTTTACCCAAACATGTCCCATGACATGTCCCTCAAACCTGGATTTGTGTTGTGTCACAATTGGATGGTTTCCACAAATGGGGTCACAGACCTGGACATTGTAAATATTGACGCATAACACCACCTGAGCAACCAGCATGTTTCTGTGTGTTTTGACACATCTGCTATGCCTAGGATTTGGTGATGTGTGTAACATGTCTCAAGTAATAGATTGTCAGTACAAGAGTGCATGAATATGTGGGCACATATCTACGCACATTGGCCCATATTTATACTTTTTTAGCGCCGCATTTGCGCCTCTTTTTGATGCAAAAACGGCACAAACTTACAAAATACAATTGTATTTTGCAAGTGTGTACCGCTTTAGCGTAAAAAAATGATGCAAATGCGGCGCTACAAAAGTATAAATATGGGCCATGGTATCTACATGATGAACGTCAATGCTGGTCTCATCCCCTAGAAGCAATTCACTGAGTATGTAAAACATGTTGAACACATGTATGCTACACCCACTCCATACGGCAGGAATGGCTGTGAAACAGTTCTTGGGCAATATCGTCAGCTGGGAGTACCATTAGAACACTTTGATGTGAAACAGAGGGACTCAACCTCATCTGTAATTGCCACTGGTCAGTATAGCAGGATAGGAATGAAATGTAGGCTGTTGTCAAATGTCCCACAGTTCCCAACATTCTGAAACAAAACCCATACAATGACAGCTGAATTACCACACCTACCTGTCCTATACTTGGTCAACATTGAGAGGTGGGTACACTGGATGGCAGATGCACAGACAAGTAGATGTGTTGTAGCTGCCAATGTGACAGCTCAGTTATAAAAAGGTGATCAACATGTTAAGAGAGTCTGGATCTGGAGGACAACACACAATTTTCACTGTATACCCATGGGAAGACCCAGAGACCCAAGCACATGACACATAAAGTAAGGGAGCACCCCACATTTTATTATTTTGATTTTAACAAAAATAATAATAATTAAGAACACCTATCCTAACCTAACCTATCCTAACTATACTTAATCCACAACAAACCCTAACTACTCTACACTCTAAACATTCACCCCCCCATCCCCCTTATATCACAAGACACATGCAGGACAACGTAAACTAAACTACACATTTACTAAATATTACTAAACTAATATATATTTCTATGGTATATTTGATTTTGTAATTTTTTTTTATATATATATATATATATTTATAAACACATAAGAGCCCCAACATCACACCCACCCACCCACATAGTAAAATGTAAAAAGTAGAAATCCCACTCCCCAAACCTATTTATCCTAACTAACCCACTAACCTATTCTAACCTACAAATAACCCCCTAATACCCATTAAAAACCTAGAAAAAATGAGGAGGGAGGGGACTGAACTTGGGAAGAGAGACATCATGCCATTCAGAGGTTTGCCCTCTTGAGTTTCCTCTTAATGTACTTGAGTGTCTTAGTGTTCTTTCCACCTCCTTCTCAATTGAGTACAACTTTTTGAGGACCTGTGTCACATTCCTCTGATGGCACTCCTGTCTATGGCAGCAAGTGCGGTTGGCTGTGGAACGAAAGTTGAGGGTGCAGCAGCTGGAGTAATTATGATTTGGAATCTGGGGCTCCCTGCACAGCTGTGGTGCTTGGTCCACCCTCTGTGGGCAGTGTGGGTCCTCCTTGGCTGAATGCCCACCACTCACTGGTGGATCGCTCCGAGGAATATCGGCGTGCCATCCTCCTGAACCCAGGTTCCACTGCCAATATGTGACAATGGCGCACTGCCCTCTTCTGCAAGGCACGGAGCTCCTCGTTATTCATGTTGGCAGCTGTTAAAATGAGACAGACAACCATCAGTGTCAGCATTGTGTGGAGTATGTACAGATAATTAGCTTACTATCTACATCGATTTGCACATGCACTCCTACTCACATTCCGGATAATAATAATACAATGGTCCTGATGGATGAAACGACAACGCTGCCTTAGCACCATTTCCTTCACACCATAGCCACCCACAACAAGATTAGGAAACAAACAAAATTAGATGTGCATTGATTTTGTACCATGTGTGGCAATGCAAAGGCAGCGTCATCTTCATATTGATCATGGCCACTATTCCTCATTATCTGTGTCAAATTTTCAAACACACATCACCAGTAACTTGCATCTTTTATTGGGAGTATGGGATGCAGTTGGTAACCATAAGGGGTCGGTTTTGATAAGTACACATGCAAGCCTGATCAAAATGACTGTCATCTACACTGTGAGCATCACATCTACCTACAAATTTGTTGTTCTACCCCCTGTGCCTCAGGGGGGATGGCCATGCAGATCATCATCTCAACTGTCCAGGTAATCCACCAAGTCATGCCCACTCATACATGGAGTCAGGGAGTGGACCATATGTTAGGTGATGACAACTAGGAAGCTGCTATCCATAGGTCTATCACATCTACATTCATGTGTCCAGGTGTAGACACGCATCAATACCTGATCAGCCAATACCCAGTCCTCACACACCCATATTCATGCCAGCACACGATTGGACTTGACCTGCATGCATGCCTATTACATTCTATATAAGTGTCACTTAAGTGGAGTACACTATAAGTGGCACCATGCAAGGGGACAATTGCCCACCCAGTTCTACATGTACATTACAATACAGGGATGCATCGATTTTTCCACAAAATGGTGCATCACTGTGTTGTGAGAATGACGGTGTGCCCCAGTGCCATTATTTTCACAATGGTGCACATCTAAGTCACATATGAGCCTACATGTGGCTTGTCATCACCTTGTTTACACAATGCTGCTCATTGAGCATCACAAGCCTCACAAGATATGACTCTCTGCACGTGCATGGGGAACCACTTAAATGTGACAGTGTCACCAACCAGCCTACTTTGATTTCTGATCATTTTACAGATTATCACTTGTAGCATTGGGTGCAACACACATGACTCACTCACACAAAACACTTAGGTGGTCATTATGACATTGGCGGTGACTGTTGAAGTGGCGGTAATACAGCCAACAGGCTGGTGGTAATTACCGCTAAATGAAGACCATTAACACCACACACTACACACCACAGCGGTAGCCATCAACAGCCAGGCGGAAGACTAGGTACCACCAACCATATTATGACACTGCAAAACGCCACGATTTCTGGGGCGGTACCAACGCCATCAAAAGCCTGCCGGAAACACATCACAGAAGACCATATACTCACCCACAGAGACACAGAGAAGATCAACTCCGCCATGGAACCAGAACTACAAGTCTTCCAGATGCTGTTCTAAGCCATGCTCCACCTGGAACACCAATGCCGATGAAGACGACGGCGGTGAGTACAGCCGACTAGCATACAAGGGAGGGAGGGAGAAAAAGGAGAGTGACACACACATGCAGACACACACCAGACACATACACACCATACACACAACCAGCTGCAGACGTAAACCAATGGTACAGGGCACACAGCATAATAATACAAGGACTACTGGTCGGCAGTACTGAAATTGTAATTGCAAGGCCACAGCCACCATATGAACCAATTTTAGAACAAGGATACATGAACAATTGTCCAGAAAGGGCCAATGCCCAGTCCAAAGTACATAAGGCCCACATGGCCACAGGGCACAGTCCAAGCCCCAACTTGATCCGGATTAACTCTGCACAAAACTGTGCAGGGGCAACATCTCTGAAGTAGACAGGCACCTCAGGGGGTCAGGGGGTGAGGGGCACCTCAGCTGAAGTCAGGAACTTGCCCACTGCTTCTGGAGGGGGCTCCAGGCCCATTTCCCAATGCTGAGGAGTGCAAGGTCACAGTCTCTGAGGTGGGGAACTTGCCCACTGCTTCTGGAGGGGGCTCCATGCCCATTTCCCACTGCTGGGGAGTGCAAGGTCACAGTCTCTGAGATGGGGAACATGCCCACTGCTTCTGGAGGGGGCTCCTAGTACAACAGTCCCTGGAGGGTGGCCTACATGCCCTATGCTGGAGGTGAGGGCTGGATTGTCTCTGCTGGAGGATGTGTTTCCTGGGCAGCCTCTGCTGGAGGTGAGGGCTACATTGTCTCTGCTGGGGGAGGTGTCTCCTAGGCAGCCTCATACTGGAGGTGAGGGCTGCATTATCTCTGCTGGGAAAGGTGTCTCCTGGGCAGCCTCTGCTGGAGGTCAGCGCTGCATTGTCGCTGCTGGGGGAGGTGTCTCCTGGGCAGCCTCTGCTGGTGGTGATGGCTGCTGTGTCCCAGCTGGAGGTGAGGGCTTCTTCGTGGTTGAGTGGGACCTGCTGCTGTCATTGGTGGTTGAGTGGGTCCTCTTCTGTCATTGGTGGTTGAGTGGGAACCTCTTCTGTCATTGGTGGTTGAGTGGGACCAGCTGCTGTCATTGGTGCTTGAGTTGGAACCTTTTCTGTCATTGGTGGTTGAGTGGAACCCGCTGCTGTCATTGGTGGTTGAGTGGGAACCTGTTCTGTCATTGGTGATTGAGTGGGAACCTCTTCTGTCATTGGTGGTTGAGTGGGAACCTTACCCCTCCTGGCTGGTGGAGTGGGATCCTTCCCTTTCCTGGCTGGAGGAGTGGGACCCTTCTTTTCCTGGCTGCTGGAGTGGAATCCTTCACTGTCTTGCCTCCACGACTAGGTGGTGCCTCCACTGTCCCCGTGGACTGTTTGGCTGAGGTGCTAGGCTGGGTCGTTGGGACCCTGCTCTAATGGGCAAGAGGGGAGGGGAGGGAAGAGGTCAAGTTGGGCAAGGAAAAGCTTCCTAGGAACGGTGGGGCATGATGAGGGAGGAGGGATGGGAGTGGAGTTTGAGGGGGTGGTTGTTGGAGGAGTACGTCTGCTGGACTTGGGTGCAGGTGCAGGGGCAGTGTGCTGATGTGAGGTGGATGGCTGTTGGGTGTCTGAGTGCCTGCGTTGTGTCCTTTAGGAGGGGGGACAGACAGGGTGGTAGAGGACTCATGGGACACGTGGATGGATGTTGTGGAGATTTCTGCTAGTGAGGTGTGTGTGTGCTGCTTGGTATGGTGATGCTGCTGGTGGTTGTTGAAGCAGTGCATGCAGGTGTGAGTGTGGACGCGACTGTGAGGGAGGTGGAGGAGGGGGAGACAGTGGAGGCAGTGGATGTGGATGTGTGTGCAACTGTCTGTTGTTTGTGTGAGTGTTTGTGGACTAAAGTGTAGTGCCTGTGTTTGACTGTGCCAGTCTTGTGTGATGTCTTGTGTGCATGCTCATCTGCATGTGTGCATGGGATGGGTTGGGGTTGAGGAGACCGGGACTGGGAAGTGGTAGTTGGAGGGGGGATGGTAGGAACAGGGACAATGGCTGCCATCAGAGTGGAGGCAAGAGCCTGAATCGATCTCTGTTGGGCCGCCAATCCTCTGTTGATGCCCTCAAGGAATGCATTGCATTGCTGCATCTGGGATGCCAGCCCCTGGATGGCATTCACAATGATTGACTGCCCTACAGAGAGGGATCTCAGGAGGTCAATAGCCTCCTCACTGAGGGCAGCAGGGCTCACTGGGGCAGGGCCTGAGGTGCCTGGGGCAAAGGAGATGCCCACCCTCCTGGGTGAGCGGGCACAGGCAACTCGCTGAGGGGCTACTGGAAGGGTGGTGCTGGTACGGGGGTGGCGACTGTACCTGCAGCTGGGGTGGCCAGAGAGGTGTCCGCCACCACCAGGGAGCTTCCATCGGAGGAGGAATCAGAGTCTGTGTTGTAACCTCCTGTCTCTGCCGTGGTGCTCCCCTTGCCCTCCGTCCCACTGGTTCCCTCGACGTCGGTGGACTCTGCCTCCTAGGTCCTGTGGGTTGCAGCTCCCTCTGTCACGGGTGCCCCTGCTCCTCTGCCAGATGATGCTAATGTACACATGGACAGGGTGACAGAAGAAAGGGGGGGAGGGAGAGAAAGGGAGCACTGCGTCAATTACAGCACCAACACCACAGTTGGTATACACAGCACCGTCACACACTGGGATCAGGATTGAGCACTATGCATTGCACTGGCATTGAATTGGCTAGATGCCACAGCAAGATGAGGGCCAAACACTTTAAAGCCCTGACTGACATGGAATGAAAACGAGCTAGGTTACCTGCGTTTGCCATAGACCCATTACCTTTGAGCTGGAGCACCCTGCAATGTCTGTCCTGGCATTAAGGGGCACCCACTAACTCACACCCACCACCCGGATCCAATGCCACCTACCAAATATTGTAGTAATGCCCACTGTACTCAACCCTTTGTGGCTGCTTTGATGCCCTCAAGCTCCCATCCAGCTCTGGGTAGGCCACCGCCAGTATGCATGCCATCAGGGGGGTCAGGTTCTGACGGGTACCCCTTCCTTGTTGGAAGGCCATCCCCAGCTGGGCCTCCGCGTTCTTCCGTGCCTAGTGTCTGAGGTCCTCCCACCGTTTCCTGCAGTGGGTGCTCCGCCTGCCGTAGACCCCCAGGGTCCGCACGTCCTTGGCGATCATCCTTTCTTTTGATGGGCGCTGACCTTGCAGAGGTAATACAGACAGGAGTACAGCATTACACATACAATCCAGCCTGTCACATATATGGCCCACAAATCCCGTTTCCGAATCCATTGGCACACACATCGCTGGCGAACACCACTTACACAACCACCAGACACCCCCCCACATTTGACACAATGCCTGCACCCACATCTCCATGCATCCCTCCCCCATGCATTGTGCCCAAGGTGTAGTCACCTGTTGGTCTGGAGGCCCATACAGCGGTCCATACTGGGGCAGGACCCCATCCACCAAGCGCTCCAACTCCATCGAAGTGAAGGCAGGGGCCCTTTCCCCGGTCACACGGGCCATGGTAGGTTCCAGCCACAGGTCACAGCAGCACACGCAATGTAGGTGCTGTCCTGTGGAAAGTCAGGAATCAAGTGAGGTTATAGACAGAAAATGGCGGTCACGTCTATGGCAGTGTACACCGTCACCGCACCCGCTGATCCCCATTGGCCACTGTGCACCATAGAGCCCCATATTAGTCAATGAGGAATTTCACGGTGGTGCAAGACCGACTTCCGCCACGACGCCCAACGTTGGTGGAGTTACCTCACTTCCACCTGCCCCTAGATACAAGACAGGCGGTCGCCATTTCATGGTGGTGGACTACATACAGATCTTCCATAACTGCGTCATTGCTGAAAATTGCACATACATTGCCATTCCCACTGTTCCATCACATTAATGCTGTATGCACACTGAAGTGGTGGTTCTATTCTTCAAATTGTGACATCATACTCACTCTTGTGTCCCTTAGATACCTACCACTGCGGATGAATGGGAGGAGGAGACAAACCCCTGTGTACAGACCCCTTGTGGACTTGGCTACACTGGAGAACAGGCACATAATTCTCACCTATAGACTGGGCATGGCCACAATCACAGAGCTGTATGACAATTGGAGCCTGACCTGATATCAGCTATCCGTGATCCCACTGGGATCGCCCATCCTGTGCAGGTCCTACTAGTGCTCCTTTCCTGGGAACTGGCTCTTTCCAAGTGACAGTGGGCTTGGCAGCAGGAATGTCACAGCCAATGTTCTCAATCGTGCTGGCAAAGGTATTGTCTGCCTTGGTGAAACACATGTGCAGCTATATTTCTTTCCCCCACGCGGAAGATTTGTCTACTGTGAAAGTGGGATTCTATGCAATGGGACATATACCCAATATTATTGGGACGATTGATGGTACACATATTGCGTTTGTTCCCCCCACCAGAATGAACATGTGTTCAGGAATTTGAAGAGTTTCCACTCACTGAATGTGCAAATGGTGTGCCTGACGGACCAGTACATCTTTCACGTCACTGCCAAGTATCCTGGGTCGGTGCATGACGCCTTCGTTCTGAGGAATAGCAGCATCCCAAATGTGATGGCCCAACTACAGAGGCACAGGGTGTGGCTAATAGGTGGCTAATACGTGAGCCAGAGTCCCCACCCACTGTATGTCAGTGTATGCCTTCAAGTGTTATCCCCAGAGCATTGTGTAAGGCTAATGTTTGTCCCTCAATACTTGCAGGTGACTCTGCTACCCAAACCTATTGTGGCTCCTGACACCTGTGAGGAATGCCAGGACAGGGGCTGAGTACATTTATAATGATGCACATGGGTGAACCAGGAGAATAATCAAAAGGACCTTCGGGCTCCTGAAAGCCAGTTTCAGATGCCTGCATCTGACAGGTGGATCCCTGTGCTACTCACCCGAGAAGGTCTGCCAGATAGTAGTGGCATGCTGCATGCTGCACAACCTGGCCCTCAGACTATGTGCCTTTTCTGCAGGAGGAGGAGACTGGAGATGACTCTGTGGCAGCAGTGGACCCTGAGGACAGTGAGGATGAGGAGGCAGAGGATGAGGATGAGGACAACAGAACATCAGTTATATGTCAATACTTCCAATGACACACAGGTGAGACAGTGGAACTGACCATTACTCTGACTATTGATGTTTTCTGTGTGGCTGTAGCATAAAGGCATTCACTTCCTTTGCATCTCAACTTACTGTCACCTATGTCTTGTCCTTTTACAGATGTTGGTGATATGACAACAGTGTCCTGATGTGTTTACTACAGATATCTACAAGTCATTAATTGTACGCTATCACAGTGTTCAGATCATTTGCACTAGATGTGACTGTTCCCATAAATGTATCAACATCAAAGAGAGGGACAGGGAGGATTGAAGGTCCAGTGTATGGTCTCCCCAAGTAACAACAGACAAAATGAATACACTGTTCCTAATAAAAGGAAGAAGGGAAACCCTGTGGTTCAGGAACAAGAGCCCTCACACATCCATTTGGATGTCATGCTTCATCATTGGGGTGCGCCTCGTCAGACCAGCGCTGCAATGTCTTACGGGCTCCCCGTTAGGGGGCTCTTTGCCGGAGATCTTTTTTAGAAGAGCTGCCGTGGTGGTCTAAAACCTACAGGCAGGTGGTGATTCAAGAGCAGGGGAGGATAAAATTGGTTCTCTATCCCGACAAGCAATTCTCATTTAATGGACAGAGAGGGGATAGGACCAAGATTAAAAGCAGGTTGAAAGTGAAATTGAGATCATGCTCAAACACTTTCTAAGAGTGATGGGGTAGAGAAATTATCTTGACGCCACCCTGACAACGGTCAACATGTTTCGCGTCTTACGGTCTAACAGATCCACTGACGCTTCTTCAGGACCATACATCAAAAAGACACTTCTCCTGTATCACAATAATTAAAGCATTATAGTGTAATTTATCAAAAAGTCTCATAAACCAGGCCAAACTTCGCAGTCACTTACAATAAAGCGTACTGTCCGTCCAGTCTACTAAACACATTAGGGTCGCCCTAAGAAAAGTAAGAGAGTGGATAAAAACAATATAAGTAATAGTAGTGTAATTGTGACCAGTGCTGGATTAGTGTGCACACTTTAGTGATGAACCACAAAGCACAATGTGAAATTAAAAAAGAGCTTACCATCCCTTATTCTAGGAAGGGCTCCATAGGAGGTACAAGCTTAAGGTTGTCACTACTAGACAAAAAATGGAATAATTAACACAAAAGCATATACTCCTAACAAGTTTAAAAGGGGTCATTTTGAGCCAAATAACAACCTTAGGTCAAGTCAAAGGTGTTATGCACCGTTGTTATCATATACAACAAATTTTCGAAAAACTGACTCAAACACTGTTTATAATTATACCCAAAATGTAACACAACATTATGTATACAAGTACGGTGATGTATGTGGCCATATGAACCTGTAGCATAACCGGCGCTTCAAATGTCAGCATCGGAAGTAATCGCAACTACTAGTTAAAAAACAGACAAAATGCGAAATAGGCACAGATTAGCAGAAGCCTGGATAATGTCAACAAGAGATTTGGCTAGGTCATTAACGGTAAGCGCACGCTCTGTCCTACAAAATATAGGGCAGAGCAACAAGGTACTCACAATTTGTGGAGACAATCTTCTTTCGATCACCTACCCCAGCCCGTCCTCCTGGAACAATGCACGCTGCTGGTGGGTGCGGTCTTATGAAGCCGGAGAACGCGGGAAGTGGAGCGTTTCTCTGGTGAGCGTCATAAACAAAAAGGAAGGACACAACAGTGCAGTAGATTCACTGACACTGTTGAAGGACTAAAAATTACCGCATTGGGGGCCATGATAGAAAAGCAATTGTAATAGAGAATATGAGGTCAAATTGAAAATAGAGATACTCGGAAGAGAGCAAATAAGTCAAAATCAGAGACAATACACATTTAAAGTATCCAACCGCCAGAGGCTCGAATAATTTGAGCAAATTCTAGACATTGGTCTCTGGAATGATTAAAGAAGTGAAACAAGGAACAAATGGTGGATGTCAAATTTCACAGCCCTGTAGTGCTGGAGAGAAGGAGATAACCAAATTACTTTAGGTTAATTACTCAAAATGGCAGGGGTAACAGACCTGTGACATGTGTCCGGAGTCTATATACCCAACGTTGTTCAAGTCTGAACAATAGACATGTCCTATTACCATGATAATTGGGAGCGTCAAGGACCACCCATTTCAAATCGTCTGGGTCATGGGGCGCTTCAAGAAAATGAGCGCAGAGTTTTGTAGTAATGCACCTACACCTGATGTTACTGCAGTGTTCGTTTATTCTTAACTTCACGGGTCTCGTCGTCATGCCCACGTAACGTAGGCCACAAGGGCACGTGATCGTGTAGATACACTGTCTAGTGTTGCAGTTAGTGTGTTTTGTGAGGCGCCAATGGCCAAAAGGTTCTAAGTCAAGGGTCTTGATGGTATTGGCCAAAGGGCATACATTACACTGCCCGCACGGATAGTGGCCAGTCACTGGATGGAGATTCCAGAGTGTTGATTGTGAATTATCCCTGCGATTGTTGCGTGGTCGGGTATGTACCACTAAGTCCTTAATGTTCTGTGTCCTCTTAAAGGCAAAGAGGGGTCTAGGGAGAGTTTCTCCTCCACTAGTAAGAATTGCCCACCCCTTGTTGATTAATTTCTTAACAACGTTGGATGATGGGGTAAAGGTTGTGACACAAGTGAGACGTGGAGTACGCTACTTTCTCTCATTGCATAAAAGAGCTTCACGGTTATTGTTTCAGGCTCTCTTGCGGGCTTGTTTCACAATATATGTTGGGTACTGACGTGCATGTAGTTTTCTCTGTAGGTCATCTGTTTGAACCTCATAAGTTATCGATGAACTACAGTTGCGTCGTAACCTAAGGAATTGCCCAAAGGGAAGGTTATCGCATAGGGCTTTGGGATGGTGGCTGTCAAATGTCAAATGTCAGTAAACTGTTACGGTCAGTGGAATTGTGGTAAGTACTGGTAAGTGTGGTAAGTACTGGTAAACAGTTTACTGTTCTGAATACTAATCAACAGATCAAGAAAAGCCACTTGAGTGGTAGAGACAGTGGAAGAGAATTTAAGATAAGGATCCAGTGAGTTGATCCAATCACTGAAAGGATTAACTTCAGCCAAAGGACCCTGCCATACTATCAAAATGTTGTCAATGTAACAACGCCATAGTTTAATATAGTCATGGAAGGGATTAGTATGGGTGAGGATAAACTGCTTCTCAAAATTAAACATATACAAGCAAGCCAGACTTGGAGCAAAGGTACTTCCCATTGAGGTACCCCGGATCTGGTGAAAAAGCTGCTCCTCAAACTGAAAAAAATGATTTGTCATTGCCAAAGTTGCGCATTGCATGATAAAGGTAATAGGGGAAGAAAAATTCCCAGGGTCTTCATCTAATAAGGTTTCCACTGCCTGTAATGTGGCCTCTTGGGGTATGTTTGTATAGAGGGCCTCTACATCGAGGGTAATCAATCCATGGACCTCTACTGTAGTGTTGATAGTCTCAATTAGATTCAACACATCTTTCGTGTCTTGTAAATAAGTGGATGTTCCCTTCACCAATGGTTGGAAAAAATGATCACAAAAGATAGACAAGGGTTCAAGTACTGAACCTATACCAGATACTATGGGACGTCCAGGAGGCGGAAGTATTCCCTTGTGAATCTTAGGTAAGCAATAAAAATAAAGGGTCCGGGGATTCGGAGTCTCTAGGAAAGCCGCCTCCTTAGGAGATATCCAAGAGATACTCAAAGCTTCTTCTTTCAATGACCTGATCTGAGACTGGAGTGTAGGAGTGGGATCCTTCGTCAATGGAACATAGTAAGAAGAATCACTGAGGAGGCGTAAGCATTCTTGTCTGTAATCACCAGTGTACGTAATGACAATCGCCCCTCCCTTGTCAGCCTGTTTGATAACAATGTTTTGGTCATTGGCTAATCTTGTTAGAGCTTCTCTTTCAATCAAAGAGATGGTACAAAATGGGTGTCTAGGTTGCAAAGAAGAAAGGTCAGAAAGAACTGCTTTTTCAAATGCAAGGACCTCACAAGGAACCATAGAGGATGGAGGAACAAAAGAGGAGGGAGTGCGTAACCCAGAGTCTGTTGAAAGAGGTGTGTCTGGCTTTTGATTGAAAAAGAAATGTAACCGGATTTTCCGGAAAAATTGAGAAAGTTCACAGTTTAATCTAAAAAGGTCTTCTCCCGGGGTAGGAACAAACCCTAAACCCCGATTCAGGACACATGCCTTGTCCACTGAAAGGAGTCTTGAAGATAGATTTACCACTAAGTTCTCGGAGTTGGATTCTTGCCCTGGCTCCTGGTGACCATTTGGGGTTCTTCCCTTGCCCATTGCACGTGTCTGCCTCTTCCTCTCCTTCTGCCTCTTCCTCTGCCCCGGCCGCGGCCTAAAAAAGGCATGTGTGGCATCATGGGACGTGGTTGGAAGAAGGGAAAAGGCGACTGCCAAGACATGGGGTGGTTCACTGGAAAGGAAGGGTAATTATAAAAGGGCTGTGGGGGGTTATCATCTGTGCTCCATCCATCTGAGGAAGAGCTGTTGCTATTGGAGCGCGGTTTTCTGAAAGATGATTGTGAGTCCTCTGATGATCGGGATTGTGTATCTGTCTCAAAGTCATCCTTAGTAGAAGGATAGATTTTCTCCCTGCTAAATCTGGTGATATCCTTCTGGAGTTTAGAAATTTTCTGGTGTGTTAGAAATTCCTTAGTTTTATTTAGTTCAGCGTTTATCTCTGCTAAACGACTTTTGAAGGCAGTCAGTGTAACTGTGGTTTTGAGAGTGCCCTCTAAGAGAT
The DNA here is from genome assembly GCF_031143425.1 of Pleurodeles waltl. Classification (NCBI taxonomy): domain Eukaryota; kingdom Metazoa; phylum Chordata; class Amphibia; order Caudata; family Salamandridae; genus Pleurodeles; species Pleurodeles waltl. Next base: position 206,432,401 of record NC_090446.1, read on the forward strand.
TGATCTGAATCAAAATGGAATCAGAAAGACGTTTTGAAGTGTTGATAATCAGGACTAGCCAGTCCCTGGTGCATTTCCAAGCTATCTGGGCCCAATCTTTTCTAAACGCTAGGTCTTGTAGAAAGATTCTGGGCATGTTGGACACGAGTAGACCATTAGGAGCTATATTGGCTTGGAGGTACTCTGTCATAATGGTCCCATGCATTACAGTTTTAATGAGGTCACGTTTCAATATGGACAATTTGTCCCAGTCTTCTTTGAGACTAACTGAGGTTGCAGAGCCATCATTATTAAGGATAGACGGGGTTTGTTTGTTTACCTAGTAGTTGCGATTACTTTCGACGCTGACATTTGAAGCGCCGGTTATGCTACTGGTTCAGATGGCCACATACATCACCGTACTTGTACACATAATGTTGTGTTACATTTTGGGTATAATTATAAACAATGTTTGAGTCAGTTTTTCAATGATTTGTTGTATATGATAACAACGGTGCATAACACCTTTGACTTGACCTAAGGTTGTTATTTGACTCAAAATGACCCCTTTTAAACTTGTTAAGAGTATATGCTTTTGTGTTAATTATTCCATTTTTTGTCTAGTAGTGACAACCTTAAGCTTGTACCTCCTATGGAGCCCTTCCTAGAATAAGGAATGGTAAGCTCTTTTTTAATTTCACATTGTGCTTTGTGGTTCATCACTAAAGTGTGCACACTAATCCAGCACTGGTCACGATTACACTACTATTACTTATATTGTTTTTATCCACTCTCTTACATTTCTTAGGGCGACCCTAATATGTTTAGTTTACTGGACGGACAGTACGCTTTATTGTAAGTGACTGCGAAGTTTGGCCTGGTTTATGAGACTTTTTGATAAATTACACTATAATGCTTTAATTATTGTGATACAGGAGAAGTGTCTTTTTGATGTATGGTCCTGAAGAAGCGTCAGTGGATCTGTTAGACCGTAAGACGTGAAACATGTTGACCGTTATCAGGGTGGCGTCAAGATAATTTCTCGCCCCCATCACTCTTAGAAAGTGTTTGAGCATTATCTCAATTTCACTTTCAACCTACTTTTGATCTCTGTCCATTAAATGAGAATTGCTTGTCGGGATAGAGAACCAATTTTATCCTGTCCTGCTCTTGAATCACCACCTGCCTGTAGGTTTTAGTCCACCACGGCAGCTCTTCTAAAAAAGATCTCCGGCAAAGAGCCCCCTAATGGGGAGCCCGTCAGACATTGCAGTGCCGGTCTAACGAGGAGCACCCCAATGATGAAGCATGACATCCGAATGGATGTGTGAGGGCTCTTTCTCCTGAACCACAGGGTTTCCCTTCTTCCTTTTATTAGGAACATTGTATTCATTTTGTCTATTGTTCCCATAAATGCACATTTTCAACACATAAAACGGTGTCACTCAAGTTGTGTTCAAGGGTGTTTATTGTAGTGCAAATAATTGACTGAAAAGTGCAATGGAATGGGGTGATGGTAGAGGAAAGTCCAAGGTATTGTTCCAGCCTGTTTGTAGCACAGGTCCAGTGTTCAAGGGGCCATAGGAAGGGGAGCAAAGGCAGTTCAAAGTGGACAAGATGACAGGGTGGGACACAAGGGGGAGAATCAGGAGAGTCTAATTTCCTGACGGTGGTCTTGGCAAGTGTCTTTGTCTTCTGTCTGGGTCACAGGGAACGTTTGGTTCACCTTCTGCAGGGGGAGGGGTGCTGGTGGCCTGTGGGTCCTAATGTGGGGCCTCCTGCCCACTAGCTGCAGAGGACATAGAGGGCTGGTCAATAAACTGGTTAGTGGTAGTAGCCCACTGGTGTGCTGTTGATTCCCTCATGATGTTGGCCATGTCTGCCAGCACCCCTGCTATGGAGATCACGGTGGTGTTGAGAGCCTGCAAGTCCTCCCTGATCTCCTGATGGTGTTCCTCCTGCAGCCGCTTGTTCTTCTGCATGTTGTTAAGGAGCTGGCCCATCGTGTCCTGGAATTGTTGGTAGGCCCCCCAAGATCTTGGTGAGTGCCTCCTGGAGAGTCGGTTCCCTGTTATCTTGTGCCTGTGTTCCTTGAACGGTGTGCCCACTGCCACTGTGCCCAGGTCCCTGATTGTCTTGTGGGTGAGGTGTGGACTGGGGTTCCTGTACAGGTAGGAGCACTGCTGATTGATGTGTCCTGGGGACAGAGGTGTGGGGACGCTGGGTGGGTGCTGTAGTGTTGGATACAGATGGGGTAGGCTCTGTAGTTGACTGGGAGTGGGCTGAGGTGACCTACTGACCAGTGGTCCCTGATGGGCCAAGTAGTTCATCCACATCCAGAAGTCCAGAGTTACTGTCATCACTGGGGACATCTTCTGTTGGGGGACTGGTTTGTCGTGGCACCTCCTCTCCACTGAGATTGGCTGGGGCACCTGTGGGGATGTAAGTGATGTATTATGCTTCATGTCTGCAACATATTGTACATCCCTTGCTTCCCCTCTATCGTTGCTGTTGCCCTGCCACCTTTGTTTGTGTCTGGTGATGCATTGTGGGATTGTTAGTTCCCCTATGCTGTGCATGCTTTTGTGATGGGTGTCTATGCAAGGTTGGGAGGGCTGTCCATGCATTGGTATAGCATGCAGGGCTTGGCATTGGGGTTAGTCATATGTGTAGGTGCAGTGTGTGGGATGGAGTGGAGTGATGGGAGTGAGGGGGTGAGTTGGCATGCAGGTATGGGGGGTGATAAGTAGTAAATGTTGACTCACCAGTGTCCAGTCCTCCAGCAACTCCAGGATGCAAGATTGCCAAGACTTGATCCTCCCATGCTGTGAGCTGTGGGGGAGATGGCGGTCCACCGTCAGTCCTCTGTATGGCGAGCTGGTGCCTTGCTTCCACCGAACGTACCTTTCCCCGTAGGCTGTTCCACCTCTTCCTGATGTTGTCCCTTGTTCTTGGATGCTGTCCCACGGCTTTCACCCTATTGACGATTCTCCGCCATCTTCCTGGCAATGGATACTTACTGTACCTGTGCTCTAAACAGCTGTGGCTCTACCCTGACTATTTCCTCCACCATGACTTGCAACTCCTCATCTGTGAAATGGGTGTGCCTTTGTGGGGACATGGGTGTTGTGTGGTGTGTGTAAGTATGCGGGTGTTGGGTACTGTGGTTGGGTGTGTGAACTGGGGTGCGTGAGGGATTTATGGGTATATGTGGTGCGTGTGTCTAGTTGTCGCAGTGGTCTTGGTGTCAGTCTCGTGGCAATAATTTGTATTTGAAAAGGGTTGTGGGTAATGTGGGTGGGTGTTTTATAGTGCTGTGGGTGTGTGTGTGTGGTGTGTGTATCAGTGTCAGGTGTGTGTTTTTGGTATTGGCCAATGTTGTGTAGTTTAGTATTTGGGTGTCCATTTTGAGCGCGCCGGTGTGTACTGCCAATGGTTTACTGCCATTGAATGTCCGCCGTGGTGATTCATGGGTCCTAATGTGGTGGGCGTTGTTTTGTTGGTGTAACGGTATGGGTGTTCGTACTGCCACTTTAGCACTGACCTTTGGGGTGGCGGATCTGTGTATGTGGCAGTATTCTGTCAGATTGGTGTGTGTGTCATAATTTGGCGAACGGATGTTCACCTCCACAGCGGTATGTTGGTGGCCGTCCTCACGGGGGTAAGTGGGATTTACCGCCAAGGTCATGATAAGGGCCTTAATCATGAGACAGGACTGACAAAATCACACTTACTGGATACATCTGGGTTCTCAAATCTTGCCACTTCGCCTATAGTGTCGGGGGCAGGTCCACCTGAATGATATGGATGGAAAACCATGGTTAGTTTCATATCAATGTCTACTAGTGGACAACATATTACAGCGTGTACTATTTCAGATGATTGAGCTAATTATCTAGGTAGTGGGCAGTGCAACAGACACACCACTGCAAACCCACAATGAGACTGACACTCAGGTGAGTGAGAGCCACACATCTGCACTCTTACACTGGGCCTAAGACTCATGTGGTGCTACGCCCTGCAACAACCATATGTGGCCAATCTGTAGAAAATGGAACTCATGGAATGAGGGGGAGTTGAGTGTCAGATACATGACACTACCCTGGTGCTCTGCAAGACAACTGACTCAGGTATTCTGGCTTGTCCTGCAAGGCACACAGAGGCACTTTGTGGAGGAGAAGTGACTCAATTTTTTGTCTGCAATTTTCATGCATTGAGTAATTCATGACTGATGTGTCACAGTTGGCTGATGGTATGAAATGCCCCATTGCCAGTGCCCTGTAAGGCGGGTATGCCCTCTTTGTAAACATAATGGCAGGGTTGATGTATGTGAAACTCTGACAATGTTGCGGCATACATGGATTGCCCTACTTTGTATTCACAATCCAGTTACATATGGTATGCTGGTGGTGTCTTGGCCTATCATACGTGACACAATGCTGGAGCACAGATGTTGCCATGGCCCCTGAAATGTGTGACTTAGTGATGTTTGTGCATGACTCACCTAACATCTGACTTGCATTGGCAAAATGGTAGGATATGTGAGCACCATGTCTATACCAGCACAGTGACACTTCATTCTGGTTGCATGCAACCTGTCCAGAAGGCCTGCATGCAGCACGCAAACACATCTGCTACTGTCATTCACGTGCGGTGAACAGTAACTAGTTTTCCAATGGGAGACTCACCAACAGGGCCACCAATCACCACACCAAGATGGTCCAGAAGATCCTCCTCCCTGGCCATCAGATCAGCCCAGCGATGCTTGAGCTGGTGGTCATTGTGGCTGCTGTGGTACACCCTCTTCAGGTGGTGGAGCACCTTCTCCCACCAAAGCCCCCTCACCTCAGTCCGGAAGCCCTGTATCATGCGGTCACCCATCTCCAACATTAATGGGAGGTAGTGGGCTATCAGCCACACCAAGCCTCCCAGCTCCTCCTCCCTCATTCTAGTCTGCCACCCCCACCAGACATTGCACTGGGGTACAGATTGAAAATGAGAAATAATAGTAGTAATAAACAGATGTAAGTAAAGGAAACTTAACACCCAAAAACTAACAATCCCAACTAACCCACCTATACAACCAACCCAGACACCCCACAGCACAGGTACAAGGAAAAATACAAAAAACACACAAATTCACAAGCACTGGGACAAATAACAATCAAATACAACAGAAAACACAACAGGAGGGATACCACAAGATACAAAACAGAGCAATAAGACACCACCAACTCCAAGACACAACCACACAGTCAAAAGAGGCACAGACTGTAAAGAGAAAGTGAAAGTACACACATTGTACCATGCCTGTAAACAGGATATCCTATTACATCACTTCCTGTCCCCTTGAGTCACGTTTTCTGTAATGCATGTATTTTTTTTTTACGTATCTGATATTTGCTTGAGTATTTCTGACGCATGACTTACGTGCATCTTTTTATATTGACGCATTACCTTTATGGGTCGACTTAACAGTAAGTCAGCATCGTGATGAGTGCGAATTTGGAAATCACGCTAAGGGCCCATGGGCCATGTACTTTGCGTTTGCGGATGTTTTTGACGCATGTGTCATTTTTTTTTACTCTATTCCTAATTGCGTGATTTTGTCCATTGTTAATGGGTGCACCCTGTATCAACATACAAATTGAATGAGCTGGAGTATGGCATTTTGTGTATGGCCACATGTGGTAGTCCATGGAACAATGTGATTTGGGTGTGATTGGTCTGTTACACCAATATGTGTGTTACAGAATCAACAGCATGCAAATGTATTCATGTCATGCATATGTATGTGTGACAACAGAGTATCCACATGTGTATGGCAGTCAGTACTATGCTAGAGTCATGGTATGTGATTCTGAATTGTGTTCACTAATGTGCTGTGTGCAGTTGTCTTACAGAGCATCACATTTCAGAAGACATACACAGCTCAGGCATTGTTGATGATGGCTGATGAAGGCAATCTGGCAAATGTTACTTGACAACTGTCTCCTTTTGTTGATCTTGAGTATATGGATGACTTGTGTGTGGACTACACATATGTCTGACATGTGTACATAGTTGGTACATACTGTGATTGACACACTCTGCCTACATTCCAAACAAATCATGTTTTGAACACAATAGACAGTTGAAAAATCATTATATTTTGCATTGTAATAATATTTTGTTTGTGGTAGACCTGCAGCCCTAGCTGCATTTGTTCTCATACATTCTGATGTGCATTTCTCAGATGTGTCCGTCCAAAGTGTGAGGTCATGTGTACCCTGTGACAGGATTGGCACCCATGGCAGTGGCAGGAGTGATTTCCATGGATGTACTGTGCAGGCTCCATTTCTCCCATTGCTTGTCATACCTGGGCTAATCATTTTGACCATTGCCACTAATGATGTCCACCCTTGTCACACATGCTCCATGCAGCCATTGCAACTCTCACATTGAGTTGTGTTAGTGGTCTGTTCAAACATTACAGTCTCACCATATTTTGACATCCACTGCCTCATTTGTGGGCCCCTTGTTTACCTCCTATTTGGACATGTTTTAATTGTGTGTGATGAGCTAGTGTTGTACAAGTTGGCAACGTGGATGTAATTAATATGTTGTGGTCCATAGACTGTGTCCTTCAGTTGTCACATTCAAGTGATGAGGCTAATTGTAATGTGTGTGATGGTAGCAGTTCACATTTACGCTTCACATGTGATGTTGCTACAGTACTCTTCTGATTAGTGTTTGTGACATGCTCCCTGAGGTTAGACTCACAATCCTGAGGTATATGTTTTAGAGACTGAAGACACCAAAGCCAGATTGTGTGAATAGGGGAGGTGTTTATTGACAGAATCTGCAAGGTGAGTTACGTGATTATTGAGTGAAACAAGTTTTCAATGATGTACAGTCTGCAGCGTATCCAAACAGCTGTGTTGTGATGTACTCCCTCCTTTTTTTCTCGACCATACTCCTTCTCTTCCTCAGGCAGGTCATCAACCTGCTCACATAAGGGGACGTTCATCCGCACACATATGTTGTGCAGGATGGCACATGTCAAGATTATCTTGCACACGATGTGTGGGGCATATAGGAGGCTGCCTCCTGTGATGTCCAGGCACCTGAATCTGGACTTCAGGATGCCAAATGTCCTCTCCACAATAGTCTGTGTCCTACAATGTCCCTCATTATATGCACGCTCTGCTACTGTGTTTGGGTTGGGAAATGTGGTCATTATCCATGACTGTATGCCACAACCTTGTTCCGCTGCAAAAGATTAAAGGAGTAAGTTGTTGTTAGGGCTTGCAACACGTATGTCATGTAACATGACACTATATTTTGAGCTGGTTGTGGCTCATATGTATTTGTGGTATGGTATCAGCGTGCTATCACTAGAGGGGACATGACACATCCTCACAACACAATGGGGTCAGGTGTGGTGGCAACATGGTAGCACTACAGAGCCTGGACATCCCATCCCTTTTGACGTGTCATTGCAGATGATGTGTGACACTCAGGGCCTTTGAAATTAGTAAGTGAGAATGCACAACATGTCTCCAAAATTGGCTGCACTGTCCTGCAACATTTCGACTAGGCAAGAATGCCTCGGCAATCCTTTTTTGTCCCTTGCGCCAGTTGTTCATGTGCAGCCGTGCAACAACACTACTTTCCCTGCACCAGGGTACTTGGCTAGCTGCCTTGTGGAGGTAGATCTGTCTGTGCAGGATGGTACACTGCCCTCTAAAAAATGCTTTTTGGATGGCCAATTAGCTCATTCTGTGTGTGCAGCAGTATGCAGCATGCATTGGTCCCACAATCATCTGAGTTCATAGCACAGTCTACTTCCTTTTTGCAACCTTTTTACAGCAGCCCTGGGGTGGTGTTTGTTGTTGGCACTTCCTCAGGTTTTAGGGGACAGTTACATGTGAGTCTGCATCATCATGCCATGTATCTTGTTGTGACAGACCTGCAGCAATAAACATTGCACACCCCTTCTACGCTACATACACATTTACAATGTGACTTGAAGTCATTATGAAATGGTCATCTGGCAAGATGTACATACAGTGCAGGCCATGAATATGGAACTATGGGCTATTACATTGTTCCCTTGGTGTTCCTAAGTAGCAGCTAAGGTTTGTGCCAGCCATGAGGTTCCAAAGGTGTGTATCCCATTGTCACATGATGATCAACATAACCAGCAGTGTCTCTCCTATCTTCCTAAACATTAATGTGCATTTATTCTGTTGACACATGCACAGTGCAGGCTCTGAGATGGAGCTCAGCAACTTAGCAAATGTGTCCCTTGGCACAGTGCATGTGAGGTCAGTCATGTCCTGTTTTCTCCTACTGGGTCCCACTATGACATCCATGATCTGCACTGTCTGACAGTGTCTCTGCCCCCTGTTAGGCCAGTTATTGTATCTGGTACAGACATGATGGTGTTGTGAGTCAGTGAGTGTTGCCTGTGAGGTTGCACTACAGTAGGTGTGGTAACACTTCTGACACATCTGGCACATGGTATGTGATGGGCACTGATCTTGTATTCCTATGTGTGTGAGTCAATGTGTCAGGCAGATGTCTCTGCACACTACAGGTAAGTTAGGTATGTGTTGATGAGATGCAGTTGATATAGGCGCACGTTGTATGGTGTTTGATATTTGTTCTCGCAGTGATTTGCACGGCATGACTTGAGGCATTTGTGCCTATTTGGAAGTTACATGGGCATGGTGTATGCCATTGACATGTCTGTGCTATTCTTTGTTTGTTGTGTGTGTGATGTGTACATAGTAGGCAACCTGAGGGCACTTGTAGTGGTCTGTGTAGTTCTGCTGTTAGCAAAGGGTACGTGTCTGCTCCTGTCCTTCCCATGGTGTGCCTGTCAAGTTGTGGGTGTGTTACGTACATGTTACTGTAGTGGTGTATGTCTTGTGTGTCCGACAGGGTTGGTGTGTTGTGTGTACATTGCTAGATTTGTTGACTTACCCGCAAGTAGGTCATTTGCAAATTGTCCATCCTGGAATTGTTCATTGATCCTGCTGTGCCGGAATATATAGGCCTTATGGACACTTCCAGAATACTTGGCCAAAATGTTTATGAATAGTCCGAAGTGGTCCACTATGCCCTGCACATTAATAGAATGTGTGTGCTTGCGATTCCGGTATAAGTGCTCTGTTGCAGCAGGTGGTATGAGCCGGACATGGGTGCAGTCAATTGCACCAAGCACATGTGGAAAGCCATGGATTTAATAGAACTCCTGTTTGTTCTCCTGCTGCTTTTGCTGGGTGTTGGGGAAGCTGATGTGGTGGGTGTCAGGGAGATGATAGCGTCTAACACCTTTGGCAGGAATGCAGAGAACAACGGCTGTGAGACACCAGCAACCAGTGCACCCATTGTTTGGAAGGAACCACTTACCAGCATGTGCAGGACAGCAAGTAGCTTTGTCTTAGGTGGTATGTTGTGTGGGGTCTGCAGGCTTGCTGTAATTTGTGTCTCAATGTGGTGCAGCAGGTATAGTATGGCTTGCCGGTAGAGTCTGTAGGTCCTAATAATGTCCAGGTCCCTGAGGCCAAGGAGGGTTGTCCCGGTTCTGAAGACCCTCTCCTGCCTTCTACGTTGCCTTTGTGGGCTGTGTTGTCGTTGTGGTGAGTGCAGGAGTTGTTGCTGTCCTCTGCGCCATCTAGCAAGCTGGATCATTATCACCTCCATCTTCCCTGTGGGTTGTAATGTTGCTTTGTGTGTTCTTCTTAAGTAATGGTGTGTTTGCCTCATTTTAACACCTGCCCTGACCCAGGCATTACATTTTGACGAAAATAGGTGTTAACGTCATTTTTTGGATCCGCTTCCCACCCGTGCGTAATTTTTGCCCACATGGATAAATACGACGCTATGGTGTTTGAGTCATTTTTTTGACGGGACCGCCTACCCTGCATCTCATTGACTGAAGGAGGTTTCACGCATCTGAAAAATGAAGTTAACACCAATATTTTGACGCTGGACGTGTCTATCGTCAATATATATATAAGCGTTGAGATTGTGCTGAATTAGCATAAAACAATTACCGTAATTCAGTGCAAACAGAGTATAAATATGCCCCTTAGAGTATAACACGTTTATTTACCTCCTGTTACTGCCCTGAAGAGAAGCAAAGGAGTAGATAAATGTTCTAGCTTAGCTTTTACCAGGTCTTCCTCGAGTCGCCCTTTTTGACATTAGCCATTGCTCGAACACAACCACCCTGGAGTACTTCTCTAGAGGCATCCCATAGTGCTACCTGGGATAAATATTTGTCATTATTATGCAAATATTCTTGAATTCGTGCTCACAATTCACTTGTCAAGAAATCACCATGCAATGGAGAGCTATGTAAAACCCACCTTCCCCTGTTTTTTGATTTACATTACAATTTTCTTCAATCACCACAGAAGAGTTGTCCAATATAGTTCAACAGTTTTACCATTTTAGTTTTACTATGACTTAGAAAAGAAAAGATTTATACATTTAAAAATTTCTTGAAGTTTTAATTTATTTCCTATAATAATAATGTATTTAGGTTCAGAGTCCTTCTCTCCTCATGATTAACATTGAATATCCTCCAAGGTACTGTATACAGCTATTTTTTTCTATTTGTGTGAAAATCCCACAGTTCATTAACCATGCATTTAATTGTTTTGTACACAGCTGTTCCTAGTTTTTAATTAATAGTAACCTTTCTTTAAACCTGCTATAATCTCTTCTCAGACACCCGCAGCAGCTCTTGTTATTTCTTTCCCTTTCACTTATTTCCTTTTTAAAACATAAAACAGCCAAGCCATTGAATTTGAATATGGGTCCGTGTTGCCATTGTAGGCATTTTTTTTAAACATAATTTTATTATAGGAGTATTTTTTGGTAATGAGAGAGCATAGCTTGGCTGTAGCAATATGCATTCCAGAAAGGAAATGAAATGCACTCTGCAATAGATATAATGTGTGTTTATCTATTCATGCAAATGAAGAGAGCTAAAAGTTGTAAACTGAAATGTATTTATAAGTAGAAATGTGGAAAGATCATATAAAAATCACATGTATGCAGTACTAGTCCATCTATGAATATTATAACTTCCTAGTTAATTGACATTTTCATAGTTATTCCACATTTATTATACTTATGTGGATGTGCGTTGAGACTGATGCTAAACTGGCTGACGTTAAGGCCTCAAACACTTTTCCTGTGTTTAATCTCCAACATGAAAGTTTGAGCTCACTGCATTTCAATGCTTGCAGGTGTATCTAGAGAAGTCTTCTCTTAATGAAAAGTGTGTTGTTAGCTATAGATAACGGGATATGACAAGAGAGATTGCCAAGGGTGGAGGTGTTAGTGAGGAGTTGTGAAGGAGAACTCCCCTCCAGATTCCTGAAGATGAGAAAAGATCTAAGGTCGTCCTGATGGCTAACCCAATAGTGGCCTGTTGGAAAATGGACCTCTCTGAAGGGTCATCTCAAACTTTTTGCCTTCCTCCTCCTGTTTTTCTGACCTCATTTATGTAGGCTTTAGGACTCTGAGCGCTTTACCACTGCTAACCAGTGCTAAAGTGCATGTGTTCTTTCCCTACAATATAGTAATATTGGCTCATACCCAAATGGCACATTTTATTTATTGGAAAGTACCTTGTAAAGTGCATACATGTGCCTAGAGCCTATAAATTAAGGGGCATATTTATACTCCGTTTGCGCCGGAATTGCGTCGTTTTTTTTTACGCAATTTCGATGCACAACTAACTCCATATTTATACTTCGGCGTTAGACGCGTCTAGCGCCAAAGTCCATGGAGTTAGCGTCATTTTTTAGCGTGGACACCTACTTTGCGTTAATTATATGCAAGGTAGGCGTTCCCGTCTAAAAAATCGACTCCGAGGCATGTGCGTCGGATTTATACTCCCAGGCAAAAATCACGCCCGGGAGTGGGCGGGTCAAAAAAAATGACGTACGGCCGCTTTTGCGCCGTTTTTTAGCGCCTGCAAAAGGCAGGCATTAAGGGACCCGTGGGCTCTGAAGGAGCCCACAGGTGCCCTCCCATGCCCCCAGGGACCCCCCCTGTCACCCTTGCCCACCCCAGGAGGACACCCAAGGCTGGAGGGACCCATCCCAGGGACATTAAGGTAAGTTCAGGTAAGTGTTTTTTTTTAAAAAAAATTGTGGCATAGGGGGGCCTGATTTGTGCCCCCCTACATGCCACTATGCCCAATGACCATGCCCAGGGGACAGAAGTCCCCTGGGCATGGCCATTGGGCAAGGGGGCATGACTCCTGTCTTTGCTAAGACAGGAGTCATTTCTATGGGGGTTGGGAGTGAAAAAAAAATGGCGCAAATCGGGTTGAGGCGAAAAAATTGCCTCAACCTGACTTGCCCCATTTCTTGACGCCCAAGCCCCATTTCCCCCTACGCCGGCGCTGCCTGGTGTACGTCGTTTTTTTTAACGCACACCAGACGGTGCCGGTGGCTAACGGCGGCTAACGTCATTCAATAAATACGGCGCCGGCATGGTGCTTCAGAATGGCGTTAGCCGGCGCTAATTCTTTTGACGCAAAACTGCGTTAGCGCAGTTTTGCGTCAAAAAGTATAAATATGGGCCTAAATGCTACTGGTGGGCCTGTAGCACTGATTGTGTCACCCAAGTAAGTAGCCCCTTAACCATGTCTTAGGCTTGCCATTGCCAGGCCTGTGTGTGCAGTTGTCCCGTAGGCTCTCATTATTCTAATGTGACTACTGGATTTGAGCGGCAGAATCGCCTGCGGTGTGGGAGACTCAGTCTAACCCACTACAGGTGACACCTGTTGCCCCAATCCAGGTTTTGCTCCGGCTAACTAGCAGTGCCTCATCTCTACCCAAGAGCAGGGATGATTGGGCAGCCGAGTGCCTGACACAATTGACCCCTCAGGGAAATCGTAGTCACTCAGATCTCATCCATTTCTCTTAGTTACATTAGTCTCACATATACAGTGACACACAGAGGCAGTATATGTTTCAACAAGGTTTTTAATGAAGCAACTGCATCTTAGATAATAAAGCATGTATCGCAATAACCAGGACGATACAGCATGACAGGATTAAAATTGTGACAAGGAGAGTAAGGCATAGAAATAACTCTATCATATTGTCTCTAGAGTCAGGAGACTAATTCCTACCTAGGCTATATTAGAGCACAGCGTGTTAAGCTCTAGTTCTGCCTTTTAGGTCGCCCTGGGAAGACATCATACCCATACCTGAGCAAAGGCCAGAAGTCTTCATAAGCAGTTGTAGCAAAGCTTTGAGCAATCAGCATACAGTCGTGGTCATCTGGCTGGAATCTTCCTCAACGTGTATGGGACAGGGAAGTGTTTTTATAATAAAACAGCTGATGTTCTGAGAAAATGTCCCTACGTAAGGATGTGTATATTTCTATGAATACCAGAGACAAAGCGTTACCGCGTTTTACCAGCAACCTATCTCACTGCAGCCTTGAGAGAAGCACAGAATGCTTGTTTAAGAACATACTGCTGGCCTAAGCAAAGAACAGCTAGATAGAAGGAAATAAAACAAAACTGCAAATGTGACTATTGCTAAAATAATAAACAAAGCTGAATAAAATATATCTGGGTTAAAGTGCACAGCGGTAGGCCTAGTGCACTAAAATTACGTGCATGGAGCTATAACTAAAATAGTTACACAACACACTTTCACGGTCACTTCGACTTGGCATTTAAAATTACTTGCCAAGCCTTGTTTCCCCCTTTTGTTACATTTAAGTCACCCCTAAGGTTGGCCCTAGGTAGCCCATAGGGCAGGGTGCTATGTAAGTAAAAGGCAGGACATGTACTTATAGGTTTTGCATGTCCTGGTAGTGAAAAAAAAACAAAGTCGTTTTTCACTACTGTGAAGCCTGCTTCTTTCACAGGCCAGAATTAGAGATACGCTTGTATGCTTTTAAGTGGTAACGTATGATCTGAAAGGAATAGACTTGTCATATTTGGTATGATTGAAATGGTAGTAAGAAATCCTACTTACTGGTGAAGTTGGATTTTATATTACTATTTCAGAAATACCAATTTTAGAAAGTAGGCATTTCTCTGCACTTACTGCCATCTGTTCCTTACAGCCTGCCTCCAATCCACGTCTGGTCTGTGCTGGTTGACAGCTCCCCTTGTGCATTCCTCCCAGACAGCCATAAACACAGGACACTCAACTGCATCTGCATTCATCTGCATACTGAATGGGTCTCCCTGGGCAGAAAGGATTGAGGGGCTCTCTCTTACACTTCAAAGGCCAGTGTCCTGCCCTCACACAAAGGACTGAAAACTCCCTCACAGGGCTCCTGGCAGACAGGGCTGGGTTGGAAGGGGAACTTGTGCACTTCAAAACCACTCTTTGAAGTTTCCTCCACCTGAAAGACAGTTTTTCATATACATATTGGTTCTGTGACCCCAACAAATCAGATACTTCTGGATCTACAACTGGACTCTGTCAGAAGGACTGATGAGCTGCCCAAAGGACTCATCTGGACTGCTTTTCTGAAAGAACTGATCTCTTGGTGGTCTGCTGGTTCTGACTCTCCTGAAAGGACTCTACCTTCCTCCACGAGTGCTCTACAAGGGCTTGGACTGAGCTTGCCTCCTGTTCTGAAGTCTCAGGGCCAACAGAGACTTCATCTACAAGCTTCTAGCTAATCAACCAACTTCGGAGGGACACCAGAACTGGCACCATGCCACTGCCTGCTCCGTGCTCCTCGCTGAGCTCAATCACCATGACCTGCAATGCAAGCCCAAAATCACAGCGAAGCTGCTGACGTCCCGTGGTGTGATCGCGACATTGCAAAGTCGACGCACAGCATCTTGACCTGCTGGGCTTATCGAACCCACCAGGTCATAAAGAACCAATGCCTCACCACAAATGCTGCATCACCTGCCCTGCAACTGAACGGAACCAACACATCACCCCCCTGCCTGGCAGTAAGGGCCCAACGTCTCACCTCCCCGGCCACAATAAAGAACCAATGCCACACCAGTGATGCCTCAACTCCCCTACTGTGCGCAACATTGTTGTTTTCTCATTTTCCAAATGTACTGTGCCTGGTTCCTTGCGACTCCGTGACTGGCCCACACTCCCCTGCGAGTGGTGTTGGACTGTTGGGAACAACTCCATCATGATGTCATAATAGCCCCACGTTAGCTATTGTGTTTCTAAGCACTATAATAGGATTTAATCTTGCAAAACTCATAACTTTACTTGTGTACATTGGATTCTTGACATTTTAGTCATGTTTTATTCAAATAAATATTGTCTATTTTTCTAAACTGGTGTGGAGTACTTTTTGTGGTCTTACCACTGTTTTACTGTATGAGTTATTTCACAAATACTTTACACATTTCCTTCTAAGTTAAGCCTGCCTGCTCTGTGCCAAGTTACCGGAGGGTGACCACAGGATAATTTAGGTTGTGCAGTGACGTACCCTGACTAAGATTATGGTCCCTACTTAGACAAGTATGCATACCTCTGACAACTAGAGACCAAGGGGGTTATTCTAACTTTGGAGGAGTGTTAATCCGTCCCAAAAGTGACGGTAAAGTGACGGATATACCACCAGCCGTATTACGAGTTCCATAGGATATAATGGACTCGTAATACGGCTGGTGGTAAATCCGTCACTTTTCCGTCACTTTTGGGACGGATTAACACCTCCTCCAAAGTTAGAATAACCCCCCAAGTTTCTAACAAAGCCTAATTAAAAGATACCATTCTCAACTGTGTACTGACGTCAACTATCTGACGTTTGAGGGGATAAGAGTGTTTAGCTAGTGAGAGATCCAGACCCCTTTTGACCCATTAACTAGAGTGGACCTTTATAAACTTAGAGAGGGGTTACCTCTGTTTCCCTTTGCTTGGCTGATGTGGCTTTATGCTACACACATCTCTTTTACAGGAACTTCTACTGAGGTTACTATCTTGCTGACACTTTTATTTCATTCTTTATTTCTTTAGACTTAATAGTTTCAGGGTTTCCAATAGCTTACTAGTGTAGCCAAACCTCTATAGATTCCAGGGTTAGGCAGGAGAATCAAAGCTTGAACTCAGAGCACCAAGTATTGGTCCTTATTTTCTGTGTTGTCGCCACCAAAGTTTTAGTGTGTCTCATATAGGTGCATTTTATCTTGATCCGATGCTTTACCTCACTTTTAGTAATTCTGTACTTGCATTGTATGTTTTTGAGACTCATTTACATAAGCTTGGCTTTGAACTTGTAATAAACCTTTTGAACTTTCATATTTGCCTCCGAGATCTAATGTGTGAAAAAATGGGCTGCACTGTAATTTGAATTGAATAGTTTAATGTATTTCTCTTCACCCCTCGGAACTTGGAAAAAGATTAATCTGGCCAAGAAAATCAGTAATAGTGCCAGACGATGGATCACAATAATGAATGTCACTTTACTCAAACTGGATTTACACTATCTGAGGGGCACATCTGCTCAACGTTAATTTAGTTGTATAAGCTACAGTTTTTTTACTTCACAATCATCCAGCACTGACCTGTTATCTGAAATGACAATAAGCTGCTTATTTCCTGAAGTCTCTTCTGGAAAGCATGTAAAGAGTAGTCAACTAGATTTTTTTCACACATTGAATTTAAAGACTTACTGATAATCACCAACTATGGTTTCTAACCTAGTCTAGGGGTAAACATGTTTGTTAACTTAACAATTACAATTTATCTCCCCTTTTGTCCCAATTAGAGGTTATTAGATAGATCCACTTTCCTAACATGCTCTGTAGTTTTCTCTCTCCCAGAGGCAAAGGAAGTTCACTCATGAAAAACATCTGCATACAGGTAGGACCCAGGCAGCTACCATTCTAATATCGTATTTCGGTGTCAGAACTTATATCCATCTGTGCCAATGAGATAGCCAGTGTTTCATGTGTAACCAGGTTTCACTTCAGGATTTTGAGAACAGTTTGTCACATGCAGCAAAGCCACAGCTTAGAAACTGTTTTTGATTCAATGCCACCCCATTGTTCCTGTAGCACTGGTTCTGTAAGTGCAGCAACATGGGCCTCGAATAGTGCATAAACACACAAAAGGTGACAAGTCTAATCACTGGCAATCACTCAGCTAGCATTCCAACCCATGTTCTTTTGGCCACCATGTCATCTTAGATTAGACTTAGCTTTATGCAAATCAGTCTTGATTCTCCTCCATTAGGCACAGTCCAGGCCGTACTTCCAAGCTAGGTCCCCTGGAAACCAGAACACAAGTAATGCCAGACCAAATTTGTCCTGATTGGGGCTCTTCAGTCAGGTGTACTTGGCTCCAGTAGCATAGTGAGCAAGGGATACCCTTGGACTCTTAGGGCTTTTAATCCAACAAACAAAAGGTGATGGGAGGATGCATGCAATATGTTTTACTACAGGCAATCACTCAGGGTAGCATTCCTACCCACTGTTCTTTTTCTCTCCATTCCACCTCAGATTAGGCCCAGCGATATGCAAATCAGTATTAACCCTGCTCCAACAGGAACAGTTCAGCCTGAATGGGCATGCTAGGTCCTCTCCAAACCGGAACACAACCAACCCAAGACTGGGTCACCCTGACTAGGGCTCTTCAGTCAGATGTGGCTGGGGCTTGCACAGTGAGGAAGGACTGATGTCTGGGCATACCCTTGGCCACTTAGGGCATTCCAAACACACAAAAAGTGAACGGAGCATGCTTTGCAATAAATCTAACCACTCTCAATTGCCCAGGGGAAAATTCCAACCCATAATGCTTTTGCCCACTATGCCACCTCCGATTAGACCCAGTCAGAAGCAAATCAGTCTTGAACCTGCTCTAATAGGAATATTCTAGCCCAAACTGCCAAACCAGGTACTCGCTGAAGCAGATCACAAGCAACCCAAGACCGGTTTCACTCCTATTGGGGCTCTTCAGTCGGGTGTAGCTTGGTCACATAGGGGTTTACATCCTGCTAGATCCTTTTTAGGTCGAGCATAGTAGTGCGCAAGCGCTGCTTTTTCAATGTATTGGCATGTATCTGGGCTTTTAACCACACCCACTGCACGCCCATCACTATCACTAGTTCATGGGCTTGCCTTTCAAAAATCCTTTGTTTTCATTGGTAACTGCTTTACGTTTGTCCCTCCTTAATGCTGTTTTGTTACCGCCTTGGCCATTGACCCTGTTGCATGGCTAATTGAACTTTTACTGATAACTTTGACTGCGAGCGAACTTCTTTTTCCATTTGCCTCTCTGTTCGTGCTCACAGTAGCGCTTTGAATTGACTTGCTTATGTCAACTATTTTACTTTTTGTTTTCCGTTTGTGTGTCAAGAAAAGTCGAGATAGGAATTTACAACGCTAATAGCTCTACCTCGAGCAAACGCGAGACCTATTGCTTTGCAAATGGTTGTTTTACACTGTTATGAGTGCCCTGTTAAAAAGTTAGGTATTTATCTAACATATAAAATTTCATAACCCGTGGGTGATGTATTTACTAGCTGTGGTAAATACCTCTCATTCCAAGTTCGTGAGGCAAAAATTGTGAATTACATGTGAAACTGAAACTTACCTCACACATTTCTGTATGTAGCAGATTTATCCTCACGTTTGCTCCCCGCAAAAATTGTTGGATGTGACCTAGTGAAATATCTTGGAAGACAACTGTGGTGTTGTGGAATTCATAAAAACTTAGGGGCATATTTATACTCTGTTTGCGCCGGAATTGCTTCGTTTTTTTGACGCAATTCCGACGCAAAACTAACTCCATATTTATACTTTGGCGTTAGACGCGTCTAGTGCCAAAGTCCATGGAGTTTGCATCATTTTTTAGCGTGGACACCTACTTTGCGTTAATGATATGCAAGGTAGGCGTTCCCCTCTAAAAAATTGACTCCGAGGCATGTGCGCCATATTTACACTCTCGGGCAAAATTCACGCCCGGGAGTGGGCGGGTCAAAAAAAATGACGTCCAGCCGCTTTTGCACCGTTTTTTAGCGCCTGGTCAGGTCAGGCGTTAAGGGACCTGTGGGCTCGGAATGAGTCCAGAGGTGCCCTCCCATGCCCCCAGGGACACCCCCTGCCACCCTTGCCCACCCCAGGAGGACACCCAAGGCTGGAGGGACCCATCCCAGGGACATTAAGGTAAGTTCAGGTAAGTATTTTATTTTTTATTTTTGTGTGGCATAGGGGGGCCTGATTTGTGCCCCCCTACATGCCACTATGCCCAATGACCATGCCCAGGGGACATAAGTCATGGCCATTGGGCAAGGGGGCATGACTCCTGTCTTTGCTAAGACAGGAGTCATTTCAATGGGGGTTGGGAGTCGAAAAAAATGGTGCAAATCGGGTTGAGGCGAAAAATTTGCCTCAGCCTGACTTGCCCCATTTTTTGGCGCCCAAGCTCCATATTCCCCTACGCCGGCGCTGCCTGGTGTACGTCATTTTTTTTCACGCACACAAGGCAGCGCCGCCGGCTAACGCTAATTATTTTGACGCAAAACTGCGTTAGCGCAGTTTTGCGTCAAAAAGTATAAATATGGCCCTTATAATTTTGATTCCTGTGCAAACACAGCTCACGCAATGATGGGAAACAAACCGCCCTTCAGAATCAGGACTAAGTGAAACATTAAGCAAATTTGTGTTTGACTGGTGTAGCCGCTCTTTCACATTTATTTCACAGAAAACACTGCTGTATTTCCTAATTTGGCACATATTCTTTTATTTGTTAATTATGTCATCCAAATTTCTATTGTGCACCCTGAAATCTTGCTTTTTATTTATTTTTATTTTTTGCTCTTTAGCAAAGGAATCCACGTTTATGCTCAATTACAGTTCATGTCTCAGTCCTCATTGGGCTTTCTCACGCCTTGCTATGTAATCCTTTTCTCTTATTTTCTGACCCTTGAATCCAATATCCCAATAAAATACCCATCACTAAACACCTATGTAGATAACTAATTCGTCTATCTCTGTTGCATGACCCATTTTTAAAATGAAACCTGTTCTAAAATCAATGTAAATGGAGACCCTTGTTCACAAATGCTTCAAACTGAGTGCCCTCAATGTTAATAGGGCAGATAGTCGCATGGAGTGTCTGCATTGCCACTCGTGGTTCTGTTTTTTTAGTCTAATTATTGCAAAATTCCAATCAATCATTTATACATTTGTTATGCCTTGTTCTACATCTAGCACCATGTGTTATTTTTACTATCTAAGACATTGACGTATGCCATGGTGAAAATCCAACATACCCCCATAACATGCCTCTGGACAGCTGAATATCTCCCACAACTGACATTATGAGTCTGAAATGACACCTATACTTTTTATATGCATTCTTAGCATTCCTGTAATGAAGTCTAACTTTGTTTCCTCTCTCACTTGTTTATTACTGTCAGAATGAACTTCACTAAAATTATATTGTCCCTCATTTAATTATTTCAATAACTTTATTGCTGTTTCAGCAGTATTCACTATAATATTATCTTGCTAAATGTAGGATTCTACTGTCTTGACATCTGATTATGTCATTTCTTATTTGCACGCCTTACTAAAACTTAGGCCCTCAGTTAGAGTTTGGTTCTATTTAGAGCCTGGCAAACTGTCATGTTCCCATCAGCAGTTATCCTGAAAGATCCGCAGGTGGAAAGCAGATGCCAAAAGCCCTATGTACTAGTGACTGTCAGCCTAAGGGGCATAGTTATACTCCATTTGCGCTGCATTTGCATCATTTATTTACGCAAATGCAACACAAACTTAACTCCATATTTATATTATGAAGCTAGACACGTCTAGCGTTACAATATTGGAGTTTGCCCCATTTTTGGATACGTGAATGTGCCTTGCGTCACTGAGATGCAAGGTAGGCGTTGTAATCCAAAAAATGGTGCTATCCCCATAGCGCCATATTTATCCCATGTGCAAAAATTATGCATGGGTGGGATGCGTCCCCACATAATGGTGCTGAGCTTCCTTAGCGCCATTATTTGATGCCTGGGTCAAACCGGGCGTTAGGGAACACGTGGACCCATTTCCATGGTCAAACACCATGGAATGGGCCCACAAGTGCCCACCCCAAGCCCCAGGAACACCCCAACCCACACCAGAGGGACACCACAGGATGGGGGACCCCATCCCAGGTAATAGGATAAGAATAGGTAAGTATTTTGGTTTGTTTTTTAAAGTAACAAGGGGCCCCCAGCATGGCACTGGGTGCAATGGCCATGCCCAGGGGACACTGGTCCCCTGTGCTGGCCATCGGGTTGGTGGTCATGACTATTGTCTTTTCTAAGACAGGAGTCATGTGTTAGGATGGTTGTATGCCTGGAAATGACACAAGGCTGGTTAGTGGCATTTTTTTGGCACTAACCAGCCTAACGTCATTTTTAGATGCACAACCTCCTAGCCCCATACCGCCACCCCCACCCAGCTAGCGTCATTTTAGTTGATGCTAGCCCAAGCTTAGCGATGGCTTGCATCATTCCATTAAGAAACCTGGCGCTCAGGAATGGCGTTAGCGCAGTTTTACACCAACAAGTTTAAAGATGCTCCTAAGTTCCCCAGTCCGCCAAACCTATCTAGGATAGAAGCTCTTAGGTATTTTTTTTTCTGTCCAGGGCAACCAGCGTAAGCCTGTCAGTCCCAAACAGAAAATATGGCCCCACACTCTGGGAAAAAAATCCCATGGCAGTATGGTCACTATACTTTTTTTTTAACAAAACCAAACTCCTACTTTGGGAGTTTACTTTTGAAAATTACTTTTGCTTCTGCCACGTGAATATGGGGGCTGCTCAGCAACCTTTAAGTGCCTTCAGAGCAGCCGCCGTAGCGGTGGCTCCTCAGAAGGTATGGAGATCTATGAAAAGGGCAACTATGGTCATCAGTGTCTACCAGGGCAGTGAAGGTTACTACCTCTGCCGCCTTTGCTGATGTTGGGCCAACAGCTAATTGCTAAATGAGGGCCTTAGTATGCAATTTAAATATCGGAAATTATACCAAATTCCTTACTTGGAGCTAACAGACAAGATCCAGATTCTGGTAGGTGTCACACAGCGCAGTGCAGTATCCAAAAAAGCTGCTCTGCGCTGCATGACAAGGAGAGTGCATCATATTCACATAAAAATGGCACCCTCCTCCCATCTCCCTAGTGCCAGCGCTGATTTTAGCTGCCGTGAACCACGCACACACCTTAGCTCCATAGTGCTAGGATGTGTGTGTGAGTCTAGTATAGATTTTGTACAGGAAGGGTATCCATTTCCCAAATGCATTTCCCACTTTGCATGTGTGCTGTACATTGGAGCACACATGCAAAGTCAGAAAAGCAGGGAGGAATGAAAACTTCTCAGTTTTGCACCTGCTTTTAAAAGGCGTTCATTTTTGGCACTTAACCCTATCTTCTGATCTTTCAGAATAGGGTTTAGCATCAAAAAGCATGGGTGGTAGCAAGGGTATGCCCATGTACCACCCAGCTAATGCTCCCTTGATGCAAAATAATGCAAAGTAATACCCATTTGCGTTGGTTTGTGAATGGCAAAAAAGGTTTAGCATCGGTTTAGCATTAAAAAAGCAACGCTAAACCAACGCTAAGACTTTGAGAATCTGGGCCAAAATGCTCCAAAGGTATTATCGACTGCTTTCTTTACCTGGTACGCTCTGTACAAAATCTGTGTCTTTTTTATATTGTGTTGGTTCTTGACTGAGATGCTTCTTTTTTCTTGCCTTCTGGATTTTTACCACAGTGCGCGTTCATTTGTTGACATTTGAAACAGTTTGCGCTTAAGCCTTATTAAATTTGGGTCTGATTTGGACGTTGCCAGAAATGGTAATCCGTCACAATGGAGCCCCTGCCTGCTAAACCCTCTGCCCTGTGATGTAGCTTCAGAGGTGCAGGGGTGGGGTTTTGGGGTGCTACAACCCCCTAATAAATGGATTATCAGATAATAGTTAGGTACCGGGTGCTTTCAGTCAGGTTATGTGAGGCGTCTGATTTCACTGGGACGTTTGCATGCACACACTGCAAAATCACACACACTTACACTCTCCCATCTGTTTTGAAAGCCCTAAATATTTTCATTGTTTTACCAAATATTGTGTTTCTCTCACTTATTACTCCTACCAATCTGAGTACCTCTCCCTTTCCACTACCTCTTAAGACCCCCCATGCACCCTGCTTGTCATATAATATATTTTAACATCATATGCCAGCATAATTGTCTGGAAATCTGAAGCTCCCACTGCCACCCTCCACCCCTAATCTTACTGACCAAGCTATGTCCTGGTCCCTCCACCAACTCTCACCTGAGTCAGGCAGGTGGCCAGTTTTCCAATGGCAGTGATTTTGCTGGGCCTGCCTTCAGAAGAATTACAAGAATGTCCTGACAGAGTAGGGCATCAGAGTAAGGTCATTAGACATCAACAGTGTTTACAGCACATTTGTTTCTGTTCATCACTTCCAGGAATAGCCAGGAAGTCACAGATAGACAAGAAATAATGACCTATATGCCCTGTTAGAAGACTCCTGGGGTGATGGGTCCAGTGGCGGCTTACAGGAGGGAAAAGGGGGCGGGGCGGCACAGGGCGTGGGGGGGACAAAAAATAAAATATAATAGTTTTTAAAGCAAATCTTACCTTTCTTGCTGCGCTGGGCCACTCTGATCCTCGACTGAAGGCACAGGCTCCCAGCCTGCCCTGCGTCCAATCCTAATGCTGCTTTCATGCTGCTGGCAGCATGAAAGCAGCATTAGGAATGGTTGGAGCCCCAAGCCAGGTCACTCCGAGGCAGAGTGGAAGTCTCTGCATGCTGTCTCCAACCCAGCAACGCAGTGCTTGCGGTGCCTGGTTGGAGAGAGCCTAGTCCACATGTGTGTTCAGACAACCCAAGATGGCCTGACCAAACATACACAGGCACTGAGGGAAATGCAGTGCACTCCCCTTCTGTGCTCGTCACAGCCTGTGGCCCCACCCCTTTGACAAGGAAACGATAATAAACATAGTTTATTATAATTTTCTTGTAAAAGTTTTGAGCTGCTGCTGCTGGCGGGGGGCAGCGGTCCTCTGCCATAGCTGAAGAGCCTCCCCTGGTTGGGTCATTGTTTTTTTTTGTTATTCAGAAATAAATTCCTGGTTTTGGAGTTTGCTTCTGAACCACAAAAACATTTGGTGAATGGGCAACTAATTGACAGCAGTCTTCCACCAAACTAGTAGTGCCTTCAGAGAAACCACTATGATGGCAGTTCCTTTAAGGGCATATGGATAGCACATGGGCCGATGGCGATCTCTACAGGGAGTGCAGAATTATTAGGCAAGTTGTATTTTTGAGGATTAATTTTATTATTGAACAACAACCATGTTCTCAATGAACCCAAAAAACTCATTAATATCAAAACTGAATATTTTTGGAAGTAGTTTTTAGTTTGTTTTTAGTTTTAGCTATGTTAGGGGGATATCTGTGTGTGCAGGTGACTATCACTGTGCATAATTATTAGGCAACTTAACAAAAAAAAATATATACCCATTTCAATTATTTATCATTACCAGTGAAACCAATATAACATCTCAACATTCACAAATATAAATTTCTGACATTCAAAAACAAAACAAAAACAAATCAGTGACCAATATAGCCACCTTTCTTTGCAAGGACACTCAAAAGCCTGCCATCCATGGATTCTGTCAGTGTTTTGATCTGTTCACCATCAACATTGCGTGCAGCATCAACCACAGCCTCCCAGACACTGTTCAGAGAGGTGTACTGTTTTCCCTCCTTGTAAATCTCACATTTGATGATGGACCACAGGTTCTCAATGGGGTTCAGATCAGGTGAACAAGGAGGCCATGTCATTAGATTTCCTTCTTTTATACCCTTTCTTGCCAGCCACGCTGTGGAGTACTTGGACGCGTGTGATGGAGCATTGTCCTGCATGAAAATCATGTTTTTCTTGAAGGATGCAGACTTCTTCCTGTACCACTGCTTGAAGAAGGTGTCTTCCAGGAACTGGCAGTAGGACTGGGAGTTGAGCTTGACTCCATACTTAACCCGAAAAGGCCCCACAAGCTCATCTTTGATGATACCAGCCCAAACCAGTACTCCACCTCCACCTTGCTGGCGTCTGAGTCGGACTGGAGCTCTCTGCCCTTTACCAATCCAGCCACGGGCCCATCCATCTGGCCCATCAAGACTCACTCTCATTTCATCAGTCCATAAAACCTTAGAAAAATCAGTCTTGAGATATTTCTTGGCCCAGTCTTGACGTTTCAGCTTGTGTGTCTTGTTCAGTGGTGGTCGTCTTTCAGCCTTTCTTACCTTGGCCATGTCTCTGAGTATTGCACACCTTGTGCTTTTGGGCACTCCAGTGATGTTGCAGCTCTGAAATATGGCCAAACTGGTGGCAAGTGGCATCGTGGCAGCTGCACGCTTGACTTTTCTCAGTTCATGGGCAGTTATTTTGCGCCTTGGTTTTTCCACACGCTTCTTGCGACCCTGTTGACTATTTTGAATGAAACGCTTGATTGTTCGATGATCACGCTTCAGAAGCTTTGCAATTTTAAGAGTGCTGCATCCCTCTGCAAGATATCTCACTATTTTTGACTTTTCTGAGCCTGTCAAGTCCTTCTTTTGACCCATTTTGCCAAAGGAAAGGAAGTTGCATAATAATTATGCACACCTGATATAGGGTGTTGATGTCATTAGACCACACCCCTTCTCATTACAGAGATGCACATCACCTAATATGCTTAATTGGTAGTAGGCTTTCGAGCCTATACAGCTTGGAGTAAGACAACATGCATAAAGAGGATGATGTGGTCAAAATACTCATTTGCCTAATAATTCTGCACTCCCTGTAAATCTGGCAGACAGTAGCCCATTAGGGTGGTAAATATAATCAGGGCCACTGGAATTATGCAGCAGGAAAAGATTGAGTCAATTATGCTGCGAGAAAAGGCAAATTATCCGACCTAATGTGGCACATTTTGTCATTGTATTACTTCATTATTTCTTCATTTTAAACCTGGTAACACTATCTGGGCATTGATTGCACCTCATTGGTACAATTTTAACACCCAAATTTAGCAATAAGCAACAAAAAAGTGACAAATCTGGCTTTGAAAATGGCCTTTTACTTCGCATGTCTCTGTATTTTTAGTAACTTTTGAACCGTTTGAGCTAGAAACAATTTTTTTGTGTTAAAATCTGCAGATAGTGCGACAGAAGATGGATCATGTGGCAAATACGGCAAATCTATAATTATGCAAAGATTGTTGCCCCCGCACATTCGCATAATTCCAGTGTCCCTGAATATAATGTGCTCCATCAACCTCACCAGTGGCGGGCCACCCCTCAAATAATAAATCAAGCTCTTTACGTTTACATATGATGTCCCAGGCAAACTGACATCTTTCTCCCACATTTTGTGGACTGAAAATGTACTCAGGACTTGTGATTTCTCTTGAAAGGGTCTGCGAATATAGCCAAAACAAAGTAAAATATTGTTTTTATTTTGAAAGATTGCCTTCATCTCAACTTTCAGAAATGAAGAGGAAATATCAATCAATCAATAGTTTATTCGGTCCAAATTTGGGCCATTTAAAAGGTTTAAAAATATATACATACGTACAGAAAGATAAAAACCATAAACCAATACACAATAAAAGGAACAATAGTAAAAAAAGTAGGGGTCCAGTAGCTGCCTGAGAAAGATTACATAAATAGGTGGGGTGAAGGAGGTGCTCGGAATAGTCTCTGGATCTTACCCTGTACATAACCCTGAACAATAAAGTAATAATAACGTAAAAGCTGTTGTGTGGCACATCTCTATATAAAATCAGGCATTAAGACTCCAGACAGTAAAACTGATTAAAAATTTAAGAAGTCAGACAGAGGTAGATGATGCTCTAAGTTAATTAGTTCTTTTGGTGTTAATTAATCCAATAAATTGCATCTTGGCAATTATAAAATTAAATATAATTTTAAATTTATAAAACACTTTAGTTAAAATAGCCCGATGTAGCACTTGTTTAGAAATACGGTCTTTTGTGCTCAATAAGTCGCGGTTTGCAATTAGAGCCCAAGGCTGATATAACAGGATGCTGATTTACTGTTTTCTAGACAGCTCTTCAAACAGTGAGTTAAAATCTAGAATAGTCCTATTACGAATTTTCCATGCTGCTGCCAGATATTTAGAAACAGCGCTAATTATCAGTATGGAAGTGTCGTATTTACATATTCTGAATAGGCTGTTGCGGGATAGTGGATGGAGTGTTCTGCACAGGGGAATAATCCACTTCCCTCGGGGACCTTTGTACAGAGGGCAAAAAAATAGGATGTGTTCAGCTGTTTCCTTGCATAAATGACAATTTATGCATTTGTCCGATGGGGAACTGTTAGTCGACCAACCAGCCGTGTAGCTATTGACCGCCAATGTCCCGTACCTGAGCTGGAGTAGTAGAGAGCGAGCACGGGCTGGTATGGGTAGATCCAGGGAGCTTTCAGGGAAGGGAACGTGTTTGACCAGCAGGAATTCTGCTGTCAGCCGACCTGACCCATTTGAACCGAGAGATTCCTCGTTGATTTTTGCCCAATAATGTTCTTTGATCAGGCGTTTAGCACTGCCAGGAATCATCTCGGGGTTTTCCCAGTACTGGGATAGACTCAGTTTGGACCATGCCGCTTTCATCTCCCTGAGCCACCGTACCTTTTCCCATCCGTGATGAGGTGGTAATAGTTCTTTAACTGCTGCCCTGTAGGGTTCAAGTTCATCTGTTTTCCATAGTCTGACCCAATACAGGAGTGGTCTTAGGTATGCTATGTCTTTGATACTATTTAAGCCCAGGTCCAGTCTGAGGGGGAGCATTGGCGTGCCCCTCCCCAGTCTAGATATGTG
The DNA here is from genome assembly GCF_031143425.1 of Pleurodeles waltl. Classification (NCBI taxonomy): domain Eukaryota; kingdom Metazoa; phylum Chordata; class Amphibia; order Caudata; family Salamandridae; genus Pleurodeles; species Pleurodeles waltl. The sequence goes on from NC_090446.1 coordinate 206,460,247, forward strand.
TCTGAGGAAGTTATTTTCTTTGGTTTGGAGAGTATCCATCTGTCTGTGTGATCCCCAAAGTTCTGCTCCATATAGGGCAGCAGCACGGATTTGTGCTTTATATATTTCAGAGATAAGAATCAGAGGGGGGCTTGTGGCAGTGCTGGCTTTGCGTCCTATTACTCCGCATCTTTGGCTAATTGTTAGTGCCCCTTTCCTTATGGCTGGCTCCCAGCTGCCCTTGTCAGATAGTCTAATGCCCAAGTAGTCATATTCCATTACTCTCTCCAGGGGAGTTAAATCCATCTTTATGTTTGCGCTGAGCTTCTTGTTCGGGGCGCTGTATATCATAAGTTTAGTTTTCTTATGGTTTATGTCTAATCCATAGTTTCTGCAGTATACACCAAACTGATTTACCAAGTTTTGGATTCCCATGGGTGATTTAGACAAAAGAATAGTGTCATCTGCGTAGAGTAGGCAGGGGACTTTGGTTCCAGCCTGCTTGGGAGAATCATTTGTGCAGTTTGCTAAGTACTTGATACAGTTGTTTATGTATAATAGGAAAAGAGTTGGGGTCAGTACGCACCCCTGTCTAACTCCCCTCTCAATAGCCACTGGTTCTGTGAGATCACCCTTCTTGCCGTTCCTGATTTGGGCATAGGTATTTTCGTGTAGGCGGGTAATAAGTTTCAGAAGGCCATGCGGGACACCCATGTTGGCTAGCGTCAGCCATAACTGGTTTCTGGGGACCAGGTCGAACGCGGCTCTGAGATCAATAAAAACTACGTAAAGGTTACCCCTTCCTATTTCTACAGTTTTCCATTTTATTGTTAAAAATCTTAGCACCTGATCTATAGTACTGACTGCTGGTCTGAACCCTGCTTGTAGATCAGAGATGGCGTTTGTTTCTAAAATCCAGTCTTCTAGACAGGACAAAATTTGCTTTGCAAAGATTTTTTGGAAGTTGTCGAGTAAGGAGATTGGGCGATAGTTGGCAGGGTTAGAGGGGTCGCCTTTCTTAAAAATGGGGACTATCTCTGCTCCCAACCAGGAGCTCGGAACAGGTGCTCCAGCAGCTATCTCATTGGAAATGAGGTTTAAGTATGGGGCCCATACATCTGGATTCGTCTTGTAAAGGTCTCCTGGTATTTTATCAAGGCCGGGGGCCTTTCCCCATTTCATTGAGGCAATCGCAGCCTTGGTATCTGCCAAAGTGAATTCAATTTTGGGGGTCTCGGAGGTCATGATATGGATCAGATCCCGGGAAGCAGCATCGGCGGACCCCAGGTATAATTGGGAAAAATGGTCGGACCATTCTGCAGGGAGTATTGAGGCACCAGGCGAACGGTGTGGTTCATTGCTGGCATCAGCTACCAATTTCCAAAATTTCGTGGTGTCGTTTGTTTTAGCAGATTCCAGGAGGAGGACCCATCTTGATTCATCCCATTTCCTACGGGCTCTACCTTGTTCCTTTTTGTAGTCTTTTCTAGCTTCCCTTATATAATCCATCTGGCCACCTCTTAGGGCTCTCAGCAACTTATGCTGTGCTTCTCTGCATGCAGTGTTGAACCATCTTGCGTTAGAGTTCTGTTTAGGCTCTGTTGCCGACTCTTTAGTAAGTAGAGTTTTTAAAGAGTTAAAAAACAGTGTGTGGGCTGCTATAAGCCCACCACTATCTTTCGTGGGTTGAAGTATATATTCCATATGATCCGCCAGCTGCCTGTACACTTTTGCCAAAGTGGTTATGTCAGTGTTCAGGGATTTCCATCTAACATTTCGCCTGTTGTTGGTCAGTGCGAGCTGCTGACTATAGGACTTGGGGCAGGAGACTTCAAGTAGGGGTAGTAGGTTCCTGAGTGATAGAATCAGTGGTTCATGGTCGCTTTCCTCATGTTCTGTGATGTTCATATCGACCATGTGACCCCAAAGGCGGATGTCGAGCAAGATGTAATCAATCTGGCTCTTCTGCAACCCACGTTTAAATGTGGGGTGAAGGTTAAGATCCGAGCGGGAACGGCCATTGCAAGCCCGGAGGCCGTGTGCCAATGTAATGTCCATGAGCTGGTATGATAGTCTGTTGATTTTAGGTCTTTTGCTTGACACCAGCTGGGGGATGCCCCAATGAGCATCTTCATCTTTATATAGTTCCTGGGCCAGCGAGTAGGGTTCAAAAGTGGTGTTAAAATCTCCGGCAATGAGAATAAAATGAGAGGGTGATTTATCGGTGAGAAAATTGTCTAAAATAGTCAGTGCGTTGGACTCATATTTATTGCCCAGGCTCCTATTATAGATGTTAATTATTAAAAGTGGTTTCTCTCTAAGAGATGGTATTGATAGACCCATTAGATCAGGGCAGCCCAAATCAATTGGTTCAATTTGGCATTTGAGAGAACAGCTGAGCCATATTAGCAGGCCACCCGAGGGTCCCCCTGGATTCACCTTATTTGCTGGAACCCAGTAGCTTTTGTAACCGATTCTATATTTAGGCTCCAGCGCCCATGTTTCTTGGAAGAGACATATTTTATGTTTGTCTATAAATTTTCCCCATTCAGGGTTGTTCATTTTACTCTCCAACCCGGCTATGTTCCAACTGAGGATGGTATCTAAGCCATCTGGTATGTTATGGGGAGCTTCAGCCACGGGATTCTCTCTCGGGACTAGGGTACCGTGGGGAAGCATTATGCCCTTCTCAGCCGTGTCTAGGGTGCTTCCAGCCCCATCTAGGACAGGGGGTGGCCTAAGCCAATCAAATACCTGGAGTAGAGGTGGGTCTGCGGGTTTGCTGTGATCTAGTGGGTCTGTAGCTAAATTAATCTCAATCACCCTGCGCTCCTTATCTGATTCCCCGAAATGGATTTCAGAACATTTAAGATAGTCTGACTGGGCGAGAGCGGGAGTTAGAGTAGACTCACTAGTATTGCTAATGGGAGTATATTCGGCCCCACAGTTGATTTGCCCTGTTTTATAAGTTTCATTTTTCCCAGCTGTAGGATAGTTTTTGTTCCAGTTGCTTGAACCTCGGGAATTAGGAGAAGTCAAGAGTAATAGTCAATCGTTTTCGGAGAGTGTGGGCGAGGCAGGATTGCTACTTGGCTGGAAATCAGTTGGCATCTGAGCCCTAGGAAAATCTCTGGATGTCATTGTCACCCCCTTGAAACCTGGTACAGATTTATGGGGGTAAAAGGCCTGGAGCCTGCAAAGTGAAGTGGCCCCCCCTATGGGGTTGAGATGGCATGCATTTAGGAAAAGCTGTTCGACAAGGGAGGGCGCATTAAAGTTAATAACAATACAGTCCCCAGTACCAGGGTTTTTGAGTGGACCCACCCAACCCACCCTCCTCACCATTAATATTGAGGGTATCATATGGAATGCGAATCTAGCATGTTTATGCAACCAATGAATAACCTTGTTTTTCAGTTCTGTGAATGATTCTGGGATGGTGGACTTGAGCTTAGGGACGTTCGTAATAACAAGCACGTAGGGGCAGGCTTCTGGTGGTAGATGTAAAGTTCCCATGTTAGTTCCTGAGTCCCTGCGCATCCGATCTACTGGGATATTTGGGTGGGTTCTATGGGGTTTGGCGCCCGTGTTTGTGGAAGGGGCAATTTCACCAGTCCGCCTTAGGTAAGAGGAATCGCTCTTTGCGTACCACTTTTTAGGGAGATTAGCCAGACTAGGTGTAGAGAGCTTCGGTAGTTGATGTAGTGTGTCAGAGCAAGGTGGTTTAGGCTTGTGAACCATAGGTGGTGGGAGAAAGGGACTACTGGCATCATTGACAGGGGGGCCAAGGATAGGGTGTTGTCGCAGGCAGTGCCAACCCGATGGGGAAGGGGGATTGGCTGGCTGGGTTTAATGAGGGCATCGAGTTTCTCCTCGATGGCTAATAGACGGATTGTTATAGGATGTAGTTGTTTTAGAAGCTCATCTTCAATAAAGTCTGTGATAGAAGTAATATCCAGGTTGCCATAGTTGGTAGTTTGGGCAGGTATATGATCCTTAGGTCTGGTAGATACGGTATGGACAGAGGGGTCCAGGACACGGGCCCGTTTGTTCTTTAGATTCGTCTCCCCCCGTTTCCTTTTGCCCTTTGTGCCATGATTTGGGGAGGGTGTAGGCCTGATTGGCGTAGGCTGGGTAGATCCCGAAGAATGTATGGTTCTGTCCAAGGGTTCTGCGTTGAGTGTTTGAATTGTGAGGGTGGTTGGTGCTGGTGGTTCTGCAGAGGGGGGCTGGGAAGCTGGTGAAAAGAAGGATGGGGAAGCAGTTAGACGGCGCTCGACCAGTTCAATTTCTTTTTCTAGTGCCCCTACCGCTTTTTGGAGGAAGCCGTCTAAGGTCTTGTTATTGCCTGCTTCTTCCAAAGGTATCCCTCCCTTCCGTCTACCCATCTTGTTTTGGTAGGACACTCGGGTCCTGTGCAAAAGTTTAGCAATCTATTTCCTGTGAGCACTCTCCCTCTCTTTTCCTCACCCTGTTTAGCTCTGCTGAGGTTTGTGTTAGGGAGTGCTGAGATATCTAAGAGGCATGAAGGGCTGATCACCTCAGTTTGAGAAGGTGTCCGGGTAGGTAGATAGTTGTCAGCCACTGCCCAAGTCCTGCATCTGTGGAACCTGTTTAGGGCGTTGGAGATCCGAACTATTGAAGATCTTTCTGGGTGCCTCACTCCACCCACAGCACCATATGGTGCTTCCTTCAGGCAGCCTTTACCTATTACAAAATGACAGGGGGGTGGCCCTGCCCTGGCTCTTCCTGGCAATGACGGGCAAGGAAGGGCCCGCCCTTGGCCCGGGCTTCGCCCGGGCGCCGCCCGCGCGCGTCCCGCACGGCGGGAGCGCGATGAAAATTTAAAGGGCTCCTGCCCTTCTGATTGGACGCTGGGCTCTGGGCTCAGGGCTCCTGCCCCCTCCGGATTTCTCTGTCAATACGCGCTTTCCCGCGACGGCGGGAGCGCGATGAAAATTTAAAGGGCTCCTGCCCTTCTGATTGGACGCTGGGCTCTGGGCTCAGGGCTCCTGCCCCCTCCGGATTTCTCTGTCAATACGCGCTTTCCCGCGACGGCGGGAGCGCGATGAAAATTTAAAGGGCTCCTGCCCTTCTGATTGGACGCTGGGCTCTGGGCTCAGGGCTCCTGCCCCCTCCGGATTTCTCTGTCAAAACGCGCTTTCCCGCGACGGCGGGAGCGCGATGAAAATTTAAAGGGCTCCTGCCCTTCTGATTGGACGCTGGGCTCTGGGCTCAGGGCTCCTGCCCCCTCCGGATTTCTCTGTCAAAACGCGCTTTCCCGCGACGGCGGGAGCGCGATGAAAATTTAAAGGGCTCCTGCCCTTCTGATTGGACGCTGGGCTCTGGGCTCAGGGCTCCTGCCCCCTCCGGATTTCTCTGTCAAAACGCGCTTTCCCGATAATAATATTTCGAACTGCTGCTATTTTCTATGCGGTTGTAAGTATTTTCTATTTTTGAGGCTTTTACCTTCATTTTTTGAGCGAAACAGCTGTTAAACCCACGGGTGAATCCAGACTATACATTTGTTAAAAGAAGATACAATTCAGAAATCAGCTAGGGATAATTTGTGATAATTACTCAAGATTTTCCTGGAGAAGCTAATTGCTGAACTCAAAAATGGTGAACATAAATGTGACAAAGAGAAATTAGCAACAAGGTTGTCATTCTTAACGTTTTGCACTGAAGTCTGATTTGCAACAGCAATATACCTTTATGTTTGCCAGACTCTTTCAGGTGAAGGAAAATATAAGGTTGGAAGTTTGTTTAAAAACCTGTAATTCACATAGCTAATAGCCCAACTATGGGCCTCATTTACGAGGCCAGTGGAACAGGGTGTTGAAGCGCCGCCCTGCACCACTGGGAAAGGGCAGAAATGCACCGTATCTACAAGATTCAGCACATTTCTGTTCCCTCCCCTTGCGCTGTTGCACAAATTGCTGCCTAGTCACAATGCAGGCACCCTTGCCTGCATTTTGGGGATGATTGTATTTGTGCAGGAACAATTGCAAGAGGTAGATTCTTCTTTCTATGTGTGCTGCAGAAGGAAGAAATGTCATTCTTACGCCACCCCTGAGGTCGGGTAGGAATCTGACGCATTTCCAGACTTGTAAATCTGGGAATGCGTCAGATTCCTTCGGGTTCATGAGTGTTGCTTGGGAACATCCCAAGCAACACACATGGAATGCCCCTTTCACACAGTGTTATGCGTAAAAGGGGTCCATATTTACAAGGCCATGATAAGCCATGCAAGGTGACTTTGCAAGGACTTGTAAATATGGGCTGGCACACTGCGCCATCGGAGCATTAAGAAAAATGATGCACAGGTGGCGCAGTGTATCACTAGGGACTCGTAAATGAGACCCCATGTCTTACAATTTCATTGTGTTTTGACCATGTAGCACATGAGGGTGAAAAATCTAAAGAATAAAATTGAATATAAAGGAGAGCTCTATACATTTAAAATGTACCCAAGAATCTGAAATTTGAAATACCAATAGAACCAGATGCTTCTGAAGAGTGTTTGTTTCAAAAAGATGGTTTTATGAACACTCACTTTCTGTGGGAAGCCTAAATATAGCAAAGGTCCATGGAAAATATAACATGTGTATTATTGTCTACCATTCTTACATTTCTCATGGAAAAAGGGAAACTAATAAGTGTGTGTGCTGGCCTGTTGGGACTGCTGAGCTATGCAACATAAATAGAAGAAATATACAACAAAAAGTAAACTTTTGGGGTGATTGAATGTCACAGTATTTAAGCCTGTTGTCAGCTGTCACCCAGGGAAACATAACCCTAGACAGTTTGGAAATCTAGGGACCCAAGGGACCACTTGAAGGTGTGTCATGCATGTATTTCATTACCTTCTCTTACTCAGAATCTTTCAAACTTTCATTAAATTAACACAATTTTCTCATATATGAGATGAACAAGTTTGGAGTTTTCAGTGAACAGCAAACTTTCCACCATCCAGTGTTCCCACACTCACTGCAATTCAATAACAAGAGTAGCTTACTTGTATGGTTCAGCCCATATCTTAGAAAAGGCATGATGCACAAATGTGAAGAAAAGAAAGGATGCTGGAAAAAGGTTGCAATTTGTGGATAGTGGATGGCGGTAGTATGTGGGAATGGGTGTGCCAGCATCCAGGGAAATGAGAACCAGTGGGATTCAGGATTGTTCGCGTGAATTTCACCATGTTTTCGTATCTAGAATTTCTCGAAAATTTCTAACCTTGGAGTTGGATATGACCAGTTGGAGCTTGGGTTCTCAGATGGACCAGCGGTGGATGGGAAGAGCCCCTATCCTTCAGGGCAGAAGGTATCTTTAGCCACCACCTTTGTTCTTTAGGGGCATGTCCTCTGTAAAGCTGGAGGATAGGAGGGAGGAATTGACACTAAACTTAGAACTTTCCACACAGGACAAGAAACAGGTCCTAGCCCTTGCTTACCTATAAAAAGAGAAGGTCCTTTGCTAAATTGTAAAGCAAGCAGGCCCTCGCTGAAAAGAGACTAGCCAGGGACCAGAAAAAGTTGGCCCATGAGCTTAGCCATCGAGAATTGGACACAAGAGCCCTACAAACAGGGTCAAATTGTAGTAATGGTGGCAGAGCACCTGCTGCGTTTGACAGTGGGAGTAGAGGTCACATTCCCAAGACCAAGAAATTAATACCAAATTTCCCCTGAGATGACATCAAGAAATGGCTGGCCAAATATGAGGCAACTTTGACAAGGGATGGGGTTCCAGAGAAAATGTGGAGGGTAAGTTGTGTTGGTGCTTCCCTAAGATGGGAAGAGGTGACCTCCTGACACCGGCAAGGGAGGGATTGATGAACTACCTGGTCAAGAAAGCCATTCGGATCAGCAAGTTTTGGGGAGGACCCAAACCATCTGTCCCGAATGTAAGGGATCTCTTACTCTATGTTGGAAAGACATTGGGGGGGGGGGGATCCTCAGTCGGATGGGCTGGCTATCACCCCACCACAGGTGAGTGAGATGCGAATCAGCCTAGGCCGCACCCTGTGGAAATGGGTGGTAATGGGTCTCATGCTTCTTTTCACAGGGAGAAGGGAGTCGGGGACGGGCCGAAGTCCAGGAGTTGTAATTCTCATTCTCAAAGGTGGGGCGTGGAGTCAGGCAAAAGCCCAGGAACTCTTATGTTCCTTCTTAAAGTGAAGGGTGAGTCGGGGGCAGGCAAACGCCTAAAAAATACACCCAGCCCCTGGGCCTGGTGGATCCCCTTTGAGAAGCTGGCCAGTGCCGAAAGGAAGTCGACTGGGGGGAGTTCTCTTGTAGCATGGGGATGTGAGGGAATGACCGGAACTGGTGAACCAGCAGTTCGGAGTCTTGGTTGTACCCCGTCCAAAAATGAGGGCAGGAGAAAAAATAACTCATCTCTGGCCCCTGGTCAGCCCTGGGGTATAGGCCCTGGGCAGGAGATCTGGGCGTAGGAAGCCATCCTTGACCTGGTCAATATAGAAGGGGTAGGATGGTACAAGACATCTGGGGCCATGCCCCCTCCCCATTAGGGGCCACCAAGGACTGAGGTCCTTGGGTGACAAAGTGCTGGGTTATGGGCACTGACAACTGTTAGTGCCCTTAACCTGCTGCTATTCCAGTGAATTAAGGTGGCCCTGGGGGCAGGACCAAGAAGGCCCCCGGGGAAAGAAGGGGCTATACCCTAGGGTGGGCTCCAGCAGCGGCAAAGGGGATGCTACTGAGACCAGGGGGCTTAGAGCTCAAGGGGGGTACAACCGCAGTGGTGGGTCATTGTCCAGGCTTTTTCACTCTGAGCCAGGTGGTTTATCTAGGAATGATTAAAGCCATCCTGGCTTTAGGCTGGGAGGGAGTTATGATGGACATGGCCTTGTTAGGAGGATTTACCTGAAACATTTTGCTTTTTTTTGCTGACTCACGTGGCCTGGCCTTAGGACTCTAGACACTTTCCCACTGTACTGTAGCGGAAAAGTTCATGCGCCTTTCCTACATAGGCCAGGAAGGGGCGTTACGTGGGTGGTTGAGGTGCTGTACACAGGAGTACCCTGTAAAAAAGTATACCACATACCTGGGACAGGTATTGCCATGGCTACTGGTGGGTTGCTGCACTAAGTGTCCCACCTACCAGAATAGCCTGACCCACATGTATCAGACCTGACAGTGCAGACCTGGGGAGGCGCAGGTGCGTCTGTGCTCAGAGTGGCATCTCTCATGCATTGGCCAACACTGAGCATGCCTAACACTACCCCTAGGGTGCCCCACTCAATGGTGGCGAGGGTGGTAGTCATAAGACAAGGCAGGGACACTAGGGTGTTCTCTGCCCAGGCAGGGAAGACCCCCCACAAGGATTCTTCCTACTTAGGGAGTCTGATCCTCCCATATGTTTTGCTGATTCCCTGTGAGTGGCCTTGGGACCGGGGCAATGTTCCACTGCGAGAACAGTGGGGAAGTGTCAGCACTCTTCCTACGTCTAGTGGGAAGTGACGCAAACCATAGTGTACTGGACCAGCCCCTGCAGGACAGAGTGGGCACACTTGCAATGGTATTCTGACGTGTTGAACCTGGCCTGGCAGGTCAGTATGTGCACTCTTGCTTATGGTGTCCAATAAGGGACCGGGCCTGCCATTGCTTACCAGTATGTGCACACTTTCACAATGGTGTTCCAATGCACACTGAGCCTGACACAGCAGGCCAGTGGGTGTGCACTTGCACAATGAGGTTTAAAGTGCCTTTGGGGACCTAGGCACTTTCTCACTGTGAATACAGTATGAAAGTGTGCGCACCTTCCTACATAGGCCAGGAAATTGGCGCTGAGCAGTATGTGCACATAGGCACACTGGTGTGCCCCTATCTACTTGGCCTGTCATAGCAGGCCTGAATTGGCATACTTGCACCCCCGGAGGTGTTCTTTAACTTGTGTCCAGCCTGCCCCTGGAGGCTTGTGCACGCGCCAGTGCACATGTGCCCATGCAATGAAAGAATACCCATGTGTGTTTTCACTACACATGAGAGCTGCTCTGTCCATTGGTTAACATGGGGGCAGTTTACAATTGATCCTGAACTGCAAAAGTGGGTTGCATTGGAGCAGCCTCATAGTATTTGCTATCATTGGATTCACAAGGACAAACCCCTTTCCATGGTAAAGACAGTTTTGTCAGTTATGCCCTAGAAATGCCACTTCTAAGAAGTTGGCATCTCGGTGTTCTAAAAACTCTCCTTTGGTGCCTTTCAATTCCAACTTCATTTCACTGGAGCCTGGGGAAAGCACATCAACAGCCATAAAACTTGGGCACCCAAATGACAGGTCTCTGTCAGTTGTGAGCCTGGCTGGATAGATTGGCCGTGAGAGGTTTTGACACTTGGCCTCTCAGAGCCAGTTCATGGCCACACTAAAGATAACGATCTGCATTCCATGGCCCCGTGGCAGACAGGCCTGAAATTTAGGGGGCACATCTCTAGTTCAAAGGGGAACCCTTTTAACCACCCCAACTTCAAAGGCACACCTGATGTATCTACTGGTACACACTTCAGCAACTTAGAGCTATGCTTGCAGGAAAAAGGAACCGAGATGGTGGACAGTGAGGTGCACACTGCCAGAGGACTCTATTGTGCACAAGGAGTTTTTGCTGCCCCCTTGAAGGGACCGTGCACCCTTACGACATTGTGGTTGGCCTGAGCAAACTTGTTGCTGCATTGTGGCACTCTGAAGTGTAATCTCCAAGGGCATGACGGTGAGCCCCCCGTTCTCTTGTGGACATCTAAGACCTCCCATGAGAGACTCACAACTTCTACTGGTGTCATCTGGAGAGCAGTGCCCTCGTAACGACTCACATGGACTTCATCAGGCAGCAGAGGTGCGAGTGCTGAATCAAGTATACTATCTGGAGACTGGTTTTCCCTGGTGTGGTGCCTTCAAAGTATTGCCCACATTTCAAGAAGTGTGGCCCTTCATCGTGGGGCCACAACATGCATAGGTGGCTGGTTTGGTGTGACCAGATTCACCATGTGGCTCGCCTTTGTCAAGTGCGTCGCATTTCTCTCATGCAACACCTATCTGTATGCTCATTGTGTGCGGTGTCCATGTCATAGTTGATGACCTTCAGATGCGTGGGCGTCCTGTGAGCAGTGCCGTATCCTACCTTGTGTGGTCCGCTAACCTTGCATCTTTTATTCTGTGTAGCTGGATCGTCTGGTGTGACTCAAGTCATTGCGCACCAGACCTTGTGCCTTACTCCAGGGAGGTACGACATTGAGCACTTTGTGTTGGTGATCGGGATAGTCTGGTGCAACTCAAGTCATTGTGCACCAGAAGTTGTGTCTCATTCCAGGGAGGCATAACATTGAGCACTGTGTGTTTGTAACCCAAAGTATCAGGTGCACCAGATGTTTTGCCACATTCCAGGGATGTACGTGAGTGGAATCCTTTTTGCATGTTTAACCAGATTGTCTTATGCTGCTCAAGTCTTCGTACACAAGACATTGTGCCTAATTGCAAGGGAGGCACAACACTGAGCACTGTGTGTATGCAGTCGGAACCTGTCTGGTGCGACTCATTTCATCGCACACCAAATATTATGCCTCATTTCAGGGAGGTACGGCATTGAGCACTTTGTGTTGGTGATTGGAATTGTCCGTGTAGCTCAAGTCATTGCCCACGCAACATAATGCTTCCATCCAGGGAGGTGCAGATTGATATCTCTTTCTGTGCAACCGGGACCATCTGGTGAGTCATTGTGCCCCAGTCATTGCTTCTCCTCCTAGGGAGTTGTGGGGTTTGGTAAATATTGAGTATTAGAGTACCTGGCTTGGCTGGGCACCACTATGACTGGTGTGTGTGTCCCAACAATCCCCCCACATGCTTTGCAGACCTGGGCCTGCACCAGAAGGCATGGTGTGGAGACCTCTCTGTGAACTTCCCAAGTGGTGGCCAAATCACTATTTGTTGACTAATATCTGCTCCGCTGGTGCCTCTTCCTTTACCCCCATATTGTCACCAAGTGCCTGAACAAGAGTGACTCCGGTTGTGTACGGCCTAGCACCTGGGGAAAGGCCGTTCGCATCTTCCGCTAGTAGGATGAAGGGTAGGAGGGCCAGTTAGAGAGTGAAGGAAGGGTTTGGGGCCCAAGGAGGGGGTCTGCAATCGCAGTTACAGCTATCCTGCTGGATATCAGTGCACTGCTTTGGGGTGCTGGGAGCGATTTCTGCGAGAGCGTTAGTTCCAAACCACCTGATATCTGTGGCACCACTTGGCGGTGTGGAGTGAGTGTGTTGGATCTGTGGAATTGGTTATCGAAGAAATTAAATTGCGCAGGGTTAATTCCTCAAATACGTTTAATTCAAGTGACGCCTCATCCATCAATTCCTCTTCCATTCAACTGACAGTCCGTTTCAAAACCCTCATGTTCTACATTCTATTACCATAGGAAATTACGTTCTCTTAATCATTTGCTAAGAACACCACACATCTCCCTTTCATATTTACCAAACACTAAAAACATTTCATTGTTAAATATACAATACCTAAAGAACAGGCTAACAAGAAAACAAATAAACATGAGAATGACAATCCCACCAGAAATTAATGTTGCGGTATGACACAATTCATGCCTTTCTATTAACAACATAGGTGGTCATTATGAACACGGCGGTAACCACCGCTGTGTTCATGCTGGCGGTCAAAACACTGACCGCCAGCGTCCCTGGATCCCCGCTGGCCAAATAATGAACCATTCTGTGGCCCAGCATGCGGAAACATTGTTTCCGCCCGCCGGCCCACAGAAAGGCCTGGCCGGGACATTGACGGCGGCTCCACATGGAGCCGCCACCAATGCCTTCTGTGGTGGGTGCAGCTGCACCCGTTGCGCAGATCACTGCCTGAAAATCGGGCAGTGACCTGCGCCACGGGGCACTGCACCGGGGCCCCTGCACTGCCCATGCAAAATGCACCCCCCTCCGCCAGCCTTTCCCTGGCGGGGTAACCCACCAAGGAAAGGCTGGTGGATTAGGAAGCATTATCCGAAGGGTAGCGCCGCTGCCCTGTCGGATGGTGTTTCCACTCACCGCCAGGCTGACTGACGGAGGAAGCCTGGCGGTGATTAAGGGCTGCCGATGGCGGCTATCACCGTGATCATTATGCTGCGGGTTGGCCCGCCATGCCGGCTGGCGGTTTCAGCCACCAACGCCGGCATGGCGGGACAAACCGCTGTGTTCATAATGACCACTATAGTCTTTGAAATATCCAGGACTAAGGGGGTCATTATGAACACGGCGTAAACAACCGCCGTGTTCATGCTGGTGGTCAAAACACTGTCCGCCAGTGTCCCCAGAAGCCTGCCGGCCAAATAAAGAGCCTTTCTGGGGGCCGGCGGGCGGAAACATTATTTCCGCCCACCGGCCCACAGAAAGGCCTTGCCGGGACATTGACGGCGGCTCCACATGGAGCTGCCGCCAATGCCTCTGTGTGCAGCTGCACCCGTCGCGCAGATCACTGCCCGAAAATCGGGCAGGGACCTGCGAGATGGGGCACTGCACCTGGGCCCCTGCACTGCCCATGCAAAGTGCAGGGGCCCCCAATGGTGCCCCGGGGCACCCCCTCCGCCAGCCTTTCCCTGGCAGGGTAACCTGCCACGGAAAGGCTGGTGGATTAGGAAACATTATCCGAAGGGTAGCTCCGCTGCTCTGTCGGATGGTGTTTCCACTCACCACCAGGCTGCCTGACGGAGGAAGCCTGGCGGTGAGTGAGGGCTGCTGATGGTGGCCCTCACCGTGATCATTATGCAGCGGGTTGGCCCGCCATACTGGCTGGTGGTTTCAGCCGCCAACGCCGGCATGGCGGGCCAACCCGCCGTGTTCATAATGACCACCTAAATCTCATTCTCCTACTTTTCCTTTCTTCATCAATAACTCTTCTCTCACAACCATCAACACTACATTTAGATCCTGTCATTAGTTTACCTCCTACGTTTCCATTACCTTCTGAATCCAACACATTTTCCTCCAAATAGTCTTTGAGATGAACAACTCTGTTCATATTCCATATCCTTCTATCTGAAGTGTTGATTGCATTCCTAAATAATCTAATAAGCTTTAAAGGACTAGTGTATTTTGATCCATCAGCACACCCAAATGGAGCTTTTATTTTTACAACATCCCCCACTTTAACATCCACTTTACACACTCTCTTTCTTACATCAAACTCTTGCTTTCTTTCAAGCATTAATCTTTCCACTCTTCTTCTCCAATCTGTTTAATACAAATTTAAATTATTCTTCATCCAATCCATCCATCCTGGACACAACTTGGTGTTCTTCTTCTGAAAAGTTCAAACGGTGATTTTCCAGTGGTCGCATGTGGAGAAAAACGAAAGGCAGTGATTCTCCTCAGAAATTATTTTCGCCAATTTATACCATTTACCCTTGTAAGTTGTATGCTCTCCTTAATATATCTGTTAAATCTTTCTACAGCACCATTAGTCTCTGGACGATAAACTGCAGATTTTTTGTGAATAATGCCACAATCTTCCAGATATTCTCCAAATTTTTTTGAACAAAATTGAGGTCCATTATCAGATAGAATTGACTTAGGAAATCCTTCTTTCCTAAAAATGTCTTCCAGTAATAAGATCACACTGAGAGAAAAAATATCACCCACATTCTTAACTTCTACCCATCTGGAATACAAATCTAATAAAACAATCAGATATGGTGTTGAATGTTCATTTTGCAATGGACCTACTATATCAATTGCCACTTCATCCCAAGGTTGTTACGGTAATTTTCTGCAACACATGGGTACATTCCGAATTTTCAATATTTTGTCACTTTGAGCACACTCTCTAACTATATGTTCAACCTCCAAATCCAGTCCTGGCCACCAAAAATTGGCTCCTAGATTCTCTTTTGTTTTCACAATACCAAGATGACCTTCATGTGCTTGATTCACAATCTTCTTTCTCAATTCATTCGGTGGAATTAACCCCGTACCCCTGAATAACATAGATTTATCCATAGCCAACTATTCTTTTATCAAATGGAATGTATTTTTTTTTTTCATATGTGCATATTGCAAATGTCGTTTTAACACAGTTGGGCCTAGTACTGCTAGTGTTGTTTAAAATGGTGATTCCTTACATGTTATTCATGCTGTGTTAATTAATGTGTGTGTTGAACACAAAACATACACTTCGTGTGAAGTCTCTTTTGTGGCTCTCAGTGTATTTGTTGTATGGTAGTGCTGTGCCAGGCGCTTTACACATTGCCCTGTGATAAGCCTAACTGCTCTGTGCCAAGCTACCCCAGGGTGAACGCAGGTTATATAGTGAGTGCAATCACCCACTCCTGACAGGAGTGGTGAGTTCTGCCCGTCAAAGGCCCAGACTAAGCCAACCAGACGCACTGCCTCCAACACTTGGGTAAACAAATATAATTTCCTCACAATAATGTGACAGTAATCAAAAGGAACTTCTGTCAAATGGACAAGTCGTATCTTTCCATGTTCACACACTCCTCATAAAAATAGCACCCTAAGAAATTCACCAGCATCCATGTAACCTACCATATGTGAAGACCAGAGACATAGGGAAATCCTTGGTGGTGCATCTCGTGTCCTAAATCCTGCCATGATTTCCTGCCAATTATTAAGATGATGTGTAAAGGTAATCTTTAGTGATGTTGCAAAGTTGGCTCTAGGATTTGCGCACAGGTTGGCAGGCACGCACGGAGCGTAACAACCTCAAACAGTATTGAAAACTGATACTCCATGGAATTTACAAATGTGTAACTTGTATAGATAACCACTTGTCTTTCCTAACAAGGAAACACTAAACAAGGACTATATAAACACTATTTACTCACAGCTCCTAAGTGAAATGGTCGAGGTATTAGGATAGAGTACATCTGGCAGCCAGAGAACTATTTCAACTATGAGCATTTCTGACCACTAGAGACTGAGGCAAATTCAGAGAAGTATTCCATGCCTGGAGTGTATCAGAGTTAGTTACCCATAATGCCATGTAAATATCAAACTATTGCTTTGTAATATACACATTTGCCACAATTCCAAAAGGTAGAGTTGCAGTTTTTGTTCCACAAATTGACTGACATCCACAAAAGACTACAAGCCCAATGCATTTTTAAAAACGTGAAAATATGGGAATTTCATAGTGATGTAGAATGCCTGTATTCAGCCATTTTTCCTACCCAGAATGCCCTGTAAATGTCAGATGATGATTAAAAACACACTATTCTCTCATATACATTTATATGTGTAAATTAAAAACAAAACGTTTCCCCAATGACAAGGCTCTGTCATCTTCACAGTCACACTTCCCTCAATAGAAACAGTACCCCATGTGTTGAGGCGTGGCTATCACATAGGACAGTAATGGTCCAAAACTTTGACCATTTAAAGTCAATGCAGAGTCAATGGTGTCTTGGCTGGTTCCAGTCTGTCTCCATAAGTACTTTGGGGTGGAGGGGCTTCTAGGCTGGGCGGCAGCAAATGGACAAGTTAACATTAATTTGGAACATTAAAGTGTAATTGTTTGGGGATTGTTAGAACAGAGGAGTATTGATTACACAAAGTAATTTACCACTGGTGGGACGTTCCCCCAATTCACTAGGAAGCATCAGTAGAAGTGCACATCACTTCTACTGGAATATAAATAGCCAGAGGCTAAATATTGTTGGGAGTGATTACTGTTCCTATTACACAATTACAGACAGAAAGGCATATATTTTCATGCACTTAAAATCTAATCCCTAAACAAATGCTGCAAAATGTACAGGGCATTAAAAATACAGCAAAGACAAAAATACATCACAGGGCATATTTATCAGTGTTTTGACACAACACTAGCGTCAGATTTATCATCCACGCAAGGCCACCTTGCGTGGTCCTGCATGCCTTGATAAATCTGAAGCAACGCAAGGTCGTGCAAATCACTGCCTTGTGTTACTCTATTCCAGGAAGGAATTTCAGGGTGGAGCGTAGGTGTTCCCACACACCCAATCATGGTTTTTGGTTAATTTCCAGATTTACCTTTAGTGGTTGATCCTAGAATGTGTCAAAATGATGAGGAGAAATAGCTTTATTTCTCTTCCTTTTTTTTTTATTTCTATGTGTGCTGCGCACATAGAAAGAGAAAAATGCCTTTCTGTGCAGGTAAATGTACCTTCCTGCATAAAAAAGAATCGTGCTTCTAGCGCAGGCACCCTTGCACCATGGTGACTGCATTGGCCCCCGGCAGCCAAAACTGCGAAAGTGCAAAGAAAGGACAGGAAGGCGCTGTATGAAGTTGAATACAGAGCATTCCTGCCCTTTCCCTTTCATGCAGTGCAACACAGCAAGGTGGCTTGCTGTGTTGCACCACATGAAAGTATGATAAATATGCCCCTACATTTTCAGATACTTGGGACAGCTCTACAGCACAGAATGCACCTGTATCACGGCCTCAATGTTTGATGAATACAGAAAATCAAAACTACATGCTGCAGAAGCTGCTTTTTCACGATTTGCTCCCTGCCCACAACTAATGGAGGCCTTTCTATGAACACCTCTGGGGTTTGGCTAAGGTCCATTACCTTCTGTAATGTTTGTCTACTGGCTTCCAGCCTGTTTGACAATATTCTGAACTTGCTTTGTATTTTGGATCCATGTTGGGTTTTATGACACCCACAATACTTTTTACCCCAAAGATTATTGACCATGTGGCATAACTCAAAACTGATTCCTAGCTTTCTAGAAAATGTTCTGCATTTGACTGGCATTCCAAACCGATGCCATGCTTTCTAGCAGTCCATATGATTAGACAATGGTGAGCAAGAGTACAAGATCTTCTTCAGAGAGAGCCTTGATGAATGACAAGGGTAAGACATCATCTTGATATGAAGTGTTTTTGAGGAAGTTGAGTATGTTGGTGAAATCCGCTAGGGATAGACCTTTTATAGATGAACATTGCACAATTCTATGAGGGGGTGGAAGTCACTGGGGAAGCAGGTTGTGCAGATTCGGTGTGAAGTTGCTGCAGTTGCTGCCTTGTTAGGTGAGGGGGCTCCAGGGGTGTTAGGCACTGGAGTCTAAGGGGGATGTGTTTTGTGTAAGCCATTTATTGAAGTTCCTCAGTATATCCTGAGCGTAGGTGAGTACAGTCCCCAATTCCCCCTGAAATAGAACATGAACAAGAAAACAACTTATAAGTCCAGGAAACCATGAAATCGGGATGAGGTAACCGTAGTGGAAGTCAGGCCACAAGGTGGGTTCATCCACATCTGGATGAGTCTGGGGTTCATGATCCCTACGTCCCCACTTCTTCCACCTCCGAGGGTAGATGGGCAGACCAGGGCTGGATTCCTCTACCCCTATCGGATGCTAGGCAGAGTCAGTCTGCCTGGGTGGGAGCTGTATCTCTGGCAAAGCTGCCCATTACTGCTTGCTGCTCCTAATCCATGTCCATGGGGTCCGGGCACAGGTCCCATGTGGATCTTATGCTTCAGTGTCATCACTAGTCGCGGCCTCCAGAGGCAGCTCAGGAGTTCTTAAGTGAAGCATTGGCAGCATCATTAGGGATGTTCAGGAGGTGCCACACATCTTCCGGGCCCTGGTGAAGTCCAGGGACTTGATGAAGCTTGTCCTCTCAGCAGAAAATAATCTGGAATGTCTGGCTCCAGTTGTATATTATAACTTTGCCTCTAAGAAACTTGGGGCCATATTTATACTTTTTGACGCAAAACTGCGCTATCGCAGTTTTGCGCCAAAAAGATTAGCGCCGGCTAACGCCATTCTGAAGCGCCATGCGGGCGCCGTATTTATTGAATGGCGTTAGCCGGCGCTAGCAGACCGGCGCTGCCTGGTGTGCGTGGAAAAAAAACACGTACACCAGGCAGCGCCGGCGTTGGGGAAAATGGCGTTAGGGCGTCTTAAAATGGGGCAAGTCAGGTAGAGGCAAAAAAATCGCCTCCACCCGATTTGCGCCATTTTTAACGATGCCCAGACGCCATTTACATGACTCCTGTCTTAGTAAAGACAGGAGTCATGCCCCCTTGCCCAATGACCATGCCCAGGGGACTTATGTCCCCTGGGCATGGTCATTGGGCATTGTGGCATGTAGGGGGGCACAAATCAGGCCCCCCTATGCCAAAAAAAAATTACAAAAAAAAAAAATTATACTTACCTGAACTTACCTGAATGTCCCTGGGATGGGTCCCTCCATCCTTGGGTGTCCTCCTGGGGTGGGCAAGGGTGGCAGGGGGGGTCCCTGGGGGCATGGGAGGGCAGCTGTGGGCTCATTTTGAGCCCACAGGTCCCTTAACGCCTGCCCTGACCCAGACGTTAAAAAGAGGTGCAAATGCGGGGTTTTTTGCCCCGCCCACTCCCGGGCGTGATTTTTGGCCGGGAGTATAAATACAACGCATTTGCGTCGCAGTCATTTTTTTAGACGGGAACGCCTACCTTGCATCTCATTAACGCAAGGAAGGCGTTCACGCAAAAAAATGACGCTCATTCCTCATACTTTGGCGCTAGACGCGTCTAACGCCAAAGTATAAATATGGAGTTAGTTTTGCGTCGAATTTGCGTCGAAAAAAACGACGCAAATTCGGCGCAAACGGAGTATAAATATGCCCCTCGGTGATCTGGTGGGACTCCTTCATCTCTGCAAAGTAATGTCTGAGAGGTCCTGGAAGAGCTCCAGTTTATGTCCTTTGAATTGGACTGGGTGGGCTTCTCGTGCAGACCAGATGATGTGTTATTTGGGTTGAAAGCTGTGCACACAGGTTAGGTATCTGGGGGGTATTGCACTGGATGCACCCACTCGACTCATTCTGTGTGTGCGGTCTAGCTGTACAGATGTAGTGCCACTCACACTAAGGATGAGGCAAAAGAGGCTTTGAACGCATCTTGTTATGTCTGAACTCTCCATTCCTGATGGCACCCCATGGATGCAGGTGTTGTTTTGACAGTAACTGTTCTCCATATCCTCAGCTTGGGCCTGTTGGGCTGGTGCTGTTCTTGGAGATGGAGGCGAGCCTTCTGGAGAGTTTCGAGTTTGTCTCGTTGTGAGGTGGCGTTGTTCTAGAGGGTGGAGACACTGTCTCCCACCAGCTCTAGTTCCCAGCTCAACTCTTAGTGGTTGTGTGATAGTTCACACTTAACAGCTTGGAGGTCCTCCCACAGGAAGGAGAACAGGGACTCCATAAAGGTCCTAGTGAGATGCACCCTGGTGTTGCTGTCTGTCTCAGAAGTGGAACCCAGTGGGGCCAGAGAGCTGTTGTCGGCTGCAAGGTGGAGCCATCAGACTGGTGGTGGTGGGTCTGGGCCCCTTGGGGTAGCTCTGTGCTGCTAAAGGTCTCTCAAAAAGCCTCGGTGGCTGTCCATGGGCAGCTCAGGTGGTAACGCTTTCGGATGCCAGACAGGGGGCCAGTCCCACCTGGGGTTAGCAGTTGCAGCAACACTGTGGCATGTCTAGAACACGGGCAGTAGTACTGTGTGGATGTTGTCCAGTGACAGACCTCTCCCAGCCCCCTGCAGGTTGATATCAGGCTGGGAGGGAGGGCTGAGCCGGCCACTGCAGGAAGGGGACAGGTGTGATGAGGACGCATAACCGTGTGAGATCTGCAGCGCATCGACCTAATTCTGGTATCTGCTGGGCCTACAGGGAGGCCACCATTACTCACAGGTCATGCACCCTGCCATAACGATGACCCCTTGCTGGTAAGCACTGTTGGGCCTGCCCTTGTGCATTGTTCCAGGAACAAGCTTGAGGAGACAGGATCTCTGGGCGCTCTAGGGGGAGCTCCTGCATTGAAAACACCTCAGCGGAGGCTCTGGGGTCCATGTGATTAGAGTCTGCGCATGGCTGGTTGGCAGAGGAGCGCTGTCTTGGCCACTTCTATCATGTTTTCCGTTTAAATACCATGGACCCTGACTTGTCACAACAACACCTACATAGGGATGACTTCCCAAAATTTATGAGGGATTCTGACCTGTCAAAAGTATTTATTTTGACAAGTTGAAGCGCAGTTGTTTCTTTGCTGCAGTCAGACTACAAAGGGTAGGCCAGAATCATGTGTGCACTGCCCCTGTAGACTGTGGCACAAAAGGGTCTGCATTCCGTAAGTGACATTTAACTTCTAGGCCATAGGTACATCTTGTACCACAAACTAGGAACATATAGGTAAGTTCTATATACCAAGTAGAAATATGCCAATTTGACCATGTTTAAAGGGGGAACACAGAATTTTTCTACTGGTTTGCAGGAGTAGGGAGCACAGTGCTCTAAAACCCGCGAAAAAATAGTTCCAAAAAAAGGAGCAAACTCTGGAGTGACCGTTCAGAAATGGTAAATTTCCTACACCAATAGAGTTCAGTATCATGAAGTCATTAGGAATTCTGTATTTCTTCCATTTTTTTAGGTCGAGCCTAGACAGTGCTTGCACTGTCTCTTCAAGACATGTTGTCTATACTTTGTGGGCTTACATCCCACCCATTGCCTTTTTATACATCCCTTTCAGTGTCCTTTAAAAATGCTTACTTGCTATTTGTCTCCTTGAGACATATTGTATATACTTTGCGGGCTTACTTCCTATCCATTGCCTTTTTATTCGTCCCTTCATTTGTCGCCGAACTACTGATATCTTTATACTTTGGGACTCAAGTCTTCGCTTTTGGGGAATATATTTTTCTTTCTATTCGGCTTCTGTTTTTGTGCAAGCTTTGCTTTTATGCTTGCTCTGTCCAGAAATCACTCCCTCTGCTGTCACTGCTTTAAACACCCATTGGCCCTTGATGGCCCTTGTTATCAGTGTTTCAAACTGGCCGACCCTGGGATCCATTCTGCGTCCCTGTGCGGACACATTCACAGAGTCGGAGCAGATTGATGTTTTTCAGCCTAAAAAGACATTGTGATTCTCTTGTCCTTAGCTTGTGTCCTTTATGGTGTATATGGATCTGTATTTGGACTCTGAGGCCCAGAACACAAGGTAAACAATGGAAATTGGTGAACTACTTGCAACTGCTAGGAGATTGGGGTGTATTGTGTTTACTGTGCACAAAGGCATTTCGTAGGGTTTGGCCTTGGTGGTCTCCATGAATCTCACAAGGGGTGTGTCGTGCTCACTGGAGCATCAGCTTCTCATGGCTGCCATGCTTGGCTGGGGTTCGGAGCCAGGCGGGAGGCCTGCAGGGGGCTTCGGAGCCGGGTGGGAGGCTGCCCCACCCAGAGGTGTCGCAAATGGTCAGATAAAGCACTTCCTGGGCCGGCAGTCAGCATTAAGGTGGGCAGGAGTGTGGCTTCTGAGTCAGATATGGGTACTAACAGCACTGGAACCTGGGAGGACTTTGAGTGGGTGTACACCGACCAGATGCACACCCAGCGGAGGAAAGCAATCCTAGGTAGTAGACAGAGAATTACAAACAGATCCTGTAAGGCACTGTGTAGCTCCAATTTTATTGAGCTTCCACTGTTCACATGTTGCTAAGATACGTTTTTTAAAAACATTTTTTGTAATGATTCACAATCATCAAAATGTGTTGGTGGTGTGTTAATTGCATTTATGGCCTTTGCCGGGTTTTCCCAAAAGGTCACTGGCTCTTGGGAAAAGCAAACAGCAATGGCCATCCTCAGGACAAAAGATATAATGAGCCCTGATGTGCTTTGTGGGGAGTAAGTGCAAAGAGTGCAACAGGTGTGGTGGCATCTGGGCCTGGCAGTGTGAGAACCTACAGCACCTCGATTTTTTGTCTGCCTTTTATTATCCAGCCGGTGGTTTGGGAGAGGGGGGCTGCAGAAGGGCCCATGAAACCATTTGCTATGCCAGTATGTGCTTATTTAGAGCTTTTGGTACAACATTTGTGAGGCGCAGAACATATCTTCTTTGTGATTAGCTATTCCACTGTTGCTGGTTTATCATGGTCAGTCAGTGTAGAAAATGTGCATGAACGCTTAATTCGAATTGTGATGCAAACAAGTCTCATTCTCGTCCCAACATCCTGTGCATTTTCACAGATAATTTGTGCTACTTGAGTAGCCCCCAGAACCTTGACTTTCCTCATGTGTTTCAATGGTTGTAGTTTTTAGAGGTGGATGAGCCAGCAAATTAACAGGAAGTGCCTGGTCAAATGTCATCCTTGTCTTTAAAAGCCATAATGCAAGCGAACTGACATGACAACACATCTAGCACCTAAATTCTGCAATAGACGTGATGCATCATAACGACTCAACAGGGCTCATAAAAGTGTATTTGTTTAACATGCAGAGCACTTTGTCCTATAGCATTTTATTGCACTACTGCATCGAATGGCATTTAATAGAAGCTATAGTTCAAAACATGGGCTTAAAATATTCATGTAATTTCCCACCTTTTAGAAGGCCATTAGTGAAGCTTTGCCAATGCTTGTCTGTCTATGTATGCAGTGTTTGTAAGTGAGGTGTGAATACCAGGGTGCTGAATGTTTTGGCTTGTACATGTGTGATTTGGTAAGTGCGTGTATGTTTACATGGTTTTCCAAAAAAATACTGAAATCATTTAGAAGAGTGTTTAAATTGGAAATGGAGTTGGCAAGGTGAGAGATTAGTTCCAGCATTAGATTGTCGATGGAGAAGTCTTTAGAGAATCTGAATGTTTTGTCTTCACTTTTGAGTTGACCTTGTATTGTTGGTAGCAAACAGAGATAATAATGGCGAGGTGGTTGATCCAGTTGAGGGCAAGAGGGGATTATGGGCCACTTTATGGCCTGGTTTGCATCTCTTTTGCACCACTCAACGTCGTGCAAAAGTGACGCAAACCTTAGGTGAGATTTATGAAGCAACGCAAGGCCACCTTGTGTGGCCCTAAGTAGCTTCATAAATCTCGAGTAATGTAACGTAGCACAAATCTCTCTGTTTCATTACTCTGAACCAGAGGGTGTTCCAATGCGACATCCATGGATTTTGACATATTCCCAGATTTACAAGAATTTATAAACTTGGAAATGTGTTTAAAAGATATGCTTCCCACGACAGGCGTAACAAGGAGAAATATGTCTATCTCTCCTAATTTTTTCCTCTTTCTAAAAAGCCTCTTAGGATTGTTTTTGTGCAGGAAGGTCTCATTTCCTGCACAAAAACAATCCTGGATGCAATGCAGACACCCTAGCTCCATGGTTCATGGGTGCCTGCGTTAGAGATAGGCTGCCAATAGGGTGCCAGAGCAGAGATAAAGGACAGGAATGCGCCTTATTAGATAAATACGGTGCATTCCTGCCCTTTCCCTGTGACGCAGCACGACGACTTGCTGCATTGCCATGCACCACAAATCCCATAAATATGGGCCTGGGTGTTAATGTTATCATACACCTTGCACGTATTTTTGGATGCTCAATTGCCTCTTGTCGGACAGCTTTTAACAAGCTTGGGCATTCTTTGTTACTTTTTGAAAGTTTACTTATTTGGTCTATTTTCTCCTCTGACTTGCTATATAATGTTAGCCACACTGTTACCAATCATTCTTCTCCCATTACCTCCTTTGCCACAAATTTCTGAAAGTCCGTGGCCAAGCTATAGTTTTTACCCATTTTTATATCAGCCCAGCGCAGATCTTGTTTTGGGTAGTTATTATTATCAGTTTTTCTGATATTTTTTTTCCTGCTAAAGGGATTGTCTCTTTTTCTAGGATTGCCATTTATGATCATTTTACCACTGGCGCTACATTTCAAGGGCAGTTTGTATTAGTGGGTCGTATTTCTTCTTCTGTAGAGGGGCCTGTATAGAGCAATTGCTGCCCGTGATTTATGAACTGAGAGACAGAAGAATTTAGGGTCCAGTTAGAAGTGAGGTGTTAAATTGTAATAATTGTGGCCAGTCCCGTTACTGCACATACCAGAAGTCCTAGGCTCGTGAACAGTGCCACACACCTGAATTTCCCCAGATAAATTTTAGCAAGTCCAGCTTGCTGATGTTTACTGAAGGAAATGCTAAATGAGTACGGCCATGTGGATTTCGATGCAGTAAGCACGCAATTCCTCGTGTTATGCTCCATTTTCTGAGCAAAAACGCAGAAAAAGAGTTACTGCATCTGGTAACTACCTTTCCCAGCGGGGTAAGTACTTACTGGAACAGTAACTAACTCATCCCCGTCTGGTTTACTAGTGATAGGAGCCTTTAAGTCAGGATGTGACTGTGTGTTTGTCTAGGAGTGAGAACCCAACAAATAGTTTTGTTTAAATAGGTGCCATTGATGATATAGAAAACAATCACAAAACTGTTGTGACCCTTCGGAAAATAAAGTTAAATTATTTTTGCATGATTAGGGTTGTGCACTAACATGATTTAAAAGATTTAACTTGAGTTAAAGGAGGCACGTCTCTTTCAACTTGCAATTAAAAAGAACAATAAATGGGGCACTATGGGGGTCATTCCTACCCTGGCGGTCTATGACCGCCAGGGTAGGTGACGGAGGAAGCACCGCCAACAGGCTGGCGGTGCTTCCGGGGGCATTCTGACCGCGGCGGTAAAGCCGCGGTCAGAAACGGGAAACCGGCGGTGTCCTGCCGGTTTCCCGCTGCCCCAGGGAATCCTCCGCCATGGGGATTCCGACCCCCTTACCGCCATCCTGTTCCTGGCGGTTTTCACCGCCAGGAACAGGATGGCGGGAACGGGTGTCTTGGGGCCCCTGGGGGCCCCTGCACTGCCCATGCCACTGGCATGGGCAGTGCAGGGGCCCCCTAACAGGGCCCCATTAAGATTTTCAGTGTCTGCTATGCAGACACTGAAAATCGCGACGGGTGCCACTGCACCCGTCGCACCCCTTCCACTCCGCCGGCTCCATTCGGAGCCGGCATCCTCGTGAAAGGGGGTTTCCCGCTGGGCGGGCGGGCGGCCTTCTGGCGGTCGCCCGCCAGCCCAGCGGGAAACTCAGAATGACCGCCGCGGTCTTTTGACCGCAGTACGGTCTTCTGGCGGTACCCGCTTGGCGGGCGGCGACCGCCGCCCGCCATTCTAGGAATGACCCCCTAAAGGTTTATACGTTTATATCGAAGTGTTAGAAGTTCTTCACCAGCACATTTTCTTTGTTGAGAGCAAAGTACTATACACACCCCATATTTATACTTTTTTAGCGCCGCATTTGCGTCATTTTTTGACGCAAAAACGGGGTAAACTTGCACAATACAATTGTATTTTGCAAGTTTGTGCCGTTTTTGCGTCAAAAAGTGGCGCAAACGCGGCGCTAAAAAAGTATAAATTTGGGCCTAAGTTCAAAGACATATTTTCTTCAGACTGCGTTAATTGTTAAAGTTTCTACGCTACTTGGGACATTAAAGTATGTAGGCTTTTTCTAGCTGAGGCTGTTGCAGTCAAACTATCTGGGGACAACACAATAAAGCATGTCAGGAGGCAGGTGCCAATGTGACAGTAAAATAGAATATTCTTTTTTGGAATCAATTCATAAGTAAGTGAGAATATAGCTATCCAGTAGCAGATGGTTGCGAGGCAGTTTGAGAGTTGTGTCTGTAGGTAAAGGGTGAAAGTAGGCAATGAAGAAATATTTCACCATCATCTGCATATAGATAGAAAGAAAAAAGGAAACACCAAAGGAAGTGATGAAAGCAACAAGAAAGGATGTGAAATAATGTAGATTTTCCTAATAAGTTATGATGGGAAGTCTCAATTTTATTAAAGACACGGAGGTGAATATTATGCATTCTTTTCTTACTTTATTTCAAACAGCAGCAGTCAAGAACTACAACTCTCAAAAGGCTTAGCAACAGGCTAGCCAATGGGAGAAAAAGATTAGTCATACACTGGACCAATAAGGAGTCACCACAGACCATAGAGTACACCCTTGAATGCAAGCAGCCCTCTTTTCTTGTGTGAGCAGGTCAAACAGAGTCCTAAAACAAAGGAAAAATCAGTCCTAAAATTGTCAAAGTGAGAGTGAAGGAGGAAAAACCTTGAACACAGGAAATAAGCCAGGCAAAACTTGGGGAAGAGCGAAGGTCTTGAGGAAGCGGGAAAGAAGAACATTGATGTCCAACGCCGGCAGGAGCGGTGGTAGCCAGACTGGAATTATCTCGATGAAGGCGGTGATGCTGGAGTCGCTGGGAGGGAAAAATACGCATTAGTAAAAATAGAGGCGGGATAATAATCACCTCCGTGTCTTTACAAAAATTAAGACTTTCCGTCATAACTTACTAGCAAAATCTAAATTTTATGTCAAGACCGGAGGCTCTACTATGCAAGTTTAAAGGTTGTCAATAACCAAAGTAGTTGTAGTTTTAACAGGTTTGCAGTAAAAGGTTCTAAAAACATTATCATTAGACCAATCGGCCTACCTGAGAATGTCCTCTAGACTGGAGCCAAAAGAAAAAGCTTTGGAAGCCTTGGCTCCCCTGGAAGGATGGGCACCAAATGTGGAAGTATCTATACCTGCTAAGGACATAACCCATTTCACCCAACAGGCTAAAGTGGCTGATGAACCTGGTTTGTGAGGTTTACGAAAGGAAATTAAGAGTTGGTAAGAAGAGGACATTATCAGGTTACAAGTTCTTTTCTCATATTCCTTTAAACAGAGACCCACACAGAGTTTTGGTTTGTCAGGAAAAAAGGGGTAGAAGACAGAATGGAGATTGGTTTTGGTGCGTTTGGAAATGTGAAATAGAACACCCGTAGGCATGAAATGACGGGAAGAAACATCCAAAGATTTAACATCAGAGACTTGTTTAATAGAAATTAAACACAACAACATTGTTAGCTTGGCAGAAAGCATTTTTAAGGAAAGTCCTGAATTGTCCGGCCAAGCGAGAAACAGGTTCAAAACGAGGGAAACATCCCAAATATGGGAATACTTGGAAGCCGGAGGTTTCAACAATTTTACTCCCTTCAAGAGGCAACAGATTAAAGGATGTTCTCCAATTGGTTTGCCATTAATATAACGATGGTGCATAGAAATGGCAGATCTATAGAGATTTATAGTAGTATAAGACTTACCTGAGCCTGCCTGGGCCGCAAAAATTTTTATGATTAAGTTTAGATCTTCTGAAAAGGGATTGGCACACTTTCCCACACACCAGCCTGACCAAAGAGACCAAGCTGATCTGTAAGTTTTCTTTGTGCTAGGAGCCCACGCGTTAATAATGAATTCTGAAGCCTCTGCCGAAATTGGAAAGGTCTGTTGGGCAACCCGGAGACCTTCCAAGCTGAAAGGGTTCATGAATTGTTGAGAATTAGATTGTGGGGAGATCCGGATGCATCCAGTAGGAGAGACGGGAACACTGGGAGGAGAAGGGGAAAATCTGTTGATAACTCGAGGAGAGGAGGAAACCAGACCTGGGACTGCCAGAAGGGAACCACTATGATCAGAGAAGATTTTTTACGTCTGACCTGCCTGTTGATTAAAATGAAAGGAGGAAATGCATAGTTGAGCGACTGGGACCAGTCTTGAAGAAAAGCGTCCGTGGACATAGCTAGGGAATAGGGACACCAGCTGAAGAAAAGTGGAAGTTGAGAGTTGAGTTGAGACACAAAGAGGTCTATGTGAAAGGGGCCCCATTTGTTCAAGAGTTTTTGAAAGACTGACGGATGAAGTTTCTAATCGCTGGTGTCTTTGAGATGACGGGAGTGCCAATCTGCTGTAGAATTCTGGGAGCCTGGAAGGTATTCGCCTAGAAGGGAAAGGTTGTGGGAGAGACAAAGCTCCCAAAGGCTTTTGGCTAGAAGAGCAAGGGGTCTGGATCTGGTGCCTCCAAGATGATTTATGTAACGTACTGCGGATATGTTGTCCATACGAAGAAGGATGGAACACGGGGCCCTGTTTTTTGTAAAACTTTGGATCACAAAGGAACCTGCAAGAAGCTGTAAACAATTTATGTGCAATTTGGACTCCTCTGTGGACCATATACCGCCAGTCGATGTCGGACAACAGCGGGCGCCCCAGCCCGTGAGACTTGCATCTGATTCTAATACAAGATCGAGCACTGAGGGGAAGATAGATCTGCTGTTCCAGGCATCTAAATGGGATATCCACCATTGAATTTCCATCTGGGATTCTGCGTCTAGATATATGAGGTCAGAAAAAGCAAGACCTCTGCGAAGGTGAAGGATTTTTAGGCGTTGAAGAGCGCGGTAGTGAAGGGGGCCTGGAAAATGGCCTGAATTGAGGAAGAAAGAAGACCTACCACCCTTCCCAGGGATCTGAGTGAAATTAGATCCTTTTGGAGCGTAAGAGAAAGTTATTTTTAGATTGACGAAACCTTTGAGGGAGGAAGGTGGAGGGTGGCTGAGACGGAATCTATTTGGAACCCTAAAAACTCTATTTGTTGAGAAGGGACGACCATGGATTTTTCGTGGTTTATGAGAAAGCCGAGGTCGATGAAGAGCGAGGTTGTGGTGTGGAGGTGAGAAAGAAGAGAAGACACATTCTGGTGCATGATGAGAATGTCCTCGAGGTAAATTATGAGTCTGATACCCAGAGATCTGAGATGAGCCACAACCAGTTTCAGCAGTTTTGTGAAACACCAGGGAACAGAAGAAAGGCCGAAAGAAAGGGAGGACAAATGATACGTTTTTGACCGCCACTGGAATTGTAAGAATTTCCTGTGAGAAGAATGAATAGGAATAGTCAATTAAGCGGTTAGAAATGGGGTCTCTAGATGGCAGTTGGTTTGCACCCTGTCCAAGTAGGGACCCTCACTCTAGTCAGGATAAGGGAGATACCCGCTCAGATAACCCCTGCTTACCCCTTGGTAGCTTGGCATGAGCAGTCAGGCGTATCTCAGAAGCAATGTGTAAAGCATTTGCACATAACACACAGTAATAAGTGAAAACACTACAAAAGGACACCACACCAGTTTTAGAAAAATAGGCCAATATTTATCTATATAAAACAAGACCAAATCCGATAAGAATCCAACATACAGTAAGAAAAATATGAATTATGCAAGATTTACTCAAAACTACAGTTCCTTGAGGTCGATAGCTCCACCTGGGGCTATCACGGCGTCGTGATCAACAAAACCAACAGTTCAGGCCGGCCGCGGCGTTGCGGGCCAGCTACGGTGTCGGGAAGACCCACAAACAGTACCTTGGATTTGCAGGGTGTCGTGATCCTCGCGGTGAGCTCCGGAAGGCGGCATCACTGACGTCACAGCGTCGGGTCCGGAGTCAGTGCAGGAGTCGTTGGGCCCTTGAGGTCACACGTGTTGCAGATTGAACTCCAGGCTGATGAAGTCAGGTGCGCCGGCGTGGATGGCGTCGGGGCTGCGGTGTGAAGTGGGACAATGCGACGTGCAGTGCCCACAGGTCACGGTGCAGGCAGCGGCTCGGTGACGGCATCCAGCGGCATCGGTGAGACCAGGGCTGCGGTGTGAAGCGGGCGGTGCGACGTGTGGTGTCCACAGGTCACGTGCAGGCAGTGGCGTCGTCGTTGCTGAAGCGCTGTCGTTGGTAGGCCCAAGCCAGCAGTACAGGACGGGACGGTGCTTCGTCACCCTCACAAGCGGTGTCCACAGGCCATGGTGCAGGCAGGATGCCTGGGGACGACACAGGAGTCGATGTTGCTGGCGTCAGTGGACCGGGGCTGTGGTGCGGGATGGGACGGTGCTTCGTGTACCTCACGAGGGGTGTCCACAGGCCACGGTGCAGGCAGCGGCGCCGGTGTCAGCAGGATTGTAGTCGTCGGGGATGCCCAGGCTGCGGTGTGAGCAGGCGATGCCGGAGTGTGGGCCCACAGGTCGCGGTGCGAGCAGCGGCTCAGTGAAGTGGTCCGATGACGGCGTCGGTGAGACCAGGGTCACGGTGCGAAGCGGGGCAATGGACTCCGTGTGGCGTCCGCAGGTCACGGTGCAGGCTAGTGGCATCGTTGGCGGTGTCGCAGTGGTTTCTCCTCTTGAACAGCACAAAACACACAGTTCCCAGTGCTGCAGGTCGAGGAAACTGAAGTCTTTGGTGTCCCTGAGACTTCCAACAGCAGGCAAGCTCTACTCCAAGCCCTTGGAAAATTTTCTCAAGCAGGACAGACAGCAAAGTTCACCCTTTGCACTCTTTGCAGGCAGAAGAAGCAACTGAAGGCCAGTCCAGGAAAGCAACACAGCAAAGGGACAGTAGTCCTCCTTCAGCTCTTCTCCTGGGCAGGGGTTCCTCTTGATTCCAGAAAGATTCTAAAAGTCTGGGGTTTTGGGTCTGCTTCTTATACCGAGTTCTGCCTTTGAAGTTTGCAAACTTCAAAGCAAAGTCTCAAGTGTTTGCAAGATCCTTCCTTGTCCAGGCCAGGCCCAGACACTCACCAGGGGGTCGGAGACGGCATTGTGTGAGGGCAGGCACAGTCCTTTCAGTTGTGAGTGGCCACTCCTCCCCTCCCCTCCAGCACAGATGGCTAACAAAGATATGCAGGCTACACCCCAGCCCCCATTGTGTCACTGTCTAGAGGAGAGGTGTGAACAGCCCAACTGTCAAACTGACCCAGACAGGGAATCCACAAACTGGCAGAGTCACAGAATGGATTAAGCAAGTAAATGCCTACTTTCTAAAAGTGGCATTTTCAAACGCACAATCTCAAAATCAACTTTACTAAAAGATGTATTTTCAAATTGTGAGCTCAGAGACCCCAAACTCCACATGTCCATCAACTCCCAAAGGGAATCTACACTTTAATCAGATTTAAATGTAGCCCCCATGTTAACCTATGAGAGGGACAGGCCTTGCAACAGTGAAAAATGAATTTAGCAATATTTCACAGTCAGGACATATAAAACACATTACTATATGTCCTACCTTAACCATACACTGCGCCCTGACCTTGGGGCTACGTAGGGCCTACCTTAGGGGTGCCTTACATGTAAGAAAAGGGAAGGTTTAGGCCTGGCAAGTGGGTACACTTGCCAAGTCGAAGTTACAGTCAAAACTGCACACACAGACACTGCAGTGGCAGGTCTGAGACATGATTACAGAGCTACTTATGTGGGTGGCACAACCAGTGCTGCAGGCCCACTAGTAACATTTGATTTACAGGCCCTGGGCACCTCTAGTGCACTTTACTAGGGACTTACCAGTAAATCAAATATGCCAACCATGGATAAATCAATCAACAGTACAATTTCTATAGGTAGCAGTTGCACTTTAGCACTGATTAGCAGTGGTAAAGTGTGCAGAGACAATAAACCAGCAAAAACAGTCAAAATAAATGATGTCCAGCCGCTTTTGCGTAATTTTTTAACGCCTGGTCAGGGCAGGCGTTAAGGGACCTGTGGGCTCGGAAGGAGCCCAGAGGTGCCCTCCCATGCCCCCAGGGACACCCCCTGCCACCCTTGCCCACCCCAGGAGGACGCCCAAGGATGGAGGGACCCATCCCAGGGAACTTAAGGTAAGTTCAGGTAAGTATTATTTTTTTTTTGTGGCATAGGGGGTCCTGATTTGTGCCCCCCTACATGCCACTATGCCCAATGACCATGCCCAGGGGACATAAGTCCCCTGGGCATGGCCATTGGGCTAGGGGGCATGACTCCTGTCTGTGCTAAGACAGGAGTCATTTCAATGGGGGTTGGGAGTCAAAAGAAATGGCGCAAATCGGGTTGAGGCTAATATTTTGCCTCAGACCTGACTTGCCCCATTTTTTGACGCCCAAGCTCCATTTTCCCCTACGCCGGCGCTGCCTGGTGTGGGTCATTTTTTTTTACGCACACCAGTCAGCTGCGCCGGCTAACGTCATTCCATAAATAAGGCGCCCGCATGGCGCTTTGGAATGGCGTTAACATTTTTGACGCACAACTGCGTTGGCGCAGTTGTGCGTCAAAAAGTATAAATATGGCCCCAAATGAGAGAATTTTGGAGAAGGAGGAGGGAGAGACTGAAAAGGAGGGGATTAAAGTTTGATGTAATAACCCTGAACAGTGTTTAGAACCCAAGGGTCTGAGGAGATTAACTGCCATTTTGGTACGAAATATTGTAAACGCCATCCCACGGGAAGGCCAGAAAATCGGCTTACCTTGTGAATTGTTGGTTCTGGCATAATGTTGTCCACGATTACGGAAGCCTCTGGTCCTTTGAGGGTAAAATTGTGGTTTGTACTCTTGATTATAGGAGTTGAAGGAGTTGAAGGAGCCTCTTGTACCTTGGTTTCGGCACAAGCGGCCGGTAAAGTGGCTCCTGCCTCTACCGGCCCGTGCAAAAACACGTTGGTTGAAAACCTTTTTTAAGGATTGTTGAGCTTTGTCAAGCGACGAGAAAGTAGAAACATAACGGCTGAGGTCCTTGATGAAAGGATCACCAAAAAGGTTTCCTTCGGCTTGAATGCCGGGATCCAGGGAGGCTAAGTTAGCCAGCTTAGGGTCCATCTTTAGTAAGAGACCTTTCCTTCTCTCATGAATGATCGCTGAGTTGGCGTTTCCTAGGAGGCAGAAAGGTCTTTGGTTCCAGAGCGAAAGATCTGAAGGATTGATAGGAGAATCATCCAGTCTGGCTGACTCCGCCAGATCGAAGATACAAGCCAGTGGACCCACCACGTCCCGAAGCTGGTCCTGGCAAGTCGTCCAGGCCTTATCAACCCCCTTACGGGGATCTTTACCAAATTTGGTGAAGAAAGTTATCAGGGACTGATCTATAGAGGGGGTGGTGGTAATGTTGGAAGCTAGAGAAGGTCTTGGGCACTCCGATCTGAGCTTCGCACGAGTTTGCTTGTCCAAAGGGAGACGAAGACGGGATGAAATATATTCTCCCACAAGCGCAGAAGGAAGCCACTCTGTAGAATTGGGGTGATGGATGAGAGAGGGGTCAAACAATGGAACACCCTCGGAATCGACAATATTGGATGAAGCGTCGCTGAGAGAGAGTTTGAGACGCTTAGGAGGAGGAGAGGAGGTTGAAAAATTATCATCAGGAATATCAGAATGATACAAATCGTCCATGTCATCTTCATCAGTGTCCAAGATTTGAGAAATAATTACCTTTTTTGGCACGTCATCAGTATTTTTTGTATTTCCCTCCTTCACAGGAGGCCTCGGAGGAACCAAGTTCTCAATCTATTGTGAGGCAACCTCACTGTTCATTTGAGCGCCTTTAGCAGGTATAGAACTAGCCTGCTTATGTTTTCTGCATTCCCCCGCAGAATGGGCCAGAGAATTGGACACCATGGACTTAACAGTATTTTCAATGTTTTTGGAAATTGTTTCCATGGATGCTTGTAAAGCATGTTTTACCGATGACTGAATAAAAATATTCAAATCCTGCTTAAAAACCTCATTTAACTCAGGCATGACAGGAGAACTGTCTGAATCCATGAAAACAAAGGAAGCTGGTGAAAAAATAAAATAATGTGTCTTGTGGAAATTATTGGGAAAAAAATTCACTGTGACAAAATGTAAAGTTAGCGAGGAAAAACCCTTGGTTGAGAAAGGGTTAACAGAAAGAAAAGCCTCTTCGGCCGGAGAAAAAACCACTCCCCAGAGGGGTGGGGCTGTAATTGTTAGATACGTGGAAGACGTGAGAGGCCGCGCCCCTGAATGAGGCTGAATGGACCGCAGAGGAGCGAACGCGTTCAGAGCCGAGTGAGCAGCGGCGAAAAAATGCAGGCAGAAGGATGCACTCCGAAGGAGACAACCGGAAAGGAACAGAGGGGAAACAGGAAACCGGGGGAGCGGGGGAAACGGGAAACCGCTTAAGACATTATCGTTGTAAAGCAATTATAATGGTGAAAAATACAAGCAAATAACTAATACTAGACAAATAACGTATTAACACAGACAAGGAGAAATAATGAGAGTACTTATCTTAACTGCGAGCAGCATGAAAAGAGGGCTGCTTGCAGTCAGGGGTGTACTCTATGGTCTGCGGTGACTCCTTATTGGTCCAGTGTATGACTAATCTTTTTCTCCCACTGGCTAGCCTGTTGCTAAGCCTTTTGGGAGTTGTAGTTCTTGACTGCTGCTGTTTTAAATAAAGTAAGAAAAGAATGCATAATAGAGCCTCAGGTCTTGACATAAAATTGTGTATAAATTGCCCCTTTCCCATGCATTTGTTATAACCTTACATATTAAATGATTTATGTTTGTACTATTATGGCATTGATAACAACACATCACATCTGAAATTACATAATTTCAGAGAACACATTGGTGGTCATTCTGACCCTGGCGGTCTTTGACCGCCAGGGCGGAGGACCGCGGGAGCACCGCCGACAGGCCGGCGGTGCTCCAATGGGGATTCCGACCGCGGCGGTAAAGCCGCGGTCGGACCGGCACCACTGGCGGGCTCCCGCCAGTGTACCGCCGCCCCATTGAATCCTCCACGGCGGCGCAGCTTGCTGCACCGCCGCGGGGATTCCGACCCCCCCTACCGCCATCCAGATCCCGGCGGTCGGACCGCCGGGATCCGGATGGCGGTAGGGGGGGTCGCGGGGCCCCTGGGGGCCCCTGCAGTGCCCATGCCACTGGCATGGGCATTGCAGGGGCCCCCGTAAGAGGGCCTCTACATGTATTTCACTGTCTGCTGCGCAGACAGTGAAATACGCGACGGGTGCAACTGCACCCGTCGCACAGCTTCCACTCCGCCGGCTCGATTCCGAGCCGGCTTCATCGTGGAAGCCTCTTTCCCGCTGGGCTGGCGGGCGGTCTGAAGGCGACCGCCCGCCAGCCCAGCGGGAAAGTCAGAATGACCGCCGCGGTCTTTCGACCGCGGAACGGTAATCTGACGGCGGGACTTTGGCGGGCGGCCTCCGCCGCCCGCCAAGGTCAGAATGAGGGCCATTGTATGGTAGAGTGGTGAATTATAGATAATGTAGTGTGGTGATTGAGGTCACAAGACTGTACGGAAGTAAGTGACTTGTAGGAAATGTGAGGTGGTGCGTAAATTAGAAATGGAAGTATAGCTATAAAATTTCTAATGGCTTTATAGTGTGAGTTGGGTTTGTATATGAAGAATAAATAATGTTTTCTTAACTATAACTTATTTAACCCTTTGTTTTTTCATTGAATTAAATGGTTTTAATTTTTTTAACAAAAATGTGTTTCAAATCTTAGTGTTGAGTGTCATTCAGTTGAGAGTGGTTAAATGGAGTGTCGTAGATCATATTGGAGGACAGTGTCGAACATCGTCGTGTCATAGAGTGTAGTGTTTTAGAGTGGAATATAGTGACGTGGAGTATGGTTGAGTGGCATAGTGTATAGTGGATTAAAGTGCTATACAATGGAGTGGCATGGTGTGTCATATAGTGGAGTGGAGTACCGTAGAGTGGAGTACTGTTCATATAGTGGAGTGGCGTGTCACAGAGGAGAGTGGAGTGGCATGTGCTAGAGTGTCACACAGTGCAATATAGTGG
The DNA here is from genome assembly GCF_031143425.1 of Pleurodeles waltl. Lineage (NCBI taxonomy): Eukaryota > Metazoa > Chordata > Amphibia > Caudata > Salamandridae > Pleurodeles > Pleurodeles waltl. The sequence goes on from NC_090446.1 coordinate 206,496,500, forward strand.
TGTAGAGTGGATGGACATGGAGTAGAGTAGAGTGTCATTTAGTGGCATAGAGTATAGTAGAGTCTTGTCACGTGGAGTTGCATACAGTAACTTAGGGTGTGGAACAATGGATTGGCGTAGAGTGGAGTGTCGAACAGTGGCGTAGAGTGAGATAAAATATTGTACAGTGGAGTGAAGTGGAGTTCAGTAGAATTGCATAAGTGCAGGGTTACCTATAATACAGTGAAGAGTTATGTTGTACTAGTGGTCTGGCGTATCATACAGTGGAGTAAGGTGTCATACAGTGGGGTGCTATACATTACAGAGTGGACTGGCTAGTTGTAGAGTTTTGCAAAGTTGTACAGTGGATAAGAGAACAGGGGAGGGGCACAGAGTGGAGTAGAGTGTTGTAGAGTGGAGTGTTGTACTGAACAGTGTTGTAGAGTGTGGTAGATGTAGTGCTATAGAGTGTTGTAGAGTCATGTGGCATGGAATAATGCAGAGAGGAATGGTGTACTGTGAAGTAGTAGAGTGGAGTGGAGTAGTATGCCATAGAGTAGAGTGGAGTAAAGTGGGGTGGAGTGGCACAGAGATAGTAGCATGGTGTGTCGTAGAGTGAAGTAGAGTATTGTGGAGTGGCATAGAGTTGATTAGAATGTTGATTAGAATGTCGTACAGTGGCATAGAATGGAGTAGTGCAGAGTGGAGTGTAGGGGCATAAAGTGTAATGGAGTGTTGTACAGTACCACAAGGTGTAGTAGAGTGTTGTTGAGTGGGCTTCTATGGAGTAGAGTGGAGTGATATAGAGTGGAGCCACATACAATGGAATGTCGCACAATAACATAGATAAGCGTATCGTAGAATGGAGTACAGTGTTATATAGGGGAGTGGTGTCTCATAATGTACGGTGCAGTGGAGTGAAGTATGGTCTAGTAGTGTACCATAGAGGGGAGTAAATTGTCATAGAGTGGAGAGGAGTGCCATGCAGGTGAGTGCTATGCCGTGTTGTAGAGTGTGGTAAACTGTTGTAGAGTGGAGTGGCATAGAGTGGAGTAAGGGAGCGCAGAATAGAGTCTGGTAGAATGCAGTTCAGTGGAGTGGCATAGAGTATTGTTGAGTTGCGAAGCATACAGTGTCTTTGAGTGGAATGGCATAGAGTGGATTAGTGGAGTAGAATCAGGTAGAGTGGAGTAGTGTATTATAGAGTAGGCTGGAGTACATTCTGGTGGAATGGCTTAGAGGGAGTTGTGTAGAATGTTGTAGAGTTAACTAGAGTTTGGTAGAGAGCCATAGAGTGAACTTCAGTGTAATACAGTGAAATAGATTGGAGTACAGTGTTGTACAGTGGAATAGCATAGAATGCTGTAGAGTTTGGTAGAGTGCAGGGGCCAAAAATGTCATAGAGTGGAGTAGCGGTTCTTAAAATGAAGTAGACTTGAGTTGCATAGACTAGAGGGGCTTAGAGTGCAGTGTCATACAGTGTTGTGTCCTAGAGTCAGGGGCGTAGCTTCAGGGGGTGGTGTTTGGGGTGTTACACCCTCTTAATAAATTTAGTTTCGGATGAATAGTTGGGTTCAGGTGCTCTCAGTTGGGTATGGTGAGGTGTCTGTCAGAATTCACTTGGGATTTTTGCATGCACACACTGACAAACACACACACACCGACCTACCCACGCACACACACACACACACACACACACACTTTCATCTCTGTTTTAAAAGGCCAATTTTTTTTTTATTATTTTACAAAATAATGTGTTTCTCTCACTTAGTGCTCCTACCAATCAGTTGTCCTCTCCTTTTCCACTGCCTCTTAAACCACTCTCATGAGTCCTGCTTGTGTATAATGTATTTTAACATTATGTGACAGATTGATTGTCGGGAAACCTGAAGCTCACTCCCAGCCCCAATTTTACTCACCACACTACGCCTCTGCCTAAAGTGTTGTACCATAGAGTATTGGAGCATGCAGTGTAATGACATACAGTGGAGTGGCATTCAATGGAATAGCATACAGTGGAGTGTTGTAGAATGGTGTGGCGTACATTGGAGTGGCGCACAGTGGAGTACTTTATTGTGGAGTTGTATATAGTGGAAAAGCATAGAGTGGAGTGGCATATAGTGGAATAGAGTAGAGTGAAATGACGTGCAGTAGAGCAGCACAGAGTGGAATAGCACAGAATGGACTAGCGTACAGTGACGTGGCATATAGTAGAGTGTCATTGACTGGAGCAGCGTACAGTGGAGTAGGGTAGATTGGAATAACGTAAAGTGGAGTGAGGTATAGTGGAGAACATACAGTGGAGGGGCACACAGTAGAATAAGATACAGTGGAGTAGAAAAAAGTGGTGTTGTATACAGTAGAATAGCATAGAGTGGAGTGAAGTACAGAGCAGTGGCATGGAGTGGAACAGTGTAGAATGGAATAAGGTACAGTGGAGTGGCGTACAGTGGAGTGATGTACACTGGGGTTCCCTAAAGTAGAGTGGGACAGGGTGCATTAGCACAGAGTGGAGTGGAGTGGTGTAAACTAGAGTTGCATACAGAGAAATAGCGTAGCATGGATTTGAATAGAATGGAGTAGTGTACAGTGGAGAAGCACAGAGTGGAGTGGGGTACAGTGGAGTGGTGTAGAGTGGAATAGCATAGAGGGAAGTGTTGTACAGTTGAGTTGCAAAGAGTGCAATAGCATAGAATGGAAAAGCATAAAGTGGCATGGCATACAGTGTACTGGTGAAGACTGGAGTGGTGTACATTGGAGTAGGGTAGAGTTAAATAGCATGTGGTGGAGTGGCCTAGAGTGGAGTTGCGTACAGTGGAATAGCATCAGTGAAGTGGAGTAGAGTGGAGTGGCATACAATGGAATAGCATACAGTGGATTGGGGTTGAGTGGAGTGACCTTCAGTGGAATAATGTAGAATGGGGTGGCATACAGTGGGGTGGGATAGAGGGGAATAGCATAGAGTAGAGTAGTGTACAGTGAAGGTCCAGTGCACTGGCTTATAGTGGAGTGGCTCACAGTAGAGGGGGTAGAGTGGAGTAGCACACAGCGGAGTGGCGTAGAGTGGTGTAGCATACAGCGGAGCAGACATACAGACCACCAGTGTAGAGTGAAGTGTAATACAGTGGAATGGCATACAGTGGAATAGAGTACAGTGGAGTGGAGTATAGTAAGGGACATACACTGGAGTGGGGTAGAGTAGAAAAGCATACAGTGGAGTAGTATAGAGTGTGGCTGCATGCAGTAGAATGGCATAGAGAGGAGTGGTGTACAGTGGAGTGGCATGGAGGGGAGTGCTGTAGGGGTTAGTGGGGTGGATTGGAGTGCCATAGAGTGGAGTGGAGTAGAGTGGAATGGTGTACAATGGGATAGCTGAGAGCTGACTGGCATACAGTGGAACAGTGGAAAATGTAGTGGTGTAAAGTGGAGTGGCACACAGTAGAGTAGAGTAAAATTTCAAAGGCAAAAGATAGCAGACCACCATACCTGGGTTTGCATTCCTAGACAGGAAAAAAAAATTGTTTTACTTTTAAATAAAACACGTGTCCAGTAAAGGGATGAGTTTTGCTTTTAAAAAAGTCTCTAGACCAAAGCCTGCTCCGAGACACTATCAAATTCCCCAATGGAAAGATATTAAATGGGAATACCTTCCCTTTTGGGGATTAGGCCAGGACTGAATGCAGGCCACTGCCAGTCCTGTGGCTCAGCGGAACCCAACTCTCTGGGGAGCTCAAACTCCGTCAAAGGGGGAACATTCAGGCAAAGACCAATGAATATCTGTGTGATATGGGAGACTGTTAATTTTCAGCAGGGGGGGCAATCGTTTCACCATACCAAGGGCCAGATGTACAAACCATTTTGCATGGCCAAACTGCGATTTTCGCAGTTTGCGCCATGCAAAACGGGCATTGCGATGCACATTCCCATTTTGCGAGTCGGTACCGACTCGCAAAATGGGAATGCGACTCGCAAATAGGAAGGGGTGTTCCCTTCCTATTTGCGACTCGCACCGCGATCCAGAATTGCTTTGTGACCGCGAAAGCGGTCGCAAAGCAATTCGCAGTTAGCACCCACTTGAAGTGGGTGCTAACTCATTCGCAAAAGGGAAGGAGTCCCCATGGGACCCCTTCTCCTTTGTGAATGTCGCACACATTTTTTCAGAGCAGGCAGTGGTCGAGTGGACCACTGCCTACTCTGAAAAAACGAAACCAAATGGTTTCCTTTTTTATTTTGTATTGCAACTCGTTTTCCTTTAAGGAAAACGGGCTGCAATACAAAGATAAAAACTGCTTTATTGAAAAAGCAGTCACAGGCATGGAGGTCTGCTGTCTCCAGCAGGCCACCATCCCTGTGAGTGCAGGGAATCGCAAGGGGTCGCAAATTGCGACCCACCTCATTAACATTAATGAGGTGGGTCTTTGCAACCCCTTTGCGATTCGCAGAAGGTGTCTGAGACACCATTCTGCATACGATTTTGCGAATCGGAAATTGCGTGTCGCACCGACTCGCAATTTCCGATTCGCAAATTTGTATCTTGCTATATCTGGCCCCTGATGAGGTGTCAGTAGCTGAGCAACTGTTTGCAACTTCAAATGAAGTCACAAACCTTTGCTACATTCCTCTTTGTATTGTAGGTGGGAGGGGGACAATCCGTGGACATACCATTTGTAAATCGTACAGGGTTACAAATGCCCATTTATCAATCGGGTAGACTTTTCTAACTCGTAAAAGAGCTTTTGTGAAAAAAACCATTCAAAATTATTTTGCAAATCACAAGCTTTGCGACTTCAAATACATTTGTGCATCAGGCCCCTAGTCTCCAATATAAAAGCTGCATATAATAACATTTCCTTTCCTTTATTTCTGTGACAACATGCATATATTGAACATCTAAACAAATTCTCTGCTCCTCAAGGCTGGGGAGAGTTGCCCCAGTGCCTGGTGTTTTACACCTATTTTGTCTTCTGCAGAACCTCCAGAGAATTGCCTGGGTAACATATGTTGGCACACTTCTCTGTCTGCAGAGGGTACATTCAAAGTGCAGGCATTATTCTCTAAATCAAACCTGATCATGGTAAGTGCAGTGTTCTTATCTGGCACTCATTTAGGTTGTTTTGGTAACCGAAACATGAGCCTGGCGGAGGCTTGAGGGAGTCCGCCTCTATAGGAAACAGATTCTGTTGTTCACCCCCCTCCCCCTATAAAATGATGGGCACAGAATGCACAGTAGCACAGCAGCAAACCCTCTCTGCGGGCAAGCAGCAAGTTCGACGCTTCTCAAATGCGCTGGGAATGTCGCTATAAAAGTAAACAAGAATCCCATTAAAAAATGTGTGGTCCCTGAAAATTGCCCCTATGCATTATGTGTCACAGAACAGGCATGTGGGCCCGCGCTATAAATGGTGAAGGTCCTCTAAAATGGTGCACACTCTCCATTTTTGCAGATCATGCAACTCTTCATAGTGGAGGCTCTGGGTTCGTATTCCTGCATCTCCATTAGTCAAGACTGTGCTGAAAATGGGCCAATGACTTTATTATTTCATCACCCATTGCCTCTGTCAACTTATGGTTCCGTGTTGGGGGGCTCAAGAACATGCTTATCTAGCAATACTGAGGACCTAATTTACAAGGACCTAGCAGCACACTGCGCCACTGGAGCATCATTTTGTATGATGCTCTGATGGCGCAGTGTGCTGGCCCATATTTCCAATGCCACGCAAAGCCACTTTGCAATGCTTTTCATTGACTTTTAAATATGGACCCCTTTTACGTATAACACTGCGTTCCATGGATGTTGCTGTGGGTGTTCCCACGTAACACCCATGGAATTCACTGGAATCTGCCGCATTCCAGATTTACAAGTCTGGGAATGAGTCAGATTTCTACCCCACCTCAGGGTTGGCGTTAAAGTGGCGCACCAGGGAGAAATAAAAATGTTCTCCCTGTTTTTTCCTCTTTTTATGTGTGCTGCAGGTTGGAAAACCTCATTAAGGAGTTCCTTCCTGCACATAAACAATTATCCCTGCAATGCAGGCACCCTTGCACCATGGCGCAAGGGTGCCTGCATTGGTGCTAGGCAGCAATGAATGCGCCAGCACGGTGGACAAGGACAGGAATGTGCTGTAGTTTATAGATTCAGCGCATTCCTGTGCTTTTGTTTTGATGCAAGGCGGCGCAGCAAAAAGGCTTGCGGCATTGCCCTCTGCCAAAATTTAGTAATGAGGCCCTGAGTCCGTGGCAGCAAAATAAGAAATAGCAAAGGGAATAGGTTTGATGTTTGTGTGGCATAGAGATCTTGCATGCGGTCATTGTACAAATATTAAACATAAGGTACTGAAGCGCAGACAAAAGCATCTGAGAACTGAATGCTACCAAAAATCAAGTGTCTTTTTTTCCTGCAGCCTCCATTTTTAGGGTCGAGCGGGCAAATCGCTCTGTGCCTAGTGTAATCTCTCTATGGGCTTTTAACCACGCCCATCTCACGCCCATCAATTTGGTTGGTTCATGGTTGGTTCATGGGCTTTTCTTTTAAAATGTGCTTGATTTCATTAGTAAAGGCATTCACACGTCATGCCTTTTCCGGTGTTTAGCCCACCTCGAGCGCACCAGCCAACTACTGAAAACATACAAGGCTATATGTTTTCCATATGGTTTCTGGACCACTTTTTATTTTTATTTCGTAGGCAGCATGATCTCGCTGGGCAGTATGGTTATTCATGGCTGCGAGGTCATGGTTTGTGGAAATTAATGACTCCTATTGATTGTTATTTATTTGTATTGGTACGGGGTTACATGGTGGGAACTACTCGAAGCGCAGTCAAAAGGTCCATCGACCTACACGCGTCCCCTTATGACGTGCTGACAACAATGCTTATTTTCTGCACTGAATACTGTTTTTGATTTCTGCAGGAATTATCACTAAGTCATTTTTAATTCTTGGCCTTATGTTGACTGCCGCTCCTGTGTTGTTATTGCCAGGGCGCAATTGGTTTATGCAGTATTAGTAGGCCCTTTGTATTTAAATCCATGTGAGAACATGCGGGCTGTTCCCGCATTTCATCCTTTCATGTCTCACAGCAAGCTGTAAGCTTAGAGGGATAATGCATATACTGCTGCTCAAAAGCCCTGAGAGGTGCACTCGATACATTCCGGCCTATCTTTATCAAGCTTTCCCATGTCCCCGAAAACAAACCTCTCACAAACTGATTCCTGCAGGAAAACAGATTATGTTAAGAGAACAGAGAAATCAGCACACTAAACTGCAAGGTAAATTAAAACTTGGGGAAAATGAAAAGTAAGCATGACCCCAAAAGTCAAGTGCAAAGCACAGTTAAAATTATCTCTCATCTGCACGTAAGTCAGCACTCTCAAAGGTGTCAAAAGGAGATAGCTATCCGGCACTCAGCCAGAGCACAGACGAGAGCAGAACATTGTGCATTAGCAAATATCGAACCGGTCCATTGAATCCATCCAAAGGGAATAATATACTGGGTCCAAAGAGGCAGGGATGGAGGGGTCCCTCCCGAGGTACGGACGCAAACAGCAGTCGCGGAGGAGGGGAGAGAGAGCGAAAGAAATTAGTAAGGAACAAATAACCTAAAAAAGTAACATTTGATGTAACCACTCAAAGAAAATGTGAAACTACTCGCCTGTAGGGGAGTCACTGAAACTGCAACCTGCCCTCCAGGAAAGGAGAAGGTGTGAAGGAACTAAATGGTAGAAATCAACTGAAAATTCTGTCAAGCACAGGAATCGTTTGAGAGAAATGATCCCGTAATGCGTGGCAATTATTTATTTATTTTAAATAAAAAAACTAAACACCGACTGGCATAACAGAACACAATACGAGCGAAACTTTCTGAAATGTATAATGCCAAAGGGAAAGCTTTGTTTAACCTCTGCAAAATGGAGAAAGATGGAAGTCGTTTATTTTTTAAGTTTGAAGTGAGGTTTGTTGCTTGCGTCCTTAAATTACCGTTGGAAGTAGGTGCCATCACGGGCCAGTTGTGATGGCACTGCCTCATTTATACAAAACCAAGAACAGCAGCATTGCAACATTCCATTTCAGAAAAACACTAAGAAGATGAAAAACAACTTCCATCATGATGTACACTGTCGGGTAATATGCGGTGTTCTGCAGTGGTGTCTTTGATTATGTCATTTGCAGTCGCGTAGCAAAGTTGGCCAGGGACCTAATGCAAGCATCGAACATGCTTCCTTCTCCTGGGAAGGTTGTATAAAAACAGCTATTAGCCTGATGTGAGTCCTCGAAATCCATGGCTGTGGTGCAACTGCATCTGCTGCACTATTGACAGCTACACCCCTAAAATCTGTAATGTCATATAGGACATCTTGTGTCTGTCACGAGCAGGAAAAGAGGGTGGATCATGTTTTGCTCAGTAAATCATAACTTGCCAAGTTCATTGAAGTTTAGGTTTTGTTTTAGAACATTAGGCGCACTGCACTGTCTTTCTATGGATTTTCTGAGTATCTTTAAACACTTTAGTGCCTTGGGAGCAAAAAAGGCATCATTTACATTTAAACGATTCAGTTCTCTCTCTCTCTCTCTCTTTCTCTCTCTCTCTCTCTCTCTCTCTCTCTGCCTGTCGGACTGCCTGCCTGCTGGCCTGCCATCCTGTCTGTCTGTATATCTGTCAAGCTATCTATCTAGCCTAAACTAACATTCACACATTTATTACTACAACGCAAAGGTCGAATTCGAGTGTATTGCCACAGGAGACATGAGCAAATCAATGCAATGTTTACTGCCTCACAGACTGCATACTACCATTGCTTTCTACATAGAATCATATATAACGGTCAAGAGGTGTATATGGTTAAATTTTACGTTCATGCACACCATTAACCCCTTGCATCCCGTTTCGGTTAATTATATAAAAAAACAACTAAACACGAACAAAGGCATAGCATATACCACATATACAAATACAAAGAATGTGACTTGTTGTTTATTATCATTGTTGACCCAATCGAGGCTTCGCCTAACGTGAGTCATGACCCAGCTCCAAACTCAATAATGTTAATAAATAGCCTAGTTCATCCTGTGCTTCTGTAGATGTACTAAATATATGTATGTATTACAAATTGTCAGTCGCTACTGTGTGGTTATTGTTGAGTCAGAGTTGGCAAAGAAATAGCATATTTTGGCTCAATAATAAGTGTTGCCGTTTTAACGAAGGTTCACAACACATTCCAGAAAAAAGTTTATCCACCTCAGCTTCTACCTGGAAAGGTACACAATGATCTATCAAGTGGTGGCCAAGAAAAAAGAGGGTCCCAAAATGTTGATTTCCCATGGTAATTCCCATAGAGAAGTTTATTGCAGCTACTTTAAATATGTCTGAATGGAATTACACCAAATCTGGTGGAAAGTTACAACTTTACTCAGTAAGTGTGAATTTTGTCATGTTGGAGAAAATCGGTTCAGCAGTTTTTTTTAGTTTCTTTTTTTAAATTTTTTTAATTCATATTCTGACATATAAAAAATAACGTACAATACATTTACGAAGAGAGAGCATACAAAGCAAAAGAAAAAGAAGGAAGGAAAGACCAAAGATCCCTCAATTATCATACAACCTCTACTATATATCTTGGTTTTCCAGCCATTTAATAGTGGTGCCCAGATTCGTTCCCCCCTATGTCTCTTCTTGTGTCCTTTAAGTTTATATAAGCTCAGTTCAATATTATAAATTGCTAATCTTGATCACCATACCTCAAACGTGGGGGGTTCTTCTTTAATCCAGTCCGTTGCAATACAAAGTCGAAGTATTGCCATTGCGACGTATAAAAAGAGTCTTATTTTTTCCGATGGCGGCTCTATGCCTCCGGTTGAATCAATAACTCCTAATAATACCAACATAGCGGACAACTGCACATTACAGCCCGTAATCTTCTAGAGGAATACCTCTATTTCACAAAACAATGCTCTCAACTTTGGGAATAATTAAAACATATGCAACATCTCAGCTTCCTCCTCTCTACAGCGATTACAAAGCCCATCTGATTTCCCCCATTTTTTCAACTTATGTTTTATAATGCTGCGTTTTCAAGTTGGCTGAGAGAAAAATTGTATCCGCCATCGCTAAAGATTGACCCATCCACTCCCCAGCCTTACCCAACCGTTTAGCCCATTTTTCATTCTGTTGTACCATATCATCTGGTTGAAGGTCAACTAATATTGTATATATCATACCAATCTTATCGCCACGGCTGATGGCCTCTATTAATGGGATCTTGTCCATAACCAACATATCATGCCTATGACAATAAAGAAAATCCTGTACTTGCAGAAACTTAAAACAATGGGTTCTAGGTAAGCCATATTGTGATTGCAACTCCATAAAGGATTTACACCCTAACTTTCCATATATATCCCCAACACTCCTTATTCCCTGACGGCGCCAAAAGGCTAAAATTGAATCTTTGAAAATAGAGCTAGGGATAGCGGAAAAATCCAATGGGGTGTAAGCAGTAATCGTACCCAATCCCAAACTCCGTTTTACCTGAGCCCAAACCTTATAAACTGCTAGGAGAGGTTGAAATCTTACTTTTTTTAAGTAACTTGATTCCTCAAACTTTGACAACCATTCTTTCACTTCCCCACCCACCATCATTGCATATAGGGAGGGTTGATTTACTTTGATATCTCCTCTGGGGTTTCCCCTTATAAGTTCATCCATATGTTGGAGGCAGCAAGCATAATAATACAGTGTAAAATTAGGAACCGACCAGCCTCCCCGACACTTAGGAAGCATCATATATTTCATTGCCCTCCTTGGTTTGGCATACCCCCACAAGAAATGATTACCTATTTTTTCCAGTTTTTTAAGCCAATTTTTAGTAATCCTGAGGGGAATGGCCCGAAATAGGTATAATACTTTTGGCAGAATCATCATTTTTAGAACATTGCAGCGGCCTTCAAGTGATAGATACAAATAATGCATTCTATCTAGATCACTTTTTATTTTACTTAGCAATGGAGCAAAATTAAGTTCCGCCAATTGATTTACAGCAGCAGTGATTTAAATCCCCAAATACATAGCACCAGGTACCACCCGCTTATCCGTTATCGAGGTGTATTCGGAGCATACTATCTGTGTCTTGCCTGAATTCAACTTATATCCAGAATATCTTCCGAACTTTCTAGCCTCCACTTCAATTCCGCCTTCAACTTCCGCCCCATCTCTCTCCTGCCTTTCCCAGCCAAGGTAATAGAGAAGATCGTCAACAAACAGCTGACCACCTTCCTGGAAAACAACAACCTGCTCGACCCTTCACAAACCGGATTCCGAACCAACCACAGCACAGAAACCGCCCTCATCTCAGTCACAGACGACATCAGATCCCTGATGGACAGCAGTGAAACAGTCGCCCTCATTCTCATCGACCTCTCGGCTGCCTTCAACACCGTCTGTCACTGCACCCTAATCACCCGCCTCCGCTCCACCGGGATCCAAGGCCAGGCCCTGGTCTGGATCGCCTCCTTCCTCTCAAACCGTTCCCAAAGAGTTTACCTCCCCCTGTTTCGCTCAGAATCCACTGAGATCATCTGCGGCGTACCTCAAGGCTCATCACTCAGCCCGACACTCTTCAATGTCTACATGAGCCCCCTCACCAACATCGTACGCAAGCACGACATCATCATCACCTCCTACGCCGACGACACCCAACTTATACTCTCCCTCACCAAGGACCCCGCCAGTGCCAAGACCAACCTACAAGAGGGTATGAAGAACGTTGCAGATTGGATGAGGCTCAGCCGCCTAAAGCTGAACTCTGAAAAAACGGAAGTCCTCATCTTCGGCAACACCCCGTCCGCCTGGGACGATTCCTGGTGGCCCACGGCCCTCGGCACCGCACCGACCCCCACAGACCACGCCCGCAACCTCGGCTTCATCTTGGACCCTCTTCTCACCATGACCAAGCAAGCCAACGCCGTGTCCTCCGCCTGCTTCCTCACCCTCCGCATGCTCCGCAAGATCTTCCGCTGGATCCCCGCTGACACTAGAAAAACCGTGACCTACGCCCTCGTCACGAGCCGCCTGGACTACGGCAACACCCTCTACGCTGGGACCACAGCCAAACTCCAAAATCGCCTGCAACGCATTCAAAACGCCTCGGCCCGCCTCATCCTCGACGTACCCCGCAACAGCCACATCTCCGCACACCTGAGACACCTGCATTGGCTCCCAGTCAGCAAAAGGATCACCTTTCGACTTCTCACCCACGCACACAAAGCCCTCCACAACAAGGGACCGGAATACCTCAACCGACGCCTCAGCATCTACGTCCCCGCCCGCCTCCTCCGTTCCTCTGGCCTCGCTCTCGCTGCTGTCCCTCGCATCCTCCGCTCCACGGCGGGTGGGAGATCTTTCTCCTTCCTGGCGGCCAAGACCTGGAACTCCCTCCCCACCAGCCTCAGGACCACTCCGCTTTCCGGAGACTCCTAAAAACCTGGCTTTTCGAGCAGCAGTAACCCCCTCTTTCCCCTAGTGCCTTGAGACCCGCACAGGTGAGTAGCGCGCTTTATAAATGTTAATGATTTGATAATGATTTGATTTGAATTTCCTTGATGGCACCCTCCGGATCACTTGTTACTACGGCTACATCATCTGCAAAAGCAAACACCTTATACTCTTCCCCGTAGTAAATTAGTGACTTAATACCTATACATTCCTTCAGTTTAGATAAGAAGGGGTCAATATACAAGGCAAAAAGCAGAGGGGAGCATGGGCACCCCTGTCTAGTCCCCCTTGAGATTGAAATAATACCAGATTCCAAGCCCCCAACACAAACTCTAGCTTTAGGGGCTTCATATAGGGCTTTTATAGCTGTTATATACCCTATCCCTATCCCCTTCCACTTCAAATTTTCCCATAGGAAGTTCCACGACACTCAATCAAATGCTTTTTCAACATCTAATAATAGTAACCCAAGAGGTGTTCGATGCAGCTCTGCAAGATCGAACAGGGAGATTATTCTTCTTATATGATCAACCGTGTCTCTACCGGGAATAAATCTATGCTGCTTTTTACCAACTAAGGTAGCTATAACTGTTGCCAGTCTACTGGCTAGCACCTTTGCATAGATCTTCCTGTCTACATTCAGCAGCAAAAATGGCCTATATGAGCCGGGAAGGCCTTCTGGCTTATCCTTTTCTTTAACACTATATTATTAGCATGCTCCCATGATGAAGGTGCCTGACCTTCTTGTGCTTTACAGAAAGTGATGTGTACATCCCTCTTTATTTCTGTAAGGAAAACCTTGTAAAATTCCAGTGGTAAAGCGTCTGGTCCTGCAGCCTTCCCTGCTGCCAGGGAGCTCACGGCTTCAATTATCTCCTCAATTTGAAACGGTGTGTTCAATATCCTTTGTTCCTCGAGAGGAAGTCTCGTAGTTCTTAGTTCTCCTAAAAATCCTCTGACCTCCCTTTGCAATTGTTCAGAATATACTATATCTTCTCTGTATAAGTCTTGATAGTAATCCTTAAAGACCTCTATAATTTCCTCTGGCTTTACATGTTTCTGACCATTAACGTCAATAATATCTGGGCTATTTTTTTTACCGACTTTTGCCTTACGCGCCTGGCTAAAACTTTACCAGTTGTCTCACCATACTCATAATACTCAGTCTTGTGGCTTTGATAGTCAGCTGCAGCTGCCTTATTCAAATACGCATTCATTTTGGCTTTTAGCATCACAATCTGGGTCTGTGTGGGAGCATAATCTTCCTTGTTAATAATTTTTATAGCTAGCTCCCTCTCCCTCACTATGAGTCTTTCCTGAAGCTCTTTAACCTCTTTCCCCCTAGCCGTCTGCAGTCCCAAGCTTTAACTTAGAGTTTCACCCCTAACGGCAGCTTTAAATGAGTCCCACACCACCAATCTCTTTGCCGTATTTCTGTTAATATAAAAAAATTGGTGAATCCAAACTTTCATGTGAGATATATATCCTGGATCGACCAGCAGTTTCCTATCAAATGTCCAGACACTGCGTGGGCTTAATAGCCCCCTTACCAATATAGTAAAAATTAGCAGATTATGATCTGACAAGAATCTAGGTTTACATTCTATTCTAGCCCCTCGGATTAAACTACGCGAAATAAAGAAATAATCCAAGCGTACTAATTTCGCATGAGGGGAAGAATAATAAGTATAACCCTGGTCTGGAGCCATAATGTTCTCCCAGAAATCCATTAAGACATGATCCACCACCAGCCTTCTCAAGGCCTTCCATATTTTAGGTTTCCGTCCCTTATATTGGCTCCGGGTACCCATACTGTTATTGCCTACTTCTATATGAATATTTAAATCACCACATACTATTAATGGTAAAGGCCACCCTATTAATTCTACATTTAAAATATCTAAGACCTCGGCCTCATCAAGAATTGACTCATAAATAGTACAAAGAGTGAATTTGTGTGTGCTCACAGAAAATTCTACAAGAGCCCACCGCCCATCACTGCTTGCATGAGAACGGCAGAAATGAAAGCTACCAATTCTGGCTAGTATCGCGACACCCCGTGTCGCCACCTTCTGTCGAGTGCAAGCTAAAAGTGCTAGCCAAGTTCCTTTAACACTTCCCATCCATCCCATGGAATATGTGTCTCTTGTAAACAATATAAATCTGCTTTAATTAGTTTAAGGCCCGCTGCAACTCTTTTCCTTTTTTGGGGATTATTAAACCACAAATATTCACCGTGCAAATCCTTAATCTGCCTGCCATTCTTCCTTATCTTGTTGTACCATCACCACTTCACCTCTATTCCTTCCTCCACTAAAGCCTGCAGATTGTCTTTGCTCGAATCTCTCCTTAACCCTGTGTATCACCCTCCAACATGTCTTAACTAGGTTATTCCATACATCACTAACTGTCAGAATACCCCCCCACCCAGACTCCATCCATCCACCTCCCCAAACCCTTGCCTCCTTGCCCTCCTAATACCCCCCACTCCCCCCCTTCATGCCCTCCCCCACTACCCTTACCCTTACACCCTGTTTTTGGAAAGTATGGGACCCCACTGTCCCTAATGATGGAAGCGTGACCGCTCCAACCGTCCCGCCTTTGTCCGTTTGCACTTCATATATTAAGCCTCCGAGATCTCATTATGATCACCATAAAACCCTATATCTTATTCCCCTGTGCCTTATTTCCCAAAATTAATTTGTGTCATTGGAAGGGGGGGGGAGAAGAAATGAAGAAGCCAACCTAACACCTCCTTCCCCTCCTAGATCTCATCTCGTTTCCCATTCTCCTCTCTTTTCCTCCCCCCTCCATTTCTCTCCCATTAACCAGGTCCCCCTATCAAACACCCAAGCCACCCAAGAAATCCCTTGCTTTAGCCTCGGATGTAAAATACTGAGTCTTACTGTCCATTACCACCTTTAATTTACTGGGTTTAACAAAAAAGCCTGTGCCCCCTTATTTTGAAGAGGCTGAATTAGTTGACGGAGCCTCCATCTTTTTTCAACTGTCGTATGGCAAAAATCTGGCCTCACAAAAAATTCACACCCCCTGGCCTTACATCTAGAATTGGGTTAGGCACGGTCATAGAGAGCCTGTCTCGCCTGAAAATGAAGAAGAGAGATTAGCATTGCCATTGGCCTGCCGCTTCCTTCTGTAGATTATATCCCTGCCCTATTAAAGGGGAACCGGTGAGCTCTTTGAATCTCTCTGTCCCATTCCCATTGATGCAAATCTGGAAAGGCCTCTTTAAACAATGCACCATAAATCCATGTAGATCGGATCCTTCAACTCCTTCTGGTATGCCCAGTACTCGCAAATTATTGCATCTCAGTCTATCCTCTAAATCCGTCAATTTCCACTGAGTATCTTCAAGTTGTTTCTCCATAGTTTCCCGAGTCATTCTCTGGGATCCAACGTCATCTTCCAAGCGAGAGATTCGGGTTTCAGCCTCCTCCATACACGCAGTAAACTCTGAGCATGTTTTGGCTACCCGGCGGATTTGAGTTAGCATCTTACAGCAGGCTAGTTGGGTTCTGCGGCTCTCAATCTTTGACTCCTCTCGGTGATCCATAATACTTTGATATATGGTCTTTAATGAGACAGAGTTACATTGTTTTTCAATATTATCATGCAGAGTCAAATCTCCCTTGGAATAGTCCCATTGAAGACCCTTAGGGGGTGATTCAGACCTTGGCGGACGGCGGAGGCCGTCCGCCAAGGTTCCGCCGCCGAATGACCGCACTGCGGTCAAAAGACCGCGGCGGCCATTCAGACATTTCCGCTGGGCCGGGGGGCGCTCTCCAAAAGAGCGCCCGCCGACCCAGCAGAAATGCCCCTGCAACGAGGACGCCGGCTCAGAATTGAGCCGGCGTAGTTGCAGGGGTGCGACGGGTGCAGTTGCACCCGTCGCGTATTTCAGTGTCTGCAAAGCAGACACTGAAATACTTTGTGGGCCCTCTTACGGGGGCCCCTGCAGTGCCCATGCCATTGGCATGGGCACTGCAGGGGCCCCCAGGGGCCCCGTGGCACCCCCTACCGCCATCCTGTTCATGGCGGGTTTGCCGCCATGAACAGGATGGCGGTAGGGGGTGTCTGAATCCCCATGGCGGCGGAGCGCGCTCCGCCGCCATGGAGAATTCAATGGGGCAGCGGTAAACCGGCGGGAGACCGCCGGTTTACCCTTTCTGACCGCGGCTGAACCGTCGCGGTCAGAATGCCCTCGGGAGCACCGCCAGCCTGTTGGCGGTGCTCCCGTGGTCGGTGACCCTGGCGGTCACCGGCCGCCAGGGTCAGAATGACCCCCTTAGTATCCTGAGGTTTAGATAAATGTTTAATAGAGCCTGAATGTTCGCTCCTCTTCCTCTGTTTCTTCCTTACAGTGGCACTCTTGCCGCTCTCATGTAGTTCTTTACCCGACGTTAAAGAGGACATTTCAGAATCTGGTTCAGAGGAAATTTTATCTGCCTCAAAGTCCAATTGCTCATTACTTGACCAACTCGAGTGATCCGATAATGAAAAAAATGTATCACTCTGTATCATTTCCTTATCTCGGGGTGTGGCTAGCCGCGCCGTGTCCATTTTGCCATCATTTAATAGGCTTGCATTGGCCAGGTTTACCAAATCCTCTGTTGGGCTACCACCGTTACTGGCTTCGTTACGATCGGGGGATCGTTGTTATTGTCGTACAGTTTCTGTTTGTGTTAATGTCATGTCAGTTCGGAGATTATTCGTTAGGTCCACCTGATTTCCTGTGGCATGGTTCTTTAATTGCGATACATCTAAATTATAGTCTCTTGACCCCCCCCTCCTTCCTGTAAGGGGGGTCCTGCCCCAATCCCAGTCTCAATAAGCACAGATTGTTCTAACACAGCTAATGAGGCCATCGTTCCTGTTTCCCCCGGTGCTACCTCCCTGCTCTTCTAAACAAATCTGTCCAGCGAGGTGTTTTTAGATTTAGCACTCGTCTTTTCCCCCCGAGCCATGCTTTACCTCAGTTGTTGCACCCTGCCGGGTGGTCGTGCTAATCCTCAGCGGTTTTCCACGTCCTGTAGAAAACGCCGCTTTCGCCCCTTTAGGCGACATCCGTCTCCCGTTGATCCTCCAGTAAGTGTGTACTCCGCTACAGTGTAGCCAGTGAAACAGGCGCCGAAGGAAACAAAGTATCCTCGCGGTTCCAAAGGTCCGCGTCTGCCAAATTTTCCCCTTGTCAAAATCAGTGCACATTCCTCAAGGCAATCTCACGGGGAGCACCGGGCACAGGAAAATCGCTACGCTCAGACAGGATCGGGTTAGAGCAGACACTCACGGCCGTTTCACCTGGCCGCCATCTTGCTTTCCACTTCTCTAGAGACGGTTCAGCAGTTTTTGAGAAATATGTGCTTAAATAGGTTCTTTGGGTGGTCAGGAAGGGGTTAAATTGCTAGATATAGCTAGAATGTTGGTGTCCAGATGTACTCTGATTGGCCACTTTAAAGGGGACTGACTAGCTTTGATAGACTGGCCATAACATGAACATTTTATGGCAGTCATTACAGGACTCAGGGGCATGGTCCCTATTGGAATGCATTGTAGTAAATGCCAGGTTATGAGGGTCATAAAGCAGCACATATAAAGAGTGGTGACAGATTTTAGTCACAATATAAATCATTTGTTGGTGCTTCCATGCTTAATTTCAGGAATTGTGCTGTTTTAAGGTGATTTTACCTAGTGAAAAATGCTAATGCTCTGCTGGGAAGTTATTATCCATGTTGGAAGGAAACTAGTTTTCTCTCATGATTTTCACATGGAGCTGCTGCAACAGCTAAAATGAGAGCACATTTTCTACAAGTTCACACTGTTTTCCTCATTGAAAACAGTGTTGTTCATAAAAAGAGTTGATAGTTGTCCTACACGGACCTCCAATTCCTCATCCTTACTGAGACATGGAGGGGTGCATTGTTTGTACATTTATAACTTACTTCAAATCCAATTGGCACAAAATTTTAAGTCTGTTGCCTCCTCTGATGTTTCTTGTGATCCTGTTGATCCCAAAGCAGCATTTTCTTTTGGAAAATAAAAAATAAAATGCTCCCCTCATCATGGGAGTGTCCTCCCATGGCAAGGCTGGCTTTTAGCAGTTTTCGATGTCCCTTACCGCCAGGGGTTTGCTGGCCGTGACAGCAATGAAAGCTGACCTCTAGTTCCACCCATCTACATTAGGTGAGCAGTCTGCCTCCGAAGGCCTGTATTCCGTAAAGCTGTTGGAGGGGTTTGAACATGGCAGAGATGGAGCAGTCTCTGCCATGATTAAACCTTATGTCAACCGCATATAAATTTGGCAGATGGACCATTATATTGGCGGTATACAAACTCCGTCGTTCATTGCGACGGAGTATCTATACCGCTAATATATAAATCATTCCCCACAAATGACAAACCAAAAACACTGAAATTTGCCAGTTATACTTTATTGAACTAACTATACATTGTGCCCCCACAATGCACTGCTTATGACATTTTACATAACTCATTGCTTGTTAAATGACATCATTGACTGATTACTTTGAGGTTTGTTTTTACATGTACATTAAGGTTTTATAATCAGAGGTAACCATAACTTCACTTTTACCTTTGGTTATGTATCTGTATAGGTATATGTATGTATATATGTATATATATATATATATATATATATATACATATATATATATATATATATATATATATATATATATATATGTATGTATATATATATATATATATATATATATATATATATATATATATATATATATATATATATATATATATATTCACATATATATGAACATATATACATACACACACACACACTTATATATTCACTGAAAAAAACAAAGGTTAGGTCCGGAAATTACTCATACAAAACCATACAAATTCAGCAGTTACAGTAAGGGTTATTTCAAGTAACTATATCTCGCGCCCTAAGGTAACTATAACTCGCGCAGTCATCATGCACAGTTTTCTCATCAATAATTTTATTGCAAATGTTGCGGTGATAATATCAAAGATGCCATAGAAGTTGTCATCAGTGATATAATATAAAGTAATTAGCTGTGTATGGCGAAAGCGCGAGTTATAGTTACCTAAGGGCGCAAGTTATATTTACTTGAAATAACTCTAGCTATAACTGGTGAATTTTTATGGTTTTGTACAAGTAAATTCAGATCCTAACTATAACGTCCCTGTAAATTTAGTTTTTTTTAGAGAATTTCTATGTTTTTTTTTTATGTGAAGTAATTTTAATTAGTATACGTTAATTCAGCCACCACCGTGCACAGCCTTTGTCTGTGCTCAGCCGGGGTTGGCCACAGGGTCTGTCTCTGTGAGTGGGTGCATGAATGTCTGAGTGGGTCTGAAAATGGGTATATGAGTCTATCAGTGGGTCGGAGTGGGTGCATAAGTGGGTGTGTGAGTGGGCGCATAAGTCTCTGAGTGCATGTATGAGTGAATGAACTAGTGTATGAATGAATCTGTTAATGCTTTTTAAACATTTTTTTAACCTTTTCAATAATATTCCTGAATATCACGCATGGTGAAGAAAAATCATTTTAAACTCATAATTTGACCCTCACACACACCTGTATCACACCCCAGGGATCAGGGTACCTCCACGCAGACCCCTTATGCTACTTTTTATTTTGTTTTTCAGGCCGGGGACCATGTCCTGGACCTTAAAATGGCAGCTGCAACTTTCTGTTCAGGTTGTGGCCAGTCAATTACAACGCTTCTAATAGCATGCGCATTCGGAAATATTTTCGAATATTCACGAATATTTATGAATTATTCGTGACCCTAGTTATGCAAATTTGGATTTTCTTTAATTTCTCATAAACTACTGAACAGATTTACACCGAATAACAAAATGAGCCTTCGGAGGACCAAAGGCTACCTTTTTGCCAAATTTGGTGTAATTCTATCCAGAGGCTCAGGCTGCAGGAGTGTCTAAAGAGTCTAAGGGAAATTAACAATGGAAAAACAACGTTTTTGACCCCCCCACTTTTTTCTTGGCCCCCACTTGACGGATCACCCCGAAACTTTCCATGTGCAACAAGAATCACCGGCACACTTTTTAAAAACATTTTCGTGAAGATTCGTCAGACATGGTTATAACTATAACTACTTATTGGCGAACCCCAGTAGGTAATATATGTGTGTGTATATAGATATACATCTATATATATGTGTGTGTGTATATATATGTACATATATATATATATCTGCAGATACTCCAAGTCGGCTGTGATGGTATGCTATCGAAAGTCGCTAGTGCTCGTTGCAGCTTAACAGCCCATGTGCCTTACATCCAGGTAATGCGCTTCAAAGTAAAAACACAACGGTACTCCCAGAAAGTGTGCAAGTTTAAGTTCTATAGGTTGAACTCAACCTACACATTTCAGACCTCCTGGGACCTTGGTCACAGTTGATATGTAACATTTTCCATTTCCTTTTTAACACATACATGATAAATAGAACATAAACACTGATTATCAGAGAATGTGCCTCCGTTTTTTCACCTCCACTGCGGCCGTTGTAGTATGTTTGATTGAATCGTTTTTCTCATTTATATCAAATCCAAACTAGGCCTGGGTGTAAAACTCCACTCCGCCAGCAGAGTTTGTGGAATTTGGGCACTTCATGCTACGTGGAGTAGCGTGGAGTTCCCAAATTCTGCACACCGGTGTGGAGCAGAGTTTGTTCAATCTTGAAGGATTGTGTTTTGGCACTCTCACACGAATGCAGCGATACTTCCGGGCCGCTAGCAAGCATGCGCAAGACTTTGCATTCGCTCACGCTGCTTCTGGCCTTGCCGGTGGCCAAAACAGGGCCGCTTGCGAGAGCGAAATCACTTCTGCAGTAGATTTCCTACTCTAGCGCCACTAAATCTAATCAAAAAGAGATTTTGCTTAGATTTTCTTCTCTAACGGACTCCGCAGTTTGTTTTTCAGATTGAAAGGCCTTTTTTTCCAAACAGGAAGTGCATCAGAGATTCCAACTTCCTGTTCCTGTCTAGCAGGCTCCTCGCAGTGCTTTGTTCATCTCCTTATCACTTTTCACTTGGATTCTAAGGTGGAAGGATCACTCTCTTTAATACATCTTCATATTTAAGAACTAGGGCCTGATTACGAGCTTGGCGGATGGGATACTCCGTCACAAATGTGACAGATATCCACCCTCCATTTTACAAGTTTCATAGGAAATAATGAAACTTGTAATACGGCGGACAGGATATCTGTCACTTTTGGGTCAGAATATCCCATCAGCCAAGGACGTAATCAGGCCCATGTTTTATAAAAACACCCAAGTAAGTTCCAAAACTATTGAAGAAGAGTGTTGTTTGCTTGCTTGGGCATGCACCAGTATTTCTTTGTACTTTAATTTGATTTAGAAAATTTATAGTGGTGGGTGGCCTGCAGTGTAGGTACAGGTCTAGTTATTTATTTAGCATTTTATCGACTTTTCATCTTTTATAAAGGAAAATTGTTGCACACCTTAGTACCAATCCTTTTCTACATGTTTGTAACATTTGCAATATTATTTTATAATGTGGCCTAGAATTTCAAAGGGCCACTTTGACAGTAGGCCCAGCACTAGTAGTCATCAGTGCATGAAATACACATTTTGGTGGTATATGTTTTTAAAACTTCATTTAGGGCAGCGATGGCATTGGATTAAATGTAAAATCTTGGCTATTTGCATTTCAATTTTTTTTGCAAAAGTGTATCTATTGTGGGGTAATATTTGATGGCATAGGAGGATGTTTTTTGATTATGTGGCTGACAGCCATGTTGTGCATGTAACCAGTGTCCCTTTGCCATAGGCTTGCATATGTTCTTTGTTTGCAGCGCCTCCTTGCTCCTTGTTGTTTGACCTTGTGGCTGGCAGACATTTTGTGCATGCAGCCAGTGTCCCTTTTCCATAGGCTTGCATGTGCTCTTTGTTTGCCATGCCTCCTTGCTCCTTGCTGTTTGACCATGCAGCTGGCAGCCTTTTGTGCATAAAGCCAGTGTCCCTTTGCAATAGGCTTGCATGTGTTCTTTATTTGCCATGCTTCCTTGCTCCTTGTTGTTGTTTGACCATTTGGCTGGCAGCCATTATCTCCATCCACCCAGTGTCCCTTGACTTAGACGTTCATGTGTTCTTTGTTTGCCAGGCCTCCTTGATCCTTATTGTTTGACCCTGTGGCTTGCTGGTAGCCATTTTATACATCCAGCCAGTGCCCCTTGCCACAGGCTTGCATGTGTTCTTCGTTCTCTATGCCTCCTTGTTTGCAGTTGTTGTTTGACCATGTGGATGGTAGCCATTTTGTGCATGCAGCCAGTGTTCCTTTGCCATAGGCTTTGTTCCCCATGCCGCCTTGTTCACAGTTGTTATTTTACCATGTGGCTGGGTGCTATTTTGTCCATCCAGCCTGTGTCCCTTTGCCATAGACTTGGATGTGCTCTTCTTTGTCCTCCATGCCTCCTCCTTGCTCCTTGTTGTTTGACCATGTGGCTGGCTGGCTGCCATTTTGTCCATCCAGCCAGTGTCCCCTGCCATAGGCTTGCATGTGTTCTTTGTTCTCTATTGCTCCTCCTTGCTCCTTGTTGTTGTTGTTTGACCATGTGGCTGGCTGGCAGCCATTTTGTCCATCCAGCCAGTGTCCCCTGTAATAGGCTTGCATGTGTTCTTTGTTCTCCATGCCTCCTCCCTGCTCCTTGTTGTTTAACCATGTGGCTGGCTGGCAGCCATTTTGTGCGTGCAGCCAGTGTGTCTTTCACAAAGGCTTACATGCAAACATTGTTAATTATTGATCATTTGTTTTTTACGTTTCTATGTTATTTTTTCTATTGTTATTTTTTATTTTTTATTTTTATTTTACTTCATTATTCATTTATTTTTTAAATGTTTTTATTTCTTTTATTCAAATTTTTATATTTCAGTTTTAATTTTTTTTAATATTTTTGTAGCTTTTTTATTTTTTTATTTAAAATTTGTAATTTCTTTTTTATTTTCATTTTTATATTTTAGTATTTATTTTGTCTAATTTTTTTGTAATTTGTTTTCTTTTTCTTTTTAATTTAAAATTGTTTAATTTATTTTTTATTTAAGTTTTTGTATATTTTTTATTCTTTTAATAATTTTTTATTTGTATTTAATTCTGCATGTTGCCTTTATCCATCCATACACATCCATCCATCCATCCACCAAAGACACTCAGCTGTGTACAGCATTCGGTTTCTTTAGGTGTAATTCCATTTCCTCCAGGCGACCCTGGTTTCCATAGCACGGCAGACAAATCAACAGCATAATTCATTTTGTTAATGAGTATTTTGTTTCCCCCTGGACCACCACGCCGCCATAGGTCATTTAAAGGATTATTCCATTTACTCATGCATCTCTCTCTGACTACCCCAGGTGTCTCCTTTAAAACAGATGGAGATAAAGCAAAGAGCTAGATCTGCCTGTTGTGCTGGCTGATTTGAAATGCATTTTTTATGGTGTGGTGGTGTGGTTTGCCTTTCCAATGTTTGATTAAATAGGTGTATTACATAAGTGACTAATGGCTCTAAGATTGCATTTCTCTTTACTATTTCAACTTTTTTTTTATAAATGTATTTTTTTTATGTCTTTTGCCTTTACAATGTTTGATTAAATAGATGTATTACATAAGTAACCAACCACTCTGGTATTGCATTTCTCTGTACTATTTGAACTATTTAAAAAAAAAACTTTTTTGCATGTCTCTGTATTATTTCAACCTGCAACAATGCCACGTTTCACTGACTACATGTTTTTCTTGCTTGGTTGCTTTTAGGTGCACAAGAGGAGAGACCCCACATCACCCACAGTACTGCCAAAGAGAAGGCTACACATTACTTCAGTCCACAGGCATCAAACTCTTTTGCTTGTGCATCTTAGTGCTACTGCCAACGAAGAGCTTAAGATATCCCCCAAAGAAAGTTGCCCCAAAGGAAGTGGCCATTGAGAAGAAGCAGCTTTACACCAGTGGTGTGCCACCGCAACCTTTTTTGGGAGATGTGTGCCTGCCACACCTGCCTCCCGGGAGGAACCTGGGAGCAGCACTCCTGCATCAACAGCACCATCTCCAACCCAAGCCCAAGACCATGTCTGTCAGTGAGGCAGCCACTGCAATCATGGCAACTCTGATGAGCAGTGGTATTGAATTGGATTTGTCCCTTTCACATAATAGTACCCAATCATTTCAGGAAACAGAGCAAAGTGGATAGCAGACGCAGCCAGATCGTCCCGAGGTTGGAGCAGACCTGGAGGTCGAGCTTTCTGCTGAGGAAGAAACTCTTCTTTTAGAGTCAATGGCTCCCAGTCCTCCAGCAAGAAAAAGGAAGGGTACTACTCCACCATCTTCTCCAAGCAACACTTCTGATGAAGATGATAGGAACTTGGAGTGGACCCCTGCAGAGTCCAGGAGACACCAGGAGAGACACGGGCAAAGAAAAGTTCCAGAAAGACTTAGAATCATGGAAGGGAATGATGATAATGAGGATGATGACAACGAGCCAGTCAATGTGGGAGCTGGCACAGAGGAGTCCAACATTACTATCCAACCTGCTCTGAGGGATGCAGCATAGGCAGCAATGGCAGCTCACACATTTGTAAGACCCCAGCAGAGACCTGCACCAACCCGTACCTCAGTAGAAGTATGCACTGCAGAAAGGCAATCGACACACCCACCTAGATCCAGTTGTTCTTTGGCCATCGGCAGTGGCCCATTAAGAAAGTACTCCTCCCCAGTTTGGGACTGTTTTACTATTAGCAAACAGGAGGAGAACATTGCCATATGCTCCATCTGCCACACAAGTGTTCGCCAAGGTAAGCCAGGTTCACATTATGGTACTGGAGGCCAGATGACCCATATGAAAAAACATCTCAAAGGTGGTTGCAGTGGTGAAGGTGAGAAGAGCCTGGAAACATTGAGTACAACTGGTCCCCCGTAGAGTGCTGGAATCACCCTCCTCAGCAACCTTTCAATGGCTCAGGAAGACTCAGAGTCAGATGCAGACACCACAGAATATGGTAACTGCACAACAATGTGCATTGAGACTACCACCACCTATATCTCAAAAGTCAACTGTGTCCGTGGTCCCACAAAAGAAGAAAATCTAGCCTACAATTATGAACATGTTTAGGCAGGAGGAGCCCTACGACCGCAACCACCCAATGGCATGTTTGTACAATGAGAAGCTAGCAAGAATGTTAGCACTGGATCTCCTACCTTTTTCTTTTATAGAAGGACTGGAATTCTTATAGTTTTTTGACAGCCCCTGTCCAAAATGGAAGGTTCCAAGTCGGACCTATGTTGCCAGAGTTGCTGTTCCAGCCCTGCATCATGATGTGCTGCCATTGAATGGAAAAGCTTTGCAGCAAAGTGTTGTCTACACTACCTACCTGATGACAAACATGTGGACTAGTTGTCAGGTGACCGATTACATGTGCATCACTGCACACTGGATCTCTTTTGTGGTGGTAAAGCAAAAGCTATCTACAGGTGTTGGCTCTGAAGTAATTTTTAAGAGAATTTGGCGGCATGCAACAGTAGCCATGTCTGCCATGGAGAAATCACGCAGAGGTGCAAACCTTGCAGGAATTTATTAGCAAGGTGTCTGAATGGCTGCACCCCGAGGTCTTCGAATTGGATTTGTTGCCATGGACAATGGCAGTAATATAGTCAAGGCCATGGCAGATGGTGGTTATTTTAGGGTCTTGTGTTTGGCGCACTGCATCAACCTGGTTGTGTAAGACTTTCTTTAAAAAAAAGACATAGACGGCAACATACTGACCACCTGCAGACACATCTGTACTTATTCCAGCCATTCTTTTAAAGCGTGGAAACAGTTGCTGATTATTCGGGGTGGTAACAGAGTACCAGTTAAAGCCCTGATACAGGAGGTGTCAACACGTTGGAACTCAACCTATTATATGTTGCAACCTCTGTTTGAGCAATACAAACAGATCAATGACTATGTCATTCAAAAAGGAGGTGATGCAATTGGGAAAGCTATGACCATGGATGCAGGCAAATGGGGCATAGTCAAATGCCTCACAGAGATGCTGCTCCGTTTTGAGGTTTTCACACAGGAAGTTATCAAGGAGGACAGTACGATGGGTCAAACTATTCCGCTATTTTATCTGGAAAATAAGTTACGAAATTTAGTTCTAACAAATTAAATACAACCACAATAGATTATTACAGTTCTATCTTCTTCTATCATTCACTTTAGGAATTTTGTTGGTTGTTAGAAAAGCACGGTAGACAAATGAACCGCAGAACTAAGTCACTGAAGTGCAATAAAGGGGTGGAATACTTTGGTTAATCCAGGAGAGCCTATGGTGGGGTCTTGGTTGGCAAATGCAATAAGCATGAACAAGGAAAAAAATGTTCTCAAACATGCGTAGAAAAGTTGGCTTGGGCATGCAATCATGTCGGTAGAGTGCCTGTCCTAAAAATCTGTCCTCTAGTATTAAGTACCAGTCTGAAAGATATATAAGGGGAGAAGGGAAAGTTAAGCTTAGAAACAAAGCAGAAGAAAGCTAGTTCAGGCAGGAGGAAGTCAGGTACAGAAGAAACATGTAAAATAGAAAAATGCAGTGATACCAAGAAATTAACAAAGCTTACATAAAAGGAAAATAAGTACAAAAAAGTTAGAAAGGCAGTGTAAAACTAAAAAGAAACATTTTTTGAAATGAGAAGAGGTGAAAAATAAAATTAGGGAAATGATAATAATATAACAGGAAGACTTACTGGGGCCAGCAGATCTGCCAGCATCCGCATTGGTGGTGGGACTGGCACCCTCATCTCTTCCTGGACCTGCCAGCAGTTTTGGGTGCTGAGGTGCGAAATAAATGAAAATAAAAAGAAAATTAGTGGTACCCTTAATCTCCTCAAAATTAATTTCTTTGACAATCAGAGGCAAACACAGTAACCTTGTACTTTTCTAAATCAGTTTGCCTAGTATGATGGACTCAACTCGAGTTGGCCTATTACTTTCCTAATTCCTACATCTAAGAACTACTCCAAAATTTCCTAAACTACAGGCCATATTTACAAACTTTTGATGCAGGGCAGCACCGCAAACCTTCATGCAGCGCTGTGGCAAAATGCGACGTATATACAACAGGTATGGCACATTCCTGTCCTTTTCCCCTGCATTGGTGCACAATGGGCTGCCATGAGCCAATGCAGGCACCATGCTGCAAGGGTGCCTGCATTGAGGGGATGATTGTTTTTGTGCGAAAGGGACACCTTT
This sequence comes from Pleurodeles waltl, assembly GCF_031143425.1. Taxonomy (NCBI): domain Eukaryota; kingdom Metazoa; phylum Chordata; class Amphibia; order Caudata; family Salamandridae; genus Pleurodeles; species Pleurodeles waltl. Next base: position 206,524,251 of record NC_090446.1, read on the forward strand.
TCCTTTTTCTATGTGTGCTGCAGATTTCATCACACATAGAAAGAAGGAAAAAGCAAGAAGAAATAAAGGTATATCTCCTCTTTGCGTCCCACTTATGCCTCCCCTGGGGAGGGGTTGGCTTTTTACGCATTCCAACGTTTACAAAAACTTGTAAATCTGGGAGTGTGTCAAACGCCATGGGTGTTACGTGGGAACACCCACTGTAACACCAATGGCATGCCTCCCTTTCGTAGGGTGAGCCAACACAGTGACTTGACCTGCATTGACTCATTCCACATTTACAAGGCCATGAAGAGCCATGCGGGGTGGCTTAACCTGGCTTTGTTAATATGGCCCTGCAGTGTGCGCCACCAGACCGTCCCTAAACATGTCTTCCGGTGGTGCAAAGGGCATTGTAAATAAATATGTCCCTACATTTACAAATATGTACCACTAAAAATGCATTCATATTGCAACAAATGATCTTTGCTTCTCAACACCCTTTGATGGCGTGACCCAGCCTCCATTTTTTTCAATGCATAGAGACATACAGACTATGATGAAATCATACTACCCATTCACCAGGAGATTCCGATTGGGAGGGACTGCATAAGCTACACAAAGAAAGGCACAGAGAAGGGAATTCTATCTCACTGATATTACTTATTAGTATTACCACTACCTTATTCTTCTTGGTGGTGACAGGAGGAGTCTCTGTCTGCATGGCTTCTTAAATAATCAGTCTAAACACGTGCCCACATATACAATTAGGAAGCGCCGCAGCTGACTCACCATGCTACCTCAAAATGCATCACATAATAACTAAACGAAACCTTAACTTACCTCTGAGAGTCAGCACTGGTATTAGAATAAAAAAAGCATTGTAGAACAACACACACAACAATAAATAACTATCACTCACCAAGACCCGGCACCTCAATGTCCAGCAGGTCGAGCATGTCCTGTTCTGTGGTCGATTATGTCCACGCAACGGTACATCAACAGCTGCTGGGTTTGTTGGCCCCAAGTGTGGTGACAAACCAACATATGCACCCTCCTCCACAGCAATCAAGGCTCTCGAAGGGTGTAACCTCTCCTAGGCCTGCCGCCAGCATGGAGGGAAAGTGGCGCTGCACAAAAAAAACTAGTGCTGCCACCTCCTTCGCGCTAAAGATGGCCTAAGGCTGCACCCCTTGATGGCACAGCCCCCCACAAGGTAGGCGGCTGCTGCTACTTCCCTACTCTGCCATGGTGCTGGGCAGAGTGGGGTAAAGAAGAAGAGAAGAAAAGAAGAGGGTAGGAAGGAAGAAAATAAAGGGAAAATAAACAAACATACAAAAAGTCACCCAAAAACAAAAAAAAACAAAAAATACAGATTCAGAAAAAGAGTATGTAATGAAATAACTCAAAAAGAGGGGTAGATTAGTTCGGAGGGTAGAGGATTACAAAGATAAATCGGAATTTCACTCTGTATATGGCCCAGGACCATATACAGAGTGAAAAACTAGATGGCCGCACCCTTGCAAACCGAGTGGTGTTGTTCTTGTGCAATCTTCAAAACCGTCAAACGCAATGCGAATGGGCGCCACAGAGAACTCCGCTCGCATGCGGAACTCCATGTAGCACGGCAGAGTTTTTTTCACCACTTCGCCGAGTTCGGCGTAGTGTGACCCCACGCACTCCACCCAGGTCTTTTGTAGAGACATTATTGTATTCAGGGACACTGAAATTTTGCGGCAGGAGAGGGTCTGTTAAACCTATCCAAATGACCAATATATACAGTCAGGGATTAGTCTCCTTCCTTCTTTATTTCACTGTTTGTAATCCTGCCTTTAATCCTGCCCCGGTTAGACAAAATAAAGTTAGAGAGTCTGACCAGGTGCTGTCTGTTGTGATGTGTGAGGGGATGTGTTGGTGTGTGTTGTTTGAGGTGCGTGGATGTTGTATAAGTGATGGTGTTTTGTGTCTGTGGATGCTGGTGTTGTGTTAGCTAATCTTTCTCTCAGGCCTTCTTTCAAATTTTTGGTTGTAAGGGTTAGTGGGTAATGTGGGTGTGTGCTTTATATTGGATTGGGTGTGTGGGTGTGGTGTGTGTATGTGTATCAGGTGTGTGCATTTTGAATTGTCCAATGTAGTTGTGTTTTGTAAATGTGTGTGTATTTTGAGCGCAGCGGTGTGTACCGCCAATGGATTACCGTGGTTGAAAGACCGCTGCGTTGATTCGTGGTTCATGATAGTGTGGGCGAATTCTTGTTGGCATGATGGTGTGGGTTTTGGTATCAGCAGTTTATCACTGACCTTTGGTGTGGCGGACTTGTGTGGGTGTCTGTATTGTGGCGGATTCCGAGCTGTGGGTCGTAATACCTGTAGTGGAAGTCCGCCGCCGCAACTGTCCGCCGCCGCAACTCAGCGACCCTTGACCCAAGGGTAGGTCGCTCCCCCTGCCGCTGCAGCTCCTCCAGGTTCCTGAGACCCACCCCACAGTAAGTACCCCCCACCTCCCAGCCCCTCGTTCTGCCCCGCGCTACTCACCCTCTCTCCTGCTCCTGCTTCTTTTCCTCTTTCCTTCTTCTCTGTTCTTCCTCCTCGCTCCTCGTCTGTGTCTGTATTCTTCTTCTGTACTCCTCTTCTCCCCGTCTTCTCTCCTCTTCTCTTCTTCCTCATCTTCTGCTGTGGTATTCTGCACCCTGTTTCTTCGTTTTTTGTATCTCCCTCCGTGTTCTTCTGTGTTCTTCTGTGTTCCTCTGTCTTCTTCTGTCTTCCTCTGTCTTCTTCTGTCTTCCTCTGTCTTCTTCTGTATTCTTCTCTGTTCTTCTGTACTCCTCTCTGTTCTTCTGTTTTCTTCTGTGTGTCTTTTGCTCTTCCGGTCTTCTGCTCTTCCGGTCTTCAGTCCTTCCGGTCTTCTGCTCTTCTGTTCTTCTTTTCTTCTGCTCTTCTTTTCTTCTTGTCTTCTGCCTTCGGCTCTTCTGCCTCCTCCGTCCTCTTCTCCCCGCGCCTGCCCTCCTGCTCCTGCCTCATCCCCCTCCCCCACTCGCATCCCCCCCTCTATCTCCCCTATCTAACCCGTTCACTTTCTTCCTCCCTCACTCCTCCTATCTACCTATCTCTCCATCTCTCTATCCCACTATCCAACTCCCTCACTCTCCACCTCCTCCTATCTTCCTATCTTCCTATCTCTCTATCTTTTTCCCTATCTATCGATTTCTCTATCTACCTTTTCTCTCTACCTATTTCTCTATCTCTCCCCCCCTCCCGCCACCCCCTCTATTACCTATCTTCCTATCCCCTCACTCTACCTCTCACCCTCACCCACCTCTACAACCCCCCCTCCCCTATCTTCACAACCCTACACCTATCTTTCTCCCTAATCTCCTAAACCTCCTAACACTCTCCCCCCTCCACCCTTAAACCCCCCTCCCCCAGCTCTTCTCACTCTACCTGTCCCCCCCCTCCCTCGCGCTTTCCCGCCGCGACCTCCTGCACGCCCCGCCCCCCAGCTCCCATTCGCCCCCAGCTGACCCCTCCCCCCCCTCCTACCTCATATGGCGGCCGCTGCGCGACAGTGGTAGCGACCCTTGACCCAAGGGTAGGTCGCTCCCCCTGCCGCTGCAGCTCCTCCAGGTTCCTGAGTTCCTGAGACCCACCCCACAGTAAGTACCCCCCACCTCCCAGCCCCTCGTTCTGCCCCGCGCTACTCACCCTCTCTCCTGCTCCTGCTTCTTTTCCTCTTTCCTTCTTCTCTGTTCTTCCTCCTCGCTCCTCGTCTGTATTCTTCTTCTGTACTCCTCTTCTCCCCGTCTTCTCTCCTCTTCTCTTCTTCCTCATCTTCTGCTGTGGTATTCTGCACCCTGTTTCTTCGTTTTTTGTATCTCCCTCCGTGTTCTTCTGTCTTCCTCTGTGTTTTTCTGTCTTCCTCGGTGTTCTTCTGTCTCCCTCTGTGTTCTTCTGTATTCTTCTCTGTTCTTCTGTCTTCCTCTGTCTTCTTCTGTCTTCCTCTGTGTTCTTCTGTATTCTTCTCTGTTCTTCTGTACTCCTCTCTGTTCTTCTGTGTTCTTCTGTGTGTCTTCTGCTCTTCCGGTCTTCTGCTCTTCCGGTCTTCAGTCCTTCCGGTCTTCTGCTCTTCTTTTCTTCTGTTCTTCTTTTCTTCTTGTCTTCTGCCTTCGGCTCTTCTGCCTCCTCCGTCCTCTTCTCCCCGCGCCTGCCCTCCTGCTCCTGCCTCATCCCCCTCCCCCACTCGCATCCCCCCCTCTATCTCCCCTATCTAACCCGTTCACTTTCTACCTCCCTCACTCCTCCTATCTACCTATCTCTCCATCTCTCTATCCCACTATCCAACTCCCTCACTCTCCACCTCCTCCTATCTTCCTATCTTCCTATCTCTCTATCTTTTTCCCTATCTATCGATTTCTCTATCTACCTTTTCTCTCTACCTATTTCTCTATCTCTCCCCCCCTCCCGCCACCCCCTCTATTACCTATCTTCCTATCCCCTCACTCTACCTCTCACCCTCACCCACCTCTACAACCCCCCTCCCCTATCTTCACAACCCTACACCTATCTTTCTCCCTAATCTCCTAAACCTCCTAACACTCTCCCCCCTCCACCCTTAAACCCCCCTCCCCCAGCTCTTCTCACTCTACCTGTCCCCCCCCCCCTCCCTCGCGCTTTCCCGCCGCGACCTCCTGCACGCCCCGCCCCCCAGCTCCCATTCGCCCCCAGCCGACCCCTCCCCCCCCCTCCTACCTCATATGGCGGCCGCAGCGCGACAGTGGTAGCGACCCTTGACCCAAGGGTAGGTCGCTCCCCCTGCCGCTGCAGCTCCTCCAGGCTCCTGAGTTCCTGAGACCCACCCCACAGTAAGTACCCCCCACCTCCCAGCCCCTCGTTCTGCCCCGCGCTACTCACCCTCTCTCCTGCTCCTGCTTCTTTTCCTCTTTCCTTCTTCTCTGTTCTTCCTCCTCGCTCCTCGTCTGTATTCTTCTTCTGTACTCCTCTTCTCCCCGTCTTCTCTCCTCTTCTCTTCTTCCTCATCTTCTGCTGTGGTATTCTGCACCCTGTTTCTTCGTTTTTTGTATCTCCCTCCGTGTTCTTCTGTGTTCTTCTGTGTTCCTCTGTCTTCTTCTGTCTTCCTCTGTCTTCTTCTGTCTTCCTCTGTGTTTTTCTGTCTTCCTCGGTGTTCTTCTGTCTCCCTCTGTGTTCTTCTGTATTCTTCTCTGTTCTTCTGTCTTCCTCTGTCTTCTTCTGTCTTCCTCTGTGTTCTTCTGTATTCTTCTCTGTTCTTCTGTACTCCTCTCTGTTCTTCTGTGTTCTTCTGTGTTCTTCTGTGTGTCTTCTGCTCTTCCGGTCTTCTGCTCTTCCGGTCTTCAGTCCTTCCGGTCTTCTGCTCTTCTTTTCTTCTGTTCTTCTTTTCTTCTTGTCTTCTGCCTTCGGCTCTTCTGCCTCCTCCGTCCTCTTCTCCCCGCGCCTGCCCTCCTGCTCCTGCCTCATCCCCCTCCCCCACTCGCATCCCCCCCTCTATCTCCCCTATCTAACCCGTTCACTTTCTACCTCCCTCACTCCTCCTATCTACCTATCTCTCCATCTCTCTATCCCACTATCCAACTCCCTCACTCTCCACCTCCTCCTATCTTCCTATCTTCCTATCTCTCTATCTTTTTCCCTATCTATCGATTTCTCTATCTACCTTTTCTCTCTACCTATTTCTCTATCTCTCCCCCCCTCCCGCCACCCCCTCTATTACCTATCTTCCTATCCCCTCACTCTACCTCTCACCCTCACCCACCTCTACAACCCCCCCTCCCCTATCTTCACAACCCTACACCTATCTTTCTCCCTAATCTCCTAAACCTCCTAACACTCTCCCCCCTCCACCCTTAAACCCCTCTCCCCCAGCTCTTCTCACTCTACCTGTCCCCCCCTCCCTCGCGCTTTCCCGCCGCGACCTCCTGCACGCCCCCGCCCCCCAGCTCCCATTCGCCCCCAGGTGACCCCTCCCCCACCTCCTACCTCATATGGCGGCCGCTGCGCGACCGCACCGCTGGCGCGCCGGAGGCGCGCCAGAGGCAAGCCCGTCTGCGCCCGTCCGCGCCTGGCCCGCGCCCAGCGCCATGACCCCTGGTCCCCAGCGCTCCCAAGCCCCGATGATCCGCTATGACCCCACCACCCTCCATGCCCTCAACCCAGGACGCTCCAACACCTGCTTCCAAGCTCACCCCAAACGCACCCATGGACCCTTCGCCTGCAACTCCTGCAAACGCATCTTCCACCACGCAACAACTACGACCACAAGCCCACGCGCCATCAACCACCTCAAGTGCATCCTAGTCAACGCTCGCTCCATTCACAAACACGCCGTTGAACTCTGGGACCTCCTAGACTCCACAGCACCGGACGTCGCCTTCATCACGGAGACCTGGATGAACGCCTCCTCTGCTCCAGACATCGCCACCGCCATCCCCGAAGGCTACAAGATCTCCAGGAAAGACCGCACCAACTAAGTAGGAGGAGGCATCGCCATCATCTTCAAAGACTCCATCAGCGTCACCACCTCCACTGAAGACTCCCCTCTTGCCGCTGAACACCTGCATTTTCAGATTCGCACCGACCCGAGGACCACCCTCAGAGGATCCCTCGTCTACCGTCCTCCCGGACCTCGCGCCCCTTTCAGCGACACCATCGCCGACTTCATCTCCCCGCACGCCCTCGCCTCACCGGACTACATCCTCCTAGGCGACCTCAACTTCCATCTGGAACAAAACAACGACCCCAACACCACCACCCTGCTCGACAACCTCGCCAACCTCGGCCTCAAACAACTGGTGAACACTGCCACCCACATCGCCGGACACACACTCAACCCTATCTTCTCCGCCAGCAAACACGTCTTCTTCAGCCATGCCTCCGCCCTTCATTGGACCGACCACAGCTGCGTCCACTTCACATTCCGACGCGAGACCCGCCACCTCCGCACTCAACCCATCCCTCGCCGACAGTGGAACAAGATCCCTGAAGAGCAACTCTTCGCCGCACTCGCCGCCAACCAACCCACCCTCACCACCGACCCCAACGTCGCAGCCCTCAACCTCACAAACTGGATCTCCAACTGCGCAGACAACCTTGCTCCCCTCAAAGCTCGCAGCGACAGAACAACACCAAGAAACCCCTCTGGTTCTCTGACACCCTCAAAGAATCAAAGAAAACTTGTCGCGCACTTGAGAAAGCCTGGCGCAAGGACCGCACCGCTGACAACATGACCGCCCTCAAGAACGCTACCTGCAAACACCACCACCTGATCCGCACTGCCAAAAGGAATTTTTTCACCGACAGACTGGACAAAAACAGCCACAACAGCAGAGAACTCTTCAGCATCGTCAAGGAGTTCTCCAACCCCAGCGCCAACGCCAACGCCGTCACGCCCTCACAGGATCTATGCGAATCCCTCGCCACTTTCTTCCATTGCAAGATCAGCAACCTCCACGACAGCTTCGGACACCAGACCCAACCTAACACCACCGAACCCACATCCCCGACCATCACCCTCAACAACTGGACCCACATCAGCACGGAAGAAACCAAATCCATCATGAACTCTATCCACTCCGGCGCCCCTTCGGACCCCTGCCCGCACTTCATCTTTAACAAAGCCGACAACATCATCGCCCCGCACCTCCAGACCGTCATCAACTCTTCTTTTTCTTCTGCTACCTTCCCCGAATGCTGGAAACACGCCGAAGTCAATGCCCTACTAAAGAAACCTACGGCTGACCCGAGCGACCTGAAAAACTTCCGCCCCATCTCCCTTCTGCCTTTCCCAGCCAAAGTAATAGAGAAGACCGTCAACAAACAGCTGACCACCTTCCTGGAAGACAACAACCTGCTCGACCCCTCACAGACCGGATTCCGAACCAACCACAGCACTGAAACCGCCCTCATCTCAGTCACAGACGACATCAGAACCCTGATGGACAACGGTGAAACAGTCGCCCTCATTCTTCTCGAATTCTCGGCTGCCTTTGACACCGTCTGTCACCGCACCCTAATCACCCGCCTCCGCTCCACCGGGATCCAAGACCAGGCCCTGGACTGGATCGCCTCCTTCCTCGTAAACCGCTCCCAAAGAGTCTACCTCCCTCCGTTTCGCTCAGAACCCACTGAGATCATCTGCGGCGTACCTCAAGGCTCATCACTCAGCCCGACACTCTTCAATGTCTACATGAGCCCCCTCGCTAACATCGTACGCAAGCACGACATCATCATCACCTCCTACGCCGACGACACCCAACTTATACTCTCCCTCACCAAGGACCCCGCCAGCGCCAAGACCAACCTACAAGAGGGTATGAAGGACGTCGCAGATTGGATGAGGCTCAACCGCCTAAAGCTGAACTCTGAAAAAACTGAAGTCCTCATCCTCGGCAACACCCCGTCCGCCTGGGACGACTCCTGGTGGCCCACGGCACCGCACCGACCCCCGCAGACCACGCCCGCAACCTCGGCTTCATCTTGGACCCCCTTCTCACCATGACCAAGCAAGTCAACGCCGTGTCCTCCGCCTGCTTCCTCACCCTCCGCATGCTCCGCAAGATCTTCCGCTGGATCCCCGCCGACACCAGAAAAACCGTGACCCACGCCCTCGTCACGAGCCGCCTGGACTACGGCAACACCCTCTAAGCTGGGACCACCGCCAAACTCCAAAATCGCCTGCAACGCATTCAAAACGCCTCAGCCCGCCTCATCCTCGACGTACCCCGCAACAGCCACATCTCCGCACACCTGAGACACCTGCATTGGCTCCCAGTCAGCAAAAGGATCACCTTCCGACTTCTCACCCACGCACACAAAGCCCTCCACGACAAGGGACCGGAATACCTCAACAGACGGCTCAACTTCTACGTCCCCACCCGCCCCCTCCGCTCCTCTGGCCTCGCACTCGCCGCCGTCCCTCGCATCCGACGCTCCACAGCGGGTGGGAGATCTTTCTCCTTCCTGGCGGCCAAGACCTGGAACTCCCTCCCCACCAGCCTCAGGACCACCCAGGACCACTCCGCTTTCCGGAGACTCCTAAAGACCTGGCTGTTCGAGCAGAGATAACCACCCCCTTTGTCCCTAGCGCCTTGAGACCCGCACGGGTGAGTAGCGCGCTTTATAAATGCTAATGATTTGATTTGAACTGTATGTTTGGTCGGTCTTCAGCACGGCGGAAAGCAGGATTTACCGCCAGGGTTGTAATGAGGGCCATAGTGTTAGCCATAAATATTCAATATATTGGTTCATGTTCATTGTTCAATATGCATGTTGTCAATAAATCATTTGAATTCAAAACAACTGTTGTCTGAGTCTTCTTCACTTTCTACATACCACATAATGCAGCCATAGAAACAACGGCACAGGGTCCCTGGACTCCAGAGCCCAAGAACAATACCTATGGCTCAGGTACTGCTTAAAGCAAGAAGACCCTCTACTATGGTCAGCATTTCCAGGCCCATGAGACTTAGTGCAAGTTTTCTAAAAACACTTTTAGGGGTGTGCCACACTCCTTGCAGCCCACAACAATACTTAGTGGTGTCCTTGTCCCTCCCTGTGGCACCACATGAAAGGAAACACTTAAATGTATGGCCTTGCAGAACATTATTGGGGCACACCTTGTCTGTAACAGTACATATAGAATGAACAGGCAAATCCTCTCCATTCTTTCCATTGCAGCATTGTGCTGCTTGCTTTCTTTTCCCTTTAAGTTTCTGTTGACAAACTGATCCACAGGAGGCATAAGGGAGACAACACTATTGGCCCTGGAGAGACCCATCATTGTCCTGGGATCAGCTGGAGTCAAAGTCCTTAGTCCATCTTTGCAAGGCATCAGGTAGCTTCTCCTCCAGCTAGTCATTCTTTCACTGTTAGCACTCCCAGTTCCAGGGTCCCCTCAGCTGTCTCTCCCTTGTGGATGGGTTTTAAGTGGGGGTGGAAAGTTGTAGGGGACAGGAACGCAGGGCAAATCATAGGATGGCACATCATCCCTCCTCCCTGTCACATCACTCCTGCATAACATTCCGGGAGAATCCCAAAGGGCAACGTTATGTTTTGTCTGGCAAGAGCTCCCATAAGAGCCTCTGCCTGCCTTCTAGCTGACACATCAGCCTGACCCCTTCCCTCTAATGCATCAAGGGTGAGTTCCTCATGTGTTGGCTCCACTGGTCTGGGTTCTCTCCTTTGGTCCAGTGGGCCAGGACTGTTCCAGCCCAGATGTATTGTAACAACCTAATTATCAGATGCAGATTCCTTCCCTTCCCCTTCCTTTGCAAGGAACTGAGTCAATCAATGTAGATGGCCCTTTTGTGTGAGAAGGCCTTTGATGCTGGGGAGCTCAGTAATAAACTTGGCCCAGTAAATGAGGCAAAGGCCAGAAACCTGATTATGAGCCGAGCCACAGAAATATGATAAATTCTGAAGTCCTATAAGATGTGTGTATGGTCTTTGGGGACTGCAAATTCAAACTCTGTGTACATGTTTTACCCGAGTTTTATACCGTGATGGACCCTGTAGGCCTAAGTGTAGGAAAACTGTACTTTAGGATAGAATTTGCCTATCTGTATAACAGGGTGAAATTGCCATTGATTTTCTAGTAAGCACTGCAGATCGACACTATGAATGCTTACCCAGATCATTACCAATCTTTGCAGAGACCCCTCTGCAACAGGCTACCTGTGCACAGATACTGGGCTGTGCATGATGGTAGTCTCAGATGTGCACACATGTATGTGCTCATGTGTTCAAATGTAACCAGACCAGTGCCTCTTACCCCAGAGCCACAGCAACGGTCTCATCTTAAAAGGTGTACACTGGGATTCAGTCCAAGTACAGTGAATTCACAGTGAGTAAGACTGAGGTAGTGTCACTCACTCCCAGAAAAATCCTGGTGGGCTCAATGTGTGGATCTCAGTGTTACAGCGGTATTCTGTCCATGACATGAAATAACCATTTAAGATTGACAGGCCTGTTGCTGCTAGGAATGAACCCAGTTTGGTTGGGGTGTACAACTCTTTTACAAATGTTGTTAGCCATTTGCCAATCAATTTGCACAGTGTCTTATATTATGTGGTTAATAAAATTTAATAGTGTATACAATTTAGTGAGTCAAGCTCTATCTTTGGTAAAACTACAATTGTGGCCTTTCTAGCCAAGGTCGGCAATTTGCACCTGCTGTTTGAGGCATTGTATATTGATATAGATACCAGCTTAGGTGTCAGCCTGTTCTTATAAGCCACATTAAGCTCAGGAGGGAACCAACCCATACCTGGTGCCTTGCCCCTAACGATTCCCCTATGGGAGCACAGTATTCTCAATTGCTAGAACAGTCTTGAGTGCCTCCCTTCATGTCAAGTCTTGTCTAGGCAAGGGTCAGATGCTGGTCAATACACTCGGAGTTCATACCTTGAGGCATATACTGTTCTCTCATATTGTGTGCCTTAAAGGTGTAATTGATATCTTTCTGTCTGCGCAGTATGTTATATGTCTCACCAGCAATAGAGCAAATAGGAGCCCTGTCAGAGTCCACCAAAATTAACCACATCAACCGGTGCAGTGCTCTGCTCCCCTCATTGTGTTGCCTTTTTTATATATTCTTTGTAGCCTTTGACCCAGAACCTATCCTTCTGTTCAGCATGTTCCTTTCACTTGTTTATCCATTCCATGTGATAGCTGGGTCCAAATACACCCTCATATCTCATTCTTATAATTCCTCTACCAAGCTATTTCTCCCTAATAATGGTTGATTTAAATCATAAGTCTTTAAGCATGCCACTCTTTCCAGCAACTTCGCAACATCCCACTGTGCCAAAGTATCTCCAGCAGTCTCCTCATTCTCAGATAAATAGTGATCAATTTGCTCCCCTATGGTCACTCGGAATGTTACATCCACCTGCCCTTCACCCACACCCAATGGGGGAGTGGGTGGGGAGAAGGGGATCACTGAGAGTGGTCTACCCCTCGCAATCTGCTATTGCGACAGGTGATGATCCGACTCAATATGACCCAGATAGTTTCCCAAAGTCACATCCATCTCCCTACCCATTTTAACCAAAAACATTTCCAGCATTGTGTTTATCCCATGAACTGGGGAATAGAAGTAGTATTCTCTCTTCTCTGGGTACATCACCCTTCATTGACCAAGAAACTGCCACTGTCTCCCAACGTATTTCGTTTGTGTGATGTAGTCCTGCAAATGCCTTCCTGTAGTGGGTAATTGACCTATCTTTGTCAGTATCTAGCACTATGTTTTAATCTTCCTCCATTCCTTGTTCCTTCATATATTCTAACCAGGCGTGCATTCAGTAGGTCTAAAACCTGAGGCTGATCGGTATTGAAGGCATTCATAATGCCTTCCCCATTACAGATCTTGTATGGCATATTGCATCACAGGTGCTACTAATATTAACATCCCATGTAAGTATACTGAATTATTGGCCCCTTTTAGCTGCCTCCACCACTTCTGGTGTGACTTCTACATATCCACCCTTCTAAGGTGGGTCTCTTGGAGGCACCCAATGTGTTTCTTCCTATGCTTCAAATAATGAAATACCTTAGAGTGCTTGAAAGGGTTCCCAATCCTATTACATTCTGTGTTAATAAATTATATATTTTACTAACTTACATTTGTATTTGTCTAGAAGGCACAAGTCCAATATCAGTTAGGATCACTCCATCGCAGATATACAAGCCACAAATATCTTTTTTTGTGGGGCCGCTCAGTGACACACCACTTGCCGTCGGCTACATTTTCCACTGGATGCGCTAGCCTGCACTTCTGCTCCAATCTTCCATTGTCACATGCTACGCCAAACCATGTTCCTAGGATTCACACACCTCACATCAGTAGTCTCAGTTAGGTCCATCTACTTCTGGTGAAAGTTTGGCCCAGGGCTCACTGACATGATTCCCATTTATTGCTTTTCCCACACTCAAAGTTTATCACAGTTGATTTTCTTTTTCTTTTGTTATCCATTGGGGAAAGTATTATTCTAGTACATGTCACCTTTCCAGGTGTGAATTCCATGTGCATGAGGGCCCTTGCTAAGACATATTGTGGAACCCTCCAGGCTCACTGCCCAGTCACTTAGTGTTCTTAGTCATGTGTTGCATAAGTTGTCATTCAGGGCCCCAGCATACTGAGCCTTCTTCGATCCTTCGTCCTCTGGCCTGGAAATTGTGTAGTGAAAACGCTGTGTTCTGTTCATGATAAAAAGGTAGGTTTATTTCATTAACAGATGCCGCGTCGGAGAACAATATTCTTCGCTCCGAAAAGCACGATTTCGCTCTCTCCAACTGTCATTTACCCTGCCCCATGGAACACTTCACAATTCGAACGCTGCCTATTACCAAGACTCGCACGAGCATGGCAGAGACAGCGCACGTAACATAAAAGACTTTTACATTATCCCTTCTCTCTCATAACTACAAGGCTAAACATTAGGTAAAATACAGAAAAAATCAATTTAAAGAAAAATAAAGAAAACGTAGTCTCATTAATACATGAGGAACAATCAGTACCCTACAAAAGAACACCAAAGTGAGTAAACGCAGTACAAACTAAAACAAACTGGAACAGGATACGAATGAACAAGAACCTTAAGGAAGGAAAATAAGACGTTTACGTATACATGACGGACAAGAACAATTGCAACAATAGATTTACATCAACAAATGCCACAACTTATTGTCGAAACCTCACAGGTAGAAAAATTAGGCATTTACTCCTGCGGGGAACATCCTATGCCTTAAGCAATGTGTTATCAGAGTGATCAGGAGAAGTAGGTACATTTTCATCTATGTTACTTCCTACTGTGCCCTTTAACTTGAACACCCTTGCCTTGATCCACCAGTACTTCTTATCAACATGAATGGCATTTCCACAAACCTTATCAACCACTTTCGGTTCACAATATTTTGATATCCCCTTTTTTACATGAAAAGGAGTTTTTATACGCACAACATCACCCACACTAATAGGTTGATGGGAAACTTTTTTTCTAGAATGAAAACATTGTTTTTGATATTCTTGTGAGCTTTCAACATTCCTATGCACCACCTCATCTACCTCTTCAATGACATCGATCTTCACCCATTTAGACATCCATCCTGGACAAATTTTTGTTGGAGGTTTCCTGCCTCTTAACAACTCAAATGGAGATACCTTAGTCGTGGAATGTGTAGTGCTACGGTAAAACCACAACATAGAACGTATAGCATTTTGTACAACACAACCACTTGTAACAGCCCATTGTATACAGTTGTTCAAAACTCGATTCATACACTCAACAAGACCATTGGTTTGTGGATGGTACTGTGAGCTTCTACAATGTGTAATTCCCCCTTGTTTTAAGAAACTTTGAAATTCCGAATTGACAAACTGAACACCATTGTCTGAGACAATGGATGAAGGAAACCTCTCTCTTAGGAAAACATCCTTCAGAAAATCCACAATATTCTTGGAATTATGTTCACTCATGAAACGTACTTCGGGCCACTTTGAATAATAGTCCATGGCTACCACAGCATATCTAGGTGCAAAAGGTAGAATGTTTAACAGGCATACTAAACCAATCCCTATTTTTTCCCACAGTCCTGTTGGGTAATCAATGAACTGCATAGGTGGAATTCTAACCTTGAACCCTTTCTCAGCTTTGGAACATATCAAACAATCATCAACTAATTCTTCAACAGACTTATCCATATAAGGCCACCAGAACACCTCACACAACCTGCGTTTAGTCAAGGTTTTTCCCAAAGGTCCTTCGTGTGCTCCATGAATCAGCTTGGTTCTCACACTTTCTGGAGATACCAGTTTTCCACCTCGCATGAGAATTCTATCTTCAATGGAAAATTCACTAGAAACCTTAACATATGTTTGGAACTTGTAAGAAACATTATTTTCTCTAGGCCAAGCACCCCTCACATATATAATCACTTGGAGCAAAACGTCATCTTTCGACAACTCCGCTCTCCATTCTTCCTCACTAATAGCACTCATTTTTTCTACATCAACTGAAGCAATGAAACAACTCTCTTGTTCTTCATCCTCAATCATTTACTCATCCGTCTCCTTAATCGGAAACCTAGACAAATAGTCTGCTCTTCCATTTTTACGGCCAGGCACAAATGTAGTTGTGAAGTCATACTGCAGACGTTTAGTTGTGAACCTGGCAATGCAAGGGGTTTGATCATTGACTTTGTCTCGGTAAAGAATAGCAATTAAAGGACTGTGATCAGTACACAGTTCAAAATGGCTTCCCCAGACATAGGGGTGAAATTTCCTGATTGCCCACCAACAAGCCAACAGTTCCTTCTCAATTACAGAGAAATTAAGTTCTGAGCCTCTTAGAACTCTTGATGCATAACCTACAGTATTTTCTACACCATCCTTACTTTGAGTAAGTATTGCACCAATACCAAACCCACTTGCATCAACAGTGACAGTACATTTGACACTTTCAAAAATTTTGATCCATCCAATTGTGCTTTAATCCACTCAAAAATGGCTTGACAATTCTTATCCCATGAAAAAAGGGATGCTCCTTTTCAACATGTTGGTTAGAGGTTGGATCTTGGATTCATAATTTTGTACGAATCTGTAATAGAATTTGCATAATACTATGAAGGATTTCAACCCAGCTTTGTCAACAGGTGCCTTAGCATCCAAGATGGCATTGACCAATCCTGGCCTAGGCTCTACACCCTGCTCAGACACAACATGACCCAAAAACTCCACTTTTTTTGGGGGGGGAGTGACATTTCTCACTCTTGAGGATCACACCTTTATCCTGTAATACTCTTAGAACCTGAAACAATGTTTCATCATGTTCCTGCCTAGTGTCACCAACAATTAAGACATCATCTTGGAACACTACCATTCCACTGATATCCTTCAACAAGTTGTACATGACCCTCTGAAAAACTGATGCAGCAGATGCAAGACCAAAAGGCATCCTACAATACTGGAACCTACCAATGGGAGACACAAATGCTGTAAAGTTTCTTGATGATGGTTCAAGAACGACTTGGTGGTAGGCGGATGCCAAGTCCAATTTTGTAAACCATTTTGAACAACCAATCTTATTCAATAATTCTGAAATTTTGGGTATGGGATGAGAATCTACCCATATGTTTTTATTGAGACTGCGAAGATCCACACAAACCCGCAAGTCCCCATTTTTCTTCTTAGCTACCACCAAAGGAGAAAGCCATAACGCTGACTCAATGGGTTCAATCACACCCTTAGCACACAGCTCATTAAGCTATTTCTCTAACTGCTCTCTGACACTAAAAGGTACGCTCCTCAATTTGTGCTTAACAGGAATAATATGATCCTTAACCCTGATTTGGTGAGCAAACCACTTGATTGTGCCTAAATTTTCACCAAACAGTTCAGGAAATTGATCGACAACATTCTCTGTGAAATCAGTAGACTCTACTAAAGACACTTGTTTCTTTGTACCTGGTCTAAGGACCATTTTGAAAAGTCCCTGGTGAAGCCATTCAAGAATGGACAGTCCCTTAATTGCGACATAAACTTTCCCAAATATTTTCCTGCCTTTGAATTCGTCAAAGAATCCAGCCAGATCTATCCTACGTCCTTCATAAGAAACTGGTGCTCTGTCTGGGAGTTTTAGTGGTCTATTTTCCCATAAATCACTAAACAATTCCTGAGTAATCATAGTTATATTTGCACCAGAGTCCACTAACAAATTTGTTTCTTCTCGTCTATGCCCACTTCAATGCAAGGGTCCACACACAAAGACATATCACCAGTGTCATCCACAACCATCACCATCTCTCTCAAATCTTCTTGGATTTTCTGAATGTTATCTATGTCATCACACACAGATTCTGAAACATTAGCTACATCAATGGTTTTGTTCTGTGTCTTGTACATTTGCCCATTACTACCAAGACGCTTCCCACTTTAACACTTTGGCAAAGTGGCCAACTTTGCCACACGTCCTGCAGGTTGCCATCCTTACAGGACAAGTCTTGAAGCTTTTATTATGTGCCACATTCCCACATCAAAAACAGATGTTGACTTGTTTGAAGAAGGGCATACTGTCATTTCTTGGATGAGAAAATGTCCTTGACTCTTTAAACTTAACAGCCCCAACCACTTCACAAGTTTTCTCTTCTAACTCTCTTACAGAAACTTTGGATAGATCAATGCTCTTTGCTGTACGAATAATCTCCTCAAGAGAAGGATTACCCATGGAAAACAGCTTCTGCTGTATTGTTTTGTCCGAGCACTTACAAATGTACTGGTCCCTGACTAGTTGTTCAGTGAAGGTTTCAAATTGGCAGTCAGCACTCAGTTTCCTCAGAACCGATATGAAAGAGTCAACATCCTCTCCAGTTCTTTGCTCTCTTTTGAAAAATGTATGTCTTATGACAACCAGGCTTGGCTGAATGTTGAAACGTAATTTTAATTTGTTGACTGCTTCAACATATTCATCAAACTCTTCCTCATCCTCATTATTCCTTACCAGAGATGGTAGATGTTTAAAAATGGACCGGCCTTCAAATCCTAATGAATGCAGTAACATGCATTTCTTTCTTTCTGCTCTAAAATGTGTGGCGCCAATGGCCCCCAAATATGTGACTAAGGCATCAAATCATTTTTTCCACGAAACTGGTGGTAAACGGAGTACTTCCAGAAAAGGTGGCGGTGGTGTTACTGATTGCATCCTGAAATTAAGTGTTAGATAATATCACTTAACAATTAGCCAAGTTTAATTTTGTTGCCTATTGAAAAGCCAGATAATTGTACATTAGCTTTCCCAACTTCCCTTTGAGGACTCAATATATGCCTTTACATACACCAGAATATATATATATTAGCTGAAATGTGACAGGTGTGCACATCACCCTGAGCTTACAATAAAACCACTGCACTTCTAACATGTGTATAAATGGATAGACGTGAATCCACAGGAAAATCGAGTCAACATGCTTAAAAATAGTTAGTTGCTGTGCATTTCATATGTTAATGTATTTTTGAATTCAGGTGAATAACGCGCTTTACAAATTCATTGATTGATTTTTTGATTGCTACGTAGATATGCGCCTCGCGTCAGAAAGCAATTTTGTTATATTCAAATAATAGCTGTGCGTATAACCGTGCGGAGAGTATATTTTCACAAGGAGATATGCAGTTTCCAAAACATTAGTCTGCACTCCCCAACATGGCCGTTGAAAAGTGATACACTCACTGATCCATTTAGGTCTAGCAGTCAGCCTTGTCAATAACACTCAAAACAACCCTTGAGCTGTGAGGCCTCCTGTGCGAAATCGGACTGCAAATCTCCCTTGAAGACTGAATCTGGAAACCCTCGACTTCTGCTAAAGGGTAATGTTCGCAGTCAAAGTCATGCGAGGTTCTTCAAATATACAAAAAAAAAACAGATACGTGGGTCCTGCGGCATCTGTGAACTCGTCGCCAAAAATATTGTATTGAAAACACTGTGTTCCGTTCATGATAACAAGGTAGGTTTATTTCATTAACAGATCCCGTGTTGGAGCACAATATTCTTCGCTCCGAAAAGCACAACTTCGCTCTCTCCAACTGTCATTTACGCTGCCCTGTGGAACACTTCACAATTCGAACGCTACCTATTACCAAGACTCGCACGAGCCTGGCAGAGACAGCGCACGGAACATGAAAGACTATTACAAACTGCAATGCCCTTTTTATGCCCCCAAATCCAAACAGTAAGCAACAGGGAAGTGGGGGCACCTCAGCTGTTCCACCCACTCCGCAAACGGTACTCAGTGTTGTCCGGTTCCCCCAGAATCTTACCCAATGTAGGCATCTTCAGTGCCATCCTTACCTTGCTGTCACGTCTTCCAAGTTGCCAGTCTAGTTTAGTTTGTCAGGCCAGTGCCCCACACACAGATTTTTCATGTTGTTCGCACCTTGACAGAACTTGTAATTCGCAGCTCAGCCACATTTTAGATGCCATCCTTGGAGGATGGTTTTTCGTACTCGGTGGCCAATGGAGATCTGTACTGGAGAACGTCCTATTATATAGTGTGCTTACACATGACCCTAGTTGTGACGGTCACTTACAGAGATGATGAAATTCCTAGGCACAAGGAAACGACAATTACAGTGAAATGATAAAAAAGAAATAAATGAAAGGAAATAAATCATCATAAAGATAGAGAACGATAAAATGGAAAGCCTCATCTTGCTCTACGGATTTGCAAAGTAGGCTGTTGCCAAATAAGTGTTGTTTTAAACTGCCACATAAACAAAATAGGTTTGTTCAAGAAAATTCTCTGCCAAATCTATCCCGTAAATGATGTACATGCAGGAACTTCATTCCTTGAAATCACTTTTTTTAAAATTTTGTAATTGGTATTTGGCTTCCCCACCTTATAAGCCATGTTTGTGTCACTTCAAATAGCTGGCCTATTGCTATGATAGTTTTAGGAATGGGCTGATTACAATTATTTTGTTCCACTTAAATCCTGATTTCAATGTATTGTGCAATCACGCTAAGATTAGGCTAGTGGAACACTGGTGTTCTATCCCCAATTTAATTGGATCAAAATAAGGGGGTGTCTCAAGATCATTGCCCGAGGAGAGAATCTTGATGTTCTATAAAAGGAAGGAAGTCCCTTTATAGACTTTTGGTTTTGGTAGGCAATGTATTAACCACAAGAGTGAAAATGCAAAACTTTATGGTCGGTGAGGGATAATGCCAAAATATAAAGGTGTGAAGATCAGAATTTAGGTGCCCCCAAGAATAATAAGAGCAGGTTGCCTCAGGTATGGAGTGTATTCGTTCTAGAAAAGCCAAATAAACTAGTAAGTTTGACAAGTGGGTGAATGCACAAATTGAGAATATATTGGATAGAACTGTGAAGAAATGATAATATCAAATGTAGTTACTCTAGAGATACGTATAAGGGCAGTTTGTGATATTGAGGGTATCATATTGGATTAGCTGAATCTAACTAGCTGAATCTAACTGAACAGTGTAAGAGGTTGTGGAGGAACTCTGGAGCAAATAGAGACAGTGAAATCACCATTCAGGAGAGGAGTTGTTATCATGGTTACTATAGGAGACACTTAACCTTCAACACTGGATCCAGTTCTGTAGACTGATCCAATGTGACTAGAAACAGAAAAAAGAGTGGGTCCCAAGTAATGCCTGCTTTAAACCAAAGTTGGTTGCTGTTGGTGGTCACAAGCACTTATATTTAAGGACCAGGACTTGAATTACACAATAAGACTTTGAGTTAGAACAGGAAGCAAATAGGCAAAATATTGAGAAAGAAAGAGCAAACGAAAACAATGAGTACAGTGTCAAATAGAAAGAAGGGCAATGAAGAAGAATGAACTGTAGTTTGAGATACATACACAGGAAATGTTGATTGCTGGAAGAAACTGCATGAGGTGGAATCAACAGTAGACAGCTTTGGTTTTCAGTAATCCCCACATTCGACATTCGTCAACTTAACTTTGGTACTATGAATGCGTTTATTTGTTTTTTTCCCTAATTTAGTACCTCTGATGCTCAAAATTCTAACCATCCTTAAAATGGAGAAAACTGCAAAGAAGCGACGGAAATATTACTTTTCTTGAAAAGAACTGATCCATGGAAGCCCTTTTTCTTCTGATGCCCTGAAATGGAGGACACCTATGCAAAGAACATTCCCTGTGTGGTTCTTAGATGTAGGAGGTCAGCATCACCTAACAAGAGATGTGATAAGGCCACTCCAATCACAAAATGACTCAAATGTGTAAGACTCCCAGACAACCTTCAATGTTCTGCTAGTTGTCGCAGAAAGAATGTCTGCTCCAGAAATATAGGCATGAAAAACAATCTTCTCTACATATAATCAGGTTGACAGTCATGACTAAGACTATAAGTCTTCAGACAGTTTTAAAGAGCTTCTTGATAGGAGACTGACAGAGTGTACCTACTGTTTCCATGTTTTGCCCTGGCTGAGCGGTAGGATCCGACCACCAAAAATAATCTAGAATGGTGATAGTCACATCTTCAATGGAAAGGCTCTCGGTATCAACACCGATCACAAGACCGTAGCAAACTTTGAGTAATGAAGGCACTGGAAAGTGTGACTGTCCCCTGTCGTAGATGTTCATCCATGCAAACTTCTGTATACTAAACAGAGCTACTATAAATCTCCTCCTCATTTCAGGTTTTGACTCCTCAGGTTTTGCTCTTTTCAGTGTCGAGGCCCCTCAGAAGTGAGAGAAAGAGAGACGCAGAGGAAAGTGAATATAGGATACCAAATGCATTTTCCTGTCATGATCCCCCTCTCTATCTGCCTCCTGCTGCTTCTTTATGATCTCCAAACTGCATTTCACTGAATATACTGGGAACAGCATCACTCTAGAGCACCGCCGGTCACAGTACAATCCTTTCTTTTTCCTGCACCACCTATCAACAGGGACACAGATCTACCACATTACTGGTCATAGGAGACGTGCCTATTAGAAATTCCATACATCAGCTTGTTACTGAAACCCCGGATATTGTCTGCTGGACTTTCTTGTAACAATGTACTGCAGGCTACTGTATTCTTTTCTCACTTGCCTTGAATGATTCATACTAAATTATCAGATCAACAGTCTCTTAACTCAAAGCCCAGAACTGGGATTGAGGATCTCAGCCCACAAGTGCCACTTGGTTAACAACTGTATTAACTTTTAACGATGCAGACACTCTTTAGAGGTGTTCAGAAATAAACACATAAGGGCAAACCACCAGGGCCTATGTTCTTTCAGTGCTCAGTTAATTTCCTACTAAAACTCCAAATATCTCCCAGAGCAACCCTTGCTCACTGAACTGTCTTGCGTAATACATTCCTGCAAGACTAGGTATTGACATTAGAAGTAATGTAGACAAGATATTAAACACAAAATGGCAGACATAATACACTGCCTATTATTGAAGCTGGGCCCTCTGACCACTTTAAAAACAACCGCTTTGTTATTCCTAGCACTGCCCTTATGACCTTTGGGTCCAGCTCTACCTTTGAGTAGGGTTTGCATTACTTGATGCAAAATCTTTTTTGAGATTTACAAAACAACTCATATTGGTATTTTGGTTTATAAGAAAAAATAGCGCAAACCCCTAGGACGTGCAGCTTTGCTTTACTCAGAGTCAACGGGGTACCTCTGCAGATACGGCGCTCTGCTGCTGTCTCCTTGTCACACAAGGCAGCGCAGCACTTTTAGGTGCTATGCTGCTTTGCCTGGTATATTCGTAAATGTGGCCCTTGGTGTCAGCATAGAAGGATCAGAAAGCTAACATGCAACGAATAGGAAGCTGTTGAGTGGTCAAGGGTAGGATCAAAGCATTATCCCCTTAAAGGGAGAGAGAGAAAGGGTGAGTAAAATCACAAACGCCACCACTGGAATTTGGGTGTCAACCTCTATAGGCCCTGTATAGATATCCTGCGTCCATTACACGCCTCCAAGTTTTCCCTACAAAGCAAAGTTTTCCTGATCATCAGTGTCTTAAATCTGACAGTACCTTTGGGTTCTTCTTGGGCCACATTTTTTTTAATAGACTGCAATTCTTTACTAAACACTGTGACTATAGAGCACTGTGTTCCCTGGCTGCCATTTCTCCACTCCATTCCAAGCATAATTGTATATAGCTTGCCTGAGTTTCAAAAAGATGCTTTTAAATCATTATCCTATTCTACGCCTTTGGCAAGTGACTTCTCCCGCTGAAAGGTTGGCTGTTAACCATTTGTTCTTATAGTGTATATCCGGCAGCATTGAGAGCCAGGCCTCAAGCTCGATGCCTGAGCGGTATCAGGGGTAGGAGCGCGCCGTGACTTCACGGTAATTACTGAAAGGCTTAAAGACTAGTAGCAAGAAAAAAGCCCGCATCACGAGCCATCTATTTTCTCAGAGGAGGAACTGAGAGTGCATGGAAAGTGCTTTCAACAAGAAGAGTCGAACAGATGTGAATTCGGAGTGAAAGGTCAGGAGCGCACGTGGCACTGCACCGTATAATTCCCGCAAAGTGGCTAACAATGACTGAGAGAGGCTCATCGTATGAGGAAGCTTAGCTTAAATGCGAAGGTTAATAGCACGGAGCAACTGACTGAAGTGGCGCAGTGATTGACAAGGCTCTGTTGGCATAGCGGTGGGACACTGACTGACTGCAGCCACAAGGATGAATGATGGATGGTGGGGTGGGCTGTGTACTCTTTAGAAATGCGCAAATATAATTTGAAGTTTCGAAGAGACTACCACCAGAGGCTGCCACTCTTATGTTTTGGGGGTTTCAGCCATGTTCTCCACAGAGTAGGTATGCCCGCACACTATGACCTATAGCGTTTTCACTACAAAACCACATTTTTGTTAATCCTGCTATTCACCTTTGCTCCCAAAGCCCATGATTCCATGAAGTAGAGTGAATTAGGAAAATGCTAAGGAATTCATTTCTTCAATTTTGTAGCTTACTAAAAAAGAGTGTGCTGCAATTTTCACAAGAAAACGATGACAGGAAATTTAGGGGAAAACGAAAGTAAGTTGAGGCCAATTTACATCATGTAATGGGCGAGTGGCAGTCTTAGTCCTATGTTTTTTTGTCTGCAGTCTGGGTGACTGCATTCCACAGGACCGAATATTTTACTCAAACCTGGTATAGGGTAACGTGAGAGACCGAATCAGCCTCAAAATCGAGAATATGCAAATAATTCCCTATTATACAGTATATTAATTCTAAGATTAGTAATAATGCTGCTGTCCTCGTACTTCTTTTTGAAAACCATTTATTCTAGTAGATTTTGCCACTAAAGGTAAGAAAGACGGCAACTGCCAGACTGCAGTTAGCTATAAAATATCTGTGATGAAACAATAATTTGATGACTTTCAATCAATCAGGTGGTATTTTTATAGCGCGGCTTGTCACCTGCGTGGGTATCCCGGCACTTGATGCAGGTATTACTGGAAAAGCCCGGTTTTCAACCCCACTTCAGTGCAGTGTGGAGATGGAGGGGGAGTGCTTTCCAGGCTTTGGCGGTGAGGTGTGAGAAGGAGCCTCGTCTGGTGCGGTCCTTCAGGTGCTGGGTGATGTGGGTTATCATGGGCACATCGAGAATCAGTCTGGCAGCTGCATTCTGGATTGTCTGGAGTCTTTACATGAGTTCTGTGGTGGTGCCTCCGTAAAGCACGTTCCCCTAGTCCAGGTGGCTGGTGATGTGGGCCTGTGTCGATATCTTCCTCATGCCGATGGGGAGCCATGTAAAAATCTTGTGGAGCATGCAGAACGTGTGGAACCAGGCTGAGGACATAGCTTTGAACTGGCGTTTCATGGAGAGTTGCCTATCGAGAATGATGTCAAGGTTGCGGGTGTGATCTTTTGATGTGGGTCTGACCTCTGATGGGCATCTGGAGACATTCCAGAGAGCTGAGTGTCTGCCAAAGATCCGAACTTCTGTTTTGTCCATGTTGAGCTTCAGGTAGTTGTTTCTCATCCAGGCGGACACGTTCTTCGTACAGTTGTGGAAGTTGGTCTTCGTCTGGATGGGGTCTTTTGAGAGCGAGAGGACGAGCTGCGTGTCATTGGCGTAGGAGATTATGTTGATGTAGTGCGATTTCACAATGTCTATGAGGGGTGTCATGTAGATGTTGAAGTGTGTTGGGTTGAGGGAGGGTCCTTGGGGGATGCCGCAGATGGTGTACTTGGCTAGTGAGGTGAAGAGGGGAGGCGGACTCTCTGGGTGCGTCCCATGATAAGGATGCCCTCCATATGAGCGCATCATCTGTGATCCCAATCAGGCGGGGTCGGTAGATGAGTGTGCGGAGGGAAACAGTGTTGGAGGTGGTGGAGAGGTCGAGCAGGATCAGGGTGGCTGCTTCTCCTCTATTGAGCAGGGCATGGTTGTCCTCTTTTGTGGTGATCAGAGCTGTCTTGGTGCTGTGATCAGGAGAAGTAGGTACATTTTTATCTCTGTTACTTCCTACTGAAGCCAAATTGGGGTGGGTCTAGTAGGTTGTTTCTGTCCAGGTGTTTGGTGAGTTGGAGGGTAATGGCCTTCTCCAGGACCTCAGCGGGGAACAGTAGCAGAGAGATTGGGCAGCAGTTCTGGCGTTCGCTGGAGTCTGGACAGGGTTCCTTGAGGAGGCGTCTGATCTCTGTGTGTTTCCAGACTTCTGGAAAGGTGGCCTTGGTTAACAAGACATTAAGGATGGTGGTGAGCTGGCAGCTGATCTAGTCTCTTCCAAGGTTGAAAATCCTGTGGGGGGAGAGGTCAGTGGGTGCTCCCGAGTAGTTGGAGCTCATGTGTGTGGTCGTGTTCGGTGTGCTGAGTTGTTCCCATGCGGTGAACGAGTGGTCTGCAGTGGTAGTTGATGAGGTGCTGGGGAGGTAAGAGGGTTGAGGATCAGAGTTTCTATAGATGGTTTCTTTGTTGTTGTGGAAGTGGCTGGTGAGGACATCGCAGTGTTCTTGTGAGGGGGGATGGAGTTTTTGATGACTGACGGGCAGGCATACTCTCTGATGATGGTAATGAGTTCCTTGGTTTGGTTGGCACTGGTATTGATCCAGCTGGTTAAGGTCTCTTTTTTTGTGGCTTTCATCTGGTGGTGGTAGTCATTGAGGGCCAATTTGTAGGTGGCTCAGACGCTGTGGTTCTTGCCGGTGCCCAATCTTCTCTCCAGTTGTTAGCACCTGTGTTTTGATTTGCTGAGTCCCATGGTGCACCAGCTGTCTTGTTTGGCTGTTCTGTGTGTCTTGGCTTGCTTGGTTGGGGCGACCAGGTTGGCAGCGTTGATGATCCAGCCATTAAAGTTCTGTACTGCCTGATCTAAGTTGCTGGTGACATTGGACTGTGAGGTGATGAGGGTGTCAGTCCATTGCTGCTGAGTGACCTTGGTCCAGCCGCAGAAGGGGGCACTGTGGCTGATGGGGGCAGTGCAAGGGGGTCTGACAAGCATGAAGTGTACAATGGAGTGGTCCGAGTATGGCTGTAACTGATTCTGTTGCTGGATGTGAATATGGAGTCCAGCGTGTGTCCTGCTTTGTATGTGGGGTCAGTGACCAGCTGCTTGAAGTCCTTCTAGGAGGTCAGTGGAATTGGTGTCAGTGGCGTCATCAAGGTAGAAGTTGAGGTCTCCCGGGAAGACGTAGTGCTTGGATTTAATGGCGGGCAAGGTGATGGCGTCACTGAGGTTGGTTCTTGGCTCTCATGGTCTATATCCAAGGGTGCCTTTGATGGTGGTGTTGTTGGTGCAGAGCTGGAAGTTCATGTGTTCCATGATCGGTGTGGTTTCATCATTGGTGATAGTGCAGGTGATTGATTTCTTGTGTATGATGGAGATGTCATCTCTGTGCCTGTTGGTGCAGTCGCAATGTTTCATTTTGTATCCGGGAGTGTTGCTGTGGTGATGTATGGGGCTGAGTCAGGTCTCTCTGATGAAAGCTGCATCAGGAGCGAGGGTGGAGATGGTATCCCAGCCTTCGTTTACATGTTTGCAGAGTGATCTGGCATTGAACAGGAGGCATCTGAGTTGTTCCAGGGAAGTCTCAGCTGGCAGGGATGGCAAGGTGTTGGTGGCAGCAAAGGTGGTCAGACCTGGGGTAGTGCCAGTGGGTGCAGGTGAATGGTCCCTCTGTGTGGCGGGCGATGCAGTTTTTGTTGCGTCTGGGGTCAAGAGCATGGAGATCCATGGAGGAGTTTGTGTGGGGGTAAGTAGGGCCTGGGTTCCTGGCGCTGGGCAAGGTCCATGAGCGGATGGGCACAGACCGACTTGCCTCGGCTTCAACCACTTTAACAAAACTACTTGTGGATTTTTTATCTTATTTAACAGACATCCAAAATGTTGCATATTGTTATTCAGGCAGACCATCGTCATTATGATTTAGTCTCATTGGCCCTTGTCGAATAGGAACCAATTCAATCATTTTACTGTCACCCTGTTCTCCTATTTCCTCCCTTCTTTTTTACTCAGTATTGTGGCTTTATGACATGCTTGAAGTTTTAAAAGTGCTCATGCATAGCACATTGTACACAACTGATAGCGAGTACGTTTCTAAAGGATTTACTGAAAATAGGAGAGATAATACAATGCGTGAAACTAAAAACAGAGCAGCAATTCTGCCGCTGCGCACATAAAAAGAACAACTATTTACATCACCGACAACAAACGACCAGAACAAAATGTGAATCTTTTCTCCCATCTGTGTCACTGTTACATTTTGCAAGGAAGTTTAATTAGCATACAAATCTCTACCCACCCAAAATGAGCAGCAGGTCCAAAAGCTCTGCACGAATATCTACATTCAAGGACTGCAAGCAGTAATTTGACAACGTAATTCAGTCTCACCGCATCTCGTGAAAATTGTTTGACTTTATCCTAAAATACCTCTGAAGGATTGTTTTCTGATGCTTCCCAATAGGTTTGACGCCTCTTGAGGGGTGTCAAGTGAAACATGCATGCAATTTCAGTTCAATATAGGGGAATCGAAATATGTTTGAAACCGCTTACGAGTAAGCTAAATCTGTGCTTACCAAAACATACTTATCATCACGATATAGCAGTAATCAATGTTTTGACCACAAAATGTTGGCAATTCGATATTTTTTGTCCTTGTCATTCAATCACGCAACCAGATCACTTTCAAAGTTCATTCCCTTCATGTCCCACAAGTTCACTACTCCCCCTCGGTTTTCATTTAATTAATCACGGCATTTTCGGAGATGTAGTTTTAAATTTCTTAAATTAAACCACCTAGGCTAATTCTTGATAACATTGGTCTGTGAAAGGAAAGCCAACAATTGAAAATTGGTATCCTGCCTTCATGGAACAATCTGGATAGTGTCGGAGTGGCCTAGAGGGAAATCAGTCAGTATGTGAGCCAGTTTTTGGCCATTTGGGGGTCTGTTTTATGGTCTAGTTGGCCCTTTTTTTACAGTCGAGCGTGCAAGCGCTATGTCCCTGTTGTAATCTCTCTGTGGGCTTTTAACCACGCACAAGTCACGCCCACTAGTTTCATTGGTTTGTGGGCTTGCCTTTTAAAATACGCTTGATTTCATTCCTTGAAAGGCATGCATATGTCATGCCTTTTCCGATGTTTAGCCGTCCTCAAGAACACCAGCCAATTACTGAAAACACACGGTGCTCCATGTTTTCTGCATGGTTTCTGGACTACTTTTTCTCTTTATTTCTTAGGCAGTACGATCTTGCTGGGCAGTAATCGAGCACTTTCCATGACTACTAGTTTAATTATATTGTTTTTCCTAGCGCTCGTTCGCGAATTCAAGGTTTTACAAGGCACAATCGCACTAATTAAAAAAAAATTTACTATGCAAAGGTGAAACCGGACCAGTCTTTTTGTTCTGATTAGTCACCTTCACGCTCATGGTGTGGCGCTTTAAATCGGCTCCCTTATGTGAAATTGTATTATTTTTCATTTTTAGTTTTTGTTGCAAGAAAAGTCCGGTTAGGAGTCTACAACACTTATAGCTCTAACTCGAGCATTGCAAATGCTTGCCTCTCCATAGTCATTTTTTAGCAGTACAGTGAGTCGCACATTGTTCTACCACTTCGGGTAATCTTTGCTCATATTGTGTAGCTGCTTACTCCATATATCGTTGACATGGTGCCCTGATTAAAAATGCATTCACTTTAATTGATCTTTGTTTTCAATGCAATGGGGACTTATTTACCTGTGTGTTGACGGTAAGCCTATTTGTTTATGCGGCATCTCTGGCTCACAATGTCACATGCTTTATCCTTCTACATTGGTAGCAGTGTATCTGCCGCCCTCTGTGGTCGTTTTTAGCAGTGTATTGAAGACTTTACTGTGAACTTTGGGAGAGAGTAAGTGGTGTATCGCCATACATTTTTCCCAAATGTGGAACCTTTTTGCTTTTTCATTGAAGGATTTGTCTCCTCTTTGTTTTTATCCTTTGTAGATTTGAATTGCTTTCTACTTTCACCAAATCTGTAAGCCTGAGCTCTTCACTGTTCTAACCATTGCCTCATGACTTTTGTGACATACAGTTGATGTATATCTTTTTTCGTCCCAATGTATGCTTAAATTAGATAACGGTTGCATCCACAACAGCGCCTTTATGAAGATTCCACAGGAATAATTATCAAGGATGGAAAGGTTTGGACTGCCAACATAAAGATTTCGATATACAATCAAATGAATAAGCCACCAATTAATCATTCTCTAAACCCCACGATAGTTTAAGCAGCCTTTTGTTCTCTATCTGTGTCTGGGTTGTCTGGCTCACTTGTGTTTAATTTGTTCACAACTCTCGTGCACTGTGTTGTCACACTTTAAGTTTTCCCTTCAGAGCACCTTCACTGATGTGTGTAATCTTAACAGTTTTTTGATAAATTAGAATATAACATTACATTTTGGACTCCGTGCTCATCTGTTCATAGGAAACAACATCGGGTGTAGATGTACCCTCATTCTCCCAAAAGTTAAATATGGCATATATATATATAAGTTGTATATGTAGTATCCTATTTAATCTATAGAGACCATTGTTAGGTCGAGCACGCAAGCACTCTGACCTGTTGTCAGATGTATCTGTGGGCTTTTAACCATGCCCAACGCATGCCCATCACTATCACTCGTTCCTGGGCTTGCCTTTCAAAAATCTTTTGTTATCGTTGGTAAATGCTTTACATTTGAACCTCCTTGGGACGGTTTGGTTACTACCTTGGACATCGAACCTGTTACATGGATAATTGCACGATTGCCGATACGTTTGACTGCGAGCAAACTTCTTTTTCCTTTTGTGTCTCTCCTTTCTCATGGGTCCATGGCACTTTGAATCGGCTCGCTTATGTCAACTGTTTTACTTTTCATTTTCAATTTAAGTGTCAAGAAACACCAGTACAGTGTGCCTTTACAAGTTCAAAACTGCCCAATTTGCAAATGTGGGCCACTTTTTTTTTTAGCTATTTGGTTCTCTAAAGAGGCAATTTTTATTTTGGTGCCTGGGCTTATCTTCTGTCCCAGTCTGGCCCTGAATCTGGACACCTTAACTATGACATTGCACCATTTCTCTTGTTTACCTGCCTGTGCTACCCAAATATAGAAGTTCAGCACTGTCCATTTCACATTACTATTTTATTTAAGATGTAGCTTTAGAAACTGAAAATTAACTCAAACATCATGCATTTAAATTACAAGTTGGGCTGTACAGTGTGGGTTATAATATTTCAAACACACAAAAAGTGATTGGATATAGCGTTGACTACTCCTGATGAGGCATTGAAGCACTTTTCGCCAAGTAGCACACTCTCCAGAACCCAAAAGGATTAGTGGTGGATTGATATAGGGCAATATGAGTTAATTTGAGAGGTGGACATGTGAGTTTGTTAGTTGGAGTGAATAGAACAATGGACGAATAGGAGAAGGAAGAGTCCAGAAAGTGTTAGTTGGGAGATCATAGTGGTAAAATGAGATTTGGGATGAATAAAAAGAGAGCTGAAGGATGGACAAGTCTGCAGAAAGGGATTAGGGAGATTTTAGTAGTAAAATGAGGCTTGGACTGAGTCAAAGGAGAAATATATGAAGGAAGAATTTACCAGGGTTGGTTGGGAGCTCATAGAGGTACACTGAGGTTTGGGGTGAGCCAGGAGGGATAGACAGGGGAAAGGTCTAGGAAGGGTTATTTTGGAGATCATATTAGGAGAGTGAGGTATAAGATGATTCAGAGAGTGGGCATAGAGGATAGATTGAGAGCAGTCTAGGGGGAGAAAGAATAGTGCATTGGCGAGAGTGATTTTTTTTTCTCTTGTACAGTAGGAGTAAAGTAATAAATATATAAGTGCATGATTACATAGAAAGGGAATTTATGCATAAAGAAAATAGGGCCACATGTACGAATTTCAGGTTTTGCGACTCACAATTTGCGAGTCATAGCAACTCGCAATTTGCGAGTCGCAAAACCTGATGTACAACAGTGTCAATGACACTGTTTGCGATTCCCAATGGGGTCGCAAATGACCTACCTCACGAATATTCATGAGGTAGGTCGCTATTTATGACCCCATTGGGAATGGCTGCCCTCTCAGGGATGGTGGCCTGCAGGAAACAACAAACCACCATGTCTGTGACTGCTTTAAAATAAAGCAGTTTTGAAAAAAATGCAGCCCGTTTTCTTTAAAGGAAAACGAGATGCATTTCAAAATCAAAAATAAAAAGTTTTCTTTTCATTTTTTCAGAGCAGGCAGTGGTCCATGGGACCACTGCTTGCTCTGAAAAAATATTTTCACTGCCATTCACAAAGGGGAAGGGGTCCCATGGGGACCTCTTCCAGTTTGCGAATGGGTTAGCACCAGTTTGAAAGTGGTGCAAACTGCGAGTGTTTTGCGACTGCACTCGCCGTCCCAAAACAATCATACATACCATCTGGATTCGGTATTAGGAAGGGACGCCCTTGTCATGCCCCTTCCTAATACTGAATCGCAAAACCGAAACAAGTTACAGAATCGCAGTTTGGGCTTTGTACATCCCAAATCGCACTTTTTAAGTTGCAAACGGCCCGATTCGCTGTTTGCGACTTGAAAAATGTTTCATACATCTGGCCCATTATTTTTTGAGATTTAAAGTATAAATTCAAAATATCACATGTTGCAATATTTGGAGGTAACTTATTTGTGTACTTTCATAACTCTGATTTGTTTTTATAGTTTTTTTTATGTTATCCTTTCCTCAATATTTCCATAGTGAAGTGCTTGTAGATAGTTCTGATAATATTTACCTATTGTGATAGATAAATAAAACAGAGACTCATAAGCATCTAATCAAACAACTAATATAAAAAACTATGCAATGACCCATGAACATGTTAAGCATAGAATAATTATTATAATATATATATATATATATATATGTATATATATATATATATATATATATATATATATACATATATATATATGCACAAACAATCAGTCCTCCTTATGGCGCACTATTTCATGCAGTACAAACAACTGGCTTTGTATGTTGTAATAAATGCAAAGCATGTCATGTAGGAATGAACATGAAGGAGTTTGTGGACTCCAATGGCAATAAGGTGATGATTAATAAAAGGATCACTTGCAATGCCAACTATGTGGTATATGTAATCCAGTGTATCTGTGGATTATGTTATTTGGGCAGTACGATCTGCCCTCTCAAAAAACAGACCTTGGAACATATTAGAGCTGTCCAGAATAAGGATCAGACCTATGCCATCGCTAAACATTTGATGACTCACAATGGGGCCAGTTGGACAGACATGAAATTCTTTGGAATTGCGAGTGTGGACAGTAATGAAAGAGGAGGCAATAGGAATTGAAACTGAGGCGTCTGGAATCACGCTTCATTATACAGCTAAGAACCAAGAGTCCTAGGGGTCTTAATGGGGATGAGGAATTGCATTATCATCTGTAATTCAAAATACCATAGTGTGGACATGAAGGGATATAATATAGTCATATCAACAGCTCATCATACAAAAGTAATGGGTGTAACAACTATATACACTGACCGGTATAAACCAATGTAATGTTATGTAGACTAGTAATAAGATTAAGGCCGTAAGTAGAGACTATAATATGAACAGTAGTGATGGCATTTTGAATGTTCCCCTGAAATAGGATTATAATAAGTAAACAATCAAGGTATAATGTAAATATTGTGGTTTGGATTCATTTGGTTGCATATGTAAATAGCTTTTGGTTTGTGCACTGAGAGTATTGTATGTCTATAGAATGAGTATCTGGAATCCTTTGTTTTTAACATGGATCGTTTTTTCAAATACTACAATTCCCAACAATGCACTAGAATGGGTGGTACTGAATAAGACTATAAATAAGAGACACTGAGGAAAGACTGGGATACTGTGAACAAGACCAGTAGGTCGAAACGCGTTGGTGGTGATGGTTGGTGACTTTTATGACTGAAAATAAAGATAAGAGTTAATTTTCTCCTGGAGTGCAGTTTTGCAGTTGTTTGTAACTGCTTGTTTTGTAATATGTATCTATATTTCAAATATATATATTGTCCAAGTAGGGACCACAATCCTAGTCAGGGTAAGTCCAAACACAGTCCAAATTATCGTGAGCTCACCCTCTGGTAGCTTGGCACAGAGCAGGCAGGCTTAACTTAGAACGCAATGCGTAAAGTATTTGTGCAATAAATCATACAGTAACACAGTGAAAACACCACAAAAATACATCAAACAGGTTTAGAAAAATAGATAATATTTAACTTAATAAAATAAGGTCATAACACCGAAAATCCAATGTACACAAGCAAAGTTATGAATTTTTAAAGATTAAACCCCCATGAAAGCTCTTAAAAACACAATAGCTCCAACTGGGGGTATCATGGCATCATTGAAGGAGTCGTTCCCAATAATCCAATGCCATAGGCGTCGGTCACGGAATCTCATGGAACCCAGGCACAGTACCTTTGAAAAAGAAGAAACAAAGATGTTGCACAGAGTTGTGAAGGTGATGCATCACAGGAGCACCTGCGGCGTCAGGTCCTCACGGCGTCCGTGGAGGTGAGGCATCGGTTCCGCACTGCAAAGCAGGGGAGGTGATGCATTGGATCTGCCTAGTTGCGGGGGGAGCTGGTGCAGCATCGGTTCCTTGAGACCCGGCGGGGTCAATTCAATCAGTCGGTCAAGAGGTGATGTTGACTTCACAGGGTCGTGATCACACTGCGGGACGTCAGCGGAGTTGTGGCAACATCGGACTTGCATTGCTGGCCAGGTTCGTTGTGTTTAGCAAGGACCACAGAGCTGGAGAAGGCAGCGGTGCTGCGTCAGGCAGCGGTGGTGGTGCTGGAGTCGCTGAAGTCAGTGAACCAGCTAGAAGCCAGTAGGTGAAGTCTTTGTCGGCCCTGAGACTTCAGAACAGGAGGCAAGCTCAATCCAAGCACTTGGAGAGCACTTTTGGGAAAGGCTGTGTCCTTCCAGCAAAGGCAGAGGTCAGCAAGCAGCAGGGCAACAAGCAAGGCAGCAGTCTTTCTCAGCAAAGCAGTCTAGATTAGTCCATTGAGCCACCGGGCAGTTCCTCTGACAGAGTTCATGTGTAGATTGGTGGGTTCGGAGAAACAGTATATATACACCCAAAAGTGCCTTTGAAGTGGGGGAAACTTCAAAGAGTGGTTCTGAAGTGCACAAGTTCCCCTTTCAGCCCAGCCCTGTCTGCCAGGATCCCTGTTGGGGGTTATCAGTTCTTTGTGTGAGGGCAGGCCATTGGTCTTTGAAGTGTAAGAGAGAGACCCTCCAACCTTCCTGCCCAGGGAGACCCATTCTGTATGCAGACAAATTCAGAATTGACTGAGTGTCCTGTGTTTATGGCTGTCTGGGTAGAATGCAAAAGGGGAGCTGTCAACCAGCACAGACCATATGTGGATTGAAGACAGGCTGTAAGCCACATATGGCAGTAAATGCAGAGAAATGCCTCCTAGGGTTGGGTGGGGCTTGTAGGTCGCGATGTGCCCCTCCTCGTTTACTGTCTTTTCCATCCAATTGATCTACGATTAGAAGGCTCCGAGGGGCAATCATGACAGCGAAATGACTCCAATATGGGAGAATCTTTTCTACCAATCTGGCAAAAAGCAAAATCTAATCTGCTAACAAATCATCTCATTTGGGAACTCTCAAAGGGAGTGGGATAATCCCTGTGTATATCCAAAAATCATTTGAAGAAATGCCCTTTTCTAGGCCAGTGGTGCAGTTAGGGTTGAATGTGAAGCTACAAGAAGCTCTCTAGTCTTTGTTGTCAGATGATCTATGTTGGCTAAATACCCCTAACCAACAACAAAACCAAGTGATCCACCTTATTAAAAGAAAAATAAGTAAATTGAAGGAGCACTCTCTTTAGGTTCTAAGGAGGCTCAACAAGCTCCACAGGCCTCACAGTTTCCTACCATGTTGGATTACATATTACTGTATTTCTCAAATTTTTAAACCTGATTCCTTGGTGGTAAATAGGTGTTTGGAGTTACCATTACTTGTAAAGCCCAGTCATAGAAAATGTAAATTAATTTGTTTTCCAGTTCCCAT
Source organism: Pleurodeles waltl (assembly GCF_031143425.1). Lineage (NCBI taxonomy): Eukaryota > Metazoa > Chordata > Amphibia > Caudata > Salamandridae > Pleurodeles > Pleurodeles waltl. Next base: position 206,559,297 of record NC_090446.1, read on the forward strand.
AGCCGGACTACTCCTGTTTTATTAAATATTTTGGTGACTCCTGACCTGTCATTAAATCCACCTGTTAATATTTCAAAAGACTGTGGGCCTTATTACCACTTTGGTGGTTGGAGCAAAACAATATATCTAGAAAAACAATATATCAGTAACTAACTTACCATATACAATTTTACAACCAAATATACATAAAACTTCTAGTGTTTCTTTTTACATTAATAAAATATTGAAAATGCATGTATACTCTCACAGCTCCTGATAACTCAAACCCAGGGAGAGCTCTACTCTTCTCAGATTTATTCAACAAGAGCTACATTGTCAATCAAAAAATGACTTACACTTGATAATGCTCAGATATACTTCTGTTTCTTCACATGATAATACTCAGAGCAGTAAACTCTGTTTTCAACAATCTCTAGATTCTTTCCAAGCTTGACTTGGTTGGCAAAATTGTGGCATAGGAATACGGGGCCAGATGTATAAATAATTGGTTGCAAAATAATGGTCCCAAAATACATACAGTATTTCTGCGACCAGTAAAGATTATACCCACTGGTCTAAGAAATAATATTTTGGTTTGTAAAATTCCGATGAATATTAAGGATGTAGGTCGCAAATTGTGACTCTGTACTGTTGGAGGACACTGTAGGGATGGTGACTTGCTGGGGTCAGTAAACCGCCATGTTTGTGATTGCTTTTCAATAAGGCAAAAAAAAAAAAAAAACAGCATGTTTTCCTTAAAGGAAACACAGCTTTGTTTAAAAAAGGAAAGTTTTTCTTTGTATGCAAACTGGCGGTGGTTCCTTGGGCCACTGTCTATTCCTCAACAAACCTTTTTTTTAAATTCACATCTTCCCTTTTGCAAATCGGTTATGACCTCCTTTAATATCTTGGTAAATTTTGAATGTTTTGTGGCCAGGTTTTGTTTGTCAAAAATTGAAACATAGCATACCAAGCTGGTATTTGGAACGGATGCCCACAACACACCCCTTCCAAATACCCAATCGTTAATCGTTATCTATTTGCTATCCTACTTTAGGAGACGGAAAAACGTTTCATACTCCTAAAATGAAATTTGTACATATGAAAAAAAAAAATATGGTCACAAAGGCCAAGAGAATAGTTTGCAACTTTTAAAATTTGTAGTACATCTGGCCCCTAAATTCAGTGGGGCGTTTCTTAGGATTTCATTGCTCAATGGGCTGGTTCATTGTGCGATTGAGTGTGCATGTCAACCCATCCCCTATAAAGAAGTGTATAAATATTTATTTTTGAATGTAATAACTTCCTACATGCTGATGACAATCGCATCACAGCGCCCTAATGGATAAAGAGGAATGACTTGAAAGCAAATATAATGGTTCTAAGGACTGAGACTAAGGTGATAATTTTACATGGCACCAGGTGAGAGAATTGATAATGAAAGCTTGATAGATGAGTTATCCAAAACATCAGTGGATGGTGGGAAGTATTAAGGGCTGGCATTATTAGGATAGAGGAATGGCAGGATGAGTTGCATATGACTTTGAGATTAGGCTATTAAGAACTCATGTAGACTTGGACATCCTACATTCTTACGGTGATTGAAAAATATAATTCTGTTGTAGAAGCTGATTCAATCACCCATGACTCCCAAACATACCATGATGGCACTGCTGAGTAGTGACTTATTGGTGTGGATGATCTTCCACAAAATCTTTGATAACTTTCTGGTCAGATGAAAAGGATGTGCTGCCTGGCTGACTTTGGGAGTAAGCTTACCTTTTTGCTTTCCATCGCTGGTGACCTATATTCTTTATATCTCTAGCACAGTGGTACTATTAGCTATTCCATAAAGCCCCTACTAAACAGAGAACCCATGAGGCTTGCATCGTTGCCCCTTGGCCAGATTTGGTACATGCCTATCTTGTTGAGAGTCTATGGGCCGCAGAAGAAATGTACTTTAACTGTCTCTTACCAACACAGGAAACACTGCTCTTTCCCCTGTTCATTGACAAGATATCAAAACTATTACTGCCATGATGTAAAATGATTGTGTCGAAAATATTGAGCAAAGAAATATTGTTTTCCTATACATATAATGGCAAGTACAGAAATAGTGAAAAAAAATATTGTTTTAGACCAATATTGGGAAATACATACACAAATATAGTTTCTTGAGATATTTATAGTTAAAAATAGTAAACATTAAATATATTAACATGTAACAGTAAAATGATGCAAATTAACTATATTTAGATAACATAAAAACATATATATAAATAAATACATACTTACATACTTATTTAAACAAACACACATACACATATATTTATGTACCATTAATTACATCCAAGAATCAAGGATGCCAGTACCACCTGAATGCAAAAGTGTGGTTTAATCACCAAGGTATTCCAAACCAGCGTGTTTTAAGTATAGTCTTGAACATGGTAGTTACCCACAGAAAATGAAGTGCTATTTTCATATCGCTGTGATGAACATCAACAAAGGACCAACATTACAAGTGCAGATTAGGTCTGGAGCGGAGGCCGCAGCCATGACAGCAGGGACAAATAATCTTGCCATAATTCACAGTAGATATACGTTACACAATAATTTTATGACAAGACCGGAGGCTCCCATTATGCGTCTCTTTTCCTGCTTTATTAAATAGCAGCAAGGAAAAACAAAGGACTACAAATCCCAAAAGGCGAAGACAAAGAGCCAATGGGAAACAAAAGGTAGTTCAAACATGGCAACCAATCAGAGCATATGTATAACATCATTACGTCACTTGACTGCGAACAGCCCTCTTTTCTTGCTGCTTGCAGCCAAGTTAAGTACCCTTATTTCTCTTCCTCATATTTATGTTTATATTTAGGTATTCTTTACTGATTGTATTTACATATATATTGTGTATTTACCATGTGTTACATGGTTCTTGTCAGCATTACGATATTTGCGCTTCAGTCGGCAGGTTGCCGCACGCTCTTGAAACGGTTGCTCTCCTCGCGCGCGCTCTTTTTGGAATGTTTTCAACCGTTCCTCAAGTTGGCGGCGCCATATTCCTCCTGCACTAGAGGAGTGTTGAAATTGTTTCAGTCGGCTCCTTTTTCTCCACATTTCTGGCTACGCTTCAGTTCGAGCTTCCTGCCTCTCTAAGCTCGACCTTCCCTCAGCACGCTGGTCTGGTTTAGTTTCTTCAGGTTTCGGCCCCGCCCATCGGTGGAGTTTTTGCTTCCTCTTCATTTTAACCATGTGGTTACTGGTTTTATCCCTCAGACTTTGCTGAAGACATTTGTTTACATTTTACAGACTATGGAGTTTAGCAGTTCTCCCTCACAATAGGTGGACCCTGATGAGGTCTCTGCAATTAAACAAGACATTAATGTCTTCATTCAGAATTCTGTTCAACAGGCAGTCAACATTTCTATTCAGAAATTATAAAAAAACCTGGAATCCTCAGTTTTAAAAATGATTAATAAGACGGTTTCGGCCCAGTCTGCGGGGGAATGCAGACAGCGCCTTTCTCCACATTCACAATAAAAATTTTTACAAAAATTGGCGCTCAAGGTCAGGGAGGTTCCCTCACATATGGTAGATGACATGGTTCCTCAGAAGGCTCCTTCAAAGGAGAACAAGAATCAGGATAAAATCATCTTTAAAGAGTGAATCCAAGTCTAAACACCTTATGACCCCTATAGTTATTACTTCAATTCCTGATAACGATGATGACCTGCCTGATATGGATTCAGATTACTATTTATCTGACCGGGATGACATAACTTCTTCACTTATCCCAAAGAAACCCACGCTATCTTCACTAGAGACTTCCAATTCCAAGCCTCTCTTGGATTGTGAAGGATTGCCAATGTTTGATCCATCTATAATCCTTCATCCTAACTCTACTGAGTGGATTCCTGCATCTCATGTAGGTCACTACGTGTCTGCCAAACTAAATTGCCCTTTAGACAAACAGACCAGGGCCAAGTTGAAATCTGAATGCCTGTGCCCTTCTCTTTCCCATAAAACCACTATCACTCCTACTATTGATCAATCCCTTATAACATTCTTCACAAAGTTTGGTAAAGATCCTCAAAAAGGTGTGGACAAAGCATGGTCCTCTTGTCAGAACAAACTTTTAGATGTCAACGGTCCTCTTACATGAATTTCTGATATGGCAGATGGCTCTTTCATTGACGCTGAAGAACGTTCGTTAGGGGTTCAAAGGACTGTCTGCCTCCTTGGCAATGCTAGCTCTGCTCTTTCACACGAAAGAAGAAAAGGCCTACTGCTCAAACTCAATCCAAAATTAATTAACCTGGCGACGATACAACCTCATGTCAGAACAGAAGGTTTACTTTTTGGTGAAACATTTATCAAAGAATTGTGCAAATATGTGGCCACCTTTACCTCTTTGAAAAAGGCTCAACAGTCATTAAAGAAAATGTTTACACAACATGTTTTTGCCAGGTCTGGCAGAGGCAGGAACTTCTTTGCTGGCCGTGGTTACTACAACCAAGGTTCCCGAGGCTCTTACAATTCGTCCTACCAAGATTTTAGGCCACAATTTTACCCACAAAGAGGCAGAGGTTTCCATTCCAGAGGCTACATGAATTCCAGACCTTCCAGTCAATCAGGTAAGCCTACCCTTTGGTCATATTCCTGTAGGCGTCCGTCTTCGTCACTTTCTCCCAAAATGGCTGTCCATCACCTCCGATCATTGGGTTTTAAACACTGTTCAAGGTTATATGATCGACCTTTATTCAACTCCTGTCCAAGTAGTCTTTCCTCCACCTCCATGTTTTTCGACAGAAATGTCCAACCTTATCTCTTCAGAAATTCATTCTCTCCTTCAAAAACAAGCAATAGCGTTTACCCAGCCAGATCCATCAGGTTATCCCAGCTCCATCTTCTTGATTCAAAAGAAGAACAAGAAGATGCGACCAGTAATCAACCACAAGTTTTTCAATCATTGTGTAGTTTATCGTCATTTCAAGATGGAAACGATCCGCCATCTCAGAGATACTCTCCTCCAACACGACTGGATGGTTCAGTTGGATTTACAGGACACGTACCTTGTTGTTCCAATTCATCCAGAGCACAGGAAGTTTCTCCAATTTCAGTGGCTCGACAAACACTTTCACTTTATATATCTACCTTTCGGTCTCTCATCAGATCCATGGTGTTTCACCAAGCTCATGAAACCGACTGTAGCTTTCCTCAGAGCTCAGGGCGTAAGACTTCTCATAATGAGCCAATCACCCCAGTCTCTCATGGCTCATTGAACCTAACATGTTCTCTTCTATCAGACCTAGGTTTCATCATCAACAAAGAAAAATCATTTCTCCTTCTTACTCAACCTATAGAATGCTTAGGGTTCCAAATAAATTCAGTCTCTTCCATTCTTCTGCTCCCTTCGGCGAAGATAAAATCAATAAAATCAGAGATTCTCCAGATTTTACGCAGCACTTCGATTTCCCTAAGATCTCTTGCCCGCATAGTCAGCCTCCTGTCCTCTTCCATTCAGGCGATATTTCCAGATCCTCTGCATTATCGTGCTCTTCAGAGGTTAAAGATTCAACACCTAAGAAAAGGTCTTTCTTATGCAGATTCTATCCCTCTCGATCTCGATTCTCAAACAGAACTCCAGTGGTGGATAGACCATTTAGATGCCTGGAACGTAAGAACTATCTTTGCATCAGCCCCAGATCTTGCATTAGAATCAGATGCAAGCCAAACAGCCTGGGGGGCCCGATGTGGTCCAATATCAACTGGAGTTATATGGTCTTTAGAGGAGTCCAGATTTGCATATCAATTGTTTAGAGATGCTTGCTGGCTCCTTTGCAGTCAGAAGCCTCGCAAAGAACAAGGTTCATTGTGCCATCCTTCTCAAGATGGACAATATCTTGGCGGTAAGTTACATAAATCATCTCGGAACTACAAAATCCAAATCCTTGGCAGAACTCGCAAAGGGCATTTGGGAATTTTGCCTCTCAAAACAAATTTCGGTTCATGCAGAATATCTTCCAGGAACTCTCAACTCCATAGCGGATTGACATTCTCGCCATCTTCAAGATTCAAGCGACTGGAAACTTCACCCCTCAATTTTTCAATCAGTTCAGAACAAATGAGGCCCTTTGATAATCGACTTGTTCGCATCACGCCTCAATTCTCAACTTCCTAAATTCTACAGCTGGCGACTGGATCCGTTGGCCTTAGCATCAGATGCATTTCTACAGGATTGGTCAAAGTCCCTGAATTATGCTTTTCCCCCTTTCCTTATGACCAGCAGGGTATTAGCACAAACAAGACGACAGCAGGCCACTCTAGTACTTATAGCTCCATTTTGGCAATCCCAGATTTGGTTCCCAACTCTCTTGGAACTTTCAATAGATATCCTTTTCCATCTTCCTTCTTTTCCGGATCTTCTGTTGGATCCTCTACATCGTCCTCACAACCTTATTTTGGCCAATCTTCTCTCTCTTTCGGCATGGAAATCTTTGGGAATTCCCAACCTTTCCCTTTCATTTCGTCGGAATCTTCAGAATATATCAGACAATCCTGGACCCCAGGGACCAGAAATACTTACAAATCAGCTTGGTCTTTATGACACAGCTGGTGTCTGGGAAAACACGTTGATTCCCTTTCAGCAGATGTGACCTTCATCGTGAATTTCCTAGCGGCAGAGGCTAGTAAAGGCAAGTTATTTCATACTATCAATCTGTATGGATCCGACGGACAAGTAGACATTAAATCAATATCTGTGAGCGCTGCCTCGGGCTTTATCAGTTTGCACTCCCCTCCCCCGCGGCGACGCACTTGAAAAATCTGTGGCCCCGCCCCCTCCGTGGCGGGTAAACTGGAGCAGAGTGGCTGGAGCCTTCCAACGTTTCCTGCGGAATCGGAGGTGAGCTGGGGAGCACGCGGCCGGTGTGAGCCAGAGAGCGCGAGCGAGCAGGCACTGCCAGCCCTGCCCTCTGTGCAGCCAGTCGGGGATGCAGCGGCTTTTCCCCGGGATCAGCCGAACGCGACTAGAAGCCTACTCCTCCAGCCCTGCCGGGCTGTGGTGAGCGGACGCTGGGCAGCGAGAGGGCGCTGCCTCCTTCCTTCTCTCCTGCTCCAGAGCAGCGGCAGAGGGCACTGGACTGAGCTCCCGCAGCAGATATTTCTAATATTGAGGTAGGCGAGGTACTCACAACCGCCTCGAGACTTCGTCGCTCATGCGTCATGGACTCACCACATACACTCCTAGTAAATAATACATGTCATATTACACTCCGCTCACCTGCTGATAGGCTGCCCCGGCCCTGCATCAACCCACGAGCAGGAACCGCGCTGAAAATAACAATGGGCCCGGCACCTTCTTATGGGCTTAGAGGAACAGTCAGTACTGTATGTCTTAATCAGTACTCTTGAGAAAAAAACATTGGCACAACCAACAGGTACGGCTTGGATTTGGAGCTGTGTTTAAAACGTTAAAATGGCTTGCCAGTGTCAAAAAGCAAAGAAAATAAATAATTGTTTTCTGTAAAAAGTATAGCTATGAGATAATGAAAGTCGTGTGCGATACTTCACAGTACTTTTAAATGTAAATAGTGACCCACGCATTACTGAACAGCTACTCAATGAGAGGTGGGTTGACAAACTAAATCAGCAAAAGTACCACCCCCTGCCCGGATTCCCTGCTCCCCCGATATTCCGCAAATAATGGAGCTGATACACCGCTCGGGAGATAAACACATTCGCCCAGGATCACTCATTGCTGTTAATGGGTGTCTGTTTGTTGGTTTTTCTCACATGTTTTTGTTTGTGGGTTTGCTATTTTCATCATGTGTGTCTGGATTAACATGCCTGTTTAGTGTTATTGCCTCTTGGTTAGATTTTAGCGCTCAGGTTTTTGTGGTGTTGTGTGTTTACGCGCGCATTAATCCTTCTTGTTACTTTTTCGGGTGACAGCGCGCGCGTGTTGGTTTGCGCCCAAAAGCTTTTGTCGGTTGTTCTTTCTGTGGTGTGTCCGCTGTATCCATCAGTTTTTCCTGACGGTGTTCTTGCACGCGTCTGGGTTTCTGCTTAGCACGGATCTGAGTGCGCAGGTGACAGTGTGTGAATTGCTGCTGTTTGTGGTTTAGATACTGTTCTAGTGCTTCTGTGTCTAGGCGCTCGATACTGTAAACGCGCATGTGTGAGAGTACATTCACTTGTCTTTTTTCTGTGTTTCTTTTTGTGTATTTAGTGTTACAGTTGTCTGTGTGCGTACTGTACGCGTCTGCGCTTGTTGGTTTTAATGTGTGTAAACGGGCTCTAGTTCAGTCTGTAGTGATATCACTGCAGGCCAGTGATGCTGCTGGTGTCATGGGTTTGGGCATTTAGGCTGCATCCCTGCGTGAGGCCAGCCGTCAGTCATCCATAGGCATAGATCCCACCCTTTCCCATTTATCACATGGTAGGACTGGCCGTGAGCCCATGAGATTCAGGCCCAGATTTATACTTGATTTGCGCAGAATTAGTGTCTTTTTTTGTTTTGTTTTTTTTAACACTAGTTCAGTGCAAACTTAACTCCTTATTTATATTTAAAATATCGGTCATAATAATAGTCATGGTTTAAGTGTGTGAACCTACCTTGGGTCAATGAGATGCAAGGTAGGCGTTCCCGCCCAAAAAATGACTTTAGGGCCCTAATGCCTTATTTATCCTCCTGTGCAAAGATGGTGTACAGGAGGGAGGTGGGACTAAATAATGGCGCTAAGCCTCCTTAGCGGCAATATTTAACGCCTGGGTCTGGGCAGGAGTTAGGGGGCCTGTGGACCCATTTCCATGGTCAAACACCATGAGAAGAGCACACTGGTGCCTGCCCCAGGTACACCCCCACCCACACCAGGGGGTCCCCACAGGATGGGGGAAACCATTCCAGGTAAGTAGAGGTAGGTATTTTGCTTTTATTTTAATTTTAATTTTATTTTTTTAATGCCAGTGCGGTTCCTGACCAGTAAAACAAATACCATTACATTGTCTAAATCATCATTGTCAATACAGCATTAATAAAACAAATTCAAGGTGTACACATATTTATTTTTTCTACTTTGATCGAGGTGTGCCTGCAGCTTTAGGACCAACAAGCAGGGCTCCCCACACTCCACAGCCCTTGTGCAAAACCCCAGCTCCAGGAGTGCTTTATACCTTGAAAATGCCCTCCAGGGGCACTAAAGTAACTCCCTGGGAGACTTAAGGCTACCTTTAAGCACAACATCTGAAAGTGTGGCAGCACCTATGGTAGGCCCCCCTGCACATACACTAAAACTGTTGATTCTAACATTGCCCACTTGTGGAGCACCACAAGGAGAAATAATATGGAAATTTCACCCCATGCAAGGGCTTATATGGCTTCCCTCAGCCTCAGAGGTGAATGTATTGTGATACAATACGTTTTTGGAAATCCCAGATGCCCCTGCACTTGATGGGGTACCCTGCAATTGTGACCCCTCACCCCATGACCACCTTTGATTCCCTCACTACCACCCAGCCCCTCATCTTTCCAATGCCCTCTTTCACATGCATTAATTTGTTTGAAAGCACTTGTAAAGGCTCTGACTTTACTTATCAACTTAACTATCACATAAGATATAAATCTGTTATTTGCAGCAGGCACCCTGTACGCTAACTTTATGGCTACCACTAGAGAAAACTCCCCTCTCTCTCCCTAGCAGGAACATTAATCACAAGAGGTATCTTTATTAAGCAGTCAATTATTCATAATTTCTAATGGTTTATTGAATTTTTGTTATGGTAACGTGGATGGTAGATTTGAATCCCATTCAGGTAAGCTTGTCATTTCCAAAGCCCACATCCTTGTTCTTAGTGTAAATATTTTCTTGGTTTCTAGGTCTACTGTGCAGCCAGTGTAGTACCAGACTCCGTGTGTTCACAACTGGGCAGGAAATCACTGCGAACCATAGCAGCATAGCTTCATTGCAGCAGACTGCCTCAGGCACTTGTTCTCAGAGAGTTTGGAAAACTGTTTCTAGGTTTATTGGAGTCGCCTATGTGAAAGGCTTGTCGCAACTGGCTCTACATTTCTGGACGGTGAGTATAAAACTGAATCAAGTAGTCTCAGACTTGATCACTTTTTGTCCTGTTGATAGAAAATATGTCCCAGCAAAGTCTTTTCAACTTTGGATTCAAAAGAAGTAAAGACACTGATAAAGAAAAGCCAGGGAAAGGAAATCAAAAAGAACCAACTGAGGTTCCGTGTTGTACCACCCCACATAATCCTAACCTAAACAAGAACAAAAAGTACGATGCTGAAAAAAGAAAACGAGTTTTTCAGTCTCACTGGGTTGAATCCTGGCCATGGCTAGCCCTGAAGGAAAGCCAGGAAGGAGAAGGACCAAAAATGTACTGCACTATTTGCCAAAAATATCCTACTGTAGCAGTCAGCTATTCAGGTTCAGGTAGAAATGCATTCTTAAGTGGATGTGACCAGTTGCGCATTGAACCAATTAGAGCTCATGAAACTAGCAAGGCACATATGACATGTGTTTCATGGCATCGCCAGGAAATGAAAGAAATGGCGTTGCAGTCTCAGACTCTTAGAGCGAGTACCTCAAATTCCAGTCCCCCTACAGAGCAGCCCCTCATCATGCAAGCACTGCAAAAGCTGAAGGAGAGAGAAAGAAAGAAACTGACCATCTTGTTTAACAATGCTTTCCTAATAGCAAAACAAGGTAAGCCACTCTCAGACATGGAAATCATATGTAGGGCTATGAAGAAAGCTGGTGTGGATATAGGAGAAAATTATACAAACCGTGAAAAGGCCTCAGAGTTCATAAGATGTGAGGCAGCTATACTTCGACAGGACATCCAAAAAATTGTTTCAAATTCTCGCTTCATTTGCATTATCGCGGACGGAAGCACAGATAATGCCATCATTGAACAGGAAACCGTGCTGGTGAGAGTAGTCAGTGATGGGAAACCCTACACTCTATTTGCAGATCTTGTTCCACTTGAACATGCACATGCTCGGGTTGTCCTGGATGGTATAGCTAAAGGAATCCAAAGGTTATCTTTGGATTTAGTAGGCATGAGGTCCACAGAATATCCAGGCCCATCACTAATAGCTGTCAATTTTGATGGTGCTGCAGTAATGATGGGATCTAAGGGAGGAGTTGCAGCACTTCTAAAGAAAGACATTCCTTTTCTTCTACCGTTCCACTGTGTAGCTCACAAACTTCAGCTTGGGATTCTAGACGCTGTAAAATCCAAACCCTCTATTTGTCAGTTTGAAGAAACTTTGAAATGAATTTTCAAATTTTACTGGTACAGTCCTAAGAGGCGACGAGATGCCAAAGAAATTTCAAGAATAATTGATGAAAACTTTGCACATTTCACTGATATTAAACAGATTAGATGGGTATCCAGCAAAACCCGAGCTTTGGCAGCCATGCAACAAAACCTGCAGACTGTGGTTCTACACCTGGGACAGGTTGCAGCTGGGAGTGATGATTCTGCTGCTAAGGCAAAAAAGTACCTCTCAATTGTAACGAGCTTTACATTTATAAAAAACCTTTACAGCCTGAGAGATGTTCTGAAGCCAGTGTCTAAGCTTTCAGAATTCTTTCAGTCTAATGAGCTGCTTTTAATGCATGTTCCACCTGCTGTAGAGAAGTGTGCATTGACCCTAGTAGGCCTTAAGAGTGAGTTGGGTGAATACATGCAGCAGTTTAAAAAACTGTACCACCCTGAAGAAAAAAAGTTTGGAAACATTTCTACTGATGGCTGGGAAATAAAGTTATCAGGCTGCTGTCCACCAGCAGCAACAATCCAAAGTGACAGTGAGTTCATTGACAGTGTAGTTAAGTATATTGATGAAAGGTTTGAAAATTTTAATTCCATGCCAGTTCAAGGATTTCAGGCATTTGATTATACACTATGGCCAGAGAGTAGAGAGGAACTGTATAAATATGGGATCTCTGATATTGAGGCAATTGTTCAACATTTTGAAGTACTTTTCACCACAGACGAGCGGTTGGCAATTGTAGAGGAGTTTTGTGGACTTAAAACCCATATGAAAAGCTTTCAGAGCAAAGGCATTCCTGTATTGCCTGCATACTCCACCCTGCTAGCAACAAAACCTCCTACGTTAACTAATATATTAAAGCTCGTGGAGATGATGTTCACATTTAGTGTGTCTACAGCAGAAGCGGAACGTGTGTTTTCTGCAATGAATGTCATTAAGAACCCACTAAGAACACGGTTAAATCAAGATATTCTCCAAGATCTAATGCTTCTTAAAATACATGGGCCCAACTTTGAGGAATATGATCCCAGCAGAGCTATTGATCTCTGGCTTACAACAGGAGGCAGAAAGCATGTGTGCGGACATAAGAGGCCACATCTATCATAACTACTGAAGTATTGTCAACAATGAGTCTTAGAGCAGCTTGCCATGCAAGATCATTTACTGCTGTATTCCTATACAATTTCTATACTTTTGGACAATAGGGATAATGTAACAGCTTTTCAAGTTTTTCTTTAGCATGATTACAAACCACTGAATAGTTATTGGTTTAATAAAACAAAATAAAAACATATTACATGTTTCTGTGTCAGCCCTTATAATTGATGTAGGTGGGACAAGTGGATTTTTCAGGACATGTAGATCTCATTAGCATTTTGTCCCTTGGCCAAGTAGATTATTTTAAAAATTCCACACCCCTGTTAAATGGATTATGTCATTGGTGGGGATTGATACCTCCATGTTTGGAGCACACTCTTCCAGAGGAGCTATGATATCCAAAGCCTTTTGGGTGGGTTCCCGTTTAGAGGACATTCTTAGTTCTGCAGATTGGTCTAATGATAATGAATTTAGAGTTTTTTATTGCAAACCTGTTGATACTATTTCTATGAATGTAATTAATTTGCTTTGAACCAGCATAATAGGAGCCTCAGGTCTTGTCATAAAATGTAGATTTTCCTAGTTTTAATGATGGAAAGTCTTAATTCTATTAAAGACTCAGAGGCGAGTATTATCCCACCACTTGTTTTAACTACTTTCTATTTTTCCCATCCCTTCAGTGTCATCCTCCTCTGCTCAACCTTCCTCGTAAATCAGCACCTATCGGTTTGGATACCGTAATATCGCCTCCTCATTTGCCTTCAACAGCAGTTGGAATAGCGACTCATCTGTGTGTTCCGGTTCATCTTCAGTTTCCTGGACTTATGAATTTTTGTTCTGACTTATTATCCTTTATTATGGCTGTCCTTATTTTGTTCTCTATTTTTCCTTTGTTTAGTTCTAACTGACTTTCTGTGCAAGAAAAGAGGGCTGTTCGCAGTCAAGTGACGCAATAATGTTATACATATGCTCTGATTGGTTGCCATGTTTGCACTACCTTTTTTTCCTATTGGCTCTTTTTCTTCGCCTTTTGGGATTTGTAGTCCTTTGTTTTTCCTTGCTGCTATTTATTAAAGCAAGAAGAGAAACACATAATACTCGCCTCCGTGTCTTTAATTATATTAAGACGTTCTGTCATTAAAACAAGGAAAATCTACATTAATCGTCATAAGAGACGGTACAGATAAAAAAATATGCATTGCAAATCAGCAAAATCAGTAATTACGGAAAATATCGTGCTATTTGAAAATTCCATTACGTGGGGGCCAGTGCATCATACGATTACGAAATGGGCATTCAATAATAGGCGTAACGGCTAAAGTCTCCTGACAGGTAGCGGGCGCAACTGACCCATGCATTATAGTGTGTGAAAGTGCACCATGCAAAATTACGTAGACTGATCCAGTTACACATAGAGACCCCCAAACTCGTGAATTATGGGAGATGTCGTTCGGTCTGTGAAATGTTTGAATTCTTCTGAAATGCGCTCCTTCTAGGACTCTCATATTATAAACATTTCCCAGTTCTTACAATTTAGCAGTAACCCTACGTCTGTTCACCATTATTACTGTATTAATCCATTTTATATGTTAAAACCTTCTTTATTTCTCTGTAGGTGTTTTACTCAATGGCAAACCCCCCCAGAGCAATTGAGATTCTGGAATAAATCCAGTACAGTATCTTGTGATTTCTCATTTGGTTGCTGTGGGAAATTTCTGTTTATAAGCACATTCCTCACACCTTCATCAAAGGTTTGAGCTTCTTATCATAGACCTAGACTATTAAATGGTTATTTACATAAACAATTCATGTATGTTTCTCAGTTCTACTTCCTTCCACCCCGTAGGTCCTTCTGAGACAATTGAGGACATATCTTAATAAAGTCATACCTGATGCTGCTTCTTACAGTATGGGCAAAATGCCCAGCAACATACTAATTTGGAATCCCATGTCTTTTACAGTGGCAGGGGTGGGTAAGAAAACTGTTTTCTATAAAAATGTTTTCAACAACAGCTGCTTTACCGACTGTTGATAATAGAATCTGTCTAGCATTGAATTAATTATCTGTAGCAGAGTGGTGAGGGATACCATATCTAATATAAACTTCTAGAAAGGTCATTATGTATATAAAAAAAAACTTCATACAAGAGAAAGCAGAGAGTTCTTACTTCTCTGTTTTGAAATAAGTATTTGAAATTGTATTTCCCTTGCACCCTCTCCTGTACACCTGTGTTATTAGTTTTAAGTTACACAATGCTGTCATCCATGGGTTAACATAGATCTGCATTATAAAAAATAGCGGTAGCCTTTTAAAAAAAAGTCTCTGTAATATGGAACTATGCCCGAGAACTGTCTTTCAAACATATGTTTTGTTGAAGAGATGCTCTAAGAGCTGCACTGGAGAAACTTGAGCATCCACACACACCTTGCCTCCCCCTTTGAGTTACTGGTGGGGTTTCTGTTTTGTGAATGTTATGCTGAAGATTGTGTCTTAATTACCTTGAGCCCCAGTGCTCCTTATCCCAGTGACTCTTCGAGGAGAACCCACCCCCACAACAAACACTCTCCGAAACTTAGAGGCATATTTATAAGCCCCTAGCGCCACCTTGAGCCACATTAGCATAATTTATTTTGATGCTAATGTGGCCTAACGAGCCCAAAATCCTCCCGCCACATTTACAAAGTGGCACAATGTATGCATTGCGCCACTTTGTAATCCTTTACGCTACATTATGCCTGCCCCAGGCATAATGTATGCAAAGGGGGTGTTCCCCGGTTAGGGGGGCCAAAAAATGGTGCAAGGAAATCTAATAGATTTCCTTTTGTCATTTTTTACGCTACTAGCATAGTGTAAGCACGGCATGTGAGGCAGTGTACACTCAGGGCTGCAGTACTATTTGTGCCACCCTTCATGTGCCAAGACCCAAAATGGCTCTCAGCCTGCCACTGCCACTGTCAGTTCAACTTTGCCAATTAAACCAAAGGCAAAGCCACCCTTCCCCTTAACATTATATGTATGCCTGCCCTAAGGAAGGCCTGTGGAGCCCTGTGGAAGGGAGCTGTATTTTGTTAAGTGAGAGATATATATTTTGGTATTTCTTGACAGCAACACATCCAAATTGTTGTTTTGCTATGGCTTAAGTTGGTAGCCCCATTAGCTAACACAGGGTTATGGAGGGCATCCCCACCTGGTTAACTTTTGACTGGGACTACCAAACTGTGAAGTTTCAAATTAATAGGGACATTAATTGCAAACTGATAGTCAGGTCGTAATTAATGTCACTAATAATGGTTGCCACTTTCAGAAAACTGGCCACTCTGTTCTGCTCATCCAGCGGCTTCACAAAGGTGCACACACACACATACACACACACACACACACACCCCTTCTGACCACCTGGAGAGATGTGTGAATGACTCCCAGGCTCAGGAACAAAGGCAAAGCCTCAGCAATGAGGTGTCACCTATTCTGCCAGGGTGGCCACTCAGTGGGTTAGCCTCGGAGCATGCTTCAAAGGAGGAGTCACATTTGATGGGCTGCCTGACCCAACACCCTTGAGCAGGATGCCTTTAGACAGTCTAGAAGACAGGGCCAGAGAGGGGAAACTCACCCGAAACTGGTTTTACCGTGGGCATGTTGTCCTCATGTAGCCATACCTCTGGGTTGGGCTTCCTTGCTCCTCAATACCAAGGAAGGGCTGTGACATATTGAAGGGGGCACAAATGTGGCATTCTGGGATAGCCACATGCCACACATCACAAGAACTTCATCACTAGGTAGGAGGGAACCCAGTGGCCCAATGCCTTGTGACCACGTGGTCCCCTCAGGGCACTTTCCTGGGATAATTATGGCACTCCTGGAACATTGACCATCGGTACTTGCTGGACCTGGAAAGAGGATGCGAAGAAGACCACTTTGCACCAGTTGGAAGTACACAGAGAGGCTGCACTGTTGGAGCAACTGCACCAGCTGCTCTTTTGACTAGTGGAGCTTGGACCCTGTTCTGTGTGCCTAGTTTGGAGAAACACTAATCACCGGCCCCATTCTTAAGCAGAGACGCTAAGGGCCAGTTGGATGGCCCATTAAGAACAGCACTGGGGACATTAAGGCTTGGTGCTACCGAGTGCCAGGCACCCCCAAAAACATTTCGGAGCTACCCAAAAAGTGCACCCATGTCTGCTGGACCCATGAGTGTTCAGTTGTGACTGGATTCATCACCTGAGAGGGACACCAGCCTCCGCCAAAGATTTTCACCGGGACTGCTGTGTTGCAAAGGTGAAAGGTCCGCGTTAGCAGCCCTTAGACTTCCTGGGACCCTAAAATATGTGGTAGAGTCACACCCACTCACCTGTGGACTGAGGTCTTGACTGGACTTCACCCCAGTGGACCACACAGCATCCAGAGCTTCCTTGAGCATCTTTGAGCCTGTATCCTTCAGGACCACTCAGTTATCATCTATAGAGGTAATCCTGTAAAGTTTGGATCTTGCTCTAATAATGCCCTTGTGCCCAAGTAATTGTCCAGGTAACTGTCCAAAGTATCCTGGCTGGCCCCGTCTGTCTTGCTGAACTTGGTTGCCCAACTCGGACCAGAGTTGCAGAACTAACTTTCCAAACAATACAAAAGTTTCTAAAGTTTTTGTTGACCAATGCTCGTTTGTGGTTGATGCAAAGTTATTTATTCCTTTAAACATCTATATCTCCGGAACCCTCCAGTGGATTTTGATGATCAAGGTCTCTAAAGATTCTTAGAAATATAATCTACATTTCTAACGTGTCTTGATTCTTTCATGTCATGTGACTATCATAT
This sequence comes from Pleurodeles waltl, assembly GCF_031143425.1. NCBI lineage: Eukaryota > Metazoa > Chordata > Amphibia > Caudata > Salamandridae > Pleurodeles > Pleurodeles waltl. The sequence goes on from NC_090446.1 coordinate 206,576,477, forward strand.
TCTGTTGTGTGGTGTTGTTAAATGCTTTACACATTGTTCTTTTTCTAAGCTTTACTGCTCACAGCTATAGCTACCCAGGGATGAGCTTAAGGTTAAACAAACATACCAGACTGGAACCAAGATGGTATTTGAACATATTGACAGTGTATGGTAGAGCTACCAGCCATACCATGTAGTACACCCCAAATCCTCATGAAGTTAATGATTTTATTCAGTTGAATAAACTTGCATGAATATACTTTACTGCTGCTTGTGGATCACCTGCAACAAAATTAACTGAATCATCACTACTGAATTCCAGTCTGCACTGTTTAACAAAGGTGTTTTGAAAAGACCATCTGACTACTCTACATACCTCTTGCCAAGAAATCCCTGAAATGTTTGCCCATAAAGTAGATATTTCTCTTGTTCAGTGCCCATGCAAAGCTTTCAGCACCTACCAACCTGCTGACAAATGCAATTGAGAAATGGCTTGTTGGACCCACCTGCTTAGGGTAGATGTTGTAACTTTCCTGCCCTTGTTTGCTGATCCATAAGAAGACCAAAACCCTTTTGTGCTTTCCAACTATATTAACGTCTTTTTAAAATCTGAGGTGACTTGAGTCGAAAACAGAGGCCCTGATTCACAAAGAGCCTCCTTACTAGGGGCGGAGGCTCCACCGTCATGAGAGGACCTCTGCACTGCGGTTTCCCTTTCTGGAGATCCCACCATAAATATAGAGATCCCATCACGCCTGAGGACCCTTACTCCGAATGTGGAGGCTCTTTGTGATTCAGGCAAACAGAATTTTCCATTCAAAATGGAAAAATGATCTTCTGAGACATATGATACTGCTTCTGAACCTTTGTTCTAAACTTTGCATCTGGCCTTAACACTACTTTATGTGGAAAAGTCCTCAGGTATAAGTATGAAATAACCAAGATACCCAACCTACATATTCTTTTAGTAGATGTTACTGCTATCAGAAATGCTGCCTTCGGAAAGGAACATAGCTATTTTGCATTCTCCAGGGCCTCAACAAGTTTCTCTTGCAAACCTTTCAAAACAATAGTTGGATTTCAAGCAGCCACTGGTTTTGGTGCAGATGGATTCTTTAACATGAGACTCTGAAGCAATCTGATTGGCTGTATTACCACCCAGAAAATGAATACCTTTCCCCTTAAAAAGTAAATTCACTAGTTGCTTCTGTGACAGTACCTCAGAAGAGATGGATGTATAAGGAGGTAAAAATACTGTTCCATTGCAAGCCATTTCAACAATGGGAACCATGGACATCAAGACAAGAAGACAGCTTCCAGAATTACCACCACTCTTTCACCTGAATCTTGTTTAGTAACCTCAAGAGAATGGGAAAAGGGGGAAAGGAGAAAGAATTCCATCAAGCAAGGGGTTGCTAATGTATCCTCTGCCCAGACTTGCTAGCACCATGCCTCCAAACAAAACAGAGGGGGGTATAACCTTGTCCAGGTGATGCAAGCAAATCCATCCATGGACTGCCAAACAACTCTTAGGTCTTCTACAAAGACTCCCAACTTAGGTGGAAGGACAGACAAAATGGCTTATTTCGACATAGCCTGTCTGCCTGAATGTTTTCCCTTCCAGGTTCATACATTGCTTTTAGTGAGAGGAGATGAGCCTCTGCCCAAGAGCTTATGATCATTGGTAGGTCTTTTTTCTTTGTTTCACCCTGTCTGGTGACCTAACATTTTGCCATGTGCTTGTCGGTTCTGATTACTACTTCCTTCCTGCCCAGATGGAGAACCATCAGCTCCTTTTGGCTTGTCTAGCTGGCCTTGTCTGTTTTTCACTATTTTTCTTTTATTTCCATTCCCTTCAGTGTTGCTGCCCACACCTATGCCTTGCTTCCGTGCTTAACACTGAGGGATTTGACAGACAACTATCTGCCCTTGAGTCACCTATTAGGTTAGTCCATGTGAAGCAAGAAAAAGAATAGCTCTCACCTTTCATTAACATGGGCTAGTTCTCAACGTAACAAAGCTGAAAAAAATGTATCTATTGTTTTATCCGCCAGGAACAGGATGGCGGTAGGGGGTGTCAGAATCCCCATGGCGGCGGAGCGCGCTCCGCCGCCATGGAGGATTCCCCCGAGCAGCGGGAAGTCGGCAGGAGACCGCCGACTTTCCGCTTCTGACCGCGGCTGAACCGCCGCGGTCAGAATGCTCGTGGGAGCACCGCCAGCCTGTTGGCGGTGCTCCCGTGGTCGGTGGCCCTGGCGGCCACCGGCCGCTAGGGTCAGAATGACCCCCTTAGTCTAACCTGCACAAACAGATGAGTACTTAAGGATAGCAGAAGAAATGTACTTTAACTGTCTCTTATCAACACACAGTAAAAACTCTTCTTTCTCATGTCCATTGACAAAATATCAAAACCCTAAATACATGCCATGATACAAAATTATTGTGTTAAAAATATTGAGCACAGAAATATTGTTTACCTATACATATAATGGTAAGTACAGAAATAGCAAAAAAATATTGTTTTACACTAATGTTGGGAAATATATACAAAAATATAGTTTGTTGAGATACATATAGTTAAAAATAGTAAAAATTAAATATATTAACATGTAACAGTAATATAATGCAAATTAAATATATTTAGATACCATAAAAAAATATATAAATACGTACTTACATATTTATTTAAACAAACACACATACATATATACACATTAATTACATCCAAGAATCAAGGATTCCACGGATACCATCTGAATGCAAAAGTGTGGTTTAATCACCAAGATAATCCAAACCAGCGAGTTTCAACTGTAGCCTTGAACATGGTAGTTACCCACAGAAAATGAAGCGCTATTTACATGTCACTGTGATGAACATCAAGAAAGGACCAACATTACAAGTGCAGATTAGGTCCAGAGGCCGCCGCCAAAACAGCAGGGACAAATAAACTTGCCATAACTCACAGTAGATAGATGGAAAAATATACGTTGCAAATCAACAAAACAGTCAATAATTATTGTTCTCCCTCATTATGAGGTTGAGAGTTTTAGCGCTTCGGACCCTTAATAAGTAAACTTACAAGGGGACGCGCTTAGGTCGACAAACCTTTGGACATCGTTTGGGGACTTCCCTGTACGAGATATTTTCTTGGCATCACCAAGCAAAAAAATCAGTGAACTACTAATAATGACAATTAATTTCACAATAAAACAATCAATAATTTGAACACACCATGACCTTTCAGCCAATGAATAACCACACCAATTTAGTTAAGTGTTAGAATATTTATTTCCCTATTAGTACAATCTAATATCATGTCTGTTAACTTCAATAACAACAAACCACATCAGAAGCACATCTAATTAGCAATCAGAGCACAACTTAATCAAGGCATGGACTGTATTCATTCAGTATTTAGACACAACATTTAATATGAATCAACTTAGCAGAGTCTCATTAGTACGTGGTTCAACAAAGCAAGAACTCAGTCATTTGGCTATTTGCACAAAGTATTAGTGGATGCCTTAACTAACCTCAAATTAGCATTAGCATGCTGGGCTTCATGCAAAACATTTAGTGAACATGAATTTAGAAAACATCTATACTAAGCCCTCTATCAAAATAGCAGTTGGTACCTAGAAAGTTAAGGCAAACAGACAATCACAATTTTCATCGGATAGTTACCAATTCAACAGATCAGCAAGCAGCGTCAGGCTTCGTCCTCAGGACATGAGTCGATTCACCATCAGCAGAGCTGGGGCGGGACAAAGTCTTGCAATAGCATAGTTAAGGACCATATTACTTACCTCCAGATAGAGAGGAAGTTAGTATCAAGCAAGAATGGGGTAGTGGATGGGTTTAAAGTGCTCAGAATAAACTCATGAAAGTGTCCGGAAAAGGGGCCTGGGTGGAACGGGAAGATGGCAGAATGCAGATGGCGAAGTGAAGTGAAGTGGGGAATGGAGAAAAATTGAAGAATGGATAATTTCTTCTTGAGTCACACCGTTAAATCAAAACTGTCTAACTATTCCCTAATTCCTCATTGGATAAAGTTTGGTGCATTATTATCTCTGTCCAATAATTTGGTAAGCACCTTGCTAGAATTTTCCACAGTTCACAGTTCCCATGTCACAGATTGGTCCATGTTATTGACGTCTTCAGCGGTTGGAATGTCAGGTAGGAAATGTTACATTTTGCGCTCCAGTCAGTGTCTTCATTGTCTTCTCCTAGTACGGTTAACCTTGCACCTGTTACGAATTAGACTGTTGATTCTAGCAAGAACATTGCCTTGAGCAAGTCGGTTCTCATGAGAAAGAATTTACTAGGGCTACACACATATAGCTCTTGGAAAATTACAGCTTCATGCCCTTCAGGAAAAAAACAGCACATTACACGTTAGAAAATACAATTCAATATGAGGCCAGGCAGCTAGGCCCAAGCCCTCACAAAATGTAAGCCCTTTTCGTTTAATGAAGCAACTCTTAACACATAACCCTAATTATGATGTACTAATACAAATTCAAACATTATTGCATAAAATTCAGAATTAATAAGCCTTTTCCTTAGACTTCATAAACATTGGTAGCCACTCCCCGTGGGCACATTTCAAATGTGTGCATTATTTTCTACGTTAACACATTTTCTATGCAGCTTCATCACACAATATATTGCACGTTTTTCATATTAATATTGCTTTTAAAAGACACACTCCAACAATCCCTCCTCTGATGACTCTTGTCATCACACAAAACCTTCCCCACAAATTTTAAATCAGTTAAAATTCTGTCATTTCAATCTCTTCACTTATTGGCTTCCCTTTTGATTTTTCCCTAAACAATTTTTCCCCTTTCCTTTTCTTCCCTCTTCTTATTATCTTTCGCCTTATTCAATTTTATTCTTTTGCTGATTTTACATGCCACCCACAATCCAAATAGACAAGCTATAACAATCAATATCCCCTGTATTATTATAGACAATATCCCATGCCAAATGTTGCTAAGCCAATTCCCGACTGAAGCAAAACCTCATCCAACCTTTTCCCAAACACCAGGTTCTTTCAATTCCTTTAAGTCTGTGCCATCCTTAGTCAAGTTAGTAAGCATACTTCTAATCTCATTACTATTATCTGGTATATATGCGCAGCAATGATTCTCATTAAGCATTCTACAGACTCCGACATTTTTTGCTAAAAGACTGTCTAAAGCAAACCTGTTTTGAAGAGTCATAGCCCTCTCCGCAGCAAGTTCAGTATCCATTAGGAGTATAGCCCCTGAAAAAATTGGCAGCATGTTATCCATAATAGTAGACAACTTTTGAATCTTTATTAAATTCAAAATAACTCCCACTGAAGGAATTATCACCCCAAATATGTCTCCCACTACACCAGCAGTGGTCTCTCTTTTCTGTCTAGTACGATGTAATTCAGACAATTTCGGAAACTTCTTTAAGTTATCAAGTTGTTATATCTTTGGGAAAACTATCCCCAAACTAGATGTCCCATACCATCCCTTTGGCAGATGGTAATAAGCATAAGCCCATATATATAATAGATCCCTGGGATCGCTAGATCCTGTCCATTTAACATGAACGTCCATTTACTCTGAAACAAAAACACATGCTTACATTCACTCATTCCCACAAACACATTGTCATAGTATGATTTCGGCCTAGATATACAAAGCATCCCTATGTGTAATGCATCTAAAGCTAACTTCCCTTGCTCTCTAATTGCACCATAACCTTCATTACTAGCAAAAGCTCGCTACTGTAATCCTTTTTCTAATTTACCCTTTAATGCTCTTATTCTATCATCCGTGTGATCTAAAAAGCTTTTCTCTACAGGTGTAAGCAAGCATGTCAAGTTATTGCGGTGAGGATAAGATGTACTAATTGCCAATGTCTGCTCAAAGAATCCTTTAACTAACTTTATATTATAGTATCTAGCTACATCACTCAAATCCTCTATTATAGGTACATAGGAAAAAACAAAGTCATGATTAGAATCGAAGTACTGGATCTACTCCTGGTTATAAAATCTTGTTAGTAGCAGACTACAACTTATCCCATAGGTTAGTGGCAAGCTATGATATGTAACCCCTGCTTGTACTGAAACAGGAATCTGTGTACACACAAAACAATCCTTTGCTTCCATCGTCTCAACATACTCACTCAGCAAGCGATAGAAAACGTTAGTAGAAAGTTCCCCTTTTTCATTAGCTTCCTCATGTAAGTATCTCTCATCCAGCTCAAAACTCTCCCAAGCTGTTAGTACAGTAGTAGTTTCAGGAACTGGAGCATTGTTAATCCCACTCTTATCCATTAGTGTCAAACTCACAATCACAACCACAATGAATATCACACGCACAATACATAAGCCAACACCCAAGTATTTACAGTGCCTACTCCCTCTACTCTCCTGCCTAGCATTAGCCATGATCTGTAAAGAATCAGAAAGTGGAGGATGGCTATTTAAAACACCAACAACAAAGGATGGCTAATAATTCTGTCCCGCAGCAAGGTCGAAACAAGCAAAATCTTCTTTCAGCAGATACTTACAGCTTTCAATCTTTCTCCCAGGATCCCTTGTCAATTCAGGTTAGCAGCTTGTCAAAATTGTTTTTCAAAAGTCAATTCAGGTTCTCAAAGTCTCATCCGATAAATTCTCAGTTTCTTTTCATAATTTCAATTTTTTTCTTTAGCTCAAATCTTTACACCAATTTCAGTCTCTTCGTCCAGATTCAGGTCTAAAGTATTGACCTGGGACTTCTCGATCAAAACAAAACTCCAAGAACTCCTTTTGCCATTCAGCTGTCGTTGCATACGCCCATTCAGGACATGCGTACCTCCTATTTGGTACTCTTTTCCTTTTCAACTTGCGATCACCTTGCAACTTTCCTTCACTTAGATCTTCTCTCCTTGTGGTGTCAACTTCGTCCTCTATTGCATCTTCAACAACCACTTCTCCCCTCCTCACCTGTAACTCTGGCCACTTGTCTCCTCTCAGTGTCTCTTTAGTCTTTGGTCTTTCCTGTGGCAACCCTTCTCTCTCTCTTTGCTCTTTGGTGTTTTCGCTTGATGGACCTGCAACCTGCTCAGGAGGAGTCTGGACACTCTGATTCTCCTCTGCCTCAACTCCTTAGCTTCCTGGGTCTGTCAAGTGCTCTAGCCCATTCTCATAATCGTCTGCTTCTGGGTGAGCCTCCCTCTGACTAGGCTCCCCGGCTGCTTCAGTTGAGATAGGCTCACCATCACCCCTCTGGATCTCTTCTCCCTCGTCTCTTACTGGAGTGACCAAGCCATCCTCAACTGGCTCTCCTGTCTCAGTTCCCCTTCGATCACTCTCCGGCCCTGAGACTTCCCTGTTTGTTGTTGGTACTTTCAACAACTCAACTTCCTCATCAGTTTGACACTTCACCTTTTTCGTGTGATTGGCATGGATCCAGTTTGGAACCCCTGCACACTTCATAGCGGTAGTAGTCGTTAATATCCCTTGGTAGGGACCCTTCCAACGTGGCTCCAAGCAAGTCCTCCTTACGTGTTTCTTGATGACAACCCAATCACCAGCTTTCAGGTTGTGTCCTGGATCATGAATAGGTGGCAGGGTGGTAGCTTCCACCTGGTGAGAAAAAGAGCGGACCACATCAGCCAGACCCTTGCAGTAGTCCAATACCATATCATCTGTGATATTCACAAGAGCATTCGCAGGCACTGCGGGCAGTCTCATAGCTCGAACCATGAGAATCTCATGCGAAGACAGTCCTGTCTTCCTGTTAGGTGTATTTCTCATTGACATTAGCACTAGAGGTAATGCGTCGGGCCATTTCAAATTCGTGGCTGCACACATTTTCGCCATTCTCGACTTCAAGGTACCAATCATCTGTTCCACTAGTCCTGATGCTTCAGGGCGCTAGCTACAATGCAACTTCTGCTCAATGTTCAATCCTGCACACAGTAACTTATCCACCTCATTGTTGAAGTGACATCTTATATCTGATTCTAAAGAGATCGGAAAACCGAAACGCGGTATCAGTTCCCTAAGCAGCAATTTTGTTGGCAGATGACACAACAATGACAAATCACCTCTGCAGCTTGTCTAAATTTTGGGTTAAACCAGTCAATCTTGAACAACCTGATCATGGCATCCCTCCCAATGTGTGCTTGGCCATGATAAAACATTGCAAACTGTGACAAAAGACTTTTCGGTAAGACCATTTTCCCTTCGTCTGAAACCCACAAATCATCTGGTCTTTGTATGCATTGCATCCTAACCCAAGAACGCTTCTCATCTTTGCTGGCACGGCCCTGCAACAATTTCAATTTTTCTAATGTGTCAATCACACTCAATGCATATCCTGTGTATGTCTCATTTTCCTTTTCAGGTAACAACTCCCATTGATCCTTGAACGATATACAGTTCAATGCGCAAAACCTTGCGACTTGATCCGCATATACATTTCCCATTGAAACAAAGTCTTGTGACTTCAGGTGTGCACTGCATTTCACCACAGCAATTTCATGAGGTAACTGAATCGCCTGCAACAACTCCTTAATTCTTTCATCATTTTTCACTGGTGAACCAGAAGAGGTCAAATAACCCCTCTGTGACCATAGCTGGCCAAAATCATGAACAATTCCAAAGCCATAGTGACTATCAGTGTATATATAGTGACCCTCATCTGAGCAGAGACATGGCAAGCCCTAGCAAGAGCTACCAATTCAGCTACTTGAGCGGAGTACACTCCTTGAAGCCAGGACGCTTCTAGGATACCAGAAATCGTGCATACAGCATATCCAGGTCTCAGCACTCCTACTGAGTCTCTCAAACAGGAGCCATCAACTAAGATAATTTGGTCATTTTCTCCCAATTGGTTATCTTTAATATCAGGTCTTGGTTTGGTGCACATTTCGGTTACCTCAAGACAATCATGTTCTACATCTTCCAGATTTTCAACCTCCGTATTTTCATTTGGAAGCAGAGTTGCCGGGTTCAACACTGTACATCTCTTTAACATTAAATTTGGTGACCCCAATATAATCGTCTCATATTTGGTCAATCTTGCATTAGTCATGTGCTGCGTTTTCGTTCACGTAAAAAGGATCTCAACTGAGTGAGGGACCATGACTGTTAGGGGATGTCCCATCACTATGCCTTCACACTGTGTGAGGCTTTGTCCAACTGCTGCTACTGCACGCAGACAACCTGGTAAGGCTGCTGCAACTGGTTTCAAAGTAGCTGAAAAATATGCTACTGGGCGGTTTTCACCTCCATGGACCTGTGTCAAGACAGACAAAGAACATGCATTGCGTTCATGACAAAACAGAACAAAAGACTTCTTGTAATCAGGCATGCCTAAGGTGGAGCCCTGCACATGCTCTCCCTTAACTCAGTAAACGCTCTCATTTCCTTCTCTCCCAAAACTATATCATCCTGACCCTCCTTGACCGTCAGCCTCTGCAATGGCTTAGAAATAACTGAGAAATTCGGGATCCACTGGCGACAGTAACCCACCATTCCTAGGAATATCCTAACATCTCTCCGTGTCGTCGGGGGAATCATCTGTAAGACTGCAGTTATTCTTTCTCTGGATAATTTCCTCGACCCTCTCTCAATTTGATGACCCAAATACTTGACCTCTTTCTGACAATATTGCAATTTCTTTGGGGACACCTTATGTCCATTCTTTCCCAAATGATTCAGTAAGGTAATCGAATCATACTTGCACTCGTCCCTTGTTTTGAACGCAATCAATAAATCGTTGATGTACTGTACTAGAGTCGATTGGAAAGGCAGCTGCAATGACTCCAAATTCTTCTTCAGTATCTGATTGAATATAGAAGGTGATTCCGAAAACCCCTGAGGAATTTGACACCAACTGTAGACCTTGTCCAAGAATTTAAAACAGAAGAGACATTGGCTGTCCTCATGAAGAGGCATGAAAAAGAACGCTTGGGAAAGATCAATTACTGTGAACCATTCTGCATCACATGGAATCTGTAACATATTCACAGCAGGATTTGGCACCACTGGGCAACATTTCACCACTATGTCATTGATTTTCCTCAAATCTTGGACAATCCGAACCTTCCCACAAGGCTTTCTCAGTCCCATTATTGGCGAATTACATGGACTGCTCAACACCTCTGTCAAGACTCCCTGTTTCACAAAATCTGCAATGATTTGCGCAACCTTTATAAGGATATCTTGTGCCATATGATACTGCGGTATCTGGGGAAACACAGTATTTGGCTTCACACTGACTTTGACTGGCTCCACTCCTTTTATCAGCCCCACTTCTTTCCCTGTCAAATCCCACACCTTTTCTTGAACTGTTCCCTGTAAGTCTGCCGGGAGATCAGCCACTTTGAACATCGGAAAGAAGTTAATCAGAGGATATTCCTCATTTGTTGTCTCAGTTTCAGGCTCTGAACCCTGTTCCTCCTCTTCATCGTCACTGTTTGTCTGGACCTCAATTTCCTCATTAGAACAGGTGATTGAACACCTTGGCTTGCACAATAACTCTCTTCTCAATAGGGATACAGGACTTGAATCGCAAACCACAAATCTGTGGAATCCTTGGAAAGTGCCAAACTCACCCTGAACTGGATCTGTGATCGGGTTAGTCAGGAGATGGTTTGCTACTCCTACTACCTTAACTGTCTGTCCCAAAAGGGGCAGTTTCGGAACCTCTGCACTCCTGACTGTGTAGCGTGTAGCTCCTGTGTCAACCAAGAATGAAACCTTGTGACCCATAACCTTCCCCTGAACATAGTGTCCTCTCTGATCTACCTCTAAGGATGCTGCAAGCCTGCACTCTTCTCCGTCTGAACTCTCATCCGACCATTCATCGTTTATTCCATTCTTACCACGCAATGGGTATTGTTGTACTGTGTGATTCTGACTCATTCTTTGACCTGTGACGTTTTGAGGAAGCATAACCTGTTGCTGTTCCATTGGGGCTAAAGGCACTTGCATTTGCTGTCTATGTACCATGGGGACCTGCTGTTGCATTTGTTGTAACTGTATTGGTTGTATACGTGGCATCTGCATCTGCTGCATGGATTGAAAACCTTGCATTTGATTCACATTATTCTGAAAATTTGGATTTGGACCTCTCAATCTTGGTCCCCTCACATTTTGAAATGAACTGACATCATTGCTTTGTTGAATAACACCATCCTGCACCATCACTGGGCACTCCCGCTTCCATTATCCAATGACCCCGCCAGCATGACAAGGTAACAGCTTCTTCATTCCCTGTGAATCATTTTGAACTACTACAGCGTTCAAGTCTGGACTGCGGTTCTCAATACCTCCTCGAACTCTATTTCTCACCGGTGCCTGAAACGCCCTGTTTCCCTGAGGCTGCTGTACCATCTGCTGTAGGAAACCTCCCTGCATCCCTGTCTGTGCTGCCTTAATTTGCATCACCATCGCTTTCTCCTTCAACTTTCTCTGCTTTAATTCAATTTCATTGCTACAATCCTTCGCATACTGCAACACCTCATCAATCGGCTTTGCTTTCCAGCAAATCAAACGATTCTTAATCATCTGGCCAATCTCAGGCTTCAACCCTTCCACGAACCTGAACACAAGGTGATTCATGTCCTTTGCCTCAATAACCTCTGTGCCGCTGTAATGTTTAAACGCCTTCAACAACCTCTCATAATAGGCATGTATTGATTCCTTGACTTCCTGAGCTGTTCGATCAATCCTCTGCCAATCAATATTCTTAGGCGAAACTCTCGTTTTCAGAAACTCAATCACCTGATAATAATACTTCATCACATTAGGAGACGGCGCCCCTGTGTTCCGGTCTCTTGCCGGTTCCTCAGTCGGCCAATCTTCGCTCCTTTTGCACTCAACCCACAAATCAGCTGGAACTATGATCTCAAAGAGAGTATTCAGGTCTTCCCAAAGACACTTCTCAAGATTCACAAACCTGTCTGTCTGCTGATACCACTCTATTGGATTTTCCCTCAGCCTGGGTAAGTCATTCGTAAATGACAGAATATCGCCTCTAGTCCACGGTACATGTACAAGAACCCCTCCGGCAGTCTCTCTCATTGGTAACATCTTTACTGTGTTTGTATCTGGTAATGTTTTAACTGGCGGCTCTATACAATCACTCTTCCTCTTGTCTCTTTTCTTTGCCCATCTGCCTTCCCACTTCTCTCATGCTCCCCAGACTTGCGCACTTTGCAGTATCTCCTTGAGGTTTGCTTTCATCCCAGTAGACCTCATGTGTTCAAAATCCTTTGGCTCAAAATCTAATCTGTAACTTCTCTTCAAATGTTTGGTATTCTCTAAATCTATGCCGTAGTTGTCTGCCAAATTTGCCAACGTCTGGTGCACCTTACTCACTTCTCTAGTTATTTTTGGGCACAAGAACCTCAATTCTGCTTCCGTGTATGACTCTAGCCTGCTCACACCCATGCTCCCTTCAACGAGTTCATTGGCTTCCATGGCCAACCTCGCATAGTTCAGGCACTCTTCTCCTTCCGCTCTTTCTGCTGCTGCAGGAGCAGTCTGTGGGGTATTAAGCTTGTCTAACTAGTCGGTCAGCTGTTGTGCTGTTAAACCTTGCAATGAGATGTTTCCAGCTCGCACTAAAGGTGTCTGTGGTACATCCGCACTCGAGATCTGCGGTGTCAGTAGTCTCGAACATGGCTGTCTCATGGCATCTGGGGGAGCCCCGATCGGGCTGAAATCTAGCAAGGATCTAGATCCTTCAAATGTCGGTTCCACTGCAGTTGTCCCTTGGGGCTTCCTACGAACCCTCCTCTTGTCGTATCTTGTATCATTACCCCTTGATCGCATACTCTAGGCCTCGCATGCACATACAATGGTACTGGTGGACCAACCGTAATAGGCAAAGATATGGCATCTGGCGTCTGTCTGTTTCTTAAAACCTGTGGAAGGCTAACTCCCATATTCTGGCTCATCACTGGTGTCATGTCCTGTGACCGAAGTATATCTCGGGATCATTTGCGGCTGCACCTGGGGCAGTAAAGGTGGAGTTTGTTCAGTCTGAATCAACTTTGGCCTCCCATATACTGGCTCTGTCGGCACCATCAAATTAGTGGTAGTCTCTAAAATGGGTACATCAGGGCAAAGCCTCTGAACCTGTGGCGGTTGCAACTGAGGTTGCTTAACCTGAGTGGTGGACACACCAAAACTACTCTGCATCGGGACTTGTCTCGAGACAGGACTAACCTGTGTCGGATTCATTGTCGCCTTCTCCTGTATCGAACCTGTAGGACATGTACTGGTACCTGGGCCATTTTCGTCTGCCACATATGGTGGTGGACGATCATTCAGTAACTGATTAAGGAATTCATCAACACCTGAGTCCTCTGTTCCTATCGAGGATCTTATGGCTTCTTTGTTTCTGGAAGGACTTTTGTCAGTCTTACGAGTAGCTTTCCTCCCTTTGCCTTCACCCTCTTGGGTTATCGCTGGAAACAGCTTAACCCCGTCTAATGTCTCTCTTCTCCAAACTCTCTGTACACAATCCCATCTAGCCTCTGCTAGTGTCTTTTCTGCTCTCCTCATTCTCCTCTCAAATTTCTGTTGCTGTTGCTGTCTCGCCATTAGCTCCCAGATTGCTAATGCCTCAAACTGTGCTGGCCTCGGAGGTGGCTTCAGATCTTATAGCACCAGCCGCAAATTTTCCAAAATCCTCAAATTGAACGTCCCATTTACAGGAAAGGCTAGGCTCCCACTTTTCTCTGTCGCTTTGCACCATTGCTTTAGCCAAAGGCATGGCGCGACACCCTTTTCCTCCATTACAATATAAGCTGGTGTACCCTCTGGCGGTGTAACCTCCCTTACACTCGCGGTAATATATATGTCTCACCTCAAAGCGCTCTTTAAAGCCTTGAAAAATGTCATCTTTAAGTCTTTTATTTTATTCACAATCAAATCAGGAAGTGACTTTAATTCCCAGGACTCTCTTCGCCTACCTTCTCGACCAATTGCCTCTCACGGACGTCTGCCAAATCCGAGCGCGACCCTTCTTACTAACCAACCTACCTCAGCGCGGCTCCAATGACATCACACTCACACGCACTGCGGCTGACAAAGTCTTGTGGCTTGTCTTCCCACTCTCGATTCACACAGACTAATGCAATATATTGCGAGCACCAGCCAAATTAAAACTCAATTTGCCGGTTTACTACAGGAAGGGTAACACAATCGATTCGGAAATTTACAGAGATTTCGCTTAGCCTCGGCCACTACTCTCTCCTTCTCAGATCCCGCACTCGCAAGCAAAACTTGACCCGCAAATTCTACTCTCGACTTGTCAATGGATTATTGTTCTAGTGCACTTTAGAACTCACCAAATCTCCATCGAAGTTTTCATTCACTCACTTTGACTCAAACTTGACTCGTTGACTTCACTATTGACCTATTAAACCACACAAATTACAACATAAACTTATCAATATACTCTGGAGTCATAGACCACGCAGGGTCCGTACATCATCAACAACCATGTGGACAATTTTGAGCACAAAGCGCCACACTCACATGAAGTTCCCCGACTTCCCTACTCTCATACTGCGATATGCATAAGCAGTGCAAGCGCAATAGCCTACTTAATTCAAACTATCACTAGAACGCCGAGAACATACTCAAATTCACTTCAGCAAGCACTGATATTCCAGGAAAGTCATTTGGGACTTAGAGACACATCCTTTTCCCAATTTGCATTATTGAAAATTATTCAAAACCCAATTTATTCGGCACACCTTGCTTACTACCAAAGCCCTTCAACTCTACTAGCGGGACCTTTCGCACTGGGGCCCCACAGGGCCAAACCCATCAACATCTACCAAAACTGTTAATCTTTCGTGCTGGGGCCCCAAAGGGCCAAACCATCACCTCTGCTATGAAAAACTGTTAGCGCGTCGGAGCCTTAATAGGTAAACTTACAAGGGGACGCGTTTAGGTCGACAAACCTTTGGACCACGTTTGGGGACTTCCCAGCATGAGATATTTTCTTGGTATCACCAATCAAAAAAATCAATGAACTACTAATAATGACAATAAATTTCACAATAAAACAATCAATAAGGATCAATAATTTGAACATACCATGACCTTTCAGCCAATGAATAACCACACCAATTTAGTTAAGTGCTAGTAAATTTATTTCCCTATTAGTTACAATCTAATATCATGGTGGTCATTCTGACCTCGGCGGTAAAAGGCGCCTACCGCCGGTCAGAAATCCTCCATAATCCCGCCGCGGTCGCGGAAACCCGCCACGGTCATTCTGACCCGCAGAAGGCAAACCTCCGAAAATCCGACCGCCACAACAGACCGCCAGACCAGCGGTCGGCGGAAAAGTGGAGGTGACAAAACCTCCACCGTCACGCCAACAGAAATACGCCCATGCCATTACGACCCACGAATCCACGCGGCGGTCATTCAAACGCGGTATTCCATTGGCGGGACACACCGCCGCGGTCAGAATACACACAAACGAACAAAACTCAGCCACATTGGACGATTTGAATCCCACACACCTGATACACATACACACATGGCTCCCACACACACAATACAATATAAAACACCCACCCACATCACCCACAAACCCCTACGCAAAAAAATTCTGAAAGAAGGCCAGAGCGAGACACCAGCATCCACAAACTAACAGCCACAGCCACTCAACACCATCACCCACACACTATCCACACACAAAACAACACACACCACCACACTCAACTCACTTAAATACACATACTCCACCCCACACATCATACACACCACCCCATGGCACCCCAAAGACAACCCCGCTTCACAGACGAAGAACTCAGGGTCATGGTGGAGGAAATCGTTCGGGTAGAGCCCCAGCTGTTCGGCACACAGATACAATACACCAGCATTGCCCGGAGGACGGAGCTATGGCAGAGGATTGTCGACAGGGTCAACGCAGTGGGACAGCACCCCAGAAATCGGGAAGACATCAGGAAGCGATGGAACGACCTACGGGGGAAGGTGCGTTCCATGGTATCCAGGCACAACATCGCCGTGCAGAAGACTGGCGGAGGACCCCCACCTCAACCCCCACAATTCACATCATGGGAGGAGGAAGTCTTGAACATCCTGCATCCTGACGGCCTCGCAGGAGTCGGCGGAGGAATGGATACTGGTAAGTTGAAGCTTCAATACTGCTTCCCCCCCACCTGCATGCCAAATCATACCCCAACCCTCACCCCCATCCTCGAACCACACCCTCACCCCCACCCCCATCCTCACCCCCACCCTCACCCCCACCACCATCCTCACCCCCACCACCATCCTCACCCCCACCCCCAGCACACCTATTCCCCGCCAATGTCTCACCATCACAACCCACACATCCCAAAACCTAGGCCTGCATGCGTCCACTAAGCATGGACACCCATCACCAAAGCATGCCCAATGCATATACACATCCCCCCCACAAGCCACCCTCACCAAAGCCCCCACACACGAATGCCAGCACTTGGGGACACGAGAACCCATAGATACACCCATATGCCACACATTGAAACTATAACCATACCTCTATACCCCTGCAGGACCCGACCGTCAACACACCGCGGCGGAGGGGCCAGAATTCTCCACACCCCCCACCCAAGAGGCCGTCAGCGATGACAGCAGCTCTGTCGACCTGGACACCGATGACCAGCCCGGACCATCGGGGACCTCTGGACAGTCGGTTCCCCTCACACAGGCCCAGGCCACTACAGACCCAAACCCCTCTGGGAACACCAGCACAGCTCCCACCCAGCGGGCCCATGCCTCTGTCTCCAGGGCGCGTCAATCTGCGGTGTGTCTACCACTACAGGGCACCCAGGATAACCCACCACCCCAACAACAACAGGGACCTGGGGGCAGTGGTAGTGGGCACACCGGCCAGGGGGCAGAGGCCCAGGGAAACAGGGCAACTCGGAGGGCAGCTGTGCGACAGGGGGGGGAGGAGAGGCCCAGGGAACCCACTCTCCACGAGGTCCTCACCACCATCATGGGAGCATACAACCGCTCCCAGGAGACGATGGCGACGGTACTGGCCCGGTTCCAGGAGATCCAGGTACTGCAGGAGGAACACTATCGGGGGTACAGGGAGGACATCAGAGCCATCAACACCACCCTGGTTACCATGGTAGGGCTGCTGCAGGACCTCGTCAACACCAGGGCGGACACTCAACAACACCCAAGGGCCCCTGCCACTAGC
Source organism: Pleurodeles waltl (assembly GCF_031143425.1). Lineage (NCBI taxonomy): Eukaryota > Metazoa > Chordata > Amphibia > Caudata > Salamandridae > Pleurodeles > Pleurodeles waltl. The sequence goes on from NC_090446.1 coordinate 206,593,684, forward strand.
CTGGACCAAGAACAGCCAACCACCTCCGCCGGCGCTAGTGGACAGGAGGCCCCCGCACAGCAGCAGCCCACCAGACCCCCACCTCCTGCAGGAGAAGAACCACCCCGCAAGAGGGCCCTGAGATCTCGCAAGAAGACAGAGTAGGATGTCAAGACCCCCGCCAGCAATGGATACCACCTGATGTCATCCCACTGTCCCACATTGTCACCCTGTCCATCCTTGAACTGCCCATGCTCCATCTCTCCACAGGCCTCTGGACAATGCACCTGTGTGACTGTTACTCTGGACTCTGCCATGGACATTCCTTCACCATAGCCCCCACCCACTTGAAACCACCCATCCCATTTTGAGCACTTAAATAAACACCTATTTTGCACCAAAATATCTGGAGTCTGGCTGTGATTTCAATATATTGTAATTGACATGACAGTGCAAATATGTCCTTGTACATGGTGAAGTCAACAAACAGCTGCCACAAAGCTGTAGTCCATGGGGAAACGAAGCACAGGACTCGTAGTGGGGACCCCAGATCTGAAATAGGGAGGGAAAAGCCAAAACTCAGTCATCATACACTGGGGCAAATAGACAGGCAGCAGAGATGCAGGAGAGTAGTTAACATTTACTAAATTATCTTTGAAATGTTACCTGTGTCCTATTGGAAGTACTGTTCAATGATTCTGTCCCTGTTGTCTGTTTCAGCCCCGTCGTCTTCCTCCTCGTCACTCTCCTCAGGTTCCACCGCTGCCACAACACCACCGTCTCGACCATCCTCCTGCAGGAAAGGCACCTGGCGGCGCAAAGCCAGGTTCTGAAGCATGCAGCAGGCCACGATGATGTGACACACCTTCTTAGGTGAGTACATTAGGGATCCACCTGTCATATGCAGGCACCTAAACCTGGCCTTTAGGAGGCCAAAGGTGCGTTCGATCACCCTCCTAGTACGCCCATGGGCCTCATTGTACCGTTCCTCTGCCCTGGTCCGGGGATTCCTTACTGGGGTCAGTAGCCACGACAGGTTGGGGTACCCAGAGTCCCCCACTAGCCATACACGGTGTCTCTGTAGCTGTTCCATCACGTAAGGGATGCTGCTATTCCTGAGGATGTAGGCGTCATGCACTGACCCTGGGAATTTGGCATTTACATGCGAGATGTACTGGTCAGCCAAACACACCACCTGGATGTTCATTGAATGGTAATTTTTTCTGTTCCTGTACACCTGCTCCCTGTCTCTTGGGGGAACCAAAGCCACATGGGTCCCATCAATGGCACCAATTACGTTGGGAATATGTCCAAGGGCGTAGAAATCACCCTTCACTGTAGCCAATTCGCCCACCTCAGGGAAAATGATGTAGCTCCTCACGGATTTCATCAGGGCAGACAACACTCTGGATAACACCTTCGAAAACATGGGCTGAGACATCCCAGAAGCAATTCCCACGGTTGTCTGAAATGACCCACTTGCCAAGAAATGGAGTACTGACATGACCTGCACCAGAGGGGGAATCCCTGTGGGTTGGCGGATGGGGGACATCAGGTCGGGCTCCAGCTGGGCACACAGTTCATGGATAGTGGCACGGTTAAGACGGTAGGTCAGGATAATGTGGCGTTCTTCCATTGTCGACAGGTCCACCAGCGGTCGGTACACGGGAGGATTCATCCGTCTCCTCGCCCAACCCAGCGGACGGTGCCTAGGAAGGACAACATGGAGCACACAGTCAAGCAACCCACAGGTACGTACTCACAGCTAGCACAGTAAACGATTCTCTATGCAGTGAATGGCGTGTCTGAGTGGCTATGCAAGGCCTAGGCCTGTGTGACGCAGTTGAAATTGAGCCATGTGGGCCCTGGAAATGGCGGCTGCCTGACCTGTGAAGTGTGACAATGGGATGTGAGGTCAATGCGCTGGCGTGGCACACCGCGGCGGGCGGCGGGCGAAGACCGCGGCGCCAAGCCGCATTGGTTAACATTGAAGCCTATGGGTTTCAGGAGCCAATGGCGAAGGGCGCCGGCGGTGGCGGGACGCACCGCCGCGGTACGCACCGCCGCGGACGTGACCGCCATTTTCTATCTACTTATCCACTTGCGACTTGAACTTTCACAGGAGAGGACCTATACTGCAAGTGTTGCTGTGACCTCGGTCTGGAAGGGACAATGGCTGCTGCACCTGGGGAAAGGGCCCCTGCCTTCACTGGAGAGGAGTTGGAGAAACTTGTGGATGGGGTCCTCCCCCAGTATGCGCTACTCTACGGTCCTCCAGACCAACAAGTGAGTTTAATTCAATCTGGATTTGGGGCCACTGGCTGGCTTGGGGGCCTGGCGGGGGGCCTGGCGGGGATGGGGGGCATGTTGGGCCTGGCGGGGGGCATGGCGGGGGGCATGGCGGGGATGGGGGGCATGTTGGGCATGGCGGGGGGCATGGCGGGGATGGGGGGCATGTTGGGCCTGGCGGGGGCATGGCGGGGGGCCTGGCGGGGATGGGGGGCATGTTGGGCATGGCGGGGATGGGGGGCATGTTGGGCCTGGCGGGGGGCCTGGCGGGGATGGGGGGCATGTTGGGCCTGGCGGGGGGCATGGCGGGGATGGGGGGCATGTTGGGTCTGGCGGGGGGCATGGCGGGGGGCCTGGCGGGGATGGGGGGCATGTTGGGCATGGCGGGGGGCATGGCGGGGATGGGGGGCATGTTGGGCCTGGCGGGGGGCATGGCGGGGGGCCTGGCGGGGATGGGGGGCATGTTGGGCATGGCGGGGGGCATGGCGGGGATGGGGGGCATGTTGGGCCTGGCGGGGGGCATGGCAGGGGGCCTGGTGGGGATGGGGGGCATGTTGGGCCTGGCGGGGGGCATGGCGGGGATGGGGGGCATGTTGGGCCTGGCGGGGGGCATGGAGGGGGGCCTGGCGGGGATGGGGGGCATGTTGGGCCTGGCGGGGGGCATGGCGGGGGGCCTGGCGGGGATGGGGGGCATGTTGGGCATGGCGGGGGGCATGGCGGGGGGCCTGGCGGGGATGGGGGGCGTTGGGCCACTGGCAAGGAAAATGCTGACAAACTTGAACGTGGTATTTCTCCCTCCCTGTACGTGTCACATAGGTCCGCGCCCATGAGAAGATCGGGATTTGGCGTGCCATCGCCAAGGAAGTCCGGACCCTGGGGGTCCACCATCGACGGGGCACCCACTGCCGCAAGAGGTGGGAGGACATCCGCCGCGGGACCAAGAAGACCGCCGAGTCTCTGCTGGGGATGGCCTCCCAACGTAGGCGGGGTGCCTGCCGTCAACTGAGCCCCCTGATGTTCCGGATCCTGGCGGTGGCCTACCCTGATTCGGATGGGCGCGTGAGGGCAGCACAGCAGACACAAGGGGGTGAGTACAAGCATTATCTACTCTGTTGTCGCGCAGTGGAGGTGTCTGGGTGGGGGAGGAGGGCTGGGGGTCCCCCTAGGCCAGGGCGATATCTGTAGGCTGGGCACCCCCGTAAGCCCCTGTGTCCCCAGCCACCACCCTCAGTAGTTTGTCAGTACAGCCATCCCTGGGCCGTGTCATCCATGGGTGCAGTTGTCAACTCTAGGCGTGTAGGGCATGTTCCACGGAATGCGTAGCGGACCCCAAGTGCGCAACTTAGTGCAGGGGGCATCTGTGTCTGTCATGTCCGCTAACTGTACCGGAGATCCATGTAATCAATATCCCTTTATTTCTCTCTCCCCCCCCCTTTTTGTTTGTCTTTCTGTGCTTGTGTGCATCAGCATCATCAGGCGGAGGAGAAGTGGCATCGGGACAGGAGGGAGCTGCATCTCACATGGCCCAGGAGGGCCATGCCACAGAGTCAGACTGGACCAGTGAGATGGAGGGCGAGGGGAGCTCCACGACGGGGACGACTGGACCCTGCAGCGACACGGACACGTCCTCGGAAGGGGGCTCCCTTGCGGGGGTGGCACCATCCGTGCCCCCCGCCATTACAGGTACAGCCGCCACCCAGCGCACCATCTCCGCCCTCCCAGCAGCCCCTCAGCGTTCGCCCCGTGCCCGCTCTGCCAGGAAGCCGGGCATCTCCTTCGCCCCAGGCACCTCAGGCCCTGCCCCTGTTACCCCCGCTGCCCTCAGTGAGGAGGTCATTGACCTCCTCCGAACGCTCATTGTTGGGCAGACTACCCTTTTGAATGCCATCCAGGGGGTGGAGAGGGAGGTTCATCGCAGCAATGCGTACCTGGAGGGCATTCATTCGGGTCAGGCTGCCCATCAGCGATCGTTCCAGGCTCTGGCCTCAGCACTGACGGCAGCCATTGTCCCTGTCTCCTGCCTGCCTCTACTAACTCCCTCCTCCCAGTCTCCTGTTCCTCTGCCTGTCCCACCCACACCATCAGACCAGCCTGCACACACCTCAACACCCAAGAGAAGCTCATCCAAACATAAGCACCACAGATCACGCAGACATTCACACACGCAACATTCCGATGCAGACATGCCAACAGTCACTACCACCTCTGTGACCCCCACCTCCTCGTCTCCCTCCTCCCTCCCTGTGACGTCTACACTCACACCTCCATTCACCTCACCATCAGCCAGTGTTTCCATCACCAGCACACCCTCCACTCCAGTCCGCACACGTGCAGTCACCACCCCCACTGCCATTTACACGTCCCCTGTGTCCTCTCCCACTGTGTCTGTCACCCCCTCTTCCACACCACACAAACGCAGCCACCCACCCACCCAACAGCCATCCACCTCACGACAGCCTATCCCTCCTGCACCTGCACCCAAAGACAGCAAACGTGACTCACCTACAACCACATCCTCTCCCTCCACTCCCATTCCCACTGTACCTACCACTCTCCATTGTCCCAAGAAGCTCTTCCTCGCCACTACTAACTTCTTTCCTGACCCTGAGCCCCCCCCTCCTTCTCGTCGGGGTAAGAAGAGCACCTCAGCCACCACCAGCCCTGCAGCCCCCTTGACAAGGGTGCAGGGGTATTGGAGCCCGCCAGCCCGCATGTCTGGATCTTCGCCCAGCAGCAAGGGGACAGCCAGCCCACCCCCTGGGAAGAGGAGCAGAAGGCGGAAGGGGCGCAGGAGCCCGCCTTCTACATCCCCCCCGGACACCACCCAGAGACAGTCACCAGCCACAGCTCCAAAGGGAGGAAAGGGCCACAGGCCCACGACTAAGGAGGGCAAGGGCAGCAAGTCGGAGAGGTCAGGCAGCAGGCCTGCTGCCCAGGAGGAGCCCACAACCCCCATAGCCGCTGCCCCGGGAGGAACCGGCACAGCTGCCCCGGGATAGCCCACCACCCCCATAGCCGCTGCCCAGGGAGGACCCAGCCCAGCTGGCCAGGAGGGCCCCACCACCCACAGCCCAGGTGGGCATTGAAGGAGCACCATCCCCGCTGCCCAGGAGGGCACCACCAGGCAATTAGCAGTTGGCCATAGACCGGCCGCCGTCTCCAGAACCGCTGAACTGGGCCCCGCCGTCTCAAGAACCGCTCCGCTGGGCCCCGCCGTCTCAAGAACCGCTGAACTGGGCCCTTCAAGGCAAGGAGCGCTGAACTGGGCCCCGCCGTCTCCAGAACCGCTGAACTGGGCCCCGCCGTCTCAAGAACCGCTCCGCTGGGCCCCGCCGTCTCAAGAACCGCTGAACTGGGCCCCGCCGTCTCAAGAACCGCTCCGCTGGGCCCCGCCGTCTCAAGAACCGCTCCGCTGGGCCCCGCCGTCTCAAGAACCGCTGAACTGGGCCCTTCAAGGCAAGGAGCGCTGAACTGGGCCCCGCCGTCTCCAGAACCGCTGAACTGGGCCCCGCCGTCTCAAGAACCGCTCCGCTGGGCCCCGCCGTCTCAAGAACCGCTGAACTGGGCGCCGCCGTCTCAAGAACCGCTCCGCTGGGCCCCGCCGTCTCAAGAACCGCTGAACTGGGCCCCGCCGTCTCAAGAACCGCTCCGCTGGGCCCCGCCGTCTCAAGAACCGCTGAACTGGGCCCTTCAAGGCAAGGAGCGCTGAACTGGGCCCCGCCGTCTCCAGAACCGCTGAACTGGGCCCCGCCGTCTCAAGAACCGCTGAACTGGGGCGCGCTGTCTCCAGAACCGCTGAACTGGGCCCCGCCGTCTCCAGAACCGCTGAACTGGGCCCCGCCGTCTCAAGAACCGCTGAACTGGGCCCTTCAAGGCAAGGAGCGCTGAACTGGGCCCTTCAAGGCAAGAACCGCTGGCCCTTTGGCAGACGTGGCAGGGCAGGATCTATCTCGGGCAGGGCTGCAGGATGTCCTCTGGCCAACTTGCCTCCTCCAGTGGCAGTGGGGTCTGTTATGGACTGTATGGACTGTGGCTTTGCTCTCCCCCGGATGGCCCAGTGGGCAGGCCACCCACTGTATGGACTGTATGGACTGTGGCTTTGCTCTCCCCAGGATGGCCCAGTGGGCAGGCCACCCACTGTATGGACTGTTTGGACTGTGGCTTTGCTCTCCCCAGGATGGGCCAGTGGGCAGGCCACCCACTGTATGGACTGTTTGGACTGTGGCTTTGCTCTCCCCAGGATGGCCCAGTGGGCAGGCCACCCACTGTATGGACTGTATGGACTGTGGCTTTGCTCTCCCCAGGATGGGCCAGTGGGCAGGCCACCCACTGTATGGACTGTTTGGACTGTGGCTTTGCTCTCCCCAGGATGGGCCAGTGGTCATGGAGTCCCCTCGTGGATCTGGCGTCGTGTACTCAAGTGGCTGAGGTGCCCCCCCTTCCCTTCCCCCTGAGGTGCCTGTCCTATTTTCTTTCTGATGCCCCTGCAGTGTTCTCTCCGTGGAGTTCTTGTCGTGGGACTGGGCCTTGCCCCTTTGCACAGGACCCCTGTGATCCACGGACAGTGGTTGGACTACATTTAGTAGCTGTATATATTTTGTACATAGTTTATTTATTTATTGGGATTACTGGTGTACATATTTCAATATATCTGCCCGTTTATGATCTCTTCTTTTGGTCTTTGCATTATTTCGGAGGGGGGTGGTTTGTGGGTTGTGACAGTGATCTGTGGGAATGCATTGATGTGTGTGTTGTAGTGGGTGTGGGTGGGTGGGTGTGTGCCGGTAATCTTTTCCCTCCCCTGTGTCGTAGGTGCAGTACTCACCGATGTCTTCCGCGCCGCCGGGCGTGCTCCTGGTATATGAGCAGGTATAGGAGTGCGGGGATGACCTGCAACTCTGGTTCCATACTGCCGGAATCTCGCGTGGAGTGCGTAGAGGTGAGCGTTTTCCCGTTCGTAGTCTGTTTCCGCCGTGTTCTTATCGGCGGTGCTCCCGCCCCGGAAAAGGTGGCGGATTGGTGGGTCGTAATAGGGTGGGCGGTACATTGTCTGCCGCCTGGCTGTTGGCGGGAACCACCGCGCTGTTTGTTTGTACCGCCGTGGCGGGCGGAGTGTTAATACGGCGGGCTGTGTTGGCGGTTCCCGCCAGGGTCAGAATTGCATATTTTAGACCGCCGGCCTGTTGGCGGCTTGGCCGCCGCTTTATCACCGACCGCCAGGGTCAGAATGAGGGCCCATGTCTGTTAACTTCAATATCAATAAACCACATCAGAAGCACTTCTAATTAGCAATCAGAGCACAACTTAACCAAGGCATAGACTGTATTCATTCAGTATTTAGACACAACCTTTAATATGAATCAATCTAGCAGAGTCTTGTTAGTACATGGTTCAACAAAGCAAGAACTCAGTCCTTTGGCTATTTGCACAAAGTATTAGTGGATGCCTTAACTAACCTCAAATTAGCATTAGCATGTCGGGCTTCATGCAAAACATTTAGTGAACATGAATTTAGAAAACATTTATACTAAGGCCTCTATCAAAATAGCAGTTGGTACCTAGAAAGAAAAGGCAAACAGACAATCACAATTTGCATCGGATAGTTACCAATCCAAAAGATCAGCAAGCAGTATCAGTCTTCGTCCTCAGGACATCAGTCGATTCACCATCAGCAGAGATAGGGCGGGACAAAGTCTCGCAATAGCATAGTTAAGGACTATGGGCCAGATGTAGCAAACGCAAATGGCCCGATTCGCAATTTGCGACTCCGCAAAATCGGAAATGGGATGCAAAAATCCAATTTCCGACTCGCAAAATGCGACGCGAGCCATTACTGACTCGCAAAATGTGCGACCCCATTTTGCGACCTGCAAATAGGAAGTCGCAATTTGCGAGTTGCAAACCATATGCAATAGCCACTCGCAAATTGCGACTAGTCGCAAAAAGCCCATTTTGCACTTCCAATTTACCACTAACTCAGAGCAGGTGGTAACCATTACCAAAGTATAAAAGGAGACCCAGAAGGCATTTGGGTTACTCAAGATGGCGGAGATATACCTGATAGCAGTGAGGAGGAGAGCCTACGCCGCACAGCAGAGGAGGAGCCAGAGACAGGAGAAGATATACAGAACAAGGCAGACACTCTCTCAACAAACTGAGGAGGAAATATATGATAAATATAGACTTAGCAGCGCAGCTATACTAGATTTAATAGAATTACTCAAACCACAGCTACAACGCCAGACTGTGCGCGGATGCGCCATCCCTACGCATGTGCAAGTGCTATGCTCACTGCACCTCTTGGCCTCGGGTAGCTATCAGGGGTCATTGCTGTGGCAGGTGGGGTATCCCAAAGTGCACTCTCACGGTTCTTTAGGGCATTCCTAGACGCCTTACTCACACACATGTCGAGATACATATACCTACCCAGGAATGAGGCAGAAATCAACAGCACCAAGTTGGAATTTTACAGGATTGCCAACTTCCCCCATGTCATAGGGTGTGTAGACGGGACACATATACAAATATGCCCTCCTGCAAACCTGGAATATCTGTTACGCAATAGGAAGTGTACCACTCAATATTCAGGTGGTATGTGACGCCCATTATGTCATCACTGACATGGTTGCTAAATTTCCTGGCAGTACTCATGACTCCTACATTTTTAGGCACAGTGGGATACACCAACGCATAGAACGTGGGGAGTTTGGAGACGGATACCTCCTAGGTATAGCTGAATACACCTTGCAGACATACACACAGGTCAATGTGCAAACCACCCATGCCCTGCTAACATTGTACTTTTTGTGCCAAACAAGTGACAGTGCATATGCACTACGACCATGGATACTAACTCCGTACCTAACACCCTGCAATGATTCCGAGAGGCGATACAGCAGTGCACATAAGAGGACCAGGAATATAATCGAACGTACCTTTGGAATGCTGAAAGCAAGGTTCAGATGCCTCCACCCAAGTGGAGGTGCCCTCCAGTATACCCCAATAACAGCTTTCAAAATAGTTGTTGCATGCGCTATACTGCACATCATTGCCACCAGACGTGGGCTACCTCTCACCCCTGAAGACCCAGATTCTGAGGATGAAGAGCAAGAGCTACCACATCGCCATCATGGGGATAGGAGCATCGCAAATCAAGGCAGACTGAGACGGGAACACATTGCAAACCAATACTTTGGCAGGTACGTGCTAACTTTTACCATACTCACCAATGTAACACACAAAGAGTCCATGTGTTAAGTGGAAAGAACAAGTGATTTAATAAGTGCAAACACAAAAACTATGTACAATAGGAACAGTTCAGGGGCTTCAATAGTCCACCTGGCATGGGACACATTGACGTCATGTGCCCCAACCCCAGGACTGTGTGGAGCTCAGACCCTACGGCGGGCTCGGCCAGCATGTCTGGTACTAGGGGGGTCAGCAGTGCCCTCCCTTGTGCTTCCACTGCGAAGCACCCTAGTGTCACCGGCAGAGACACTGCTGACAGTGGAGCCCTCCTCACTGTCCTGTGGCGTGTCGCCTGTGCCCCTGGCCACCTGTTGTGCCTCCATTAGGTCTATAGCATGGCTGAGACGGCCCAGTCCCCGTGCCACGTCACTAGCATAGTGGCCCATGTCCACCTGGAGGCTGACTGTGCGCCTAGACAGACCTGTTGTGTTCACAGCCAGCCTTACAATTGAGGAGGACATCCTGTCCAGGCGGTTCAGCAGCAGGCGGTCCCTGCGCCGTGCACTCTCAGTCTGCGTTAGCAGTCCGGCCACTAGTTGGCGCATGGAGAGGGCAAGGTCACCCATGTTGGAACTGATCACTTGCAACTCTGATTGTACCAGCTGCCTACTGTTGCCATGATTGCGCTCCATGCGCCGCAATGCCCCGGTAATCCTCCTTAATTCCTGTGTTTGCAGGCGCTGACCCCGTAGAAGTGCGGCCTCGGTTTGTGATGTGGAGGCATCCCCTGACTCTGCCTGCCGCTCTGGGGATGGTGTTCCACATCGCCTGCGACGCGGTGGAGGCCCTGTGATGTCTCTCGTGGCACTTTGGCTCGTACCTGGTGCAGGCTCACACACCACTACTGCAACAGGTGTTTCATGAGGGGACATGGTGTCGGTGGTGCAGGTCGCAGTGGTGGCTGGTCCTGTTCCCTCATGTGTCTGCTGGCTGACCAGTGGCCCCTGGCTGCTTGGGCTGGTGGGGGTGTCTTGTGGGAGACCTGTGGGACATAGGGAACACACTGTCGGTATCTACTATCTGTTATCAACTTCCTAATAAACTATTGCCTATGAACTGCCTACTTGACTACATTGCCCATAATGCATCTTCTGGTGTTTGCTACTCTGAAATGGAGCTATTTTGGTTGTGCATGCTGTACAAGGTGGGTGGGGGTATGGCATTAATGAGGGTACATGCATGTCACATGGTACTCACCGGTTGATGGTCCTGCCTCAGAGGTGTCCAGATCTCCAATCCCGCTTACAGCCTCAGGCTCAAGGGTCTCTTCTACCCTTTCCTCCAGGGGTGTGGGTGGTGGTACTGTTGATGGTCCACCTCCTGTGCCTCTCATCTCCCAGAGCCGCTCTGCCACCCTCTCCTTGGTCCGGGAGCGCAGGTCGTACCACCTTTTTTTAAGTTCTTCAATACTCCGGTGGCTGACCCCCAGGGAGTTGACTTTGTCCTGGATCTCCAGCCAGAGTCTTCTCTTCTCTGTCTCTGGCACGGTGAGGGCTGCCCTGCCAAACAACTGGTCATGGTGCTGACAACACTCCTCAGTCAGCACCTCCAACTCTTTTTCAGCAAACTTTAGTTTTCTCTTTCTTGGGGTCTCTGCCATTGTTGCTGGAGCTCTGTGTCTTTGCAGTGCTGCAGTTGAAATGGGTGTGGTCCTCCCTCCTCCCAGGTGTATTTGTAAACTTCCTGGTTGTGATGTCATCATCATGTGCCAGGAAGTGTTTTCCAGAGTGTTCTGCAGCACCTGCATTAAATTTTCGGCACAGTCGCAATTTGCAACACCCATTCGCAAATTGCGTGTCCGTTTTTTGCGCGGTCGCAAAAAGCGACCTCGCAAACTGCGGACTCGCTATCTGCGGTGCGACTCCGTGTGCGAGGCGCAAATTGTCCTCACATTTTCTACCTGCATTGCAGTTAGCGAGTCAGAAATTGCGACTCGCAAAGAGTCACAATTTGCGAGTCGCTAATTTTTACCTACCTATATCTGGCCCTATATTACTTACCTCAGATAGAGAGGAAGTTATCATCAAGCAAGAATGGGGTAGTGGATGGGTTTAAAGTGCTCAGAATAACCCCCAGAAAAGGGGCTTGGGTGGAACGGAAAGATGGCAGAATGGAGATGGCGAAGTGGAGTGAAGTGGGGAATGGAGAAAAATGGAAAAATTTATAATTTCTTCTTGAATCACACTGTTAAATCAAAACTGTCTAACTATTCCCTAATTCCTCACTGGATAACGTTTGGTGCATCATTATCTCTGTCCAATAATTTGGTAAGCACCTTGCTAGAATTTTCCACAGTTCACAGTTCCAATGTCACCTATTAGTCCATGTTATTGAGGTCTTCAGCGGTTGGAATGTCAGGTAGTAAATGTTACACTTTGCGCTCCAGTCAGTGTCTTCATTGTCTTCTCCTGGTACGGTTAACCTTGCACCTGTTACAAATTACACTGTTGCATCTAGCAAGAACATTGCCTTGAGCAAGTCGGTTCTAATGAGAAAGAATTTACTATGGCTACACACATATAGCTCTTGGAAAAGTACAGCTTCGTGCCCTTCAGGAAAAAAACAGCACATTACACGTTAGAAAATACAATTCAATATGAGGCCAGGCAGCTATGCCCAAGCCCTCGCAAAATGTAAGCCCTTTTCGTTTAATGAAGCAACTCTTAACACATAACCCTAATTATGATGTACTAATACAAATTCAAACATTATTGCATAAAATTCAGAATTAATAAGCTTTTTCATTAGACTTCGTATACATTGGTAGCCACTCCCCGTGTGCATGTGTGCATGTGTGCATTATTTTCTACGTTAACACATTTTCTATGCAGCTTCATCACACAATATATTGCAAGATTTTAGTATTAATATTGCTTTTAAAAGACACACTCCAACAAGAGCACCATGTTGGTATCATCCTCACATGTTGGCATGGGCTGGCCAGTGATAAAACATTCCATAAAAAAGTGGGCGAGGCCTTTTGGTCCCAATCTGTTTTACTTATTGCTTTCTCTAAATACAGTCTTGTTATTCCAAAATAGGAATAAACATTTTGCCATTTTATTGTGGTTTTGAGTTAAACTTGCTTGCCGTCTTTAAGTCTGGCCCTATCTGTACCTCCAATCCAGTTTTGGAACCAAGAAGGTTACTGAGTATAATCCAGTATATTCTCTGCAGTTCCTTAACCAGGATGAATGCTGTTTACTGAAGTAAAAACAGAACCCACTGCAATATCGCTGGCCTTTTGTGGTCTAATTTTGGGAGTGGGTTACTTTGAAAATTTGACATGGAAGAGGAGATGTAAACTATATCAGATAACCGTTCCAAACAATGTTTAGAACCCATTTGTCACTTATCAGGAGATTTCATAGAAGACAGAAATTTGTGATCCTTCCCCCTTCTGCTTCATCTCCATATAGACTTCGGGTTTGCTGTGGATGAACTAGTTGTGACTGGATTTTTTTTTTTATATTACACCCCTGGGCTCTAAGATCAGGCCACAAAAGTGCCAAAATATGTATTTTCTTGCAATAGCTGAGGTGGCATCTTTTGAAGAAAAGATCACCTGTGCGAAGGAGACCTAAAGGGGTGGAGCATGTTCCTCTCCTCTGATCACTTCTGCACAGTACCATCAAGCTCTGGGCCAAAACATCTTGGACTTGAAAAAGCACTTGATGAATCAAAGATTGGCTGTAATCAATCTTCCACAGCTTTAACCACAACAATCTCCTCCCTGATATAGCAGCTCCTCCTGCCATAACCAAAGACCACACTACATCGAATGTGGTAGTCAACAAAAACTGAGCTAATAACTCCATATTTGCCAATATCTGTGAAGTGGTCATTCCCTATGGAAGGAAGTCAGTGACTGAAAATCTTTTACCAACGTCTGTGAGGCACAATCTGCATATGTCTGTATTCAAAAGGAGAAATTTGCCTTAGCATGTGGTCTTTTCAATGATGCTCCTATTGTCCTTCCCACTACATTATAAAACAATGCCTTTTTCGAAGGCAGAGAGGATGAGGATATAATACTGCCCAAAATGCAATTAACTTTAGGAGTCCGGGGAAAGATAGCCTCAAAACACTACAACAGGTGTCTTTTTGACAAAAACTTCGGAAACAAAGACTTATCAAAGTCATATCTTAAAGGATAATGTACTTTATATCTTCATGCAGTGGCAAGTTCTCAATATTTTCTCAAGAATACTGAGATAAGAATTCATCTATCTGATGTTGAGGCTTAGGCTAAGAATTTAACACTTCCCTAATATGAATTAACAGTTCCTAACACTGCTGCCACTGGACAGTTCTTTTTTTTGGACCTTCTACCTGGTCCTGGTCTATGTCCTCATTAAATTTTTGTTTCTTTACACTGTCTAATTCTAAGCAGTGCTCACTTCACCTTTAATGGCATTTTCCAGATTGCTTCATGTTAAAGAAATGATCTCCTGTAATGTCACACCAGTGACGTAACTGGTCGTGGGCACTACCAAATAGTCCATGAGGCTGGAGGGTTTTTGACTGTACCCTCAGTAGCCCCCCTCAGGTCATGAATAGCATAAAACATTCCTTGTGACATGATGAGTGGCTATTTAATAAAAACTGGAGGCACGCATGGCCAGGGAGGAGAAGTTACCGAAGCAAACGGCTAGCCTGCCGGACAGTGTGTTAATGTTCCATGACAGTTGTTGGGTGTTATTTCCCGTGCTGCACGCAGTTTGCCACAGCAACTCACCGACACAGCAATCTGCTTCATGTCCGAATCAGGCTCTGTTTATTTCCCTTTTCTAGTGTTTTCCAGCCGTCATAATGGCTTGTTTATCACCAAGGCAAGGCAGTGGTTTTGTTTATATACAATTCTTATCAACAATTTCTGATCTTTTGAGAAGAGAATTCTAGCTAAAAATAGCTTCTTGAAGTCAACAACCCTATCCCCTGCCCTCCTTCCTACCGCCATATGCCCCAAAACCTGTACTTTCTGTTGTATCACGATCAAGAAGATGGTGATTTTCACGCCAGACAAGTTTAAAGGTTTGGGCAAATTGGGGCCTGGCTAAGGACCCCAGCCTTTATGGGGGGCTCTTATAGCGGCCAGCCCTGTTCTGCAGAGGCTTGCCCTGATGACCTTGAATAATTATTAAACAGATTTTTTTTATTTTTAATGTGGTGATGTGTGAGAGTCTATTACAGACATTTTGCAGAGAAATGTGTTTTATGTGACATCCATAAAAAAGTTTCTTTTAGATCAAAACAGGACCTCACATATGAGAAATGCGGGTTGTCACAGAGATTATTTGCAGTAATATTAGTTGAGTGGATGCTGTGTTACAATATTGAAAACACGGTTCACCATCCCTGAAAATACAGACTTTGAATGAGTGTACTTGTGCACTCTTAGGGACTTGGCCAAAGAGGGCATGAAAGAGCTGACCACGATTATAGATACATTCCAAGCTGTTCGGAATAGGGGCCCCCAAAATACTTTTGCCCCAAGGGTCCCCAAAATCCTTTATATGCCCCTGTTCTGCGCCCCTTGGCTCAAAAGAGTGAGGAGCACACCCAGAAACATGAGACAAAAAGCTCCCTGCTTTTGCAAAGCCACATAAATAGCAATCAGGAATAAAAACTTCAAAATATTAAAAACTTGTTGAGAATGATCTCTCAAGGGACAGAACGTTCTCACGTGATGGAGAGTGGAATAATAGCTTACTATAAGGTAATGGAAGTAAAGCTAAGTCTAACACTCTTTCAGAGGAACAAAAAGCGTGGGAGACTCGTCAAAGTGTCAGGACTGCGACCAGGAACACAGACAAAAGAATAATGACTGCATCGTGTAACTGAAGGTACTTTGAATGTTGCAGAATTTTCTTCTTCTGTGCGGGTCTTCAAGTCTTGGCCACAAACGTTTTGCTTTTGGAAGTTTTCATGAGTACGAACTGGAATGATGAAAATAAGAGACATGGATTAATGATCAAATTCTTTACTGGTAATCTGCATTACCTGTAGCTTTGTAGTGTAGCCATTTTTTAATATAGCTTCGTGCGCGTTAGCTTAACATATTAGGCCTCTGTGCACTTTGCCCTAGATACATTTTATTCAACCTCCCACTGTTATTTTACAATAACCAGTTTTACGGTCTTGTTGTTATTTCAGTCTATCACACTGTTTAGCTTAGTTCAGCACTGTGGGGGTCATTCTGACCCTGGCGGTAATTACCGCCATGGCGGAGGTCGGCGGTAGCACCGCCAACAGGCTGGCGGTGCACCGCTGGGCATTCTGACCGCGGCGGTTCAGCCGCGGCCAGAAACGGAAAGTCGGCGGTGTACCGCCGACTTCCCGCTGCCCTTGAGAATCCTCCATGGCGGCGGAGCGCGCTCCGCCACCATGGGGATTCTGACACCCCCTACCGCCATCCGGTTCCTGGCGGTTCTCCCGCCAGGAACAGGATGGCGGTAGGGGGTGCCGCGGGGCCCCCGTAAGAGGGCCCCACGAAGAATTTCAGTGTCTGCTTTGCAGGCACTGAAATTCGCGACGGGTGCAACTGCACCCGTCGCACCTTCCCACTCCGCCGGCTCCATTCTGAGCCGGCGTCCTCGTGGGAAGGGTGTTTCCCGCTGGGCTGGCGGGCGGACTTTCGGCGGTCGCCCGCCGGCCCAGTGGGAAAGCCAGAATGACCGCTGCGGTCTTTTGACCGCGGAGCGGTCTTTCGGCGGGAACCGCTTGGCGGGCGGCGACCGCCGTCCGCCGCGGTCAGAATCACCCCCTGTGTTCTCAAACAATCCATTCTTGCTCACTCCGTGCTTCAGTCAAGGCTACAGTCTGGTACATTGCCGGTAAACGTGGTAGAAGTTTAGTCTCTAGTGTTCGTAGAAAATACACATCCTTACGTAGGGACGTTTTCTTAGAACATCTGTGTGTTAGTTATAAAAACACTTTCTAGTCCCAGTACACGTGAGAGGGAGATTCCGACCAGGAACCTACAACTAGATGCTGACTGCCCTGTTGCAGATACTGACACAAATTACAGGCCTTTGCTCAGGTATGAGGGTTGATGTCCTCCTGGGGGACCCTGAAAGGCAGGATTAGAGCTTTACATGCTGTGCTCAGGCTATAACTTCGAGAGACCCTAATTTAGTTGCACTATGGTAGCCTTATTTTTGTGCTTCACTCTCATCGTTACTATTTTAATTCTACTGTGTTGTGTGGTCCTGGTTATTGCAGCTCACGCTTTGCTATCTAAAATGCAGTCGTTTTATTAAACCAATCTTTAAAACCTAAACTGCCTTTATCATTTATATATGAGACCGCACTGTGTATGAGAGAACCGGTTGTGACCTGAGTGACCACGACTTCCCTGGGAAGTACTAGGATGCCATGCGCTCGGCTGCCCAATTGTCTCTTCCCTTTGGGAGAGATGAGGCACTGCTAGTTAGCCGGAGCAAAACCCGGATTTAGGGCGACAAGCGTCCTTCACCGTGGGTCAGACTTAGTCCCCCACACCGTGAACGATCTTGCCGCTCAAAATCCAGTAGTCTCATTAGGATAATGAGAGCCTACGCGACAGCTTAGATCATCTGTGTGAATCATTACTTACCTTACTTTTGTCCACTCCTTTTGTAGTGTTTCTTAGGTTCAGTACTGACGGGTGCATGGGAGTAGACCTCTGGTTTTGCCCTCTCCTCCTACAATAGACATTGCTTGGGTTGGGCTATTGCTTTGCCATTGCTGTTTCTGGTGTGACTTAAAGCTACTTGGTGGAGAGCAAACCTGTAATTGATAGTTATCTACAATTCTATATATTCTACGAGGCAGGGCAAGACAGGGGTTGTGTTCCACCAGGCATATCCCTGGTGACCTGAAACCCATGGAGACCGTTTTGAAACCTTCTGTCACTTTCTTCAGCTCCTCAAGGTTAATTGCAGCAGGCATGGGAAGCTTCAAAAGAGAGAGAGAAAGACCAGGGAATACTGTATGGAACGTGCCTCCTATCCCCCCGTCCATCCTGGGGTCCAATTATAAGATCCTGAGTGACGTTCTAGCGGGCCGCTGTACGCACACATCATGCTTGGTGCATGCTGATCAGAACGGTTTCATAACTGGGAGGTATGCCACATTAAACATATGCTGCCTGCACAGGGTAAAAGAGCTCCCCAAGGTCCAGTGGCCATTTGCTGCATGCTTGGTGCTGGACCAAGAGAAAGCTTTTAACAGTGAATTAGGACTACCTGTCCTCGACCTTAACTGCTTTTAGCACTGTGGGATGACTTCAGGACTTAATCCTTCTCTTATATGTTGAGCCCGCGGCACAAGCAAAAATTGGATAATACATTTCTCATCCTTTTTGTGTGAGCAGGGGGACGTGGCAGGTTAGTTTGCTGTCCCCAGTACTGTTTGCTCTAACCATGAAGCCTTTGGTCCAGAGACTATGGCAGTAAGGAAGGGTGTGTGGCATCCCATTGTCTGGGCAAATGCACACTCTCTCACTATACGCAGATGTTGTGTTAATCTATATACGAGACATCTGCAAGGGCATAATGGATATTCAGGCTATCCTGCAGGAGTTCCAGGCTGATTCGGGCCTAGGGATTAATTAGGCTAAGTCATGCTTGTTTCCACTGTGCTCAAACACTACCTAGCAGCATTTCTTTGTAGATGCTCATCCATTACGGTCGGAGCCCCACATGTTCAACAACCTTAGTATAAACATCTATCATGAGGTGAAGGATTTAGTTGATGGTAATCACACAGGAGCCATTGCGTCACTGCATTCCCAGATGGCATTGTGGTGCACTTTGATGCTTACGGTACAAGGTAGGGTGTCTTTATCTAAGATGGTAATGTTCCCAAGGTTACTTTATTTTATTCAGAATCTTCTGGTCCAGAACCCTAGATCCACGTTCTGCACCCTGCACTCCAGGTTAGGGAGCTTCATTTAGAACAAGGGCAGGCCCTGTGTCGTGCTCCATAAGCTACAGTTACCTGTACATAAGGGAGGTCTGGGAACACCAAACTTTGAACATTTTTATCTGGCACTGCAGCAGCTGTGGCCCATATGATGGATAGCTGGACACCTTACAGAGGAACTAGGCCCCCCTCGACAGCCCATGCATGGAATGTAGGCCAGCAGACCTTCCTCGTGCAAATATCCCGCATGAAGCAAATGGGCTATTGCAGATTGCTTTCAAAAGCTTTAACCGTAGACTATGACTTCTGCCACAACCCCATTGCTGTTCCCCAGACATCCAACTGAGCTCCGTACTTTCATTTAATGCCACGTTAGGTAGGGCGGGGTTAGATGCTTGGAGGGAGGCGGTGGTGGACATACTGGGCACTCTGTTTCAGGAAGGGATGCTTGTTCCATATGATCGACTATGAGAGGAATGTGGGCTTCCAGAGGGACATTTTCTGGCATATGTACACTTACTAGCGGAACAGATCGTCACCCTCTGGGGCCCACACTGTACCTTATAGGTGGGGCATGAACTCATTAGCTTGCTAGTTTGTGTACTTGCACACACTACACAGGACCCAATATTCGTGGTCCACAATGAGTAGGAGAATGACCTGGGCTTTGGAGCTATCAAATAAAGAGTGGAAAAAAGCAATAGCATACCCTAGGAAACTAACTTAGAACGGTAAGTTCCAGTACATCCAATTCAATGTATTGCAAAGAGCTTATCTCACTCCCTCTACACTCTCTCGCTTGTTTGGTTCATCCTCGAATGGAGCTCAATGCCAGCAACCAGGAGCAGACCTACTCCATATGTTCTGGGACTATCCGGAAGCAACAAGGTTGTGGACTGTGGTGTCAACCGTACTGGGGGAAGGGACTGGCTGAGAGAATGTGTACATGATGGAAGGTGCATTTTTTGGACTATTTAAGCAATTGACAACAGCTAAGGCAAATTGCTTTATAGATTTGGCATTGTTGATAACTTGCAGGCTATACCTATGGATTGGAAAGCTCAGGTGCTACCAAGAATAACTCATTGGTCTGCGTCAAAACTCAAATGGGGGTGGGCTGAAGCGGTTGCACTACAGGAAGCCCGTGGACTACGTAAATGCTCCATAGCCCCTAACTCGGAGGGGCTGATTTTGGATTTACAAAAGTATAAAGAGGAGGCGGTCGGTTAACATAATGCACACGATGATCAGGTCATGACCCCTCTTTTGATTTCACATTCCTATGGCACTTGCCACCACTCCTCCCCAACCCCTCACCCCCATCCTGCCCAGATCCACTTTCTGATACTATCCCTTCCCCTTTCCCTGTATTGTAACCACTATCTACTACAGGCACAGGGAATCACACCCTCCTTTCTTGCCCATCTACTTATCATTGTGCGCCTTGAATAACAGATGCCACCAATGTTAGATGTCGGTAACTATTTCCAGAGACATAAGATGTGCCTAGCTGGAGAGGAAGGCTTACTTTTTATTGGTTGACATAAAAGGGTTGTTGCTATCAGATGACAGGTTTCATGCTGCTATAGCTTGTTTTGTTTTGGTTGTAAAGACTGAACCAGAGATTCCTGATGTCACGAGAAGTTGTAATTCGATCAACCTTATATTTAATTTATTGATACTAAACATTTATGTTGAAAAAGATGAGAAGAGAGGAGAGAGAGAGAGAGAGAGAGAGAGAATAGATGAAAAGACAGGGACTGCACGAGGAGTCAAAAAAAGCGGGCCTGGAGTAAGCATTTTTGCCAGAGCCACTTTTGGTCCCCTAGTCCAGCCCTGTTGCTATAACTTGAAAAAAGAAGCTTGGAGGATAAATGTATTATTTTTCTGCATATAGACAGTCCATGTGTTCTTCATAAGCGCGCTTTCCAGTTTACCATGTCCACGTCTGAGTGGCTTATCCTGACCAGGGCTACCTTTGTTTTCTGGGAATTGTAATTCTACTTTATAATGGCAACGAAAGGACCTCAGATTGAAGAATGCATAGAAAAACGCATAGACGAGAAAAGCTTTCCGCTCATAGACCTGGGAAACCAAGGAGCTCTGCTTTGTAGAGCTGGTCATTCGAGTGGTGAGGGGAGGCATGTGCAGCACTCTAAAGCCCGACAGGTAAAAGTGGGTCAGGACTTACATTTTCTACACTTCCTTTTAGGTGTTTTCACCACGCAGCGTTTCACACCACTCACGTTTTCAGCTGAGAAAAAGTAGTTAAAGTCAGGTTGGGAGCTGTGGCTGCGAGATTGATCTGATTTAGTACCTCAGAAAAGATGGTGATAAATTAGAAAAGGTTGTGCATATTTACTGAGTATTTTATCAATGAGCACGAGCAGTTTGTATCAGTCTGCTTTGGAAGATTCTTTTGTTTAAAGCTATTTAGAAACAAAGAAAAAGTATTTTGATATTTACATGGTTGTCATTTTACTGCTCGTGAAATTTAACCTTAATAACTATGAGATTATGTGCAACAACAGTTTTAAAGAGCTAAACGCTTTTTAACTCGGCAAAAGTAATTCAGCAATCCTTCTTTGTGGTTGAGTTTCTAAATTATATCCTACCTTTAAAATAAATCTCTGTTTTGTGGTATTTCTGGTAAACCTATTTTCATGATAAAGCTGTCATGTTGAATCTGTACAGTGCTGCAGCGCCACGGAATCCTAGCTATTATTTTCACTGAATAGTGGATTTTCCGCTAGAGGACAATGGATGGAAGCGACATAGGATTGACAGGATATCATCAATGAGTAATGTGAGCATCTACAATCATCAACACAATCAGTAATAATAAACCTCAGTAAATAACCACACCAGTTTATTAAGAAGAATTATAAAATGTTTTCCCCTAATTAAAAATGCTAATGTTACGAAAATAACTCTCAAACACAAATGGTAAGCACATAGAACTAATAATGGTTGATTAGAACATCTTATATATCTCAATTTGATCAGAACAACCAAACAAATAATCTCCAAGAGCATTACACTTGTTAACAATACCAGAAGAACTAATAATGGTAAAGTATACATTAGAACAACCCTCAAAAGATGTTAATATGAGTCATGAGCATTTCATTTCAGTTCCCTCATTAACCACAAATTAGCATCAACATGTTGGGCTTCATGTGAAAAGAATTTAGTAACACGAATTTAGAAAATCTCTTTTAACTCGGGTTAATAAAAAATATTATTAAAATGCAGCATTTGATTCATAAGTCGCAGCTGGTACCTGGAAAGGAAAAGAGACACATATAACATTATAAGGACATACGTTACCAATATCAGTAGTAGTAGCAACAAGCAGTTTACTTCAGCTAGGGGACACCATCAGTTATGTCTCCAGAAGATTTGGGCCTAACAACAACTAAACCCACACCGCTACAGGAGTACTGGAATCCTGGCTCTAGTCATCAGAGCTCTGGTCATCTCACTAGTTAGCCTGGTCTCATCTCATCTGCTGTCTGGAAAATCCTACCTAGGTTGTTATACTAATCTCTAAAAAGCTTATGATTGGTGAGTCTATGAGGTGGTTATGCTTTAGCCAATAAACAACTAAATTGATAACCTAAAATACGACAATTCTACATTAACTAGAACATGATCTTCAACAATATCTTTTCCTATTCCGTCTCGTCTGTAGCTCCATTGTTTCATCGCCTCACAAACACCTCTTCTCAGGAAGAAACTTTTACTGTATCGACTTCACTTCCATCCTCAAGGAAAAAACAAGTATTGGTAACATTCTCAAACAATAGAACATTCAACTTATTCAATGTTCGGTTAGAACATGACCTTGTAAGACATAATACAGCAACCCACTAGGGGTTGCTGTGAACACATCTACTCAAACTCCAAATGCACTTTTATGTAAGCAGTGAATTATGGAAAATAACCACGACATTTAGTTATAGTTTTGCTCAGTTAGGAATAGAAAATGAACTGTGGCAACCATTTTAAAAGTCACCCGTTTTAGACGTTATTTCATCATGCATTTAATTACACCAAAATCAATAATAAACATATTAAAAAATTCACACTCTCACAACAGCAATATTTTAATTAAATAATTTTATATTTTTAAACTTATATTTGTTTTCCTGGGACGTACGACGTATAAATACAGCTAAATCACCCAATGAGAGAAACTTGAGCAGATTTACACTAGCAGGTACACTTCTGGAACTGTCTGCCCATAAAACAACCACAGTTCGTGGAACAAGCAGTATCTTCAAACTTTTTAGGTCGAACGTGCAAGTGCTCTGACGTGTTGTAATCTCTGTGGGCTTTTAGCCACGCCCACGGCACGCCCATCACTATCACTCGTTCTTGGGCTTGTCTTTCAAAAATCCTTTATCATTGCTAAGTGCTTTACGTTTGTCCCTCCTCTCCTGCACGACCCCACCCCACCCCACCATCCGACTCGAAATGTACAATACCCAGCATTACATACTGCACAGGCATTAGAAGGAGTGCAAACTTCCCTTGCACATGGGGAGCTGGCACAGCAGAGTCAGATGCTGTACAAACTCCCCTAAAACACACAAGGAAAAAGTCCTGATAAAGTAGCAGCATTGTAAGATTTCTTTAAAAAAATGGAACAGGTACAGTCAAGGTAGGAAAGCTGCAAGCTTTTCTTAGGCATAGAACAGATACAACACAGACAACCCTTAGTTGCTCCTCTCATTGCCTCAGCCAGTTCTCACATAACCAACCAACCAGGAATACTGAGTTAGACCTTAGCCAA
The DNA here is from genome assembly GCF_031143425.1 of Pleurodeles waltl. Classification (NCBI taxonomy): domain Eukaryota; kingdom Metazoa; phylum Chordata; class Amphibia; order Caudata; family Salamandridae; genus Pleurodeles; species Pleurodeles waltl. The sequence continues at coordinate 206,616,905 of NC_090446.1, forward strand.
ACATAAAACTGTTCTCCTCACCCACTCCCCTCAGAGACCCTCTGGAAATTCTGAGACACATTCAGACAGCCAGCAGACAGCCCCCAGGGTGCAACATTCGAACATCCCAAATCCTCAGCTGAAGCTTGTCACTGTCTTGCAGTTTAGTTGAAGCACTGATATGTATTTGTATGACTGTGTATAAATGTAAGGGTCCCAGTTTCAATTCTTCTTAGTAGGTTCATGTGGCTATGCATCATTGTTGTGTAACGTGATAGCCACATATTCCAAATTTGGTAACAGCTAAAAGTGGTACGCACCAGCAGCAAATATTTAATGGGAGCTAAATGTAATAATTTTCAAAACTTGCTGAGCCAAGCAAACGTATTTTAGGTCACTGATAAAATTTGCTATTATATGAGGAATTATTATTAAGTTCCACAAAACAATTCAGGCATATCGCGATGCATCAAAAGGCTAACCATGTGCCCAAAGATACAAATATGTTTTTCAAACGCTTGTTTCAGCACTCCACCCCCTTGCTCCCCGTCATCCCGATGTGATCCTGCACCCGCAAAGGGAGGAGCCTCACAGTTTGATGGCTCATGTAGGGCATTTGTTTCTTACTCCAGTACCTCTGACAGCCCCCTGCACATTGAATGTTATGGAAATCTCTGCAGACCTCCTCAGTCTTCCTCACAAATGGATCTTGGCAGAGTTGTGCAGCCCGGGGAAAACATATGGCCTCATTATGAGTATGGTGGTCTGTGGACCACCATGGCGGTGTTGCCGGTCTGACCGCCGTCAGGTTGGCAGTCGGACCGCCGTATTATGACTCATGTGAGCCTATGCAGCAAAGACTGAGAGGTTCCGCTGGCACCGCCAGGCAGCACAGACTGCTGCAGTCACAAGGCTGCACAAACAGGCCAGAGGAGCCAGTGTTTCCGCCAGCCACATTATGAGGTTTCACACTGCCAGTGTGACTGTGGCGGTCCAACCACTACCTCTTAGCAGGCGGAAACAAGGAGTGTAAAGGGAGACACTCACTTGCAGATAGCCTTACACTATGATCATCAAAGGTGCACAAAATCCACGCCGCTGTGGATGCAACCAACTATAAGTACACACACCTAACTGTGTCATTATGCTCAACAACAGATCGTCGCGCCATCAGCCACATTATATGGCGCTCACACTACAGGCACAGAGTACACTTGTCCTTGTATCCCAGGTCGGAATCATACACAAGGAAAGAAACATTCTCAGTCACCAAATGCCCCCTTTGGGCAGGTCTCTCACACTGCATTGTCACACTACACAAAAACACACATCTAATCATCTCAGGCACATGGACAATGAAGTGTACACAACATTGTGTCACACAACACTAACAACATAGCAACATCACATCGATCCAGACAACTCACACACTCACATTGAACACATGCCATGGACTGTCGTCACATTCAATACATATATGCATGGATGTGGAATGGAACACAAACACCACTCCCATTAAACAGCCCTGCAATGGACACACACATATCACCCACACTACGACACAATGGAAGGACAATGGGATGCACAGTAGACAGGGAGACAAATATCCCAAGCTCACTATGCAAACAATACCTGCACAATAGGGATGGGGGCATCGGGAACACTCAGGGAAGGAGGCTGCACTGGGACACATATCACTGTGCACATGCCCCTTAAACAACATTTGCACAGGAACAGGCCCTTCAGGGATCTCTAGGACAAACAATAGTAGAGCCAAATGACAGGCCTATCTGCATGTAGAAGGGCAAGTCAATAAAGTATATACAACTCCATCTGCGTGGACATACATCTACATGAAGTAGCTGCAAGGTACACTCAGCTAAATGGACACATGCACAGTCAAATGCAAACATAGGTAGCACAATTGAACACCCTTCATGTCTTCACAAACACAACTCAAGCCACCACATTTCTGATGAATCTATAATCCACATCAGGATGACAAGTCTAACACCATACATGCCCACATTGGACAACACAAGATGAAATACTTACCATACCATACCAAACAGAACACAATGCTATGACACCACAGTTGCATACGCACCCACATGTCCATACAGTCAACATATACCCTTCTCTTTGGGGACACCATCACTGCCCACAAAGTCAGATACTGCAAGCATCAGCAAATGGATCAGCAAGCAGGCTGTAACACACACACAACTGGACTTGGAGGTGTAAGGGATAGGTCGGGAGGTCGGTCGGGCCTCTTGAGTTTTGGATGGGGGGTGGAGGGAACAGGAGAAAGGGCAACCTCCAGCAAAAAATCAGACTTAGGAACACAGCACAGTTATCAGAAGGTGGTGGGGTTTTGGAGGTCGAGGGAGTGGTTGTCTGCAGTGTCGGTGTGAATGTCTTGGGTGTGTGCATGTGTGAGATATGCTTGTGTTTCAGGGGTGCTTGTTGCATGTGTGAGTGTATGAGTTTGCATGTCATGGGGGCTGGGAGGTGGAGGTGCTGGGTGATGTGGGAGTGGTGGATGTGTGTTTGTTGGGGTGATGTCTACGGGTATGCTGGTAGTGTTGGATGTCTGTGTGTCTGTTGAGGTGGTGTCTGTGGGTATAGTGGATATGATGGATGTCTGTGGATCTGTTAGGGTGGTGTCTGTGGGTATGGTGGATGTGGTGGATGTCTGTCTCTGTTGTCTGCAGGTGTCTGCAGGTGATGTCTCTGGGTATGGTGGATGTGTCACTGACTGCTGTGGTGGTGCCTGTGGGTATGCCTGATGTCATGTGTGGTATCGTAGGGGTAGTGGGTGTGTATGAGGAGTGGTGACTGGTGTGTGTGTTTGGGTGTCTGTTGAGTTATTGCATGCTGGTGTGTTTTGTGGCGTTGTGTCAAGGTGTGCTGCTCTTGTGTGATTAAGTGGATGCGTGTGGATCAGTCTGTGTGCTTGGGGTAGGTAGTTGAATGGGGGCTTTGGATTGGGAAGAAGGAGGTGGAGGGCGGACGAAAGGTGGGGAGAGACTGGCTGTTGTCAGTGTGGAGACAAGGATCTTGAAAAGATCGCTGTAGGTCAGACATTGCACCATGAATGCCCTCCAGAAATGCATTTGTCTGCTGCAGTTGGCTTCCAATCCCTGGACGGCATTCACAATGACTGTCTGACCCACAAAGATCCTACTCAGGAGGTCAATAGCCTCCTCACTGAGGGCAGCAGGGGTAACGCAAGCTGGAGTGGAGGTGCCTGTGCCAAAGGAGACGCCCACCCTCTTGGGTGAGCGGGCACGGCCAACAGGGTGGGGAGCAACTGGGGGCGGTGGACAAAGATGGTACAGGGGTACGTCCCGATGGGTCCGCCACCACTAGGGAATGGCCACTGAAGGAAGAAAATGATGATGAAGAGGATGTTGATCTGGTCCCCCCAAGTGACTCTCCCCTCACCCTCTGGGCCACTGGGTCCCTGTGTCAGTGGTGTCTTGACCCAAGGCCTGTGGCCAGATGCTTCCCCACTTAGCTGTGCCCTGTCTTCTTCACTTCCCTGGGCTGATGCTGCAAATACAAAGAGAAATAGGGGCACCACATGTCCATGATCACCCTTGAACAACAGCTCTGATTAGCAAACATTACTATGATGTCAAGTAGGCCCCAGCAACAAACTCCACCTAAGTGACTCATACTATATACATGCATGCCAACTGAACTGTCAACAACTACAATTGTATGGCTGAATTTGTGCAATCACAGTAACCATTGAACAAGTAGGGAACCTCATCACCCTCAATGCTTTGCCTCAGGGAACATACCTCAGGTACCTGTTGTCATACAATAGTAGGCCAATGACAATTCCATTCCTACAGATCCAACATACATAATGACCCAACAATAAGAAATGGTTTTCCAACATCCTACCATGTTGGAAGTACTCATGTCACACAGGAAGCAGTTCAACAATGCAAACTTCACCAAGTGATATTTGTCCCAGTGGAGTCATGAAGACAGTACCAAGTTGCTCAGATAGGCCACACATTTGGCATGGAAATGGACACTGTAGACATTGTGTGCAATATGTCAGAGAGATATGTCTCTAAACTTCGCAACACAATAAATCAGCAAGGTCCAGGGAAATCACCACTAATCTCTGGCACCCCTTACAATGACATACTCTGAGAGCATCAGTAGACACCATTAGTCCCTTGGATGTTGGAAAGACCCAGAGTTTTGTAATTACTTATTGAATGCCTTAAACATGTTACCCACGTGGAAGCTACATCATTGTCTCAATTGTGGTCTTGCAAACCCAGATGTCTGTGGAATTAATGCTGGTACCCAAACATGTGATTTCACCATAACTACAAGTCACTCCATGATGCATGCCAACAGTAAGGTTACAAACCTGCCCATTTTCACATGTACAAAGCACTTTGCTACTTGATTCTACATCAATGGCATGAAAATCCACACCGTGATTAAAAACTCTAGACCTACCTCACATGTCCTCATTGCCACTGCAGTTGTACATGCCAAATGACATGATATGACGGGCGAGGGTATGCGTCAGCCAATAATTAATGATGATATACTCCTGTCTGTGGCACAACATGAAATGTACCGCCATTGTAAATGTCTTATTCCAAACACCGTTGGCATCCACTTATATGTGAGGGAATTCACAAATCATCCAATCAACACATTTAGACCAGGCATGAAACAGCAGCTTACAAATGTTTCCTAAAGAGAAAGGGACACACACTGACATGTAGGCACAAGGAATGTTGGCAACAGTGATGGCACATAAATCATGCCAGTGGACATTCCCCGCTTACCAAGGGAAAGTATTGATCTGTAGCTGCACCCCCAAAAAATGGATGCGCTGTCATATGTACGATGGCCATCTTCACATTACAGACAATAGTGATGCATCAACACCCATTATGCACTGAAGACAACTAGCCTCTGGGTGGCAGATGTCAAAATACTCATTTCACCATAAACATGACTGAGGACAGTGATCCATCACTTCCCACCGAGTAGTAGTGGTCTATTGCATAGAATTTACAACCACTACAACAACAAACAGTACTTGGTTGATCAATGTACACCATGCCATGTGTTGGCTCAGGAGAGCAAATTGTTTGTGGTTTGTACACAGTTGTGTCCTAGGTCCCTGGGCCAGTAGGCACGGCAAATCAGTATACAACCCATGACATGTCCACACAAATAATCACTCATCTTCTGTGTTACACATGGCTTATCACTAATCATCAGGGGGAGCTGCCTGAACCTAACACATTCACTTCCCAATGTGACAAGCAAGAATCTGCCCTGTACTCAGCCCCTTGCGGCTGCTGTGCTGTCCTCAAATGCCCAACACAGTCTGGGCAGGGCACCACCAGAATACAGGCCATTATGGGGGTCATGGTCCGATGGGAACCCTGCCCAAGTTGGGAGGACATCCCTAGCTGGACCTCAGTGATATTCCAGGCCCAGCGTCTCAGGTCCTTCCACCTCTTCCGACAGTGGGCGCTACGCTGGCTGTGGACCCACAGGGTCTGCACCTTCTTGGCAATAGCTCTCCATAGCTCATTTTCCGGATGACCATTGACTTGCATGGAAGCAAAAGGCAAATCAAGAAATTACAATCACAAGTTTTCCCACAAATGGTGGAGTCACATATATGTCAGAAACATCAAGATAGAACATTTCGATTTGTTAACACTCTACAAGTGTGAAACACACAAGTCAATAAGTACAGGGAAATGACTACAGACATATATATTTGCATCTGCAGACTAACCCACTGCCCTGCTCATGGCCTACAATGACTAAGCAAGTTTACTGACTTCAGGTAGCCCATGCTCTAGGAACCTGTACTATAATGTGAGCTACAAAGAAACACTACAGACCTATGTGACTTCTGACGGGTGAACTCCTTGGACCTGAATGGGCCAACACATTCACACTCTGTGCGAATGATCCACTACGTACAGTCCCTACAGGTAACTGCTATAGTACACACTTCACCTTTACACATGAGTAATAATCAAGGAGCTGGCATGGTGGGTACAGAAAGTGCCTTCATTGTCCATGTGTAGACATGTGGAATAACAAATACAGACTCATGCCACTTCAGGGGGTGGGTTCTGTGGTACGACCCTGTACCCCAGAACACTCCTTTAGACATATGTGTCTATCCTAATGAGATGGCATCCAACATACAAAGGCATGCTTTGTACAGTTACTGCTATGAGACCAAGCTACTGAGTCACATATCATGGCCTCCAAGGAATCAACATACTGTCTGCACCATGGGACTGTCATTTATGAAACAAGTCTGTACAGGACAAATAAGACTGTGTTGAGGTGACAACAGAGCTGTGGGAGTAAGGGACCTGTCATGAGTCTAAGACACAGATTGGCAATAATGTCAAATGCACACATGGACTAGATGCATGATTTTCCTCAGTACCCATTTCTAATCTAGCCAAAGGAGTCATTGAGGGCATGTTTTGCCACTAGAGCATTATATTGGCCACAGGCCAGTATCTGCTGGGGTAGAGGGAGTGGGTCCAGTGCCACAGTTGCATAGCCACAGTGACTCTCCCATAGCCTAGACTAGGTCTCATACGGGGAGATACATTTGACAGACCCTGGTCTCTGCAGACTGAGCATACAGAACCTACATGACACTCATTCCCATCACCTCCATGCATGATAGTACATTATGTGGCCAACAGCAATTTGGCATGTGACATGTGTGGCAACCTGAAGGGCAGAGTGAGTCATTATATGTCTTCCACACAACAGTTTAGCAAGGCCAGATGTTGTTTGAAAGATCTGTGGCAATATACAGTTTGTTTACATGATTCTCAAATGACACATACAACATGCATATACAGCTCATGCTGTCATGCACATACATGTTGTCTGACATTTACTACAATCATGAGGAAAGAGATGTCAGTGGATGGGAGTAATGTCTCCTTACCTAGTCATGTGCATCCAACACAGGAAGGAACAATGACCCCAAAAACCTCACACAACACAATGTGATGGAACTTAATATATGGCACTGGCCACCAATACCTGCACATTTTCCATCCCATTGATGCCCCACAGACCGCAACAACATGCACACAAGAAGTTTAATTGGCACACAGGGGCACATTCTAGCCAGTGAAGAGGAAAAGGATGGTGAAATACTGGGAAAACTGTGCACATGAGGTACTTACTTGCTCCTCTGGTGAGCGATATAGAGATGTTCATACAGGGGTAGGACCTCAGTCACAAGCCTCTCCAGCTCCTCTGGAGAGAAACCAGGGGCCCTATCACCTGCTCGACATGGCATGATTGCTTCCAGGAGTGACACACAGCAGCTCAGGTCATGGAGGTGTTGCTGACAGCTGTGTCAGGAGCCAAGTGAGTGAATCTGCAGAACATGGTGGTCACATCCGCCACATATGCGGTTGTCACTGCCAGCAGTAACAGCCATTGAACCACCGCCACCACTGAGAACAACATTAGCCTATGGGTGTGTCCACCGTGGTTGCAACTGCCTACCATCATGACGACTTCTGCCGGCAGTTTCGGTCGGTTCCTAATGTCCAGTGGAGTAGGTCAGGTATCTGCCATTTTGGCATTCTGAAAGGCTGTTTTGGGTTATATAAAATGTGTCACACATACAAAAAATGTTTTTTTACCTCACAAACATCCTTATCCTGTCTTGTCATGTAGGTCCTACTACTCAACCACCATTGTAGTATGTTGCAGAGCACAGATGGCGTTTGACAGAGGGGCACAGTCTACCACCGCCGACAGGCATTTTGGCGGTCGGGATATACAGTCACATAACGATGGGAAATTGTGTTTCACATCTTTGATTTTGGTCCAAATCTATGTTGTCGTCACATGTGTTGAAAACCAGGAGGGTCACATGTGACCCTTGTGTAGTTGGCAGCTGTGATTTGTACTGGGTACCATGTCTTTATAGTCATTAATGCTTTGTTACATGATATCACTGACATGCATTATGTGTGTTGCTGTGGACATACTGACTAATGTTATAAATCATGTCTTTTCACACACAGGTGCCCAGGAAGAGGGAGGATGTGACAACCTCTTATCTATTGTCTACTGCCAGACCTTCAGACCATGGAGCAATGCCACAAAATAATGTATTGCCACCTGGATAGGCAAACAATAGTGGATTTATGTTGTCAGTTGGAGCCAGATCTGATGCCAGCTATTAGTTATCCAAACAGCATACCACCCACTGTAAAAGTCATGTCAGTATTGCACTTCCTTGCCGTATGGTCTTTCCAACGTACAGGGGCCCTGTTTGCTGGTATGTCCAAACCTCTGTTCAGTCTGGTGTTGAAGGATGTCCTCTCAGCAATGTTGAAACACCTTGACAGATATATCTGGTTTCCTCAGCGTGAAGATTTAGACAATGTGAAGGCAGACTTTTATGGTTTTGCCCGCCTCCCACATGTGATCGGGGCCATTGATGGCACACATGTTGGCTTGGTGCTGCCACATGTAGGAGGCTGACTTGGTGTGTGGTGGGTATCTATGGTACTTACACCTTATACCAGGCCCAGGTAGCCCTTATTAGTGTAGTGTAGGCAGTGACTAGAAGCCAGGCTCTCTAAAGGTAGCTGTGGATGAACAGCCAAGGCTTATCTAGGAGACATGCAAAGCTCATGGAATACCACTGTAGTCACACTTAGTATTCACACACATAAAAAAACAGTCAGTGTTACAAAAATAAAGGTACTTTATTTTGGTGACACAAATACCAAAAATACCACAGAGGCTATACTCCCTTAGGCGGTAAGTAATACACAAATTAAATACTCTAGTATGTAGTAATAGGCATAAAAACTGTTAGAAAACAGTGCAATTAGTGAAGATCACAATAGACAGAAATGGCCCTGTGGAGCACAAACCATATACTAAAAAAGTGGAATACGAAAGTCGGTCCCCCATCTAGGTATGTTTACTGTGTAGAGGGAAGCTGGGAGTACTAGAAAAGCCCAAAGGTAAGCACCACAACCCACCCCAGCGACCAGGAAAGCAGGAGTAAATCACAGTAAGTTTCCCAGAACACACACAGAGAAGTAAACAAGAAGAATGCAAAACCCAGAAAATACTGAAAGACACCAACAGTGGATTCCTAGACAAGAGGACCTGTGGAAGAAGTGGACCAAGTCCAAGAAGCACAGCAGAGTCCAGGGAGGGCAAGAGCCCCTACCCACCAGGATGAAGGTGCAAGAAGTGAACCACTGGTGAAGAAGAAGAGTCAGAACTGCACTAAAGAAGACTTAGGGGGTCATTACGACCCTGGCGGAAGGCGGAGAACCGGCGGTAAGACCGCCAACAGGCTGGCGGTCTTTTTTTCTGTATAATGACCATGGCGGTTACCGCCATGGTCATCCGCCGGTTCTCCGTTCTGCCCACCAGGGCGGAGACCACCGCCGGGCTGGAGACCTGGGTCTCCGGTCCGGCGTCCGTCACTATACCGCCGACGGTATTTTGACCCGGCTTACCGCCGCGGTTTTCCAGCAGTCTGAACCGCCATGAAAACCATGGCGGTAAGCACTATCAGTGCCAGGGAATTCCTTCCCTGGCACTGATAGGGGTCTCCCCCACCCCCACCCCGACTCCCTCCCCAACCCCCCCCACCACCCCTGCCACCCCCCAAAGGTGGCAGGTCCCCTCTCCCCACCCCGACCCCCAGCATCACTTCACCCATACCCACACGACACGCACGCAGGCACCACCTACATACTTACATACTTACACGCACACACGCTGACATACATGCCTACATCCACACACACAGTCATACACGCACACCCACATTCAAACATACACGCACACATCCATACAGACATACCCACAGACATACACGCACTCACACACCCCCTCTACATACACACATGCACACCCCCATGCACGCACACAACACACAACACCCCCCCATCCCCCACCCCTCACGGAAGATCGACTTACCTGGTCCGACAATCCTCCAGGAGGGGACAGGAGCCATGGGGGCAGCTCCGCCGACACCACACCGCCAACAGAACACCGCCGCGGTGAAGCACAGGACGTGATTCGCTGGGCGGTGTTATGTTGGCGTGGCGGTGGCGGTGGAGGTGGAGCAACCTCCACTTCTCCGCCTCCCGCCAGTATGGCTGTTGGCGGCTCTCCGTCAGAACAAGGATGGAGAGCAGCCAACGGTCATAATACGCCGAGCGGAAGACCGCCACCACTGGCGGTCTTCAGCACGGCGGTACCTCGGCGGTCAGTCAGTCAGTCAGTCACAAAACTTTATTCGGCAAATGCCATAAAAGTACAGACAAAAACACAAATACCACACAATAATTACGTTACAGTAAATAGATAGAAGAATAAAATAGTACCATATCTAAAACATTACGTAAACATCCGGTCTAAAATCTCATAAAAGAAACAAATAAAACTCATAACATAAGAAAAATCACAATAACAGAATACAAAGATTAACTTACAATATTAAACTATACATACATGTACATTTAAAATGAAATGAGCCTTTTCCTAATGCTTAAAGAAGCTGTAACAAAATCTAATACAAAATGACAAATTTGTCTATCTGGCAATCTCTGAAAATATATTAAAGCTTCCTTGTAATGGATGGGTCTAACAGAACGTAAAGTGGGTAAAATGCAAACCCCTCTAGGAGCAGCATAAAAAGGGCAAAAGAGAAAAAAGTGCAAAGTACTCTGGGTTGATCTAGAATCACAAGGACAAAGAGGTAAATCCCTTTTCCAAAAACATGGTTCAGGAAACGCTACTTTAAAATGAATTAAATTAAGTCTAAAAAGTGTTAAAAAAGAAAGTATCTTAAAACTGGAAAACCAGGTCAGATAAGGTTCAAGGCATGGGGCTGTCACAACCTGAGAATAGGAATCAAAAGATTTTAATTTCAGAGAACTGTAAAATCTCAGGTCTGATATGTACTCGGAGTAAGTAGCCTTCAGAACGGACCTAGAATTTATAGTTAATAGGTGAGGTTCATCAAACATATATCTAAGACCTAAATTCTCAAAAGAGTTTCGTAGAAACATAAGCCAGGGGATCCTATTTGAATTTTCCAATTGTAAGCATTCGGAAATACAATCTTGGACCAATTTTGCCATTGGATTTAGCCAACATCTAATCCAAAGCAATAATGGCGCCAAAAAAACCCTATCCTCCAAAAAACACTGACCAAGTTCTTCGTGGCAGATGATATTTGCAGTACATTTTGGAACCAACAGTAATCTTCGCAAAAATTTATTTTCGACCCTCTGGAGAGATGGTACCTTTACACAGCCCCAGACGCCTGCTCCGTAGAGCACAGCTGCGGTACACTTAGAATTATACAGAGTTTTCATATGTGCGGGGGGTCTATGGCCTAGTTTATTAGAGAAGCGAAAGATCGCTTCGGTGTTCCTTATCAGCTGTTGGAGCTTAAAATTAATATGAGTCTTCCAGGACAGAGAGGAACTCAAATGCATGCCTAGGTAACAAAAATCTTTGACCTTAATAAGAGAATGCCCTCCCATAGTAAATTGTTTGGATTTTGTGTTACGTGGGCCACAGGTCATGACAAAAGTCTTGGGGTAATTGACCTTCAAATCGAGGCTCGACATAAACTCATAAAACATGTCCAATAAGCCCTGTAAGCCATTTGCAGTACGAGCAATTAAAACTGCATCATCCGCATATAATAAAACTGGAAGTAATCTTTGGCCCATCTTCGGTACATCCTTTGCTTGTTTAACCAAAAAATCATAGAGCCCATTTATATAAATCAAGAAAAGAAAAGGGGCTAAAATACATCCTTGCCTTACGCCCCTGGTTGACGGAATAGGAGGGGTTCTCTGCCCAGATGAGCCGACCTGAACAGAGACCGTTAGGTCTGTATGTAGACGTTTAATAAGCTCCAATAGAGCCGGGTCACACCCTAGAACTTCTAGGATTTGCCATAACTTGGATCTGTTAACCAAATCAAAGGCACTGGTTAGATCGATAAAAGCCATGTGGATGGACTCTTTCTTAACAGACACATATTTATTAAGTATCAATTGTAAGTTTAAAACTTGCTCAACTGTGCCCACACCGGGTCTAAAACCAAATTGGATGGGAGATAAAATCTGGGCATCTGTTACCCAATCTTCTAAACGGGACAAGATCACACTACCTAAAATCTTTGCCGTTGAATCAATAAGGGAGATTGGTCTGTAACAAGAGGGGTCTTGTCTATTACCTTTTTTAAAGATGGGAACAATAATAGCCGATTTCCATGAAGAGGGCACATTACTAGTTACCACGTTGTTCAACACATTTGTAACCAAAGGGCCCCAGAGCTCAATTTCTGATTTAAAAAGGTCGACAGGAACCCCATCGGGTCCAGGGGCCTTTCCCTGCCTTGATCTATCAATGGCACCTTTGACCTCATGGAGATCAAAAATAATATTTAGGGCCTTAAAGTTAAAATCTGGAGTAAAATGTGTAGCAGGAGTAACTGCCACATGCGAATTCTCATAAGTTTCAGAGCAGAAAACTTTCCTAAAATGATTTATCCAGACATCCTCAGTAATAAAACATTCCTTGGCCAAAGAGTTCTTATCAGAAAAGTAAGGGTGATTTATCACTTTCCAGAATTTGGAAGTGTCCTTAAATTCAGATGCGGCCAAAAGATCGCTCCAAGCCCTGGACCTAATTTCGGATTTCCGTTTATCAAGGGCAACCTTATAGTCAGTCCTCGCTGATTTTACTAATTGACGTGCGGGAGGAACTGCTTTAAGGGCTTCTTTAAGTTTTTTATGGGCTAAAGAACACACAGAATCAAACCATCTATGGACCACCGGCCCCTTCCCGGGCCTGTCCATCACCAGGGCGCGTGAAATATCACTACTTAAGGATTCGAATTCTCGCACAATACAGTCAGAGTCTGATTGCTGAGACAAACACGTATAAATCGTATCAGACCTACTTCTTACAATTTCTTGGTTAAACTTTTTAGGGTCAATTTTATCCCATTTTAAACGAATGCCACTATTTAAATTATAAACTGTAGCAGCACACAAATTTTTGTTCAAGGGTGCCTGATTTACTTTTAGGTCCAATGTAATACTAAGAGGGTTGTGATCACTTGCACAATGAGGCGTAATCTTAAAATTTCTAATTAGATAAAAATCAGAAGAGCTGATAAGTATAAAATCAATGGTACTCCCCTTCAAATTCCCGGTGTAAGTGGGCGTATTACGGGCATCAGGGGCCAATTTCTCTGTAACGTGAACCAGATCAAATTTACAAATAAAAGAATTTAAGGCATCTCCTTCAGAGGTATGATTAAAATGAATTGGTGACTCTCTACCCTCAACAGGGAAGGCACACAAGTCCGTGTGTTCTTTACAGCATAAGGGAATGTTAAAATCACCCACCCAGAAAATAGTTAAATCACTAAACTGTAAAGCATGTGAGGAATCTATAAAATCCATTACCTCTTCCAGATGGGTCATAAGGAAGCCCCGAGGGATATTATTATAAAAGTTTAAAATTAGAATATCCTTTTGCCCGCTTATAGAGACGAGAACAACCATAAAATAAGGGGAAGACCAAATTAGCCCCTTGCGAAAAGACCGCCGAGGTCGTAATGACCCCCAAAGTCTGGTTCCTGGAGAATGCAGATGATGTCACACACTGGAAAATGGTTTGCAGTCTGGTTTGCACCTTTGGATTCCACCAACAAGCATTGGCACACAAAGCTCGCGGTTAGTGGAAAATGGCGCAACCGGGGTCCAGGAAGGACCCGGTGGCCTATATGCAGAAGGGGGACTCAGAGGGGGCCCTCAGCACCACAAAGAGCCCACAGAAGACCAGACAGCACCCACAGGTGTCCCAAAGGACAAGGACATGAAAGTCACAGAAGAGGCCCATGCAGCACTACAAAAAAGGTTCCCACACTGCCAGGGAACCACTCAGGGAGTGTGCATCGTAGGATGGAGCGCTGGGGGTTGGAGCTTAAGGATGCTTAAAGATCTCAAGGAAAGAATGCCAACAAGCCTTGGCAGCTGCAAAGGACACGGTGCAAGGGGGTACTGTTGTGCATGGGCAGGCAAGGGCTTACCTCCACCGAAGCTGGACAGCTGGAAGAGAGGACCATCGGGACCACTTCAGTCCACCACCCTTGATGGAGGATCCAGGCAGCTCCACAGGACAGGGAATCCACACAGCCTGTCGTCAGTGCAGTTGGTGCCTGAAGAAGCAGGGGAGTGACTCCTTCACCCCAAGGGAGATTCCTTCTTCCTTCTGATGCAGGCTGAAGATGGGCTGTCCTCAGAGGATGCACAACTGGGGAAATGTTGCATTTACTGGAAGGAGTCAGGGATACAATGTTGCAGGAGTTGTCTTGCTTCTTTGTTGCGGCTTGTATGATCCTGTAGAGTCCAGATTCAATTTCTTCGGTCAGAGGTTGAAGTGGAGGGTGTAGAGGATTCCTGATGGAGTCTTGCAATCCTAATCTGAGGAAACCAGCCAAGGGAGAGACCCTAAATAGCCCTGAAAAGGGGATTGGTCGCCTAGCTGGGTGACCACTTATCAGGATGTCACCTGCTGGCACTGTCCACTCAGGTGCTTGCAGAGTTCCCTGCCAACCTTGAATCCAAGATAAAAAAAACAGGGAACCTCTGGAGGAGCTCTGAACACCACCCTTGGGGTGGTGATGGACAGGGGAGTGGTCACTCCCTTTTCCTTTGTCCAGTTTCGCACCAGAGCAGCGACTGGGGGTCCCTGAACCGGTATGGACTGGTTTATGCAAGGCAGGCACCAAATGTGCCCTTCAAAGCATTGCCAGTGGCTTGGGGGGGCTACCCCTCCCAAGTCTGGGACACCCATTTACAAAGAGAGAGGGTGTAACACCCCTCTCCCAATGGAAACCCTTTGTTTTGCCTTCCTGGGCTCGAGCTTCTCAAGCAACAGGAGGGCAGAAACCTGTCTGGGAGGAGGCAGCAGCTTGGGCTGCCTGGAAATCCTCAGAAGGCTGTAATGGCAATACTGGGGGTCCTCTAAGGAGCCCCCATTGCATGGAATCATACAACCAATGCTTGCAAAAGCATTGGGGTATGATTCCAACATGTGTGATATAAAACATGCCTATGTTCAGAGTTACCATTATGTAGCTGGACATAGGTATTGGCCTATGTCCAGTACACACATAAAATGGCATCCTAGTACTCATGAAGTCTGCGAAAATGGACATGGAGTTCATGGGGGCACCTCTGCTAATGCAGGGGTGCCCTCACACACTGGTACTTTGCACCCTGCCCTCTGGGTTGGAAGGCCTGCCATAGCAGTGACTTATAAGTGACCTGATGCAGTGAAAAGTGGCAGTGAAAGGGTGCTTGCATCATTTCACACAGGCTGCAATGACAGTCCTGCAGAACCCTTTGCTTGGGCTCCCTAGTGGTGGCAAAATATATTCTGCAACCCATAGTGATCCCCTAGAACCCAAATGCCCTGTGTACCCAGGCACCATCTACTAGGCACGTATAATGGGGCACCAGTGTGCCAACTGTGGGTGAAATTCAGAGGTAACAGTTACTAACAACAAAATTTATGGGAGAGAGCATAACTGCTGGAGTCCTGGTTAGCAGGATAATCAAACACACTGACAAATGGGCCAAAAAGTCGGGGTAACCAAGCTGGAAAGGGGCTACTTTTCTACACAGCAGGCCAATGAACAAGTTTATCATAACAGAAAGAACTTCCATTCCATTAATGCACATGTTGTCTGTTTGGTGGATCTCTGTATTTCAGACGTGTGTGCTCGTTATCTGGGTTCAGCCCATGACAGTGATAGCTGGTGACATTTGAAAGTGATGGAGCGAAAATGTTAGGTATAACTTTTATGTAGCAAGTGACGCAAGCTTAAAGGACAAACGTGGGGCACAAGGTTGGTCCTCTTCCCAAGAAAAAAATTGAAAAAGATTGACAAATGGTTAATTTGGAAGCAAATGAATTTAGTCAGAGAGCAAGTTTTATGAAGCAGTGGGAATGCATAGTCTTGAAATACTAAACACATTAAAAACCGCCCCATATATTTTTGCATTAATACATTCAATAGTTACTTGAATGTGCAAATCGTACAGCTCAACAACTTCAGGCCCTTTAAAGTGTGTGCTTGTCTTGCACTGCATGCAGCATCAACTTTGGAAAAAAATGCTCTAACCAGGCATCAGGAAGCACTGCTGCTGCTGCAATCAGTCATACAGAAATATATGTGTACACAGAACTTTTAGTGGGATGAAAAAAAGCGGGGGCTCTCTACAAGGGAACATGTAAAATAAATGTCTGCGATTTCCATAGTGTGCCGTCCAAAGTGTTTTTTGAGTTCTCGCTGAGATGTTCTTGCATCCAGAAATATAACACAACTGACATACACATAAAACCTGTCAGTACTATTTGCTTTGTCAATGGTTGTTAGCTGGTTAAGATAAATGAGTAAACAATGATTAGTTAGAAATAATTAACATTTGAAATATTTGTATTCTGAAATTATGAGACTATGAATTAAATTAGAATGAGGCCTCTGGAAGAAGTATGGCCTTCTGTTATGTGTGTTTTACGTTAGATATGTATGCCCTTTTTCTCTTCACTTCTCATCTATCTACACATTTTCAACCTTCTCTCTTTCCTCTTCAGCACCCTATTTTCCCTCCCCCTTGAATACACTCCCTTACATCTCCCTGATTTTACCACCCCAAAGATACACTGCACTCATTCACATTTAAGCACTTTATTTCATTTTGCTTTTGCCTTCTAAATTATTTTACCTCTACACATCCCTCTACATATTTACACTGAATTTCATTTGCAACTGGAATACATGATCATTGGTCTATGTGCTCTCCAGAGAGACTACCCCACTGTCAGGCTTTGCCTTCAGCCTCAGCTCCAGCGCTCTCAATCAAAGCCCCTCATAAACACCTGGCATGAGATGAAGTATGTACTATAGTAGAGTAATACAATGCACAGAAATACAGCATGATGAAACAGCTAACTCTCTTGGGGAATGAAGCATTAATTAAAACATGTGAATTAATAGGAACTAAATGGCTGAAACACATTACACACATTTTAACATTCATTGTTCTCATATCATTCCATGTTTGTGGCATTAATGCCAAGGACATGAAGATAGGGGCAGGTTTAATGCCATACAGCAGATAACTGCCTTTACTATAAGCACGTATTTCTGACTTGGATATTTGGATCCATTTTGCAAGAGAACAAGAACCCTGCTCGTCTTTTGGAACAGTTTCACGAGGAACAAATGCAGCAGCTCCACTTCTAAAGGAGCTAGTGATCTGCAGCCAGGGCCTGGGGTGTTACATGGGGTCTCAGAACAATAAAAATAACACAAGATTAGCATTATAACAACGTAACTGAAGACAAGGCACTAAGTCACACGTGTTTGCATCCACTCATACTGCGTGATGAATGGAGAAAAGGTGGGATCTATGCCTGTTAATGCCAGATAGCAGCCCTCATGCAGGGAGGAAGACTCGGATGCCCAAAATCATGACACTAAAAGCATCACTGGCCCACAGTGGATACTGCCATAGACCACAATAGAAATGAAGGGCTTCAACACAGTTAGCCCTACATCGTGTGTCACAGTGTAGAAAGTTGATTTACTGCCTGGCTTCCATCTCACGCTTCAAAGCAAGTTGAGACAGGCAGCCTGGACAGACAGCCCAGACTTACATGCATTGATTTGTTTAGAGATACGATTGTATCTCTAAACAAATCAATCTATTTAATATTTTGTATATGAATGTATAGGAATTACAGAGGGACGCAGCCCTCATCCCTATAAGAGAAACCACCCCTAGCCCATGATTCCTTTATAATACAGAACAACACAATACCCCTGCTGATGTCACAACTGTACCCAGAGAGGGCCTGGTTGGTTAGTCAGTCACATCTGTCCCGATTGCATGTGTGCAATGTCAGGTGCTATAATCATGAACTGAGTGACTCATTATTGCACATATGTCCCATTCCTAAACAGGAGGCTCCGCATATCCAAACTGTTCTTGGTTGTTGATGCCACTAAGGAATCCAACTAGACCAGGAGAAGTCTGCGTCAATGAGTCCCATGGAAGAACACGATCAGTAGTAGAGTAGGCTTTTGGGTTGCTGGAGGCCAGATTTAGGTGTTTGGACAGGAATGGTGAAGCCCACCTTTACTCACCCGGAAAAGTGTGTCAGATCACTGGTCATGCTGCATGCTCCACAACATTGTGCTGTGGGGGAATAACCCATACATCCCAGAGGAAGGGGAGCCTGCAGTGCCACCAGGTCAGAATCCTGAAATGCCAAGTGAGGATGGCAGTGGTGAAAAGGAAGCAGCTGGCTTGCGGGAAGATCTCATTCACAAATACTTTTAATGAGTGTAAATGTGTCATGAGAAGTTGTGACTGTACAATGAATTATAGTTGTAGAATGTGTGGAGTTGAGTGTTTTAGAAACAACTAGGGAGCTGCCACTCTGCAATATTCATCCAAAGGCTGCTTGAAGAGTTAGCTTTTGACATATCCCCACCTTGATGATGTTGCTTTCTTTGTGTCAGTTTCCTTGTAATGTAATTACATTTCCAGGTGAATGCTATGTGATTTGTGGTATGTTTTCAAGCCTATACGCCCTGTTTTGCCTGTGTACACATACCTTCACCACGACATCCTCCTATGGGCATTTTAGAGTTGTGACATTAGCAGCTATCTGATTCTGATCTGACATACAATGTGGACATGGATTGTTCAAGGTAATTAGGACACAGATTTGGGGTGTATGAGACCTGTGCTAAGACAACTTGCACAGTGTTTAGTTGGAAGGTTAGAAGTGCATAATAGACTTGTTTTGTGTGCTGTGGTGGGCCGATTGCATCGTGTTTGTTACCATGTGGGAAGTAATTTTTCCTTCTCATTGGCTAAACACTCTTCTTGTATTACCTGTATGTAGCTGTAGATGTGCTTCATCATTGCAGACCACAGTGCCTGTGCCACAACACTGACATATGTTTGTGTCATGCCACCAGATGCATGGGAATTGGATTTTGATGGGCCTGTGATCAGAGACTTTTGTGTTGCCATCTGTTGGTATCTTGGATTATGTGATGTCGGATTACGTTGGTGTGGTATATGATAAGGCTCAAGCTGGTAACATTATGCACTTAAATGTTTGCCTATTCTACAGGCCAATGTCTGACAAAGCTCTTCCTTCCATGGTCTGGTGGGTTTTACCTTGGAATATGTACTTTGATTTAGCATGAGTCACACATTCTTGTTTCAAAAAGTGCAGACATATGGACAGCCTATGTGCTGTACACTGGAATACAATATTGTGACCAGACACTTGTACATATGTGTTTGTGTGTAATGGTTGTTATCCTGAGCAGGACACTGTGTACCTGTAACATATCCCTCCTTGCACAATTAGCCTGTGTCTTCTTCATGTAGTTCACATGGTCTTACATCTCTACATAGCAAAATTTTTAAATTAAGCGAGCAGACAATGAGTTTGTGATGGGTGAATTTATTACAATGCTCATGCAGAAAATTTAATTTGGACAGAAAAGCATAAAAAAGTAAAGTGAAGGTGTCAGTCATGGTGAATGAAATCATTGGAGTAGATGCATTACCACTAGTAGTCCAAAGTCCAGAGTACTCCTCTTATAGGTGGTTCAGGATCAGTCAACAGAGTAAATGTGTGGCACACAAAGGAGGTCGTTTAGGAAGAGGTCACTAGCTGGCAGAGGTGGGTGTCTTGCCATCTGCACCTCCTGAATTCTTTGCTGAACATTCCCGCTTGTGTGGTGGGGAAGATCTGCTGCTACAGAGGAAGCAGGGGCGGCTCCTTCATTAGGGCGGAGGATCGCCACCCCCTCTTCCCACGAGCAGCAGAAGCTGCAAACCTTTCATCACGAAGGGATAATAAACTAGGGCCCATATTTATGGATTTTGACGTGAGACTGCTAGCGTCATTCCAGAGCGCCAGCCAGGCACCATATTAATGTACAGAAAAGACGCTAGCCAGGGGGTATGACAGAGTGGAAAAGGCATTAGTGGGCTAGGAATAACGCTAGGCTGGTTAGCGGCAAATAAGCCTAACATCATTTCCTGACGTACTACCATCCAAACATGACTGCTGTCTAAGTAAAGACAGGAGTCATGCCCACCACCTCAATGGCCAGCGCAGGGTCCCCTGGGCATGGCCAACATACCAATTGCCAGGCAGGGGGCCCCATGTATATATATATATTTACCTCTACTTACCCGGGGTCCCCCATCCTATGGCATCCCTCTAGTGTGGGTGGGCCCATTCCATGGTGTTTAGCCATGGAAATGGGTCCACAGGTCCCTTAACACCTGGTCAGACCCAAGCGTTAAAAAATGGTGCTAAGCAGGCTTAGCACCATTACTTGGGTCTGCCTACTCCGTGCAAGTCATTTTTGTGCTGGAGTATAAATAATGCGTTAGGGGATTAGCGCATTTTGGGGATGGGAACACCTACCTTGCACCTAATTAGCGCACAGTATTTGCCACATCCACAATATGACGTTAAGCCCTATATTTTGACGCAAGAGGTGTCTAGCGTCAACATATAAATATGAAGTTAACTTTGAACCGTTTTAGCGTCAAAATAAATGATGTAAAAATGGTGCAAAGTAAGTATAAATATGCCCCTAGGTTTATTATCCCTTTGTGGTGAAAGCGGCGGGGCAATGGATGTGACAGGCAGTGAGGTGAGTGCACAGAGCACTCCCCTCAGAGCGCATGTGTGTTTGGCTGGCTGTCTCGGGCCGGCTAAACACACGTGCACAGTAGGCTCTCTCCAGCCTGGCACTGTGTTGCCGGGCTGAAGAGAGTCTGCACAGGCTCCCAGTCTGCCTGGGAGTGCTGCCTGCAGTGACAACGAGGGAGCGAGGAGCAGCGCGGCAATGGAGGAGGTAAGTTTTTATTTTTATTTTTGTTTTCCTAAAATGTTACCCACTCACCGCCTGTGCTCGCTGCACCCGCCCCGCCCCTTTACAGGTCTGCAACTTGTGACTGAGAGGAAGGGGTGTCTGGGGCATGTCCTTCCTCTGGCAGGGCCTCCCTTCCAGTGGCTGGCACCGATGGTGATGTGTCTGGTGTTGATGAGCCAAAGGAAGGGGAAGATGGGTTTGGAAAAGCCCTGCTCAGGACTGTGTGCATTTCCCTCCTCACCCCTGTTAGGGAGGCCATGTTGGTATTGTGGGTCTCCATCTGTTCTTGCATATCCCTATGCATGTCTGTCTGTAGTTGCTTGATTTCACAGAGTTTGGTCAAGGCCTGGACCTTCACACCTTGGAACTCCTGATAGATCTCCAAGATGTAGCTGATGGTGTCCTGGCCAGGAGCAGCTCCAGTGGCCTCACCACGATGGCCCACAGGATCCCTCCCACACACCCAACCCCCAGGACTCTTTGCCCTTGCCACAGAGTGCCCTCTCCTACTGGGTCCTGGAACTTCATTGTCTGAAGTGTTGTGCTGCAACTCAGGATCCGGGGGGGGGGGGGTGACACAAGATGGTAGACACTGTGCTTGGTACAGAGGTTAGGTGTGAATGGTTGGCTGTGATGTTGAGGCAACCGAGCTGGGAGGTGTTGATGCGTCCACAGTGAGAGTCACTGTTGGTGTCTGACCAGAAGGCCCGGATGGGCCAGAACCATCCTCCACATCCAGACTTCCAGAAGTGTCTTCTTCACTGAGGGCTTTATCCAGGGGAATAGTGGCAGTCTCTTCTGTGGCCTCCGTGTGCCCAGTCGCAGCTCGACCTATTGATGGGAAAGATACAATGTTAATGGTTGTATTGTGACATCTACCTCCAACAGTTTGATGTTACATCAAGCATAGACCTTGTGCAAAGTTAATTTGCAGTTAATCCTATTGCGCGAAGTACCCATGATATTGGTTGTATTGACATGACTTCTGTGAAGCATACCAGTTCCATTTAAGTGAAGCAACTGCTGAAATGTGCAGATCATTAGCACTTGGTGCAAGGGCCTGAGAATGCAATCTTGCCACCAGTGTAGGCAAAACAGTTAGCTAGGCAAGATATATTTTTGGCCATTTTGCGTCCTAGTTGATTGTGATGCAGGCAAACCCAGGAGTTTGTTGCATCTGTGACTGGAGCCATCATGTGGTCAGTGCAGTGTGAGTGTGTCTGCTGCCAATACCATTCTGATTATGCATCTTAAGGCCTTTGGAATCATTGTTTTGGACACTGGGTAAGGTGTCCTTCCTGTCCTCTATAGTTTCATCTTGGGTTAGCAGTTCAAGATGGAGCTAGGTAGCTACTCACATCTCAGAGTTGAGCATGATCTGGATCTTGGCCATCCCCAGGTGCGTAAACTTTAATTGAGAGTTAGCAAGTAAAAGTATTTGGACAAGTGACCACTGGTCTGATGTTTGGAGTTAAATAAATAGTGCCGCCTAGGAGTTGCAGTCATATAACTCTCCAAACTACACACCTAACAAAATGTATCCTCCCAGGTGAATAAACTTCATTTGACAGTTCACAAATAGATGGATTTGGGCAAGTGAACACTGGTTTTGTGGTTGGAGTTAGAGAAACAGGGCTTATTTGGCTTTGCATTTCGAACACTCCCTCTTCTTTCCACTACCATACAAATGTTATCCTCCCAGGTGAGTAAACTTCAATTGAGAGTTTACAAACATGGGCATTTGGGCACGTGAACACTGGGCTTGTGTTTGAAGTTAGAGAGACAGAGCCTCCTGGCCTTAGTGTTCATATCACTCCCTCTACTTCATACACTTGATAAATGTCATCCCCCTAGGTGAGTACACTTCATTGGTGAGTTCTCGAAGAACGGTATTTTGTGAAGTGCACATTGGAGTCGTGGTTGGAGTGCAAGTAACAGAGCTTCCTGGGAGTTGCAGTAATGTAACTCCCTGCACTACACACACTATACAAATATTATACCTCGAGCTGAGTACACTTAATTTGTGAGTTGACAAACAGGGGTATATGGCCAAGTGACCACTGGGCTGGTGGTTGGAGTTACAGTTACAGGGCCTGCTGGGAGTTGCCGTCATGTCACTATACCACACACATGTTAGAAATGGGGTCTTTGGTTGGCAGTCAGGTTACACCCTGTCCAAGCAAGGACCCTCACTCTAGTCAGGGTAAGTCACACACAATCCAAATGATCCTGTGCCCACCCTCTGGTAGCTTGGCACTGAGCAGTCAGGCTTAACTTAGAAGGCAATGTGTAAAGTATTTGTGCAATACATCATGCAATAACATAGTGAAAGCACCACAAAAATAACTACACAGGTTTAGAAAAATATTGAATATTTATATGAGTAGATTAAGGTCAAAACAATCAAGATTTGAATAATACAAGTTGAAATATCACTTTTGTAATGATAAGATAATTTTTTGCACAAAGTATCTGGTTTGCGTCAAAAGTACACGCACGAAGACGGCAGAGGAGAAGATGTGTTGAAAAAAGTAGGTGTGTGCCAGATTTCCGGGCGCACACAGACAATGCGTCGATTCTTTTCCAAGCGGCAAGGGTTTTGCGGCGAATTCTGGTGCACAGGCTTGGATCCTCTTTGCGATGCGGGGTCTTTTGATGCCCAGGGATGATGCGTGGAAATCTGGGGCGCCCAGGAGAAAGTCACAGGTGCTGTCTCGATCCGGTGGGTGTTGCGTCGGAGTTTCTGTTGCATGGCAGGCGCTGCATCGATTCCTCTCACAGGAAGTCGGGCTACATCATTCCAGCTCAGCAATGTGTTGATCCAGTGGGCTGTGCATCAAACTTCCGGTTGCAACACTGGCGATGCCCCGATCTCTACTCGGGGAGCCGGGCTGTGTTGTTCTGGTTCAACGATGTGGGGATTCTTTCCCTGCTAAGCAGGATGTGCGTCGATTTTTCGCAGCACAAGGAGTTCTTTCCAGAGATGAAATCTTTTTGGCCCTGAGACTTCAGGAAACAGGAGGCAAGGTCAATCCAAGCCCTTGGAGAGAACTGCTCAGGAGAGCCAGAGGCTGGCAAGGCAGCAGGGCAACAGCAAGGCAGCAGTCCTTTACAGCACAGCAGTCCAGGTGAGTCCTTTAGGCAGCCAGGCAGCTTCGCCTTGCAGATTCTGGTTCAGAGATTCTTTCCCAGCAAGTGTCTGATTTTGTAGGATCAGGGACCCAGTTTATATACCCAAACGTGCCTTTGAATTGGGGGAGACTTCAATGAGTGGCTTAGAAGTGCACAAGGTCCCCTTTAGTACAATCCTGTCTGCCAGGGTCACAGTAGGAGGTTTGGCAGTCCATTGTGTGAGGGAAGGCCACTGTCCTTTTAAATGTAAGTGTCAAGCCCTCCACCCTTCCAGCCCATGAAGACCCATTCAGTATGCAGATGTGTGTAGGTGTGACTGAGCATCCTGTGTTTGTGGTTGTCTGGGTGAAATACACAAGGGAGCTGTCAACGAGCCCAGCCCAGCCCAGACATGGATTGTAAGGCACAGAAGGATTTAAGTGCAGAGAAATGCTCACTTTCTAAAAGTGGCATTTCTGAAATAGTGATATAAAATCCAACTTCACCAGTCAGCAGGATTGTGTATTACCATTCTGTCCATACTAAATATGATCTATTTACCCCTTTCTAATCCGAACCTACCACTCAGACAGTTTATGAGGGTAGCCTTAATGTTAGACTATGAAAGGAGCAGGCCTCACAGCAGTTGAAATTGAATTGAGGAGTTTTCCACTACCAGGACATATAAAACACACAGATATATGCTGTGCCTTTTACCCACACAGCATCCTGCCCTAGGGCCTACCTTAGGGGTGACGTATATGTAGAAAAATGGGAGTTTAAGGCTTGGCAAGTACTTTCAAATGCAAAGTCGAAGTGGCAGTGAATCTGCACACACAGGCCTTGCAATGGCAGGCCTGCAACATGGTGACTGGGCTACTTATGTGGGTGGCACAACCAGTACTGCAGGCCCACTAGTAGCATTCAATATACAGGCCCTGGGCACATGTAGTGCACTTTACTAGGGACTTATCAGTAGATCAGATATGCCAATTTGGTATGAACCAACGTTATCATGATTTAAGGGGGAGGGCATGTGCACTTTAGCACTTTGTTAGCATCGGTAAAATGCACAAAGTCCTAAAACCGGCAAAAATAGTGTCAAAAAGTGGAGAAAGGCAGGCAAAATGTTGGGGATGACTACCCTAAGGTGTCAGGTCTAACATGTGTCCCCCCAGCTGAAAGTGGGGAGAGCTACTCAACCACTTGGGAGCTCTCATCGCTAAAGCAGAAGTATCTGGAGAGACCATCAGCATTGGCGTGGTCAATCCCAGGGCGGTGCTCCACCGTAAAGTCCATCCTAGGGATATGGACCACCTCAAGAGCTACACAGAAGGCATCCTTGACAGCTAGGACCCCGTTAACCAACCGTTGGAAGGTAGCGGAGGCATTTTTCAGTCCAAAGGGCATGACTCAGAACTGGTAATGACCCTCAGGAGTAGAAAGAGCGGAACTTTCTTTTTCCCCTTCAGTCAAGGTGATCTGCCAGTACCCTGACGTTAGGTCAAAGGTACTAAGGAACGTGACAGCACCTAGCCTGTCTATGAGCTCATCAGCTCAGGGGATGGGGTGAGCATCTGTCTTTATGACAGAGTTGAGACCCCGGTAGTCCATACAGAACCTAAGCTCTGGTTTAGCACCGGGAGCAGCAGCCTTGGGAACCAACACCACTGGGATGAAACAGGGACTGCTGGACTTCTCCATCACCCCAAGAGCCAGCAGCTTGGCAACCTCCTCCTTGATGCTGGACCTCACCTTATCTGACACTCTGTAAATGCTATTCTTTACAGGGGGACTGTCTCCTGTCTCAATGTCGTGGACATACAAGTGTGTTAGTCCAGGGGTGAGGGAGAACATGGAAGAGAACTGCTCCAATTACTCATAGCAGTCCCCTCTCTGACCGAGGATCAGGGAGTCAGAGAGATTGACACCCTCCACTGATCCATCACCTTCTATGGCAGAGAGGAGGTCGGGGAGAGGCTCACTCTCCTCTTCTATACCCTTATCGGTCACGAGAAGCATGCTGACTTCAGACCTCTCTAAATGAGGCATCAGTCTGTTTTGATGGAGCACCCTCAGGGGGTTTCTAGGGGACTTGAGGTCCACTAAGTAAGTGGACTCTCCCTTACGCTCCTTGATTTCATATGGGCCAGTCCAGAGGTCCTGGAGAACTCTAGGTAACACTGGTTCCATTACCCAAACTTTGTCTCCAGGTGAGAATTCTTCCAGGGTGGCCTTCTGGTCTTACCATTGCTTCATCACCTATTGACTGGCCTCAAGGTTGCTCTTGGCCTGTTTCCAGATGCGTTGAACCTGGCTGCGGAGGGCCAGCATGTAACTGACCACATCCTGGGGGGGTTTTCTGGGAGTTTTCTCCCACCCCTCTTACACAATGCTTTGAGGTCCCCTGACAGGGTACCCATAGAGAAGTTCAAAGGGGCTAAACCCCACCCCTTTCTGGGGCCCCTCTCTAAAAGCAAAGAGAAGGCATGGCAAGAGGACGTCCCCCTTATGCATTATGGCCTCAGGTAGGCCTGTGATCATGCCTTTTCGGGTCTTGTTGCATCGTTCCACAAGCCCATTGGATTGAGGATGGTAAGGGGTGGTGAACCAATAGGTCACCCCCACACTCATCCCACATGGACTTCATGTACGCAGACATAAAGTTTGTGCCTCTCTCAGACACAACTTCCTTTGGGAAACCCACACTGGTAAATATCCCCGTTAGAGCTCTGGTCTCCACCATTGCAGTCGCTGTCCTCAGCGGGATTGCCTCTGGATAGCAGGTGGCATGGTCCATCAAAACCAGGATAAACCTGTTGCCTAGGGCAGTTTTGGGGTCCATAACATTCAAGCCCACCCTTTCAAAGGGGGTGCCAACGACGGGGAGTGGAATCAGGGCAGGGGACCTTGAGCCTTTTCCCTCAATTCCCACTAGCCTGGCAGGTGGGGCAGGATCTACAGAAAGCATCTGAGACCATTCACGTTCGGGGCCAATAAAAGTGGGTGACAAGCCTGACGAAGGTCTTGTCTTACCCCAAATGTCCTGCCAGGGGCATGTCATGAACCAACCCTAGTGGGAAGGCCCGGTAGCACTGGGGGACCACCAGCACACGTGCTGCCCCAGCTTCCGGTACCTTGGGCTCCCTTAAAGGAGATCATTCTTCCAATAGATATGGTGATCACTAGAGGCTTCACCTGCTGCCTGGGCCTCGGCCTGTTGCCTCAAATCCTCTAGAGTGGGGCACTCTTTCTGTGCTCTGCAGAACTCCTCCCTGGTTGGCCCACCCTCAACTTGCCAGCTGGGAAGCTCAGGAAGGTTACCCAGGCTGCGACGTCCTCCCCAGTTGGCTCGGGGGCCTCCTCCTCTGGGACCCCATCAACCACCGCAGGAACGTCTCAGACTGGTTTCCTGCACCCCATGCCCTTCCTCTTTGTAGCTGTCTGGGCCATTGTTCCAGGCTCCAGACGTCCTTGACTTCCTTCCCGGGCAGCCTTGGACCATGTGGTCATGCAGACACATTCTGAAAAACCTAACATCTGCATGTGAGACCTGATCTCCACCTCCCTACAGGTAGTCTGCTCAAGGTCATTGCCTAGCAGACAATCTACAGGCATAGCAGGACTCACAGCTACTTTTAGAGTACCAAAGACGCCCTCCCACTCAAAGGGAATGAGAGCCACCAGTAGGTGACTCTCACGATTGTCAGCGACTATGATCTGGTGGAATGTATTGGGGATGACCTGCTCTGCTGTCACCAGCTGACCCCTGACAGTGGTCATGCTGGCACCTGTGCCACGCAGTGCCTCCACCCTTTGCCCATTAATGGTGACCCACTGCCTATACTTGGAAGTATTGGCAGGCATGTGGGCTTTTGGCACCATTTCCTCATCTCCCAGGGACATTAGGGTTACCTCTGTCTGTTCCCCAAAACTATCTGTGGCTACCTCCTCCCAGAGCACTACGTTAGTCAAACCAGGTGTCTGCCCTCCAGTGGGGGGCTGTGCCCGCATTGGACACTGGGAGTCGCCCTTGTAGTGACCACACTTGGTGCACTCTAAGCATTTGGGTACAAACTTACCTTTCTTTTTATCAAAGAACCCTGGCCTCATTTCAGAATCAGGTTTGGACTGGTTACGACCACCACCCGGGAATTGTTTTGGGGTTGTTGGAGTGTGTGTAGCGGCGCAGATAGAATAGAACTAGGTCAGGGAATTAGTGCTTTAAGGTGATTTTATTCTATAATTCCCGGAAGCCTCTCCTTGGCGATACAGTTTATTATGTATATATACATATATTTTAAGATCCTCTCTGTTTCTCTTCTCAGGTGTCCCTCCGGATGCAAGCCTCTGGTGTCCCCGCTCGGGTGTAACGTTGGTGATGTGGACAGCAGGCGAAGCAAAACAGGGAAAAGAAAGAGAAAGGTAAGTCTTGGGATTATGGAGCTTGGGTGGCGGTTAGTAAGGGAAGGGTGCAGTGAGGTGGTAGGGGTCTTGGGGTTATACCCGTCCTATGTGTGATTTAATTGTCCAGGTTGTGCTCCCCCTTGTGCAGTGTATATTTCTGTTTTACTCTAGTTTGTCCCCCGATCGAACGAGCCAGAAGAAGAAGAGAAAAGGATAAAAAATCTGTATAAATAAAGAACTCTTAATCAGTTGTCAAAGGGTCTCTTGTTTTCACAGTCCTCTTCCTCCCCTTTTGCGTGGTGTGCAGTAGGTTAACGGGGTGGTGCCCCAAGTTTTCCTTTGGGTCGTTTTCCCTTTAAATCAAGACGAAGAAAACAAGGCAGGAATTACGAAGACGGAAAGGGAAGAATCGAAGAAAGAAGAAAGAGGGAAAAAATAGAAATTATTGAAATAACGCTCTTGCAACTCGATGTGAGCCTGTTCTTTCAGTATTACGCCTCCACTCCTCGTGGAGTCGTCCCCTTTTTACCCCTTTCCTCCTCCTGCTCCCTCCTCCCTTCCCAGAAGGGCCCGATACCCAGTCTGCAGGCACGAACGTACCTGCCTTAGCCACGCCCCTCCAGGGACGTGGCGGTCTGTGTGCCTCCCTGGGCTTCTGTTGCCCACCTCGCTTTATCCTCCTGGCTCATGCTCTCGAAGTCCGGCGTCTTCTCCCTCTCTGTTCTCCGGCGGCTCTTCTTCTTCTTCTTTTCTTGATGCGGCGCGCATCTTTTGCCTTGAGGGAAACCCAAACTTCCGGGTTTCCTGGACCTTGCTCTTCTGGGTTGACGGGCGCGGTCCCCCTGGGGCACCTCTCCTTCAGGTTCTCCTGTTGCGACGTAGCCAGGGAGGGAACCACCCGGTTACAGGGGGCCTTTTAAGAACTCCTTATTTTTAAGTTTTTCTCCCCCCTCTTTCTTCTGATGGGAACCCTGACCACCTTTGTGGGTGTCCCCCCAGATACCTTTTTGGACACTCTCGTGCTAACCCAGAGGTCCGCTTCCTTAGCAAGCTTCCTAGGGTCAGTCAGATTACTGTCAGCTAGGTGCTGACGCAATTCTGTAGAGCAAACACTGAGCATATGCTCTCTCAGGATCAAATTATGCAACCCCACATAATAATTTACTTTACTGACCCACACCCATCCATTCAGTGCCTTACTGTAAAAATCAAAAAAGTATACTGAAGTCTGTGTTGAGAGTTTTGTACTGTTCCTAAACCACTGACGGTACTTCTCAGGGGTCAGCCTAAACTGGGCAAGTAAGGTGGCTTTCATGGGTGAGTATGTATTCTGATCCTTTGGGTCTAATGTGATAAGGGTGTCCCTCCCCACAACTGGCACATATCCCCACAAACCTGTCCTCCCATTGCTTTTCAGGAACCCCATGAGCCCTTAGTGCAACTTCATAAGAGGTCAACCACTTACGTATGTCATCTCCCACCACAAAACTTGGCACCACATTTTTGGGTATACAAACCTTCTTTTCCCCAGCAGGTCCTGCTTGTATGCTGCCACCATTACTGCTGTACTCAGACTGCCTAGACTTGAGGTCCAGCTCTTTGAGACTTAGTTCATGAGCCAGAAGAAGTTTCTTCTCAGCCAAGGCACTTTCAGCCTCAGCTTGCTTGGCTTCTCTCTCTGCCTTCCTCTCCTCTGGCTCCATGTTTAACCTTGCCATTTGCAAATGAAATTCTCTCTCCTTCCTCCTTTCCTCTGCAGTTTGGCCATGGCTAGAGACACTGCTCGATGGTTTACCAGGGTGCAGAATTCCAGGGGTAACATCCCCCACTGCTGGTGGAAAATCTTCTGAGGTGCCATTCTCTGGCTCCTCCACCTCAACATTCTCTTGTGATTGGGCTTCTGCCCAGGCTCTCAGCGCCATTTGGTACTCCTCCTTCCTGGAGGCACCCCGGGTAGGTACTCCCATCCCCTTGCAGAATCCCTTCAGCTGCCTGACAGAGTATGTCTCCAGCTTGGCTAGGTCAAACTCCCCAGCTCCTGTTTGGTACCCAGACAGAGATATGTTGTATGAGGATTAAGTTAAAATGTCAAGCAGAAAAACGAAATTGCAGACAAAAGAGAAAAATTAAGTTGACCTTTAACTGTGAGTAGGTAGTGTACATGTAGCTATTGTTTGTCACTGCACAAATACAAGTCCTCTCCCACCGCTGATCAGCAATGGTAGAAATGGGATCTTTGGTTGGCAGTCAGGTTACAACCTGTCCAAGCATGGACCCTCAGACTAGTCAGGGTAAGTCACACACATTCCAAACTATCCTGTGCCCACAGTAGCTTGGTAGCTTGGCATGGAGCAGTCAGGCTTTACTTAGAAAGCAATGTGTGAAGTATTTGTGCAATAAATCATGCAATAACACAGTGAAAACACCACAAAAATACACCAAACGTTTAGAAAGATATAGAATATTTATCTGAGTAGATTAAGGTCAAAACGATCACAATTTGATAAATACAAGTTGAAATATCACTTTTGTAATGATAAGATGAGTTTTAAGTTCTTTAAAGTAACAATTGTCTCTTGCAAGCACAAAGTACCTGGTTTGCGTCAAAATTTCATGCACGAACACCGCAGAGGAGGTGATGCATTGAAAAAGGTAGGTGTGCGTTAGATTTCTGGGTTCACACAGATGATGTGTCGCTTCTTTTCCACGTGGCAAGGGCCTTGCGTCGAATTCTGGCGCGCGGTTTGAATCCTCTTTACGATGTGGGGTCTTTTGACACCCAGGGATGATGCGTGGAAATCCGGGGCGCGCAGGAAAAAGTCACAGGTGCTGCATCGATCCGGTGGGTGTTGCGTCAGGGTTTCTATCGCATGGCAGGCATTGTGTCGATTCCTCTTGCAGGAAGTCGGGCTGCGTCATTGAGGCTCGGCGATGTGTCTATCCAGTGGGTTGTGCGTTGAAGTTCCGGTCGCAACGCTGCCGCTGCTTCGATTTCCACTCGGGGTGTGGGCTGCGTTGTTCCACTCCGGCGATGCGGGGATTATTGCCCTGCTAAGCAGGCTGTGCGTTGTTTCCGGCAGGCTGGGCATCGATTTTTCGCCACACAAGGAGTTCTTTGCAGAGATGAAATCTTTTTGACCCCGAGACTTCAGGAAACAGGAGGCAAGCTCAATCCAAGCCCTTGGAGAGCACTTCTCAGCAGAGCCAGAGGCCACCAACCACAAGGCAGCAGTCCTTTACAGCACAGGAGTCCAGGTGAGTCTTTTGGGTAGCCAGGCAGTTTCTCTTGGCAGGTGGTTGCAGGTTATGGGTCAGAGTTTCTTTCCCAGGAAGTGTCTGAGCTGGTAGGATCAGGGGCCCAGTTTATATACCCAAATGTGCCTTTGAAGTGGGGGAGACTTCAAAGAGTGGCTTAGAAGTGCACAGGGTCCCCTTAGGTCCCAGTAGGAGGGCTGGCAGTCCATTGTGTGAGTGCAGGCCACTGTCCTTCTAAATGTAAGTGTCAGGCCCTCCACCCTTCCAGCCCATGAAGACCCATTCAGTATGCAGATGTGTGCAGGTGTGACTGAGCATCCTGTGTTTGTGGTTGTCTGGGTGAAATGCACCAGGGAGCTGTCAACCAGCCCAGCCTAGATGTGCTTTGTAAGGCACAGACGGATTTAAGTGCTGAGAAATGCTCACTTTCTAAAAGTGGCATTTCTGAAATAGTAATGTAAAATCAAACTTCACCAGTCAGCAGGATTTTGCATAACCATTCTGGCCATACTAAATATGACCTGTTTACCCATTTCCAATCAGAATCTACCACTCAGACAGTTTATGATGGGAGCCTTAATGTTAGCCTATGAAAGGAGCAGGCTTCACAGCAG
Source organism: Pleurodeles waltl (assembly GCF_031143425.1). Classification (NCBI taxonomy): domain Eukaryota; kingdom Metazoa; phylum Chordata; class Amphibia; order Caudata; family Salamandridae; genus Pleurodeles; species Pleurodeles waltl. The sequence goes on from NC_090446.1 coordinate 206,649,335, forward strand.
TGGGAAATTAATTTAGGAGTTTTCCACTACCAGTACATATAAAACACACAGATATATGTCCTCCCTTTTCCCCCACAGCACCCTGCCCGCTGGCTTACCTAGGGCCTACCTTAAGGGTGGCTTATATATAGAAAAGGGGGAGTTTAAGGCTTGGCAAGTACTTTTAAATGCCTAGTAGAAGTGTCAGTGAAACTGCACACACAGGCCTTGCAATGGCAGGCCTGAGACATTGTTAAGGGGCTAGTTTTGTAGGTGGCATCATAACCAGTGCTGCAGGCCCACTAGTAGCATTCAATCTATAGGCCCTGGGCACATGTAGTGCACTTTACTAGGGACTTACCAGTAGATCAAATATGCCATTTGGGTATGAACAAATGTTATCATGATTTAAGGGAGAGGGCATGTGCACTTTAGCACTGGTTAGCCAGCAAGAACAATGTCAAAGAGTGGAGGGAGGCAGGCAGAAAGTTGGGGGTAACCACCCTAAGGCTGTCAGGTCTAACAACACACTATACAAATATTATCCTCCCAGCTGAGTAAACTTACATTGAGAGTTGATAAACAGAGTTCTTTAGACAAGTAAACACTGTTCTAGAGTTTGGAGTAAGAGAGACGGTGCCTCCTGTGAGTTGCAGTCAGGTCACTCTCTCTAGTACACACACTTGACCAATGTTCTCCCCCAAGTGTGTCCACTTCAATTGAGTTCACTAACAGATGTATTATAGCATGTGACCACTATGTTATGTTTGTAGTTACAGGAATAGTGCCTGCTGAGAGTAGTAGTCATGTCTGTGCCTATACTACACACTTGACAAATATTATCTCCCCAGGTCTGTACACTTAAATTGATATGTAATAAACAAGGGTATTTGGACAACGCACCACTGGTCTGATAATTGGAGTAATAAAAACAATGCCTGCTGGGAATTGGAGGCATGTCAGTCCGTGTACTACACATACTATACAAATGTCATCTCTCCATGTGAGTACACTTCAATTGTGAGTTGCCAAATAGAGGTCTTTGAACAGGTGAACACTGGGCTGGTGAGTGGAGTGACAATAAAAGTTGCAAAAGGTGAGCTATGAGCATGCATGAAATTGAATTTTGGTGACATTTTTTGTATTGTGACTTACCAGACTCCACTCTCCAAGTCATTTCTGTCCAGCCTTTAGGATGCAGGGTGGCCAGGACCTCCTCCTCCCAAGGAAAGAAATTTAATGGGGCACTGTGAGGGCCACCGTCAGTCTTCTTGGCCTGCAACTGGTGCCTGGAGACCAGGGAATGGACCTTGCCCCTCAGGTCATTCCACCTCTTCCTGATGTTTATCTTTGTGCGCAGGGTGGTGACTACAGCATTCACTCTGTCGACGATCATGTCCCACATTTCCATTTTCCTACTTAGATGAGTGTGCTGGACTTGTGCTTCAAACAATTGGTTCTCTACCCTTATGATTTCATCCACTATGACTTGTAGCTCATCTTCAGACACACAAGGATTTTGGGAATGTGACATGGTGGAACAAAAATAAATGGGTCACAGTGACTTACTAAACAGGGGAAGTGCAATAGGGTGTGAATGTACAAAAGTGTGCGCAGGATATTCAAAGGGATGGTAAAAAAGTGTTGCCTCATCTATGATCTCTACAAAAAAAGGTGCTCGGGCTTTGTTGACTTGCAGTGTAAATGCAAAGGATTGTGGTCTGTGAAGAGGTGTGTTTTATATTGCCCTTTGCAGATAAGTCCAGAGTAGCAATGCGTGTTGTTTTCAAATTCATCCAATGTGCAGTTGTGTATTACTTTGCTGACCACGGACTGCCGTGGTTTAGACCACCATTAGCTGACCACCGTGGGGGTCTGCCACGGTGACTATGTGCTTGTAATAAGGTCAGTGGTTGGTAGCTGTGCTGTTGGTGCTGGAGGTCAGACTGCCTTTTTCCAGGCCTCCATGCTGCTGGCGGTCTGCTTTTTTTGGTTGGCTGTCGGTGGTCCTGCATGTATAACTTGTAATAGGGCCATCTGAAAGACCACCAACGTGGTGCCTTTTCAGGACCACTAACATGGCGGTCTGGAGGTCTGACCGCCAAACTCGTAATGAGGCCCCTAGATCGTTATATTATCATACTCTCCTAAATAACTAAGCAGTGCCAAAGACTCCCTGATCATGTTTTTGTTGATGGGAATGGGTCACAAAAATGAGAATCTCCTTTTGAGGTGTGTTTTGGTGAGGTTACTTGTTTAGCTGTCCTGGGGAAAAAAAAATTGAGGTTTTCATGTCCCAATGCACTACAAATAAAATGGTACCAATTGTTTGCTTGCACTGGGGAAACTACAGGTTTACTTTTATAAGACCCAGGGCATCAGAGCTGCAAGGTGAGATTATATTTAATACATCTGTAAAGGCAAGAGATGCTTTGGGTCTGGTGCTGATGGATGAAGAAGTTTACACTTGCAAATCTTAACAAGCTAACCAGTATGGAAATTGAGGCCAATAATTAAAACAATACAGCAATAATCTCCACACCATTAAACAGACTCATGCAAAATCCTACATATATAGTTGTACAATGTTTGTGCTTATCCAACATGAAAAACAAAACAACAATGGATGGTATGTTTGAATTAATCTCAGTCACTTGGAATTACTCTTGGCTGCTTTCCAGTCCATTGTATTTTGCTCACTGTTCTACTCCATAGAGTGAGCAACCATATACAAATTAGCCTTGGCCTTGCTCCATTGAGAACTGTCTATCTTGAATTCTCAGGCCTCCCTGGACAGGAGTACTAGCAACCGAAGACCAGTTTAAACCTTGTTGGTCCTTATCAGGTCCTTCGTTTCTCCTAATGAATGCATAGGGAATAAATACCTGAAGGCAATATATATAGGATCTCTTTAAATCAGCAGGCAGGAAATAACAATGTTTACATCCAATTTACTGAGCTGTATCCTTTTTGAATTGAGAGTACATTTATGATGTGTGTAAACGTTTCTAAGTGTGTGCCATATTTATTCAAGTAAAGGCAACAGGTAGAGGGCTCTTTTGGTGCATGGCCCTTAGCAGCTGTCAGTCATTTACCTTATAGATGACCTGTCAAATGTACCCTTTTCTTTTAACCTGCACTGAACTTTGCTGTATTATAGTCACTGACACAGGTCAACATCAGGCTCAAGCCATCTAAATTACAAAAAGGTGAGATGTGTGAAGATAAAAACCTACAAGGATCAGTTTCCGTAACCATCCCCATTTGACAACTCATGCAATAAAAGATGAGTTCCTGATGGGAAAACAGGCACTGGCTTTTTGAGCACTCTAACCTTGCTACCCATAAGAAACACAATCATGAGCTGGCCAGAAAATTGCTGCTCAACCTGTGGGTGATGATGTAGAAGATTTTATAAACACATTTTTTCCTGAGAAGATTCATTCTTAGATAGGCTGCACAAGTGTTTAAATGATGACTTAGTGAGGCATGTCAATACTGCATGACAAGGCCTTGACAACTAAGTGGGAGATTTAGCCACTAGGCAGAGTAACTTTATGATGCCTTGCGAATTTCATTCATTTGATGATGAGGAATCCCTCTGTCGCCACATTATTGAAAGCTGGCATTCTGAATTACCTAAAATATTATAACTTTATGAACAGAGGTCAGAGGGTTATGCCATTGGTGTGAAGGCTGGCCATAATCAGAGCAGAGAACAAGTTTGTTAGATGTTAGCTAGTGAAAAGAAGATGTTGGACACGCTTTTCAAGGTGAAGAAAAATTAGATGTTCTCACGCAACATAGTCCAGGAGCCAAATAACAACTCCTCTACTATCTATACCACGACCTACAGAACTATATAAATAATAGGAGGAGACACCATGCCCACATAATGGTGGCATGCTTTAAGACTGGAGTCTGCTATCCAGATAGTCTTAACAACCCAGTGTGAGCTCATAAATGGCACCTTTCCGGACAGATCCAAGGATCCAGTTGTAAAAATGGTTATAGGTATACCCCAGATATCTCCTTTTATTTACTGGGTACCAATGCCATGGTCAAAATAAAAAATTGGGATGTTTGATGAAAATTTAGAGATTTCAACATTGCCAAATGGCCAACATGTTCCAGTCAGAAAGTTCTGCCCATTTGGGTCACTCGCTTTCATCAGGGCTTCTTTATCTCCCTGCCTACCCCTTTGTAAATGTGAGAGAGTGTTAAAGAGGAGGCATAAGTCTCTCCTAACTGTTTTTATATTAATGACCGAACCCATTTTGGGTTACCTTTAGACTTCCTCGGCTGAGAGTGAGCAGGCACTTCCCTGTAGTCATACTTACACTAAGGTTACAGTGATGCCTGCACCGTACCTATTGGGTTCTCCTCATGGTGCAGAGAATCTTTTAAACTGCCTGAATTGAGTGCAAACTATGTCCACACGCTGCCATATTTGATGGGACCTGTAACATGTACCAAGTTTGTGCTTCAGAATTTGAAAAAACATTGAAGCAATAATGTTGCTTATATCCTCTCACGTATAAGTCTGTTAGTGGGATACCAACAGACCAATGATGATTTTTGGAAAATTAGGGGAACAGTGGCCTATGGTTCCACATACCCTAGGATTAAAATCACATTTTAAAAGATGAGCCTGATTCCTGAGTCCCTAACATGAACACAGAAAAATTAAATCAGTAGCAATTATTTTCACTAAGATTCAGACCACTAAGTCTTGCGAAGATTCCTCTCACTTTTTAAAGAACTTGGCAAATTAAGAGACACACAATTGAAAGACAACACAGGAATGAGGTTGTTTGTCTGGTTACACAAGCTCCTTGACATGTGCCTGCACATCTTCTGAACCAAGTTGAAAAAGAGCTTAAATCCATGATAGTTCACCACATTATAAAACCAGTTTCTGGTCCCACTGTTCCACACTCACTGTGACTGTGCCTAGGAATAATAGCATGAAGATATACATTTACAGGCAAGTTGCCCGTTCTATGATGGCCTCTTTGGCCATGCCACTAGCACTACATAGGCACACTCTATCAAAAGTCGAAATGTGTGTGCATCTCATAATCATGGATAGTGGTGTGTGTATTAAATTATGTCACACAACAGCACCTCCTCATCAATATCACGCCTATCAATCTAAGTGATACCCTCAAATTACTCACATGCTATGTCCTGTTCAAAGATACATCTGTATGGATGTGTCATGAAACTAAAACACACCTTCTCTGCTAAAACTCTGTAATAGACTCTCACATATCACCCACATTTCAAGGTACTGTTAGGTAAATGGGATGCAAAATAATCAGAGTGAGAAACATTCAAAGGTCACAATGTAAAGACTCTCTGCAGATTAGGTTTGCCTCTACCAGGGGGACCCCTGGAAGGCTGGTGAACTGGTCCACAATCCATTTTGCACATGCCTCAAAACCTCTATTTGCACAGGATCCGTGTCTTTAAGTATATCACAGACAACCAACAGAATAGTCAAGTGCCATGCATATGTGGGAAATGTGTAAGTGCAAGTCATGAAAGCAAACAAGCAGTAACATAATTTGTCACATATTTAGATAAAGTAGGTGTAAAGTACACACATGAAAATGGACATGTGTCCATTAAAATGCATAAATGTGTGGATAAACAAATCTCTAGCTTGCACACATTAAACAAATATCCAACCTACATCACAGGGAGAAATTCAACCCAAATGATGTTGACATTGGCCAAGATGCAATACTTACCATGTGAAATACAACCCAATGCAATGTCAGCCACAATTGGATTACATCCCACATATCCATCCATTGAACATTTCCCCTTGTCATGGGTGACTCCAGCACTGGTTCCAAGGTCAGATCATAGCAACCTCATCAAGTGGATCATCAGTCAGGGTGAAATAAACACAACCGTAGCCATACATCCCAAAGTATCCATGAACATCAAAATGGTAGAAAAATAATGGCAGGACTAATGTGTAATGGAAAAAGCAAATTCCTTTTTTTATTTTAAATAATAAACACAGTTGTAAAGTAAAGGCCAATGGCCGGTTCAAGACTACAATGTGTGGTTTAGCACACTGTTGTGCCACTAAACATGCCTCTCATAATACTGTCATGGGAACCTCCCCAGAAAGGGGCACCTAGTGGGCAGTCCAGGCACCTCAATGATGTCATTTGGGAGAGGTTGGGTCGGTTTTGGGATAGGTGGGTTTGGTTTTTGGAGGCATGGGCATGACTTTGGGAGGGGTGTCCTTGGTTTTCAGTTAGGTATGGCTGGGTTTAGTGATGAGGAATCAAGTTGCAAAGGGGAGGATTTGCCTGTGGAAGGGATGGGTTGGGGTGTGGAAGAAGTCCCTTTGGCTATGAGAGATGGAGTGGTTTTGACAGGGGCAAGAGCAAATAACAAAGTTTCCTTGGGAAAATGGGTAGGATGTCCATGAGAGATTAGGAGTTGGGAGGTTGAGGGAGTGGAATGTCAGGTGAGGGTGGGTGTGCTTTTGGTGCTGCTGTCTGCATGTCTGAAGTATCATGTTTGTGTTTTACTGGTGTCTGTTGTGTGGGCGAGTGTGGGTGTTTGTGTTTTTTGGTAGTGTGTGATGTGGATGTGCTGGGTATGCTGGGGATGGTGGATGGGTCTATTGGCACAGATGTGGTGTCTGGGTGAATTCTGGGGTGGTGGATGGGTCTGTGGGTATGGTGTGTGGGGGATGTTGGAGATGTTGGATAGTTGCCTGGGTTTGGTGTCTGGGAGTATGTTAGGGATTGGTCCGTGGGTGTAGTGTCAGGGGGGTATGTTGGGGATGGTGGATGGGTCTGTGAGTGTTGTATCTGGAGGTATTTTTGGGTGGTGGATGGGTCTGTGTGAGTGGGTTTGGTGTCTGGGGTATGTTGGGGGTGCTAATGAGAGTGGCGAGTGTCTGGTGAGTGGTTGCATGCTGGTGTGTTTTGTGGTGTTTCTGTTTTCGTGTGCTGCTATGGGTTGTTGAGGTGTGTGTGTGTGCTTATGTGTGAGTGTGTTTGGGACAGGTATGGGATAGTGAAATTGGATGAGGAGGAGGTAGGAGGTGGGGTAGAAGATTGGGATGGGTGTAAGGCTGCTGTGAGGGGGGAGGGAGTGAGGTGCTGGAGTGAAAGAGACAGCTCACCTCTTAGGTGAGTGGGCCAAGCTAGCTGGGTGGAAAGGAACAGGAAGGGTGGAGATGACAGTGTGGGTGGAGGACAAGGATGGTGTAGGAACTGGCTGGGTAGAGAACATGTAAAGTGTGCATGTCTGTTTGGCTGGCCAAACACGTCCGGCCAAACAGACATGTGCACATTGTGGTACATAGCCCTCCTCCGGCTTCCTCATTCTAGCCCAGCGCCGCCCCTTATCACAATCCATCTCACAATCCAGGGGGGAACACTCCTCCACCTTAGATGAGGAGCCACCCCTGCTTGACCAACAGCTTTGTTCACAGGACATTAGTCAAATGTACAATAGACCCCAGCTACAAGGTACACTAAAGTTGTTTCAACATTAGAAAGACCGCATGCATGCTACATGACCTGTAAACAGTTGCAGACAGTAAAGTCATAATCACAGACAGCTCAAATTGCATGTGTGAAGTTGTCTTATCACAATACTCATGTATCAAGTAGGAAACCTCATCACCTTGAATATGTTTGCTCTTGCAGCATAATCAGTAACCTGTTATCAAATAGTATGCCAATGCCAAATTCATTCCTACAGATTCCACACAAGGTCCTGCAATCAGCAAATGTTCATATGCTAAATACTGCATCATGATGAAATGATGGTCAACTAATGCAGCTATGTTGCAGCAATGTGTACAGTAACAGGAATATTGTGACATGGAAGCACTCATTTTACACTGTTGAAACTTCACAATGGTAATGTTCTTATATGCCCATTGTCAGAATAGTCTCATGAAAGTTGTACTTATGTAGCTTCGCTATGTATCACATGTTGCACAGAAAAGTAGACTGCAGACATCTGGCCAAAATGTCTGGGAGATTTGCCTACAAGTATCCACAACATAATGAATCAGCTAGGCTAGAGAAATCCTCAGTCCAGATTGGCACTAGTGAGAACACTATTCTAACATTGCATAACTAAAAGTCAATAGTCCATTGAAGGTTGTTGGGGCTCAGGGAATCTCCATTACCTGAAGACGTGGTTTAATTTGTTTCCTAAAGGAAAGCCACATCACTGTACCTTTATTTCATGCAAACACAAATTCCATTGTATTACTGAGTGTAGACACTCACATATGCTTTCTACGTTTCTGCATGTCACTCCCTGATGCAAGTCAATAGTAAGTTAATGAATCTTCACAAATAAACATGTGAAAATCACTTAGCTGAATAATTCCACATAAATGGCATGGAAATGCACATTCTGAGAATTTACTGCAGGTCTAACTGTCATGTACTTCATTGCTTCAGCAATTGGACCTGACTAATGCCATTGAGTAATGGCTTAGGGTATGTGTGACCCACCAACAAATGTTTGCATACTCCTGTCTGTGGTAACACATGAACTGTATACCCGTCACATATAACTATTTTCCAATAAAGTTTGGCCTGCACACATGTGATGGAATCAGATATCATTGTATGAAAACATGTTGATCATGTGTAAAACCGTAGTGTAAATTATACTACAAAAGTGGAAGGTACACATTGCAACATCTAGGCACAAATACTGATGCAACCAGTGACGTTTGCTGTCTCATGTAACTGTGCATTCCCCACTTACCAAGGGAAAGTATTGCTCAGTGACTGCACCTTAAGTGCACTGTATGCTATGTCACATGTAAGAGGGCCACCATTACTTGAGACACAGTAGTGAGGTAGCCTCACTCTTGACACACCGAAGACAAGTGGCATGTTGGGTATAAATGTCACCTGCAACATAAAACAACATGAGCTGAATAATCACTGTAGTCATCCACGTGTCTGCTCAGGATAGTAAATTGGGAGTGGACTGGACTCTGCTGTGTTCCTGGTCATAATGACAATACGCAAAGCACATCAGCATGCACCTATTACCTGACCTGTACATACAATTACTCGTCTTATGCATTGCACATGGCACATGGTCCACCGGCAGTATTGATAGGGAGATGCCTGCCTGTAGCACACAAACTTGCCAATGTAACATATATGACTCTGGCCAGGACTCACCCACATGTAGCTGCTGTGAGTTCCTTAACCGCCCATCAAGCTCAGGGTAGGCCACTGCCAGTATGCGGGCCATTAGGGGGTCAGGGTGTGGCGCGTGCCCTGTCCACGTTGGGAGGGCAGCCCTAGCTGGACCTCCTTGATCTTCCGGGTTCAACATCGAAGGTCCTTTCACTTTTTCCGGCAATGGACAGTGCACTGGCGATAGACCCCCAGGGTTCGCACCTTCCAGGTGATGGCTTTTCAAATGGCTTGCTTTTGGTGGGCGTTGGATGCCATAGATAAATAAACACATCATAATTGCATATTTTAGGATATCTGTTTAGTTACCACATATTTTGTAGAAACCTAGCACGAGCATTTTTTTAATTGTTAACACACTGCATATGTAATTCTCACATACTGAAAAGTACAAAGATATAAATACAGACTTTTGTAATCATTTGCTCACTATCCTCAACCCCGACCATGGCTATCCACTCACTAAGCCAGCCCACTTACATCATGTAGCCCAGGGTCAATCAACATGTACTGTGATGTGAGCCACTACCAAACACAACACACTGTTGTGACCTTCTGAAGGGTAATCTACTTGTGCATGACTGTACAGGCACCCTTACTTCCAGGCCCATTGGTTTTTTGAATACGGTCCATCCAGGCTAGTACCATAGTATAGACTACATCCTAAGACTTAGGTCACAATGAAAGAGCTGGCATGTGTGTCACTGAGAGCTTCTTCTCTGGGGATGTGTGGACATGTGGACTACTTATTGGAATATCATACTACGTCTGATTGAGTTTGTTTGGTATTGTAGGAGGCAGGCCTGGTTTGTAGTAGGTACCTTGGGCACTTACACCTTATACCAGGTCCAGTTATCCCTTATTAGTGAAATGTAGTAGTGTTCTAGCAGCTTAGGCTGATAGAGGTAGCTATAGCAGAGCAGCTTTGGCTGAACTAGGAGACATGCAAAGCTTCTGCATTACCACTTAAATTTACACAATACTTATACACAAGTAAAGACAATACTCAGTGTTACTAAAAATAAAGGTATTTATTTGGGTGACACAGTACTGAAAATATCTTAGAGACAATACTCCTTCTGGAGGTAAGTATTATACACAATATATACACTAGACACCAAAAGAAGACAAGTAAATAGTCATAGAACAATGCAAACAATAGGAAATACAATAGAATGCAATGGGAGAAAATTGGTCTAGGGGCAACACACACCATATACTAAGAAAGTGGAATGCGAATCACGAATTCCCCTCTAGACAAGTGTAGTGTGTACAGAATCGCTGGGAAAATAAGAATACAGTAAAAGTAAGTAAATTACCCCACCCCAGAGCCCAGAAAAGCAGAAGTAAAATACTGCAAGTTTCCTTAGGACACACTACACCTCGTGGTTGGGATTTTGCAGCAACCAACCAAGTCTGCAAAAAACAACAGCTGGATTCCTGGACCTGAAGACTTGCAAAGGAAGGGGACCAAGTCCAGAAGTTGAAAGAAGTTCCAGGAAGGACAGGAGCCCCTGCCAACCCAGAAGAGCGTGCAAAAGAAGAGTTCCCTGTTAGTCACAGACTGCAGGAATCCACCCTAGGAAGATGCCAGCGGGTTTCTACATAATGCAAAGGATGACCCACGATGTGAAGATCGTTGCAGATGTGATTTTGTGTTGTAAGTCGCCAACAAGCCTTGGCTATGACAAAAGTGCATTTTGCATCAAAATGGTGCTGGATGGACCCAGGAGGTACCTGGGGGCCTCAACTCTGTGTGAGGAGGAAGAGGGGGTTCTCAGCACTTTAGAGAGCCCTCAGAATGCCAGCCAGCACCCCAGGAGGTCCCAGGACATGGGGACAAAGGAGGTGCAAAACGCAGTTGATGCAGCACAAGAAAGAAAGGTCCCACGCCATCAGAGAACAACTCAGCGAGTTGAGCATCACAGGATGGAGTGCTGGGTACCTGGGCCAGGGTGTGCATAAAGGAATTTTGTGAAGAGTGCACAAAGGCCTCAGGAGGTGAAGAGGACGAAGTATACAGGTGTACCATCGCACTCGGGGAATGCAAGGTCTTACCTCCTCCAAATTACATCAGCAGGACCTCAGGACAGTCTATGTTGAGGATGTCCATCCTCTGTGTCCTTAGGAGCATGCTAGTCGTAGTGAGAGGAGTCCAAGGGTACTGGTCGTCATCTTGGAAGGTGCCTGCTTGGAGCAGGGGAGCATCTCCGTCACTCTATGGGAGATTTCTTCGGTCCTTCTGGTGCAGGATGAATACAGGGAGTCCTCAGAGCATGCACACCATGGAAACTGTTGCAGTTGCTGACTTGGAACTGAGGTTGCTGAAGAAAAGTATCTCTTGTAGATACTTTGTTGCAGTTACAGCGTTTCTTGGAGCAGGCTGCGGTTGATCCGAGGTCAGAGGATGCTGAAGTTGTTGCAGCAGACTCCTGAAGGACACTTGCAAGCAGAATCTGAAGAGAACCCACAGGAGAGACCCTAAATAGCCCTGAGAGGGAGATTGGCTACCTTATCAGATATTGACCTATTAGGAGGGGTCTCTGACGTCACCTGCTGGCACTAACCACTCAGACGCCTCCAGAGTGCCCCTACACCTTGCAAAGCAAGATGGCTGAAGTCTGGGACACACTGGAGGAGCTCTGGGCACCACCCCTGGGGTGGTGATGGACAGGGGAGTGGTCACTCCCCTTTCCTTTGTTCAGTTTCCCAACCAGAGCAGGGGAGAAGGGGTCCCTGAACCGGCGTAGACTTGTTTATGCAAGGAGTGCAGCATCTGTGACCTTCAAAGCATTTCCAGAGGCTGGGGGAGGCTACCCCTCCCCAGCCTGTAACACCTAGTTCCTGCTCTCAGAGGAAATGCTTTGTTCTGCCTTCCTTGGACTGGGCTGCCCAGACCCCAGGAGGGCAGAACCCTGTCTGTGAGGTGGCAGCAGCTGTAGCTGCAGTGCAAGCCTCAGAGCCAACTGTGGTTTGGCAGTACTGGGGGTCCATAGTGGAGCCCCCAGGATGCATGGAATTGGCTCCCCAATACCAGATTTGGAATGGGGGGACAACTCCCAATCTTAGACATGTTACATGGCCATATTCGGAGTTATCCTTGTTGTAGGAAAGTACCATCTTGCCTGGCATGTTACCCCCATTTTTCACTGTATATATGTTGTTTTAGTTGTATGTGTCACTGGGACCCTGGTAACCCAGGGCCCCAGTGCTCATAAGTGTGCCTGAATGTGTTACCTGTGTAGTGACTAACTGTCTCACTGAGGCTCTGCTAATCAGAACCTCAGTGGTTATGCTCTCTCATTTCTTTCCAAATTGTCACTAACAGGCTAGTGACCATTTTTACCAATTTACATTGACTTACTGGAACACCCTTATAATTCCCTAGTATATGGTACTGAGGTACCCAGGGTATTGGGGTTCCAGGAGATCCCTATGGGCTGCAGCATTTCTTTTGCCACCCATAGGGAGCTCTGACAATTCTTACACAGGCCTGCCACTGCAGCCTGAGTGAAATAACGTCCACGTTATTTCACAGCCATTTTACACTGCACTTAAGTAACTTATAAGTCACCTATATGTCTAACCTTTACCTGGTAAAGGTTAGGTGCAAAGTTACTTAGTGTGAGGGCACCCTGGCACTAGCCAAGGTGCCCCCACATTGTTCAGAGCCAATTCCCTGAACTTTGTGAGTGCGGGGACACCATTACACGCGTGCACTACATATAGGTCACTACCTACAGGGAGTGCAGAATTATTAGGCAAATGAGTATTTTGACCACATCATCCTCTTTATGCATGTTGTCTTACTCCAAGCTGTATAGGCTCGAAAGCCTACTACCAATTAAGCATATTAGGTGATGTGCATCTCTGTAATGAGAAGGGGTGTGGTCTAATGACATCAACACCCTATATCAGGTGTGCATAATTATTAGGCAACTTCCTTTCCTTTGGCAAAATGGGTCAAAAGAAGGACTTGACAGGCTCAGAAAAGTCAAAAATAGTGAGATATCTTGCAGAGGGATGCAGCACTCTTAAAATTGCAAAGCTTCTGAAGCGTGATCATCGAACAATCAAGCGTTTCATTCAAAATAGTCAACAGGGTCGCAAGAAGCGTGTGGAAAAACCAAGGCGCAAAATAACTGCCCATGAACTGAGAAAAGTCAAGCGTGCAGCTGCCACAATGCCACTTGCCACCAGTTTGGCCATATTTCAGAGCTGCAACATCACTGGAGTGCCCAAAAGCACAAGGTGTGCAATACTCAGAGACATGGCCAAGGTAAGAAAGGCTGAAAGACGACCACCACTGAACAAGACACACAAGCTGAAACGTCAAGACTGGGCCAAGAAATATCTCAAGACTGATTTTTCTAAGGTTTTATGGACTGATGAAATGAGAGTGAGTCTTGATGGGCCAGATGGATGGGCCCGTGGCTGGATTGGTAAAGGGCAGAGAGCTCCAGTCCGACTCAGACGCCAGCAAGGTGGAGGTGGAGTACTGGTTTGGGCTGGTATCATCAAAGATGAGCTTGTGGGGCCTTTTCGGGTTGAGGATGGAGTCAAGCTCAACTCCCAGTCCTACTGCCAGTTCCTGGAAGACACCTTCTTCAAGCAGTGGTACAGGAAGAAGTCTGCATCCTTCAAGAAAAACATGATTTTCATGCAGGACAATGCTCCATCACACGCGTCCAAGTACTCCACAGCGTGGCTGGCAAGAAAGGGTATAAAAGAAGGAAATCTAATGACATGGCCTCCTTGTTCACCTGATCTGAACCCCATTGAGAACCTGTGGTCCATCATCAAATGTGAGATTTACAAGGAGGGAAAACAGTACACCTCTCTGAACAGTGTCTGGGAGGCTGTGGTTGCTGCTGCACGCAATGTTGATGGTGAACAGATCAAAACACTGACAGAATCCATGGATGGCAGGCTTTTGAGTGTCCTTGCAAAGAAAGGTGGCTATATTGGTCACTGATTTGTTTTTGTTTTGTTTTTGAATGTCAGAAATGTATATTTGTGAATGTTGAGATGTTATATTGGTTTCACTGGTATTGATAAATAATTGAAATGGGTATATATATTTTTTTGTTAAGTTGCCTAATAATTATGCACAGTGATAGTCACCTGCACACACAGATATCCCCCTAACATAGCTAAAACTAAAAACAAACTAAAAACTACTTCCAAAAATATTCAGTTTTGATATTAATGAGTTTTTTGGGTTCATTGAGAACATGGTTGTTGTTCAATAATAAAATTAATCCTCAAAAATACAACTTGCCTAATAATTCTGCACTCCCTGTATATGTAGCTTCACAATGGTAACTCCGAATATGGCCATGTAACATGTCTATGATCATGGAATTGCCCCCTCTATGCCATCCTGGCATAGTTGGCACAATCCCATGATCCCAGTGGTCTGTAGCACAGACCCTGGTACTGCCAAACTGCCCTTCCTGGGGTTTCACTGCAGCTGCTGCTGCTGCCAACCCCTCAGACAGGCATCTGCCCTCCTGGGGTCCAGCCAGGCCTGGCCCAGGATGGCAGAACAAAGAACTTCCTCTGAGAGAGGGTGTGACACCCTCTCCCTTTGGAAAATGGTGTGAAGGCAGGGGAGGAGTAGCCTCCCCCAGCCTCTGGAAATGCTTTCTTGGGCACAGATGTGCCCAATTCTGCATAAGCCAGTCTACACCGGTTCAGGGACCCCTTAGCCCCTGCTCTGGCGCGAAACTGGACAAAGGAAAGGGGAGTGACCACTCCCCTGACCTGCACCTCCCCTGGGAGGTGTCCAGAGCTCCTCCAGTGTGCTCCAGACCTCTGCCATCTTGGAAACAGAGGTGCTGCTGGCACACTGGACTGCTCTGAGTGGCCAGTGCCACCAGGTGACGTCAGAGACTCCTGCTGATAGGCTCCTTCAGGTGTTAGTAGCCTATCCTCTCTCCTAGGTAGCCAAACCCTCTTTTCTGGCTATTTAGGGTCTCTGTCTCTGGGGAAACTTTAGATAACGAATGCAAGAGCTCATCCGAGTTCCTCTGCATCTCTCTCTTCACCTTCTGATAAGGAATCGACTGCTGACCGCGCTGGAAGCCTGCAAACCTGCAACATAGTAGCAAAGACGACTACTGCAACTCTGTAACGCTGATCCTGCCGCCTTCTCGACTGTTTTCCTGCTTGTGCATGCAGTGGGGGTAGCCTGCCTCCTCTCTGCACCAGAAGCTCCGAAGAAATCTCCTGTGGGTCGACGGAATCTTCCCCCTGCAACCGCAGGCACCAAAAAGCTGCATTACCGGTCCCTTGGGTCTCCTCTCAGCACGACGAGCGAGGTCCCTCGAATCCAGCGACTCTGTCCAAGTGACCCCCACAGTCCAGTGACTCTTCAGCCCAAGTTTGGTGGAGGTAAGTCCTTGCCTCACCTCGCTGGGCTGCATTGCTGGGAACCGCGACTTTGCAGCTACTCCGGCCCCTGTGCACTTCCGGCGGAAATCCTTTGTGCACAGCCAAGCCTGGGTCCACGGCACTCTAACCTGCATTGCACGACTTTCTAAGTTGGTCTCCGGCGACGTGGGACTATTTTGTGCAACTTCGGCGAGCACCGTTTCACGCATCCTCATAGTGCCTGTTTCTGGCACTTCTCCGGGTGCTACCTGCTTCAGTGAGGGCTCTTTGTCTTGCTCGACGTCCCTTCTCTCTTCAGGTCCAATTTGCGACCTCCTGGTCCCTCCTGGGCCCCGGCAGCGTCCAAAAACGCCAAACGCACGATTTGCAACTAGCAAGGCTTGTTGGCGTTCTTTCAGCAGGAAAACACTTCTGTACGACTCTCCAAGGCAAGAGGGATCCGTCCACCAAAGGGGAAGTCTCTAGCCCTTTTCGTTCCTGTAGAAACCTCAGCTTCTTCTGTCCAGTAGAAGCTTCTTTGCACCCGCAGCTGGCATTTCCTGGGCATCTGCCCATCTCCGACTTGCCTGTGACTTTTGGACTTGGTCCCCTTGTTCCACAGGTACCCTAGATTGGAAATCCACAGTTGTTGCATTGCTGGTTTGTGTCTTTCCTGCATTATTCCTCTAACACGACTTCTTTGTCCTTAGGGGAACTTCAGTGCACTTTGCACTCACTTTTCAGGGTCTTGGGGAGGGTTATTTTTCTAACTCTCACTATTTTCTAATAGTCCCAGCGACCCTCTACAAGGTCACCTAGGTTTGGGGTCCATTCGTGGTTCGCATTCCACTTTTGGAGTATATGGTTTGTGTTGCCCCTATCCCTATGTTTCCCCATTGCATCCTATTGTAACTATACATTGTTTGCACTGTTTTCTAAGACTATACTGCATATTTTTGCTATTGTGTATATATATCTTGTGTATATTTCCTATCCTCTCACTGAGGGTACACTCTAAGATACTTTGGCATATTGTCATAAAAATAAAGTACCTTTATTTTTAGTATAACTGTGTATTGTGTTTTCTTATGATATTGTGCATATGACACTAAGTGGTACTGTAGTAGCTTCACACGTCTCCTAGTTCAGCCTAAGCTGCTCTGCTAAGCTACCATTATCTATCAGCCTAAGCTGCTAGACACCCTATACACTAATAAGGGATAACTGGGCCTGGTGCAAGGTGCAAGTACCCCTTGGTACTCACTACAAGCCATTCCAGCCTCCTACACTTGTGAAGCTACATATACGTATTGACCTATATGTAGTGCACGTGTGTAATGGTGTCCCAGAACTCACAAAGTCTGGGGAAATGCCCTTGAACTATGTGGGGGCACCTTTGCTAGTGCAAAGCTGCCCTCACACTTAGTAACTTTTCACCTAATATTCAGCAAGTGAAGGTTAGACTTATAGGTGACTTATAAGTTACTTAAGTGCAGTGAAAATGGCTGTGAAATAACGTGTGCGTTATTTCACCCAGGCTGCAATGGCAGGCCTGTGCAAGTGTTTGTCTGAGCTCCCTATGGGTGACAAAAGAAATGCTGCAGCCCATATGGGTCTCCTGGAACCTCAATTCCCTGGGTACTAGGTACCATATACTAGGGACTTATAAGGGGGGTTCCGGTGTGCCAATTGAATTTGGTAAATGAAGTCACTAGCCTACAGTGACAAATTTAAAATACGAGAGAGCATAAGCACTGAGGTTCTGATTAGCAGAGCCTCAGTGACACAGTCAAGCACCACACAGACATAAACTATGCGCACTGGGGCCCTGACCAGCAGGATCCCAGTGAGACAGTTAAAAACATACTGACATACAGGTAAAATTGGGGGTAACATGTCAAGGAAGATGGTACTTTCCTACAGGTATGTACTGACATCAAGGGCACACCTTTCACCATATGTGGCACTGTTACAGAGATGGTATTCAACATGCCATGTATGGTGTGTTTGATTGGTTGAATGTAACAAAGCTAGTGATTCACATATAATGATCTCTTCATAATTAACCAACTATCTGCACTGTAAGTTTGTCACTTGTGTAATAGGCCTGTACAGTGCAAACATGACTTATGGAAATGTGGCTACAGAACTGTGAGAGTAAGGCGTCCGTCATTAGGAAATGCCACACATAGACAATGTGGGTCAATAGAAAGATGTACCAGGTCAGGGGGTTATCTCGGTCACCAACCCAAATGTAGTCTATGTAAAAACGTTCAGGGCTAATATTGGCTCAGAAGACTCAGGGCCTGATTACAACTTTGGCGGAGGGTGTTAATTCGTCCCAAATGTGACGGATATCCTGCCCACCGTATTACGAGTTCCATAGGATATAATGGACTCGTAATACGGCGGGTGGTATATCCGTTCCATTTGGGACGGATTAACACCCTCTGCCAAAGTTGTAATCAGGCCCTCAATTTTGCAACATCGATGGATCTGCAGGTCTACAGGGAGGTTAGCCTGAGCATCCATTGTATGGACACAGTAACTCTGCCTCAGCCAGGGCCATGGCACATAGGGGGTCATTCCGACCCTGGCGGTCCATGACCGCCATGGCGGAGAGCGGCGGAAGTACCGCCAACAGGCTGGCGGTGCTTCCTGGGCTATTCTGACCACGGCGGTAAAGCCGCGGTCAGAAAAGGGGAACCGGCGGTTTCCCGCCGGTTTACCCCTGGCCCAGAGAATCCGCCATGGCGGCGCTGCTTGCAGCACCGCCATGGGGATTCCGACCCCCTTCCCGCCAGCCTGTTTCTAGCAGTGTCCACCGCCAGAACCAGGATGGCGGGAACGGGTGCCGTGGGGCCCCTGGGGGCCCCACAAAGATTTTCACTGTCTGCTTTGCAGACATTGAAAATCGCGACGGGTGCTACTGCACCCGTCGCACCCCTGCAACTCCGCCGGCTCCATTCGGAGCCGGCTTCCTCGTTGCAGGGGCTTTCCCGCTGGGCCGGCGGACGGCCTTTTGGCGGTCGCCCGCCGGCCCAGCGGGAAAGTTGGAATGACCGCCGCGGTCTTTTGACCGCGGTGCGGTCATTCGGCGGTAACTGCATGGCGGGCGGCGACCGCTGCCCGCCGCGGTCAGAATGACCGCCATAATGGCCAAAAATCTTTGTCAGGCCTTGTTCTCTGCAGTCTGAAAATACTGAACCCACATGAACATCACATTTCCATCACTTCAGTATATGATAAAAGTACATCTTGTGGCCATCCAATATGTGAGCTCAAGGTTGTGTGGCACTCTGAAGGGGTCGGTGGGGTTTAGCTAGCTCTCAGACAACAGTTTGGGAAGGCCTGATATGGGCTAAGGAATATGTGGGACTGCACACATACCTAACATCTTCCTCAACTGTTTCTAACAGTATATATACACAGCTCACGCTGTAATGAAAATACATGCTGTTTCTCTTTTACCATTATCTGATCATCAGATATATCACAGGTACCCTGAAGAGTATTCTTGCTTAGATATGTGAATGCAACTCAAGGGGGATCTAGGACTTATCAAACATCACACAACACAATGGTGATTTTAATTACACAAAGTACAGGACTCCACAATCCATTACATTTTCATCCTATGTATGGACCACAAACTCTGGAACTCAGAGGCATATTTTAGCTTGTGCGGAAGGAAAGATTGGTGTTGAACAGAGTCAAATATGTATATGAGATAGTTACCTGTTACTCTGGTGAACCACAGAGCTGACCATACAGGGGAAGGACTTCTTCAACAAGTTTCTCCAGATAAGGCAGGTGCCCTCTCACCTGCTTGGCCTGGCATGGTTGCTCCCAGTGATGGCTGACAGCAGCTAAAGTGGAGGAGGTGTTGATAGCAGTAGTGTCAGTAGGCATGTACAGTCATCAGTGTAGAGAGAACAGCCATTGGCCCATATCCATCACAGTCAACAGTGTTAGCCTATGGCTGTGTCTGCTGTGGATGAAATCGCCCACCATGCGCTTGAATTTCGCCGGCGGCAGTCTCCAAACGTCCAATACTCGAGGTACAGGCATCCACCATTTTAGCAGTTGAAACTACAGTATTGGTGACTGGAAAAAGTTGTCACCACCACTACAAATGTGTTGTAACATGTTTGCATATGTACTGCTCCATCGATCTGTAACTTCTTTTACGCAATCATCAGTGTAGTACGTTACTGGGCATAAATGCCATATAACCGCTGAGCACTGTACACAGCCAGGCACAGTATTTTGGGAGAACAAAACAAACTTTAAAATATCAAGGTGCTCAAGAGAAACATTTAGGTGTATACTGTGCACCTATATGTTGTAGACACATGTGTAGACCGCAATGGGGATTATAGCTTGATTTTGGATAGTAGGCTATTGTTATGTGAAATATGTGTATGCTTTTTCCACCAGTTGTTTTGTCACATGACGTCTGGCTTACTCATCAAATATGTCACTATGGACACTGTGACCAATGCTCTAATTTATTTGATTCCACACAGGAAGAGGGAGGAGACAAAACCCTCATGTGTGTTGTCCATTTCCTGATCGTCAGACCATGTAGGAAAGGGGTGTTTTAAGATGTTTTTTCTGAATAGGCAAGTAATACAAGATTTATGTAATCAGTTGGAACTTGATCTCATGCCTCAAAACACAAATTCAACGTGTATCCCACCTATTGTGAGACTCATGGCAGTATTGCATTTTATGGCCACAGGATCCTTTCAATATACAATGGCTATATCTGGTGGTATGTCACAACCTATGTTCAGGGGTGTATTAAAAGACATGCTTTCAGCAATGATGAACATATTGACATCTCCAGATGTGAGGATTTAGCCAATGTGAAGTTTAACTTTTATGGATTTGGTCATCTACCACATGTGGTTAGAGCCATTGATGGCACCGATATTGCATTAGTACTATGGCAAGCCAGTGAACAGTTTTATCGAAACAGGAAGTACTTCAATTCTATCAAAGTGCAGGTTGTCTGCTTTCCAGGTTTGAATAATTCAAATGTCTGCGCCCGGTTCCCAGGTTCAGTCCATGATTCCTTTGTAATGCGGAACAGCACCATACCCCAGCTGATGTCACAACTACAACTGGAGAGGGCCTGGCTTGTTGGTAAGTAAGATCTGTCCTAACTTTGTCTGTGCAGTGTCAGGTGCTTTAATCAGAAAGTGTGTGACTCATTGTAGTACTTATGTATTATTACAAAACAGGAAACTCAGTATATGCTACCCTTCCTTGTTTGTTAACATCGCTGAGGAATTCAACTATGTCAGGGGAAGTCAACTTCATTGAGGTCCATAGAAGAACACAGCAGCCAGTGGAGACAGATTTTAGGCTCCTGAAGGTCAGATTTTACTGTCTGGACAAGACTGGGGGAGCCCTTCTCTACTCACCCGAGAATGTGTGCCAAATCACCATGGCCTCCTGCATGCTCCATTTTATCACCCCACGAAGCAACATCCCATACATCACAGAGGATGGAGAGCCTGACGTGCCACCAGGTGAGAATCCTAAAATGTCAAATGGTGATGATAGTGGAGAGGAGGAAGGAGCTGACTTGCAACAAGAGCTCATCGACAGCGTCTTCTCAATGTAAGTATGTCATGAGATGTCATTACTTTAACTGTTCAATCAACTCTTGTTGTGATGATGTAAGAAGTATGTTTATTGAGAATGTTAGGAAGCTGAAGCTCTGGCAATTTCTGGCAAAGGGTGTTTGGCTGGAAAGTTTTTGAGACATTCTTATTTTGTCAATGTTGCTTTGTTTAGATCAGATTTGTGTTATGGCCTTCGTTCTCCAGAAGTTTGCTATGTCAATTGGATCATATGTATGGTTTCATAGCCAATCGCTTTGTTTTGGTGTTTTTAGGTACATTCACCATGGCATCTTCATTTGGACTTTTCAAAGTTGTGACATTAACAGGTGTATGGTGCTCTTGGGACGTGCGAAGTGGACATGGATTGTTTCTGGGAATGTATTTCACATACTTTGGGTGTACAAAACCTGTGCGGAGACAGCTTGCACAGTGATAGGATGGAAGGAAACTCCATTGGACTTGTTCCTTGTCTTGTGGTGGCCATAATATGTTATGTCTGTCATCATGTACTCAGACAACATGTAGTTGTAGGCCAAGTTCATGTTAGCTTCCTTTCACATTGGCTAACTACTCATTTTGTATGAACACTATGTAGCTGTTGATGTGTTTCATCATTGCAGGTCAAGGTACTGGTAGCACACCACTGACACTTGTTTGTGACATACAACCAGAAGCACTGGATTGTAATGACCCTAAGATAATAAACTGTCGTACTGCCAGATGTCTGAGTCTTGCTTTCTATGATGTAGGATTCCTTTAGTGAGGTAGGTGATATGGCTCCAGCTGATGACATCAACCAATTTCATTTTTGCCTATTCTACAGGACAATGTCTGATATATCCCCTCCTTCCATGTTCTTGAGGTCTGTACCTATAACATATAACTGTAACCACTTACACAGTATAATTGAGTAATGTATTATTTGCTAAGTTTCTGACATTCTGCCATCCTATGATTAGAACAATGTAATCAAATGTTATATGACAAGACATTTGCATGTATGTGTTGGTGTACATGGTTGTGATCCTGAGATAAAAATTGCACACATGCAACATATCCAAGCTTACCCAAGTAGATTGTTTCGTCATTGTATAGTTCATATGGTATTACAGTTCTACATTGCTAACTGTTAAATTTACTACAGCATACAATGAGATCTTGACTTGTGAATTTATTGAAGTGGTAAAGGTGAAGACACAGTTAGTGCACAAATAAACTAAAAGAAAAGTGAAGTGAAGTAGTCAGCCACGGTGAATGAAACCATAGGTGTAAATGCCAAATTATCTAAAATTCAAAGTCCAGATTACTCCTCCCATCAGAAATGGAAAAATATTGAGAATTAGTCTACAGAGTGAATGTATGACACACAATTGAGAAAATTAAGGTTGAGGTTTCTTGCTGGCTGTGGTGGGTGTCTAGCCATCCGCACCTCTCGGATTTTTACATGTATGTCCCTGCTTGCGAGGGTGGGGGGTTCCACTGCTGCAGAGACAGGGGTGTCTCAAGGTGTTTCTTCCTCTGGAAGGGGCTCCCTTCCTGTGGCTGGTGCAGATGTAGATGGGTTTGATGTAGGTACATTACAGGAAGAGTTATATGGTGGTGGAAAAGCCATGGTCAGGATTGTATGGATGTCCATCAGCACCCCTGTTAGGGAACCCATGTTGGAGTTATAGCCCTTAATCTTTTGGTACATGTCCCTCAGCAGCGGCTTAATTTCCCAGATTTCGTTAAGTACTTGTCCCATCGTGCTTCGGGACTCCTAATAAGATACCCAAGACTTTGCTGATGGTGTACTGGTTGTGATTGGCCCCTGTGGCCTTACTCTGCTGGCCCAAAGTATCCCTCCCATGGACCCTACCCCATCAAGCCTGTGCCCTTGGCCCAGAGTGCCCTCCCCAACTGGGTCCTGGTACCTCTGTGTCAAGGCTGGTGATTTGGGACATCAGTTTGGACTAACTGTGGTAGGTACACAGGTTTGGGGGAATTATGTTGGCTATGATATTGTTGCAGCTTGGGCGGGAGGTGTTGGTGTGGGTACAGTAAGACTCACAGTTGCTGTCTTCCTAGGCTAACCAAATGTGTCATGCCTTTCACCAACACCCACATGTCCAGGACTGTTGTCATCATTAACGACTTAGAGGTTGAAAACATTTATTAGAATTGATCATCTCATTAGATGTGTTGATGAGTTGCATTTTAGATTAAGGAATGAACATGACATCTAACAAACAGTTAAGCCACCAGAGTGGAGAACTAACATATGTATTTGAGCATTCCAAGGCCTAGTTGTGTACAATACAGGCAAACACAAAACTTGGTTGTATATGTAGCATTAATAATCATGTGAGCAGTGCAGAGTCAATGGGTTACCTGCCACTTCTAATCAGCTGAAGCAGCTTAATGCCTTAGAAATAATTGATGTACATACTTGGTAAGATATCACTCATGCCATCAATAATTTCAGTTGAGGAGACCAGGACACCATCAAGCTAAGTGGACAGACATATCTCTGTGTAGTTCATGATATGTAGATTGCTCAGTCCATGATAAGTGAACATCAGTTGTGACATGGTAAACGAGTAAAAATAGGCAAGAGCACAATGGCCTCATGTTTTGAGTTACAGAAACAGGCCTTCATTGTAGTTGTAGTCATGTCACTTCCTAATTTCAAACACTAGACAAATGGTAAACTCCATGATAAGTGAACATCAGTTGAGAGATGGCAAACAAATGGTCAAGAGTACAATAGCCTCTTGTTATGAGTTACAGAAACATGGCCTCATGGAAGTTGCAGTCATGTCACTCTCTACTGCCCACCACTTGACAAATGGTAAGTCTGACATACGTGTTGCCAAACTGCATTTAGGATGGACCAAACATTTATAGATTGACACATACCATGGGTCCTGGGATGATATTTTACTAGTGACACACTTACAGACCCCATTCCAACAAATGGGATGTAATGGAGATTGATACATATGATGTTATATACAACAATACACATTGATAATCAAACGTCTATGATACTTTGGGTATTGCATTTTGGGAAAGTAGATAGACAACACAATGGCAAAAGCTGAGATGATAGCATAAAGGACATTGAACAGCTGTTACATTTATTGAGGTGTAACTTACTAGACTCCCTTCCCCCAGCTATTCCTGTAAGATCTCAGGGTGTAGAATAGCCAAGACCTTCTTCTCCCAGGGAAAAACTTGTAATGGGGCACTGGGCGTACCATCACCAGTCTTCTGGGCATCCAGGTGTTGCTTGGAGGCCGGGGAGCACACCTTCCCCTCAGGTCATTCCACCTCGTAAAGGCCTACTGCCATCAGGAAACTGCAGCAAGGGGATGACCAGTACAACTGTGTTTTCCTAATCATCTCAGCAGTTAGCGTCGGCAGTGACGGAGTACGCACCCACAGTAATCCAGCCGTCAGCGCCACTTGTGGTTGCCACTCCGTCGGCACGGTCAGCGGTTCAGGCTGCAGATATTATAATATGGTGGACAGGAGATTGCCGGCTCAGTGGTTTTTTTGGGACCGCAGCGTTGGCAGTACAATGGACGACCACCAAATTCGCAATCAGCCCCTATGTTATAATAGAAATACAGGCAAACTTGATAAAAATTAATAAAAATATGCAATGTACATGTTAAAAAATATTGTAAAACTGTATTAAATTGTAATAAACATGTTAAAAATAATTCTAAAATATATATAAAATCGTACCATTAAATTATTAGAATAAACTAATAATACTAGTTAATATATATTATTACAAAAAAAAATTACCAACATTTTTTTCCTATGACTTTATTTTGAATAAGAATGTATATGTTAAAAAATTATAAATTCTATTAAGCTACAGGTAAAAACGTGAGCTATATAGGTAAGAATACAAATTGCATTAAAACCTTTATTATCACCATAAAA
The DNA here is from genome assembly GCF_031143425.1 of Pleurodeles waltl. Lineage (NCBI taxonomy): Eukaryota > Metazoa > Chordata > Amphibia > Caudata > Salamandridae > Pleurodeles > Pleurodeles waltl. The sequence goes on from NC_090446.1 coordinate 206,674,479, forward strand.
CATATATTAAAAATAAATTGTACAAAATATATGCGAGGGAATGATTTTTTGGGTTGTTTTTATATAACATTATGGCCCTCATTACAACAGTGGCGGTAAATCCTGCTTACCGCCGTGCAGAAGACCGCCAACACACCGCGGCGGCGGCAGATTTCCACTACAGCTATTACGACCCACAGGCCGGAATCTGCCAAAATCCAGACACCCACACAAGTCTGCCACACCAAAGGTCAGTGATAAACTGGCGATAACAAAACCTCCACTGTCACACCAACAGGAATACGCCCACACTATCACGACCTACGAATCCATGCAGCGGTCTTTCAACCGTGGTATTCCATTGGCGGTACACACCGCTGCGCTCAAAATACACACACATATACAAAACACAACCACATTGGACAAATCAAAATACACACACCTGATACACATACACACACCACTCCCACACACCCAAACCAATATAAAACACACACCCACATCACCCACAAACCCCTACGACAAAAATTGAGAAAGAAGCCCAGAGAGAGACACCACAATCAACAACACTAGCATCCACAGACACATAAAACCATCACTCACACAACATCCACGCGCCTCAGACAACACACACAAACAGATCCCCTCACACATCACAACACACACCACCTCACACATCACCCACACCACACCATGGCACTGCAAAGACACCCCAGGTTCTCTGAGGAGGAGCTCAGGGTCATGGTGGAGGAAATCGTCTGGGTAGAGCCACAGCTATTCGGATCACAGGTGCAGCACACCTCCATTGCAAGGAAGATGGAGCTATGGCGCAGAATCGTAGACAGGGTTGACACAGTGGGACAGCATCCAAGAACTAGGGATGACATCAGGAAGAGGTGGAACGACCTACTGGGGAAGGTGCGTTCTGTGGTCTCAAAACACCAGATTGCAGTTCAGAGGACTGGCGGCGGACCCCTACCTCCTCCCCCACAACTTACAACATGAGAGGAGCAGGTCTTGGCTATACTGCATCCTGAGGGCCTTGCAGGAGTAGCAGGAGGAATGGACTCTGGTAAGTCAAATCTTAACTATTATACCCTCCACCCTACCTGCATGCTATCACATACCCCACCCTCACCCTCACCCTCATCACTCCAACACCTCACATATGGCCCATTATCACAACCCACACATCCCAAAACCAAGCCCTGCATGCAACACCAAAGCATGGACACCCATCACCAAAGCATGTCCACTACAGATACCCACAAAGATACCCAAACCAAATATCACACAAGGTCCTAGAAAAGAATGTAAGCACTGGGGTACAGGTTCACCCACCCACTGCACACAATGGCACACACAGATGCAATAATCATGCCTTTAGACCCCTGCAGGGCCCCTACCCACGTCACCGGACAGGAGGTTCCAGACATGTCCACTCCCCCCACAGAAGAGGCCCACAGTGATGACAGCAGCTCTGTCCAATTGGATTTAGATGACCAGCCCGGCACTTCTGGGACCTCGGGACAGTCGGTTCCCCACACACTGGCACATGCCACCACAGAGCCTCCCCCCTCAGGAAACACCAACACAGCACCCACCCAGCGGGCCCATACCTCCGTCCCCAGGACACGTCAAGCAGCAGTGTGTCCACCACTACATGGAACCCAGGCAAACCCACCACCCCAAGAACATCAGGGACCTGGGAGCAGTGGCAGTGGGCACACGGTTCAGGGGACAGAGGAACAGGAAAACCGGGGAACTGGGAGGACTGCTGTGCGACAGGGGGAGGACAGGCCCAGGGAACCCACTTTCCATGAGGCCCTCTCCAACATCATGGGAGCGTACCATCATTCCCAGGAGACGATGGCAACAGTACTGGCCAAGTTTCAGGAGACCCAGTGGCTGTAGGAGGAACAGTATTTGGGGATCAGGGAGGCACTCAAGTCCATCAACACCACCCTGATCACCATTGTAGGGGTGCTGAAGGACCTTGTGAACACCAGGAGGGACACTGTGGCAAAACAAGGGGCCCCTGACACTAGCCTGGATGATGAATAGCCCACCACCTCCGCCGGCACCGCCACAGGACCACGACACCAGCACCCCACCCCCTGCAGTTGGAGAACCACCCCGCAAACGGTCCCTGAGATCCAGGACAAAGACAGAGAACAATGCCAAAACCCCTGCCAAGAAATGAGACCACCCTGAATGTCATCCTTCTGTCCCACTTTGTCACCCTATCCATCCATCAACTGCCCTAGCTCCACTTCCTATGCCCCTTTGGACAATGCACCTGTGAAACAAATAGACTGGACTCTGCCATAGACATTCCTCCACCATCACCCCTGCCCATTTTACAACCCCCTCCACTAATTTGCACTTAAATAAACACCCTTGAATCACAAAACAATCTGGTGTCAGTCTGTGCTTTCACAAATGTGTATTTGCTATAACTAATGAAAATAGCAATGTTGATTGTATTGCCAACATACCTGTGTCACACAGCTCTAGTCCATGAGGTAATATAGCAGAGGTCACACAACGGGACCCTCATCTGTGAAATGGAAATGCAAAGTGACAAGTCAGGGTCCATGCACTGGGTGAAAGTGACAGACATATGATAGGTCTAACAATTGTATGAGACGTGGGAGGCAGTGATGTCTTCTTACCTGTATCTCACTGGAAGTATTGCTGGATAACGTTGTTTCTGGTGTCGATATCCTCTTCTTCTGCCTCCTCTTCTTCACTGTCCACAGGCTCCACAGCTGCCATAAGACCTCCTTCTCGACCATCCTCCTGCAGAAAAGGCACCTGTCGTCGCAAAGCCAGGTTGTGCAGCATACAGCAGGCCACGATGATCTGGCACACCTTTGGTGAGTAGTAGAGAGAACCACCTGTCATATGGAGGCACCGCAACCTGGCCTTCAGGAGGCCGAAGGTCCTTTTGATCACTCTCCTAGTTCACCCATGTGCCTCATTGTAGCGTTCCTCTGCCCTTGTCCTGGGATTCCTGGGATTCCTCACTGGGGTCAGTAGCCATGACAGGTTGGGGTAACCAGAGTCACCTGCAAATGTCGAGGGACAAGTGTTCAACTGTTAGACACACACTAACCCTTAGGGACAACCCCAGAACCCCAGGGTCCTTATCCTCACCTATTAGCCACACCCGGTGCCTCTGGAGTTGCCCCATCACATAAGGTATGCTGCTATTCCTCAAAATGTAAGCGTCATGCACTGAGCCTGGAAACTTGGCATTCACATGGGAGATGTACTGGTCGGCCAAACACACCATCTGCACATTCATTGAATAGTAGCTCTTCCGGTTTCTGTACACCTTTTCACTCCTGCGGGGGGTACCAATGCCAAATGTGTCCCATCAATGGCACCTATGATGTTGGGGATATGTCCCAGGGCAAAGAAGTCACCTTTCACTGTAGGCAAATCCTCCACCTGAGGGAAAACGATGTAGCTGTGCATGTGTTTCAGCAGGGAAGACAACACTCTGGACAACACATTTGAGAACATAGGCTGGGACATCCCTGATGCAATGGCCACTGTTGTTTGAAAAGACCCACTTGCCAGGAAATGGAGTACTGACAGGGCCTGCACTAGAGGGGGGATTCCTGTGGGGTGGCGGATAGCTGACCTCAGGTCTGGCTCCAACTCGGCACGCAGTTCCTGGATTGTGGCACAAACAAGTCTGTAAGTGATAATGATGTGTCTGTCTTCCAGTGTCGACAGGTCCACCAGCGGTCTGTACACCAGAGGATGCCGCCATCTCCTCACCTACCCCAGCGGACGTACCCTATGGACGAGAACAGCGAGCACAGAGTCAGCCAACACTGAGTTATTAAAAAAAAAAGTATTGCACACATTCGTCAGTCCGCAATGTGCCTGTCACTGTGTGTATGCAAGGCCTAGATAGGTGTGACGCATTTAAAAATAATGCCATGTGGCCCCCTGAAATGGCAGCTGCCTGACCTGTAATGTAGGACAAGGGGATATGAGGTAACTGCGCTGGCGTTGTACACCGTCGCGGTAGGCGGTCGAAGACCGCAGCGCAATCCTGCATTGGTTAACATTGGACCCTATGGCTCCCAGGAGCCAATGATGATGTACGCACCGCCGCGGACGTGACTGCCATTTTCTGTCTGTTCACTCACTTGATACCTGACCTTCGACAGGAGAGGACCTACACTGCAAGGGCTGCTGTGACCTCAGTCTGGAAGCGACGATGGCTCATGTGTCTGGGGCAAGGGCCCCTGCCTTCACTTCGGAGGAGTTGGAGAAGTTTGTGGATGGGGTCCTCCCCCAGTACACGCTAATCTACGGTCCTCCAGACAAACAGGTGAGTACACTGTGAGCATGCTGTATGGGCAATGGCTGTTTGGAGTGGTGTGGATGGAAGATAGAGCGGGGACTGAGGCCTGTATGAGGGTACTGTGAGTGTATGTGCGTCAGGGCAAGGGTGGGAACGTGGGTCAATGACTGTGACGGTCCGGACGGTTAAAGATTATCCTTTTCCCCTATTCTATTCCTTCAGGTCAGCGCCCACCAGAAGAAGCATATTTGGCGTGCTATCGCCAAGGACGTCCGGACCCTGGGGGTCCACCACAGAAGGAGCACCCACTGCCAGAAAAGATGGGAGGACATTCGCCGCTGGAGCAAGAAGACAGGGGAGGCCCAGCTGGGGATGGCCTCCCAACGTGGGAGGGGTGCCCGTCGCACCATGACCCCCCTGATGTTCCGGATCCTGGCAGTGGCGTATCCGGAGTTGGATGGGCGCTTGAGGGCATCACAGCAGCCACAAGGGGGTGAGTACAGTCACATCCATCTGACTCTGCGCGCATTACGAGGTGCCTGGGTGGGGGAGGTGGGCTGTGGGTTCCCCTAGGCCAGGGCGAGTTTTGTAGGCAAGATCCCTTCGTGAGGCAGGCTATGTGGCACCCCAACCCCACCAGTGGTAAGAGCCAACTACACCTAGTCAGGCTCTTGTGACTTCCATGTGTGCAGCAATCGGGCATAAGCCTTGTACCCCATGTCCCTGGGATTAATTAGCAGAGAGCATTTCAGGCTCTGGCCTCTGCACTGATGGCAGCCATTGTCCTTGTGTCCAGCCTCCCCCTCCAACTTCCTCCACCCAGACCCAATCCCCTGTACCTCAGCCTATCCCAAGCACACCACCAGACCAGCATGCACTCACCTCAACACACAAGGGTGGCTCTGGCAAACATAAGCACCACACATCCCACAGGCACTCACACAAGCATCATACCCATGCACACACACCAACATCCACTGCCTCCACTGTGTCCCCCTCTTCCACGTCTCCCTCCTCCCTCCCTGTCTCGTCTCCACTCACACCTGCATGCACTACATCTTCAGCCACTACCTCCATCACCAGCACGCCCATCACCGCTCACGTGCACTCACCACCCCACTACCATTCACACATCCCCTGTGTCCTCTACCAGTGTGTCTGTGAGGCCTCCTCCCAAAGTACACAAGCGCAGCCACACCCCCACCCAACAGCCATCCACCTCACAACAGCCTCCAGCCCATGCAACTTCACCCAAAGTCAGCAAACGTACACCTCTTACATCCACTACCTCTTCCTCCACTCCCAAACCCCCTCCATCTACCCGTCCCAGTGTGTCTAAAAAGCTTTTCCTATCTAATGTTGACCTCTTCCCTACACCTCCCGCCCTATCCGTCCCCTAGGGCCCTCCTATCCAGGTCCCAACTCAGCACCTCAGCCACCACATCACCGGGCACAGTGGTGCCAGCAATTGCGGGCTTTTGGAGAGCGCCAAGCAACAGGGCTGCCAGTGTTCCACGGACCGAGGGCAAGGACATTCTGCCACCTCCAAAAGTCAAAAAGTTGCCCACATCCCAGAGGGAGAAGGTGAAAACACCTGCCACCAAGGGCTCAGGCAAAACAAAAGTAGATAGTGGCAAGACAGCTGCGGCACCATCCAAGGTGGCGAAGGGCCAGAAGATCAAGGGCAGGTCCACGTTGACGCCAACCTGCACGGCGGACAAGACCCCACCAGCACCACCACCTGCATGCCACACGCACCGCCAACAGCACCTACAGTCACTGAGCCCGCTGCCAGCACCGCAGTCACTGAGCCCACCACCAGCACCACCGCCACAAAGACCACCGCAAGCACTGATTCCACAGATGCCGCCGCCAGCACCGATTCCACAGAGGCCGCGTCCAGCACCGATGCCACAGAGTCCGCTGCAAGCACCGCCGCTACTGACACCGCTGCCAGCACCGATGCCACTGAGGCAGCCGCAAGCACTGTCGCCACTGACACCGCAGCCAGCACCGCCAGCGGCCCCGCTTGCATGTTGTACCACCGTCAGTGGAGTGTCACATCCACCACCTCAGTCCTTGGCAGGATGAAGCACTCTGGGCACAAAGCCCCCCCCAGAACCAGTGGAGAAAGACATCCACTACCTCAGTCCTTGGCAGGATGAAGCACTCTGGTCACAAAGCCCCCTCCAGAACCAGTGGAGACAGACATCCACTACCTAAGTCCTTGGCAGGATGAAGCACTCTGGGCACAAAGCCCCCTCCAGAACCAGTGGAGAAAGACATCCACTACCTCAGTCCTTGGCAGGATGAAGCACTCTGGGCACAAAGCCCCCTCCAGAACCAGTGGAGACTGTTATCCACTTAAGAGACTGTGGCCTTGCACTCCCCAGGATGAAGCAGTGGGCAAGCCACCCACTGGAGAGACTTGAGAGACTGTGGCTTTGCACTCCCCAGGATAAAGTAATGGGCAAACCACCCACTGGAGAGACTTGAGAGGCTGTGGTTTTGCACTCCCCAGGATACATATATGGGCATGGAGCCCCCTCGTGGAGCTGGCGTCGTGCACTCATCCGGCTGAGGTGCCCCCCCTTCTCTTCCCCCTGAGGTGCCTGTTTCATTTCAATCTGATGCCCCAGCAGTGTTCTCTCCGTTTGAAATCTGGTATCGAGTGTGGGCCTCGCCCATGCATTTTGGGCCCAGTGGTCCACGGACTATGAATGGTGCACTATCCGGACTTGTATAGTTGGTGTACATAATTGTTTATACTGTATTTAAAGTTTTAACTAATGGATTTTTATTGATTACAATCGTTCAACTCATTTTCTTTTGTCCTTGCGTTCTTCCATGGGGGGCGAGGGGTGTAAATGTAATGTTGCAGCATGTATTTGTGTTTATGTTGTTGTGGGTGAGGGCGGGGGTGGGGGTTTTGCGTGTTGCGTGTGTGTGTCACTCTCTTTTCCCTCCCCCCTCGCCTGTGTTGTAGGTGCAGTACTTACCGTGATCGCCGCCGCCGTCGTTCGTGCTCCTGGTAGAGGAGCAGGAATACTATCGCAGGGGGTATTTTGAGTTCTGGCTCCATGGCGTTCTGGTTCCTCGTGGAATGTGTAGAGGTGAGTGTTTTCCTTTCCAAGTCCTGTTTCCGCCGTGTTTTTGTTTGCGTTGGTTCTGCCCCGGAAAAGGTGGCGGATTGGCCTCTCATAATAGTGTGGGCGGTACATTGTCTTCCGCCTGTCTGTTGGCGGTGACCGCCATGCTGTTTTTTTCTAAAGCCGTGGTGGTCGGAGTGTTAAAGTGGCTGTCTATGTTGGCGGTTTCCGCCATGGTCGTGATTCAATTTTTTTTACCGCCAGACTGTTGGCCGTCTTTCCGCCGCCTTAAGACCGACCGCCAGGATTGTAATGAGGGCCTATATGTTAAGTTTAAAAAAAAACATGTTTGTATATGTGTTAAATCATTTACAAATGCATAAATAGAATATATATTTAACTATTCAAGTGTATTATTACTATGTCTGTGTTTTCGTGATCGGCCCCATGGTTAGTGTCGAAAATGGCAGTGACGGAGTATGCACCACCAGCATTGCAGCCCTCGGTGCCACTAGTGGTCCCCAATCTGTCGGAGCAGTCGGCGGTTCAGGCTACATACATCATAATACAGTGGACGGGATACCACCGGCTCAGTTGTCTTCTTGGGACCACCACCGTGGCGGTATGGCAGTAAGACCACCAAATTGGTAATCAGGCCCTATGTTATGATAGAAATAAATACAAACTTGATAAAAATTACTAAAAATATACATGGTATATGTTAAAAAGTTTTTAAAAAATACTGTAAAACTGTATTAAAATGTAATAAACATGTGAAAAATATTTGGTAAAATACATATAAAATAGTACCATAAAATGATGACAATAAACTAATAATTCTAGTTTATATATATTACATAAAATATATATTATTTCCAAAAATGTTTACTATTACTTTATTTTGAATTACAACGTATACGTTAAAGAAGTATAAATTGCATTAAGCTACAGGTAAAACCGTGCGTTAGACAGGTAAGATTACAACTTAAAATAAAACTTTTATTACAATTATAAAACAAATATTGAAAATGAATTGTACAAAATATATGTGAGGTAATTATTTTTCTAGTTGTTTTCATATAACAATATACGTACAATTAAAAAACCATATATGTATGTGTATTAATTATTTACAAATGCATAAATAAAATATATATTAAACTATTCAAATGTAGTACTAAAATGTCAAAGCACACAAACACTACAAACCAATTACCACTACAAAACACGCTATGGGCCTCATTACGAGGTTGGCGGTGTTTTTGCACCCAAACAAAGCGCCATGTTGTGGGTAATCCGACAGCCGTATTAAGAGTTACACTGTGAAGACCGCCAAAAAACAGCCAAAAATCTGAAACCGCTAGGTCACTGGAGGGCAGGAAAAAGGCAGGTCCACCACCGGCACTGCCAGCCCAACACAAATCCACCCTCCAGATTATGAGCCACAAATCACCATGGCGGAAAAACATTGGCAGTGCGAACCGCTGAATCACAACTCACTACTGTCAGAACACCACACCACATTGGACAGTTTGAATACTCCACACCTGACACACATACACACCCAACACACCTACTCACTGCACTATATTCCACACCCCTACACAACCCACAATCTGTTGCAATAAAAAAAAACATTCAGAGACACAGAGAGCAGCAATTATATTGAGATAGCACCTTTACAATATAGGCACACATACACATCACACCCAGCACACACCAGCACAACTAACACATTACACACATCACAAGCGCACACAATCCACGAAAACCGTCTGACACTCACAACACAGCACCCACACCTCACCAATCACCCAACACTGCACTCTTACAGTGACAACACCCCCATACACCGTCTACACAACCACTACCATGTCCCCTCAAAAACAGCCATGTTTCACTGATGACGAGTTGAGAGTCATGGTGGATAAAATCGTCAGGATAGAGCCACAACTGTTTGGAGCACAGGTCCAACAAACGTTGAATGCCAGGAAAATGGGGTTGTGGCAAAGGATAGTCGATAGGGTCAATTCAGCAGGCAGCCATCCACGCACAAGGGATGACATCAGGAAGAGCTGGAACGACCTGTGGGGGAAGGTACGTTCCATGGCATCATGCCACCAGACTAGCGGTGGGCCCCTAGCTCCTTTCCCACATTCCACATCTTGGGAGGAGTAGGTCTTGGACATACTGCATCCAAAGGACCTGACTGGAATACCTGGGAGACTGGAGGCTAGTAAGTATCCACAACATCCATGTCACACATTTGTCCTGCTTGCTTCCTCACCACCCAAATACTCCCCAATTAACTGAATATCCCACTACACCTACCACCTAATCACCTAAAGCCCCTCTTCTGCATGCCACCACCCCACTCAGACCAACTGTCCTCATAGCCCTTGGCAATGGCATGTTAACTACTGGCTAATCATATCACTACGAATCCAGAATGGACTAAACCTTCAATGTGAAACCTGGCATGTGCACAACACATCACATGTAATGCATGTACAACTAAAGTACGAGCCACATCATCTAGATTGTTCTAGTGACGACCAGTACATGGCAATGACAGCACTTCAATGGCACACTCACAATTGCAACCAAAGCAAAACCCAGCTACAGCTCAGTGGCCATTCCTAATGGCTAAAGATCTAACAGACTGACCTGGATTGGAAAGTAAGATGGCAGACTACATGCACATGCACAACATCCAGTGTCAGGACTATTACCCCTGCATACTCACATACTGTACTCACTAGGACATCATTGTGCAATGTGCAGTTATAATGTGTGACACCTAGCAAGCCTGACTACTCACTAGGTAACAGAGCTGAACAGTTATGTCAATTATCAGACAAAACCAGAACCCATCGCAGTGCAAAATGTACCAAACGTGTATGAAAGCTCTCAACATGGAGTATGGAAATCAAGTCACAGAGTTGTATGTACACCAAAGATGTGCTGTGCAGAAGCTGTCAATGTAATTGCAGGGAATCATGTCTGCATCTCACAAAGAAGTAACCAAACACACATTCTAACCTGAACTCTGTATCTCCCTCCCTCTATAGGTAACCCTGCCATTGCCACCGCTGAAAGGATACCAGAGACTGCCAGTCCACCTTAGGATGAAGGCCCCAGTAAGGACAACACGCCTGGATGATTGGACAGTGACGAACAACCTGACCCATTTTGAACCACCTGTCATTCAACGATTGCCTGCCTCACCCTGTCCACATTAACCCCTCCCACCCATGGAGCATCCACATCACAGTCCCAAGGACTGATCAATCAATTCTGTGCCCCACAGTACAGGGACCTGAGTTGAACTTTGACACCCCAGACAATGATGGTACTGCTACCACTGGGAGTGGGCACACTGTGCTGGGGGCATAGGCACCTGGGAATAGGGTGCATGGGAGGGATGCTGTGGGCCAGAGGATGGGGCCTCAAAGGGACTCCACTGACCAGGAAACCATCTCCCAAGTCTTGGGTCCATACCAAAGTTCCCAGGACAGGATGGGCCAACAAATCACCTTGATGGGGGAAAATCAAAGACTGCAGAGGGAATACCACCAGGAAGTCATGCAGCAGTGGCAGGCACAAATGAACCACATGCCTCAGACACCCCTCCCTCTATAGCTGAAGAACCTCCCCGCAAATGTGGAGTCCACCCAGATATCCGGCTGGAGCAGATGCCAAGACAAAAATCACTTCAGGAAGTGAATCTCTCCTGATTTGTCCCACTTGTGTGCCACTGAGCCACCCTGCTGACTGTTCTGAGACATAACTCCATTTCCCCATGGTACAAGGACACACGACCTGTGTAACCAACTGTTGTAGCAGCTCCTCTGATGAATCCATCTGCCATGACTTCACTCATCACCTTTTTGTTAATTTATGCACATTTAATTTGACTTTTTCTATTCTGGAATGCACAAGAAATCACATTTGAACACAACTACTGTATATGTGTCTTTAATAATACATCAACGATTGTCATGCTTACCAACTGTGGTCTGGTAATGACCCCCAGAATCGAACAGCCACTGTAATGGCCATCAGACGGAGGCTCCCTCAGCAGGAGACACATGACAACAGAAATGTCACAGGACAGGTAGAGAGGTCGAAATGGGAGCTACACCAGGATATAGTCAGTATTCCAATCTGCAATTAGAGCGTGACAGAGTACAATCAGGATGGAATATATTATGGCATGCTAAGCACATTTAGAGGTAATAGAAGTCATGCCCATGGTAGACTACCTACAAGGCATTGTCATCCTAATTAGACCTATACATCACAGGGTACAGGCTCTTCACATAACCATACCATAGCTACATATTTACATATCCCATGGAACACACAAAGATCATCACAGAGGAACACAGTACTTAAACCACACACTAACATAGGCCCCCTACCTGTAGGATTGTCACTCACCTTTGTCAGTATACAGTTACCTGCACCTTGGACAGCAACATTAGTATACAAACACAGATAGGTCCCAAGCTCATCACTAAGTACCCCACCCATTGTGAAACCACAGGCCATGATGCAAACATCTCACATCGGCCACTAACTACAACTGCCACATAATAGACCATTTCACATCCCCCCAACCCCACTGGTAATAGGAAAGGATTAAGCAGTCACAACCTCACTTGTATGAAGGAAGTACTAACAAGGTACCACCCACTGTACCTACATCCATATTATCAGCTATCTGTCTGGTAAACCTCTCATGTCTGTCAGCAATTACCATTGACTAATGACAATGAATACCTCAAGCCTAGGTTGCAGAGCCAAACAGGAAATGGCTATATCAGTGAGTGGAAGGAAAAGAGGATAAGAGAATGCAAGAAACATACCTCAATACTGAGTAGTCCATTACAGAGGTGTATGTTAGGATCTGATGAGACTATACATGACATAGCAGAACATAATGTACTGTACACTTTACAGTCTAGCAGCCTGCATCCACAACTCATGCATAGACATAGGAGCTCATGACTCCCCCACTGATGAAGCAAGTCAGGGTGTGTCATGGCAGCCATCTACTTCATGTTGTGCACATTCAACACATCAAAAGATCCATTTCACATACCTGTATGTCAGTTGAAGTACTGATTGATTAGATGTGCTCTAGAGTCACCTGTTCCTTCTTCCTCTGGCTCTTCATCACTTGCCATATCAGCATTTCCACCCACACGTCCAGCTACCTCCTCCTCATCTGCAAATAATGGTATCTGACGTCTCAGGGGTAGATTGTGGAGCATGCAGCAGGCAGCGGTTATTTGGCACACCTTTTGGGGTGCTCCTCCAGATAGGTCCAGGCACCTGAATCTTGTTTTCTGGAGCCCAAATGTTCCCTCAATTACATGTCTTGTCCTCCCCTGGCTTGGCTGGTTGCCTCACTGGTGTCAACAGCCAAGGCCGATTTGAATAGCTGGAGTCACCTGTTTACTAAATGGTCAAACAACTTAAAGGTTGTATGTGGGACTGGCTAGATTGTGATGCCAGGACACATAACTCACAGACACACACTACAATCCAAACTTACCAAGCAGCCAGGCCCTCTCTGTTTGTAGTCGTGCCACTAGATGTGGGACATTGCTGTTCCACATGATGTAGGAATCATGCACAGATCCTGGAAACTTGGCTGTGACTTGTGAGATGTACTCGTCTGCCAGACACACCACCTGAACGTTGATTGAGTGGTAGTTGTCCCTGTTCCTATACACCTGTTCTTTGGCAATGGGAGGTACCAGGGATACATGGGTGCCATCAATTGCTCCTACCACATGAGGACTGTGACCCATATCATAAAAGTCTGCCTTCACATAGGCCAAGTTCGATCACTGGGGGAACCTGATGTAGCTTCCACAATGCACACAGTTCATCCTTCAACACCAGATTGAACATGGGCTGAGACATCCCTGCTGTTAAGGCGACAGTATTCTGAAAGGGTCCTGTGGCCAGGAAGTGTAGCACTGACAAGACTTGAATGATGGGAGGTATGCAATAGGGATTGGGAATGGCAGGCATCAGATCTGGCTCCAACTGAGTACAAAGATCCATAATGGTATGATGATTCAGACGATATGTCTGGATGACATGCCTGTCCTCCATGGTTTCCAGGTCTACTAGTGGACGGTACACTGGTGGTTGTCTCACTCTCCTCAAGGCAGCATTACTATGTAGAGAGAAGGGAATACATTATGAGTTATGCAGTATGCACATATCATTTACACATTGAATATTACCTGACACCTAACATCTGTAGAAGATGCGTAGCACTTCTGACATATACAGTACAGCCTATACAGATACACCGGTTCCAGCCTAATTGCTGCACATTGGCAAACATGTAAATGTGAATGTACATATGAAACTAATGTTTATGTACATGTGTGTAAGATTTAGTGCAACTTGCCATTGGGTAACATTGCTACCTTTGGCGGACTTGGGCCAATGGTGATGACTGCTGATTGTGACGGTCCTGTACTTGGTGGTCGTGACTCCCATTTTCGGCAGTATTGCTCACTTGACTCCTGACACTGTTGCCAGCAAGACCTCCACGACGTAAGCTGCTGTGCACTGCCTCTGACAGCCACCATGCCACGTCCTTCAGGTGATAGGGCCCCTGCATTCACCCCGGAAGAACTTGAGAAGCTGGCGGAGGAGTCCTACCCCTGTATGAACAGCTATATTGGCACCAGAGGTGCAAGTGAGTCCTATGGCTTAGCCATGTGTCATAGATGTTGTGTGTGACATTGCATCAGGCATGTGCACTAGTGTGGGTGTATATGTTTGCAAATGGCATGATGTGTAGGTGTGTGTGCCGAGAGGATGGGTATGTGTGCCATCTTGCTGTGACTGGTGTGCACTGACCACTCTTATTGGTATGGTGCCAGTGTACATGACTTTCTCCTTTTGTCTGTGTCATCCATGCAGGTGTACGCCCATTAGAAGAAGGGAATCTGGCATGATATTGCCAAGCAAGTGCGGACCCTGGGGGTCCATAGCTGGTGGGGCACCCATTGCAGAAAGCAGTGGGAGGACCTGAGACGCTGGGCACGGAAGACCACGGAGGCCCAGCTGGTGATGTGGCGTGCCTGTGGTACAGGGACTAGTTACCTTTTGTCCTAGTATGGGTATTGACTCCATGTGAGTCTGGCATCTCATTCAGACAACAGGTATGGGCAGAATTGGACTGTACATATGGGTTTGAGGTGCTGTCCCCATTGTCCTTTAAATCCATACGGTATGGCAAGGTGGTAACTGAAGGACATTCAACTATGGGTGCCTGATATTGTGTGTTTGGGTGTACCATGCATTTCCATGCCACTGAAATGTAGGCAAATCACTAATATCCCAATGCCTTTGTTTCAGAGGAGGTAAGTGATTGGGTAGTCCTACCCTTAGACAAAGTGCAATGTCCAAGCAATATGTGCTAATGGCCTACCAATACTAGTGCAACAAATTGTATTATCTGCCTACATCATCTCACACTGGTTACTTGGGATCAGATCTTGTGGAGTGGGACAATCCTTCTTTCCCTTATCCTAACTGATGTGTACAGGTTGGACAGGCATTGATTTTGTCTTACTTCATACTTTGAGATGTCATGGCTTGGCTTTACTACTATTTCTCATACAGCTGTTGTTGTGGCATATGTTGTAAGTGCAATGGCAGTTGTGTAGGTCCATGTTTATTTGTCTTTTCAGTGGGATATATGTGTAGTGTGGACCTAGGTACTAATATTCACGTCAGGATTGGTGTGAGTGATGTGGCTTCATTCATGTTGACAGGTTTTGGCTCTGTATCTGCATGTCACATGGAATATAAGTTGCCATAATAGCTATTAGTTGGCTGTCCTTTGTTTAGATGCTGTTACACTGCTCTCTGTGATTGTCAGTGGATGTATCATGTGTGCTAGGTAGGCCACTCTTGCCATACATTCATGTATGGTGTGATGTGGAGTATCTGTGTATGATGACTGCAACTAAGCCTCTAGGATTTGATACATGTAGTGATTTAGCTCTTCTCCAGACATGTGGTCTAAGATTCATATGGCACCTGAATGGGACTGCCACAAGTGTCTTCATCAGGGATTGTATCCATAGTGTATGATATGTACATAGGGCTCAGCTATGCATGTGATTGCAATGGCAGGTGCTGTGTAGTTAGTCAATTGAGTTGTCTTTCCTTGCATGGTACATTACTTATGGACATGGACAGGTCAGGAGTTGAATGTGAACATGATTGATATGGTGTTATCTGTCAACTGCTGTTCCTAATGGTGATAGGAGAGATATAACCAGGATTAGGACGGATTTACAAGTGAATTAATGGAAGGCTCCACTTCTGGTACGTTACATGGATTATGATATTTGTGAGAGATATGATATAAAGGGGTGGATAGAAGTGACATGTTGTGACATGGTGTAGGATATGTGGGGTTCCATATGGGATTCCCTAGCCATGAGATGTATGCCTGCAGTTGTGCATGTTGTTATGTGTGTATGTGAAGAATGTGATGTCCCTCTCTATCGCTCCCTCTCTCTCTCTCTATTTGTGTGCATCAGCATTGGCAGGCAAAGGAGATGGGTCACAGGCAAATGGGGATGCAGCTGGCCACGGGACCCGGAGTGCTGATACCACCGACAGCGAGGGACCCAGTGGCCTGGAGGGTGAGAGAAGAGCCGGGGGGGAGACCGGATCTTCCACTTCATCATCTTCGGATGTCTCCTCCAGTGGACACTCCCTGGTGGTGGTGGACCCTCCTGGGACCACACCATCTTTGTCTGTCACCCCCATTTCTAACACAGCCCTCCCTGTAGCTCCCCACCCAGTTGTCTGTGCCAACTCACCCACAGGGTGGGCATCACCTTCGCTGCAGGCACCTCTGCCCCTGTCAGCCCTGCTACCCTCAGTGAGGAGGCTATTGACCTCCTGAGGTCGATCTCTGTGGGTCAGTCGACCATCATGAATGCCATCGGGGGACTGGCAACTCAAGTCCAACACAGTAATGCATTCCTGGAAGGCATTCACGGTGCACTGGCTGGCTTAAAGAGATCCTTTCAGGCTCTGGCCTCCACACTGACAGCAGTCAGTCAACCTTTGTCTTCCGCCCCCTTCATCTTCCTCTTCCCAAGCCCAAACCCCTCTTCCCCGTCCCAGCCAAAGCACACAGACAGACAAGCATGCATCCGCCTCAACATCCAAGGGTAGTGTTGAAAAACACAAGCACCACAAGACCCACTACCAGCATGCACACAAACACCCACCTGCAGACACAGCAATAGTCACTACCTGCCCTGACACCCCCACCACCTCTGGCACCACAAACACTACACCTGACATACTTGTAGTCACCACACCAACATTCACCAGTACAGCCACAATACCTGTTTTACCCACAGTCATCACGACAGCAGACCCTCAGACATCTGCCCCAGTCACCACATCCACCGTCACAACATCTACCGACATACCTACATGCAGCACGTCCACCATGCCTGCAGTTACCCACCTAACAGACAGTCACCCATCCACCATGGCATCTCTCAGCAGCTCCACTCCTCCTCCTCTCAATACACATAAACGCCCACACTTAGCCACCCAACAGACACCCAGCACACACAAGCATACCTTGCACCCACGACATCCACCAAGACACCTCTTACAACCACTCCCTCTTCCTCCACTCCCAAACCCTTTTGCCATGACCGTCCACATGTGAGTAAGAAAGCTTTCCTCTCAGAGTTGTGCCTTTTCCCTACTCCTCTCTCACCCCATGATACCTCTACACAGTCTGTGGCAGTCTGTGGCCCTCCCCAAGTCCAGCCCTTCCAGCTCCAAGACCTCCCCTGCAACCCCTGCAAGTTCCCATGCTCCTCCCCGCCAAGCCATCGACCCCTCGAAGAGTTACCAGTCCTCCACCAAGCCTCGAATCTAAGCCCCCCCCCCAAACCCCAGCCCAGGGGTCACCCACCAAAGCCTAAGCCCAACCCTCCCCTCTGCCCCAAATCCCTGAGGTACCTGCCTGCCCCTTTGGTGCCCCAACCTGTGGGAGTGACATGGCAGTCAGGAGTCGAGTTAGGGTACACACTTGTGCATATTGTGCATGTTGCACTTGTATATATTGGACTGGCCTCTGGCCTTGGACATTTATCCAGATATTTTAATATTTAATATATCACAGGACCAACCTGATGTTGGTTTCAAGGTTATATCTTTGTTCTGAATGTCTTTACTTAGGGCAGTCTTGGCCTTGGCTGACATTCTTTGTGTGTAAGCATTTGTGTGTGAGTGGTGGTTGTACTACCAGTTGTGTCTGGGCTGCATGTGTGGTTGTGTGCATGGCATTTGTCCCCATTGATGGGTGTTTTGTGTGATGGGCATGTGTATGTTGGGGACATGTTGTTGTGTTGGTATTGTGTGGGGTTTGCATTAACATGTGTTATTTGCTGCGTTGTGTGCGTTTGAGTGGTTGTGCTGTGTGCATGAGTGTGTGTGGGGATTGGTATGTCAGAACCGTTGTGATGTGTGTTTGCAGGGTACGTGGTGTGGCTCATTGTTGATGTCTGACTGTGTGTGTTTGTTCTCGGTGTTGCTATGTTGTGTTATATATATTATGATGTGTCAAGTGGAGGTGTGTAATGTGGGTGCTTAATGGTGTTTTGTGGTGTTGCGGTTGTGGTGTTGTTATGTGTGACTGTGCCAGTGCTGTGTATCTGGGGGTTGGTGTGTGTTTTTGGCATGTGTGTGTTTGTGTGATGGCTGTATTGTGTGTGTACTGTGTATGTGTGTGTATGTATGTGGCTGTGTGTCTGTGTATGTGTGAGGTTATGTGTGTGTGTCACCCTCGCCACCCGTCCTGGATGTGTGTGTTGTGTGTGCGTAGGTACATTGGCATTTTGCTAGAGTGACAGGTAGGTGTGTGCGCTCATGGTTGGTGTCATCGCTATCGTCATTGCTGGTTCTGGAGTTGTTCGGCAAGCAGGAGGAAGATGTGCATTTCTGGTTCCATAGCGGGTCCAGACAGGTATGTGTTCCTGAAGGGGGGTGTCTCTTTTTATAAAGTTGGTTTCTAACAGAGTTTCCATGGTGGTGTGACCGTGGCGGAAAACTTGGCGGTGTGCAGCCTCGTAATCTGTTCGATGGGAACAGGGTCTCCATTGGGCTGAAGGTGGCTGCCGTCGTCTGTTGCGGCCTGACCGCACTGGCGATGCCGGCGTTGGATTGGCTGCATTTTGTTGGGAAGACCATCATGGTCATAATTTGGCGGTCTTCTCCACCAGCCTGTTGGCGGTACGATTGCCACCGCCAACATGGCGGTCCTGAGACCGCCAAACTAGTAATGAGCCCCTATATCTCAATAAAAAAATCTATACATCCCAGCCCTCTCTACAACAGATTATCTATTCAATTACATAGTACATATGTACAATAAAACACCTAGTAAAGCTAAAATCTTGTTAGGAACACATCACCATTAAAAACATAGGGGGTCATTCCGACCCTGGCGGTCATGGACCGCCAGGGCCGGGGACGGAGGAAGCACCGCCAACAGGCTGGCGGTGCTTCAGGGGCAATTCTGACCGCGGCGGTAAAGCCGTGGTCAGAAAAGGGAAACCAGCGGTTTCCCGCCGGTTTTCCCCTGCCCCAGGGAATCCTCCACGGCGGCGCTGCAAGCAGCGCCGCCATGGGGATTCCGACCCCCTTCCCGGCAGCCTGTTCCTGGCGGTTTACACCGCCAGGAAGAGGCTGGCGGGAACGGGTGTCGTGGGGCCCTAACAGGGCCCCATTAAGATTTTCAGTGTCTGCAAAGCACACACTGAAAATCGCGACGGGTGCCACTGCACCCGTCGCACACCAGCAAATCCGCCGGCTCCATTCGGAGCCGGCTTCATCGTTGCTGGGGCTTTCCCGCTGGGCGGGCGGGCGGCCTTTTGGCGGTCGCCCGCCCGCCCAGCGGGAAAGTCAGAATGACCGCCGCGGTCATTTGACCGCGGTACGGTCTTCTGGCGGGGGAACTTTGGCGGGCGGCCTCCGCCACCCGCCGAAGTTGGAATGACCCCCATAATACCTAGTATTCCCACTCTAATGTACAGTATATTTGGAAACAATGTTGGAAACTGAAGGGGTCAAACGTAGTATTCCCAACCTAATCAAAATAATGTTGGAAAGGGTGTTTAACACTGAAGGGGTCAGATTTTATGTTCCCATTCCAATCTAAACTACTCTGGGGACTGTATAGGATACGGAAGTAGTCATATTTACTAATTCCATTCCAATCTAAACCACAGTGGGAAATGTGTTGGACACTAAAGGGGCCAAAATTACTATTCCACCTTCAATCCAAATCATTTTGGAGAAGATGTTGGAGATTGAAGTGGTCACATTAACTATTCCCACCCCATAAAGTGCTTTGGAAATGTGTTAGACACAAAAAGGGGTGACAGTTGCTATTCCTATTTCACTGAAAACCATTTGGGGAAGGTGCTGGATACTGAAGGGATCAGATTTACTATAACCACCCCAAACCACTTTGGGAACGTCTTGGACACTAAAGAGGTGACAATTACCACTCCCACTCCAATGTAAACCATTTTGGGGACGGTGTTGGACACTGAAGGAATCAGATTTACTATTCCTACTTCAAACCACTTTTGAGAATGTGTTGGACACTAAAGAGGTGTCAATTGCTATTCCCACTCCAAAATAAATCAGTTAGAGGCAGGGGTTGGACACTGAAAATATCAGATTTACTATACCCATTCCAATCTAACTCACTTTGGGAATGCCTTAAACCCTAAAGGATCCAAATCACTATTCGAAAATGGTTTTAAACCATTTTGGGAAAGGTGTTGGACCCTGAGAGGATCAGATTTACTATTCCCATTTCAAACTAAACCACTTTGTAGAATGTGGTGAACATAAAAGTGTCAACATTACTATTCCCATCTCAATATGAAGTATTTTGGGGAAGGCGTTGGACACTTGAAGGAGACAGATTTACTATTCCCACTGCAATCTAAAGAATTTTAATGAACATGTTGGACACTAACCGGTTGAAAACTACTGTTCCCCGCGCCAAGAGAACTATTTTGAGTAAAGAAAATGAATCAACCTATGATAATTATACTACTTACTACCCTACACCAAGTAAACACGTTATATGCATTTAAAAAAAATAAAAAATCAAATGCAGTATTAAAACTCAAAATATACACACATTTTCTTACAATAATACAAGTAACAAACCAGACACACCAAAAGGTACATCAAATAAACATAATACAATTAAAACAAATGCAAACATTAAAAATGAAAAATAAACAATACACATTACATTGCATCATATTTACACATTTAATTATATTAACATTTATTAAAAAATGTCAATATCAAAGTAAAAATCGAATTCCTTTAAAAAAAAATAATTTTATAAAGCCAAAGCACCGGGTGAAAAGTGCATTAAAGCATTATCACTCACAATTTAATAATACAATTAAGAGATATGGCAATTTTCTGGAGTCTTAAAGTGCTGATTGTAGAAAACATAAAGTGCCACACAGGCCACCCCATTCCATTAGGGAAAAATGCTGGTGGGGTACCCCAAACCATGACAATTACAATGTACTCCCATTCTGGAGTACACAACTCTGAGTTCAGAGTTTCTCAGAACCTAGGATAAAAATCCCATCATGCTAATAAAATGCTCTACTCTTCTATCCACTCCACAGTAGAGCGGTCAGAGAAATAGGTCCTGACATAGTATCCTGTACAGATATTGAGTAGGCGCTCTGCCCCCCTCTAGGCCCCAGCAACCAACCGGGCCATTTCATATGAAATATTATTCAAGAGTTAGCCAAGCTTGACAGAGGTGCCCATATCTACCTCCCCTTTCCTGGCCCTTTATCAAAGATAGTGACTTTTACAGACTATGGGGGTCATTCTGACCTCGGCGGTAAAAGGCGCTTACCGCCGGTCAGAAGAACGCCATAACACCGCTGCGGTCGCGGTAAACCGCCACGGTCATTCTGACCCGCAACTGGCAAACCGCCAAAAACCCGACATCAACAAAAGTCCGCCACACCAACGGCCAGCGAAAAACTGGCGATGACCAAACCTCCACTGTCACGCCAACAGAAATACACCCATGCCATTCCGACCCACAAATCCCCGCAGCGGTCTTTCAACCGCGGTATTCCATTGGCGGTACACACCGCCGCGGTCAAAATACACACACCTTTACAAAACACTACCACATTGGACAATTCAAAATACACACACCTGAGACACATACACACACCACTCCCACACACCCAATACAATATAAAACACACACCCACATCACCCACAAACCCTTGCGACCACAATTGCGACTGAAGGACAGAGAGAGACAGCACAGAATAGAGTAGACCATCACACAGAGGCAAATCACAACATCAACCACACAATATCCACGCACAAAACACCATACACCACCACACTCACCACACTCTACAACACATAAACCACCCCTCACCTCATCCACACCACCCCATGGCACACCAAAGACACCCCAGGTTCTCTGACGCAGAACTCAGGGTCATGGTGGAGGAAATAGTTCGGGTAGAGCCCCATCTCTTCGGGACACAGGTGCAGCACACCACCATTGCCAGGAAGATGGAGCTATGGCAAAGAATAGTGGACAGGGTCAACGCTGTGGGACAGCATCCACGAAATCGGGACGACATCAGGAGGCGGTGGAACGACCTACGGGGCGGGTGCGTTACATGGTATCAAGGCACAACATCGCGGTGCAGAAGACTGGCGCCGGACCCCCACCTACTCCCCCAGAATTCACAGCATGGGAGGAGGAAGTCTTGCACGTCCTGCATCCTGAGGGCCTCGCAGGAGTAGGCTCTGGTAAGTCAAATCTTCACTACTTCATTCCCCCCACCCCACCTGCATGCCAAATCATACCCCCACCTTCACCTCACCCCCACCCCCATCACACCAACTCCTTGCAAATGGCTCACCATCACAACCCACCCATCCCAAAACCTAGCCCTGCATGCGTCCCCAAAGCATGGACACCCATCACCAAAGCATGCCCACTGCACATACCCATCTCCCCCACAAGCCACCGTCACAAAAGCCCCCACAAGGGAATGCCAGCACTGGGGTACACGGCCACCCACCCATTACACGAAATGGCACACACAGAAGCAATAACCATACTCTTATACCCCTGCAGGACCTGAACGCCACCACACCACCCAGGAGGGTCCAGAGATGTCCATCCCACCCCCAGAAGAGGCCCACAGTGATGACAGCAGCTCTGTCTCCCTGGACCCAGATGACCAGCCCGGCCCATCGGGGATCTCGGGACAGTCGGTTCCCCACAGACAGCCACAGGCTACAGCAGACCTAACCCCCTCTGGGAACACCAGCACAGCTCCCACCCAGCCGGCCCATGCCTCTGTCTCCAGGACACGTCAATCAGCGGTGTGTCCACCACTACAGGGCACCCAGGTTGACCCACCACCCCAACAACAACAGGGACCTGGGGGCAGTGGTAGTGGGCACACGGTCCAGGGGACAGAGGCCCAGGGAAACAGGGGAACTGGGAGGGCTGCTGTGCGACAGGGGGGGGACAGGCCCAGGGAACCGACTCTCCAAGAGGCCCTCTCCTCCATCATGGGAGCATACCACCGCTCCCAGGAGACGATGGCTACGGTACTGGCCAGGTTCCAGGAGATCCAGGTACTGCAGGAGGAACAGTAAATGGGGTTCAGAGAGGAACTGAGAAACATTAGTTCTGCAATGGGGACCATTGTCGTGGCTCTTAACCAGATAGTCACCACATTGCGGGACCATGTGGCACCACAAAGGGCCCCTGTCACTAGCATGGACCCAGACCAGGCTACCACCTCCGCCGGCGCTAGTGGACAGGAGGCCCCCACACAACGACAGGCCACCAGAACCCCACCTCCTGCAGAAGAAGAACCACCCGCAAGCGGTACCTGAGATCTCAGAAGAAGACAGAGTAGGATGCCAAGACCCCCGCCAGCAAAGGATACCCCCTGATGTCATCCCACTGTCCCACATTGTCACCCTGTCCAAACTTAAACTGCCCCTGCTCCATCCTTCCACAGGCATATGGACAATGCACCTGTGAGACTGAAAACTGGACTCTGCCATGGACATTACTCCACCATCACCCATCACCGTTTTTCAATCATGTCCCTAAATTTAGCACTTTAATGAAATCACTTATTGCACTTAAAAAATCTGGAGTCTGCTTGTATTTTGAACAAATGTATTAGACATAACGGTGCCAAAATGTTCAGTTACATTGTGATGACAACATACCACTGTCACACAGCTGTAGTCCATGGGCAAACAAAGTAGAGGTCACGCAGTGGGGCCCACAGGTCTGAAAACGGAAGGGAAAGTCACAACTCAGTTAACAGGAACTGGGGGGAAACACAGACAGTAGAGAGGCAGGAGACTTTAAGTAAATGTAAAATGGCGGGGTTGATTCGTACCTGTGTGCTACTGAAAATACTGTTGTATCACTGTGTACCTGTTGTCTGTGTCGTCCCCGTCGTCTTCCTCCTCTTCACTCTCCACAGGCTCCACAGCTGCTACAACACCACCATCTGGACCATCCTCCTGCAGGAAAGGCACCTGGCGTTGCAAAGCCAGGCTGTGAAGCATATAGCAGGCCACGATGATATGGCACACCTTCTTTGGTGAGTACATTAGGGATCCACCTGTCATATGCAGGCACCTAAACCTGGCCTTCAGGAGGCCGAAGGTCCACTCGATCACCCTCCTAGTCCGCCCATGGGCATCATTGTACCGTTCCTCTGCCCTGGTCCGGGGATTCCTCACTGGGGTCAGTAGCCACGACAGGTTGGGGTAACCAGAGTCACCAATTAGCCACACACGGTGTCTCTGTAGCTGTTCCATCACATAAGGGATGCTGCTATTTCGCATGATGTACGCGTCATGCACTGACCCAGGGAACTTGGCATTTACATGGGAGATGTACTGGTCAGCCAAACAGACCACCTGGACATTCATCGAATGATAACTTTTTCGGTTCCTGTACACCTGCTCACTTTCACTGGGGGGAACCAAAGCCACATGGGTCCCATCAATGGCACCAATGATGTTGGGGATATGTCCAAGGGCATAAAAATCACCCTTCACTGTAGCCAAATCGCCCACCTCAGGGAAAACAATGTAGCTCCGCATGTATTTCATCAGGGCAGACAACACTTTGGACAAAACCTTAGAAAACATAGGCTGAGACATCCCTGATGATATGGCCACTGTTGTTTGGAATGATCCACTTGCCAAAAAATTGAGTACTGACAGCACCTGCACCAGAGGGGGAATCCCTGTGGGTTGGCGAATGGGGGACATCAGGTCTGGCTCCATCTGGGCACACAGTTCCTGTATAGTGGCTCGGTCAAGTCTGTATGTCAGTATGACATGTCTTTCTTCCATTGTCGACAGGTCCACCAGCGGTCTGTACACGGGAACATTCCTCCATCTCCTCGCAAGTCCCAGCGGACGGTGCCTAGGAAGGACAACATGGAGCACCGAGTCAAGCAACCCACAGGTACGTAACCACAGCTTGCACAGAATACGATTCGCTATGCATTGAATGGCTTGTATGAGTGGCAATGCAACGCCTAGGCCTGTGTGACGCAGTAGAAATTAAGCCATGTGGGCCCTTGAAATGGCAGCTGCCTGACCTGTGAAGTGTGACAATGGGATGTGAGGTCAATGCGCTGGCGTGGCACACCGTGGCCGTAGGCGGTCGAAGACCGCGGCGCAAAGCAGCATTGGTTAACATTGAACCCTATGGGTCTCAGAAGCCAATGACGATGTGCGCCGGCGGTCGTGGTACGCACTGCCGCGGTACGCACCGCCGCGGGCGTGACCGCCATTTTCTATCTGCTTAATCACTCGAGACCTGATCATCCACAGGAGAGGACCTATACTGCAAGTGCTGCTGTGACCTCGGTCTGGAAGAGACAATGGCTGCTGCGACTGGGGAAAGGGCCCCTGCCTTCACATCTGAGGAATTGAAGAAACTTGTTGATGGGGTCCTCCCCCAGTATGCGCTACTCTACGGTCCTCCAGACCAACAGGTAAGTACACTGGGACCATGCTTTGTGGGCAATGCCTGGGTTGAGTGGGGTGAATGAACGATGGTGTGGAGGGGAGCGTATGAGGCATGCATCAAACGACAGATGAGAGCATGTGCCACATGGCAAGTGTGGGGATGGGGGGACACTCACATCGAGCATGCAGAAAATTCAGATATTGTATTTTCTCTCCCTGTACGTGTCACATAGGTCAGCGCCCATCAGAAAGTCGACATTTGCCGTGCCATCGCCAAGGACGTCGGGACCCTGGGCGTCCACAACAGACAGGGCACCCACTGCCGCAAGAGGTGGAAGGACATCCGCCGCGGGAGCAGAAAGACCGCGGAGGCTCTGCTGGGGATGGCCTCCCAACGTAGGAGGGGTGACACGCATCAATTGACCCCCCTGATGTCTCAGATCCTGGCGGTGGCCTACCCAGATTTGGATGGGCGCGTGAGGACATCACAGCAGACACAAGGGGGTGAGTACACTCTCATTCTGCTGACTATGCACGCAGTGGAGGTGTCTGGGTGGGGGAGGAGGGCTGTGGGTATCCCTAGGCCAGGGCGATTTCTGTAGGCTAGGCCCCTCCGTAAGGCATGGCCCTGTGCCCCCGCCCCCCACCTCTGTAGGGTGCCAAGTACAGCTATCCATGGCCCTGTGTCACCTATGTGTGCAGTTGTCGTCCATAGGCTTGTAGGCCATGTCCCACTGATTGAGTAGTGTACCCCAAGTGCGCGGCGTAGTGCAGGGGGCTTCTGTGTCTGTCCTCTCCGCCAACTGTGTTGCCAATGCATGCACTCAACATGTCTTTATTCTCCCCCCCCTTTTTTTGTCTGCTCTTCCTGTTCATGTGTGCATTAGCATCATCTGGCGGAAGAGAAGTGACATTGGAGCACGAGGGAGCTGCATCTCACATGGCCCCGGAGGGCCATGCAATTGACTCTGATTTGACCAGTGAGACGGAGGGCGAGGGGGGCTCCACAACGGGGACACGTGGAGACATCAGCGACACCGACACGTCCTCGGAAGGGAGCTCCCTTGTGGTGGCGGCAACATCCGTGCCCACCGCAACAACAGGTACAGCCGCCACCCAGCGCACCAGCTCCGCCCTCCCAGCAGCCCCTCAGCATTCGCCCCGTGCCCGCTCACACACCAAGGCGGGCATCTCCTTCGCCCCAGGCACCTCAGGCCCTGCCCCAGTTACCCCTGCTGCCCTCAGTGAGGAGGTCATCGACCTCCTCCGGACGCTCATTGTTGGGGAGTCTACCCTTTTGAATGCCATCCAGGGGGTGGAAAGGGAGGTGCATCGGAGCAATGCATACCTGGAGGGCATTCATTCGGGTCAGGCTGCCCATCAGCGATCGTTCAACGCTCTGGCCTCAGCACTGACGGCAGCCATTGTGCCTGTCTCCTGCCTCCCTCCTCCAACTCCCTCCACCCAGTCAAACTCCCCTGTTCCTCTGCCTATCCCAGACACACCTACAGACCAGCCTGCACACACCTCAACACCCAAGGTCAGCTCATCCAAACATAAGCACCACACATCACAGAAGCATTCACACAAGCAACATCCACATGCAGACATGCCAACAGCCACTGCCTCCTCTGTGTCCCCCTCCTCCTCGTCTCCCTCCTCCCTCCCTGTGACGTCCCAACTCACACTTGCATGCACCACTTCATCAGCCACTACGACCATCACCAGCACACCCACCAGAACACTCCGCACACGTGCAGTAACCACCCCCACTGCCATTTACAAGTCCCCTGTGTCCTCTCCCAGTGTGTCTGTCACCCCCTCTTCCAAACCACACAAACGCAGGCAGCCACCCACCCAACAGCCATCCACCTCACAACAGCCTCCGTCACAAGCACCTGCACCCATAGACAGCACACTTGACTCTCCTACAACCACATCCTCTTTCTCCACTCCCATACCCACTGCACCTACCCTTCCCATTGCTCCCAAAAAGTTTTTCCTCTCCAAAATTTACCTCTTTCCATCACCTGACCCACCCCCTCCATCTCGTAAAAGTCCAATCTGCACCTCAGCCACCACAACCCCTGGACCTACAAGGACCATAGTCCAGGGATATTGGAGTCCCCCACCTTCGAGGGCAGCCACATTGGCCAGCAGCAAAGGGACAGCCAGCCCACCCCCTGGGAAAAAAACAAAAAAAGCCAAGGGCCGGCGTGAGAAAACAGAGACGGCAGCCTCCACAGGCACCACCCTGGCACCGTCAGGGAGTGGGGTGCCACCTGGCACATCTCCAAAGGGAGGCAAGGGCCATAGAGGATCAGGCAAGGATGGCAAGGGCAGCACAGCCGACAAGTCCGGCAGCAGGCGAGCTGCCCAGGAGGGCCCCACCAGCCCCATTCCGGGGGTGAAGGAGGACACCCACGGGCACGGGCCACCAGCACAGGAGGGCCCAGCAAGCGAGAAGTCGGATGGCGAGTGAACACCATCTATTGGCCGGATCTGGTGCCCTGGAGACACATGTGAAGCACCACTGAACAGGGCCCTTCAAGACAAGCACCGCTGAACAGCGCACCGCCGTGTCAAGAACCGCTGAACAGGGCCCTTCAAGACAGGCACCGCTGAACAGGGCCCTTCAAGACAAGCACCGCTGAACAGGGCACCGCCGT
The DNA here is from genome assembly GCF_031143425.1 of Pleurodeles waltl. Taxonomy (NCBI): domain Eukaryota; kingdom Metazoa; phylum Chordata; class Amphibia; order Caudata; family Salamandridae; genus Pleurodeles; species Pleurodeles waltl. The sequence continues at coordinate 206,702,687 of NC_090446.1, forward strand.
GTCAAGAACCGCTGAACAGGGCCCTTCAAGACAAGCACCGCTGAACAGGGCACCGCCGTGTCAAGAACCGCTGAACAGGGCCCTTCAAGACAGGCACCGCTGAACAGGGCACCGCCGTGTCAAGAACCGCTGAACAGGGCCCTTCAAGACAAGCACCGCTGAACATGGCACCGCCGTGTCAAGAACCGCTGAACAGGGCCCTTCAAGACAGGCATCGCGGAACAGGGCACCGCCGTGTCAAGAACCGCTGAACAGGGCCCTTCAAGACAGGCACCGCTGAACAGGGCCCTTCAAGACAAGCACCGCTGAACAGGGCACCGCCGTGTCAAGAACCACTGAACAGGGCCCTTCAAGACAAGCACCGCTGAACAGGGCACCGCCGTGTCAAGAACCGCTAAACAGGGCCCTTCAAGACAGGCACCGCTGAACAGGGCACCGCCGTGTCAAGAACCGCTGAACAGGGCCCTTCAAGACAAGCACCGCTGAACAGGGCACCGCCGTGTCAAGAACCGCTGTACAGGGCCCTTCAAGACAGGCACCGCTGAACAGGGCACAGCCGTGTCAAGAACCGCTGAACAGGGCCCTTCAAGACAGGCACCGCTGAACAGGGCACCGCCGTCTCTGCACCGCTCCGCTTGGCCCTTCATCTCAAGCACCGCTCCGCTGGGCCCTTCATCTCAAGCACCGCTCTGCTGGGCACCGCCGTCTCTGCACCGCTCCGCTTGGCCCTTCATCTCAAGCACCGCTCCGCTGGGCCCTTCATCTCAAGCACCGCTGACACATTGGCAGAAGGGGCAGGCCCGGATCAGTGTCGGACAGGGCTGCACAATACACTCTGGGCACCAAGAGTCCTCCAGTACCGCTGGAGTCTGTCATCCACTTGTGAGACTGTGGCTTTGCACTCCCCAGGATGGCACAGTGGGCAACCCACCCACTGTAGAGACTTGAGAGACTGTGGCTTTGCACTCCCCAGGATGGCACAGTGGGCAAGCCACCCACTGTAGAGACTTGAGAGACTGTGGCTTTGCACTCCCCAGGATGGCACAGTGGGCAACCCACCCACTGTAGAGACTTCAGAGACTGTGGCTTTGCACTTCCAGGATGGCACAGTGGGAAACCCACCCACTGTAGAGACTTGAGAGACTGTGGCTTTGCACTCCCCAGGATTGAACATTGGCCGTGGAGGCCCCTCGTGGATCTGGCGTCGTGGACTCATGTGGCTGAGGTGGCCCCCCTTCCCTTCCCCCAGAGGTGCCTGTAGTTTTCCTATCTGATGCCCCTGCACCGCTCCGCTGGGCCCTTCATCTCAAGCACCACTCCGCTGGGGCCTTCATCTCAAGCACCGCTCCGCTTGGCCCTTCATCTCAAGCACCGCTCCGCTGGGCCCTTCATCTCAAGCACCGCTCCGCTGGGCACCGCCGTCTCTGCACCGCTCCGCTTGGCCCTTCATCTCAAGTACCGCTCCGCTGGGCCCTTCATCTCAAGCACCGCTCCGCTGGGCACCGCCGTCTCTGCAACGCTCCGCTTGGCCCTTCATCTCAAGCACCGCTCCGCTGGGCCCTTCATCTCAAGCACCGCTCCGCTGGGGCCTTCATCTCAAGCACCGCTCCGCTGGGCCCTTCATCTCAAGCACCGCTCCGCTTGGCCCTTCATCTCAAGTACCGCTCCGCTGGGCCCTTCATCTCAAGCACCACTCCGCTGGGCACCGCCGTCTCTGCACCGCTCCGCTTGGCCCTTCATCTCAAGCACCGCTCCGCTGGGCCCTTCATCTCAAGCACCGCTGACACATTGGCAGAAGGGGCAGGCCCGGATCAGTGTCGGACAGGGCTGCACAATACACTCTGGGCACCAAGAGTCCTCCAGTACCGCTGGAGTCTGTCATCCACTTGTGAGACTGTGGCTTTGCACTCCCCAGGATGGCACAGTGGGCAACCCACCCACTGTAGAGACTTGAGAGACTGTGGCTTTGCACTCCCCAGGATGGCACAGTGGGCAAGCCACCCACTGTAGAGACTTGAGAGACTGTGGCTTTGCACTCCCCAGGATGGCACAGTGGGCAACCCACCCACTGTAGAGACTTCAGAGACTGTGGCTTTGCACTCCCAGGATGGCACAGTGGGAAACCCACCCACTGTAGAGACTTGAGAGACTGTGGCTTTGCACTCCCCAGGATTGAACATTGGCCGTGGAGGCCCCTCGTGGATCTGGCGTCGTGGACTCATGTGGCTGAGGTGGCCCCCCTTCCCTTCCCCCAGAGGTGCCTGTAGTTTTCCTATCTGATGCCCCTGCAGTGTTCTCTCCAATGGATTCGGGTCTCATGTGTGGGCTTTGCCCTTGTGTAGAGGACCATTGGCCCACGTACAATGACAGAAAGCCAATTCTGACGGGACAATATACATATGTGTTATGGGATGTTCGTCTTACTTATTTACTTTGCCTTACAATATATTTGTATTACAATTACTTATTATTTTGTCTTTGCATTCTTCTGGGGGGTTTGGGGGGTGTCACTCTGAGTTGTTGCTCTGCATTGGTGTGTAGGTAGTTGGGGGGGGGGGTGTCGCGTATGTGTGTGCCCGTAATCTTTTCTCCTCCCCCTTCCCGTGTGTCGTAGGTGCAGTACTCACCGTTGTGTTCTGCGCCGGCGTTCGTGCTCCTGGTAGAGGAGCAGGTAGACAATATCTGGTAGGATGTGTAGTTCTGGTTCCATGCTGTCCAGATTCCTCGTGGAGTGTGTAGAGGTGAGCGTTTTCCCGTTCGTAGTCTGTTTCCGCCGTGTTTTTATCGGCGGGGCTCCCGCCCCGGAAAAGGTGGCGGATTGGTGAGTTGTGATAGGGTGGGCGGTACATTGTCTTCCGCCTGTCTGTTGGTGGTGACCGCCGCGCTGCTTGCCTGTCCCGCCGTGGCGGTCAGAGTGTTAAAGTGGCGGGCTGTGTTGGCGGTTCCCGCCAGGGTCGGAATTCCATTTTTTGGGCCACCTGCCTGTTTGCGGGTTGGCCGCCGCTTTAACACCGACCGCCAGGGTTGGAATGACCCCCTATGTAAAGCGAACAGGCATGGTAACCATTGCAAGAAGGACAGGGTGATCTTGCCACGCCGAAGCAATACATAATCAGAATACTGCCACTGCAACAAACATGAATAAACATCATCTTCCTGGGACCAGCTCATTATGAACTCCCAAGAGAATTAACTGTGTGTTAAGTATTATATCACATCCCAGAATTTTCCCCAGAAGAGTGCTGATTTCTTTCTTGAGCAGGCAGAGTTCTGGGCAGGTGGAGAACATATGAATAAAGTTTGCTTCCTGAGACTGGCATCAAGGGCAGCTAGTACCCACCGTACACCTCAATTTGACTATTCTTGCAAGAATATTGTATAAGTTACAAAGGGGGTTATTCTAACTTTGGAGGAGTGTTAATCCGTCCCAAAAGTGACGGTAAAGTCACGGATATACCACCAGCCGTATTACGAGTTCCATAGGATATAATGGACTCGTAATACGGCTGGTGGTAAATCCGTCACTTTTGGGACGGATTAACACCTCCTCCAAAGTTAGAATAACCCCCAAATTGTCTTATAATGCTGGTCTTGATGAGAGGCTGAGCGTAAAATAGTTTGACCCTATTCAAGAAACTCGAGAAAGGAACAACTATATAACTCAAATTTCTCTTGCCACTTCCCTGTCTGCATCTCAAGATCCTCAAGAGATAAGGCAGTCAAATTATTGTAAATTTGGCTGATTGAGCAATCTGCCCGATCCACCAACGTCTCCATCACCACAGAGGCAGCAAAACCACTGCCCCCATTTCTTATTAAGGAAAGTATGGATTTGAAGAAATTTGAAGAAATCCTTATGTCTAATACTGAAATTCTCCCACAATTCCTCAAAAGTAATGATACAGTTGCAATCTTTTAAGTCTCCCAACCTCCGTAGTCCCTGATTGTCCCAAGCTTGCACACAAGCATAATTAAATATTTCAGGGAGAGTAGGGTTTCGATAGAAATAAGCAAAATGATTCAGCCTCCCCAGCCCTGGTTCTTTATGAAGCGGTGTCTAGATCATGCCAGTGACCTGAAGGGTCTTGAACCAAACTTTCTTAACATAACTGGGTTCAATTTGCCTCAGAAAACAACCTTGTGCTTCATTTCCAATCAAGAGGGAGTGAATCAAGGGTACTGCTCCACCAGTCCATCTATTCTCCTTCCTCCTCCAAGGAGAAAGTAGGAGTATTGCACTGCAGCTGCCCAATAATCTAATTGAAAATTCGGGATTGCGCAGCCACCCCTCTCCCTTGCAATGACATAAATCTCAGGGGTCTCCTGGGCTTAGCTTAAGACCAGGCAAACCTTGAGGTTAATTCATCAAATTATTGAACCAGTGGGGCCTCACATTCAAGAGGAATGGCCGGGAAAAAATAAAAACTTTAGGGAGAAAAAGCATCTTAATTTTATTACAATGACTGATAATGGTCAAACATAGATTATCAAGACACCTGAGTTAAATTTTCTCCTTCCTAATAACCAGGGTTAAATTATTATTTACGATTGAGTCAATATTAGCACTGATAGAGACCCACCTTTTCAGCTACACGGTTGTCCACAAACTGTGTATTGCTGTTTATAGCCACCTAGGTTTTCCCACAATTTAGTAGGTACCCTGAGAATTCCCCAAACATGAGCGCTTACTGCTCTTTCTCATTTAGTGCCCGCCCCGGCCTTGGGGTAACAACAGCCACATCGTCACATTCTGGGTCCCAACCATGATGGTACATGGGTTTGATAGAGCAATTGCTCTCACGCTTCCAAAGCAATAGATTGATGTAAAGGGCTAAAAGGGGAGGAGAGCAAGGACAACCCTGTCTCATGCCCCGTCGGATCTGGATCTGACATGGAAAGCCGTCAAACATCCGCAGCATTGTTGTAGGTTTTGAATAGACTGCCAGTACTGCCTGAATAAAGTCCAGTCCAATTCCTGACTAGCCCATCACAGGTAGCTCCAGGAGGCCCTATTGAATGCTTTTTCAGCATCCAACAATATCAAAGCCATAGGGTCCCCTGAGGCTGCAGTGGTATCTAGAAGTGTAATTACTCTACAAATGTGATTGGTGGTCACTCTTCCAGGAATTAACCCATGTTGCCATGGCGAGAAAATCTTGCAAATAATTTATCTAAGCCTTGAGGCCAGCAGCTTGTAGTAATGTTTTGAACCACTATTTATAAGAGTTATGGGTCCATAAGACCCAGGGCCATATTTATACTTTTTGACGCAAAACTGCGCTATCGCAGTTTTGCGTAAAAAAAAATAGCGACGGCTAACGCCATTCTGAAGCGCCATGCGGGCGCCGTATTTATTGAATGGCGTTAGCCGGCACTAGCAGACCGGCGCTGCCTGGTGTGCGTGGAAAAAAACCACGTACACCAGGCAGCGCCGGCGTTGGGGAAAATGGCGTTAGGGCGTCTTAAAATGGGGCAAGTCAGGTAGAGGCAAAAAAATCGCCTCCACCCGATTTGCGCCATTTTTAACGACGCCCAGACGCCATTTACATGACTCCTGTCTTAGTAAAGACAGGAGTCATGCCCCCTTGCCCAATGGCCATGCCCAGGGGACTTATGTCCCCTGGGCATGGTCATTGGGCATTGTGGCATGTAGGGGGGCACAAATCAGGCCCCCCTATGCCAATTTTTTTATTTTTTTAAATAAAAAATTATACTTACCTGAACTTACCTGAATGTCCATGGGATGGGTCCCTCCATCCTTGGGTGTCCTCCTGGGGTGGGCAAGGGTGGCAGGGGGGGTCCCTGGGGGCATGGGAGGGCAACTGTGGGCTCATTTTGAGCCCACAGGTCCCTTAACGCCTGCCCTGACCCAGGCGTTAAAAAGAGGCGCAAATGCGGGGTTTTTTGCCCCGCCCACTCCCGGGTGTGATTTTTGCCCGGGAGTATAAATACGACGCATTTGCGTCGCAGTCATTTTTTTAGACGGGAACGCCTACCTTGCATCTCATTAACGCAAGGAAGGCGTTCACGCAATAAAATGACGCTCATTCCTCATACTTTGGCGCTAGACGCGTCTAACGCCAAAGTATAAATATGGCGTTGGTTTTGCGCCGAATTTGCGTCGAAAAAAACGACGCAAATTCGGCGCAAACGGAGTATAAATATGCCCCCCAGTTTCTTGGGGGTGGGGGGTTTAAGAAGAAACACTATATTGGCCAAATCACATGATGCTGGGACAAATTGTTTCTTTTGCATCCCCAGGAAAAGATCAGTAAGGTTAGGGCCAATTATATTTGAAAACGTTTTATAAAATTCAAGCTTAATTAGGTCATGACCGGCTGCTTTCCCAGGGGACAGATTGCTGAGAGCTGTTGAAATTTCTTTCCCAGCTATAGGGGCATCCAGAAATGCCTGATCCTCTTTTGCTAATTTATTTACTGGTAATTGTTCTAAATGTTGTTTAATCTTGTCCATCACCTCTTGAATCTCATCTCTGTATAGCCTCTCATAATAAGACCTCAACACCTTCCAAATTTCATCAACGGGATGTTACCAAATTACCATGGTAATGTTGAATTTCAGTTATACTATTTTGGCTCTGTTTCTGACTTGCGCGCATTTCCAGAAGGTGGCCAACCTACTCGCTATATTCATGACAATCTTGTCTCCAGACAAGACTTTTTTCTGCCGTTTTTTATGCTTTAATGTCACTAAAAGCAGTCCTCACCAGGGCCACCTTCTGTTGTGCATCCACTGATACCACCCCCTACCCCCAGCTACAGCAGATACTAATTGAGCATCCACCTCTGACAGATTCTATATAGTCCCATCAGCATTTAGGATTGTTCTTTTGCTGGTTAGAGTTGAAGTTTAGGGTCTCACCTTTGACTCTGGCCTTGAAGGCATCCCACACTATCTCAGTGGGGGTACTCCCCTTATTCTATTGAAAATATTATTGTTTCCAGTCAACCCCATGTGTGAGATGTATTCATGATCTTTCAATAAGCCTCTCTCAAAGGACCAATTATAATAGTCTTTTTCTGTCTGGCGTTCTACCTGGATTTCTAGAACTAACAGATTATGATCCAAAATAATCTGAGGAAAATTTTCAATTGTACACCTCTGGATCAAGTGGTGTGAGATCAAAAGTAGTCAAGATGCAGGTGTTTTCTGTGCTGAGCCGAGAAGTGAGTGTAGCCAGGGTCCAGAGCCTTTAGCTTGCACCAGGCACTGGCAAGACCATGATACCACCCAAAGTGAAGTAAGGACCTGAATACCTTAGGTTTCCTACCGCTAAAGACCAAGGTCCCCACTTCGAGAAGGCCCCCAGTCAAACTGATATTTAAATATCCACACATTATGATTGGGGTAGTTCATAAAACCAGCTCCATACTCAATGAACCAAACAGAGCAGTATTGTCTAATATAGAACCATATACTGAACAGAGAGTAAAGGGGCTACCCCCTTTCTGATAAGCTACCCAAGCCCCACGGCCAAATTTATTGGCCGAGCAGTGGATGAAACATCCTGGATTTTTGCATGTTAATATCGCCACCCGTAGTGCAGTGAGATCTACAGGCTATTAAAGTGAATCCCAAGTTCTCTAATAATTTCTTTCTTGGGCCACCCAAATGAGTCTCCTGCAAATACAAAATATGAGCATGTAAAATTTTAAGATCAATGGCAACCTTCCACCTTTTGGCACTATCATTGAGCCCACAAATACTTACTGGGGCTATTCGAAGTCGGGTCATGCTACGTTTTAAGAAAAGCCATCCCTAGATGGACAAGATAGCAGACTGGCTGCCCCAGTAACCTGTGAATTTTAGAAGAAAAGTAGTTGCCGGAGTGTCTGATATCCACCCTGTGTACCCTATCTTCGCCTCCCCTTGTGTTAATGCCCAACTGCCCCATCCCCACTCCGCCCCTGACAATCCCCCTATTTCCCTTCCCCCAACACCCTCTCATCTACTCCCCACCCCCACCTCCACCCACCAACGTGAAGCAGTCAGTGAGCGATGAGTCTGAAGAACACCCTCTCTAGGCCACTTTCCATCCACCCTCCGACACAGAAACCATCTCTCATGTACAAAAATGGGACGACAAAAACATCCGTAATTAAGTATACTTTAATAGTGTATGCATCCTCCATCCTTCAAACCTCAACCAACCTGCACCAAGTCTAAAACCCCAAATGTAAGCCCCAGATTCATCCCACTAACATCATAAACTAAGATAAAGAGACAATGGGGCACATCAAGACCCCAGTGGTAAAAACAGCCTACGGCCGCATTGAGGGCTGCCAAAAGATTGTTGCCACGGCAACCAGCTGTCCGCCCTATTCTGACCACAGCCAGATTTCCGCCAGAAGGATGGTGGAAATCCAGCTGTGACCATGCTGGCGAATGGCGGTGAGGTGGCGCTGCTGCAGCAGCAGCTCCACGCCAGTAGACCACCGCGGACCGCATCATGACACGTGATACGGCCTGACGAGTTCTGCTGGTGGATGCTGCTGCTGCTGGCAGCAGAGCCCCATCCCGTCTCCTGCTGTAGGACCCCCTGACAACAAGTAAGTCGAGCGTTCCGACAGGGGAGGGGGGTGTTGTGTGTGTGGTGTCTGTTTATGTCTGTGCGTGCGTGTATGCGGGTGTGTGTTGCATGTTGTATGTGTATGCATGTATGGATGTTTGAGTGCGTGTATGTTGTGTGAATGCATGTGTGCTTGTATGTATGTAAGTGTGTGGATGTGTGTGTGAATGGAAGTATGCATGCGTGGATGAATGTGGGAATGAGTGTGTGTATGCGTGTGTTTGTGTGTGATTGAAGGTGCGTGTATGTAGTGGGGGGGTCCGGAGAGGAAAGAGGGGGTGGGAGGGAAATCTGGGGAGGGGGGTCAGGGAAGACCCCTATCAGTGACAGGGAAGGGATTCCCTGTCAATGATAGTGCCTACCGCCATGGTTTTCATGGCGGTAAGGTTGCCACGAAAACCATGGCGGTAGGCGGGCAAGTGCTCCAGCCCGGCGGTCAGTACCACTCTAGCCAATCCGCCAATGTCTTAATATGGAGAAAAGTACCGCCAGACTGTTGGCAGTACTTTTCTCCATATTAACGCCATCCGCCGGGGTCATAATGACCTCCAATATGTCCAAATATCTGAGGAGAGCAGGAAAAAAGACCCATGCCCGTCTCAATCGGTAGGTTTAGGTCAGATCACTACCCACCCCTCAGCGGCTGTTGCTACAACTGACACCATCAGCCTACCTTTATTTCATTCAAGTATTCTTTTGCCTTCATTTCCGAAGTGAAAAAGCAGATTTTGCCATGGACATTAACTCTTAAACAAGCAGGACTGAGCAAAGCTGCTCCCCCCCCAGCTTCCTAAAAAGGCTTTATAAGGTGCTGCAGTCTCAATCTTCTCTCCACCATCACATGGCAGACGTCCAGTCTCACGAAAAAGGGTTGACTATTAAATGATCTCCGTGCATCTGGTCAAGACTTCTCATAGACCACCTGTCGAAGTAGATACTTCCCAAAATAAATTAATACAGGCCTGGGCCTGCTAGCCGCTATATCATCATGTCCTGACCCTTGTTTTTTCTGTACCAATGATAAGCAATGGACCCTTTGAATCTCTATATCCCAGTTCCAAGGGGAAAGTTCAGGAAAGGCCACCCTGAGCAACGAGATCATGAAGGACCTTATATCACCGCCCTTGGCCCCTTCAGCAATCCCCAGAACTCTTAGTTTATTTCTCCTTAGGCGGTTCTTAAAATCCTCCATTTCCACATAACATCCACAAGCTGTTTATCATGTGCTTCCGTTTGTCCTTTTGACACACCCAGATCCGATTCTAAGGCTGTTGTGTGATCTTCCACTATAGAGATTCTCTCATCTATCTCAGAACAAGTTTTGCGGATTTTCCAGATTGCCCCCTGTAATTTGTTTGTGGCCAGCTGGGCCCAGCGAACTTCACTGCGCAATTCCTCCTTGTGCTGCTTAATTGTCTTGGGATATAAGGCTCAAAGAGGGTTCTTCCCGAGCTACTCTCATTCCTTGGGCTGGATGAACACCCTTCGATGGGGGAGCAGTTGAATGCTGCCTCAGGTCCTTTATGTAAGCTTGTTGTGTATCAGAGTAATCCCACTTCAGGGTCCTGAGGAGTCTGCAACATCTTTTTCCTGCTACTACCACTGGTCAAACTTTTGTGCTTCTTTGCTCACCTTCCCCCAGGTTCACTGATCCCTGTTGGGGGCTCAAGATTCGCTATTGGATCTGCTCAAGCATAACTCCTTCATGCCGGAGGAATGAGAATCCTCAAGAAAGCTCAAAGTAGAGGAATCTGAGCCATCCGTGAGGGAAAACAATTTGTCCCCAGGGTCTAGCAATGACTCCAGGACTTTTCACTCTCCAGCCCCTTTAATCCCCAGGGTAGGTTTTAAAAGTATAGCTCCACTTTTGACAGATTTTGGGTAGTTAATATTCTGAGTGGCAGTCACCCTACTCTCTCTTGAGATCATTAATGGCTGCTAAGTTAGTTGGGTTAGTACTTTGTTTTGTTGCAATCCCAGCTCCACAGGGCTAGACCCCTCCTGTGTTTGCAGGGCCTGACCAATCATTTCAGGGGCCCCATTTCCCTCTCTGCCACCAAAGCACCAGCAGAACCTCCCCCATCTTGAATATTAGTCACATTATCCTTCAAGACAGCAGTTTGTAGGAGGACCAAGAATCTGTCCCTAAAGATTTTTCAGCAAATGAAGAGTAATCATTTTGTGTGTCTCACCTGCAGTGCTGTGCGGATCTGTGTTTGTGGCTGCTATCATTCCTGCTTTCTGTGAGTCGACTAGCTTGCCCAGTTCACCCAAAGTGCAGTCCTTGGCCAAATACTCTATTCCCTTGACAGAACCATCAACATGTTCCAGGTGCTCCTGCACTGGAGCAGGTAAGGGGTGGTGAAAAACCCAACAATGGAGGAGTCTCTGGACTTCCCCTACGTATGAGGTTGAGTTTGAGGTTTCCTGTTCTCAGTCCCCCCATGGCTCCCCTGACTTCTCCCATAACTTTCAGCTCTCTCCTGCAAGTACTGTTTGAAGCTCCCTTCCCAGGAGCAGAAGCAGCCATGCTGTCTGCCTTCTGCCGGTGTTGACAACCTGGTCGCTCCTCAGGGTGAGTCACTCTGGCTCCCTTGGGGGGCATCCTCTTTTTGGTGGCACCATTCAGGCAATGTCGGATCACTTGCAATCTCCTCAGTCTCTCAGATTGAGAGTCTGGGATGGGGAGGCTGCCCACGATCATCCTTGTGAACAAAAGTATCCATTAAAACAAGCCACTCTCGTCATGGCTGAGGGCAGCCACGAAACACTAAGTCAGCACCAGCAGCAATCTCAGCGCATACCGCAGCCTGGGATGATGGGGATGACGTCCACGTTCAGCTAGACCATGATAGCTGTGTCTGGAGCTAGCGAGGGGCGGTTTGCAAAGACAGCTACCCGGCCGCCATCTTTTTTCCTGCACCTACCATACATTTTTTTATTCAAGTGTAATTTTTTCATATCCAGTAATGTATTACATCATATAACAAATATCCAACAACAAATTAACTTTATGTATATTAAAAATGATTTACAAATCTTAATTTAAATTTAAAAAATGATCCTACTATCAAAATATATATACATAATATATAAAGAGATATATTAAGAGCCAAAAACAATAAACAATATGAACACAAAATTACCTTTAAAAAATATTGTAAACTAATATTAAAATCAACAAAAACATGTTTTTACAGTTTTTAACAATTGTAAAATAGATACAATATAAACTTAAACATATTTTTAATTTAATTTAATACAAAAATGAATATATGTATATCTTTTTAAATCTCTTGAACATTCTCTCTGTAAACCCTACAACCTCCTACTAACAACTCTAATATAAAATTACATTCCCTTAAAAATATTAATCTTTTAAATAGAAAAAATAGTTAAAATATTCTACTAAATTATAAAGTACTAAGACATAAAAAGGACAGTACAAATAAAATTTCACTAAAACAAGCACAAACATTGAAAAAACTAAATTACAATAATGTTTTTAACAATATTAAAATCTACACTTACAAATTCTATTCATACCTGAGATATTATTTTCAACATCACCATATTATTGCGATGATATTCTGCTTTCACAATATTAAAAGCTGGATATGGTGCCCAAACAACGCAGCCCATGTATAGATGGATTTATTGTTATTTATCACATTGGAAAACTGTTGTCTGTTGTCCTTCAACGATAATTATTAATCACCCATAAAGGCTCATTGAGAAAATGGGAACCCCCTATTCAGTACTAGTGTGAGCTGGTGGAGATGCTTTGAAAGCTACATTGCATGATGTTTTTCATTACTACTTTCCCTGTTTCTCAACTGCATATTTTTTCCCTTACCTTCTCTCTTGACTTCTTTCTTTCTTGTGCTTGTCTTTCTTTCCAGGGGAAGAGATGACACCAAGTAATGGCAGTCACAAGTCCAAGGTCCAATCATATTTGATGCAAGCGGATTAGCGGGTTCCAGAAGTTATCATAAGTTGACTGGCCTGGGACCTGATAGGATGTGCTTGGCATTTTAGGGATTTGTAAAGTCTGCCTGGAGGCTAAAGTTGGAAAATATTCACCTGTTTGCCTTCTCTCTCTAGCTTTCTTAGTCTTTTCCTTCTCTACCTTAACCATTTTAACTGGTAGTGCATTAAGTTTGTTGGTTTGGGATGTTTTAATTACTTAGGGGGTCATTCCAACCCTGGTGGTCGGTGTTAAAGCGGCGGCCAACAGGCAGGCGGTAAAAAAAATGGAATTCTGACCCTGGCGGGAACCGCCATCGGAGACCGCCACTTTAACACTCCGACTGCCACGGCGGGACAAACAAACAGCGCGGCGGTCACCGCCAACAGACAGGCGGGAGCCAATGTACCGCCCACCCTATCACAACCCACCAATCCGCCACCTTTTCTGGGGCGGTAGCCCCGCCGATAAAAACACGGCAGAAACAGACATTACGAACAGAAAACGCTCACCTCTACACACTCCACGAGGAATCTGGACAGCATGGAACCCGAACTACACATCCTACCAGCTATTGTCTTCCTGCTCCTCTACCAGGAGCATGAACGCCGGCGCAGAAGACAACGGTGAGTGCTGCACCTACGACACAGGGGAGGGGGGAGGCAAAAAATTACGGGCACACACATACGCGACACACCCACCCTCACCCTCACCCACAACTACATACGCATCAATGCATAGCAACAACTCAGAGTGACACCCCACAAACCCCCCGGAAGAATGCAAAAACAAAATAAAATGTTCATGAATTTTGAAGTATATTGAACGGCTAAGTAAAAAAATATATCCAACATCCATAACTATATATACAAATGTAAATTGTCCTATGCAAATTGGGTATCAGCCATTGTTCGTGGGCCAATGGGCCTAAACACATGGGCAAAGCCCACACACGATACCCGAATCCATTGGAGAGAACACTGCAGGGGCATCAGATAGCAAAACTACAGGCACCTCAGGGGGAAGGGAAGGGGGGGGCACCTCAGCCAGATGAGTCCACGACACCAGATCCACGAGGGGCCTCCATGCCCACTGTTCAATCCTGGGGAGTGCAAAGCCACAGTCTCACAAGTCCAGACAGTGGGTGGATTGCCCACTGTGCCATCCTGGGGAGTGCAAAGCCACAGTCTCACAAGTCCAGACAGTGGGTGGATTGCCCACTGTGCCATCCTGGGGAGTGCAAAGCCACAGTCTCACAAGTCTCTACAGTGGGTGGATTGCCCACTGTGCCATCCTGGGGAGTGCAAAGCCACAGTCAATCAAGTGGATTACAGACTCCACTGGTTCTGGAGGAGGCATGGTGCCCAGGGTGCTTCGTGCAGCCCTGCCCGACACAGATCCGGCCCTGCCCCTTCTGCCAATGGGCCAGCGGTGCATGAGACTGCGGTGCCCTGTCCAGCTGTGCTTGACTTGAAGGGTGCAGCGGAGTGGTGCAGAGACGGCTGTGCCCAGCGGAGCGGCGCTTGACTTGAAGGGCCCAGCGGAGTGGTGCTTGACTTGAAGGGCCCAGCGGAGCGGTGCTTGACTTGAAGGGCCCAGCGGAGCGGTGCAGAGACGGCGGTGCCCAGCGGAGCGGTGCTTGACTTGAAGGGCCCAGCGGAGCACTGCTTGACCTGAAGGGCCCAGCGGAGCGGTGCAGAGACGGCGGTGCCCAGCGGAGCGGTGCTTGACTTTTAGGGCCCAGCGGAGCAGTGCTTGACTTGAAGGGCCCAGCGGAGCGGTGCAGAGACGGCGGGGCCCAGCGGAGCGGTGCTTGACTTGAAGGGCCCAGCGGAGCGGTGCAGAGACGGCGGGCCCCAGCGGAGCGGTGCTTGACTTGAAGGGCCCAGCGGAGCGGTGCTTGACTTGAAGGGCCCAGCGGAGAGGTGCTTGTCTTGAAGGGCCCTGTTCAGCGGTTCTTGAGACGGCGGTGCCCTGTTCAGCGGTGCTTGTCTTGAAGGGCCCTGTTCAGCGGTTCTTGAGACGGCGGTGCCCTGTTCAGCGGTGCTTGTCTTGAAGGGCCCTGTTCAGCGGTTCTTGAGACGGCGGTGCCCTGTTCAGCGGTGCTTGACATGTGTCTCCAGAGCACCAGATCCGGCCATGACATGGATCTCACTCGCCACCCGACATGTGGCTGCCGTGCCCTTCGTGCACATCTGGCTTCTCGCTTGCGGGGCCCTCCTGTGCTGCCGTCCCGGGCCCGTGGGTGTCCTCCTTCACCCCTGGGATGGGGCTGGTGGGGCCCTCCTGGGCAGCTCGCCTGCTGCCGGACTTGTTGGGCGTGCTGCCCTTGCCACCCTTCCCTGCTCCTCTGTGGCCCTTTCCTCCCTTTGTCGGTGTGCCAGGTGGCACCCCACTTCCTGACGGTGCCAGGGTAGTGCCCTTGGAGCCTGCTGTCTCTGGCCTCTCGCGCCGGGCACTGGCTTTTTTGGCTTTCTTTCCAGGGGGTGGGCTGGCTGTATCTTTACTGCTAGCCGAAGTAGCTGGCCTTGAAGGTGTTGGACTCCAAAATCCTTGGACTATTGTCTTTGTTGGTCCAGGTTTTGTTGTGGCTGAGGTGCTGGTTGGAGTCTTATGAGATGGAGGGGGTGGGTCAGGTGATGGAAAGAGGTTAAGTTTGGACAGGAAAAACTTTTTGGGAGCAGTGGGAATGGTAGGTGTAGTGGGTATGGGAGGGGAGGAAGAGGATGTGGTTGTAGGTGAGTCAAGTCTGGTGTCTTTGGGTGCAGGTGCTTGTGCTGGAGGCTGTCGTGAGGTGGATGGCTGTTGGGTGGGTGGCTGCCTGCGTTTGTGTGGTTTGGAAGAGGGGGTGACAGACACACTGGGAGAGGACACAGGGGACGTGTAAATGGTAGTGGGGGTGGTGACTGCAAGTGTGCGGAGTGTTCTGGTGGGTGTGCTGGTGATGGACGTAGTGGCTGATGATTTTGTGCATGCAAGTGTGAGTGGAGACGTCACAAGGAGGGAGGAGGGAGACGAGGAGGAGGGGGACACAGAGGAGGCAGTAGCTGTTGGCATGTCTGCATGTGGCTGTTGCTTGGGTGAATGCTTGTGTGATGTGTGGTGCTTATGTCTGGATGAGCTTCCCTTGGGTGTTGAGGTGTGTGCAGGCTGGTCTGTAGGTGTGTCTGGGATAGGCAGAGGTACAGGGGAGTGGGACTGGGTTTGAGGAAGTTGGAGGAGGGAGGCAGGAGACAGGGACAATGGCTGCCGTCAGTGCTGAGGCCAGAGCGTTGAACGATCGCTGATGGGCAGCCTGACCCGAATGAATGCCCTCCAGGTATGCATTACTCCTGTGCACCTCCCATTCTACACCCTGGATGGCATTCAAAAGGGTAGACTGCCCAACAATGAGCGTCCTCAGGAGGTCAATGACCTCCTCACTGAGGGCAGCAGGGGTAACTGGGGCAGGGCCTGAGGTGCCTGGGACGAAGGAGATGCCCACCTTCCTGGGTGAACGGGCACGGTGCGAAGGCTGAGGGGCTGCTGGGAGGGCGGAGCTGGTGCGCTGTACCTGTTATTGCGGCGGGCAAGGATGTTGCCGCCACCACAAGGGAGCTCCCTTCCAAGGACGTGTCTGTGTCGCTGGTGTCACCACGTGTCCCCGCTGTGGAGCTCCCCTCGCCCTCCGTCTCACTGGTGAACTCCGAGTCGGTTGCATGGCCCTCCATGGCCATGTGAGATGCAGCTCCCTCGTGCTCCAATGCCACTTCTCCTCCGCCTGATGATGCTAATGCACACACGAACAGGAAGACCACCAAAAAAAGGGGGGGGGAGAAATAAAGACATGTTGAGTGCATGCATTGGCGACACAGTTGGCGGAGAGGACAGACACAGAAGCCCCCTGCACTACGCCGCGCACTTGGGGTACACTACTCAATCCGTGGGACATGGCCTACAAGCCTATGGACAACAAATCCACACATAGGTGACACAGGGCCATGATTAGCTGTACTAGGCAACCTACAGAGGTGGGGGGTGGGGGCACAGGGCCATGCCTTACGGAGGGACATAGCCTACGGAAATCGCCCTGGCCTAGGGTTAGCCACAGCCCTCCTCCCCCACCCAGACACCTCCACTGCGCGCAAAGTCAGCAGAATGTATTTGTACTCACCCCCTTGTGTCTGCTGTGATGTCCTCACGCGCCCAGAACCCCATAAACTGTTCCTCCTGCAGTACCTGGATCTCCTGGAACCTGGCCAGGACCGTCACCATCGTCTCCTGGGAGTGGTGGTATGCTCCCATGATGGAGGATAGGGCCTCGTGGAGAGTGGGTTCCCTTGGCCTGTCCTCCCCCTGTCGCACAGTAGCCCTCCCAGTTGCCCTGTTTCCCTGGGCCTCTGTCCCCTGGACCGTGTGCCCACTACCACTGCCCCCAGGTCCCTGTTGTTGTTGGGGTGATGGGTTAACCTGGGTGCCCTGTAGTGGTGGACACACCGCTGATTGACGGGTCCTGGAGACAGAGGCATGGGCCCGCTGGGTGGGTGCTGTGCTGGTGTTCCCAGAGGGGGGTAGGTCTGCTGTGGCCTGTGGCTGTCTGAGGGGAACCAACTGTCCCGAGGTCCCCGATGGGCCGGGCTGGTCATCTGGGTCCAGGGAGACAGAGCTGCTGTCATCACTGTGGGCCTCTTCTGGGGGTGGAATGGACATTTCTGGACCCTCCTGGGCGGTGTCGTGGCGTTCGGGTCCTGCAGGGGTATAAGAGTATGGTTATTGCTTCTGTGTGTGCCATAGCGTGCAATGGGTGGGTGCCCGTGTACCCCAGTGCTGGCATTCCCTTGTGGGGGCTGTTGTGATGGTGGTTTGGGGGGGGATGGGTATGTGCAGTGGGCATGCTTAGGTGAGGGGTGTCCATGGTTTGTTGTCGCATGCAGGGCTTGGTGTTGGGATGGGTGGGTTGTGATGGTGAGACATTAGCAAGGAGGATGTGTGATGGGGGCGGGGGGGGAGGGTGGGGGTATGATTTGGCATGCCGGTGGGTGGGGGGGATGAAGTAGTTGAGATTCGACTTACCAGAGTCCATTCCTCCGCCTACTCCTGCGAGGCCCTCAGGATGCAGGATCGCCAAGACCTGTTCCTCCCATGTTGTGAATTCTGGGGGTTGAGGCGGGGGTCCGCCGCCAGTCTTCTGCACCGCGATGTTGTGTCTGGATACCATGGAACGCACCTTCCCCCGTAGGTCGTTCCACCGCTTCCTGATGTCGTCCCGATTTCGTGGATGCTGTCCCACAGCGTTGATCCTGTCCACTATTCTTTGCCATAGCTCCATCTTCCTGGCAATGGTGGTGTGCTGCACCTGTGCCCCGAAGAGCTGGGGCTCTACCCGAACTATTTCCTCCACCATGACCCTGAGTTCAGCGTCTGAACACCTGGGGTGTCTTTGGGGTGCCATGGGGTGGTGTGGATGAGGTGTGGGGTGGCGTTTGTGGTGATGAGTGTGGTGAGTTTGGTGGTGTGTGGTGTTTTGTGCGTGGATGTTGTGTGAGTGATGATGGTGTGTGCCTGTGGATGCTAGTATTGTTGATAGTGGTGTCTCTCTCTGTGCTTCTTTCTCAATTTTTGTCGTAGGGGTTTGTGGGTGATGTGGGTGTGTGTTTTATATTGTGTTGGGTGTGTGGGAGTGGTGTTAGTATGTGTATCAGGTGTGTGTGTTTCAAAATGACCAATGTGGCAGTGTTTTGGAGCTGTGTGTGTATTTTGACCGCGGCGGTGTGTACCGCCAATGGAATACCGCGGGTGAAAGACCGCAGCGTGGATTCATGGGTCGGAATGGAATGGGCGTATTTCTGTTGGCGTGACGGTGGAGGTTTGGTCATCGCCAGTTTCTCGCTGGCCGTTGGTGTGGCGGACTTTTGTGGATGTCGGGTTTTTGGCGGTTTGCCTGTTGCGGGTCAGAATGAACGTGGCGGTTTCCCGCGGCCGCGGCGGTGTTATGGCGGTCTTCTGACCGGCAGTAAGCGCCTTTTACCGCCGAGGTCAGAATGACCCCCTTAGTGTATCCATCAATTCTTTCCACACATAAAAAGTAACAGAGGCACATTTCTGTTATTTTATACCACCCATAGCTTTCCGTTAGCTCTTTTTAACTACACAGAACAACTGCATGCTCTTGAATTTGTCTATCTTGAACATGCAATTAATGTCTCAACAGTAATAATCCTGGACACATTCAGGTAGAACATACGTACGTGGATGCTGTAGTCTTCTGCACTCTCACAAGGTCAACTGCAAAAATCAACAAACACACTTTGTAGAAACATTCCAGCAGGGTTATAATTTCCCCCCCTTTGGGGCCTGGTTATGACCTTGGCGGATTGAATACTCGGTCACAAATGTGATGGATATCCCGTCCGCCATATCACAAGTTCCATTAGATCCTATAGCACTTGTAAAATGGCAGGTGGGATAACTGTTACTTAAGTGATGGAGTAGCCCATCCACCAAGGTTGTAATCAGACCCCAAGTTGATATCTCATACATGGAGCATGATTCTTCTTTTTCTGCAGGCTTTTATGATTCACTGTTAATGAGACAGTAAATAGGATGCTTT
Organism: Pleurodeles waltl; assembly: GCF_031143425.1. Taxonomy (NCBI): domain Eukaryota; kingdom Metazoa; phylum Chordata; class Amphibia; order Caudata; family Salamandridae; genus Pleurodeles; species Pleurodeles waltl. Next base: position 206,721,833 of record NC_090446.1, read on the forward strand.
TCAAAAGCCTTTTCTTAACTTTTTGAGTGCCAAAAACCTTTCAGTCATAAAAGGGCCTTTGCGACCCATTCCAAATTGCAAATACAAGGGACATCACCCTTCTATCTGCGAGTCATCATGGGATGTACCAATGGGATGCATTTCTGGGAGGACAGATTCCTCTATTAGAATCGTATTGACTGGTCTTGGGTGGTTAGGGGGAGCACACACAATTCCTGACTGCCCTCTTAATGTCTTCATACCATATATTTTTTTAGTGATGTCAGTCCCCCAAAAAGGAACTTTCAGGAGTATTACAAAAGGGGCTTAGGCTGCTCTCACATTTTGGTAGCATAGAGTACAAATTTTTAATGAGTAAAAGAAAAAAGTACCAGAAAAAAGTCCTCTCCACACAACTGTGCTTACTTTGTTTATTTATCTATCTGTCTGAGCTAGTGGCTGTATGGCTACCTGCGCTTGAACTTTCTGGGGAACACTCACAGCATTATAATGCTATTAAAATGCCTTAGATGACTAGATCCCTTACAAGTGTTTTACTCTGGCAGCTGCACAGATGGAAGAGGGGCAGTCATAAGTTATGTATTGCAGTCCCTAGACCCTCCCCTTCTATCATTAACCTTAAGCTTCAGAGTGCAATTTTGTGTTTGAGAGCAGTATGGGGTTTTCAGGGGTACACTAATCTATTTGGATTTGTAGATGTGGCTTTCCAGTGCAACTGTCATCTGATTTTATGTGATCAACAAAAAAAGAGCTTTCGGAGTAGTACTGAAGCAGGGCCTTAGGCACCACCCACATGTTAGGTCTCTTGATCTGCTGATTGTGAAATGCTATGATAAAGGCACTAATACTGAGATATTTATTATGAAAAGCATATGTAAAAAACCAATAAGCAATTAAGTTTGGATAGTTATTACTCTATAGTAAAGCCTACTGATAGGTGGTACATATTCTCAAATGGCCATAGTAAGCAAGAGTCTTGGGCCCATATTTATACTTTTTTAGCGCCGGATTTGCATCATTTTTTGACTCAAAATCAGCGCAAACCTACAAAATACAATTGTATTTTGTAGGTTTGCGCTGATTTTGTGTAAAAAAATGAAGCAAATGCGGTGCAAAAAAATGTATAAATATGGGCCTTGGTTTTTTAAAAAACTGAGATGATTTGTGTTAGGCCCAGTTGAGGGAGGTTTTATATGTTTTGCAAATATGTTATAGGCCTGATTGTCTAATGTTATTATTGTTGGTGAACTACATGAACAAGCTGTGGGGATAGAAGCGATACACTACAATAATCCTTCCTAGACTTTGTTAGGAGAGATATGGACACATTTATGTAGAAATCTCCCAGTCAAGCAAGTACCAAATAGAAGGGCACATACCTGTGCTTTTTCCAGCCATGGTGCACAATGTGCTGCCTAGCGCCAAGGCGCCAATGCGGGCATTCTTGCACCATGGTATAAGGGTGGCTGCGTTGTAAGCAGGATTGTTTTTGTGCGGGAAGGGGCACCTTCCTACACAAAAACAATTCCCTGAGGCAGCTTCATCTTTCTATGTGTGCTGCGGAATGAAGAAAAAATATTTCTCCTTGTTACACCTAACCTGGGGAGGCATAGCAGTTTTGGCGCATTCCCAGGTCCACCACTTATAGTAAAGCTGGGAATATGTCAACATCCATGGGTGATGTGTGGGAAAACCCTTGCACCCGTGTATGGAACATTTCTCTGAGGCAGAGTAAGGGAATGAAGCAATTTGTGCTATGCTGCTATACTCTGGATTTATCAAGCCACTGAGGGCCATGCAAGGTGGCTTTGAGTGGCTTGATAAATCACATTTAGGGACATATTTATGAATATGTGATGTAGCACATCAAGCCGCCTTGCTACACTGGGTGACAGGGAAATGGCAGAAATGTGCCATATTTAATATAAGACAGTGCATTCCTGCCTTTTGCCAGCACTGGTGGAAAATGTTCTGCCTAGTGCCAATGCAGGCATTCTTGCACCATGGTGCAAGGGTGTCTGTGTTCTAAGGATGATTGCTTTTACACAGGAAGGGGAACCTTCCTGCACAAAAACAATCCCCTGAGGCATTTTCCTCTTTCTATGTGTGCTGCAGAGTGAAGTACACATAGAACAAACATTGAGGAGAAATAAACACATTTCTCCTCGTTACGCCTCACCTGGTGAGGCGTAGCAGTTTCGTTGCATTCCGACCTCTTTCATTTATGGTAAGCCTGGGAATGCATCAAAATCAATGAGTGTTGCATAAGAACACCCACGCACCACCCATGAAACACCTCCCTGGGGCAGAGTAACACAAAAATCTTTGCTGCATTGCGTTACTCTGAATATATCAAGCCACTCAGGGCCATGCAAGGTGGACGTGAGTGGCTTGATAAATGGCATTTAGGGGAACATTTATGACTATGTTATGCAGCACAGCAAGCAACATTGCTGTGAAGCGCAGCATGACGGGGAAAGGGCAGGAATGTGCCATATTTAATATTATACAGTGCTTTTCTGTCTTTTCCCAGCACTGGCACACATTGTATTTCTAGTGCTAATGCAGGCACTCTTTCACCATGGTGCAAAGGTGCCTGCATTGTAAGCTTGATTGTTTTTATAAAGGAAGAAGAACCTTCCTAGACAAAAACAATCTCTTGAGGCATTTTCCTCTTTCTATGTATGCTGCATTCTGCAGCACACATAGAGGAAAAAAACACAGAAAAATAAACATATTTCTCCTTGTTATGCCGCACTTGTCAAGGCATAACAGTTTTTGTGAATTCCAAGGTCTATCACATTCTAAATCAGGGAATAAGTCATATTCCATGGGTATTGTGTGGCGAAATAGGTGTTAAAAAGGGCCATCTGGTCCAAAAAGAGGGAAATGGTGGACAGCTTCTGGGCAAAGCTCATTTGGGATATAAAGCACCACAATGTAAATGCCTTTTGGTGATCTGCAAGAGCCCAGATTTATTCTTGCTTTGCGCTGAATTAGCATAATTTGTTTTACGCCAATTCAGTGCAAACTTAACTATATATTTATATTTTGACGCTAGGCCTGTCTAGCGTCAAACTATTGGCGTTAACGTCCTTTTTTGGATGTGTGAAACCACCTTGCGTCAATGAGATGCAAGGTAGGCGTTGCCCGTCCATAAAATGACTCTAAGCCCCTAGCGCCATATTTATCCACCCGGGCAAAAATGACACACAGGTGGGAGGCGGACATAAAAATTTACGTTAACTCCGATTTGCGTCAAATTTTAATGCCTGGGTGAGACCAGGCGTTAAACTGAGGCACACACACCACTACTTAAGGAAAACACACAGAAGCAACATTACCAACTCACAGGACAAGATGGAAGTGCTACTGCTCCAGCTTGGGAGACGACACTGAGGACAGTAACAACAGCAACAACCACCACCACAAGGAATCCCACAAAGGCAATGCAGAAGGCAGGAGAGGATATTCCGAAACAGGACATCCCTCCTTTGCCTCAGGGAACAAGACATTAGAAGGACATACAAACTCAACTGGCAAGCCATACTACACCTGCTGCACCACATTGAGCCACAGATCACAGCCAGCCTGCAGATCCCACATAATATACCATCTGTGACAAAGCTGCTAGCTGTCCTGCACATGCTGACAAATGGCTCATTTCAAACAACGGGTGCCCTGGTTGCTGGAGTGTCACAGCTGTCATTCTCGGTGTTCCTGCCAAAGGCGTTAGATACAATTATCTGTCTGACACCCTGCCACCTGAGCTTCCCCAACACCCAGAAAATGCAGCAGGAGATAAAACAGGGGTTCCACCAATTTGATGGCTTCCCGGATGTGCTCGGTGCAATTGACTGCACCCATGTCCGACTTGTTCCACCTGCAGCAACAGAGCATTTATACCGGAATCTCAAACACACGCATTCCATAAATGTGCAGGCCATAGTGGACCACCGGGGACTATTCACAAACATTTTGGCCAAGTATCCTGTGAGTGTCCATGACGCCTACAAATGCAGGCACAGCAGGATCAACAAATACTTCCAGGATGGACAATATGGAAATGACCTACTCATGAGTAATTCAACAAACCTAGCAATTTACATACAACACACCAACCCTGTAGGACACACAAGACATACACCGTTCCAAAAACACATGGCCAGTGCAACACAGATGTGCAGGTAACAACACATATGCACCATGTTGCAGTACAGCACAATCAGTGCACACCATAAACACATGTATGTAACACACCTACAACTTGACCGACACACCACGTGAAGGACAGGTGCAGATATGTACCCTTTGCAAACAGAAGATGTACACAAACTACTGAAAGTGCCCACAGGTTGCCTACTACATACACTTCACACACACAGTACACCAAACAAAAAATAGCATAGCAATGTCAATGGCATACAGCATGCTCATGTAACGTAAGTCACACATAGGCACAGGTCCCTAAATCATGTTGTGCAAGTCTCTGCCAGAACACATATCAAATGTCAGACAACTGGTGGCAATTCCAACTACATCTCATTAACACATACCTGTCTTACCAGTAGTGTGCATATACATCTGCCTGATGCATTGGGTCACAGACATAGGAATACAACATTAATGGCCATCACATACCATGTGCCAGATTTGTGAGAAGTGGCACCACACCAACTATAGTGCCACTGTAGTGTGGTTAGTTTTACGTATCCTTTGCGCATTAGCTTCAGGCTTTAGGCCTTTGTGCACTTTGCCCTGGATGTATATTATTCATTTGCTTGAAGCTTAGAGCCTCTGTGCACTTTGCTCTAAATGCTTTTTATTAGGCTTCGTACTGTTATTTTTCAGATAGCCAGCTCTACGGTTTTGTTTTTTATTCATATCACACTGTTTAGCCTACTTCAGCACTGGAATTCTCCATAACACATTCTGTGCTTCAGTCAAGGATACAGTCTGGTACATTGCCGATAGACGTGGTAGGAGTTTAGACTTGGCATTCCTGCGTAGGGACATTTTGTGATCACGCTGACATGTTAGTTATAAAATCACTTCCTTGTCCCAATACACGCAGGAGGGAGATTCCGATCAGGGAACCACAACTAGACGCTGACTGCCTCGTTGCAGATGCTGAACCAAGATCACAGGCCTTTGCTCAGGTATGAGGGCTGATGTCTCCCCAGTGATTCAGAAAGGCAAGCTAAAAGCTTAACATGCTGTGCTCGAAATAGACCAAGCAGAGTGAGATTAGAAACTATTAGACACGATGATAGCATTGTTCTTATGTTTTACTCTCCTGGTGACTATTTCAATCCTACTGTGTTGTATGGTTCTGGTTATTGCGGCTCACGCCTTAATATCTAAAATGCAGTCGTTTTATTAAAACAATATATATAAAACTCATACTGCCTTTGTCATTTGTATATGAGATCATACTGTAAATGAGAGAGTTAGTTTGGATCTGAGTAACCACGACTTCCCTGAGAAGTTCCAAAGATGTCATGCACTCGGCTGCCCAATCATCTCTTCCCTGTGGGAGAAATGAGGCACTGCTAGTTAGCCGGAGAAAAAAACGGATTTAGGGTGACAGTGTTCCTTACACGTGGGTCAGACTCAGTCCCCCACACTGTTATCGATCCTGCCGCCTAGAAATCCAGTAGTCTCATTTAGGATAATGAGAGCCCCCGCGACACCACCTCACATACACCACTTACTGAACCACAACGCCATCATGTCTGTACCGTAAACAATAAATGGCCCACCATGGGGCAGAGTCTCTGTTAGATAGTGCAGGTCATGGATGCCATAGAGGGACCCTGTAGGAGTATTTAGGACATCACTGACCTTACATGCACTGTGCTAAGGGACACATTTGCTAAATAGCTGAGATCCATTCCATAGCCTGCACTGTGCATGTGTGGACAGTGTAAATGCTGATTCATGTTTTGGAAGATAGGAGAGACACTGGTAGTGATGTTGATCATCCTTAAACAATAGGATACACACCCTTAGACACCTGATGGCTGGCACAAACATCAACTGCCACTCAGGATCACTAAGGGACCTATTTAAGAGCCCCAGTGCCATTGTCATGGCCTGCACTGTATGTACAAGTTTGCGGATGACAACTCTTATGTGACTTGAAGCCACATTGTAAATCGGCCACCCTCCCACGCAGCACTTAGCGTGGAAGGGGCTTGCAATGTTTGTAGCTGCAGGTCTGTCACCACAAGATACATAGCATTATGATGCCGACTCAGATGTAGGTGTCACCTCAGAGCCAATATCAAACACCACCCCAGAGGTGCCGTTTGCAGGTTGCAATAAGGAAATAGACTGGAATTTGACCTCATATGAATGTGCCACCTATGCATGCTGCATACTGCTGCACACAAAGAAAGAGCCGTTTGTCCACCAAAAATGTATATGTATAGGAAGGTGTCCCTTCCTGCATAGATGCGTCCACCTCCAGAGGGCATCTAGCCAAGCACCCTGGTGCGAGGTTGGTAGTCTTGGTGCACGGCTGCATATTAGGCACCAGCGCAGGGGACAATAAAGGTTTTCATAGTAACATGTCACACATGGTGCATTCCTGCATAATGAAAATGTTGCAGCACAGTGCTGCCAATGTGGAGCTGTGTTGTGCATTGTCACTTACTCATTAAAATGGGCCTTAGTGTTGCACTTCATCTGTACGACACATGTCAAAATGGCTGGGATGTCCAGGCTCTGTAGGGCTACCAAGTTGTCACCACATCTGACCCCATTGTGTTGTGAGGATATGTCATGTTCCCTCTAGTGACAGCACACTGATGCAAAGTGCACTACACAACATTCCAAAATATATGTACCAAGTCCTTCAGTCAATACCCAAGATTGTCATGTTCAACAACTCAGTGCTAAGAAAACTTTGCACAAGGCCAGGAACTCACACCATACCACAAACACGTATGAGTCACAACCAACTCAAAATAACAACTGCCATGCTACATAACAAACCTGTGGCAAGCCTAAACAACTTACACCTTTATCTTTTGCAGGGGACCAGGGGATCAGGGGATCAAGGTTATGGCATACTGCTGTGAATGATGGCCCCATTTGTAAACCCAAGCACAGCAGCAGAGCGTGCATACAATGAGGGACACCATAAGACACACAATATTGTGGAAAGGACATTTGGCATTCTGAAAACAAGATTCATGTACCTGGACCTCACAGGAGGCAGCCTCCTATATACCCCACACATTGTGTGCAAAATCATCCTGACATGTGCTATCCTGCACAACATATGTGTGTGGATGAACGTTCCTATGTATGACCAGGTAGATGACCTGCCTGAGGAGGAGGATGGTGGTGACTATATGGAGGGGAAACAGCACAGCACAGCTGCTGGGGTACACCGGAGACAGCACATAGTTGACAACTTTTACTCTTAAGAACCACTGACTTCACCTTGTCAATTTTGTAAATAGACACTTCACTAATTCAACCAATCCTGCTTTTGTCTCTTCAAATCTCTACTACATATAGCATAGGAATGTGAGTCAAACTTCGGGGATCCTGTTACAAATAGGAATCGGACAAGTACTGATGCGACATCATATGCGATGTGTAAGATTGTACTGCCACCATCACACACATCACTAACAGCCTCATCACTGGTAGGAAACAACTGAAGGACACAATCTATGGACCACAACATATTTTGTACATCCACGTTGCCAACTTGGTAATCAATAGGTCATCAGACACAACTTCATCATGTCCAAATAGGATGTATGCAAGGGGCCACACATGAGGTAGTGGATGTCAAAAAATATAAATTAAGTCATATTGGAACTGAACACTGTCACAACTTAGTGTGAGAGTTGCAATGATAGCATGGAACATGTGACAAGGAGGGGACATCATTGGTAACTATGGTCATCATGATTTGCCATGTATAACAACCAATGGTAGAAGTTGGGGTGCATAGAATATCCATGGTAATCTGTCCTGTCACTGCCATGGGGTACAGTCCTGACACAGGGTGCACATGACCTCACACCTTGCATAGACATGCCTGTGGAATTCACATCAGCATGGATGAGACCATATGCAGCTAGGGCTGCAAGTCCACCACACAAAACCAACAACCATTGGTAATTGCAATGAGTTTTTATCAAAGTTTTGTGATCAAAACCTATTCTGGGTGGAATGTAGGCAGAGTGTGTCATACACACTATGTACCAAAGATGTATAAATTACAAACAAATATTCAGGCTTCACACAAGTCTCCATAAACTAAAAATCTACATACGGAGACAATTGTTGGGCAATATTCCCTAGGTAGCAATGGTTCACCCCTCATCAACAATGCCTGACCAGTGCATGTAGCTTTAAATATTATGCTCTGTATGACAACATCACAGACAAAAACACAATACACAATCACAAATCAGAACTATTGCATTGGACTGAAAGCCAAACATATGTGGATACACTGTTGTCACACATGCATATATATGTACAACGTGCAACAATTTGCATGCTGTTGACTCTGTAACACACGCATTGGTGGAACAGACCAATCACACCCTTATCACATTGTTGCATGGACTACCACATGTGGCCATACCCAATATGCCACACTGCAGCACAGCCCATGTCATATGTATGTTGATTAAGGGTGAATCTTAGGACAATGCAAAAATCATGCAATCAGGAATTGAGTAAAAAATATGACATAAATGTGTCTAAAACATCTGCAAAAGCAAAGGAAATGACACATGGGACCTTAGCGTGAATTCCACCTTTGCACGCCTCTCAATTCTGCCTTCAGTGAAATCTATGCATAACTGTCATGCGTCAATATAAACGACACATGTGCATTGTGCGTTTAAAACCACCTACACAAATGCGTCAAATAAATACACGCATAACTGAAAAGCATGACGCACGGAGACAGGAAGTGGTGTAATAGGAAATCCTGTCTACAAGCATGGTACAGTGGGTGTAGTTTCTCTTTCTCTTTACAGTCTGTGCCTTTCTGACTGTGTGGTTGTGTTTTGGAGCTGGTGATTGTGTCTTGGTTGTGTTTTGAAGATAGTTACGCATTTGGGATAGTTGGGATTAGTTAGTGGGGTTCAGTTTCCATTTATTTGTATTTTGGGGTCACCTTTATCCATATACGACATGTCTGGTAGGGGGAGGTTGACAAGGATGTCAGGGCATGAGCTAGGTGGATTTGTGTAGCTGGTGTCCCAATACCTGCTTATGATGCTAGAAATGGGTGTCCAGGTCATCCAGGGATACCGGACGTGGCCAGGTGGTTCCGGTGGAGCAAGGTGCTCCACCACCTGGAGAAAGTGTACAGGAGTGGCAGGAATGAGCACTAGCTCAAGCATTGCTGTGCAGATCTGGTAGCCAGGGAGCAGGATCTGCTCGATCATCTTGTTGTTGAGATCGGTGGACCTGTTGGTGAGTCTCTGATTGGCATACTATTTACTGTTCACTGCTCTTGAATGACAATTGAGCAGATGAGTTGGAGTGCTGCATGCAATTCTTGTGGACAGGTTGTATGCAACCAGAATGAAATGTACCTGTGACAGTCTAGGCCTGGAGTTCACATGTCCAACCATAATACCAAACCAGGTCAAATGTCTGGTGAGTCCTGCACAACCATCATGAAGGCACACATTTCAGAGGCTATGGCGAGACCTGTACCCCGGCATAGTGTCATGTATGAAATGCCAAGGCTCCGCCAGCCTACCATATTTTACCTGGATTGTGTCAACTAAGTTGGGCAATGCAGGTATAGAGCAACTTTGTAATCATTTCACACACATGACCCCTGCCCCTGCCAATATGTTAGCAAACGGGGTTTACCCGCCTTAGGGGGCAGTGTATATGGGGCATTTGATGCCATTAGACAACTTTGCCACATCAGTCATGGATTAATCCATGCATGATCATTGCAGACTTAGAATTGATCTGCATGTCTATCACAAAGCGCCTCTGGGTGCCTTGCAGGACAAGCTTGAGTACTTGAGTCAAATGTCTTGCAAAGCGACAGGTTAGTGTCATTTCTTTTACACAACTCCCCCTTATGCCATGTTGTTCCGTCTTCTACAGATGACCCACATATGGTTGTTGCAGGGTGTAGTACTACATGAGGATCTGGCCCAGTGTTAGTGTTCAGATGTGTGGCTCTAACTCACATGAGTGTCTGTGTCATTGTGTGATCGTAGTGGTGTGTCTTTTGCACTGTTTTCCACTAGGATAACTAGCTCACTCCTCTCAACTAGTTCACACTGAAATTTGTTGTCCACTCGCAGTGACTGTGATATCAGACTAAGCATGGTTTTCCATTCATGTCTTACAGGTGGACCTGTCCCCTACACGATTGGCGAAGTGGCGTGATTTGAGGACCAAGATTTATCCAGTAAGTGTGATAATGTGTGTCCTGTGAAGTAATCCAGGGTTTGGTGTGAGTGAGTCATGCGTGCTGAATACAATGCCAGATGTGATAATCTGTCCAATGATCAGATATCAAAGTATATTTGATGCTAATATTATAGCCCATTTAAAGGATCCCCATGCACCGCCAGAGGGTTACATCTTGTGAGGCTCGTGGTGCACAATGGCCAGCATCGTGTACACAAGGTGATGACAAGCCACATGTAGGGCCTTATGTGACTAAGAATGACAGAGTGCAACGCTGTGAGAATATTGGTAGTGGCACACTCCATCATTCTCACAACACAGGGATGCACCATATTGATCCCAATTTGGTGCATCCCTGTATTGTCATGAAGATGGATGTCTGGGCTGGCATTTGTCCCCCCAGCATGGCTCTCTGTCTTTTGCACTCCATGTATGTAACTCTTATGTGGATTGCAATTGGCTTACATGCAGGTCAAGGCCAAGCGTGTGCTGACATGGAAATGGGTGTGTAAGGAATAGTAGTGGCAGATCAGGTATTGATGGGTGTCTATACCTGGACACATGAATGTAGATTTGACAGATCTGTGGATAGCAGCTACCTTGTTGTCAGCCCTCCTAACATATGGTCCACTCCTTAATTCCATGCATGAGTGGGCATGCCTTGGTGGATGACCAGGACAGTTGAGATGATGGATTGCTTGGACATCCCCCCTTAGGCTCAGGGGGAGAGGAATGCCAAATTTGTAGGTAGATGTGATGCTCACAGTGTAGGTGACAGGCATATTGATCAGGCTTGAATGTGGGCCTATCAGCTCTGACCCCTTATTGTTACCAACAGCATCCCATCCTCCCAATAACATGTCCAAGTTACTGGTGATATGTGGTTGTAAAAAGACACAGATGATGAGGAAGTTTGGGACTGATCTATGTAAAGTTTGCACTGCCTTTACATTGTTCTTTATTATGCAAAAGCGATGCACACTTCCATATGTTTAGTTCATTTTCTAATTTTGCGTCGCTTTATTGTCAATAAAATGATGCTGAGGCAGTGTTGTTGTTACATTTATCAGGGCCATTGTCTTTTCTGGAATGTGAGTTGGAGTGCATGTGTAATTAGATGTAGCAGTGTAAGCTACTAATCTGTACAGGCTCCACACAATGCTGACACTGATGGTTGCCTGTCTCCATTTAAAAGCTGCTAACATGATCAATGATGAGCTGCAGGCGTTTCAAAAGAGGGCAGTGAGGTACCACCATATCCTGCCAGTGGAATCTGTGTTCCGAAAAATGGCTCGCCGCTACCATGCAGAGAGGGCAACGGGGGAATGGCGGGCATTCCCACAATGGGACCCCACAGTGGCGGAGACGGCACAGAAGACACCCAGCTCCTCAGCAGTGTAGGGTGACACAGCTGGCACCACACCCACAACCACGGCTGCAACAGCTTCAATGTCAGTGCAACAGTCCACACCACCTGTTGCCATGGACATGCAATTTCTGGAGGATCTGCAGAGGGACATTTCCCTGGTCCTAAAATGTTTGGACATTTTGGAGAAGGAGGTGGCCGCCAACACCAAAAGGCTCAAATTCATCAAGAAGAAACTCAAGAAGGTCAAACTATGAGTCAACTCTGAACTGCTGCCTCTAAGTTCTGTCCCCTCCCTTCTGATTTTAATTTGTGTTTTATTGTGGGGTTTAGGGAGTTAGTGTTAGGTTAGTGTAGATATGTAGTTTAGATAGGATAAGTGGATTTGGGGGGTGAGTTATTTACTTATTATGGTTTACCGCCGACCTCCACGGATCTAAGCAGACCTGCCAGAGACTCGAAAAGAAGTGGCGCCAAGATCAGACACTGGACAACCACACAGCCTTCAAAAACGCCATCCGCAGACACCATCAACTCATCCGAACTGCCTTCAAAGACCGAATCAACAACAATGCAGACAGCCACAGGGAGCTTTTCAACATTTTGAAGGAACTCTCCAACCCCAGCTTCAACGCCAAAGACATCCCGCCATCTCAAGACCTCTGCGACTCTCTAACCTCCTACTTCCACCGCAAGATCGCAGCAATCCACGACAGCTTCAGCACTCAGAACCCCCCCGCGACTACTACCAACACCACAGACTCACCACTGACCAGCCTCCTGCTCTCCTGGACCCCCATCGACAACGACACCATCAAAATCATGAACACCATCCACTCTGGCTCACCATCCAACCCCTGCCCTCACCACATCCTCAACAAAGCAAGCTCTGTCATCGCACCCCAACTCCGGAAGATCATCAACAGCTCCTTTGAGTCCGCCACCTTCCTGGAGAGCTGGAAACACGCCAAGATCAACGCCCTCCTCAAAAAACCCAAGGTGGACTCAAAGGACCTCAAGAACTTCCAGCCTATCTCCCTGCTCCCCTTCTCAGCAAAAGTCATCGAGAAGGATGTCAACAGACAACTGACCCACCCTGGACCCTTCCCAATCCAGATTCCGCAGCAATCACAGTACCGAAACTGCCCTCATCGCCGCCACCGTTGATATCAGAACCATACTGGATAACAGTGAAACCGCGGCCCTCATCGTCCTGGATGTCTCAGCCGCGTTCAACACCATCTGCCACCACACCCTACTCACACGCCTCAGCAATGCAGAAATCCACGACAGAGCCCTGGACTGGGTCACCTTCTTTCTCACCAACAGAACCATGAGAGTCCGCCTGCCCCCATTCCAGTCCAAAGCCAACAAAATCATCTGCGGCGTACCCCAGGGTTCGTCCCTCAGCCCGACCCTCTTCAATGTCTACATGATCCTGCTCACTAACATCGTCTGATCTCACAACCTCAACATCATCTCATACGCCGACGACACCCAGCTGATCCTCTCCCTCACCAAGGACTCTGCCAAGACCAACCTCCACGAAGGAATGAAGGCCATCACCGAATGGATGTTGAACAGCTGACTCAAACTCAATTCCAACAAGACAGAAGTATTCATCTTCGGCTCCACCCCCTCCTTATGGGATGACTCCTGGTGGCCTGCCACTCTTGGATCTGCTGCGACTCCAACCGACCACAGACCCAAGCTAGGATTCATCCTGGACTCCTCATTATCCATGACCCAGCAAGTCAACGCCATCTCCTCCTCCTGCTTCAACACCCTCCACATGCTCCGAAAGATCTACAAATGGATCCCCACCGAAACTAGAAGAACAGTCACCCAAGCCCTTGCAAGCAGCAAACTGGACTATGGCAATGCCCTCTACGCAGGAACCAGGGTCAAACTCATGAAAAGGCTGCAACGCATCCAGAACACCTCTGTACGCCTCATCCTGGACATCCCCCGCCACTGCCACATCACAGACCATCTGAGAGACCTGTACTGGCTCCCTGTCAACAAGAGAATCACCTTCAAACTCCTCACCCACGCTCACAAAGCACTGCACAACACCGGACCAGAATACCTCAACAGACGTCTCTCTTTCTACACCCAACTTGGCAACTCCGCTCCGCTGACCTCGCCCTCGCAACCGTCCCACGCATCCGCAGAATTACAACCGGCAGCAGATCATTCTCACACCTCGCCGCCAAGACGTGGAACACTCTTCCCACCCACTTGCGTCAGACCAAAGACCTCCTTACCTTCAGGAGACTTCTCAAGACCTGGCTGTTCAAGCAGTAGCAGCACCTCCCCTCTCAGCGCCTTGAGTAGTGCGCTTTACAAATTCCTTGATTGATTGTTAATTGGTGGGTAGGTGGTTGTGGTCCTGTTTGGGTATCTATGTGTTTTCTATTCAAAGCTGTCAGTGTTGGGGTCCTGTGTAGGAATCTTGGGAACTGTGGCACACCTGACAACAGCCTATTTTTAAACACTATCCTGCAAAATTGACCAGGGACAATCACTAATGAGGTTAGGTACCTCTGTATCCCACTAATGTGTTCTACTGGTTCTCCCAGATGACAATATTGCCCTAGAACTGTTATACAGCCATTCCTGCCATATGTAGTAAGTGAAGCATACATGTGTTCTTCATTTTTGACATACTCAGTAAATTGCTTGTAGGGAATGAGACCAGCATTGACATTTGTCATGTTGGGACCTTGTGTGTAGGTATGTACCCCCATAGTCCAGCACTCTTGTACTGACACTCTGGGGGTTATTCTAACTTTGGAGGAGGTGTTAATCCGTCCCAAAAGTGACGGGAAAGTGACGGATTTACCACCGGCCGTATTACGAGTCCATTATATCCTATGGAACTCGTAATACGGCTGGTGGTATATCCGTCACTTTACCGTCACTTTTGGGACAGATTAACACTCCTCCAAAGTTAGAATAACCCCCCCTGTGACTAATGACATGGTTACACACATCACAATTACTAAGCGTAGTAGATGTATCACAATACAGAAAGACATGCTGTTTGTGGGGGAGGTGTTCATTTACAAGTGGCGTAGTGCTATATTTACAATGTCCAGGACAGTGACCCCATTTGTATAATCCATACAATCGTGACACAACACAAGTCCAGGGTTGAGGGACATGTCATGAGACATGCTTGGGTGAAGTGTCGTTAATTGCAGAGGAACGATAATTGCCAATTGGTAAGTGAGAGACAATGACAGTCCATAGCAGACAGGTCAACGGTGTGTAGGTGAAGAGTGCACATATCCAACTGTGCTAACACTGGCATGATCTCAAGCACAGGACAAAGGATAACACTGTCCATGTGGCATGGTCTGGTGCTACCAGGAACTCTTACGAGTGAAGATGATCTGTTCCACATCTTCATCCTCCGATGTGTGTGGTATCTCCCTGCCCTTGATGGTGGTAGTAGGGAGATAGAGGGGGCGGCACACACTTCAGTGGTTGGAGATGTGGAATCCCAATTCCTGGCAGCTGCGATCTGTGGAACAACATATAGCATCACTGCAGCAAGGAGGAGTTGCTGATTCTTCAGGTATAGCAGCAAAATCCCGTTGGTAGACAGCCATGTCTGCCGTGAGGGAGGCCAGTTCCCAGTGCACAGAGTCCATTTTGTTCTCAAGCACGCTGCTGCCAGTTTGGGAGGGTAGTTGTTGTGACCTCTCCCTTATGGCAGCAGCTGTGTCCCTCAGACACTGCTGGACTCCATGCAGTGGGGAGTGTGTGCCTCGTTTGGCTGCAGTATGTTCATTGGCTGTAACAAGGCACATGCGCATACCCTCTAGGCTGGCTGCCACAGTCTCCATCCCCACCCACACCTGCTTGGCCAGCTCCCACTGAACTCCTACCACTGTCCTCGCAAAGCTGGTCCCTGGGTCCTCAGAGCCCTCACCTGTGTCGGTGCTAGCAGGTCGTACTATTGGGGTGTTGGGTGGGGCTTCTTGGATGGCTGCTACATTATTTGTCCTCCTTGTGACTGAAAGTGATGTCTGGAGGGATAATAGGACTTCTTGGAGGGTCTCCTGGCTGATGGTTGTCAGCTGGTCATCCAGGTCATCAGGGTACTCCAGGACAAACAGATCAGCAGGAAAGCCATACCCCTCTGTAATGAGATGGTGTAAAATCAATCTTTCTGTGTTGTGGCAGTTGACATGATATTAGAGGCTCATTGTCATCTTACTTCCCAAACATTGTTCCTGTATATCATGGTTGCAGTCTATCAGCCCTTTGCCCCACCTGAGTGTCACATGAGGGGAAGCTCAGGTGGCGTAATTGGCTGCGTCATATTTACTAGGTGTGATGTATTTTCATTTTTGTGGCTTGACACCATCTTGTTATTGTCAACCCTTCCTATGCATCTATTTACAGTGGTCAAGCCACAGCAACACACATGGCAATATGCCTCTGTCCCAGTCCTACATGTTTCACATACACCTGGGTGGTAATGAAAACTTGCACCACCCCAGGTATGGCATTGCCAAGACACTATGCTGTTGTTTCCTTTGATATCTCCTGATGTTGGTGTATGTGTGCTACATTGCACAGCACACATGGACCTAGCAGATTTCCATTTCATCTTCTGTCTGTGCTGGAAGGTGCGCCTTCCTACACAACTATGATCTCCCCCTCAATGTAGCCTTCGTTGCACTATGATGCAAGAGATTCAGCATAGTGGCAGTGCAGCTAAGTTGACACAGTTACAGGGGTAGACCCATGGATGGCCAGCATGGCATCATTTGTTGCTGTGTACATCATTTTGTATGTTACAGTGCCTGAGGGTAAATTAGCTTATGGGCATAGCCAGTTAACTGGAGTTGCCCTTAGGTAAGGTCCTCCAGGTAGTTTAATGGTGATTTTGCAGACAGTCATACTGGTGCATACATGGACCCTTATTACAAGTCCGACAGTCCTATGACCACCTGACTTTCATTGTCTATATGACAACCCCAAACGGCGCAGGTGGTAGAGGCACATGTTGTCAATGGGGAATGCCCCATGGTCCAATGGCCAGGCACGGGCAGGTTGCCGGAAGCTTACAGACTGGCAATGTCACCTGTCATGTGACACCAGACCAGTATTTCGATCAGCACTACCCTCCAGGTATGTTCCCGCTTTTCCACCAGCCTTTGTATGGCGGTGAAGATCAGCGTCAAAATGCGTGGCTCCACACTACACCAGTTTAGTTACACTGGGCAGTAGAATGTTTCCTGTGATACAGGACCACCCTGCTATTTCCCCAGTGCCTGCCCAGATTAATTTTCCCTGCACCCAGAGTGGCATCCTTACTACATGATGGAGTAGTGGCTGCCTTATGGGGATGTGTTGTTTATGTGTGGGGTGTTGGTGCTTCCGGCACATGTCTGGGTACTGTTGGGAAAGGTTTCAATGTACTGTGTGCTGTGAGATGCAGCACACATATGTTTTGTCAATGAGACAAGGCTGTTGCAAGGTGTTTCTGCAAGGGACACCACCATGACGGAACCCCAGGAATGCCATTCTCTGATGTCTTGGTTGTGCTGGTAGTGTTTGTTTGACTATATTCAAGGGACATATGTACTTGTAGGTGTATATCCCTTGTGGTTAACATATGTCGAATTTGTGTATGTGTTGTGATGCATGGCACTACCAAGGTGTATGTACATATGTTGCTTACGTTTGAATGGGTGCAACTTGCTTCATGTGCAATGTGTCCCTCTGCACTCCTTTGACATGCATTGAGTGTGTCCTATGTGCCTCCCCCTTCTTACACTTGAGAATTTTGTATTATTTTCCCCCATGAATCTTACCCTGCATTTGTGGTGTTTCCTGGTAGTCTGCGCTGTCTTGTCCTGCGATGCCAGTGACTAGTTCCTCGGGGATGACTGCTGCAACCATCTCCTCCATCTTGTCCAGGCCCTCTTGTGGTGCTGACTTCCACCTCCAGTTTGCAGTGCTGCCTTCCTGATCCTTGCCATTTTCTCCTTTGTTCTTTCTTTGCAGTCATGCCAGCATTTCTTGCACTCAGTAACATTTCTCCTCACCTCTGCCACATTGTTGATCTTGTCAACTATCTGCTGCCAGGTTGCCTCTCTCCTGCCAATTGGCAATTTGGAGGTGACAAATAGTTGTTGCTGGTGCTCCATCACCTCTCTCACAAGAATGTCATGCTCCTCCACACTGAAACAACACTTTCTCTTTTTCTTCTCCTTCCCCTGGGACTTGTGGGTGTCCTCCTGGCTGGTTCCTGGTTGTCTTGGGTCACCCTGGGGTCTCTCCTGGCTTTCTGGCTTCATTTAGCCTCTCCTTTGCACTGTTTTCTATGCTAGTATCCGTATTTGACCCTAATGCGGGTACAAATGGTGCATTTCTGTTTTGCAACATATTTACGTGTGGTAAAACGGGTTAGAGTCATTTTTCCAGCGTTAACATCATTTTGCCTTACGACAAGGTGCAATGGTTAACGTAATGTTTTTTTACTATAACCGTTTTTTTGTGCCATAAAGTGTCACAGTATAAATATGATGCCCGAGTGGCATTAAAAAATGTCGCTAGCCAGCGCTAAACTTTTTGAGGCAAAACTGCGTTTGCACAGTTTTGCGTCAAAAAGTATAAATCTGGCCCAAAGTGCCATCACACCCTGGATCAAATTGTCTGAATAAGCCTGGGTTTCCTTCCTTACTGCTCACTTCAATTACTACACAAGTGTAGCAGAAACACCTGGCAGCACAGGAGTGGCCTCGGAAGACGAGCAGCACCACCCAGATCATCTCAGAGGAGGAGTGAACCCTAGACGAGGATACTATAAAATGGTAGATCATTAAAGACAGACTTACAGGCACTCCTGGCCCAAATGGAATCCCCCATGCCTTTTATAAGATCCACCCAGCAAAATGGGTGGACTCACCCATGCTCTGTTAGGTGCCTCAGTCCTGGCCTCCTGGAAAGGTTTCATCATTTCACTAATCTTTAAGAGTGGTGACAAGTTAAAACCTTCAAATTACAGACTGATAACCCTTCTTGATAATGAGGCTAAGTGCCACGTGGGCATCCTTCTGGAACAGCTCCTTGACTGGGCCGATGCCACATCAATCATCCCAATTAATCAGATAGGGTTTACAAAACAAACTGGGACTCTAACAAACATCATGGCACTGACCCTGCTGCTAGCTTATGAAGTGCCATTGACTCTGTCCCTCGAAACCTGCTCTGGAGTAAGCTAAGGAACTGGGACACACCGCCAATGCTTTAAGGAGCAATTGAAAATGTAGATACCGACATTTGCACCAAAGAAAGCTGGGCAACGGGACAAGTCTCTCCAGGGACATTCCAACATCTTGACGACTAAAGCAGGGGTGTGTTCTAGCGCAACGATCTTTAATATATTTCTGACGGATCTCTCTCCATCCTTGACATTGGTAAACTCCCACGTCTCTTAACTCAGCACCATTCCAGTCTCAAACTTGTTACGTGTGGATGATTTGGTGCTGATCAGCCATACCAAAGTAGGGATGCAGCACCTTCTGAATGCCACCTATGACTACTCATTTAGAAATGGCCTGACAATTAACACTAAGAAAACTAAAATCATTAAATGCTGCAGAATAACGGTGGTAAAATCTGCTGGTTCCTTGACACCACAAAGGTCGAAGAAGTCACCGTTTACAAATACCTCGGCCTCACATTTGACAATAAAGGTAACTTAAAGTCGCACATAAAGGAAATGAAGAGAAAAGGGTTTGCCCCCTCTGCAGGGCTCATGGTGCTCTTTAGGTCCCTGAATTGGCTACCTTACAGCCCCATATTCCACATACCCAGACACACCTTGGCAGCCCAGATTAGGCCGGAATTTGGTCACGCAAAACAAACGATAGCCAGAAGCGCAGCATTTGTTATCATATGCTATAGGTTCCAGTCAGCTGAAAGGAATAACTTAAATCACAATGGGGGTCATTCCGACCCGGGGACCGCGGAAGCACCGCCAACAGGCTGGCGGTGCTTCCTGGGCCATTCTGACCGCAGCGGTAAAGCCGCGGTCAGAAAAGGGCAACCGGCGGTTTCCCGCCAGTTTACCCCTGGCCCAAGGAATCCGCCATGGCGGCGCTGCTTGCAGCACCGCCATGGGGATTCTGATCCCCTTCCTGCCATCCTGGTCCTGGCGGTAAATACCGCCAGGAACAGGATGGTGGGAACGGGTGTCGTGGGGCCCCTGGGGGCCCCTGCACTGCCCATGCCACTGAAAATCGCGACGGGTGCCACTGGACCCGTCGCACACCAGCAACTCCGCCGGCTCCATTCGGAGCCGGCTTCATCGTTGCTGGGCCTTTCCCGCTGGGCTGGCGGGCGGCCTTTTGGCAGTCGCCCACCGGCCCAGCGGGAAAGCCAGAATGGCCGCTGCGGTCTTTTGACCGAAGTGCGGTCATTCGGCGGTAACCGCATGGCGGGCGGCTACCGCCGCCTGCCGCGGTTGGAATGACCGCCAATGTCTGGCCGGAAATCAACTCCAGAAAAATCCTCAAAGATTCCATTGACAAGCTTGGACGAGCTCAGCTATGGTCCGCAATGCCCATCCTTGAGTTATTTAGAAAGACAACTGCAAAATTTCGAGACCAATCTCATCCCTAGAGGACAAGGCTTCTCTTGAGAACCCCACCCACTCATTAATGGTATTAAAATGATACACATAGCTAAAACCAAAACCACTTTGGGGTGAAGCCATCAACAGTAGACTAAAGGGAACGTTTTGAAAATATCACCTTGGTGTTCTCCCCACCAACGCACATGCAGCACCCTGGTTAAGGGTAGCAGGAGAAACCCCCGGAGGTGTACAGCCAGCCAAAATAAGACATAATTCACACTTTCTGTTGTTTCTGTTGTTGAACCTCGGGCAATCGCTCGAACAGTAAAGTACCCAGAGGGATTTCATCAGACTATAGCTTCCTCCTCTGTGATCTCTGGTCTTCAGCAAGGATAGGGATAAAGTACCTCTCCTACCAATTGCTTGAGTGGCCCTGCACTCCTGGCTCACTCACTGCATTTCATGTCATTTGCTCAGGCTTTTTTCCTCTTATACATGTTAAGCCACCTCCTGCCTTTTCGTACAAAATAGGATGTAATTTTATAGCGGGGAAACTGTCCTACGAGTAATGAGACCCACTCATCTTCATATTCAATATGTTTTATTGTTTTAATGAATTCTGTCACTGCATTATACATTGTAATTATTTTCATTAATCAATCAATAAAGATATTAATTACTTATTTACACATTTAGTAGTTGCACTGTGCTGCACTTGCATCCTATTACGTGGTGCAAATGTGATGCAACTGCTTCATAAATACGGCCCCAAGGGCTTTACTTATCAAATAATCAAGCAGAGTTGAAAGTCACCTTGCTGTGCTGTGGGATAGGGAAAGGGCAAGAATGTGCCATATTTAAAGTAATATGGCACATTCCTGCCTTTTCCCAGTGCTGGCGCACAATGTGCTGCTTAGTGCCAAAGTAGGCAGTCTTGCACCATGGTGCAAGGGTGCCTGCCTTATAAACAAGATTGTTTTTGTGCAGGAATGTGTCCCTTCCTGCACAAAAGCAATCCCCGGAGGCCTTTTCCTCTATCTATGTGTGAAACATAGAAAGTAGTTGTGTCACGCTTTCACCCCATGGTTTGGTGCAAAACTGACACGACTACTTCATAAATATGCCCCATAGTTTTTTGCTTTGTCAACTGTATTACTGTATACATTTGTACTTGTATTATTGTATACCTGATGGTTGCCTTGTGGAAAGGCTATGCTTAGTACAATAGTTTTGAGTTGGTTATGATGAAAGGCCAATGATAAAGGCAAGCTGTAGGCTTGATTATTTATTATGAAAAGTTATGATAAAACAAATAGACCTGACAAATGGATTTTCAAAAGCATATTTTAAATTTTACAAGCATTTACTTTTGAACTGTTATTACTCTGAATTAAAACCCTTGCATTTTTTTTACATCAAATCTAACAGATTCCTCTGGTAGGCAAGGATTTTGGCATTGGTTGCCACCTCTGAAACTATGAGTATAGGTGTCTTGCACTGTGTAAATCGTTGTTGAAATCTTTTAGGAGAGAATAGCATTTTGCTTTGATAACTGTAATTTTGTATGACTGATGGTTGCCTTGTGGGAAAGTATACACTCAGTAAAGTAGGTCTAAACAGACTATAGTGACAATCACTGACAACAATGGAGGTTTGGTTGGTGTGCAAGGAAATGCAAAGTCAGATTCCATCGTGCTGGTCTGTTTATTATGAAAAGGAATTACAAAGATATTAGACCTGGCTTACTTATTCTGAAAAGCACATGGCAAAGTCAGTCACCTGATTGTTTTCACCCTGTGTTAAAAGCTATAGAAAGGCATTTGACTACAAGTAGTTTCATGGATTACCATACTAGGCAAGGAGTTTGGTGTTGGCCACCCTCTGGCATACCCTAGAAGTAGAATTCCACATTGATGATTCTTGTCAAGCCCTATTGAGAGGGATTGTATATTGTTTTCCCAGCTGTAATTTAGTACATTTTTGTAATTTAATAAATGTATGCCTGCTGCTTGGTGGTTGATGCACACCTCCGTACATAGATTCAAGCAATTGGTAGAAGTTAGAGGCCCTACCGATTCACTGTGAAACGTCATGTCAGATTCCTTAGGTGTGATCTTTGTATAAAGAAACTTTATCACAAAAAAAGTTGGCATTTCTTACATATTGGGAAAACCATATATTAAAGGCAAGTCTATCAAGTGTGGATTGTTATTACACTGTGCTAAAGCCGGTGGCAGGTATTTTGTTTCATGAAATATCACAGATTCCTGTTGTAGGCAAGTTCTTTGGTTGTTGGTGACTCACCCCAACAAACCATGGGGATAGACGATTTGCACCATGGTAAACCTTATTTGCGCCTATTAACGCCTTTGCTGCTAGGCCTTTTCTCTTCCAGTGCTGAGCCCTTTTTTGGCTATTTGGGGTAGTTTGCTCTTAGACCTCCATAACATTTTCTCCACATAAGCTGTCCATGTCAATTTTATGTCCTTTTTTCCAACATCCTGGGGATTCTAAAGGAATCCAGGGTTTGTGGATTACCTTTGAGGGAACCAAGATATTAGCCAAAATACAGCTACATTTTGGGGGTTTTACGAAAAATGCGAAACAAGTGCTGCAGATGAAAGTGTCTGTTTTTTCCCTGCAAATGGCATCAATGAAGGGTTTGGTATATTCAGCAAGGGGTCATTTGTAATGATCCTTCAAGGTTTTCCTGTAGAAAGTAGGAGTTGAAATAGAATAAACAGCCATTTATGTCTACCTCTGCATCTGTAACTTCTTCTAATTATGGCAGATTTTCAAAAGCAATATACAGTTACGTCCTTCTGGTTGCTGGGGTTTATAGGGCTTGTAGGTTCACCAAGAACCCGAGGTACGCAGAGACAATAACTGAGCTGCTCCTTGCAATGGTTTTTTATTGTGTGCGAAGTATAAAGCAATTCATTTGGTAAAATATAAAGAGTGAAATAGGTATGAAGTAAAACTATGTATTTCCAAAATGGGCGCACGATATGGAGTTTAAGCAATGGTTGTTTTCACATCTCTGAATATGTGGGTACCCATACTAGCTTGTGAATTAGGGGGACTTTCTCAAAATGAACTCTTTCTTACACACCATCTTACATTTGGAAACTTGCTTCTATTCTGTGTTCTCCTAAGTCTCTTGATAAAAGTGGTACATCACTTGTGTGAATAAGCCTAGTTCTCGCAACAGGGAAATGCTGAAAACATAACACTGACACATGTCTTTTTACCACTAAAAACAGACCCTTTTTTGCAATCTGCCTAGTTGTGGATCTTGGGCCCTAGCTCAGCCAGCACCTTGAGAAACCTAGCAAACCTGTAGTTTTTTAAAAACTCGATACCAAAAGAAATCCAGAATGGGGTAACTTGTGTGGCTCTCTACAGGTCCTGTTACCCAGAATCCCTTGCAAACCACATACTATAACTAAAAACACATTTTCCTCAACTTTCTGTGATGGAACGTTCTGGAATTTGAGGGGAGCCATAAACTTCCTTCCCCCCAGCAATTCCTCAAGTCTCTCAATAAAAATGGTACATCACCTGTGTGGGAAGGCCTAGTAATGGTGACACGAACGGGCCCAAAAAGCAATGTGGCCGCATCACATTTTTCCACTGAAAACTGACCCTTTTCTTTGCAACATGCCTATCTGTAGAGTTTGGGCCCTAGCTCAGCCAGCACCTAAGAAAATCTATCAAACCTGTACATTCTTGAAAACTAGATACCTCTAGGAATCCAGGATGGGGGCGACTTGTGTGGCTGTCACCATGTTCTGTTACCTAGAATCCCTTGCAAACCTCACAATCTGTCTAAAACACATTTTCCTCACATTTCAGTGATGGATTGTTCTGGAATCTGAGGGGAGCCACAAACTTCCTTTCATCCAGCATTCCTCACAGGCTCCCGATAAAAATTGTACTTTACTTAGGTAGGCCTAGTGCCAGTGACTCGAAATGGCTCAAAACACAACATGAACACATCATACTTTTCCACTGAAAACTGGCCCATTTTTTTGCAATGTGCTTAGCTGTGGATTTTGGCCCTAACTTAACCGGCACCTAGGGAAATCTAGCAAACCTATGCATTTTTGCAAACTAGACACCTAGGGGATTCCAGGATTGGGCGATGTTGTGGGGCTCACCAGAATCCCCTACAACCCTCAAAATGTGTCTAAACATACATCTTCCTCACATTTCTTTGACGGAAAGTTCTGAAATCTGATGAGACCCTCCAAATTCCTTCAACCCACTATTCCCCCAAGTCTCCCGATAAAAATAGTACCTCACTTGTATGAGTGTGCCTAGTGCTGGTGGCACGAAATGGCCCAAAATGCAATATGGACACATCACGTTTTTCCACTGAAAACTGACCCTTTTTTTGCAATGTGCCTAGCTCTGGATTTTGGGCCCTAACTCAGCCGGTACCAAGGGAAACCTGGCAAACCTGTACATTTTTTAAAAATAGACACCTATGGAAATCCAGGATATGGTGACTTGTGCCTCTGTCACCAAGTTCTGTTACCCAAAATCCCTTGCAAACCTCAAATGTGTCTAAAAAACACATTTTCCTCACATTTCTGTGATGGAAAGTTCTCAAATCTGAGGGGAGCCATAAATTTCCTACCACCCATCATTCCTCTAGGCCTCCCACTAGAAATGCTACCTCACTTCTGTGGGTGGGTCAAGTGCCCACAATAGCTTAGGGCCCACAACCAATTGTGGACACATCAAAATTATCTATCACAAAATGACCTGTTTTTGCAAGGTGGGCAGCTGGGCTCAGCGGCCATCTATGGAAACATACCCAACCCAGACATTTCCAACAACTAGAAAATGGGGGGAGTCCAGGGAGGTGTGGCTTGCTTGGATTCCCCAATGTTTTCTTACCCAGAATTCCCTGCAAACAAATCACCTAATTCCTCACATTTCTGTGTGGGATCACTGCACAGCACCAATTTCCTATCACCCAATATTCCTCTCTGTCTCCCGACAAACATGATAACTTTCCCTGGGGGGGCGGAAGGGCATAAACATATGGCCAATTGGCCCTCAAGGGGAAAGAAATGGACAACAATCATCCCCAAAAGGGGCACGAACCATGCTCAAGGGGCATAAAATCCCTGGTGTCTAGTGGCTTCTGCCCCCCATTGGGGGCTAATGGGCCTAAAACTTTCCAATGTGTCCTATGGCTGATCTACCGACAAAGAGGGCAGAAATGGCCAAAATATTGTCCCCCTAAAGGGGAGCGACTCTTGTCCAAGGGCAGCTCCCCAAAAAATAAAATTTCCAACAAAAACAAATCCCTGGTGTCTAGTCGCTTCTGCTCCCATTGAGGGCAGATGGGCCTTAATCATATGGCTTATCTGCCAAAATGTTGTGCTCCATGGGGCTGCTCCCCAAAAAGAAATATTGCAACACAAACAAATCCCTGGTGTCTAATTGCTTCTGCCCCCGCCCCCATGGGGGCAAATGGGCCTAAGTCATATAGCTGACGTTCCCCCAAGCGGGCAGGAATGGACAAAATATTGTGCCTCAAAATATGGTGACCCTGGCCCGAGGTGCAGCTCCCCAAACACAAAAAAAACACTAAAAACAAATCCCTGGTGTCTAGTGGGCATTCCTGCAGCACGATCAAGGTCCCATTCATGATTGTGCTGCAGGAATTCACTCCAAAGGGACATCAGGCTAAAGGAAAACTGTCCCTGGAGGAAAAGTGTCATCCAGTGCGGTCCCGACAGGTTTTGATAACGGCGTGCTGACTTCATCAGATCACCAAAGGGGGGCGGGATGGCAGAAGAAGAGCTTCCGCTGCCATTCCTGGTGGGGGGTTTAGATGGGTAGCCCACGGAGCGCCAGCACATCCCCGTGTGTTGGTGCCAGGGCGGCTGGGAGATGTCTTACACACATACCCATCATGTCGTGGGAGGGCTCCTGGCCCTCTGACGCACCGAAGGGGTTAATAGATACTTCAAATTGTTTCAAAAACTGTATTTTGTACATTTGTAATTGTTGGAAAATGGGTTATTGGTAAGGGCAGGTAAGTACCTACACTTAGTACTAGGCCACTAACCTCCACTTAGCGCCAGTTAGGTCTCAGTAAATTAAACCTAGCTCAACCCTTGGTAGCTTGGCAATGATCGACAAGGCTCAACTTAGGAGACAAAGCGTAAAGCATTCAAATATCACAAAACAGTAATAAAATAAAACACAGGAAACAGTTTAAAAATACAAAAGCAATTTATAAAAATAGGAAATATTTTTAGCTTTAAAATGACACCAAAACAAATAAAATCGGAAAAGGGGAACTGGAGATGTGATTTTTTTTGAATTAATGCTTTCTAGCGCATAGAAAAAAAAAGCGCCAATCTGGTCATCTGGTCACACCTCGACCGGGGCAAAGTAAAAGTTTAAGGCCAACCGCAGTGGAGCCCAGCTCGGCTGCAGCCCACGGGAGGCCCCGGTCAAAGGTTTACCTTAGGACTTAGTCGTTTTTCATCAGTGGGACGAACCTGCCAGTCCAATCCAACCTCCTGGAACTCTTCCTCGGATACACACCGTGGGAGCCCTCAGTGGAGATTTTTACCTTCGGACTTAGTTGTTTTTTCGAGGTGAAAATCCTTTGACCGGGGCAAACCTGAATCTTGAGCCGATGACCTTGGAGCCCACCTCAGATACACTGCCTGGGAGGTCCCGGTCGACTTCCTACATTCGGACTTAGTCACTTTTTTGGAGATTTTCTTTACCGGGACGAACCTGCAAGTCAGGCCGGGTCGCAGTTGAGGCAAGCCGGCTACAGTTGCTGCGGCGGGTCGGTCCCTCTATGGAGCTTTTTATCAAAAGTTCTCCAAACTTCTGGATCTTCTTCCAGATGTTCTTTTAAGGTTCTTTTGAGGTCCACAGTTCACCCCAAGGTCCTAGAAGATCTGAGATGCTCCTTGAGAGTGCAGACTACAACTCTTAGGATGCACCTGGCACAATCAATCAATCAAATAATTTCTTAAGCGCACTACTGACCCGGTAGGGTCTCAAGGTGCTGGTGGGGGGGCATTTACTGCTCGAAAGCCATGTTTTTAGGTGCTTTCTCAAGGTTAGGAGGTCCTGGGTCTTGCGTAGGTTCGTGGGGAGGGAGTTCCAGATCTTGGCGGTGAGGTGGGAGAAGGATCTGCCGCCGGAGGTGGTGCGTTGGATGCGGGGGACTGTAGCGAAGGTGAGGTTGGTGGAGCGGAGCTGTCGAGTTGGTATGTGGAAGTTTACTCGTTCGTTGAGGTAGGCCGTTCCAGTGTCATGGAGGGCTTTGTGAGCATGGATGAGGACTTTGAAAATGATCCTTTTGTTGATGGGCATCCAGTGTAGGGATCTGAGGAGGGTGGACATGTGTTTGTGCTGAGGGAGGTTGAGGATGAGACGTGCGGCTGCGTTCTGCATCCACTGAAGTTTTCTTTGAAGCTTGGCTGTGGTCCCTGCATAGAGGGCGTTGCCTTAGTCCAGTCTACTGCTAATGAGGGCGTGGGTGATTGTTCTTCTTGTTTCTAAAGGAATCCATTTGAAAGTCTTGCGTAGCATGCAAAGGGTGTTGAAGCAGGAGGATGATATGGTGTTGATTTGCTGGGTCATGGAGAGAGATGAGTCCAGTATGATGCCAAGGTTGTGTGCATGGGTGTTGGGGGTGGTCCGAGTGTGATGGTCCACCAGTAGTCATTCCATGCTGTCTTGTTGGGGCCGAAGATTGTTTGAGTTAAATTTGAGGTGGCTTGTTGTCATCCGTTTGGCGATGTCGAGGAGTCCGGTGTGCAGGTTAATCTTGGCGGTGGATGGGTTCCTGGTGAGGGAGATGATGAGCTGGGTGTCGTCAGTGTATGAGTGTCGTCAGCGTATGGGATTATGGTGATGCTGTGGGGGTGGAGGATGTTTGCGAGAGGAACCATGTAGATGTTGAAGAGGGTGGGGCTGAGGGAGGATCCTTGGGGGACCCCAGAGATTATCTTGGTGGCTGTAGACCGGAAAGGAAGGAGACAAACTCTTTGGGTTCTTTCGGAGAGGAAGGAGGTGAGCCAGTCCAGGGCCTTGTGGCGAATTCCGGCATTGAAAAGGCATGCGCGGAGGGCTTGGTGGCATACAGGTTCAAAAGCTGCAGAGAGGTCTAGGAGGATGAGGGCGACGGTCTCGCCCTTGTCCACTCTGTCCTGATGTTGTCTGTGCAGGCAATGAGGGAGGTCTCAGTGCTGTGGTTCTTACGGAATCCAGACAGGGAGGTGTCGAGTATGTTGTTTTCATCTAGGAGACAGTTGTGCGTTTACTATCTTCTCAGTGACCTTTGCGGGGGAGGGGAGAAGAGAAATGGGTCAGCAGTTTGTGAGGTCTTCAGGGTCTGCTTTGTTTTTTTTGAGAGGAGCGTTGACTTCGGCGTGCTTCCAAATATCTGGGAAGGTTGCGGTGTCGAAGGAACTGTTGATGACGGCACGGAGCTAGGGAGCGATGATTTGGCTGGCCTTGTTGAAAATGTGGTGGGGGCAAGGGTCTGTTGGGGAGCCTGAGTGGATGGAGTTCATGGTTTTGCCGATTTCTTCGTCGTTGGTGGGGGTCCAGGTGTTCAGTTGGTTGGTGCAGCAGGGTGTTGTGGTGTTGGTTGTGTCGTTGGTGGTGATAGTGAGTGCTGATGAAGTGAAACTGTTGCGTAGGTCTGCGATTTTGCGGTGGAAATAGTTGGAGAGGGAGATGCAGAGGTGTTGGGAGTGTGGAGGGTCGTTGGTGCAGGATTTGGGTTTGGTGAGTTCCTTGATGATGGCAAAGAGTTCCTTGCTGTTATGTGTGTTTTTGTCTATGCGTTCTTTGCAGAAGGACTGTTTGGTGGTCCGGATGAGTTGGTGGTGTTTGCGCATGGCTGTTTTGAGGGCGGAGAAGTTTTTCATTGAGGGTTCTTGGGGCCAGGCTTTCTCGATTTTTCGGCATTCTCGTTTGGAAGACTGGAGTTCTGTGGTGAACCAGAAGGCGGTCTTGATGGTGCAGGTGTTTTTGTTTGTTTTCGAAGGGGCGAGGGAGTCAGCGCAGGTTTCTAGCCATCGTGTGAGGTTGTGGGCGGCGGTGTTGGGGTCGTTGTTGATGGGAGGTGGAGCTTGTGCGTGGTTGGAGATCAGGTGTTCTTTGGAGATCTTGTTCCACTTGCTGTAGGGTGTAGTGTGTTGTTGGTGGTGGGTGGTGGGTTTCATGAAGGAGAAGTGGACGCAGTGGTGGTCAGTCCAGTGGAGTTCAGTAGTGTGAGTGAAGGTAATGTGGCTGCTGGAGGTGAAGATGGCGTCTAACGTGTGTCCCGCTGAGTGGGTAGGTGAGGTGACCAGTTGCTTGAGGCCGAGGTTCGTGAGGTTGTCCAGCAGGGCTGTGGAGTTGCAGTCGTGGGTGCTTTCCAGGTGAAAGTAGAGGTCACCAAGGAGTATGTAGCCTGTGGAGATGAGGGCGTTGGAGCTGATGGTATCAGAATGATGGGAGGGGTCCTGGTGGTCTGTAGATGAGGGTTTCTGTAAGGGTGGTGTTGGCGTTGATGTGTATTTGAAAATGTAGGTGTTCTGCGTTGTCTAGGGTGTCGGTGTTGGTGGAAGTTTTGATGGTGTTTTTGTGTATTCTGGTGATACCTCCTCCTGGTTTGTTGGTGCAGTCTCTACGGGTGATTTTGTAACCTTCTGGGATGGCTATGGCGATGTCGGGTTCTGATGAGGAGTTCATCCATGTTTCTGTGAGGAAGGCAATGTCAGGAGAGTTTGTGGTGAGCAGGTCCCAAAGCTCGATGGCGTGCTCGTGGACGGAGCGGGTGTTAAGGAGGTTGCAGTTAAGGTGATTGCGGGATTTGGTGTTGTTGCGGTGCTTGTTAGTGTTGCTGGTGTTGGTGTGAGTGCAGGAGAAATGGCAAGAGTGGCATGTGAAAGGTCTGTGTGTGTGTTTGGGGTTGGCCTGGGTGCAGACGGGGTGCTGGCCTGGGTTGAGGGCAAGGAGTTCTGTGGAGGAGTAGTGGTGTTTCGGGGGGTTGGAGAAGAGTGGACCAGGGGGACAGGCACTAGGTGCGGTCCAGGCGCGGACGGGCTTGCCTCTGGGCGTGCCACCGGTGCACAGCGGCCGCCATTAAAAAGGGGAGGGAGGAGCAGCTGGGAGGAGGGAGCCATAGTCCAATGGGCGCGGGCCGCAGTGGACGCAGCGACTGGGATTAAGGAACCGTCGAGAGCCGGCAAAGAAAAACAGGGACAGTTGAGGCGCAAATACGGAGCGGAGCACAATTTGGAAATGGGCACAGGTTAGGTGGAAAACAGTTCTAAAAACGAAAAACTAAATACAGAAAACGAAATACAAGCTGTGGAATGAGATACTTAGATATGCCTACCACTAGGCACCAGGGATGAGGCGCAGGCGGGTGCCTGTGGGTGGAGGAGGGCCTCGAACTTCTTCTTGTAGCAAACGGCAGGGTCAGTGGCATGGAGGCAGGCTGGTAGAGCTCCTGGCCCAAGCAGGTCAGGGGGTCACCACCAGCCTGCCTCCATGCCCCTGACCCTGCCGCAAACTCCTTTTTGGCCACTGGACAGTGGTCAGCTGGTTGGTTTCTTCAGGGGTTGGTGCAGGGGATTCTGGTTAGCAACTTTTCACCTGCAGCAAACAGGGAGTCCCTCCTTGAACCAGTTGAAGCCAGGCAAAGTCTTTCTTGTGGTGAAGCCCAAGTGTGCAGCTGGTGCAGTCCTCCAGAGTGCAGTGTCCAGGTGCAGGCCAGGGGTCCAGCAGGGCAGTCCTTCTTCTTCTTTAGTTCTTCTTGTCGGAATCTGATAGGGATCTGAGGTGTGGGTGCAGGTATGCCAGTTTTATCCTTACTCCTGGGTGAAAAAACAGGGGGGTCCTGGTTCTCCAATCAGGGGCAGGGTCCGTCCCCTGTGATGACCACTTCCTGGGAAATGTGGCAAAAATCAATCCCAGGGAGCAACATTCCTCAAAAATCCATCATGGCTGAAAGTGATTTTTTGAGGTTACATCTGGCTGAGCCCACCCACTGATGTGGCTAAACATCCTAAACACACCCCTCTCCTGCCCTCTCCTAATCTAATCAAGGGGGCACCTAATTGTCTGGGTTTGCAGGATGTGAGGGTGTTGCTGGGTTGCTCCAAATGTCCTTTCCTGCCTTTGAAGAGAGGTTTGGCAGCCCTCCCCCCTTCCTGCTTCCCCATCTGCTGAGGGGAGATATCCTCCCCCAGGCACATCTCTTTGTGTTGAGCCAGGCCACTTCACACCTCATCAAGGCAGCCTGGCCAGGCAGCCAGAGGCTGGCCAATCAGAGCAAAGCAGAAAAAACACTGCAGGGCTGAAGATGGCAACTATTCAGGTAAAGTTTAAAACTCTTTACCTGAACAAGTTATATTAAATCCAACAGCTGGAAGTTGTGGGATTTATTATAACAATTAATGTGATACATAAGTTGTGGCATCTGTTACTTAAGGGGATTTTTAAAATTAAATAAAGTCTCCCCATTCTAGCCTATGGAGGCCATTCACTACAATGAGGGAAGAACAAATTTGGCTGTTTTACCTCACCAGGGCTTATAAAACTATTTCTATAAGGTCCCTGCTTATAGTTACGTGGCACCCAGCCCTAGGAGCACATAGGACACACCTTAGGGGTGACTTATATGTAAAAATAAGGTGGTTTAAGTCTTTGGAACTACTTTTAATTCCAAAGTCGAATTTACATGTAACTTTAATTTAAAAGCAGCCAGCAAGGCTGGCCTGCCTTTAAAATGACACTGGGCACCTCAGCAGTGCACCTATGGGGGCACTGCCTAAGCCGGGGTCCCTAAACCTCCATGCCCTACCATATACCAGGGACTTACAGGTAGGTTAATTTTGGCAATTATAATTAGCCTAATTTGCATATCCACTTTACACGGAGCACTGGCCCGGGGACTGGTAAGCAGTACCCAGGGCAAAGTCAAGAGTCAGTAACCACCAGTACCTGTCCAAAAGGTTTGGGGGTGACCAGGGCAAAAAGGAGTACTTTCCTACAGTAATTTTACTACAGCTTTGCACCTCAATGCATAACTGTCTACTAGGACCAATAAATAGTACATACATCCATATATATAGATATATCCACATAGATACATAGAGGACATTTGGGTCTGCTCTGTTCTGCCATTGGTTTGCCTGAGTGTTATTTATACTCTGCTTTCATCCATGACAGTATACTGCATGAGGTAATGGATCAGTCCACATCAGTCATTGGCTCCCCTGCCCTGCAAATGATGGCATTTTCTGATTGCATGTGTACATTGAGCTGAAAATAAGTGTTGTTTAGTGTCAGGGCTGGTTTGCCAGCCCTTTAGTTTTCAATTGGCTCCTTTTATTGGTCCCTTTTTATTTCTTTGTTTCTCCTCTTTTTATTTTAATGTTTCTTAAAAGGATGATACAGCTCTCGAGGCACTGCAAACTGGTCATTAGCTTGCTGCTCATTTCATCTGCTGTGCGCTGCATCCCATGTGGCCACTTTCCTTATAGCAGGAGACCATTATGGAAAGTTGTTGTCCATAGTCCATCATTGTTTTAACATTCTAAGATGGCAAATACATTGATTCTTAATGTGGCAGCCATGTAGAACTTTAAAACATCAGTAGACTCTTTACAATACCTCCACAAGACAAACACCAGCTGCTATGTTTAGTTTTGCTACTGCAAACCTATACCCACTGTATTTATAGGGCAGCATGTTTTCTTTTTTCTACTTCTAATCTATTAAAATGTTTATCTTGCATATTTTGTTCAGTTTGTATGTATTTTATCCTTTTTGCATCAGAAGGTGACTACAGGAATGAGCCAGCGGATAACTAATGGATGTAGGAGAGCAAAGGTGGGTGACAGAGTGAGTGTATGATAACCTGAGCACCTTAGACCATCAGTGACACAAAAGGCACTTTATTCTAAGAAAGACCTATTGGTACAGCCAATGCTTTCTTAAAAAAAAACAATAACTGTCTCTTTAAGTAACACGGGGCATATTTATACTTTGTTTTTGCGCCAAATTTATGTCATTTATTTTTACACAAGGTTCAGCGCAAACTTAACTCCATATTTATATTTTGACGCTAGACCCTTCTAGCGTCAAAATGTTGGAGTTTGCACCATTTTTTCGATGCGTGAACCCACCTTCCGTCAATGAGATGCAAGGTAGACGTTCCCATCCAAAAATGTACGCTATCCCCATAGCGCAATATTTATCCCCCATGCTAAAATGATGCACAGGTGGGAGGCGGACCAAAATAATGGTGTTAAGCTTGCTTAGCACCATTATTTAATGCCTTGGTCAGACCAGGCGTTAGGAGACCTGTGGACCCATTTCCATGGTCAAATACCATGGAATGGGTCCACAGGTGCCTACCCCAAACCCACGGACCACCACTACCCACACCAGAGGGACACCAGAGGATAGGGAACCCCATCCCAGGTTAGTAGCGTAAGTATAGATAAGTATTTTTTGTCATCGTTTTTAAAGTGCCATTGGGGGCCCTAACAAAGGACCCCCTTGCATGGAACTGGGTGCAATGGCCATGCCCAGGGGACATCGGTCCCCTGTGCTGGCCGTTGGGGTGGTGGGCATGACTCCTGTTTTTTTCTAAGACAGGAGTCATGTTTGAGGATGGTTGCGCGCCTGGAAATGACGCAAGGCCTAACATCATTTTTTGACGCACAACCACCTATTCCCAAACCGCCACCCCCACCCAGCTAGTGTAATTTTTGTTGACGCTAACTCAAGCTTAGCGCGGGCTTGTGCCATTCCATGAATATGGTGCCCGGCTGGTGCTCAGGAATGGCACAAGCCGTCAGTAAACTTTTTGGTGAAAAACTCAGTTAGTGCAGTTTTGCACCAAAACGTTTAAATATGCCCCATGGTCTGCTTTTAAAAAAAAAGAAATGTTAACATCCTGGAAACACAATGCAGGGAGGTCTGCTCTCTCTCATGGGCCCCCAGCCCTGAGTTTTTAGCCTTTGGTAGCAGCATATAGAATACAATATGCCTTATTCTAATCTATGACGCAGGAGGTTTTGCAAGTATTTACGATTATGCATTTCGCATTGATTGGTACTTAATAGCAAAATCCTGGCACGTCACAAAATGACTGCTTGCGATTTTTCACCCACTATTTGTGACTTGTTTAATGGTATATGGCTATCTTGGTTGTGAGTTCGGACTGCACTGCTTGTCCTTGTGACCTTTCATCATGTGTCCCGCTGGAGCTTTCTATATGAGAATGTGTGTTCATGCTTCATGAAGTGTATTGACTGTTCTAGTTCTAAGAAAACTGTATGGAATTACAGCTGCTTCTTTTTTCGCATGGATTGCTACAAAAATGAAATGTGAACAAAACACGTTTCAGGCAAATCACACTTCAACAGGAAGCACCATGCCTGGTTAGGCACAGCCTACTTTAATATTTCCCAGCGCTAAATGTGCAAAAACAAGACAGATATTTAATTTGGAAAAATACTGAAAAAGTGACCCTCGGGAAGTGTTGTAACAAAGCAATCTTGCACTGAGAAAAGTATTTGCTGGAATGGCTCAAATAGGCTCTAAAAAGAGCGAGATTATCAGAGGAAATCTGCTCTCGAGCCATTAAAGATGTTGTAAATGGCTGGCCAAAAGACGTCGTCTAATCTGGAAGAGGCGAGTTAAGAAGGCTGGACGATCCTATGTTTTTCCTATATAAATCAACATCCATAGATTAGGACTGGCATTATGCAGACTGCCAAGCCAACCTAGGCTGTCTTGCCATCTGATTGGTTTAAGGAATGGTTCTCAATAGAGCAACAAGGCTTTTTAATGAGCATTTTCTAAATTGATCATTGTACACACGCCAGGACTTAAATTGCGTCTATTTATTCCAGGGAGTCCAGTGTAGGTCCTAAATGGCCGGAGATAGTCCAGATGTTCAGTATTTTAGCATAAAATAATTAAATCTAATTAATCTAAATGAACACAATATACTTACGGCCTGATTTACAGTTTAGCCAGTAGTCCACCATTTCTTTGTCATAGAGGAGCTGATCTGCCCATCAACAAATATCTGCGCAAAATCAATTTATGAACAACAACTGCAGCTGCAAAGACACTCCCCAAAACATACAAACCATTTACCAATCACAAAACAAAGTCAGAAGCAGACTTAAGTAATTTTTTATATAACATTGTCTGGAAGAGGACAGTCCAGATTCTCCGAAAATGTGTTAACTGTTATGGTGGATCAAATAATTACGGTTGAACCACGATTGTTTGGAGCCCTGGTCCAGACAGAACCATGTAACGGAGAAGGCAAGTGTGGGACAGAGCCATGGATAAGATGAATGCTGTCTCCAACAACACATGCACACAAGAAGACATTCTGAAGTGGTTGAATGACTGACCGAGGGGAGTCTGTTCATTCGCTTCCAGAGCATCCTGGTTCTCCAGGCCCCTCAACCTTATGCCCAGGGAGGAGAAGAAGTGTTCCATACACCATACTGAAGGCATTACAGAAATTCCAGGAGGCTGGAAAGTACAAACATTAACGCCTTGTCACTAACAGATTCACCCTCTCCATTTTCTAATAGAAACCCATTGAAACAGAGGTGACATCATATTTTGAGCACAAATCACATTCTCCCCTAGATAAACTCACCATCTAACAATTTACTCATAACAATGTAAGGTCTCTTTCACATTACAAATATAATCCTTCTCGATAATATACAATATATTACAAGTAATTTGTGGTAGTAGAAGTTAAAACAAATTAATCCACGTAAGGACTCCCATGTTACATTTCCGGTCTTCAAAAGTGCATTTCACTGGATTGTGGGAGCTTATTTTTATTCGTTGTTTAGCATATTGTTCGAACAAATATCTTTTGAAACGTAACTAAAAGTTTGGGAAAGTGCAGTCAGAATTAACTTTTCACATTCTATCATCATCAAACATAATGATCCTTCTCTAGCACCTTCCAAATTTCTGGGCTAGCTCCTTCTGATTAAAACAACAAATGTAAACATGACCCAATCTGCTGACATGATCACCAGTGGCCGACATTGACTGAACCAACCGCCTGTGGTCAACCCTGAAAAGGATGTAATGCAATCTTTTAAAATACATTTCCGTAAGGCTCACATCGGATTCGTGGATGTTTCACTATAAAACCTCTGATGTGTCAGCCATGAGGAAAAACAAGATAAATAAGCTTTGGGCACTTCAGATTCCACTAATAGCAAGCAACAGCCATCTTGGCTGGGCTCCACTATGGAAGGGTGTCACTGCCCTGGCACGCACACCTGTTATTCGTGACTTTCCAGCACAAAGAGGGTTCTCCTGCATTCATAGACAGCACTTAGCTTCAGACAAAAGAGGCACCATTCCAGAAAAGCAGAAACATCCTCATTAATTTCTGGTACCCAACCGACAAAATAAGATTATTAAAGACTTCCCGAACACGAACAATCTCTGGATAAAATTATTGTTACAATTTGCACACAGAATGGGAACCTAAATGAATATTTAAAAGACTACAAGGTAGACCACATATGTAATTGGAAAATCAGACAGTCGGTCAAATAAATTTATTGGGTTTACAGAGAGCCACAAAAGCACAGGTTAAAACATATAACAATAAAAATGATAACTTATGAAGACTAAAAAACAAAGATTTAAAAACCCCGTCCCCAAACAAAAGCAGCCAAGTATAATCAGCAAAGTGCATTATACAGACCCATATCTATTTCTTATTCTCAGCGCACAAAACACAACATTGAGCAATGCAACACAGAGTTCCAACTTACACAGTTTTTGCATAAAGATAAAATGCCTTTCTGTGAGACGGTATCTTAGATCTGTGCAGAACTAAGGTCCAAAAACGTTTCCAGGGATGGAGAATAAGTGCCAGAAGAGAATAAAGAGCATGGTGCTTTGTTTGGAGGTATTATCATAAGGGCAACTTGGCATAATGTAGTACCTGTCAACATCCCTGGGAAAGGTCACTAATAAATGTAAGGTGTTAAAACATACCTGGTCATATAAAATCTACTATTTGAATTGGAAGTTGAAGTTAGACAAAATTCACATTCCAGCGATGTTTAAATTGAATTGTAATTAGTGCTACTACCCAGCATGGTGATGGGTTCCCCGACTTTCTCTCATTTCTGCTTTGCCTGGGCCTTTACATCCTGCGTGATGTTTGACGGATTTAAAAATAGCGCAGGGAAACTAAAGTTTCTAAAGCCCTCCTTAATATAATGAATCCAAGAGATCGCCTGGTGGTGATCCTGAGAAAGACAATCTTCCAATATATCTTTTAAAAAAGAGGGACCTAGTTTATCCCACTTCCAAACCAGAATAACAGGGGCTATAACTTGATCCTGTCATCAACAAAAGGCAAACTAACCTCAGAATGACACATAAATGAAGGAGCCGATTGAGCCACTGCCAAAAGTTATAACACATTTTACTTAATTCATAAACATAATCGAAGTTTCAATAGAAAGGTTGGAGCTTCCCTAATTTCAATTGAGGCCACTTATCGTCCACACTTCATTGTGTTTGATGCACCTGCCAGTGTTGCTGAAATCAAACCACAAACAACTATTTATTCTCATTTAAGACTTTAAGACTAGATCACCATCTGAATGATCAAAAGAAAGACTAATAAAAGAGGCAGGAGTTGTGGCAGTCTTAAGCAAGATCAGACTTTTAAAAATACTAGTTCAGTAAGTTTACACCCTGCTGTAGAATGAATGGAGACTGGTAGCATTTGAATGTCCCTTTCAAAAAAAGAAAAAGATCTGAGGTGTCATACTGGTTTATGTCTATACTGCAGCTAAAAAGGGGCTCTTTGCAAAATAGTGTCCTTCTAAACCAAAGTTAAAGGTGAGCCAAAAGAGAATTTAAATTGATCAGTAAGCAATGTTCACTATGAAAAGTAGATGGATCAAGGAGGAGGAGGGGACAACCTTGAGAAATAATTGGAAAATCCCTTTATTGATTTCAGATTGTCAGCAAGAACCAGGAAAACATTTATTTTACCCACTCTATTAAAGGTACGATTGATTCCAGGGCCCCAGGGCCAAGGAAATGTTTGTAGATACTCAAATTGGTAGTCAATTGCAACTACGATTAGAACCTAAGGGGAGTCCTGAAGTAGTCTTAGAGGTGGATGGTTCTCCCTTAACATCAGAACCCATTTGAAACAATACTCAAAGGTTAACCTTGTGGTATCATTGAGGAGAGAAAACCCCTGCAATGTCAATCAAGTTAAATGTTATTGAGGAACCCCAATATGGTTTCTTTCTTGAAAAGCCCTGGCGTGTGTTAGCGCATCAGACCTTAATAACTATATTTACAAGGAGATGCGAATAGTTCGATGAACCCTTTTGAGTCGCAATTAAGAAGTTCTTATCATGCTCCAATACATAATCAATAATCAATACACAATAATCGGCAATCAGCAGTGATCAATAAAATCAATAATCAATGGAGTCAGTCATTATCACACACCATGACCTTTAGAATGTGTATTTCACTATATTAACAATGATAAGGTCATGTAGATTAATTTCCAAATCAAATGAAACACATACAAAAACACATACAAAAACAACACTGGTTGTCCAAAGGGGCCGAAGAAACGCAATCTAATCAAAGCTTGAACTACAAAACATTCTAAAGTTACAGTGCAAATCAATAGCAGAGTCAGCTGCGTTAACAAGATGTAATACATGCAGTTAAGCAGAGAAAACAATCAAGCATTAGTCTCTTTTGTCAAAAGTCAGAATCCTCAACTAACACCAGATTAGCATCAGCATGTTTGCCTTCATGCAAAACAATTTAGTAACACAAATTTGGAAAACATCTAACTATGGCTCTATCAAAACAGCGCAGTTGGTACCCAGAAAGAAAAAGCAAATATGCATAATTATCACAGTTTTATCACATTATACCTATCCTCGGTATGGGTCAGCAATGCAGAATCAGGCTTCGTTCTCAGGACATCAATCGATCAGCAAGGCATCAGTTCTCAGTCAGGAAAGTAAGGGCAAAGTCACTAAGCATTAAAGATAAGCACTTCCCTAGTAAAGACGCAAAAGAAGGTAATAACTTTTCGGTCAGGAAATGTGAGCCGACAGAATGACTCTCCTCCCTCAGAATGAGCATTGTTATATTAAAGTCGCCTAAACTATCCCCTAGTCCCCTATTGGTCAGTTAATCATATGTTCACACTCTGTCCAATAACACTACTATGCCAAATCTATGAATTCTAATATTTCCCCGTCCCCATACTGTTGATTGGTTCGTCTTACGATGTTCCCATCATCCGGCTTGTCAGGTAAAAGTATTGTTGCAGCTTCCACTCTAGTCAGTATCTTAATTGTTCTTTATCCTGAGAAAGTCCATCTCACACACTCTACACATAAAATGTTGTATTAGCAAGAACATCATCTCCTAGCAGTCAATTCTCATGTAAAGCTTCTGATGGGCACATTTACTTAAACAATACAGTAGACATTTCACAGTTTAATTCACTTGGTCAGCATTTTTATTAAACACTAAGAAATACAACTTCTGCATGAGGCCTGGT
This sequence comes from Pleurodeles waltl, assembly GCF_031143425.1. Classification (NCBI taxonomy): domain Eukaryota; kingdom Metazoa; phylum Chordata; class Amphibia; order Caudata; family Salamandridae; genus Pleurodeles; species Pleurodeles waltl. The sequence continues at coordinate 206,761,856 of NC_090446.1, forward strand.
GAAATAGCCCAAGACACTTGCTAAGTTAGGGCCTACAATTTATAAAGCTAAATCATACTTCATAACCCTTAATATGACATATTACTGCATTAATCTAATATTTTTTCAACATTTCATATGTATTCATCATTAATTAGTACATTTCGTTAACATTGGCGGCCATTCTTTGAGGTCACATTTTCAAATGCGTGCATTATTTTTCTACGTTATTTCATTTTCTACATAAACTCATTATTAAAAATACACACACATTCATTAATAACTCTTATTAAAACACCTCCATTAGCAGTTCCTCCTCTGATGACTAAATATATCATCACACTAACTATTACCCACAAATATCACATCAGCTAAAACTCTTATAATTCAATTTCTTCATAATTTTGTTTTCCCCTTGAATTTTCCCTGTAAAATGTTTCCCTTTTCTTTTCATCCCTCCTCTGATTATTCTTTGACTTTTTCAATGTTATTATTTTACATAATTTGCAAAATCCCCATATCCCCAATAAACAAACCACAACAATTAATATTCCCTGTAATATTCTCAGTAGTACCCCATTCCAAATGTTGCTGAGCCAATTTCACACTGAAGCAAAGCCTTTGCCAACTTTTTCCCAAACACCTGGTTCTTTCAATTCTTTGAAATCAGCAGTTGCATTAGTCAGATTAGTAAGTAAGTCTCTTATCTCTTTACTATTGTCTGGTATATATGAACAGCAATGCCTAGCATTAATCATTTTATAGACTCTACCATCCTTTGCTAAAAGAAATAAAGCAAGAGTCATAGCTCTATCAGCAGCTAATTCAGTATCTATCAGGAGTATGGCATCTGAAAAATTTGTCAGCGTGTTATCCACAATGGTAGACAACTTTCGAATCGTAATCGAATTTAGGATGACTCCCACTGAAGGAATCACTGCTCCAAATATATCTCCCACTATCACAGAAAAGGATTCCCTCCTCTGTCTCTTATGATGTAACACAGGCACTTTCAAAAACTTTTTCAAATCTTCCATTTGATAAATCTTTGGGAAAACTGTCCCCAAATAACATACCCCATACCATCCTCTTGGAAGACGGTAAAAAGAATTAAGTCCAGAAATATAGTATATCCCTGGAATTGCAGGGTCCTCCTGTCCGTTCAACATAAAGGTCCATTTACTCTGAAACAAAAACACATGCCTGCATTTACTCGTACCCACAAATAAAGTGTCAGTGCACAATTTAGGCATATATATATACGAAGCTTCCCCACGTGTTGCGCATCTAAAGCTTATTTTCTTTGCGATTTAATTGCACTATAAGCATAATCATTCTTGTAAGTCCTTTTCTCTAAGCCTTTTTCTAATTTCTCCTTTAACGCTTTTCTTCTGTCATCTGTGTGATCTAAAAAGCTCTTCTCTAAAGGTGTAAGCAAGCATGTCAGGTTATTTCTATGCGCATATGTTGTGCCAAACGTCAATGTAGATTCAAAGAACCCTCTAACTAATAATATGTCATTATCTTTAGCTGCTTTTCTCAAATACCTATTTATAGGAACACACGAAAACACAACATCATGATTTGAATAGAAGTATTGAATGTACTCCTGGTTATAAAACCTTGTTAGTATTAGACTACAACTTATCCTGTATGTTAAAGGTAAGTTATGATATTTGACTCCTTCCTCAACTGATGAAGGAATCTGTGTACACACAAAACAATTCTTCGCATCCATTGTCTCAACATATTCACTCAATGAGCGATAGAAAACGTTAGAAGAAATTTCTCCCTGCTCATTTGTATACTCATGCAAATATTTCTCATCTAACTTAAACTTCTCTAATGCCGTTAGTGCAGTAGTTGTCTCAAAAGCAGAAGTTTGGTTGGCTCCTCTCGTATCCAGAACAGACAAACCCACAATTAACACCACAAACAATATCCCATACATAATTGTCAAACCAATGCTCATATATTTACCGCGCCTAGCACCTCTACCTTGTTGACTAATGTTACTCATGATCTGTAAAGAATCAGAGAGCAGAAGAAAACTAGAAAACTTGCAGCAAAAATCTAAAATAGACAACTCTTCTTTCAGCAGTTCAGTTTTACTTCCAGGAACCCTTGTCAAAATCAGTTAGCAGCTTTGTCAAAATCAGGTTTCAAAAGTCAAATCAGGTTATCAATGTCTCTTCTGGTTACTTTCAAAAGTCTCTTTCTCAAAAGTTTTCTCTCAGATTGTTTCAACAGTTCAGTTCATTAGGTTTCTTCACGTGAAAAATAATGACCCGGAACTTCTCTATCAAAACAAAAAGACATAAACTCTTGCTGCCATTGGTTAGTAGTTGCAAACGCTCATTGAGGACCTGCGTACCTTTGACTTGCTATTCTCTTTCTTTTCAATTTTCAATCACCATTCAATTCTCCTTCACTGAGATCTTCCTTCCTTGTGGCATCTACTTCTTCCTCTATTGTTGGTTCGAAAACCACCTCTTTCCCTTTTTCTACTTGCAATTCCGGCCACTTATCTCCTTTCAGTGGGCCCTTTGTCAGTATCCTCTTCGAGATTGAACTTGAACCTTTTCCTTGTTCTGTGGTGGTTTCTCTTGATGGACCTGCAACCGGTTCAGAAGGAGACAGATCACTTGGACTTTGATCCACCTCAACTCCTTCCCCCTCTGGGTCTGGTGATTGCTCCATTTGTTTCTCAAGATCGTCTGCTTCTGGGAAAGCCCTCCTCTGACTAGGCTCTCCTGCTGCTTCAGTTGAGTTAGGCTCTCTGATACCCTCCTGGAGGTCTCCTCCCTCATCTCTCAGAGGAGTGACTGAACCGTCCTCAACGAGCTCAGATCTGGTCTCAGTTCCTCTTTGTTCTCCTTCTGGCCCTGAGACTTGTCTCACTGTTGTTGGTACTCTCAACAACGCTTCTTCATGATCCAGTGGACATGCCACTTTCTTCTTGTGGCTTGCGTGAATCCAGTTCGGAATTCCAGCACACTTCACAGCTGTGGTAGTTGCCAGGACCACTTGGTATGGTCCCTTCCAATGCGCCTCCACACACATCTTTCTCACGTGCTTTCGGATGATAACCCAGGCCCCAGCTCTCAGGTTGTGCCCTGGGTCATGGATCAGTGGCAGTGTGGTGGCCTCCGCCTGCTGACAAAAAGAGCAGACTACATCAGCCAGGCCCTTGCAGTAATCCAATACCATATCATCTGTAATGTTGACAAGTGCATTTACTGGCACTGGTGGTACCATCATTGCCCTGCCCACGAGGCTCTCATGGGGCGACAAGCCTGTCTTCGTGTCAGGTGTGTTCGTCATTGACATCAACACTAAAGGCAATGTATCAGGCCCTTTCAAATTCATAGTTGCACATATCTTTGCAACTCTTGCCTTCAAGGTACCATTCGTCTGTTCCACTAGTCCTCATGCTTCAGGGCGGTAACTACAATGCACCTTCTGCTCAATGTTCAATGCTGCACAAAGTAGTTTAATTACTTCATTATTGAAGTGACTTCCCCTATCTGATTCTAAAGAGATCAGAAACCCAAAACGCGATATCAGTTCCATGTGAGAATATCATTTCTTTGCGTAGGGTACGCTTCAATCCAGTGACTAAAGATGCAAACAATCACCAACACATTTCTCAAACCTCCACACACAGGCATCTCAATAAAATCCATTTATATTCTGCTGAATGGACCTCCTGCTCTTCCAATGTGGCTCAAGTTAACCACTGCCCCTTTCCCTACTTTTAACTGTTGACAAATGACACAACGATAGCAAACTGCTTCAGCAACTTGTCTATACTTGGGTGTAACCTATCATGTTTGAACAGACGAACCATGGCATCCCTGCCAGCATGTGCTTGACCATGATAGTACCTTGCCATTTGAGACAACAGGCTATTTGGCAAAACCAATTGACCTCCTCAGAAACCCACAATTCATCATGTCTTTGAACACATTTTATTTTGCTCCATGAACGCTTTTCCTCCCTGTCAACATTATTCTGCAAAGGTTTCAATTCTTCCAAAGTGTCAATTATTTTCAATGCATAACTTGTACAAGTTTCATCTTCTTCGGGTAACAGTTCTTCCAAATGTGTATCTCTAATATCAGGTCTCGGTTTTGTGCACAAATCAGTTACTTCGAGACAGTCATGCTCAACATCTTCCTCTTTCTCAATTTCAGCATTTGCACTCGAAGTAAGGTTGCCAGGTTCACCACTGTACACCTTTTCAATGTTACATTTGGCGACCCCAAAATAATCATTTCATATCTTGTCAACCTAGCACCAGTCAAGTATTGGGTTTTTGTCCTTGTCAGTAAAATCTCAATAGAGTGCGGGACCATTACAGTTCGGGGATATCCCTTCACCACACCTACACACTGTGAAAGACTTTGACCAACTGCGGCAACTGCGCACAAACAACCTGGTAAGGCTGCTGCAACTGGGTCCAAAGTAGCTGAAAAATATGCTTCTGGGCGATTTACACGTCCATGGACCTGTGTTAAGACAGACAAAGAACATTCTTTATGCTCATGACAAAACAATGTGAACAGCTTTGTGTAATCAGGCATACCCAATGCTGGAGCTCTACACAAACTCTCTCTCAACTTAGTGAATGCTTTCATTTCATCCTGGTCTAACACTAGGGGATCAGTGACTTCTTTATGAGTCAGCTTCTGCAATGGTCTTGAAATGACTGAAAAATTTGGAATCCATTGGTGAGAATAACCCACCATTCCCCAAAACATCCTGACATCTCTCTGTGTGGTTGGGGGACTTATCTGCAATATCGTTGTAATTCTTTCTCTGGATATCTTTCTTGAACCTTTCCCAATCTGGTGACCCAAATACTTCACTACTTTCTGACAGTACTGCAACTTCAGTGGAGACACTTTATGGCCATTCTTTACCAAATGGTTCAATAGGGCAATCATATCATACTTGCACGCGTCCCTTGTTTTGGACTCAATCAGTAAGTCATCAATGTACTGCACCAAAGTCGATCCAGGAATTTGAAACAAAAGATAAATTGGCTATCCTCATGAAGGGGCACCGAAAAGAACGCTTGTGACAAATCAATGGCGGTGGACCACTCTGCATCACATGGAATTTGGAACATTATCACAGCTGGATTGGGCACTACCCGACAACATTTGACCACAATTTCATTTATTTTTCTCAAATCCTGAACAATCCGAACCTTTCCACAGGGCTTTTTCAAATCCATTATCAGTGGGTTACATGGACTGCTCAACACTTCCTTCAGAACCTGTTGCTTCACAAAATCTGCAATTATCTGAGCCACTTTCATCAAGACATCTTGTGGCATGTGGTACTGTGGAAGTTGGGGGAAAACTGCATTCGGTTTTATGGTAACTTTGTCTGGCTCCACTCCCTTAATCAAACCTACTTCTTTTCCTGTCAAATCCCACACCTCTTGTACTGTTCCCTGAAAATCAGGATGGAGCTCTTACACTGTGAATATTGGGAAAAACTCAATCAAAGGGTACTCCTCATTTGTAGTTTCACACTATTTGTGGGGCTTGGTCTTCCTCATCATCGCTATTCGTCTGAATCTCAATTTCGTCATTTGAGCAAGTAATAAAACATTTTGTTTTACAAAGCAAGTCTCTTCCCAATAGGGATACAGGACTTGAGTCGCAGACTACAAATTTATGCAATGCCTGAAAATTGCCAATCTAGATTTGAACTGGATCTGTTATTGGATTTGTCAAATACTAGTTTGCTACTCCTACAACCTGAACTGTTCTACCTGAAAGGGGCAAATTTGGATCCTCTGCACTTCTCACTGTAAAGCGTGTAGCTCCTGTGTACACCAAGAAGGAAATTCTGTGACCTATAACCTTTCCCTTCACACATGGTCCTCTCTGATCTACTTGTAAAGAAGTCGCAAGCACACATGGCTCCTCATCTGACCTGTCACTCGTCCATTCACCATTTATTCCATCCTCACTCTGTAATGGGAATTGATGCACTGTGTTACTACTTCTGTTTTGCCTCGGACCTGTGACATGTTGAGAAAGCATCATCTGTTGCTACTCCTTCGGGGCTTGAGGTATTTGAATTTGCTGTCTAGGTACCCCGGGAACCTGCTGCTGCATCAGCTGCAACTGTGACACTTGTGCACAGGGCATTTGCACCTACTTCATGGGCTGAAAATGTTGCACTTGATTCACATTATTCTTAAAATTTGGATTAGGACCCCTTATTCTCGGTCCTCTCACATTCTGGAATGAATTGATGTAATTACTCTGCTGAACAACACCTTCCTGCACCATCATTGGACATTCCCGTTTCCAATGTCCTACGGCTCCGCAAATGTGACATGGCAATAGCTTCTTCATTCCCTCCACATCATTCTGAAACACTACAATATTCAAATCTGGACCATGATTCATATTACCTCCACAGCCTTTACCTCTCATCTGTGGCTGAAACATCATATTTCCCTGCTGCTGCTCTGGCAACTGCTGTGAAAAATTACCTTGCACTCCTGTTTGAGCTGCCTTAATCTGCATCACCATCACCTTCTCTTTCAACTCTTTGTGGTTCAACTCAATCTGATCACTCCAGTATTTTGCATACTGCAACACCTCATCAATCGGCTTTGCTTGCCAGCAAATCAAATGACTCTTAATCATCTGGCTAATTTCAGGTCTCAATTCTTCCATGAATCTGAACACAAAATGTAGCATGTCTTTTGCCTCAATCATTTCTGTACCACTGTAATGCTTAAATGCCTGCAACAATCTCCCATAATATGCATTTATCGACTCTTTTACTTCCTGTGCTGTCCTGTCAGTTCTTTGCCAATCAATATTCATAAACTCAATCATCTTATAATAATATTTCATTACCTCAGGAGACGGTGCACTCTTATCTCTCTCCGGTTCACTCATTGGCCAGTCTACACTCTTCTTATAATCGATCCACAAGTCAGCTGGAACCACTATCTCTAGTAATGTGTTCAAGTCATCCCACAAACACTTCGCAAGTTTCACAAACCTGTCTGTCTGCTGATACCACTCTACTGGCTTTTCTCTAAATTTTGGATAATCATTTGTAAATGATAGAATGTCACTTCTACTCCAAGGGACGTAAACAAAATGTTCCCCTGGAATCTCCTTCATTGGTAAAATCTTTACTGGACCTTTATCCGGCTGCACATTTTCAGTCCGCTCCAAAGAATCAATTTTCCTCTTGTCTCTTTTCTTTACCCATCTGCCTTTCCATTTGTCTAATGCTTCCCAGGTCTGAGCACTCTGCAGTAATTCTTTAGGGTGTGCCTTCATTCCGGCTGACCTCATATGTTCATAATCTTTTGTCTCGAAATCTAATCTGTAGCTCCTTTTCAAATGCTTGGTTTTATCAATCTCTATGCCATATTTCTCTGCTAAATCTGCTAATCTCTGATGCATCCTACTAATTTCTCTGGTGATCTTTGGGCACAAATATCTCAACTCTGGTTCTGTGTAGGATTCTAACTTATTCACCCCCATCGTTCCCTCAATGAGTTCACTCGCTTCCATGCTTAGCCTGGCACAATTCAAATACTCCTCTCCTTTAGGGGAATCCTGTGTGGTATTCAGCTTGTATTGTATTTTAGTCTTTATAGAGAGCGTTCAGGCCGTAGCATCAAAGCGCTAGGGAGAAAAGCACTGAGAGACAAGGGGAACCAGCTCGCGGATCGGCAGGGAGTCACATAACATAAGCGGAAGACCTACTGCCTAGCGCGAAAACAGCCAGGTTTTAAGCTGTTTCCCAAAGCGGAGATATGTCTCCACCAGCCTAATGTGTGATGAAAGAGTGTTCCATTGTTTAGCAGCCACTACGGAGAAGGCTTTGTCCCCCCAACGAGCCCGGGGGCAGCGAGGTACAGAGATCAGCTGCGAATGCGCCGATCTAAGCTGACGGCATGGCAGATAGAGCTGTAAAACAGAGCTCAGATAGAAGCAGCTCTCCTGGTGATAAGCTTTATATATAAGACACAATGGCCCTCATTCTGACCTTGGCGGGCGGCGGAGGCCGCCCGCCAAAGTCCCGCCGTCAGGTTACCGTTCCGCGGTCGAAAGACCGCGGCGGTAATTCTGACTTTCCCGCTGGGCTGGCGGGCGGTCGCCTTCAGACCGCCAGCCAGCCCAGCGGGAAAGAGGCTTCCACGATGAAGCCGGCTCGGAATCGAGCCGGCGGAGTGGAAGCTGTGCGACGGGTGCAGTTGCACCCGTCGCGTATTTCACTGTCTGCGCAGCAGACAGTGAAATACATGTAGGGGCCCTCTTACGGGGGCCCCTGCAATGCCCATGCCAGTGGCATGGGCACTGCAGGGGCCCCCAGGGGCCCCGCGACCCCCCCTACCGCCATCCGGATCTCGGCGGTCCGACCGCCGGGATCTGGATGGCGGTAGGGGGGGTCGGAATCCCCGCGGCGGTGCAGCAAGCTGCGCCGCCGCGGAGGATTCAATGGGGCCGCGGTACACTGGCGGGACCCCGCCAGTGGTGCCGGTCCGACCGCGGCTTTACAGCCGCGGTCGGAATCCCCATTGGAGCACCGCCGGCCTGTCGGCGGTGCTCCCGCGGTCCTCCGCCCTGGCAGTCAAAGACCGCCAGGGTCAGAATGACCACCAATGTTTTGAATTTGATCTGTTTTTTGACAGGAAGCCAGTGGAGCAGCTTCAGGCTCCTACTGGCAGAAGCCGCGCGAGGAAGATCCAAGACCAGGCGAGCCGCCGTGTTTTGAATAAGTTGAAGTTTATGAAGGGCAGCCTTGCTAATATTCAGCATGAGAGTGTTACAATAATCCAGTTTAGTAATAACCAGGGCTAAACTAACTGTTGGTTTAAGCTCCTCCTGGAGAAAAGGAAATATTTCTTTAGCATTTTCATAGACCAATAACATGATCTAACCGTCTGGTTAACTTGTTGCTCAAAAGAGAGAGTATTGTCAAAAGTGACACCTAGGCCCATATATATACCTTTTTAGCGCTGCATTTGCATCGTTTTTTTATGCAAAATCGGCGCAAACTAACAAAATACAATTGTATTTTGTAAGTTTGCGCCGATTTTGCGTCAAACTACGACGCAAATGCAGTGCTAAAAAAGTATAAATATGGGCCCTAGATTCCTAACCGACAAACTGGGGGCTGGGCAGTCATTGCAGGTTGAAGGCCACCAACACGAATACCAAGGACTAGCGTCCATGCCTAAAAATAGAATTTCAGTCTTATCACCATTCATTTTGAGCCAATTATGGCTCATCCGGCTATTGATCCTGCTCATGCAGTCTTGGAATCTGACTGTGACCTCATCCCAGTTTTGGTTAACCAGAATTATTACCTAAGAATTGTCTGCATAGGATACCACATGAAAACCAAATGAATGGACAAGTTTGGCCAGTGGGGCAACATAGAGATTGAATAGAGTAGAGCTGAGTGACGACCCTTGGGGGACACCACAGGGAATTTGGAATGGTGTAGCCTTGAAGTTGCCACAGCTCACCATAATGAATCTGTCCGTCAAAAAAGATTTCAAAAAGATTTCAAAATATCGAGCACCTTGCTTTTTACACCCGCCTGAAAGAGATGTTGAAGCAGGAGCTGGGGTGATATGGTGTCAAACGCAGAAGGGAGATCCAATAGGACAAGTATGGCTCCTTCCTTTTCTCTGAATAACGTCCGCCGTAGAAAGTAAGGCAGACTCAGTACTGTGAGCTTGGCGAAACCCATGTTGAGATGGGTCAAGGGCGCCACTTGCCTGAGGAAAAGCGGCCAATTCGATATTGAGATGTTTTTCAAGTATCTTGGCTGTAATGGGTAACAGGGAGATGGGGCGTAAATTTGTTAAGTCATTGGGTTCCCCGCTGGGTTTCTTAATGAAAGGGATCACAATGGATTCCTTCCAAGCAGGCGGGAAGAGCCCTTCCCTTAAAATATCTAGATAGACAGGTTCCAAGGCAATAGAAACCAAGTTGGGTACTAGTTTTAATATCCTAGGAGGACAAGGATCATTCGGTGAGCCATATTTAATCCCTTCCAATAATTCAAAAATTCTGTTGGCAGATAGTAGGGAGAACTCAGACGGTGTTGTACCGGAATCAGAGGAAAGGAAGATATCTACGTCGCCTCCGTCGCCATCTGAAGGGAGGCTGAAAAAGGACGAATGCAGCTGTAGAATTTTGTCCTCAAAAAATTAGCAACTCTCTGCCAGAAAGTGGGAGAGTTCTCCAGCCACGAGGAGGCCGGCGGGTGGGTCAAAGTATGAACCACTTTGAAAAGTTCCTTAGCTCTGTTTTGGGCTTCCCTGATTCTGCTGGAGAACTATTCAGTTTTAGCCTTTTTAATAGCCAATTTGTAATTCTTAAGAACAGTCCAGAACTTAGCTCTCATCCCTGCTGGTTTATGGGCCTCCCATCAGCGTTCCTGCCGCCAATAGAGTCTCTGAAGACTCTTACATTTTTCAGAGTACCAGGGAGAGGAAGGGGATTGACCCACCCTGGGGTTAAGCTTAACCAGTGGGGCAAGCCTGTCAATGACCGTCTTTAGCCCAGAGTCAAAGTTCTCCAAATGTGAGGGGCCCTGCCCTCTGGCGTGGTTCCATTCAGACTTCAGGGCCAAGGCTAGGCTTTGTTCCTCCACCGTATACCATTTCCTGCCTAACCTAGAAAGTGGGCGCAATTTAATGTTGGCCGAAGGCCAGGCTGCTCTAAAGGTCAACAAGTGGTGGTCTGTCCAATCCAAGGCCGCATTGTCAGAGCCGGTCAGTCTACTGTGTCGTGGAAAACTGCTATCTAACGTGTGGCCTGCACGATGGATTGGGGACAGGTCCGTGAGGGACTAGTCTAAATTCATCATCATATCCAGAAACTGCCTTGTAGAAGGGTCCTGATTGTCGTCTAAATGGAAGTTAAAGTCGCCCAATACAACAGCCTTGGGTGTCAAGGCAATGGGTTTCATCATAGCTGGCCAAGAAGCAAGAAAGTCATTTTTGGGGCCAGGAGGACGATATATTAGGAGACCTTCAAACAGTATGGTATAATGGAAGCGTAGCTTGAAGTAGGCTCCTTCGTAGCCAGCTGATTTAATGCTAATATCTTCAAGTGAGCAATTAAAATTGCTCCTGGTAATGACCGCGAGCCGCCCTCCCCTTTTGCCCGTTCTGTCAAGTCTAAAGAATGTATAACCAAGGAGTGAAGCAGCCAAAAAATCCAGATTGGAGTCTTCTTTTGCTCATGTTTCGGGAATAAACAGGCAATCGAGCTTGGTTGATTCAATTAGCTCTCTGATTTCTAAAGTATGACATCCTAATGAGCGGGCGTTAATTAAGCCGCATAAGTTGGTTTGACTGGTCTCAGCTCCTAAAGATCTGTGAGCTGGAGGAGTCAAAGGGTTTTGAGACAAACTAATGTTACAAGGTGTAATGGTAGGATTCCAGGCACATACCTATGGTAAGAAGTTCCTGCCTAGAATATTTGAGGAGCGAAGTGGAGCAGTCCTCGGGTGCAGAGTAACAGGCCCCTGGCCCCGGTCGGGCACGGACAGGTGCAGACGGGCTTGCCTTGCCTTGTCTAATCATTCAGTCAATTGCTGAGCTGTCAGTCCCTGTAATGAAATGTTACTCGCTTGGATCGGGGGCACCTGCTGTGCAACTACATTCGGAGTCTGCGGTGTCAATAATTTCAGGCTCTGGCTTGCATTTGGTCCTTTCATATCATCTGGAAGTGAACAAGTGGATTCAAATCTAACAATGATCTTGATCCGTCAATAGTCTGACCCACAGGAGAGACTAACTGAACATGTTCGTTATGTCCTCCCCTCATTAGGCTCTGGGTCATTGCTCCCTGTCCACTTACAGTCGGTTTAATTGTGCAAATAATGGTCCTGCTGGACCAACAGTAATTGGTAGCGATATATCATCCGGGGCTGCTTTGCCACATGCACTCTATTGGAGAGTACCTCCCATATTCTGATTCATCATCGGAGTCAAGCCTGACTGTGTCCCTGTCACTGGCGTAAATCTCGGCATTACCTGCGGCTGTACTTGGGGCAGCAAAATCAGAGTCGGGTCAGTCTGAGCCAGTATTTGTCTCTGGATCACATGCTCGGTGGGCACCACTGAGTTCGAAGTCGTTTCTAAAATGGGTACATCAGGATAAATTCTCTGTACCTGTGGTGGCTGCATCTGAGTCTGCACTACAAGAGTGGTTTGCACATAAACACCACTTTGCACTGCATTCTGTGTCAGGTTAGCATTAACCTGCACAGGACTCGCTGCCCCATTAACCTGTGTCAGGGCTGTCAGATCAACACTAGTACTAGGGCCAATCTCATGTACTGTATATGGTGGTGGTCGATCTCTCAATGCCTGTGTAAGGAACTCATCATCGCCCGATTCCTCCTCTACTATTGAAGACTTTCTAGGTCCCTTACTTTCGGAAGGGCTTTTATTAGTCTTCCTAATCGCTTTCTTTCCTTCCTTCTCATTCTCTTGTGTAATTTCTGGAAACAACTTAATCCCTTGCAAAGTCTCTGTTCTCCATACCTTTTGAACACAATCCCATCGAGCCTCCCCTAGAGTCTTTTCTGCCTTACTCATACTCCTCTCGAATTTCAATTGCTGTTGCTGTCTGGCCACTAGTTCCCAGATCACTAATGCCTGAAGCTGTGCTAATCTCTGAAGGGGCTTCGATTCATATACCGCCATCCGTAAATTCTCCAAAACCCTCAAGTTGAACGTCCTATTTGTAGGAAACGCTAAACTCCCATCTTTCTCTGTCAATTTACACCATTGCTTTAAACACAGACATGGCTACACCTCTCTCTTCCATTACAATGTAAGCTGTGTATTGTCTGGTGGTGTAGGATCGCCTACACTCGCTATAGTGTAAGTATCTCCCCTTAGGGCACTCTTTAACGCTTTGAAAAACGTAATCTTTTCTACTTTTGTTTATTCAAAATCAAATCTTGAAATTACTTTTAATCCCAAGATTCCTTTCACCCACATTCTCAATCAATTGCCTCTCACGGACGGCTGCCAATCCGTGCGTGACCCTTCTCACCAACCGACCAATCCCAGCACGGCTCCAATGACATCACATTCACAAGTACTGCGGCTGACAAAGTCTTGCGGCTCGTCCTCCCAAACTCTCTGATTCACACTAAACTAATGCAAAATATTGCAAGCACTATTCAAAAAACAAAAAACTAAAACAAATCTGCTGATTTACTACAGGAAAGGTAACACAATGAATTCAGAAACCTTATGGGTTTTTCACTGATGGCTCTTCCCACACTTACAGCTACTCCTTCTTTCTCGGTCTCCCAGATTCACAAGCAAACATATTCTAAAGTTACAGTGCAAATCAATAGCAGAGTCAGCTGCGTTAACGAGATGTAATACACGTAGTTAAGCAGAGAAATCCATCAATCATTAGTCTCTTTCATCATAAATCAGAATACTCAACTAACACCAGATTAGCATCAGCATGTTGGGCTTCATGCAAAACAATTTAGAAACACAAATTTTGAAAACATCGAACTATGGCTCTATCAAAATAGCGCAGTTGGTGGCCAGAAAGAAAAAGCAAATATGCATAATAATCACAGTTTAATCGCATTATACCTATCCTCGGTATGGGTCAGCAATGCAGAATCAGTCTTTGTCCTCAGGACATCAGTCGATCAACAAGGCATCAGTTCTCAGCCAGGAAAGTAGGGGCAAAGTCACTAAGCATTAAAGATAAGCACTTCCCTAGTAAAGACGCACAAGAAGGTAATAACTTTTCAGTCAGGAAATGTGAGCCGAGAGAATGACTCTTCTCTCTCAGAATGAGCGTTGTTATATTAAAGTCACCTAAACTATGCCCTAATCCCCTATTGGTCAGTTAATCTTATGTTCACACTCTGTCCAATAACACTACTATACCAAATCTATGAATTATAATATTTCCCCATTCCCATACTGTTGATTGGTTTGTCTTACAATGTTCCCATCATCTGGCTTGTAAGGTTACAGTATTGTTGCAGCTTCCACTCTAGTCAGTATCTTCATTGTTCTTGTCCTGGGAAAGTCCATCTCAGACACTCTACACATAAAAGGTTGCATTAGCAAGAACATTATCTCCTAGCAGTCGGTTCTCATGGAAAGCTTCCGTTAAGCACATTTAAACAATACAATAGACATTTCACAGTTTAATTCCCTTGGTCAGCATTTTTATGAAACGCTAAGAAATACAGCTTCTACATGAGGCCCGGCGAAATAGGCTAAGACACTTGCTAAGTTAGGGCCTACAATTTATAAAGCTAAAGCATACTTCGTAACCCTTAATATGACATATTACTGCATTAATCTGATACTTTTTCAACATTTCATATGTATTAATCATTAATTGTTAGTACTTTTCGTTAACATTGGTGGCCATTTTTCGAGGTCACATTTTCAAATGTGTGCATTATTTTTCTATGTTATTTCATTTTCTACATAAATTCATTATTCAAAATACATACACATTCATTAATAACTCTTATTAAAACACCTCCGCTAGCACATGTAATCCAGATAGAAGTTGCAAAAAGTAAATGGTCTTATCCCATATTGGTTTGTTTCTCTTATTGTATCACACATTATCAAGATCAAGAAAGAATTTAATATTGCTCTTTATTGCAAACCCTTTATCTCGATTCATGAAATTGGCAAAAAAGAAATTGATCTTCCATCTTAATACAAGCATTTCGTGGGTGTTCTCTGTGAACCCAAAGAAGAAACCCAATAGTATTGTTGTAGTTTAGCAGCGATTAGATTAAGCATTAGCAGAAGACATCTTGTATTTAGTAACTATTGTGAACATTTCGCGGAATCCATTTTGTATTCATGGCAGCCATTTTCTCTGCCACATGCTGCCATGTGCTCTGTCCTACCTTTCTGTTAACTACTCTTGAAAATCTGCCTAGTGACAAGTTATATTTAGCATCTCCAACTTTCGCACATGCTCAGTAAGGTCTGCAGCTGTTAGTCCTTGAAAACTGTCAGCTCCTCCTACCTGTCGACTGTGCATTTCCACATATGTATAGAAGTCTTGCTTCTATAATTGTACCACCTCCTTTTAGCCCCTGCGTGGGTATAAAAGGACCATGCTCTCTCAGTTCAGTGTGCTACTTCAAACATTACCGAAGGGTGCTGTTTGAACTGTAGTACCACCTCATGAGGTTTAATAAACTTTTGTCTTTTATTTCAGTTTCTGTGCCAACTTCTTCCTACATGGTCTGAGGACTTTGTGCAGAGAAAGGTGAACCCCTTGCACTAGTAGGCCTTGCTGAGGCTTACTTCAACAGTATGTCCATCAAATTGAGTCGATGCCCAGACTTGAAGTGCCCAGTTGCCTGATCTATGCCCTCATGGACGCTGAAAATTACAACCTCTGAAGCTATCTTTTTGGCTATGTAACACACACATGACCTTAAAATATTTAATTAACGGCATGCTGAGAGAATTTCATGATCGTTTGTAGTTGTCTATATAGTTGGTATTTTGATCTTCTATCAGGATGAAAATTCATATTTCTGAAATGTTTCAGCAGTCCTTTTGGTTTATAAGAAAGTAGTTCTATTGTAAATTGTCTAAATATGATTTTCATATAACCATTGTCGAAAGTTTAGGGGTGATCTTGTACCACATCAGGTATGAGCATAGCAGAACATAAGGTTTAAGCACTTAAAAATCGCTTTGCCCCCAACACAGAGAGAGAAATATATTTTCTGGGATTCTGCAATTTCTACTTACAATTTATTGACCATATTTATCATGTAACCACCCCTCGTACACAACTACTTAGGATAATTGCTCCATTCCGTAATCATGCAAAGCAGAACAAGCTTTTCAAGGTTTTTACAACTGCACTCGTTTTGTTCCTCCCAATTCAGACAGACCTTTCACAGTAGAGGTGGATGCTTTTAATGTGGTAGAAGGTGCAAAATTATCTCGAAAACATGTGAAAAAGGGTCACAACAACCACTAGCTTTCAATTTTGAAGACAAATTCAGGGTTCTTAACAAGAGGGCTTCACAGAATCCCCTTTGAAATGGTACATGTGTTATACGAACAACGAAATGGAAATTAAAACAATTACAAGGTAAAGTAAGTAATCGTAACATATTTTTTTATTTTTTTAACTTCTTTACATAACACTCTCTCAGCCGTATCCTATCCTAACAACTCTCACCTGCCCTCTGTAATGCGCTGCCTCTTCTTGGAACTAATCACAGGATTGGTGTTATTTGACGGTGAGGCCCCATTGGACATTGTGCTGTCCCTCAGGACAACTACATGGAAGCTGAGCTGGAGTGCTGTATTTATCCAAGTATTTTAACATTCTGGCTAAGTTTTCCGATTAATTTTCGTTCTTTCCCACACAGCATGCTGAAGCCCCCCAGTCCCAAACCCTTGGCGGCGCATTCTCTGCCTGTGGGCTCTTTCGCCCTGGCAGTAAGCTTTTGAGTTTACTAGATTTCCCAACATTTTGAATGATTCTGGACCCCGTGGGACTCGTTGCATTTAACCGCTTCCCTGGGGTATATTCCCGATCCCTGTGGTATGTTTATTTTATTTCATTGTAGTCTCCGCATTTATGTCTTGCATGGGTGTCTGCCCTTCCTTTCATCTTATAGAAAGCTGACCTCCACAGATGCGTTTTGTGATTCGCATGCACATCACCTCTGATAATGGTTACTCTTCTTCTGGTATTGCAAGTGGTCTTTACCTTGTAAGGTTTTTCAACCTTGTAGTCAGTGTGCATGTGACCATGACTGGCTCAGTGCTGTTTCTTTTTGATACTTCTAGACATCCTTTGGGCAAGTTGACCCTACTCTATCATCTTTCCTTCTGCATGGTTTTGTTCTGGGCAAGGTATGTTCAATGTTTGACATTCCTTCAGGTTATACCCTTAGGGCCTTATTTATACTTTTTGGTGCAAAACTGCACTAACGCAGTTTTGCAGCAAAAAGTTTTGCACTGGCTTGCACCATTTTTTAGCACCAGCTGGGCACCATATTTATGGAATGGTGCAAGTCGGTGCAAAGGGTAGGCTAGCGTTAAACAAAATGACGTTAGGCAGGTTAGAGTCAAAATAAATGACTCTAACCACATTAGTGTCATTTTTTTACACTAAGGGGCATATCTATACTCTTTTTGCACTGAATTAGCGTAATTCTTTTTTTTACTCTAATTCGGTGCAAAACTAACTCCATATTTATACTGTGGTGCTAAACCTGTCTAGCGCCAAATTTATGGAGTTAAAGTCATTTTTGGGAAGTGGAAACCTACCTTGCCTTATTGAGATGCAAGGTATGTGTTCCCGTGGAACAAATGACTCTATGGCCTTAACGCCATAGTTATACTCCCGTGCAAAAATGGTGCAAGGGAGGGAGGAGGGGTAAAAAAATGGTGCAAAGCTTGCTTGGACCCATTTTTTAAAGCCTGGGTCAGGGCAGGCGTTAGGGGACCTGTGGGCCTATTTCCATGGTGGAACACCATGGAATAAGCCCACATGTGCCATCCCCAGGCCCCAGGGGCACCCCCACCCACACTGCGGAGGATGGGGGACCCCATCCCAGGTAAGTACAGGTAAGATTACATTTTATTTTTGAAAGTGCCATAGGGGGCCCTGACTTGGGCCCCCACACACGGCACAGGGTGCAATGGCCATGCCCAGGGGACCCTTGTCCTCAGTGCTGGCCATTGGGGTGGTGGGCATATGCTCCTGCCTTTTCTAAGGCAGGAGTCATGTGGCATGGTAGGTTTAGCACAATAAAATGACCCTAATCTGGTTAGTAATTTTTTTTTACTCTAACCTGCCTAAAGTCATTTTTTGGTACTAAACCCTTTTCTTCTATACTGCCAGCCCCACCCGACTAAAGTCATTTTTTAAATTTCTAGCCTACCCTTTGCACGGCTTGCACCATTCCATAAATATGGTGCCGGGCTGGTGCACAGAAATGGTGCAAGCCGGTGCTAAACCTTTTGGTGCAAAACTGGGTTAGTGCAGTTTTGCAGCAAAAAGTATAAATAAGGGCCAATATTTTGTAAGTTTGTGCCACTTTTACGTCAAAAATTTTTGTTAATGCGGCGCATAAAAAGTATAAATCAGGGCCTTGGTGCTAGACGGGTCTAGCACCAAAGTATAAATGTGGAGTTAGTTTTGCACCGAATTAGCGTAAAAAAAGGCGCTAATTTGGTGCAGAGTATAAATATGCCGCAGAGTATAAATATACCCCTAAATATTACGTTTAGGCCATAGAGTAATTTTTTGCACCGGAAAGCCTACCTTGCATCTCATTAAGGCGAGGTAGGTCTCCACTTCCAAAAAATGACTTTAACTCCATAAATTTGGCGCTAGACTGGTCTAGCACCAAAGTATAAATATGGAGTTAGTTTTGCACCGAATTAGAGTAAAATAATGATGCTAATTCAATGCAAACAGTATAAATATGCCCTTAATGTCATATGGTATTTGAAAATCAGCATTGCCTCTTGCCACTTTTTGCAGGCTGCTTGGTAATTCTTGTTTGTTCTGATGATAACCCCGATTACATATGTCCCATAGGGTCAAAACATTGACAATTGTACCAGCAGACTATTCATATTGTATAAATTAATCTCCATGTACTCGTATTCAGGGTCAGATAAAGATTAAGATAGACAGCCCTTTGTCCCTCTATCATTTTTGTGTACAGCACTTATTCATATTCATTGCTCTTTTGTCACTTTGCACTTTCACTGCGCAGATTTTTGAAGCACCTGCTTTTATGCTGTTTACTTTAACTATTTGATATTTTTGAATTTACTGTTTAAATAGTCTATTACACATTTTGTTGTAAATTCTGATGGTTCAATCTTGCATTTATAAAGCAATATTTTCTTCAGTTTAAGAAGTCTGGAGTTTGCGACTCCTGCGGTATCTCCTATTCCATTATGCATTTACTGACCCATGTTCCCAGGGTTATAGGTTTGTTCCTTTATTTTTCCTGTATTTATAACTGCATCAGAATAATTGCAAAGAGACCTGTGTTTGCTAACCACAGTACTGAAGTTGTCTCACTCAAGTCTCACTTTCTGTTGTGAAAATATGTAATAAACTAGGGATAGTGCTTCAGCGCCACTGTGTATGTAACACATAGAACCTACTTTGCAAAATGGGGTTGGGGTAGTGACAGGGACTTACCTAACCCAGAAGTCTTTGAATCACACTTGCATATTGCCGATCATTTTTTTAAATAATTGTTTATATGTTAAGCATACAGCACTGTTAAATATCCTCTAAATACTTATGACCCATTTTTAAAGTTCAAATTTTAAATTGACAACACGTTCAATGTTGCTATCATATTTTGCTGTATGTCACCAGAGAACCCTATAACAAGACTATGTTAGCTAAAACGTTCGGTTATTAACATACATCTGCTGTAGGGATTCAACTTCACAGACTGTTGCTAAGGCAGTGTACCACTGAGCCTGAGTTAGGAATGTCAAACAACCCTAAACAGCTCACACAGTCTATTGAAGCCTCGAATTGTGAAACCACATTTAACTTCAATTCACTCAGTATTCATAGTTTCCAAAAGTGTCTACATTAATAAGAATGTAAAATACAGTTGGATCATTAGTGGTTCTACAGCACACTTGTGGGTAATCAAGGCCCAAATGTTATTCAGTTAATATATTACTTTCAAATGATGCACACTACCATTTACTAAATCATTTTATTTTTCTGGTTTCAAAGGTCAAGCATCAAGATCTCGTTAATTAGTGTCAACTATGCTGGCCACCTTGCTTGAGAAAAGAAGATCTAAAGCTTCAACACTCCTGCCAATGAGAATGTTCTAGAGGAGCAGTGTGGCTGTCTGCTTTGTGTTGATAGTACCCAACTCCTCTCTCACTACATCAGAACACAATATATAATTCCAGCATGGTCCTGACCTCCTTACACAGATCATTGCCCCCACAACCTTCCTGTAGCTCACCAACTGTGGCCACCCTTGTGCCCACTCGTGTGGCACCAGCATCTGATATGTAGCTAGGACCCACTACATTTTTGGCCACACAGTCAATGTTACTGGGCAGTTTTGAAAGCACTGGGGCAAGATCTGCTGCAGCAATGGAGTCTCATTTTGCGGCCACCAATGTCAACACCATAGTGCACTTTATGAGTACAGCTATGAGGCAAATGGAACAACTGGGCATGGTTATAGAACTTTTAAGAGCACAGAATGATTACCAGACGGTCCAAAATGGTCTCCTAGTGTCAACACTTTAAATTATGAGATGTTGGCAAGTGGTTTCGGAGAACTGTCTTCCGCAGTTTTTGATTGGTTGCTGTTTTCCGTGGTCAAGCTCCATCTCCCGCCAGCTTGGCCCCAGAAACATCTACAGATGGCAGTTCCATGGAAAGAGGGACACTATTGCATAGAAAGCCATCTGTCACCAATCTCCACTTGACACTCAGGCCTCTCTAGTAGCTTTTAGAAGTGGTCATTCATTTGACCCTGTTGAGAACAACACATAATAAGCCACCTCCCAGAGACACAAAAAATGATGTCATAATGGGCTGTTCTGGTGTACATACCACATCCTCTTTGTGTCTACCAATTACCAATTACCAATTTACTCATGGACTGTTGCCAGGAAAAGACACTTCACCATTGTTGGCTCATCTTTATTTTCTCAAACAGCATATGTGTTAAATAACTTTTAGAAAATATGAAACTATAATTTTGTTCATTTTTTCAATACTAATAAAAAATGGAAAGAATAATCTGCCCTGTGCCAGTATTCATATTAAAAAAAAAAAAAAATGCATCAATACTTTTTGAAAACATGTATATTATGTAATAAAGTCCAACATGTAATATCCTTTTATTGGCTACACACAGTGCACATTTTTTAACAAAAAGTCAAAGGTAAATTACTATCATCCTGCTATGCAAACTTCAGGCGTGGTGATTGCTTTAGAATTTGTGCAGTCCTAAATTTTATAGCACACTAAAGCCGAACAAGGGAGAAGGATATGTAAATAATGTTTACATATACTTACTAAAATGTAAACCATGTAGAGAAGATAACAACTTTAGGAAGTAGTCACAATACAATAATTTTATGGATAATGAAAATCAATAATGATTTTGACAATAGCATATGTAAGAAATCCACCCACTGTGAAGATATTAGGCCAGTGTTAATTTTGTTTATACATCACCCATTCAAATACATTATCAACATAAATGAAAGTTTAGAGCCACACTTTGGGCCTCTCCTCATACTTCACAAGGTATTTCTGCTCAGACATAGTCATAAAATATACCACATTTCCACAGATATTTGATGCCAGCCAAGGATCAGGGCCCTTTGGGAGGCACCTATTAGGGATCAGGAACTCACTCCAGCACAGGCCAGCAGGGCGCAGGCAGATCCGGTTGCAGGTCTTGGTTGATCTAGTTGAATCTGGTGAGCTGGGCAGTTGCACGGAGGCCTCAGGAGCTTGTTGTGTCTAAGGGTGGGTGGGGATCGCAGAGTTTCACTCTACTGAATTCCACTGAGTTACACAAAAACTCCATGTGATTTTGCGGAGTTCCACTCACCCGTGTCATGATGATGAGAATGTCTGCAGACTGCACACCAGCACTATTCACAATTCACATTACTATTTTGAGCGCAAAGCTTAAATGTACAGCCTGGCAGCGCATGAATTCCTGATGCAATAATTTTGTGAGGCAGTGTTGCACATTCCCAGGCTGCAGCGTGTACTGGTGAGTTTTAACTTGGCATGTGCGCGTAGTCAGCCGCCTGCAGCACAATGGCGGAGCAGGAAGGAATGCAGGGCTAGAAGGCTTGTCTTTTGCTCAACGATGACATTTTAGTTATATATGGTGTTCCCCTACTGACTTTATTAAGTGCACTCGCATCACTAGTACTTCCATCGAACCAATTTGATCCAGCAATCTCCCTTCTCAACACATTATTGACCCCCCACACAAAACTGTACTGGCCCACTCACAGAATAAAGCACCAGTCACTCGCCGCAATACACTACATTCCCCTTGTAGTTAGAAATACCACAGCACAGCGCTGCCAGTAATGGGAGACTACATCACATTCTGCAGGGGTTTGGGGGGCATTTTACTTTACACGACTGCGCATAGCACTGCACTGATGACATTGTCACGGAAAACTCTCAACTATTTGGAACATCACCCTTGAATGCACTACTATGCCAAACAAATGGCAGCAGCACACTATTTGTGGCAAAGAACAGTATAATAGTATGAATAGAGCGTTCTGCACTCATCTGATCGTGCTAACAGCACCTATAGAGCAACTACAAAATACTTATGTTATTTTCATATCTGCCGCCTGGAAGCAAACACATACCGCATGAAGTAAAAATATGAACACACGCAGACATACAATGCATAAAATGTCGGTTCTGTGAAGACTAAAATTTGCAATTTAGCTGTGGTGCAACCCAAAAAATAAGGGTTCTTCACTTCCTTTGACCGTGGGCCTTTGGGCCAGTGTGCCAGCTGCACTAAAGATACATATGCTCTTAAAAATTAGGTAACTCACTCTTTACTTTCATGATCTCGCCAAAATTCGATGGTGGTGAAAGTGTCCTCCCTAAACACACACGGTTGGTTAGGGCTAAATGTTTTATTACAGATGAGAGACTGCTAGCATGGCCCGTCGTCTGACAATGGGAACAGGGGAGGGACTTACCTCCGGAAGGCGGCTGCTCCCCTGCCTGTGGGTGTTACTCACGTCACTGGCACCCCTCGTCCCAAGGGCAGGAGAGTGGTGAGTACTGGGCATGGAGAGGAGGCAGAGGCCGAGCAAAGCCTGCCTGCTAATTAGAGACGTACTGTAAGTCAGCAGAGACATCGCCCTGAATAGGTCCTACTGGGAATCGTGGTGAAGGAAGCAATCTGATCTACACAAACAACCTGCAGCCAATTGGAGGGAGTACATATGGCAGTGCTTTCTATTCTACCACACATCCCAGCCAGTTGGTATTTTCTTGGTGTGGATTCATCACCCAAAGTCGTTGAAACTTTAATCTTTGGATGAAGCAAAGGATACACTCAGAGTCCAGTAATCAGGACACGCACTGGTGGCTTGTGTACCCAAGTCCGGCTGCTAAAGCAGATGCCACCACCTTTGAAAAGACACCCAAACGATGCAAGGGTCTGGAAATGATGCAAGTGAACTAAACAATCTGAGACAAAAGTTTACCGAGAGCATGCACTTCACAGTGACATCTTCATGTGAGGGGGATAACTCTGTTTCACTGCAGTTGGCAGAGTTTCTGCTGAACTCCACACTCCAGTGTGAAATGACAAAAACTCTGTAAACTCTGTCAGCAGAGTAGAGTTAACCGTCCACCCCTAGTTGTGTCCATGTGGCTCAGAGCAGGAGGTTAGCCAGCAGTCCCTTGGTCCTCTCTCCTTCAAGTAGTTAGGCATGGCTCATGCAGAAGGGCACTCCTCTGAATAATAACTTAGGTCTCATGCAGTAGGGCAGTCTTCTGTTAGTAGCAGAGCAGTCCTGTGAGAAACAAGGCAGGCCTCACGCAGCAGGTGGTCCTCTTAAGTTCAAGGTAGTTCTTCTGAAGTCTGCTGCAGGAGAGATATGCCTTAAAGCAGTGAAAAATGAATTTAGGAGTTTTTCACTACCAGGACATGTGCATCTCCAACTTTTTAAATACACTGCACCCTGCCTTAACCGCTGTTTGTGGCCTAAACTAGGTGTGCTTTGTATGTTTTAAAAAAGAAGGTTTTGGCTTGACAAAATGGCTTTTTTCCAAGTCGAAGTGGCAGTGAATGTTATTGTAACGGCATGTACATTTTAGGACATGGCACTATCAGAGCTGTTAGAGCAGGTGTTTTAGTTGGAAATTGTAATGAGTGGTTACGTATTTTGAATAATGAATTTATGTGGAAAATGAATAACATAGAAAAATAATGCACGCATTTGAAAATGTGACCTCAGAGAATGGCCACCAGTGTTCATAAAATGTACTAATTAATGATTAATACTTATGAAACATTGAAAATGTATTAGATTAATGTAGTAATATGTCATATTAAGGGTTATGAAGTATGCTTTAGCTTTATTAATTGTGGGCCTTAATTTAGCGAGTTTCTTGGCCTAGTCTTACCAGGCCTCATGCAGAAGCTGTATTTCCTAGCTTTTAATAAAAATGCTGATCGAGTGAATTAAACTGTAAAATGTCCATTGTCTTGTTAAAAATGTTTAACTGAAGCTTTTCATGAGGACCGACTAACAGGAGATGATGTTCCCGCTAGTGTAACGATTTATGTGTAATGTGTGTGAGATGTACTTTCTCAGGATGCGAACAATGAAGACACTGACTGGAGCTGAAGATGCAACAATATTGTTACCTGATGAGCCGGGTGATGAGAACATCGTAAAGTGGACCAATCAACTTCATTAGAAGAGAGAAATATTAGAATTTATAGATTTGGTATAGAAATATTATTGGGTAGAGTAATAACGTACGATTAACTGACCAATAGAAAATTAGGGGGTAGTTTAGGTGACTTTGAAATAACAACGTGACAGAGGAGAATTATTCAGATCTAGAGATGAAGACTTTGTGAGAGGGAGAAACTTTAGAGAAGACATACAAGATTCATTTTATCATTGGGCTCATACTCTCTGACTGAGAGCCTGAAGCTTTGCTGATCGACTGATGACCTGAGGACGAAGACTGATTCTGCTTTTCTGACCCATATCGAGGCTAGGTAGATATGATGAAACGTGACTGTTATGTATTTTGTGCCTTTTCTTTCTAGGTACCAACTTCGCTGTTTTGTTAGATCCATAGTTAGATGTTTTTCCTAAATTTGTGTTCTAAATTGTTTTGCATAAAGTCCAACATGCTGATGCTAATTGAATGTTAGTTGAGGGTACTTACAACTGACTGACGAATCACAGAGACAAATGATTGACAAGTTATTTTGCTGAATTCTATGTTAATTTTATTTGCAACTGGTTTTTATAATGGATTTGCATTGTCGCTCTAGAACATTATGATTCAAGCTTTGATTAGATTGCGTTTCTTCCGCCGCTTTGGACAATTCAGTATTTGCTTTATATGAGTTTTGATTTGATTTTGAGATGAATCTACATGACTTTAGTATTGTTAACATAAGGGAAATAAACTTACTAAACTTTAACTAAGGTGTGGTTATTCATGGCTGTGAAGTCATAGTGTGTGACAATTACTGACTCCATTGATTATTGATGATTATTAATTATTGTGTATTGATTATTGATGATTATTAATTATTGTGTATTGATTATTGATAAAGTACTAGAGCTATGGTAAGAACTTCTTAAAGGAGTCAAAAGGTTCATCGACCTATACGCGTCTCCTTGAAAGTTTACTTATTAAGGTCTGACGTGCTAACAGTTGTGGTAGCAGACTGATGGTTTTTCTCTTTGAGAGCTTGCCATAGATGTCTGGTATAGAGTGACAGTAGCAGTTTGAAATTGGTCCTCTTGAGAATTGAGTATTTGTTTAGGTTTGGGTTTTGTTTTCAAAATGATAATTGGAGTGAACATGATGTCCCCTTAGGCCTAGAAATGAGTTTCCCAGATCCTGGATCCTGTTAGTGGAGTTAGGGATGTTCCTGGCGTTCTAGTGATAGAATGAGAGAAATAGGTTGCACTTGCACAGCTTATGCAAATCGCTGGTGAATTGTGAGGTTTGTGAGGGTTTTAGGGAGTTTGCGTACTCCAAATGAAGCTGTAGTAGGAGTATGCGTACTCCACAGTATGAGAGTAGGGAAGTCATCGAACTTCATGTGTGTGTGGCGTTTTGTGCTCAAAAATGGTCTACGTGGTTGTTGATGTACGGACCCTGCGTGGTCTAAGACTCCAGAGCATATTGAAAAGTGTATGAGACACTTGGTTATATGTTGTAATCTGTCTGGTTTAGTAGGTTGATCAGGCGTGGTCAACAAGTGAGTGTGCGAGTTAAAGTGGGCGAGAGGAACATTTCAACTGAGATTCGGCAAGTCCTTTGTGCACCAGGACAGACACATTCATCAGTTGAAAGTGAAATTTGTGGGTCGAATTTTGCTCACAAATCTGGGAGACCGAGAAATAGGAATAGCTGCCTGCGCAAAAAAGCTATTAGTGAAAATGCGTGAGGTTTCTGAAGCGACTGTGTTACCTTTACTGTAGTAAACCAGCAGATTTGTTTTTTTGTTTTTTGATTAGTGTTCGCAATATTTTGCATTAGTTTTGTGTGGATTGGAGTTTAGGAGGACAAGCTGCAAGACTTTGTCAGCTGCAGTACGTGTGAGTGTGATGTCATTCGAGCCGCGCTGGGATAGGTTGGTTAGTGAGAAGGGTCGCGCACGAATTGGCAGCTGTCCGTGAGAGGCAATTGGTTGAGAACGTGGGTGAAAGGAATCTAAGGATTAAAAGTAATTTCCGGATTTGATTTTGAACAAACAAAAATAGGAAAGAGGAATCTTTTCAAAGCATTGAAAACTGTCCTGAGGGGAGATACGTACATTAAAGCAAATGTTGGGGAGCCTACACCGCTGGAGGGTACACCAGCTTAGGCTTACATTGTAATGGAAGAGAGAGGTGTTGCGCCATGTCTTTGGTTGAAACAATGGTGCAAGTTGACAGAGAAAAATGGGAGTTTAGCGTTTCCTGAAAATGGGACGTTCAATTTGAGGATTTTGGAGCGATTGTGGATGGCGCAATATGAATTGAAGCCCCTTCCGAGACCTGCACAGTTTGAAGCATTTGCAGATTGGGAGCTGGTAGCTAGACAGCAAAAACAATTGAAATGTGAGAGAACAATAAGAAGGGTAGAAAAGACTTTAGCAAAGCTAGATGGGATTGGGAGCAGAAGAAATGGAGGTCAGTGACTTTGCAGGATGTTAAGTTGTTTCCAGCTATTACGCAGGAGGATGAAAAGGAAGGAAAGAAGGCAACTAGGAAGGCTAATAGAAGTCCGTCTGATAGTAAGGAAGCAAGAAGGTCTTCAATAGTAGAGGAGGAATCAGATGCCAAAGATCTTGTTACATAGATATTGAGAGATGGACCACCACCATATAAGGTACATGAGAGTGGTCTGAGTACTAGTGGTGATCTGACAGCTCTGGCACAGATAGTGGAGACAGTGAGTCCAGTACAGGTTAAAGCTAACCTGACACCGAATGTGGTGCAAAATAGTTCTAATGTGCAGACTACTCCTGTAGTGCAGACACAGATGCAGCCGCCACAGATACAGAGAATTTATCCTGATGTGCCTATTTTAGAGACAACTTCAAATTTATTGGTGCCTATGGAGCAGGTGGTTCCGAAACCAATACTGATCCAGACTGAGCCGACTCCGATTCTGTTGCCCCAAGTGCAGCCGCAGGTAATGCCAAGATTTACGCCAATGACAGGGACACAGTTAGACTTGACACCAATAATGAATCAGAATATGGGAGTTACTCTCCCACAGAGTGCAGGTGCCAGAGCAGCCCCAGATGCAATATCACTGCTGATTACTGTTGGTCCAGCAGTACCATTATTTGCACAAAAGAAACCAACTGTGAGTGAACAGGGAGCAATGGCTCAGAGTCTAATGAGGAGAGTACATAATGAACTGTTCAGGTAGTCTCTTCTGTGGGTCAGACTTTTGACAGATCTAGATCATTGTTAGATCTTAGTCAACTTGTTGCACTTCCAGATGCCGTAACTGGACCAAATGTAGGTCAGAGTCTGAAAGTATTAACATTACCTACTCCAAATGCAGTGGTGCAGCAGGTGCCACCGGTCCAATGGAATAATATTTTGTTACAGGGACAGACAGCTCAGCAGTTAACTAAACGGTTAGAGAAGCTGAATACCCCACAGAATGCCTCCAATGGTGAGGAGCAACTGAATTGTGCCAGATTAAGCATCGAAGCAGGTGAACTTGTTGAGGGAACGATGGGGGTGAATAGGTTAGAGTCCTACACAGAGGCAGAATTGAGATACTTTTCCCCAAGGATTACGAGAAAAGTGGGCAAGTTACATCAGAGATTAGCAGATTTGGCAGAGAAACATGGCATAGAAATTGAGAAAATGAAACATTTGAAGAGGAGTTACAGGTTAGATTTTGAAGCAAAACATTTTGAACATATGAGGTCAACAGGAATGAAGGCACACCTTAAAGAATTACTGCAGAGAGCTCAGGTCTGGGGAGCATTAGACAAATGGGAAGGCAGATGGGTGAAGAAAAGAGATAAAAAGAAAAGAGATTCTCTGGAATTGACAGAGAATGTACAGCAGGAAAAAGATCCAGGGAAGATTTTACCAATGAGGGAAATTCCAGGGGGAAGTTTTGTTCATGTCCCTTGGAGTAGAAGTGACATTCTATCATTTACGAATGATTATCCAAAATTGAGAGAGAAGCCAGTAGAGTGGTATCAGCAGACAGATAGGTTTGTGAAACTTGTGCAGTGTTTGTGGGAGGACTTGAACACATTACTGGAGATAGTGGTTCCAGCTGACTTATGGGTCAAGTGTAAGTGGGCTGTAGACTGGCTAACAAGTGAACCAGAGAGAGATAAGAATACAGGTGCACCTTCCCCTGAGTTAATCAAATATTACTATATGGTGATCGAGTTTCTGAAAACAAGGATTTCGCCCAAGAATATTGATTGGCAGAGGATTGATAGAACAGTGCAGGAAGTAAAGGAGTCGATACATGCCTACTAAGAGAGATTATTGAAGGCGTTCAAGGAGTATAGTGGTAGAGAAGAAATTGTGCCAAAAGACATGCTGCATTTTGTGTTCAGATTTGTGGAAGGATTGAGACCTGAAATTGGTCAGATGATTAAGATTCATTTGATTTGTTGGCAAGTGAAGCCAATTGATGAGGTGTTGCAATATGCGAAATACTGCAGTGATGAGATTGAGATGAAGCAGAAGAGGTTGAAAGAGAAAGCAATGGTGAAGTAGATAAAAGCAGCTCACTCAGGTGTGCAGGAAAATTTTGTGCAGCAGATGCCGCAGCGGCAGGGGAATGTCATGTTTCAGCCCCAGATGAGAGGTAGAGGTCGTGGAGGAAATATGAATCATGGTCCAGATTTGAATACTGTAGTGGTTCAGAATGATGTGCAGGGACTGAAGAAGCTATTGCCGTGTCACATTTTGGGAGCCGTGGGAATTTGCAAGCGGGAGTGTCTGATGATGGTGCAGGAAGGTGTTGTCACAAAATAATGACATCAATTCATTTCAGAATGTGAGAGGACCAAGATTAAGGGGTCCCAATCCGAATTTCCAGAATAATGTGAATCAAGTGCAGAATTTTCAGCCTATGCAGCAGGTGCAAATGCCCCCTGCACAAATGGCACAGTTGCAGCCAGTGCAGAAGCAGGTTCCTATGGTACCTAGACAGCAAATGCAGATACCTCAAGCCCCAATGGAGGAGCAACAGATGATGCTTTCTGATCAGGTTACAGGTCAGACACAAGACAGAAGTAGTAACACGATACACCAATTCCCGTTACACAGTGAGAATTAAATAAATGGTGAATGGATGAGTGACAGTTCAGATGAGGAGCCATGTGTGCTTGTGACTTCTTTGGAAGTAGATCAGAGAGGACCCTATGTGAGGGGAAAGGTTTCATTCTTGGTGGACACAGGAGCTACACACTCTACAGTGAGAAGTGCAGAAGTTCCAAATTTGCCCCTTTCAGGAAGAACAGTTCAGGTTGTGTGAGTAGCAAACCAGTATCTGACAGATCCGATCACAGATCCAGTGAAAGTTGAGATTGGCAATTTCCAAGGACTGCATAAATTTGTAGTCTGGGACTCAAGTCCAGTATCCCTACTGTGAAGGGACTTGTTGTGTAAGACAAAGGCCCTCATTATGACATTGGCGGTAAATTCCATTTACCGCCATGCTGACTGCCGCCAATATACCGCCGCCGCAGCGGATATCTGCTAACCATATTATGACACACACACACCAATCCGTCACTATTCAGCCACACACACAAATCCGCCAGCCCAAAGGTCAGTGATAAACTGGCAGTATCAAAACCCACACCGTTACACCAATAGAACTACGCTCATCACATTATGACCCATGAATCACCATGGCGGACATTCAATGGTGGTAAATCATTGGTGGCAGATACCACAGTGCTCAAAATACACACACACATTAAAAAAAGAACCACATTGGACAATTCAAACTACACACACCTGACACACATACACACGTCACACCCACACACCCACAACACTATAAAACATACACACACTACCCACAACCCTTTACGAATACAAACAATTGACAGCAAGAGCACTCACACAACCAGAGCCACATACCACCATCACCTGTACACCACCCACGTACCTTACCTCACACACCCCAACACATCACCCTACACACCCTCACCCACACCACTCACACTACACTCATGGCACCACAATAACACCCCAGGCTCTCTGAGGAGGAGCTAAAGGTCATGGTGGAGGAAATCATCCGGGAAGAGCCACAGCTATTTGGATCACAGGTGCAGCAGATATCCTTTGCTAGGAAGATGGAGCTATTGCAAAGAATCGTGGACAGGGTCAACGCTGTGGGACAGCACCCCAGAACAAGGGACGACATCAGGAAGAGGTGGAACGACCTACTGAGGAAGGTGCGTTCCATTGCAGCAAGACACCAGCTCGCAGTACAAAGGACTGGCGTTGGACCCCCATCTCCTCCCCCACAACCAACAACATGGGAGGAGCAAGTCTTGGCAATCATAAAACCTGAGGGCCTGGCTGGAGCAGCAGGAAGACTGGACTCTGGTAAGTCAACTTTCTAATACTATCCCCCCCTACCTGCATGCCATCACATACCCTCACCCCACCCTCACTCCCATCACTCCGCCACCTCCCACACACTCCACCATCACAACCCACTCATCCCAATGCCAAGCCCTGCATGCACCACCAATGCATGGATACCACTCACAGACCTGCATGGAAACCTACCACCACAGCATACATACTAGAGAGAATCACCTCCCCCACCAAATAACAACTCACACAAGGCAAAGC
The DNA here is from genome assembly GCF_031143425.1 of Pleurodeles waltl. Taxonomy (NCBI): domain Eukaryota; kingdom Metazoa; phylum Chordata; class Amphibia; order Caudata; family Salamandridae; genus Pleurodeles; species Pleurodeles waltl. Next base: position 206,792,985 of record NC_090446.1, read on the forward strand.
TGCCAGGGCAATAACAACCACAGAGGGCAACACACCCATGCACAATATGTCACACACAGAAAAAATAACACTGCATTTACATCCCCACAGGTAACCCAGCCAATGTCACCACTGAAGAGGTGCCAGCACTATCCAGTCCCCCCACAGAAGAGGCCCAAAGTGATGACAGCAGATCTGCTCACCTGGATCTGGATGACCAACCTGGCCCATCAGGGATCTCCATACAGTCGGTTACCCAGGCACAGTCTCACACCACCACAGAGCCTCCCCCCTCAGGAAACACCACCGCAGCACCCACCCAGTGGGCCCATACCTCTGTCCCCAGGATACGTCAATCAGCAGTGTGTCCACCACTAAGGGGACCCCAGGGCACACCACAAACCCAGGACAATCAGGGACCTGCAGTTAGTGGCAGTTAGCACACAGTTCAGGGGACAGAGGCACAGGACAACAGGGAAGCTGGGAGGACCGCGGTGCGACAGGAGGATGACAGGCCCAGGGAACCGACCCTCCAGGAGGCACTCACCGCAATCCTGGGAGCAAACCAACATTCCCAGGATACGCTGGGCCAGATCCTGGACAAGATGCAGGAGAACAAGCTGCTGCAGGAGGGACAGTACCTGGGGATCAGAGAGGACTTGAAGGCCATTAACACCACCCTGGTCTCCATTGCAGGGGCACTGGCAGACATGGCCACCAGTATGAGGGAGGCAGTGGCACACCACCGAGCACCCTGACACTAGCCACACTACTGATCAGCCCTCCACCTCCGCTGCGGCAAGTGGACAGGAGGCCCTGCCACAGGACCAACAGACCACCAGCACCCCTCCCCCTGCAGAAGGAGAAACACCCGCAAACGTTCCCTGCGATCCAGGCAGAAGCCAGAGACTATTGCCAAGACCCCCGCCAGGAAATAAGACTCTCCTGAATGTCACCCTTGTGTCCCACTCTGTCACCCTGTCCACCTAGAACTGCCATTGCTCCCCTTCCTATGCCCCCTTGGACAATGCACCTGTGCTACGAATAGACTGGATTCTACCCTGGACTTTCCTTCATCATCACCCCAGTCCATTGCACTACCCCCTCTTCTTCAGAGCACTGCAATAAACACACTTTGATCAAATACAAGTATGGTGTATGTCATATGATTTCAAAATGTATTTGTTTAACAAGGTACAAACATTGCAATTCAACTGTACAGTAATGTTTACATAGGACAGACCTGTGTTTGGCTGCACTGAACACATCAGGAGCAGCAATACCTGGGCACCAAAATCTGCAAAAAGAGATGCCAAAGGGCACAGTGAGTGGCCATAGAAGTAGGGATTCACAGCCTGCCAGTGACAATGTCACACATCAAACTGTCAACGAAATGTGAAATAACACTGTCTTACCTGTGTCTCATTGGAAGTATTGACGAATTACTGCACTTCTGTTGTCCTCATCCTCATCCTCTGCCTCCTCATCTTCACTGTCCCCACGGTCCACTGCTGCCACACGGCCATCTCCAGCCTCCTCCTCCTGCAGAAAAGGCACATGGCGGCACAAGGCAAGGTTGTGCAACATACAGCATGCCACGATGATCTGGCAGACCTTCTTGGATGAGTAGCACAGGGATCCACCTGTTAGATGGGGGCACAGAAACCTGGCCTTCAGGAGGCAGAAGGTCCTTTCTGTTATCCTTTTGTTCACCCATATGCCTCATTGTAATGTTCCTCTGCCCTTGTCCTGGGATTCCTCCCAGGGGTCAGTAGCCATGAGAGGTTGGGGTACATGAGTCACCAGCAAATATCGAGGGACATCTGTTAGTCACACACTCACCCTTAGGGCTACACCATACCCATACCCTACCATCCACTGGGTGGGAACCAGGCCTCACCTATTAGCCACACCCTGTGCCTCTGGAGTTGGGCTATCACATTTGGGATGCTACTGTTCCTCAGGATAAATGCATCATGCACAAATCCAGGATACATTGCATTGATGTGGGAGATGTACTGGTCCGCCAGGCCCACCATCTGGACATTCACGGAGTGAAAACTCTTTTGATTTCTGAACACCTGTTCATTTAGCCGGCGGGGGACAAATGCAATATTTGTTCAATTATTGCCCCAATGATGTCGGGGATATGTTCCATTGAATAGAATTCGGCTTTCACTGTGGCCAAATCCTGCAATTGGGGGAAAACGATGTAGCTGCAAATGTGTTTAATCAGGGCAGACAACACTCTGGTCAGCACTATTGAGAACATTGGCTGTGACATTCCTGCTGCCAAGCCCACTGTCACTTGGAAAGAACCAGTAGCCAGGAAATGGAGCACTGATAGGACTTGCACAAGAGAGGGGATGCCTGTGGGGTGCCAGATAGCAGATATTAGGTCATGCTCCAATTTGGCACACAGCTCCGTGATTGTGGCCCTTTCCAGTCTATAGGTGAGGATAATGTGTCTGTCATCCATTGTTGCCAATTCCACCAGGGGTTTGTACACGGGGTATGTCTCCATCTCCTGTTCATCTGCAGTGGTTGCAATCTATGTGGCAAAAGAGTGAGCAGCTGGTCACTATCTGTACACTGTAACCACTACAGTTCAATGCATATTGTGATTGTAACATTATTTTGGTGGGTATGTCCAAATTGTAAATTTGTGTACTGTGACGCAGTTAGGATCCATGGCCTGCAACCCCCCCTAAAATGGCGTCCGCCTGTCCTGTATGGAGGGACAGGTGGAAATTAGGTAATTCCGCTGAAGTTGTGCGCCGTTGCGGGAGGCGGTCGGGAACCGCCATACAACTCCTCATTGGTTATCATTGGGCCCTATGGGGTACAGTGGCCAATGGTGATGTACGCTGGTGGTGACGGTGCGCACTGCTGCAGACGTGACCTCCATTTTCTATCTGTTCACTCACTTACTACCTGACTTTCATGGGCGAGAACCTACACTGTATGTGCTGCTGTGACCTGTGTCTGGAACCAACCATGACTCGTGTTACTGGGGAAAGGGCCCCTGCCTTCACCTCGGCGGAGTTCTAGTGACTGGTGGATGGGGTCCTACACAGTACCGACTGCTGTATGGACCTCCAGACCAACAGGTGAGTACACCGTGAGTATGATGGATAGGCATGAATGCATGGAGTGCTGTGTGTGAAGGCCTCATGTGGAGGGGTTTGGTGGATGGGCCCTGGGAAGCATGCAACATGTATGCTGGGCCATGTCTGTGATAATGGGGACGGGAAGGGGAATGGTTGGCCATAAGTGTAACAGGTAGGACGGTTGGACTAATACCTTTCCCTGTGTGTATTTCCCTGCTGGTCAGCGCCCATCAAAAGAAGGGTATATGGCGTGCCATCACCAAGGACGTGCGGAGCCTGGGGGTCTACGGCAGGCAGAGCACCCACTGTCGCTAATGGTGGGAGGACCTGAGACGCTGGGCACGGAAGATGGCGGAGGCCCAGCTGGGGATGGCCTCCCAACGACGAAGGGGTGCCCGTTGAACACTGACCCCCTGAAGCCCGCATATTGGCAGTGGCCTATCTGGAGCTAGATGGGCACTTGGGGGCATCACAGCAGCAACAAGGGGGTGAGTACAGTGTACTTCATTGCAACTTATGTCTGGTGGGGTGGTATCCGAGTGGAGAGTGTGGGCTTTGTGGATGCCCATAGGCCAGGCCTGACATTGCAGAGTAGGTACCATGTTGGTCAGGGTTCTGATGTGAAAGTGCTCCAACCAAGCTAGTAGGCATCCACTACTGAGCAGGAGTCTATGGCCCTCATTCGGACCTTGGCGGGCGGCGGAGGCTGCCCGCCAAAGTCCCGCCGTCAAAATACCGTACCGCGGTCGCAAGACCGCAGCGGGTATTTTGACTTTTCCCCTGGGCTGACGGGCGGCCGCCGAAAGGCCGCCCGCCAGCCCAGGGGAAAACGACCTTCCCACCATGAAGCCGGCTCGTAATCGAGCCGGCGGAGTGGGAATGTGCGACGGGTGCTACTGCACCCGTCGCGTATTTCACTGTCTGCTATGCAGACAGTGAAATACTAGCGGGGCCCTCTTACGGGGGCCCCTGCAGTGCCCATGCCATTGGCATGGGCACTGAAGGGGCCCCCAGGGGCCCCGCGACACCCCCTACCGCCATCCTGTTCCTGGCGGGCGAACCGCCAGGAACAGGATGGCGGAAGGGGCTGTCAGAATCCCCCATGGCGGCGCAGCGAGCTGCGCCGCCATGGGGGATTCAAATGGGCAACGGAAAACCGGCGGGAGACCGCCGGTTTTCCATTTCTGACCGCGGCCAAAGCGCCGCGGTCAGAATGCCCAAGGGAGCACCGCCGGCCTGTCGGCGGTGCTCCCGCCCCCGTTGGCCCTGGCGGTGCAACACCGCCAGGGTCATAATGATGGCCTATGTGTCTCAGGCATGCTGCAATTGCCGTTAGGTGTCCCTATCCATAGGCTGGTGACTAGCATTGTGACTGGTAGTGCATCGCCTAGCGCGTAGGGCTGTTCCCTGTGTGTGAGAGTGTTGTGTACGCCAATGGTGGTGTTGGTGCTGCCATTGACCAAGTGTATCCTTTGTCTCTCCCCCCCTTTTTGTTTTGTCATCCTGTCCTTATGTGCATTAGCATCATCTGACGGAGGTGCAGAGGCACCGGCGATGGAGGGAGCTGCATCCCACAGGACCCAGGGGACTGATTCCACCGACGGTGAGGGCACCAGTGAGACGGAGGGCGAGGGGAGCACCACGGCAGAGACTAGAGGTGACAGTTCGGACACGGATACCTCCTCCGATGGGAGCTCCCTGTTTGTGGCGGACACCTCTGTGCCCACCCCAGCTTCAGGTACAGCCGCCACCCCCGTTCAAGCACCGCCCTCCCAGCAGCCCCTCAGCGAGTTTCCCGTGCCCGCTCACCAAGGAGGGTGGGGATCTCCTTCGCCCCATGCTCCTCAGGCCCTGCCCCAGTTAGCCCTGCTGCCCTGAGTGAGGAGGCTATTGACTTCCTGCGAACCATCTCTGTTGGGCAGTCAACCATTGTGAATGCAATCCAGTGGCTGGCAGCCCAAATGCAACAAACCAATGCATTTCTGGAGGGCATTCACACTGGCTTGACGGCCCAACAGAGATCAATCCAGGCTCTGGCCTCCTCTCTGATGGTAGCCTTTGTCCCTATTTCCATCCTCCCCCTCCATCTTCCTTTTCCCAATCCCATTCCCCTCAACCCCAACCTATCCCAAGCAGACAGGCAGACGAGCAGGCACTCAGAACAACACACAAGAGTGCCACAGGCACTCACACAATCACTATCCAGAAGCAGACATACCAACATCCACTGCCTCCAGTGTGGCCCCCTCCTCCTTGTCCTCCACCTCCCTCCCAGTAGTGTCTCCACTCACACCTGCATGCACTACATCCTCAGCCACTACCACCATCACCAGCACACCTATCAGTACACACCCCACACTGGCAGTCACCAGGCCCACAACCATGCACACATCCTCTGTGCCCTCTCCCAGTGTGTCTGTGCCCCCCTCCAAAGGTACACAAACACAAGCATCAGACACACAACAGCTATCCACCTCGCAACAGCATCCAGCCCATGCACCCAAACACAGCACACTGTCACCTCCTACAACCACTGTGTCTTCCTCCACTCCCAAACAATCTCCCTCTTCCCATCCCAATGTCCCTAAGAAGCTTTTCCTCGCCACCATTGACCTCTTTCCTACCCCCCCATCTCTCACATCAGGCCAGGGTGGTCAAAACCCAGGCAAGCACCTCATCCACCCAGTCCACGGGCACAGTAGTGTCCCCAACAACTTCAGGTGGGAAAGGATCCTGGCCACCAGCCAGCTAGACGGAAAGGGTGTCTGCTCCAAGTGCTTCAAGGGAGGGCAAGGAGCAAACCCCAGCTGCATGAAGGAAGGGCAAGGAGTCAGCCCCAGCTGCAGGAAGGAAGGGCAAGGAGACAGCCCCAGCTGCAGGAAGGAAGGACACGGAGCCAGCCCCAGCTGCAGGAAGGAAGGGCAAGGAGTCAGCCTCAGCTGCTGCCAAAAGTGCAAGGAGACATCCCCAGCTGCTGGCAGTAAGGACAAGGGGCCTGGTGCTGGGACCCAGTCGGAGCCACCACCACCAATCATGCTGGTGCATCCGTCTGAGGCTGCAGGGGATGGGCAGGAGCCTCCCGCCACCACTACCAGCTCCACCTGCAGCACCGCCACCAGCCCCAGTGGAGAAGCCATCCACTCACCACTTCCTCCCGAGGATGAAGTTCACTGGGCACAATGCCCCCTCCAGAACCAGTGGAGAAGCCATCCACTTGGGAGACTGTGGCCTATCACTCTCCAGGACAGAGCACCGGGCATGTTGCCCCCTCCAGAGCCAGTGGGCAAGTCACCCACTTGTGAGACTGTGGCCTTGCACTCCCCAGGACAGCGCACATGGCATGTTGCCCCCTCCAGAGCATGTGGGCAAGTCACTCACTTGAGAGACTGTGGCCTTGCACTCCCCAGGACAGCGCACAGGGCATGTTGCCCCCTCCAGGACCAGTGGTGTTATACCATCTTCTGGCTGAGGTGCCCCCCGTTCCCTGTCCCCCTGAGGTGCCTGGCTATTTTTGACCTGATGCCCCTGCAGTGTTCTCTCCCTGTTGTTAAAGGAGTGAGGTGGGGCGTTGGACTTTGTGATGTGGCCCTGTGGCCAATGAACATTGAGGACTGGGCAGTGTCCCTTGAATTGTAAAGATGTATATACATTTTGATTTGGATGCACGTATTGCTATTATATTTATCTTATTACACTCTTTTTACTCTATTGTAGTTGTCCTTGCATTATTTCTGAGGGATACGGGTCAATGGGCCAGATATAGATAGGTAAAAAATTGCGACTCGGAAATAGCGACTCCATGCAAATCGCTATTTTTGACTCGCAAAACCAAATGCTAGAAAGACTCGCCATTCCAAATTGCGAGTCGCAGAGGTGTCGCACCGCAATTTGCAACCTCCGTTTTAAGCGAGGTCGCAAATTGCGCGAAGGTGTGGTCCGGTGTCGCAAATTGCGACTAACTCGCAAATTGCCTGCAGGTGGAACAAAACAGTTTGAATACCCACTTCCTGGCTCTCGGTGATGACATCAGAACCAGGAAGTCACCAAATAGAACTGGGAGGAGGGAGGAGCACACCCAGCCCAAACCGCAGAGCCACATCCAGGTGAGAGGAGCTGCAGGAACAATGGAGAAGGAGTCACCCAGTGCTGGCAGAAAGAGAAAAATAAAGTTCTCTGACAAGGAGTTGGAGTTGGAGGTACTTACTGAGGAGTGCTGCCTGCACCATGAACAACTCTTTGGCAAGGCAACAATGAGTGTCCCTGACACAAAAAAAAAAATATGGCAAGACATCCAGGACAAAATGAATGCCATTGGGGTAAGCCACAGCACCCTGGATGAAATTAGGAAAAGGTGGTATGTCCTTCGCTCCAGGACCAAGGAGAGGGTTGCGGAGCTCTTGAGAGAGATGAAGGGCACTGGAGGAGGCCCATCCACCGTTCCACCACCTACAGCCCTGGAAACCATGGTGTAGACAACACTGGAGCCAGAAGGTGTACTGGGCATAGGAGATGTGTGTCAGTTCGGCGCCTGGAACATCAAAAAGTGAGTACCATGATATATGCTTTGAGACCCACAAATGCACTATACACACAATCCCAGTACACAGCAGCAGGCACCTCCAGACTAGCTCCATTCCAGTCTAGCAACCTCTAGAATAGTGCATTATGGGCAATGTAGTACAGTAGTCCAAATATGGGCAAATGTTTATTATGAGGCAAAACACAGATGTGCGAGACTGACAGTGTATCCCCTATGTCCCACAGGTCTCCCACAAGGCCCCCCCATCAGCATACACGTGCAGGGAGAGGAACATGGGCCAGACCCACAGGAGGAGGCTGCCACTGACACAGCAGGGCAAGCAGGACACCACCACCCATGGAAATGCCACCGGAGTCCATGGAAGATCCTGCGCTGGATATGGAGGCAGCAGTGGTAGCACCAGCGCCATTGCCTACGGAGAGGCACACACAGCCAGCAGCAGGCACAGTGTGTAGACGTCGCCGCAGAGTGCAGTCTGTGCACAGTGAGGATGTTGCAGATGTTGAGTTTGCGGGACTTGAGGCTTCCTTAGTACAGGGTCAGCACCTGCAAAACAGACAGTTGAGGTCAATTAACAGGAACCTAGCAAGACTGCAGACCCCTATGACCCATGGGCTGGCTACTGTGGACAATCAGTTCCAAACTATGAACACACATCTGGGGAACCTGACACAGTCCATCGACTTATTGGTCAGGAAACTGGCGGCTGACAGGGCACAGGCACGGCGCAGGGAGAGCAACAGTGCAGCCCGGTTAGACAGACTTGCAGAATCCATTGGGTGCCTGGCTACGAACACCACCTGCCTGTCAAGGCGCACTGCCAGCCTGCAGGTCGAACTGGGTCATTTTGCTGGTGATGTGGCACAGGGACTTGGCCGCATCAGCCATGCGGTTGACATAATGGAGACCAGACAGGCTGCAAAGGGCACAGGGGGTACCCCGCAGGACAGCGAGGAGGGCTCTACAATCAGCAGTGTGTCTGCCACTGATGCGCGTGTGCTGCGGAGTAGCAGTGCACGGCAGGGCTCAGGGGACCCACCTGGAGTGAGCAATGGTGGCCGCAGTCTGAGGAGGCTGTGAGCCACTGACATGTACTAGTACTGAGGCACATGCAGTTAATGTGTCTGATTTGACTGTTTCTAATACCAGACTGTTACATACTGCACATTTCTAATGACATTATAGTTTAGCAATAAAAAGGTTTTGTTCGTTTCACTACACAACTGGGCTATGTGTGTCTGACATTAGTGAGTGTGCTCACGATTGCCACATACCTGCCAAAGTATTGGGTTGCAATGTGGTTCCGTCTCTGTCTGCCCTCATTTGCGATGTTTCTATCCCCAGGCTGTTGGTGTGGTAGCTCTTGTTCCTCATCCTCTGTGTCTTCAGGGGTGAGATGTAGCCCACGTCTGGTGGCAATGTTGTTTAGGATGGCACAGGTGGCAACTATCTTGCATGCTGTTTCTGGGGCATACTGGAGTACACCTCCACTTTTGTGGAGGCATCGGAATCTTGCCTTTAACAAGCCAAAGGTCCTCTCCACTACAGTTCTGGTCCGCCGATGTGCAATGTTATATCGCCTCTCGTTCTGATTGCCAGGTGTTAGGTATGGGGTGAGTATCCATGGTCTCAGGGCATATGCACTGTCACCTGTTTGACAAAAAAGGCAAATTTAGCAGGGCATCACAGGGTTACACAGTGACCTGTATGTAAGGCTTCAGATTGTAGTCACCAATACCTAATAGATATCTGTCTCCAAACTCCCCACGTTCTAGGCATTGGTGTATCCCACTGCGCCTAAATATGTATAAGTCATGTGTACTCCCTGGATTTTTAGCTACAATGTCAGTAATGACATTATGGACGTCACATACCACCTGGATGTTTAGTGAGTGGGTACATTTCCTATTGCGGAACACATATTCCAGATTTGCAGGTGGGCATATTGTATATGTGTCCCGTCCACACACCCTATTACATGGGGGAAGTTGGCAATTCTGTAGAAGTCCAACTTGGTGCTGTTGATTTCTGCCTCATTCCTGGGAAGGTATATATATTTGGACATGTGTGCGAGTATGGCATCTAGGAAACATCTGAAGAATTGTGAGAGTGCACTTTGGGACACCCCACCTGCCACTGCAATCACCCCCTGATAGCTACCCGAGGCCAAAAGGTGCAGTGAGCATAGCACTTACACATGTGTGAGGATGGCGCTGCTGCGCATTGTCTGTCGTTCAATCTGAGGTTTCAGCAGTTCAATGATCTCCAAGATAACAGCACTGCTCAGTCTATATTTGTCATAAATCTCCTCCTCAGTTTGTTGAAATAGTGTCTGCCTGGTTCGGTATATCCTCTCCTGTCTCTGCCTCCTCCTCCTCTGCTGGGCAGCCTGGGCCATTTTGAGTCACCCAGATGCCTTCTGGGTCTCCTTTTATACTTTGGTTCTGGTTACCACCTGCTCTGAATCAGTGGTAATCTGGGTGTGCAAAACGGGCTTTTTGCGACTAGTCGCAAATTGCGACTGGCTTTTGCATATGGTTGGCGACTCACAATTTGCGACTTCCAGGTTGCCGGTCGCAAAATCAGGTCGCAATTTTTGCGATTCGGTGCTGGGTTGCATTGCTATGGGTGAAAATGAGATTTTTGCATCCCATTTTGGATTTTGCAGGGTCGCAAATAGCTATTCGGGCCATTTGCGACTCGCCAAACTTTGCTGCATCTGGCCCAATATGTTTTGTTACTGCATCTGGTTGTGTATATGGTGTTGGGGGTGGAGGTGTTGCGTGATGCATGTGTGTATCACTCGCTTTTTCCTCCCCTCTCCCCTGTGTGCTAGGCGGCTCTGCTCACCGTGGTCGTCTTCGCCGTCGTTGGTGTTCGTAGTGGAGCAGCATGTAGAAGAGCATTGGGAAGACATGCAACTCAGGCTCCATGCATCGTGGTTGTTCCATGAGTCTTCACAGGTGAGTCCTTTCCCTTCTGTGCAGTGTTTCCGCCACGCTTTTGATGTCGTTGGTACTGTCCCGAAAAAAGTGGCGGATTGGTGTGTCATAATACAGTGGGCAGAACATTGCCTTCCACCTGGCTGTAGGGTGTTACTGCAATGGTGCTTGTTGATTCCGCCCTGGCGGTCAGTGTGTTAAAGTAGCTGTCTGTCTGAGCTGTTTCTGCCGTGGTCATAATTTCACGGTAATTACCGCCGGCCTGTTGGCGGTATTACCACCACTTTATCACCAACCGCCATGGTTGTAATGAGGGCCAAAGTGTTTGATTACTTGCTCAAATTATGGTATTGAGATTCAGACAAATAGTGATGTGAAACTACAAATGAGGAATACCCCTTGATTGAGTTTTTCACAATATTCACAGTGAAGGAGCTCCATTCTGATTTGCAGGGAACAGTACAAGAGAATGTGTGGGATTTGACAGGAAAGAAAGAAGGTCTGATCAAAGGAGTGGAGCCAGTTAAGGTTACCTTAAAGATGAATTCAGTTTTCCCTCAACATCCACAGTACAGTATGACACAAGATGTTTTGATGAAAGTGGCTAAGATAATTGCAGATTTTGTGAAACAGTGAGTTCTGAAAGAAGTATTGAGTAGCCCATTTAATTCACCAACAATGGGCTTGAAGAAGCCATGTGGGAAGGTTCGGATTGTTCAGGATTTGAGAAAAATAAATGTTATTGTGGTCAAATGTTGTCCTGTAGTGCCAAATCCAGCTGTGATAATGTTTCAGATTCCATGTGATGCAGAGTGGTTTATGGTCATTGATCTGTCACAAGCGTTCTTTTCTGTGCCTCTTCATGAGGATAGCCAATTTCTCTTTTGTTTCAAATTCATGGATAGACTTCCTCAAGGGTACACAGAGTCACCTTCCTTGATCAACCAGATCCTGAAAATGAATTTGGAGTTATTAGAATAGCCTTTCCAATCAACTCTGGTGTAGTACACTGACGATTTAGTGATTGTGTCCAAGACAAGGGACGAGTGTAAGTATGACTCGATTGCCCTGTTGAACCATTTGGTAAAAAATGGCCATAAAGTGTCCCCCCTGAAATTGCAGTACTGTCAGAAGGTAGTGAAGTATTTGGGTCACCAGTTCGAGAATGGGTTGAGAAAAATATCCAGAGAAAGGATCACAATAATACTTCAAATAAGTCCCCGAATTCACAGAGAGATGTTAGGATGTTCCTGGGAATGGTGGGTTATTGTCACCAATGGTTCCCAAATTTTTCAGTCATTTCAAGACCACTGGAGAAGCTGACTCATAAGGAAGTTACCGATCCCATAGTGCGGGATCAGGATGAAATGAAAGCGTTAACTGAATTGAGTGAGAATTTGTGCAGAGCTCCAGCGCTGGGAATGATTGACTACACGAAGCCTTTCACATTGTTTTGTCATGAACGTGATGCATGTTTATTGTCTGTCATGACTCAGGTCCATGGAGGTGCTCACCGCCCAGTAGCATACTTTTCAGCTACCTTGAACCCAGTTGCAGCAGCCTTACCAGGTTGTTTGTGTGCAGTAGCCGCAGTTGGTCAGAGTCTTTCACAGTGTGAAGGCATGATGATGGGATATCCCCTGACTGTAATGGTCCCTCAATCGATTGAGATTTTACTGACAAGGACGAAAACCCAATACTTGACTAGAGATAGGTTGACTAGGTATGAGACGAGTATTTTGGGATCACCAAACGTGACACTGAAAAAATGTACAGTGCTGAGCCCAGCAACTTTACTTTCTAGTGAAAAGGTTGAAATTGAAAAAGAGGAAGATGTTGAACATGATTGTCTTGAAGTAACTGAGTTGTGCACAAAAACGAGACCTGACATTAGAGATACCTGATTGGAGGAAAATGACCAAATTATTTTTGTCAATGGTTCGTGTCTGAGAGATAATACAGGGGCACTGAGAGCAGGATATGCTGTGCGCACGATTACAGGTACCTTAGAAGCTTCCTGGCTTCGAGGAGTGTATTCTGCACAAGTAGCGGAACTGGTCACCCTTACCAGAGCATGCCATGTTTCTGCTCAATTGAGAGTTACGATCTATACAGATAGCCAATATGGATTCACAATAGTTCATGATTTTGGTCAATTATGGTCGCAGAGAGGTTTTCTGGCTTCTTCTGGTTCACCAGTGTGAAATGGTGAGAGAATGAAGGAGCTGTTATATGCAATTCAATTGCCTGAAAAGATTGCCGTGGTGAAATGCGGTGCACATCTAAAGTCGCAGGACTACGTGTCATTAGGAAATGGATATGTAAAACAAGGTTTTGCGCATTGAACTGTATATCATTCAAGGACAAGTGGGAACTGTTACCTGATGAAGATACAACATGTTTGAGTTATGGCTTGAAAGTAATTGACACTTTAGAAGAATTAAAATATTTGCAGAATAATGTTGACAAAGAGGAGAAACGTCCATGGAGCAAATTGAAATGTGTTCAAAGACAAGATGAATTGTGGGTTTCTGAGGAGGGTCAATTGGTTTTGCCAAATAGCCTGTTGTCTCAAATGGCAAGGTATTATCATGGTCAGGTACATATTGGGAGGGATTCCATGGTTCGTCTGTTCAAAATTGATTTGCTCAACCCCAAGTTTAGACAGGTTACTGAAGCAGTTAGCCATCGTTGTATCATTTGCCAACAACTGAATGCGGGGAAAGGGACAGTGGTTAACTTGAGCCACATTGGAAGAGCATGAGATCCATTCAGCAGAATGCAGATGGATTTTATTGAGATGCCTGTGTGTGGAGGTTTGAGATATGTGCTGGTGATTGTTTGCATCTTTAGTCACTGGATTGAAGCTTACTCTACACGAAGGAATGATAGTCTCACAGTAGCGAAACTGCTGCTTAGGGAACTGATTTCGGATTTCTGATCTCTTTAGAATCAGATAGGGGAAGTCACTTCAATAACGAAGTGATTACATTATTGTGTGCAGCATTGAACATTGAGCAGAAGCTGCATTGTAGTTACCGCCCTGAAGCATCAGGACTAGTGGAGCAGATGAATGGTACCATAAAGTCAAGAATTGCAAAAATGTGTGCAGATACGAATTTGAAATGGACCGATGCATTGCCTTCAGTGTTGATGTCTATTGGAAACACACCTGACAGGAAGACAGGACTGTCGTCTCATGAGATAGTCATGGGCAGAGCAATGAGATTGCCAACGGTGCTAGCAAATGCACTTGTCAACATTACAGATGATATGTGTTGGATTACTGCAAAGGTCTGGCTGATGTAATCTGCTCTTTTTCTCAGCAGGTAGAGGCCACCACACTGTCACCGATCTATGACCCAGAGCCTCATTGGAAGGGACCATACCAAGTGGTCCTAACGACTACGACAGCTGTGAAGTGTGCTGGGATCCCGAACTGGATTCATGCAAGTCACACGAAGAAAGTGGCATGTCCACTGGATCATGAAGAAGCGTTGTTGAGAGTACCAACAACAGTGAGACAAATCACAGAGCTGGAAGGAAAACAAAGAGGAACTGCGACTGGACTAGAGCTCATTTAGGATGGTTCAGTCACTCCTGTGAGAAACGAGGGTGGAGACTTCCAGGAGAGTATCGCAAAGCCTAACCCAACTGAAGCAGCAGGAGGGCCTAGTCAGAGGAGGGCTTTCCCAGAAGCAGACGATCCTGACAGACAAGCGGAGCAATTGCCAGATCCAGAAGTGGAAGGAGTTAAGGTGGATCAAAGTCAAGGTGATCCGACTCCTCCTGAAACAATTGCAGGTCCGTCAAGAGAAAACACCACAGAGAAAGAAAAGGGTTTGAGTTCAATATTGAAGAGAATACTGAAAAAAGGTCCATGGAAAGGAGATAAGTGGCCAGAATCGCAAGTGGAAAAAAGGAAAGAGGTGTTTGTCAAACCAACAATTGAGGAAGAAGTAGATACTACGAGAAAAGAGGAATTAAGTGAAGTAGAGTTGAATGTAGATCGAAAGTTGAAAAGAAAGGGAATAGCAAGTCAAAGAAATGCAGGTCCTAAATGGGCAGAGGCAACTACAAATGAATGGCAGCAAGAGTTTATGTCCTTTTGTTTTGACAGAGAAGTTCCAGAATCATATTTTGAGGTGACGTGAAAAGAATTGATGAACTGAATTGTTGAAACAATCTGAGAGAAATATTTTTGATAAAGAGACTGTTGAAAGTAACCGGAAAAGGCATTGATAACCTGATCTGACTTTTGAAACCTGATTTTGACAAAGCTGCTAATTGATTTTGACAAGGAGGAAGGGATCCTGGAAGTGAAACTGAACTACTGAAAGAAGAATTGTCTAGTTTTGATTTTTGCTGCAAGTTTTTCTAAGTTACTTCTGCTTTCTGATTCTTTACAGACCATGGCTGACTTTAATAAGCAGGTTAAAGATGCTAGGCGCTGTAAATATATGAGCACTGGTTTGGCAATAATGTGTGGGATATTGTTAATGGTATTGATTGTAGGTATGTTTATTCTTGATGCGAAAGGAGCCAACCATACTTCTGCTTTTGAGATGACTACTGCACTAACGACATTAGAGAAGTTTAAGTTAGATGAGAAGAATTTGCATGATTATACTAATGCGCAGGGAGAACTTTCCTCTAACGTTTTCTATCGCTTATTGAGTAAATATGTTGAAACGATGGGTGCGAAGAAATGTTTTGTGTGTACACAGATTCCTTAATCAGTCGAGGAAGGAGTCAAATATCATAGTTTGACCTTAACGTATGGAATAAGTTGTAGTCTTTTACTAACAAGGTTTTATAACCAGGAGTATATAAGGTACTTCTATTCTAATCATGATCTTCTGTTTTTGTTTGTTCCTATAATTAGATATTTGAGTAAAATAGCCAAGGATAATGACATAATATTAGTTAGAGCAGTGGTTCCCAACCTGGGGTTAGGAGACCCCTGGGGGTCAGTGTAGCCTCCACAGGGGGGCCGCAACTGCTTAGAAAAGTAAATAATGTTAACATTTTAGGTCCCCGGCTTTCACTAATGACTCAGTGGGGGGTCACTGGATTCCAAAAATGATTCAGTGGGGTTCCCCGGGTTCCAGTATTGATAAAGTGGGGGTCCACAGAAGTCAAAAGGTTGGGAACCACTGAGTTAGAGGATTCTTTGAACCTACATTGACATTTGGCACAGCTTATGCCCATAAGAATAACCTGACATGCTTGTTTACACCTTTAGAGATGAGCTTCTTAGATCATACTGATGACAGAAGAAAGATGATAAAGGAGAAATTAGAAAAAGGCTTAGAGAAAAGGACTTACAAGAATGATTATGCTTACAGTGCAATTAAAACGCAAGGGAAATTAGCTTTAGATGCACTACACGTAGGGAAGATTTGTATATACAGTATAGGCCTAAATCAACACTTATTTTTGGGTACGAGTGAATGTAGGCATGTGTTTTTGTTTCAGAGTAAATGGACATTTATGTTGAATGGGTAGGACCTTGCAATTCCAGGGATATACTATATTTGTGGACTTAATGCTTATTACCATCTTCCAAGAGGATGGTATGGGACATGTTATTTGGGGATAGTGTTCCCAAAGATTTACCAGATGGAGGATTTGACTGACTGAATTACATCAGAAGATAACTGAATTACATCATAAGAGACAGAGGAGGGAGTCCTCTTCTGCAATAGTGGAAGACATATTTGGGGCAGTGATTCCTTCAGTGGGAATCATCCTGAATTTGATCAAGATTCGAAAGTTGTCTTCTATTGTGGATAATATGCTGACAAATTTTTCAGGGGCTATAATCCTGATAGATACTGAATTAGCTGCTGATAGAGCTATAACTCTTCAAAATCATCTTGCTTTAGACATTCTTTTAGCGAAGGATGGCGGAGTCTGTAGCATGATTAACTCTAGGCATTGTTGTTCGTATATTCCAGATAATAGTAAAGAGATAAGGGACGTACTTACTAATCTGACTAATGCAAGTGGGGATTTGAAAGAATTGAAAGAATCAGACGTTTGGGAAAAAGTTGGCAAAGGGTTTGCTACATTGGGAAATTGGCTCAGCAACATTTGGAAAGGGGTTCTATTTAAAATATTGCAGGGAATATTAATTGTTGTGATTTGTCTAATTGGTATATGGGGATTATGTAAAATATGCAAAAGGATCACATTGAAAAGGTCTAAGAATAATCAGAAGAGGGAAGAAAAGAAAAGGGAGAACATTTATAGGGAAAATTCAAGGAGAAGAGAACATTTTGAAGAAATAGAACTGTAAAAGTTGTGGGTGGAAATTAGTGTGATGACATATTTAGTCATCAGAGGAGGGATAGTTAGAGCAGGTGTTTTAATTAGAAATTTTAATGAGTGTTTACGTATTTTGAATAATGAATTTATGTAGAAAATGAAAAACGTTGAAAAATATTGCACACATTTGAAAATGTGACCTCAGAGAATGGCCACCAGTGTTCATAAAATGCACTAATTAAAGATTAGTACTTCTGAAATACTGAAAATGTATTAGATTAATGTAGTAATATTTCATATTAAGGGTTATGAAGTATGCTTTAGCTTTATTAATTGTGGGCCTTAATTGAGCGAGTTTCTTGACCTAGTCTTACCAGTCCTCATGCAGAAGCTGTATTTCTTAGCATTTAATAAAAATGCTGATCGAGTGAATTTAAATGTGAAATGTCCATTGTCTTGTTAAAAGTGCTTAACAGAAGCTTTTCGTGAGAACCGACTAACAGGAGATGATGTTCCCGCTAGTGTAAATATTATGTGTAATGTGTGTGAGATGTACTTTCCCAGGACGCGAACAATGAAGACACTGACTGGAGCTGAAGATGCAACAAGATTGTTACCTGATGAGCCGGATGATGAGAACATCGTAAAGTGAACCAATCAACTTAATGAGAAGAGTGAAATATTGGAATTTATAGATTTGGTATGGAAATATTATTGGGTAGAGTAATAACGTACAACTAACTGACCAGTAGAAAATTAGGGGGAAGTTTAGGTGACTTTGATATAACTACGTGACAGAGGATAATTATTCAGATCTAGAGATGCAGACTTTGTGAGAAGGAGAGACTTTAGAGAAGAGATACGAGATTCAGTTTATCATTGAGCTCATACTCTGTGACTGAGAGCCTGATGGTTTGCTGATCGACTGATGACCTGAGGATGAAGACTGATTCTGCTTTTCTGACCCATATGGAGGCTAGGTAGATATGATGAAACGTGACTGTTATGTATTTTGTGCCTTTTCTTTCTAGGTACCAACTGTGCTGATTTGATAAATCCATAGTTAGATGTTTTCCCTAAATTTGTGTTCTAAATTGTTTTTCATGAAGTCCAACATGCAGATGCTAATTGGATGTTAGTTGAGGGTACTTACACCTGACTGACGAATCACAGAGACACATGATTGACAAGTTATTTTGCTGAATTCTATGTCAATCTTATTTGCAACTGACTTTGATAATGGATTTGTATTGCCGCTCTAGAACATTGTGATTCAAGCTTTGATTAGATTGCGTTTCTTCCGCCGCTTTGGTCAAATCAGTACTTGCTTTATATGTGTTTTGGTTTGATTTTGAGATTAATATACATGACTTTAATATTGTTAACATAAGGGAAATAAACTTACTAAACGTTTACTAAGGTATGATTATTCATGGCTGTACATGGTGTGTGACATTTACTGACTTGATTGATTATTGATTTTATTGATTATTGATAATTATTGATTATTGTGTATTGATTATGTACCAGAGCTATGGTAAGAACTTCTTAAACGAGTCAAAAGGTTTATTGACCTATACGCATCTCCTTGTAAGTTTACATTCGTGAATCGGGCCCAATATGTTGAAGGGTATTATGTTTGGGTCTCTTTAATGTGTGTGTTTAATTGACCTCAGTAGTTTGTATCTGATTTTTGCATTTGTGTGATTTTAGCTAGTTGCTCAGATTTCCGCAACACTCACTTGCGGCTGCTGATAATTACGCAAACCCCACGCAGCACAGTTTTCTAACACTGTGCGACCGGATTTCTCATGCATCGCCCCGGGGTGTGAAAGTCATCCCGACCCTGCGCGGAACCGAGGTGCCCCATCTGGAAATTGACGCATTGCTTTCTTGAGAGGGAGAAAACTGATGCATTGCTGACCTGACTGGAGAAGAAATGACGCACAGCCTTGCTTACGAGTAAGAAATTGACGCATCACTGACTTTTCCAATGTACGCCCACCCGTGCGGTTTTTTGTTTTACGCAAATCAGTTAGTTTTGGTAACATCAACGTTTCCATTCTTTTCCATGGAGTAAGACTCTTAGGGGGTCATTCCAATGTTGGCGGGCGGCGGAGGCCGCCCGCCAGAATTCCCCCCTCCGAAATACCGCGCCGCGGTCAAAAGACCGCGGCGGGTATTACAAGTTTTCCCCTGGGCTGGCGGGCGGTTGCTGAAAAACCGCCCACCAGCCCAGGGGAAAACGACCTTCTCACGAGGATGCCGGCTCGTAATCGAGCCGGCGGAGTGGGAAGGTGCGACGGGTGCAGTGGCACCCGTCGCGTATGTGTCTGCAAAATACTTTGCGGGGCCCTCTTATGGGGGCCCCTGCCGTGCCCATGCCATTGGCATGGGCACGGCAGGGGCCCCCAGGGGCCCCGCGACCCCCCCTACCGCCATCCTGTTCATGGCGGCTTTCCCGCCATGAACAGGATGGCGGTAGGGGGGGTCGGAATCCTCATGGCTGCGGAGCGCGCTCCGCAGCCATGGAGGATTCACACGAGCAGCGGAAAGTCGGCGGGAGGCCGCTGACTTTCCGCTTCTGACCGCGGCTGAACCGCCGCGGTCAGAATGCTCGTTGGAGCACCGCCAGCCTGTTGGCGGTGCTCCCGTGGTCGGTGGCCCTGGCGGCCACCGGCCGCCAGGGTCAGAATGACCCTCTTATTCTTTTGAAAATTCATATTTTGGCTTGGGTATTTGGATTTTTGTCGTTTCGATCTTGTTTGATTTAGATAACTATTGCGTATTTTTCTAAACGAGTGTGGTGTCATTTTTTTAGTGTTTTCACTGTATTACTGTGTGTGTTGGTACAAATACTTTCCATGTTGCTTCTGGGATAAACCTGCCTGCTGGTGCCAAGCTACCAAGGGGGTGAGTGGAGGTTAACCAGGTGTGTTTCTACTTTGCCCTGACTAGAGTGAGGATCCTTGCTTGGACAGGGGGTAAACTGACTTCCAACCAAAGACCCCATTTCTAACAATATTATTATATCCAGAGGATGACGATGATTGTTTTCTCTTTTTCTTTCCTTATTACAAAAGTTATCATTTTGAAAAGATATGTCTGGTGTTGCTTGAATACATATGAGGGGTCAGACCGCCGGCCCCTCCACTTTCCCGCCAGGCTTCTGCCTGGCGGGCATAATCCCCAGGGCAGCGGTGCAAGCACCGCTGCCCTGGGGATTATGAGCCCCCGACCGCCAGCCTGTCCGTGGCGGTAAACACCGCCATTGAAAGGCTGGCGGTAAGGGGACTGGGGGTGCCCCTGCACTGCCCATGCACTTGGCATGGGCAGTGCAGGGGCCCCCAGGCATAGCCCTATCGCGCATTTCACTGCCCAAATTTCGGGCAGTGAAATGCACGACGGGTGCACCCGCTTCACATCAACATTGCCGCCGGCTCTATTACGAGCCAGCGGCAATGTTGATGTGCCATTTCCGCTGGGCCAGCGGACGGTAACGCAGTTACCGTCCACTGGCCCAGCGGAAATGTCGGAATAGGGAGGCATGAATACCGCCGGCAATGGTGGTATTCTGTCTCCCCCGGCCTCGGCGGTCTGGAGAAAAGACCGCCGAGGTCGGAATGACCACCATGGTGTTTAAAAAATATTTTCCATATGGATTGCATATTCCAGCTTTCCTGATATGTTACCTATTTCATTCCATTTCCACGTCTTACTATTTACTGTGTGTTGTATTGGAGAGCAATGTAGTTCTTTCCCTTTCTCATATCTGGTAAGGGAAGTGGTAGTGTAGTTGTGAGAGCCTAGTATAAATGGCATTAGCTGGGTAGTTTGTGTGACTACGTTTAACACTAATATTTTTCCAAATAGATGCAGGAATAGCTTGAGATATTGTGGTTCACATGCATTCCAAGCCATAGATAATGTATGCCAACACCTAGGTTAAAGATATAAGTACAATGCCTGACACGTGAGTTATATAATGTGCTGGATTTTTGGACATAACATATGTGTGACTGGGTGGTGAAAATCTCTACTAGAGATATTTTACTGATTCATATTATTGTAAAGTGCATGATAAGTGGGAATGGAGTGATGAAGGTTAGAAGGTCCGTCCTAAAAAAACACAAAGTCAATGCTCCCTAGTATTTGAAGACATTGGAGAACTTTTTCATCCACGACCGCCATGTTTCAAAGTGGTCCAAGACAGGAAAGATATTAAACACATGGGGGCAGATTTAAGGAAAGTGGGGCTGCACCCAGTGCAGCACCACTTTCCTTGCGCCATTTAGTGCTCCCCACTACCACATATGTGCACTGTATTTAAAATACAGTGTAGCATGGCTCAAGGTATGGGACAACAGCGTCATTTTTTACGCTATTGATGTACCCTTCAGGAGTAGTGCCAACATTTTGATGCTACTTCTACAGAGTACATATGGGCCCACTATAAATAACTGTGTGTCCTCTTTTAATGCCTGCTCTGAGCAGGCATTAAAAATGGTGAAAAAATGGAGCATGGAAATCTTTTAGATTTATTTGTGCCATTTATTTGGCCCCCCCAACAGGGAAACACCCCCCTTGCATACATTAAACTGGCACAGTCATAATGTAGCGCAAGGGTTTATAAAGTGGCGCAATGCATGCATTGCGCCACTTTGTATATACAGCACAGGGAAAAGGCCACTTTAGCGCTGCCTTAGTGTCTAAAAAATGACGCTATGGTCACGCTAAGGTGATGTTAGGGGCACTTAAATATGCCCCATGGTGTCAGAGAAGCCTCCATAAATAGGTTGGCCCCTCTGACTTCATTTCCATCTCTGGCAGGTTCACGCAACAGTTTTCCTGATGGCAAAGCTGGTGCCAGCCTTTCTGGCAGGATAATGATGTTCCCCTTACTACTGAATGAGGACAATCTACTGGTAGGTGGAGGAACAAGACACCTGCTATTTATTTTATCTAACTACCGACACTCAGAATCTTGGCTTTTGAAAGCAGACGTTTTTTTTGTATAATTACATTAACATGTACAGCCATTGTACCCCTAACATAAACAGCTAACAAGAGAATCACTTAGACTAAAATAAGTCTTCCAATCCACTATGTTCCAGGCTGGAATAACTTTCTACTTTCAGTTCTAGTGCTTTGGGTGTATGTTTTTTAAAGGCGGGTGGTCGGAGTTGAGATATACCACAGAGACATGCAGCATTATCAGGTTGCTTGATGCCTTTCTCTGAGTGTGAGCATCACTTAGCACAACCTATATATAAATCATGTCACAGTGTCCAAATAATACATGGTGCTGCACGCCAGGATGCAGTCACAGGTATGCTTTCCTTTGAAATGTAATGGTATTAAAATATTTGAAGAAAGGTGTTAGGTTTGTCACATAATTTTGATTGTACCTTCATGTGTTACAGGATGGCATAATAGTGTACACCTAAATATATTGTGTGCCTTAACATTCCTAATGTATAGTGGAGCTCCTAAATCCTAATACTAAAGATGCATTCATAGTAGAAAATTCATAGTTTGTGTATATATGTGTTCTAATGTTTGATCCTAACATGTTGAATTGAAGTACTCATGAATATTTATATTCATGTATTCTGATTCTGATTTGGTATTATAGTGAAACTGCACATAATCATGTTTCAGTTATAATTCCTGTTTTCCTTTATAACTGCAAGATGCACTTATCTTGCATTTCAAGTGTGCATTGAATGTTTTATTAAGCTAGCATAAATAAAGTCCTGAAACATTTGGGGGGTGATTCTCACCCTGGCGGGCGGCGGAGGCCGCCCGCCACAGTTCCCCCCTCCAGAATACCGCACCGCGGTCATTAGACCGCTGCGGGTATTCTGGGTTTTACACTGGGCTGGCGAGCGACCGCCAAAAGGCCGCCCGCCAGCCCAGTGTAAAACAACCTTCCCACGAGGACGCCGGCTCCGAATGGAGCCGGCGGAGTGGGAAGGTGCGACGGGTGCAGTGGCACCCGTCGCGAATTTCACTGTCTGCAATGCAGACAGTGAAATTCATTGTGGGGCCCTCTTACGGGGGCCCCTGCAGTGCCCATGCCATTGGCATGGGCACTGCAGGGGCCCCCAGGGGCCCCACGGCACCCCATACCGCCATCCTGTTCCTGGCGGGCGAACCGCCAGGAACAGGATGGCGGTATGGGGTGTCTGAATCCCCATGGCGGCGCAGCGAGCTGCGCCGCCATGGAGGATTCAGAAGGGCAGCGGAAAACCGGCGGGAGACCGCCGGTTTTCCACTTCTGACCGCGGCCGAACCGCCGCGGTCAGAATGCCCTGCGGGGCACCGCCAGCCTGTTGGCGGTGCCCCCGTCATTTTAGCCCTGGCAGTCGACGACCGCCAGGGTTAGAATGACCCCCTTGGTCTTTTGTGTTTAACCTTCAGCGCTGAGTTTTGTTCATATTGTAATATTTTTTCTTTGCAGGTGCATTCGAGCTAGTTTATAGTTAATGAAAGGTGTCTTGTATATTAGAGATAGTGGGGTCCACGAGGATTTTTGGGCAAGGACAAAGAGCGCTAATAAATTGAGGAGAAAATACTCATGTTTGTGTACCACACACCAGGAGATATTCAAGGTCATCCTGATGTTCGATTTGTGCGATGAGACCTTGAGGGGTGTCGCCAATTTCAACTGCACAAGGAAGATTGAAAACTGCTGGTGTGGATGACATGGCTTTCTCAAAGGTTCTGTAGGTTTAATTGGTACTCACCTAGTTAGACGAGGCCAAATTCCCTTTAGACCTGGACGGCTACAAACCTCTCTACTCTCTTTATCTTTGTGTGCCTGTATGGTATGCAACGGCTTTCTAGCAGAACTTCTACTGAAATTTCTGTTATGCTGACAATTTCCTACATTTCCAGACATGTCCCTTTACTTTAGTTTGGGATATTTAGATTAATCTAGTTTCTCCAGTGATTAGGCAAGAAGACCAAAATGTATCAGATTCTGTTTCTCATCTTTTGTACTGCCTCAACTGAAATTCTCGTATGCCTTATGCTCATATAATGTAACTTCATTCAACGCTTTACCTCAATTTTGTGATTTTGTACTTATATCATGTTTTTGAGATTCATTTACATCAGTTTGGCCCTTAATTTGTAATGAACTTTTAAACTTTATCTTCCGTCTCTTGGATTTAGTGTGTGACCTAATGGGTTACACTGTCCATTGAATCGAAAGGTTTATTTTAACTCTCTTTTCTCTCTCAAGCATCCTAATGTGGTACATCGGAAAAAGTACGAAAAAGGGCCCAGAGCCTTATCAGGTTCAGTAGCATAAAAAATCTGTCATAAAAATGAAAGCAAAATTAAGGAGACTTTCCACCTATGTGTAATGATATTTAGCATAGTTTTATACATTCGGAATTTTTCTGAACGAAAAGCAGATATAATTTTTCTGCCCCACCACACACACATCACAAGAAACAAGATTATTAAACGGTTTATTTTATTTTTTATCAAAAAATAAACACCTACAAAATTCATCATCATTATTCAGTAGGTCTTGCCTGTGGGCAGTGCACACGCACTGCTGCTTGCAAAGATCTATTGTTTCTAAAACAATTTAAAAAAAACTTCTAAAAGGCGGCTTTTAGCACATTACACTCCACTGATAGACTTCCCTCATTTCCTTGCTTCTCATTGGTCAGCAAGCGCAGACTTCTCTTCCTCTTCATGTGTTCAACCCACTGAGTTTTGCTCCCACAGTAGTTGCTTGCTGCCGTCATTACCGCCCGGGTGCTGTTTTTTGTTTCTAGTTCATGCCACGTTTGTGAACCTTGTGTGCATGCTATATTTATTTAAGAATATTCCCACTTTTGCTAGGTTAGATGTTGCTGTCCTGGCTCCTACCAGAGATCGGTGTTGGTGATTTCACTCGTTCAGTTTTGTAAAAAATTACTGTTCTGTACTGTCGTTGCCACCTTGCAGCCCCCACAAGTGACTGGGAATTAAATAGAATCATTTACGTCTCCGTTTACTGCGAGAGACAGGACAGGGAAAAGCAATCAGGAAACTCTTCCTGCGGAGGCTAATTGTAGGAGCTGCTGGTGAAAGAACTTTGGGCCAGATGTAGGTACAAAGCAAATTGCGACTTGCAATTTGCGAGTCCGAGCGACTCGCAAATTGCAACTCGCAATTTGCTATGCAGAACGCAAAGACCCACCTCATTAATATTAAGGAGGTGGGTCGCAAATTGCGGCCCCATAGCGACTATGGGCACTCAGTGACATGGAGGCCTGCTGTAGTCAGCAGACATCCATGTCCGTGACTGCTTGCTAATAAAGCAGTTTTTTTTTTTTCAAGTGTAGCCCGTTTTCCTTAAAGGAAAACGAGCTGCACTTAAAAAAAAATTCTGAAACCTTTTGTCCATACATTTTGGGGTCCATTTACAAAGGGGAAGGGGTCCCAAGGGGACCCCTTCCAATTTGCGAGTGGGTTACCATCCACTTCAAGTGGATGGTAACTGCGACTCCATTTGCGACCGCATACGCGGTCGCAAATGGAATTGCATACCACTGCGAATAGCAAATAGGAAGGGAACACCCCTTCCTGTTTGCGAGTCGGAAATGCATTTTGCGAGTCGGTCCCGACTCGCAAAATGCATTTCTGCATAGGAAACTCCGGTTTGCGAGTCGCAAATGGCAATTTTTGCCGTTTGCGAGTCGCAAACTGGTTCCTTCATCTGGCCCTTTATTCCCTCGGCAGAAGAGAAGTGCACCTCGAGCATCCAAAGGGATATCTTCTTTAGGGTTCTTCGGAGCTACACATTTCAGCCACTTTCTGATAAGTTAAAAATACTGAACAGTTTTATTTTAAACGAAAAGAAATACAATTTATCCGTGGAGTAATCTTTATAAAAGAAATAATGAGTATGATTCTTTGCAAACGTCAACTTTGTTATAATTTAGTAAGATTTCGCTCCAGAAATGTAGCCCATCTGAAAACAGCGATATGAAGATATGCGCTATAAAGGGTTGCTGATTACCAACAAAATTCAATTTTTATCAAATTAAAAAGCACCACAGCAAGTTACCTGTAAGCTATCAGCCACGCAAATTCTTCCACGAAGTTCAAGCATCATTGTCTACCTTAAAACGTCCTTATAAAGGGAGGAGCTTGAGTCACACAATGTCTGTAACCTGAAACAAAATCAATATGTTGGAGCAGCACACCAGTACTACAATATCTGTAACTACTTTAGCTTTCTATTGTCTATATTTTTCTTAACTATGAACATTTTACATGAGTTCCTTTTCCAGAGCCAAGTGTCAGATCATGCTGCATAGCAGGATGTGCCATTCCGATCATCCAAGTAAAAACAAGCATTGGCAAAGCCAATAGGTTGCAACTATTTGAGAGCTATTGGATGTGTCAATCTGTTTTAGCATCATGGTGCATTTTTCTGTACTTTTGTCCGTGCTGCACATCGTCTGCACCGCAGTACTACATGCTAAGCAAAACCTTGATTTTCAAAGTCAGTAATGTTTGCATAGGTGAGACCTATTGGCTTTGCCAGTGCTTGTCTTTAGGCCTGGCTTGGACCTAGTGCTACCAATTTTTTAATGTATACATAGAGTGATCTTTGGCTGTAGCCATTGGCAGCTCTTCGTGCCATTCCACCTTCTAGAAAGTGTTTCCATCGAAATGAACAAGTCTTTGTGAATATTATATGTGCAAACAGCATTTGTGTGTGCTTGGACTAGCATGCTTTAGCTCATTAAAGCCAGACCTTTCGGTCATTAGCTGTTTTGGTGTCAAGCTGGATGTACATATTAGACAGTAGTGTATATATTTCCATATATATCTATGTATTCCATAAACAGATGTGTTAGACCTGTCAGCCTTAGGGTGGTCTTCCTCCAACTTTTTGTCTTCACCCCTCGTATTTTTGATGATCTCATTTTTCTTGGCCTTAGGATTCTGTGCACTTTACCACTACTAAACAGTGCTAAAGTGCTTGTGCTCTCTCCTCTAAACATGGTAGAGTTGGCATGTAACCAACTGGCACATTTTCTTTACTTGTAAGTACCTAGTAAAGTGGTACTCCCTGTACCTAGGCATGCAAATTAAAAGCTATTAGTGAGAATGCAGCACTGAGTGCCAACCTTTTAAGTAGCCCTTTAAAAGATGTGTGAGGCCTGCCATCGCAGCCTGTGTGTGCAGTTTCAAACTGCCATTGTGACCTGGAAAAACAGAACTTATGCCAGGCCCAAAACCTCATTATTATTACATATAAGCTACCCCGGAACAGCAAGAGTGTAGGGTGCAGTGCATTTAAAAAGCTGAACATGTGTTATTAAGTTTTACATATCTTGGTAGTTAAAAACTCTTAAATTCATTTTTCAGTATTGAAGGCCTACCTCTCCCATATCATAACATTGGGTTTCCTCGCTACATTTAATTAAATAAGTGATAACATCCTTTTAAATCCCTCTTTAAAGGTAAAGTCAGAGTTTAAGTCATAATCCTGAAAATGCCAGTTTCTTGTCCTATCCTTTTTGGTGCCTGCAGCCTGTCCCTGGGTCACATGACTAGGTGCAGCTGGCAGTTGGTCTTTGTGTATTTTCCAAGATAGTAAGTAAAAGTGAGATTAGGTGTTGGCAGGATGGGATACTTTTACTTAATGAGTGGGTGGAGCTGTCACCTACCACACTTGCACATTACAAAGACTCTGCCTGAACACAGTCACAAAGGGTTTGTCACTAGTTTTTTGTGTCCCCAGACAAGCTAAGGTCAGGGAGGAAGCAGATGCCTGACACCTCAGGGGGTAGAAACTTTGAGAACCCCCTCCTACTTCAAAGTGTGCACAAAGCATAAATAATGGACCTTCAGACCCAGCTCTTCATTACACACCTAGACAAGTGGATGACTCAGAAGGAGGACCGCTGTGCTAACTTGCTAAATTTGTACCAATGCCTAAAATGGAATAAGAAATGGATAGTGAATCACAATTTGAGAGTGACATGTTGCGGGGTTCCTTCTGAACTGTGATTCAGTTCAATATGTTGGGGTGGTTCCTCGGTTGAAAAAGGGAAAGGATCCCCTTTTGGTCAGCTTTCACATTACAAATTGTGGTGGTATTTTCTGGTGCAGTAAGCCATGGTCCAGTGGACCATTATCAGCTCTCACTGAAGTTTGTCAAAAGTGAAAACTAATTTATTTAGAGAAGCCCTGTGTTTTTAAAGGAGATTGAAGACAATCATAGGGATGGTGGTCTGTTGATCCTTGCAAACTACCATCCCTCTGATTTTAGCCAGTTGGTGGGAGTGCTGAATTGCAACCTGCCTTATTAATTTTCTTTAGGAAGGTCATCATGAATTCCTCTCTGAATCTATATTTTATGAACCAACCTATTAGTACAAAGATCAGTTTCCAAAAACATAATGGTTGTGATTTGCAACTTCTTCTTGCGATCAGTATACTAATACATCTGGCCCGCACTATTTTGTAAGGCTTACATGCACACAGGTTAAATAAAATAACTCTTGCTCAGATTTAGAGAGGCTTAGCGTCATTTTTTTTTACATTAATGCGGCGTTAGAAGGCCAAAAACGCTACACCATATTTACAAAGTGACGCGTTGCATGCATTGCACCACTTTGTAACCTTTTGCGCTACACAGTGCATGCAAAGGGGGCACTACCCCGCTAGGGTGTGTGTGGAAAAATTGATCGTTTTTTTCAGCAATTTTCATGCCTGCTCTGAGCAGGCATTAAAAGGCGGCTTGCATTGGTTATAATGTGCCTCTGGGTGCTTTGCAGGTTTAGCAGGATTAGCATCAATAATTTTGACACTAATCCTGCAGAAAGCCAAACTAGCATAAAAAATAATGATGCTAATTCCCTGACTACCGCCATGGTGCACTTTATATTAAATACGACATACACATGGTAGCATTAGGAGGGCGTTAAGGGGTGCTAGAAAAGTGGAGCTGCACTAGTTGCAGCACCCGTTTTCATAAATAAGCCCATATATATTTTTAAACTTGCTTTTAGCATTTTCTTACATTTTACTCACAATAATCTGGCTTGGAAGCTTGGAAGCCAGTCTATTCTTATGGAGCAAGGAACTGAAGCTTCTTAAAGAAAACATTACATTTCTCCCAGGAAGGATTAGACACCTATTTGAGCACACAACTATTGATTCAAAATATTTCAGTTGTCTCCAATTAGCTCACTGGCCCATTTACCAATATACTCTAGGGATTACATTGGAAGATCAAGACAACAATTTTGAACCACCAAATGCTCTTATTTTCAGGTTTTAAAATTTAAACTGTACTAAGTGACAAAGAGGATGGAGAGTCTAAGTAAACAGATATGCAAAAGTGATGCTGCACAAAACCACACACTTAACTCTTTAACTGTTTTACTCCTTTAAAACTATGTTATACAATGTTTCTAAAATCAAACACTCATGCAGATCTAACTCTGGATTGAGGACTGCAGAGCACATTCCATTCTAAAACTTAAATTCCTCTTTTGGAATGATTCCTATCAACAATTACCAAACATTTTGACAATGGACAGTAATCTTACACCAACTCCAGAACCTGCACCAAAATCTTCATCAGCGCCTGTTTCTGTCAACATGGCGTGTCCCACACTAGAGAATAATGCAGGGAAAATTGAAATTCTGAACAACACCATCACATCATTAAACACCACTGACTCCACAAGCACTTTGCACCCAAACACTTCCTCAAGAAAAAAACACAACAGAAAGAGCACTCTAGTGCCATTAGTACTAATTTGACATGACCAAAGAATGACCCTCTTGCACTATTAAGCAAAGCAACAAACCCTTCCTAGCCTTTGTACTTGCAGTAACATTAGGTTCTCATAGAACGAACATTATGGATAGAATACAAGAAGTAGAATACCAAACTGCTCATCTTAAAATGGGCAACAAAGATGTGGAGAAAAGAAATGTGAGCTGCAACCTAAATATTTACGGAGACCTGGAAAAACCAGAAAAGAACAATGTGCCTGATTTTCTTGTAAACTTTAAACCAAAACTAGTTGGACTTTAGAATGACACTAGGTTGAATACCCAACAGGAACACAGACTTGGCACCAGGTGGAAAACATTATGCTTATATAACTGTGAGCCATCATCATGTAAGTATTGGATTCAAGTGATCCTACTGTTCAACCTGATGACAGAAAGAAAAAGCTCAAAATCTTAAAGAAGAGCGGAGGACACAGAGCCTAGGAAAGAAGATTCAGCCCCACGATTATAACATGTCTATAAACTGCAGGGGGATTATCTTTATAACCATTTGGAATGAAGTTAGCAGTAATACATACAGCAAGCTAAAGTGACTAAACTTGCCTTGGCAAAAATGCAAAGCGAGCTGTAATTACTTTGACTTACCTCCTCTGTGTTTCTGGCTCTCCTATCTTTTTAGCTGATTTATACATATTTTGGCTGCATAGTATATTCTTCTACTTTTTCGCTGAACACTTGCAACACTCAATAGTTCTGAAAAAGGTTCAGACTCTTACAGAACATGGCAAGGCTGCAATTTCCTCAACTTGTGGTGTATTTTGACTGACCTAAAACAAAGACAAGATTAAAATTGAAATAACAACACCTTATATGAACACAAGAGCATGCGTTTATTACAGGGGTGTTGATACAGGATACCTCTGGAACTGGTTTTCTGGAATGTCAAGGGATTCCACCACCCCATAAAATACCAAAACCTCTGGCATATGGGAAAATCTAAAGGTTAAATCGCCCTTCTCTAAGACACTCTTCTGGGGGAGA
Source organism: Pleurodeles waltl (assembly GCF_031143425.1). Lineage (NCBI taxonomy): Eukaryota > Metazoa > Chordata > Amphibia > Caudata > Salamandridae > Pleurodeles > Pleurodeles waltl. Next base: position 206,823,638 of record NC_090446.1, read on the forward strand.
TAAATAACACAGGCCCCTAGTAAAAAGAGGAAAAGGTTGACAATTTTAGTCCACAAATCAAAAAATGCCTCTGTGTCTTTATGTGATAAAGATAACATGTCCTCTTTACCCCCTTCAGTGGCCTTGATAGGCCCGCCAGGCCCTCTACACCTTCTCCCATTTTCTGGGACCGCCACAACTTTGATAAATAACGCTCTGCCCTCTGGCACCAGTCTAGTTGTGACTCCAAATCTTCAATTTTAAGGGGAGGGGAGTGTCGCCAGTCCCAAACCCTTGCAATATTGCACTTGGCTACTCCTGCCACCACCACCAGCCAGATCCCCTGGTATTTTGGCCAGTACTTCTCCCCTCCTTTCCTGATATCATCAGAATCATGATTCTGATGATCATTACAGAGAATTTTAAAATGTGTAATTTTTTCTAAAAAAAAATAATGAAGTTATGGAACATACATATTGCACCCATACTTCAAATACATTCAACACCCCTGGTACTTCAACACCTACAGGCCTTGCAACATAGGTAGCCCAGAGAAAATGTATGAAGGCAGACAGTGATTCATTTGTAACAAATTAAGGGGGTGATTCCAAGCTTGGCGGGCGGCAGGAGCCGCCCGCCAAGCGGGAACCGCCAGAAGACCGTACCGCGGTCAAAAGACCGCGGCAGTCATTCTGGGTTTCCCACTGGGCTGGCGGGCGACCGCCAAAAGGCCGCCCGCCAGCCCAGCGGGAAACACCCTTCCACGAGGAAGCCGGCTCCGAATGGAGCCGGCGGAGTGGAAGGGGTGCGACGGGTGCAGTAGCACCTGTCGCGAATTTCAGTGTCTGCTAAGCAGACACTGAAATTCTAAGTGGGGCCCTCTTACGGGGGCCCCTGCAGTGCCCATGCCATTGGCATGGGCACTGCAGGGGCCCCCAGGGGCCCCACAACACCCCATACCGCCATCCTGTTCCTGGCGGCCGAAAGCGCCAGGAACAGGATGGCGGTATGGGGGTCGGAATCCCCATGGCGGCGCAGCAAGCTGCGCCGCCTTGGAGGATTCCCCTGGGCAGCGGAAAGCCGGCGGTACACCGCCGACTTTCCGTTTCTGGCCGCGGCTGTACCGCCGCGGTCAGAATGCCCAAAGGAGCACCGCCAGCCTGTTGCCGGTGCTCCCGCGGACCACGGCCCTGGCTGTTTTTCCCGCCAGGGTCGTAATCAGGCCCTAAGTGTCAGGGCCAAAAGTATTTCTCAGGAGTTCAGTGAGCAATTCTGCTAATACGTAGGTAAACAGTGCCACTATGTGGTAGATAAATACATGCCAGTGTTTAGAAAAACTCTGCACAAATTAAGCACTGAAGGTAGACTATGTACTTGCATTTAGTGATCAAAAATAATGGTAACTAAAACCTGAGGTAGACTGCCTCAGATACCACAGCTGGAGTGTTGTGTCCTGTAAGTGAGGCAGTCCCAGGGAAAGCAGGATTAGGTGATGGTGTTCGTTCTAATTTATTTTCTACTTAATGTGTGTGTGTGTTTTGGCCCAGGTTTGTGATCTTTCCCAATTCCCTTCCATTTGGAGTTTTCCGCCACAGGGGCAATAATCTCTGCACCAGGGTGGAAGAACTCCACTTTATAGTAAATTTGGTCAGAGAAGCCCCAGCTCCCTCATTTGAGGGGTTGTTCATTTAAATCTAAATAGACCTTGGCATGAGACTGGTGCATACCATTCATGCAGAGTTCTGTGCTTTCGCTTAGATGTAAATCTCCTAATGTGGACATCTCTGCACAGAAGCGTCCCTTTGAGAATAGGCCCATCAGATTTAGGATTAGGGGCATAGCTTGGTCATTAAGATCAGGGGATGTGAGCTTCAGGTTTTCCAACAACCATGCTGGCATATCATGCTAAAATACATTGTAAAAGAAGAAGAAGGGAAATTTAAAGAGTGGTGGAAAGGGTGCGGAGTTCAGTTTGTAAGGTATACCTAAAACAATATTTTATTAAATAGCCAACAGTTATGACACCTTCATATCACAGAGATGGCAGAGTGTGTGTGTATGCGTGTTTTTGTCTGAGTTTGCACGTATAAATCCCAGGTTAGGCCTTGAGCCAACCATGTTATCGGTACCACTTGGGTGGATAGTTTCTAATATGATTAATTGGCAAGGTATGGACGCCTAGAGATGGTAAATATGTGATAGCAAGTCATAACTCTTTGTCTTTTGTGAGTTATCTCTCCACTCCCAAGATACCTTGATATAAATGGAACTTTGTTCATAAATTTTATTATTTTGAATTGTATTATTAAAAATTACAATTTAAGTAACGGTGATTACATAAATTGATAGTAATTATAATAGTAATTATGATGATATAAAGTACACCAAGTAAAATTTATAAATTATTTTAATTAATTTCTTTTTCCCGAGCTGGTGGTGAATGACTGTGCAGCATCATGAAGAAAACTGAAACAAGCACATCCTTTCCCTCTGATCCCCAGTCTATAATTCATTCATGGTCAAATGTCCAACATGGAGTCACACTGACAAGCCAGCAGGACTACCTATCTTGGAAGACTTTGTTAGAGACAGCTCAAATAGGGAATCACATTCCACTGTTAGACATTGTGAGAAATGTGGAATGCAACACGGTTCCCCAAATATTTTACCACAGGAAGTGCAGGAGCCTGTTTACTCTGAAGAGAGATTTACAGACAATTAAGCGAAAAGCTGAGGCAAGTGTCAGTGATGATGCTGGAACGAGTGAATGCACGATTAAACACTTAAACAGAAGACCATTGTTAAAGTCAAACGTGTATGCTGAGGAATGTATATTTTGTGGAAAGCCGTCTAAACGGGTTGCCTTACTTATGCAATCATTCAGTAAGGGCATTATATATGCAGTCACAAAGGGCCAGCAGAAACCCCTCAAGCAATTGTTGTTCCCATATGCTATGAAAGTGCTGACATTCAATGGTGAAATCATTCACACTCTAAACAGCCTTGGTCATGGGATTTCATACTCACACCTGGAAGAAAATGATATTGCCTTCAGTCTTCAGAAAGTTGCTGCTACCTTAAATGAGCAAATTGTTCTTCCAGCTGACACTCAGTCTCATGTCTTCACTAACCTAGCATGGGATAACATTGATAGGCAGGAAAAGACTCTTACTGGTAGGGGGACATGTCATTGAGTCAACAGTATAGCTGTTCAGCACAAGTTTTTTGGAACAAAAGCTTTTAAAGCTTCTCTCAGAAGCATTGAGAATCAAAAGCAAAGAACATTGACCACCACAAAAACTGAGAAGTAGTTCATTTATGTTTCCGGTGATCGAGTTGGGCCTCAGCCCTTGATGACAAGTACCAAAGTCATGCCGGAATGTATTGCCCAATTGAAGCTTGCACAAAATAAGAACATAATCTGGGTAGTTGTAAGACAAGAAGCAAGCCTCACACAGATAATACCAAGTTGAATAGAATTTAACATCAGTACTAGAGACCTAGTTAGTGTATCACAGGATTCCAGTGGCTACTTGCCCACCATTAATGCCCCTGAAGCTGAGTCTCAACTGTTTCTGAAATTTTGAAAGAGTCAGAGCTGATAAAGGAATCACTGCATTTGACAAAACTTGCAGTGGTCATGGATCAAGCTCTCTAAGCTAAACAGCTGAGATCAAGTAAAAGCATAAATCAGCGTACAACAGAATCATTCTCCGAATGGACAGCTTTCACACTATTTGCAATGTCATGTTCATTCTTGGAAAATGCTCTCAAGATGCTGGCCTGCGTGACCTTTGCACTGAAGCAGACATGATAGCAGAACGATCAATAACATGAGTTTAGGAGGCTGTAGGTACAATTGTGCAGTTCGAACACACAAGTGCGTGTATGAAGCTATGTTAAGACTGGCAAGAGAGCACTCAGGTAGTCTACCTCTTCATTGAGGGTATTATTGACTTTGCAAGAGACCTATGCCAAGATTAGATGACCTATTGCAGAATGCTGCCTTTGGTGACGTAAACAGCTTTGGGATGTATTCCCAGAACATCTTCGTCATGACAATGGAGATCTCTCTCCATTTTGGATGTCGTATGTGGATATTGTTGAAAATACCTTGGGGCTCTGCTGTGTGCTGCTCAAGAAAGAAATTGGCATTTATATCTTACCGCAATGCGCTGTATTATCTTATAGGGCCAGATGTATCAAAAGTTTTTGCATTCGCAAACGGTGCGAATCGCAAAAATCGGCCGTTTTCGAGTGCAAAAACGTGGTCTGCGATGCATGAAAGGCATTCGCAGACCAAAAATAAGAAATCGCAAAAATTGCGATTTTTTGCGTTGCGACCTGGTTTTGCAAGTCGCATTTTGCGATTTTGTATTTCCAGTAGGAAATTGCGAGGCACAAAATGCGATTCGCAAAATCCAAGTTGCAAATAGATGCATCAAAAAATCGCAAATTGCGATTTTTCGCAGAATGGCATTTTGCACATGCTAAATACCACTAAGTGAAACCAGGTGGTAACCAGGTGCAACCTATATAAAGAGGCCCAGAATGCCTCAGACTCTTTTCCACAATGGCTGCACTCTACGTCATGGCGAGGAGGATGAGGATCTTGGCAGGTTTGAGGAGAGGGAGGAGGAGACAGGAGCGCATTTTCAGAGTGCGCATTACACTTTTTGACCTGACAGAGGAGGAAGTATATGAGAGGTATAGGTTGAACTCAGCCATGATACTTGATCTGATAGCTGAGCTACAACCCATACTGCAGCGCAGAACACTAAGGACTCACAGCATACCCACACATGTGCAGGTATTATGCTCCCTACACCTACTTGCCTCAGGGAGCTATCAAGGGTTCATAGCAGCAGCTGGAGGGGTTTCACAGAGTACCCTCTCCAGATTTTTCAATGCATTTATCAACGCCATGCTAAGCAAACTCCAACAGTACATCAGATTCCCCCACACCCCACAGGAAATACAGCAGACAAAAATAGAGTTTTACCAGATAGCACAGTTCCCCCACGTCCTAGGTGCCATAGATGGCACACATGTGGCAATCTGTCCACCATCAGCCACAGAGTATGTGTACCGAAACCGTAAATACCAACATTCCATGAATATCAGGTGATATGGAATGCATCCTATATCATAACTGATCTCGTACCCAGGGAGCACACATGATTCATACATCTTTCGCCACAGCGGGATTCACACAAGACTGCTATCTGGGGAGTTTGGCGAAGGATATCTACTAGGTAATGTCACTCTGTACACTGGTGCATAGATGGCGAACCCATGTCAGATTGCTCAATTACTCATCACACCCTCTGTCCCTTCCAGGAGACAGTGCCTACGCAGTGCGCACCTACATGATGACGCCCTACCTCAATCCCACAAGACCAGCAGAACGGAGATACAATGCAGCACACAGGGCAACCCGCAACGTGGTGGAGCGCACATTTGGACTGCTGAAGAGTCGCTTCCGTTGCCTCCACAAAAGTGGAGGGGCACTACAGTACAGTCCAGAGACCACATGTAGAATAGTGGCTACTTGTGCAATCTTGCACAATAGAGCTACAACCAGGGGAATACTTTTAGAAATCAGTGACACTGAATCAGATGAGGATGACGATCCAAGACCACCTCTACAGCCAGCAGACAGGACCAGTGCAGCAGAGGGAAGGCAAAGGCGTGCCGACATCACACACAACCATTTCAGACGTGAGTATGAATGACACAAATCCACTGACAACTGTACCTGTGGTGATATAAATTTATTACCTTATGTCAGGTAATGTTTGATTGAGAAATAAATGAACCAGGTGATGTCACAAACGCAAATAAACTAATGAAGAGAGTCATGCACTATTCCCTCATAGTGGCTACAGCAGTGTAATGGCGGCAAGAGTCACTTTTTTCTCCCACGCACACCACTCGGGTGCCCAGTTAAGTCACTGGCACCTCGATTGTCACCTTCAGTGGCGGTGCTGTGCCTGGCACGGCGCCATCTGGTGTCTGCTGCTGGTACGGCAACACTACTGAGGCTTGAACTGTCCTCAGTGTCCCCCAAGGCTACCTCACTGGGAGTGGCAGATCTTTGTCCCATTATGTGTTCAAAAACATTTGTGATTTGAACTAGTCCCTGGACAACGTCCCTGCTGCTATGTGCAGCCTCCACTTGTGCTGCCACTGCGTGACGGGCGATTAATGCTGTGGAATTAGCCATCCTGTTGGAGGACCTGCAGTAGCTGCCAAACATTGTCCTGTCTGCGCCGGCTAACCCTCTCATGGCGCAGCTCCTGGCAGAGGTCACGGACAGCACTTGTTAGGTCCCTGGTGTCCTCTGAAGCCTGCACCTGTCCCTCACGCTGCTGTAAAACATTGCCATTTAGTGCGTCCAGTTGTCGATGCAGGCCCATCATGTTGCGGTTGTGTACTCACAGGTTTCGGTCTAAACTGAGGATCCGCTTATTTTGCAGACGCTGCTGCTGCAACATAGCAGCCTCAAGGCCCCCGAATAAGGACGGACCCTCACCTGCCTCATGATGTTGTTGCTGGGACTCTGTCGCAATCCTGCGTGGTGCTGGTGTTGGATGACCCCTGCCCTCCAGAATCTGGCTGCGCCTGTCTGGCAGTGGCAGTGCCCTGGGCCTGCGGCGGACAGTGGACATGTGGAGGGACCCACTGGTGTTTATGTCCGAGGGCTGATGGGTGTCAGTCTCCCCTACACATGGAGATGGTGTGGCTGCTGGGCCTGGCCTACCTGCAACAACAATATGCAGCATGTCAGTTCTGTATGTTACATTATCTGTCAAAAAATGGCAATAAAGGTACAGGTGCTGCTCTACACGGTGTTGTGTGTGTTGTGTTACCTTGGGAGTCACTATACTTCATTACATTGTTGTGCTACTGTCTGTACTAGTTTGTGGACTGCCACTCCCATAATGCATTGTTGTGCTGCTTCTAAGATGTGGACTGGACTACTTCACACACTGCTTCACATTACATGCTAATTCCTAAGGGGCTTTTGTGCATACACATATAGGGTTCCTAAACATCATTGCACTTACCTTGGCTGGTACTCGGTGTGCCGGAGGTGTCGATGTCTGTGACCCCAGTCACAGCTTCGGGGAGGAGTGTGGATTCCACCAGGTCCTCCAATGGTGTGGATGGTGCTTCTGTTGGTGGTCCGCCACCTGTACCCCTGGCCTCCGCAAGTCTCCTTGCCACCCTCTCCTTTACACGGGAGCGCAGGTCGTACCACCTTTTTTTTATTTCCTCGATGGAGCGCTGTGCCACTCCAATGGCGCAGATTTTGGATTGGATTTCCAGCCATAATCTTCTCTTTTCACTCTCAGGAACCTGGAGTGAGCTTTTTTCCAAACAGGCGGTCATGGCTCCTCACCACCTCCTCAGTCAGGACCTCAAGCTCCTGTTCACTGAATTTAAGCTTGTGCTTCCTTTCAGCCTTCTCCTGTTCTGGGCCTGGGGTCTCCATCCTGGCTCAGGTGTTTCTACTCCTGCTGAGTGCTGCTCTGTGTGGCTGGGCTGCTCTCTCTCAGGATGCTGGTTTGGGTGTGGCACCTGAAACTGCCTGGGATGACTCATTTCCTGCTGGTGATGTCATCAGGCTCCTCCAGGTGTGCATTCTCGAACTTTCTCGCATTTTGCCATTTTTTACCGAATCGCAAAAAAATCGCAATTTGCGAGAATGCAAATTGCGATTCGGTAAATGGGCCTCGCAAACCACAAATAGCGATTTTTAAGAAATCGCTAATTCCGAATCGCAATTTTGTTACATGGCCAATTGCGACTCGGAAATAGCGATTTCTTAATAATCGCTATTTGCGATTCGCAAGCTCATGTTTTCATACATATGGCCCATAGTGTTTTGCATATGAAAGGATTAGCTATGCTACATATCTTCCTGTATACTATGCTGAAATGACATTACTTACAGTGAAATATCCAGAGATCCACCACAACTTCATCAACAGATGCTTTTCAGTTCAACTGTCAGATGTTAATCTGTTTGGACGAATTCCGGTCGATCAAGCGATAGAGGTAAGAGTCAGCAAAGACACACAGACTCTGGGTGGTACAACAAGGTTCAACCTCAAGGTGGGTGCTGTGAAAAGATATCATATGACACCTGAACACAGAAGCATCTTTTCGGGTCAGATAAGGGAAATTGTTCATAACAACAGATCAGATCTTACTCATGCAGACCTACATAAGTCACAAATTGAAAAATACAAAAATACTGTCACAAGAGCTGTTAGTCTGGTTCAAAGCTGGATAAACCCATTTGTTGGGCCACATGATCTTGTTAGTGATGCAAAAAGGCATCTCAAGACATAGGGGGTCATTCTGACCCTGGCGGTCATGGACCGCCAGGGCCAACGACCGCGGAAGCACCGCCAACAGGCTGGCGGTGCTTCCTGGCCAATTCTGACCCGCGGCTTTAGGGAAACCGGCGGTTTCCCGCCGGTTTTCCCCTGGCCATAGGAATCATCCAAGGCGGCGCTGCAAGCAGCGCCGCCATGGGGATTCCGACCCCCTTCCCGCCATCCTGTTCCTGGCGGTTCTTACCGCCAGGAACAGGATGGCGGGAACGGGTGTCGTGGGGCCCCTGGGGGCCCCTGCACTGCCCATGCCACCGGCATGGGCAGTGCAGGGGCCCCATCACAGGGCCCCATAATGATTTTCAATGTCTGCTTAGCAGACACTGAAAATCACGACGGGTGCAACTGCACCCGTCGCACACCAGCAACTCTGCCGGCTCCATTCAGAGCCGGCTTCCTCGTTGCTGGTGCTTTCCCACTGGGCGGGCGGGCGGTCGCCCGCCGGCCCAGCGGGAAAGCCAGAATGACCGCCGCGGTCTTTTGACCGCGGTGCGGTCTTCTGGCGGGGGAACTTTGGTGGGCGGCCTCCGCCGCCCGCCGAAGTTGGAATGACCCCCATAGTATCCGACATATTGAAAGCGCATGAAATAGATGAACAGTGCTATACTGACTTCAAACTTTGAGAATAATCCACCTATTAAGAGGGTAATGACTTTGCAAGAGACCTATGCCAACAGAAATTAGATGACCTCTTGCAGAATGCTGCCTTTGCTGAATCAAAACAGCTTTTGGATGTATTCCTGGAAAATCTTTGTCATGACAATGGAGATTTCTCTGCATTTTGGATGTTGTATGTGTACATTGTTGAAAATGTCTTGTGGCTCTGCTACGTGCTGCTAAAGAAAGAAATTGGCATTTACATCTTACCGCCATACGCTCTATGATACAGACGTCAAATTTGAGCAATTTGAGAATAATTCACCTATTAAGAAGTTTTATGACCCATTGAAAATGAACAAACTATAAACCTTCACTAACAAGTCCAAGAAGAAGGCAGTGAACAGCAATAGCAGGACAATCATTGGGAAAGCAGAAAAAGCACTACTTGGTCAAAACATTGTGACAGCACAGAATCAGAAGCTTTAAATTGCGGATGTACTCTCTCATCCTTTAGGATCTTTACCAGGGGCTTAAGCAACTCCAGAAGGTCTGTTACAAAAGACAAACAAAGCTGTTTTAGCAATATACTTGCAGGAAAATGTTACCTCTGCTGAGGAAATTCAGCCATGCTGATTGATGGTATGATTCATGTTCAGAGAGTAAAAGGCGATGAATCAAACTTTGGTGAGGAGGCTATGTCTGTCTTGTCCATGGCTTTGTAGGAAGGAAATAGGACTCAAAGAATTGCTGTTGTGTTTGATACGTACAACGAGACCTCTATTAAGAACAGCAAAATGACAAACAGAGGGGATGAACTTGAACACCAGTTACAGAGCATCTCACCTTCCAAGATTGTAAGCCAGTGGAGGTAAATCCAAAGCCACGTAAGGAATAAAACAACTCTCATCGCATTTCTTGTTAACATTTGGAGAAAACAAGAGCATTTTGTAAAACTTGGGAATAAAACACTGTTCGAAAACTGTGAAGATAAATGCTACAAAATCACATCAGAAGGGAGCTACGAAGTACCCAATCTCAGCAGTACACACGAAGAAGCAGATGGTTGTTTGTTGCTGCATGCTGCACACACTGCTAATGAGGGTTATGAGGCAATAACGATAAGCTCATATGACCCCGATGTGTTTGTTATGTGTTTGGGATTCCATGACAGAATCATGGCTACATTCTTTCTGAAATGTGGTGCTAAAATATACATATGAGTCCATGACATTGGAAAAATAGCTTCAACTCTTGGTGAAAGTGTTTGTGGAGCTATGATATGTCTCCATACGTTTAAGGGATGTGACACAGTAAGCACATTTGCAGGGAAAGAAAAAATCCATGCATTCAAAATCCTGTCTGTCAACAGAGATACACAGGAAACATTTTCGCAGCTCAGAGATGACTGGGATCTCTCTGAGGAAGTAATGGACAAATTGGAGCAATTCTCGTGCTTGCTGTATGCACCAAAATCCTTGGTTCGTCACATGACTGACTTGAGATATTAGCTATTCTGCCCAAAGAAGGATGAGATGGACAGTCATCAACTTCCACCTTGCAGGGACTGTCGGAAGTAAAATGCTGAAAGTGTGAATTATCAAGTCGATATCTTCAAGAGATGTCTTCTGAATGATCCACAGACACCTGGTCCAATTGGGGAGGGTGGAAGTTGGAAAAACATGAGGGAGCAGAGCAACCGGTAGTGTACAAGATGGAAGGACAGCAGGACTTCAGGCTGTGTGAGATCTAATAGCTTGCAACTGCATTAGGAGCTGCGAACTGTTAACATGTATCTGCTGCCTTGATGACCTCAAGTGCACTGACCTGTGCTGACTTCCCGTCTGTGAAAATCAAACAGAAGCAGAGAATGATGACACCTACTCAGAAGAAGATGATTAATGTGAATGATATACTGTGTTTATGTTCACTCATACATTACCTATTTAAGATGTGACAACTATTATTATTTGAATTTGTAAGTGAACATTATGCATATAATCTATATCAATACATGGGGAATACATGAAATGTTATTGTTATTATGTTAAGGACTATATTGTTATTATTATAATTAAAATCATAATTATTTTTTAAATTGTATTGAATTTAACCAATCCGGTCAATTTAGATTTCTTTTTTCACATATTATGATGCATTTGTTGGTATTTATCAAAAATATGAAAACCATTATTTTTGTTTTTGGTTATGGTTGCTAATCCAATAATATCAGACAAAAGGCAAAGAGTGAAGTCTTGCTGTCACATATTTTCCATCTCTAGACATCCATACCTTGCAAAACAATCATGTTAGAACCCATCCTTCCAAGTGGTACTATTGGCCTTAATTTAGGGTCCTGGCTCATGGCCTATGTTAAATTCGACAGACACCTCACCATACATGACTGAAAAACAAGTACCCAGCTATTTAATAGAGAATAGATTTACTGGGGGTGTGTACCACTCCCCTGAAGCTAGGTCTCTGTTTCAGAGTCTCATTATAGCATTCACTGAGGAACTCCTCCTCAATAACAGACTTGAAGTGAATCACATAACGTCTGGGGATAACCACAAAGCTAGTTTATAGGGTGAAATATTTACATTTATTCGGCAAGACAAAGAAAATTAACCCCTCTTAGAACGTATTAATAAGAATGAAGACTCTGAACTGTCCTTTGCAAATACTAATTATGAAGCTGTGCTATTCAAGCTAAGTAGACTCAGCATCAAACTCAACAAGTGCTCCTTTGCAGCAGAGCACACTTTAGTTAGCCAATACATTGTGGAAGGAACAGACGGGCCAAGCTCTTAGCAAACTAGTAGATTATAAATGATAAACAAAACTTGCAGGGTGTGAAAATATATTTTAAAAGTCCATATAACTTATGTTTAAAAAAATGGCTTTATTTGAGCTAAATAAAACAGAAGTAGTACAAGGACTGATAATAAATTACATTATTTAAAAAAACTTGATGGAATTAAAGGGCATATTTATACTTTTTGGTGCAAACTGCACCAATGCAGTTTTGCATCAAAAAGTTTTGCACCGGCTTGCACCATTCTTGAGTGCCAGCCAGGCACCATATTCATGGAATGGTGCAAGCTGGCGCAAAGGATAGGCTAGCGTAAAAAAAATGACATTAGCCGGGTGGGCATGGCGGTATGGGAGAAGGGGGTTTTGCACCAAAAAATGACGTTAGGCAGGTTAGAGGCCAAAAAAATGACTCTACCCAGCCTAGAGTCATTTTCTGATGCAAAACCATCCATACTGCATGACTCCCACCACCCCAATGGCCAGCACAGGGGACCAAGGTTCCCTGGGCATGGCCACTGCACTCAGTGCCATGTAGAGGGCCCATTTCAGGGCCCCCAATGGCACTTTAAAAACAAATACTTACCTGTACTTACCTGGGATGGGGTCCCCCATACTCCGCTGTCCCTCTGGTGTCAGTGGGGGTGTCCCTGGGGCCTGGGGAGAGCACCTGTCTGCTTATTTCATGGTGTTCAACCATGGAAATAGGCCCAGAGGTCCCCTAATGCCTGCCCTGACCTAGGCATTAAATAATGGTGCATTGACCCCTCCCCTTCCTGTGTGTGATTTTAGCACGGGGGATAAATATGGCACTAAGGCCATAGAATCATTTTTTGCACGGGAACGCCTATCTTGCATCTCAATGACGCAAGGTAGGTTTCCATGTCCCAAAAATGACTTTAACTCCATAACTTTGGGGCAAGACGCCAAAGTATAAATATGGAGTTAGTTTTGCACCAAATTTGCACAAAATAAATGATGCAATTTCGTCACAAAACAAGTATAAATATGCCCCTCAGTATGATTAATTTTAGACACAATGAAACCATATGCGGGCTAAGCTATTTAAAAAAATCGGAAAAATCTAAGTGTCAAGAAACCAGCAAGAAGTATATATAAAGCAGAACTGCTTCTCAACCCACAGTCTCCCCAAGAACTTGATGGTCAGCAAACTGATGGGTACTGCGCTGATATACAAGGTATTTGGTCAAAAGGAGGAAAAAACAAGGGAAGACGGAAATCAGCTGTGTCCATAAGAAGTCTCTCCGATGACTACCAACTCCTGGAAGGCTGAAACAGGGAATACCTAATTAATATTGAATATATTGGTTTAGGAATACCGAACAAAGGAACTAAACAATAGATTCACAATAGACACAGGGCCTTATTATAACTATGGCGGTCCTAAGACTGCCATACCCGCGGTGGTGGTCCGACCCCTGCAAACTTGGCTGTCCAACTGCCAGATTACAATGCTGATGGTCGGACCACCACAAGACCGTCACCATCACCAGGATTGTGGATCCCAAAGCTTTGGTGGCGGTGAAAGCCGTAGTCAAGCACAGAGGTGCCTATGTCGGCACCTCCGTGCTGATCACGACTTGCCTTTCCGCCGGTCTTTTCATGGTGGGGACCCCGCCATGAAACAGCTGGTGGAAACACAAAGGCGGGGCAACAGGAGGGCCCCTGCACTGCCCATGTGCATGTAATGGGTAGTACAGGGGCCCTGTGTCAGCACAGTCAGAATGTGCAATGTTTGCTGTAGCAGTCCATGCGCATTCCGACTGTGATGGCAGCACCGTCATTACAGCTGGAATTGCGCTCAGCTCTCTTTCATATCGAAAGCCAATGCCGCCGCACTGACTGTCCTGCCAGCCAGGCAGGAACATCATAATACGGCGGTCTGAAGGCTGCCTCTTGGTAGAGTCCTCCAGACTGCCGTATTGGCTGTCCAATGGTCAGACCGCCAGAGGTCCTTATTCTCCAAAGGCCGGATCACCTTTGTGGTTGAAGAAGAAGCTCTGAAGACTTCAAAGATGAACCAGGATTCAGCAGAAAACACAAATAGTAAGGAGTAGGCGAGTAAGAGAGAAAAAGAATGCAAAGTAAGAGCGTGCCCACTAGCGGAAGGAACCAAGGGATCAGCTAACAAAAGAAAGGTGCTCTACACAGGGAAGCTGGGTGTGAACTTTAAGAAAAGCGAGAAACTCCAACAACTCACAATGTTGCCAGGCAAAGTTTGATTTTCCTTGTAGCCTTTTCGAGTGTCCTTGCCTAACATAATTTGGAAATGCAACCATCACAGTAAGTTAAGATTGTGCAAGATGTAGTAAGTACAGTATTCCACATGTATGTCAGCCAACATTCTTACTACAACCCCTTTCTCTTCCGAAATGGCGACAGCTGAGACACAATACTATTTTCCTCAATATACCTAACTTGGGTGGAACATGCCACTCCGACTTGGCATTTAAAAGTACTTGCCAAGCCTTAAACTCCCCTTTTCCTACATATGTCACCCCTAAGGTAGGCCTTAGGTAACCCATAAGGCAGGGTGCAATGTAGGTAAAAGGCAGGACATGTACATATGTGTTTTATATGTCCTGGTAGTGGAAAACTCCTAGATTTGTTTTCCACTACTGGGAGGCCTGCACCTTTCATAGACTAGCATTAGAACCGCCCTCATTTACTTTTTGAGGGGTGGATTCTGATCTGAAAGAGGTAACCAGGTCATGTTTAGTATAGCCAGAATAGTAATAGAAAATCCTGCTTATTGGTAAGGTTGGAATTTATATTACTATTTTAGAAAATGCCACTTTTAGAAAGTGAGCATTCCTCTGTACTTAAAAAACATTTGTGCCTTTCAGCCTGGCTCCAATCAACGTCTGGGCTTTTTGACAGCTCTCTTGTGCATTTCAACCATACAACCACAGACACAGGACACCTGCACTCATCTGCATATTGAATGGGTTTTCCTGGGCTGGAAGAGTGGAGGGGCTGACACTTGCATTTCAAAGGCCAGTGGCCCGCCCTCACACAATGGACTGCCAAACCCCCACTGGGACACTGGCAGACAGGACTGAACTGAAAGGGGAACTTGTGCACTTCAAAACCACTCTTTGAAATTTCCCTCACTTCAAAGGCATTTTTGGGTATATTAACTGTGTTTCTGAACCCGCCAACTCGGGCACTTCTGGACCTACACCTGCATCCTGTCAAGAGGAACTGTCTGGCTCCCCAAAGGACTCATCTGGACTGCTTTGCTGAGAAGGACTGCTGCCCTGCTGGCCTCTGACTTTGCTGAGAAGGACTATCCCTTCCCAAAAAGTGCTCTCCAAGCAGTTGGATTGATCTTGCCTCCTGTTTTCTGAAAGTCTCATGGCCAAAAAGACTTAGGTGGTCATTATGAACATGGCGGTCTGGACCGCCACGCCGGCAGTGGTGGTCATTACCGCCAACGGCATGGCGGTCCAGACTGCCATATTCTGAACACAGTAGTGAACTGGCTGCAAAGCACTGTGGGCACTTTCGACCCGGCGGTGGAGGCCGGACCGGCGGTGGGATTTTGATCCCATTTCACCAGGGATTTCCTGGTGAGATACCCGCCAGGTAATCCCTGGTGGAAAACGTACGGGTGACAGGAATAACCATTCCTGTCACCTGTATGTGACATGTCAGCCCCCCCTTGCCACTACACCTACTCACCCCCCTAAACCCCTAAATCCGCCCCCCACCCCCGAACCCTGAAAACCGACCCCCAACCCTCCACCCCCAAAACCCCATGTAGGCCCCCCAACTCGACCCGCACATTCCCCCAACCCTACATACAGGTCCCCCAAACCCCAACCCCCACATCCACATGCACCCATTCACCTACATGCACACACGCATACATGCACTCAGACACACATCCCCAACACATACACTCATTTACACCCCCATACACTCACACACACACACACCCCTCCCACCTTCCCTCTCAGATAGCACTTACCTCTTCCGTTGTGCTGCTCCGGGAGGGAACGGGCTCCCTGGATGCTGCTCCACCGCCATCACCGCCTCTCCATACACCGCCACGCCTATAACTGCTTCATTATAGGCGTGGTGGTGTCCGGCTGACGTGGCGGTGAGGGTGGAGCAGCATCCACCCCCGCCACCGACTGCCAGCATGGCGCATGGAGGCACTCACCACCATCAATGGTGGTGAGGCTCCATGCATCATTATATGGCAGGATGCCGGCCTCCGCACTGGTGGTCTTGCGCCAAGTTCATAATGGGGGCCTCAATCTCTTCAAGAAATTCCTCGTGCATCGAAAATTGACGCACCACCAGCCGAAATGGATGTGAAGCCTTCCTTGCGATTGGGAAATCGCCGCACAGCTGACCGGAACGGCACAGTCCAACTTCCCAACTGGAAACGTGATGCAGCGCCTACCTTGCCATGGAAAAATTGACACATCGCCTGCCGGATCGATGCAGCGCCCGTGTCTTCTTCCAGCGCATCAAAGATTTCCCCCATATCATCCCTGGGCATCAAAATATCCCTGCATCGCAGTGAGGAACAAAGACTGTGTGCCGAAGAACGATACAAGCCCCTTGTAGCCTGGAAAGAAACAACGCATTTTCTGTGTCACACCGGAAAATGCTCCACCACACCCTATTTTTTCACATCTTCTCCACTGCGGTCTACATGCATCGTTATTTTTGACGCATACCAGGTACTGTGTGTCACAAAGAGACAACTGTTTATTTCCAAGACTCTTCTAAGACTCTTTTAAACCTTTTAAAAGTGATATTTCAACTTGTGCCTATTGGATCTTAGTCGTTTTGACTTTATTTTATCCAGATAAAATATCTATTTTTCTAAGCCTGTGTGGTGCATTTTTGTGGTGTTTTCATTGTGTTACTGTAAGATTTATTGCGCAAATGCTTTATACATTGCCTTCTAAGTTAAGCCTGACTGCTTAGTGCCAAGCTACCAGAAGGTGGGCACAAGAGAATGTGGATTGTGCTTGACTTACTCTGACTAGGATTGTGGTCCCTACTTGGACAAGAGTGAATATCTCTGCACACTAGAGACCCCCTTTCTAACAGTAGGTAAGTAGCTACACGAGGCCCAGCACAAAGTCATGATTAACACTTAAACTCAAGAACAAAACACTTTAGAATTTAAACACAGCTACAGCCTGAACAGCTACAGCCTAAACTGCTGAACGGATTGACACCAATTTCGGTAGAAAGATAGACCTATGTCCAGCAAGAGTGCTTCTTGTGTTTTGGTGTGAAACTGCACAGTAGATTTTGAGCAATTCATGCAAAAAAATACCTTGTATATCTAGGGACACGAAGGTTCAGCTGATCCCGACAGATCTCAAACTGAAATCTAGCTGGCCTGCCTCCACCTCAACCAGCAAGTGGTTGTAGCCATCTTAGGACTCGGGGAGACCCCATTTCCCAGGGCCCAGCCACATCTTTAAAGAGGAGAGGGGGGCGTGGCCCCCACCCAGGGCCACTTTCAGTCCTGGGAATGAAATATTACTTTACATTTTTTTTAAACTTAGAAAATCACTGAAAAAACAAGCGTTAAGTTAGCATTATAGTTAGGTTAAATGATCAATGTTAAACTCCAAAACCCACTGAAATTCACCAGTTATAGTTAGAGTAATCTTAAGTAATTAGAACATGCCCTAAGGTAACTATAACTTGCGAAGACCTTATGTGCCGTGGGGTTAGACTTGCAGCCAACCCCCATGAATATCCCCCACCTGCACTAGACCCTGCAGCCAACCCCCCCTGTATGCAGGCAACCCCATGCTGTGCACGGCCTCAGGTGAGTGGATCACATTTTTTATTGGAGTTTGGAAATAGAGATTCATTTTGTATATTCACTGGTGCCACCTGAGCAAATCACTGGAACTGTGGATGTTCTTGTGCCCTCAAATAAAAGTTTTGGGCAATTTCTTGCTATAAAGGGCTCCTCAAACACCCATCCTTTAGTCCTAAGGGGTCAGGATACTTCTATCCTCACCCGTTATATCACTTTTTTTTTTTTTTTATAACCAAATTTTATTGTTTTAGAAAAAGGTACAGGTAAAATATACAAGTAACTTACAAACCTTGGTCTATTTGACACCAACTGGACAGTTAATTCTGATCTAACATTTGTGTGTTCGAGATATCTATGAGGAGTCGCCTCACCACAGTTTGCCAGTACAGAGAGATAGGAGAGAGGAGCATGTGTATACATTTGGTCTGAACCCCTTTAGTTTAGCAGTCCCACCCATTTCCCCCATATTCTCTCATACTTATGAGGGCATCCCCTTGATTCATACACCACTTTTTCTTGGGCTGCACACCAGTCCACCCCCCTTTTCCATTTCTGAAGGGAGGGACCTTTGGCGGTCTTCCAAGCAGCTGCTATATCTCTCTTTGCAACCGCAGTCGCTGTTCCGACCAATGTCTTATCTGTTCTAGATCCCTCCATGTCATTTATCACCCCCAGTAGTATCGTTTTGGGGGTCAGTACCTGTGATGATCCCAAGGCATTGTTCAGCTCGTGATTTATTCCCTCCCATAACCTCTGAATCGAGGGGCAGGACCATATCATATGAAAGAAGTCAGCTTTGTCTTCCTTGCATCGCGGGCATTGACTAGAACCGAGGGCACCCATCTTGTACAGTCTATCTGGAGACAGATATGCTTTGTGTAAGAAATAGAATTGTGTCACCCACAACCTCGTCGACACCACCAGCGTCCGGGGGGCCACCAGTGCCTCCGTCCAGTCTTCCTCTTCAAGTGGTCCCACCCATTTCTCCCAACCCTTCTTAAGGCGGTCTAGGTCCCCGGGTGCGTTTGTGGTCAGCATTTTATAGATTTGGGAGACCCCCTTCCTCCCCAAGCTGCCCATAAGTGTTTTGGCTTCAACTGGGTTGAACTCCGGTATTTGGGATGTTTCTTTCAAGTGCCTAGTAAGGGCATGTCAGAGCTGGAGGTATCTAAAGAATTGTTTCGGGGATAGCTGGAACTCTTGCTGCATTTCTTGAAAGGACTTCATCAAACTTCCTTTCCACACATCCCCAACCAAGGATATTCCCAGTGTGTCCCAATTCCCGAATCCCTTCAGCCTGGCTGTCTCTCTCAGCCAACTGCCATGCCACAGCGGTGTTTGCCGGGTAACCACTTTGTTCCAGCCAGTATGCCTTAGAGCCGCTCTCCATGCCAAGAATACCGCTCTGGTGATGGGCTCCAGATCTTTGGGGATCGGAGCCCCATATAACACATCCAGGATATGGGGATACCCTAAAGCGTCTAATTCTACCTGATATCCTGGGTCTGACCTACCTCCGTTGAACCAATCATGCACCACCAGGAGTTGTGTCGCCAGATAGTACAGGTAGGGGTCGGCCATGCCCAATCCCCCATTATATACCTCTCTTCGGCAGTTCCGGGCCGCTACTCTATGTCTCGCCCCTCCCCACATAAAGGAGGTGGTGATTCCATCCAGCTTTTTAAACCACGAGCGTGGGATAGTGAATGGTAAGTTCTGGACCGCATATAAGAGGTGCGGTAGGATCATCATCTTGTACAGGGCTATACGGCCCAGAATATTCAGAGGCAATGAATGCCAATGCTTAAGGTCTTCCCGTATGCGAGACACCAGTGGGTTGAGGTTCAGGGACCAGGACAACTCAGGGAGCAGTGCGACCCATATCACTAAATATTTCAAACTTAGCCGACGCAATGGAACCACCTTCTGCCAATCAAAGCAGTCTCGTGACTGCGTCAGAGGGACCAGTACCGATTGGGACGGGTTCATTTTGAGCCCGGAGGCCTCCTCGAAGTGCTGCAGTAACTGGAAGCTTCGGGGTCCGGTCACTCCTGGGTTTGCCATGTATAATAGGACATCATCCGCGTATAAGGCCACTCGGTCTTCACAAGAGGGGCCCCATTTCCAACCCTGGTAAATCGGATCTTTTCTCAACATTCCCGCCAATGGCTCAATGGCCAGAGCAAAAATGAGAGGGGAGAGGGGGCAGCCCTGTCGTGTTCCCCGATGTATCGGAAAGGCCGAGGACAAGACTCTGTTGACCCGTACCCGCACCATGGGTCTGGTATACAAGGCCTGGACCAGTCTACGAAACTGTGGCCCGAAACCGGCATGCCAGAGTACCGCGAAAAGGAATTCCCAATTAACTGAGTCAAATGCCTTTTCAAAGTCGATGAATAGGAGAGCCAATTGCTGGGGCAATTGATGTCGCCTTGCAAGAGCCACCTGGAGCCTTCGTATACAGTGGCGCGTGCTACGTCCGGTCATGAATCCGCACTGATCTGGGTGCACCAGTAAGGGCAACACCCTTTTGAGGCGGGAGACCAGCATTGTGGCATAGATCTTTACTTCACAGTTGATGAGATATATGGGTCAATAGTCAGCGCAGGAGAGGGAGGGGGGTTGGGTCTTAGGCAGAACGACAATGGTGGCAACGTCTAGTCCGTCTGGAAAGATGCCCTTCTGGTCTACCTCAGCATAGAGATTCATTAGGGGAGGAACCAGTTCCTCCTTGAATCTTTTATAGTATTCTGGAGGAAACCCATCGGGCCCGGGAGTTTTCCCCACCCCCATTGCTGCTATGGCATCGCTGATCTCCGCCTCCGTGAACTGTTCCTCCAAAGCCCGTACATTTACAGTGGGTAGAACCGGGAGTGAAGAATTTGCCAGGAACCCGTCTGGGGAGCCCCTAACCTCCGGACTTGTCGCTCGATATAAGGCCTTATAGAATTCAGCGAACGTTTCGGCCACCTCTTGGAGCTCAACCATCCGTTCCCCTTGTTCATTGCATATCTCAGGGACGATTCGAGGAGCCTGTTGTTGGGAAATCAACCAATATAGTAGTTTCCCTGTTTTGTTGCCCCAACCGTACACTCGAGCCGTGGAGGCGCGCCACATGTGTTTTGCCGTTTCTAGGGATAGACTACATATCTCCTCTTGAATCAGCAAGAGGTTTCTGGTTATCTGTTCGTCTGAGTGTGATTCCTGTTCTGTCTCAAGAAGAGTGCCACGAGCCCCCAGCTGAGTGATTCGGGTTTCGCGGGTGCGCTCCCGAGCACGGATCAGGCCCTTAGCTGTCCCTCTCATTACTACCTTACTTGCAGCCCATAGGGTTCCCGGTGATCTCACTGAGCCCTCATTAGTATTGAAGTAGTCGCGTAGTGACACCCTTAAGCTATCTACAACTTCCTCGTCTTGTAAATGCCATGCGTTTAGTCTACATATGGGGCGGATCAGCGGGTCAGCAAGGCCCATCTTGAGCCGAACCGGCACGTGGTCTGAGATCCCACGCGGTAGGATCTCGATGTGGGAGAGGTGTCCACATTTCCTGGCTGACACAAACACCAGGTCTATCCTGGATTGTGTGCTATGGGCTGCCGACCTATGCGTGAATTGTTTGCATCTCGGGTGCCACGCCCTCCAAGCATCGCAGAGCCCTGTTGATGTCGTCCATCCTTCCAGACTAGTGGCCAAGGCCTGTCTATGAGCTGAGGGTCCCCCCCTCGTGTCTAGCCCTGGATTTGGGGCTGCGTTGAAGTCGCCCCCTATTACCGTGTTCCCAGGGGGCAGTTCCGCTAATAACCTTGTCAGATCTCCTAGAGTTTTACGCACCATGTTTGGGGGAGAATAAGCACTCACAATATTAATTGTCTGGCCCTCTACTGTGCACGAGACTGCCACGTACCTCCCTTGCGGGTCTCTCCATTCTTGTCTCACTACCAAAGGTAATGAGTGATGCAGCAGTACTGCAACCCCTCTTGAGCCTCTCGTAAACCCTGCATGGAATACCCTGTCAAATTTGATGCAGCTACCATTGATTCCCCATGAGATGTGTTTCCTGCATCAGGAGTATGTTAGGTTTATGTCTGTGAATGTAAGTGAGCACTGCTGACCTTTTAATCTTATCAAGGAGCCCATTGACGTTCCATGATATTATGTGAGTCATCCCCATTCCTCCCCTTTCACCCATCCGTACCTTGACCTCAATGATTTCTCCCTCGGTTCTTTCCTAGTGTTTCTGTGTCTGAATGACCTATTACTATTGTTCCCAGCCGGTAGTGGAGACCATAGACCTACATTACCTATAAAGAACAATAACAACAGCCTGTTGGCTGGGCAGAACCAAACATGTCCCCCAACTCCCCATACTTCCCCCCAGAAGCATCTGTCGCCCAATACCAACAGCCCATTCCCAAACATAACGAGCTGATAACTTTTAGTGTCTGAGCTATGGTGGACACCTCCATTTTTGCGGATTAAGAAGTGTTAAGTTTTGTAATGCTTGAACCCAAGCTCCATGACCACCTCCTGGTCTTTGGCCTTTCTGGTCCACCTTTCCTCTCTCCGGAGGAGGACTCACAGCACTGGACTCTGTGAGAGGTCAGTGTCGTCTGCTGTTCCGGGGGGCTGTTCTCCAGGATCCGGGGGGCTCCGGTTCATTCCCTTGTCTCTCGGTCTCTCTTCTACCCCAGGCCCCTGGGTTGATTCTTCAGCGGATCCTCGGGGGGAGCCCGAGATCGACTCTCCCCCCTCCTTGCGCCTTCTGGAACGAGTTCTCCGGCGGTACCCCCGGGGCCGTAGCGGCTGGTTGTTCCCCTGCTGCCCCGTGAGTGCCAGTCGCCGTTCTCCCCCACTAAGGCCCATCGGGACCTCTTCGGTTAGCCATTTCCAGGCCTGATCGGGGGATTCAAAGAAATAGGTCTTGTTGCTGTGAACCACTCTTAGCTTGGCCGGGAAGAGAAGACGGTACGGCACCTCCATCGCCCTTAGTTTTTGTTTAATTTCTATAAACGAGCGGCGTTGCATTTGAACATCTTTGGTGTAGTCTGGGAACACCATAACTTTGGTCCCATCACAATGCAGGTCTCCTTTTGATCTTGCCGCTTGGAGTATCGCATCTCTGTCTCTGAAATTGAAAAGTCTAAGGATCACTGGTCTCGGTGGAGAGCCTGGGGGGGTTCTGGCCTGCAAGGCCCGATGGGCGCGTTCAATCGCAAACCAGGGTGTCAAAAGATCCCGGGACAACCAGGACCGGAACCAGTCCTCCAGGAATATGGCCAGGAAGGATGCAGCGGTGTTTTCGGGCAGTCCCACAATTCTGATGTTGTTGCGGCGGGATCTATTCTCAGCATCTTCAGCCCTTCGGTATAGTTCCGCTGTCCGAGTTGTTAGCGTTGATACCTGTGTTTTGAGGGCCGCCAGATCGTCTTCCACCGTGGAGATCCTAGACTCCGTTTCTGCAATCCTCGCTGTAGCATTACGAAGGTCTTGGCGTACCAGGGCCACGTCCACCCTCACTTCTCCAATTTTGCCTTCCACCGCCTCTTGGGAAGACTGTATTGCTTGAAGAATAGCTGCCAGGTCACTGTTCCCGGCCTGTTTTCCTTCGCCACTTTCTGTCTTTCGGTCATCTTTCGAGGCTCCACTGGGGCCCGTGGCAAATTGGTCGATGCGCGTCTGCGCCGCGGCGGGGCGGGTTTGCCTATCCTTGCCCATTTTAACTACCTTGTTGGGCCTACTTGTGGGTTATTTCCATGCCGCTTTCTCCTCAACTTCTGCCGGAATGCTCACTTCTACCAGTGTGCTTGCCTCCGCTGGTGAGTCTCCTCATGCCAGCATTACCATTAGGGTCCGTTCTTCACCTCGTCCACCTCACACCCCCAGATCCTGAGCTCCCAGTGACCGAGGGTTATTAGTCACAGGGGTGGCGGGGGGAGAATAAATCGTTCCCCCCTTCCTCCAAGGCTCCGGCGTCTTCTCCAGTGTGTCCCTAGAGAGGGGGGGGGGCCCAGGGACAGCAGCCGCTCACCAGCACGGAGGGGAGGAGGAGGAAGAAGCGGGAAGGCCACTACTACCTGTCGTCTTTCGGGGCGCTCCCAGTGCTCTCCGGGTCTTCAGGTTCATCCCAGTCTCTCCGATTCGGTGCTGCCCCTCTCCCCCTCCGTCCACGGGGGCACGGGCCTCACCCAGCCGTGGCCTCTAGGTTCTGTCGCTTCCTGTCTTCTGCGCACCTGCCATTTGGGCGCGAGACGTCTTATGCCAAGGGTCTCCTCTTTCCCCCTCAGTTTTGGCAGGTATCACCGGACCCGCGCACTGTCTTTGTGGTTCTCTTTCCTTTTCAGGCCAGCCGCCCACGGTCCCGATCATCGCTACTTCACCGGACGCTTTTATGCGCTCGGAGCGCCCGCCATTTTGAGTGCGGGACGCTCCGTCCGTTCTCTGCTCTCCCTGGGTCCGCGAACTCCGGAACACGGCTCTTTTGCCCCGGGGGCTACCCTGATCTTCCTCTGTCTCTCTTCTCCTCCAGGGAGGGCCGATTTGTGCGCGTTTCTCGAGCGGATGACGGAGGGGTCCGGAACACCTTTAAGGTGCGGCCGCCATCTTGACGCTCAAGCCACGCCCCCCCTGTTATATCACTTTTAATGTTTATTCACACACCCCCACCTTGACTGCACCGATAAACAACATGGCGGCCTCAACTTTTCTCTTAAGTAGCAACCAGCTAATCAGCACCTTGCTTTTGCTCATGCATCAACAGACCCACCCCTGTGGATGCGCAGTGGATCCGTGTCCCTAGATATAGATACATATTTTTTCTTCAATAACCCCAAATCTACTGAACAGATTTATACCGTTGATGCAGATATACTAATTAGGAATTATTAATGAATGTTTATGTGTTTTGATTAACAAAAAGTTAGTAGAACAATTTATCGTAGAGAAAATAATGTGCACGTTTGAAAATGTGCCCATGGACAATGGCAGCCACTTATACAAATGTTGTACTAAAATGAACTAAAAATGTGTGAAATAATAAAAATATATAAGAATGCAGTAGTATGTCATATTGAGATGTATAACCTATGTTTTGCATTAATTTATAGAATTAACTTAGCTGAAGTGTGGCCTACTTGCCAGGGCTCATACAGAAGCTGATTTAGTAGAACATGCTGGAGGAAAGCGACAATGCTGACCTGACCATGAACCACCCCATGTTAGAGTTGTTTAGCTAGAATTTTCTGCAATGTACAGACGGACAGGAGATGATGAAGTCAATTTGATATAATTATGTGTAGAGTAGGCTAAATGTACTTTCCCAAGACTTGAACAATGAGAGCACTGACTGAAGAGGAACATGCAACATTTTGATACCTGAAGACCCAGATGATGAAGACGTCGTACAGTGGACCAATCCATGAACTGAGAAAGAAGAAATATTGGAACTCATAGATTTGTAAAATTAATATTATAGGTTAGAGTCTTATCTGCTGATTGACTGACCAATTAGGAATTAGGGGGATGGACTGAAAAACTCTAATAAAAAGTCATGACAAGGCTAAAACTTCAGATGCGAGGGGAGTTTTGATAACGTCAGGAGACGCGGTTCGAGATTCTGTCATTGGCTCATACTTTTGAGAGCCTGATGCGTTGCTGATCTATTGATGTCCTGAAGACGAAGACTGACTTTGTTGCTGATCCATTCCGTGGATAGGTAGCTATGACAATGTGACTGATTAACTTGTGCATTTTCTTCTAGGTACCAACTGTGCTGCTTTATAGTTTTTCATCTAGCTAGATGTTTTCCAAATTCAGATTTTTCTAAGTTGTTTTTGCATGAAGTCCCACATATGCTAATCTGAGTTAGGAAGGTTCTTTCCTGGGTGACGTTGACAGTGACAAATGATTGATGGACAGATTGCTGAACTCTGCTATTAATGTTGTTATATCCATTTTTGTTCTCTTATGCTGTAGCTTTTGAACATATGCTTTCTAAAGTTTTGATTAGATTGTGTTATTGGTGGTCACTAATAAACTAATTCTGAGCTGCTTAAATAAAGTTTGAGTTAACCAGATGCATTAGAATTGTAATCAATAGGGAAATAAAAATTGTTAAAAGCTTTAACTAGTTGTGGTTATTCATGAAATGATGGTAAAAATTGTTTATTGACTAATAATGCTCTTTGTGGTTACTGATTGATTATATTGATTATTGATGCCACTGGTCACTACGTGATTAGGATACTCCATGCGATCTAAAAGGTTCATCGGCCTACACGCGTCCCCTTGTAAGTTTACTTATTAAGGACCAGGCGCATTAGCAGTTATTGAAAGCAGCTTGATGGTTTGTTTCCTTGGGGAATTAGTTATGTGGTGATTAGTAGTTATCATGGTAGTTTAAGTTAGGGTTAGTTGTTCATTTTTATGAGGTTTGAATTTTGTATTTCTGAAAATGGCAATTGTAGCAAAGATGATGTCCCCTTAAGCCCAGAAATGACTTTCCCAGATCCTGGATCTCACAAGTAAAGATGGGTATGTTTTTGGCGTTCTTGTGATAGTGTGAAAGTGGTAGGTTGCGCTTGCAAAGGCTTAAGCAAATCGCAGGTGAATTGTGATGTATGAGAGATAAAGTAGGGAGTTTGCATACTCCAGTTGAGGTGTAGTAGGAGTGTGCGTACTCCACGTTATGAGAGTGGGAAAGTCGTCGAACTTCATATGTGTGTGGCGCTTTGTGCTAAAAAATTGTCCATGTGGTTGTTGGTGATGTACGGACCCTGCATGGTCTAAGACCCCGGAGTATATTGACAAGTGTATGAGACACTTGGTTATATGTTGTAATCTGTCTGGTTTAGTAGGTTGATCGGGCGTGGTCAACAAATCAGTGTGTGAGTTAAGCGAGTAAGAGGAAAAATGTTTTGACTGAGTTTTTGCGAGTCCTATGTGCACAAGGACAGACCGATTGATCAGCTGAGAGTAAAAATTGCCAGTCAAATTTTGCTTGCGAATATGGGAGACTGAGAAAGAGGAATAGCAGCGTGAGCGAAAGTGCCATCAGTGAAAATCCGTTCTGAAGTGATTGTGTACCGTCCTGTAGTAAACCAGCTGATTTGTTTTGGTTATTGGTTTTTGGTTAAGTGCTCGCAATAATTTTGCATTAGTTTTGTGTGAAACTAAGTTTAGGAGGACAAGCCTCAAGACTATGTCAGCCACAGTGTGCAAGTGTGACGTCAGAGTGAGCCGCGCTGGGATAGGTTGGTTAGTAAGAAGAGTCGCAATTGGATTGGCAGCTGTCCGTAAGAGGCAATTGGTCGCGCATGCGGGTGAAAGGAATCTTGGGAGTAAAAGTCATTTCCTTCTTGAATCAAATATATAAAAGATAGTGAAAATGAAGTTTTTCAAAGCGTTTAGAAGTGCCATGGAGGGTGATTCTTACATTAAGGTGAAAGTTGGGGAGCCGACCCCACCGGAAAATTCTCTGGCATATATTGTGATGGAGGAGCGAGGTGTCACCCCATGTCTTTGGTTAAAGCAGTGGTGCACATTGACGGAGAAAAAGGGAGCTTTAGCGTTTCCAGATCATGTAAAGTTTAATTTGAGAATTTTGGATCAGTTGCGAATGACATTATATGAGACAAAGCCACTACAGAGACCAGCACAGTTTGAGGCGCTGAGCTGTTTGGGAGCTTTTAGCCAGACAGCAGCAAGAGATGAAATTCCAGAGAAGAATAAGGAAGGTAGAGAAGTCTTTGGCAGAGGCAAGATGGGATTGGGAACGGAAGAGCTGGAGAATGACAATGTTATAGGGCGTTAGATTGTTTCCTCTATTGCAGAGGAAGATGAATCAGATGAAAAAGAGGATGATGACAAGAGTGACAAGAGTTCAGGGAATAAAAAGAAGAAAAAGACTTATGTAGATGAAGAAGACTCAAATATTGAGGATCTTAATTCACAGATATTGAGGGATCGACCTCTGCCATATGCAGCACATGAAGGGGGTCAAAATACTAATTCTGTTTTGACTGCTCCAGCTCAAGTGACGGAAATAGTGGGATCAGTGCAGACAGATAATTGACAGGTACAAGGGGTAGTGCAAAGTACTCCTAATGCAGTGACTACTACGGTGGTCCAAGCGCAGATGCACCTACCATTGATAGAGAGAATGTATCCAGATGTACCAGCTCCTGAGACAACTTCGAACTTAGTGGTGCCATCGGAGCAAGTGCTTCCGAGGCCAATGCTAGTTCAGACTCAGCCGACTCCAATGCTGTTGCCTCAGGCACAGCCACAGGATTTGCCGAAGTTTACACCAATGGCAGGAACACAGTTTGATATGACACCAGTGATGAATCAGACTATGGGAGTAGCCCTTCCACAAAATGCAGGTGTCAAACAGCACCAGATGCAATATCGTTGCCGATTACTGTTGGTCCAGAGGTACCATTGTTTGCGCAACAGAAATCAAATGCAGGAGAACAGGGTGAAATGTCACAGAGCCTTGTGAGAAGGGGAGTGAGTGATCATGTGCAGGTGATATCGTCTATGGGTCAGACCTTTGATGGATCTAGACCTTTAATGGATCTTAGTCCACTTGTTGCACTTACAGTTGTGGTTAATGGCCCGAGTGCAAGTCAGAGTTTGAAGCTCTTGACACTGCAAACTCCAGGTGCTGTGATACAACAGGTGCCATTGCAAAATGCAAGTAGCGTCTCGTTACAGGGGTTGACAGCACAGCAATTGAGTGAGTGGTTGGATAGTTTGAATACTCCTCGAAATAAATCCAAGGGTAAAGAGCAGATAAATTGTGTAAGACTAGCTACAGAAATAACTGAGCTAGTTGAGGGAACGATGGGAGTGAACAGGTTAGAATCCCACACAGAAGAAGAGCTGAGGTACTTGTGTCCAAGGATTACAAGAGAAGTGAGTAAGATACATTAAAAGTTGGCAGATCTGGCAGAAAAACATGACATAGAGATTAAGAGAACAAAACATTTGAAAAGAAATTACAGGTTAGATTTTGAGACAAAAGATTTTGAACACATGAGGTCAGCAAGAATGAAAGCGCATCTAAAAGAATTATTGCAGAGTGCTCAGATTTGGGGAGCATTAGAGAAGTGGGAAGGCAGATGGGCAAAGAAGAAAGATAAATGGAAACGGCATTCACAAGAAGGGTCTGAAGGTGTTCAGAAAGAAAAGGATCCAGTAAAGATTTTACCGATGAGGGAAATTCCAGGAGGGCAGTTTGTTCATGTTCCATGGCACAGGAGTGATATACTGTCATTCACAAATGATTACCCGAAACTGAGGGAGAAACCGGTTGAGTGGTACCAGCAGACAGGTAGATTTGGGAAGCTTTCTAAATGTCTCCGGGAAGACTTGAATACCTTGTTAGAAATAGTGGTTCCAGCTGATTTGTGGGTTGAGAGCAAGAGGGCAGTGGATTGGCCGACGAGTGAACCGGAAAGGGATTGAGTTACAGGTGCACCATCACCTGAAGTGATGAAGCATTATTATAAGGTGATTGAGTTCCTGAACACAAGAATTTCTCCTAAAAATATTGACTGGCAGAGAATCGACAGGACAGTGCAAGAGACGAAAGCGTTGATACATATCTATTATGAGAGATTGCTGAAAGCATTCAAAGAGTACAGTGGCAAGGAAGCAATTGAGCCGAAAAACATGTTGCACTTTGTGTTCAGGTTCGTCAAAGGATTGAGACCTGAAATAGGGCAGATGATTGAGAGCCATTTGGTTTGCTGGCAAGCAAAGCCAATTGATGAGGTGTTACAGTATGTGAAATACAGTAGCGATGAAATTGAGTTGAAGCAGAAAAGGTTGAAGGAGAAGGTGATGGTAATGCAGATTAAGGCAGCTCAGACAGGAGTGCAAGGAGCTATAGTACAACAGATGCCGCAGCCGCAGGGAAATGTCATGTTTCAACCTCAGTTTGAGAGGTAGGGGTCGTGGAGTCAATTTGACTTGGGGTCCGGATTTGAATACTGTAGTGGTTCAGAATGATTTGCGGGGGATGAAAAAGATGTTACCATGTTATCTGTGTGGAAACGTGGGACACTGGAAGCGGGAATGTCTGTTGATGGTGCAGGATGGTGTGGTTCAGCACGGTGGTGATGTCAATATATTTTAAACTGTGAAAGTCCCTAGAATGAGAGGACTTAATCCGAACATTCAGAATCAAGTGCAAAATTTCCAACCCATGCAGCAGATGCAAGTGCTGCGTGCACAAGTGACACAGTTACAACCAATGCAGCAGCGGGTTCCCTTGGTACCTAGCCTGCAAATGCAGATACCTCAAGTCCCGATGGAACAGCAACAGATGATGCTTACTCAGTAGGTCACAGGTCACAGGTCAGAGACAAGACAGAAGTAATGACACAGTGCACCAATTCCCATTGCATAGTGAGAATAAAGTAAACGATGAATGGATGAGTATTAGTTCGGATGAAGAGCCATGTGTGCTTGCAGTGTCCCTAGAGGTAGATCAGAGAGGACCATGAAGGGAAAGGTAATGGGTCCCAGAGTTTCATTTTTAATAGACACAGGAGCTACACGCTCTACAGTGAGAAGTGTAGAAGTTCTGAACTTACCTCTTTCAGGCAGAACAGTACAGGTTGTGGGGTAGCAAACAGACAATTGACAAATCCGATCACAGATCCAGTGCAGGTTGAGATTGGCAACTTCCAGCAGACTGCATAAGTTTGTAGTTTGTGACTCAAGCCCAGTATCTTTATTGGGAAGGGACTTGTTGTGCAAGACAAAATGTTCCATTAGTTGTTCAAATTCAGGAATAGAGGTCCAGACTAATAGCAATGATGAGGAAGAACACACATCTGGATCAGCAAATGAAAATGTTAATGAAGAGTACCCATTGATTGAGTTTATCCCAATGTTTACTGTGAAAGAATTGCATGGAGATTTACAGGGAACAGTGCAGGAAAATGTGTGGGACCTGATGATCAAGGGAGTGGAACCGATTAAGATCACTTTGAAAGTGAATGTAGTGTTTCCGCAGCTTCCACAGTATAACATGGAACAAGATGTTATGATGAAAGTGGCACAGATAATTGGAGATTTTCTGAAACAATGAGTTTTGAAAGAAGTGTTGAGCAGTCCATGTAATTCACCGATAATGGGCTTATGCCTGCATGTGGAGGTTTGAAGTACGTGTTGATAACTGTGTGTTAGTCATTGGATTTAAGCATACCCTACCAGAAGAAATTACAGTCTCACAGTAGCAAAGCTGTTACTTAGAGAGTTGATACCACGTTTCAGGTTTCCGATCTCTTTAGAATCCGATTGGGGAACTCACTTCAATAACAAGGTGATTAAACTCTTATGTGCAGCACTAAACATTGAGCAAAAGTTGCATTGTAGTTACCGCCCTGAAGCATCAGGACTAGTGGAACAGATGAACGGTACTCTGGAATCAAGAATTGTCGAAAAGTGTGCAGCTACAAATCTGAAATGGCCAGATGCATTGCCTTTGGTGTTGATGTCGATGAGAAACACACCTGATAGGAAGACAGGGCTGTCGCCCCATGAGATTCTCATGGGCAGAGCAATGAGATTACCAGCAGTTCCAGCCAATGCACTTGTAAACATTACAGATGATATGGTGTTGGACTACTGCAAGGGCCTGGCTGATGTGGTTTGCTCTTTCTCTCAGCAGGTGCAGACCACCACCTTGCCACCCATCCACGATCCAGGTCACAGTCTGAGAGACGGAGACTGGGTCGTTGTCAGAAAGCATGTTCGCAAGACTTGTTTGGAGCCGCGTTGGAGGGGTCCTTACCAGGTTATGAAAACAACTACAACAGCTGTGAAGTGGGCAGGACTCCCAAACTGGATACATGAGAGCCATACAAAGAGAGTGGTATGTCGACCAGATCATGAAGAAGCGTTGTTGAAAGCACCAACAACAGGGAAACAGGTCGCCGCACATGAACCAGAAAAGGAGCCAATAGAACCTGAAGTTGAACCAGAGCTCATGGAAGATGGTTCTATCACCTCTGTAACAGACAAGAGTGAAGAATTACAGGAGGGTGCGCAAGAATCAATCTCAATGGATACAGCAGGAGAGCCTAGCTCAGCAGAGGTTCTCCCAGAAGCAGACAGTGCTGAAAAGCAGACAGAACAAGTGCCGGACCAAGAGGGGGAAAGAGTTGAGACGGATCAAAGTCAAAGTGATCTGACTCCTCTGGAACCCGCTGCAGGTCCGTCATGAGTAAACACCATAGAGAAAGAGAAAGAGAAGAGTCCAATCTTGAGAAGAATATTGACAGAAGGAACAAGAAAAGGAGATAATTGGCCTGAATCGCAGATAGGGAAGAAAAATGAACTAGTCATAAATGAAACAATAGAGGAGGAAGTGGTTAGTACGAGAAAAGAAGAATTGAGTGAAGAAGAATTAAGGGGTGATCGAAGGTTGAAAAGAAAGAAAATAGCAAGTCGACGGTACGCTGGTCCTGAATGGGCATATGCAACTACTAATGAATGGCAACACAAGTTTATGTCTTTTTGTTTTGATAGAGAAGTTCCTAATCAGTACTTTGATGTAACTTGAAGGGAAACAAGAAGCTGAATTGTTGAGCTAATCTGAAAAACCTAAGAAAGAGACTATTTGAAAATAAAACCGAAAGAGACATTTATATGACAATTGAAAACCGGATGTGACAAGCTGCTAGTTGATTTTGACAAAGGAAAAGGGTTCCTGAATGTGAAACTAAACGGTGAGGAAATAATTTTTTATTCATTTTTTATTTTTACTGCACTTTATCTAACAGTTACTTCTGATTTCTGATTCTTTACAGATCATGGCTCAGCTAAATAATCAAGATAGAAATATTAGGCGCTGTAGATACATGAGTGTTGGATTGGCAGTTGTGTGTGGAATAATGTTTATAATAATGATTGTGGGAATGTCTGTTCATGATATTCAAAGAACTACTATTACTTCTGCTCCCGAAACTACTACACTAACAGCTTTAGAGAGGTTTAAGTTAGATGAGAAGTATTTGCATGACTATACTAATGCTCAAGGAGAGCTTTCTTCTAATGTTTTCTATCGCTTATTGAGTGAGTATGTTGAAACGATGGATGCAAGGAATTGTCTTGTGTGTACGCAAATTCCTTCATCAGTAGAAGAAGGAGTTACATACCATAGTCTTCTGTTAACCTATGGAATAAGCTGTAGTTTGCTACTAACAAGATTCTATAACCAAGAGTATATGCAGTATTTTTATTCCATTCATGATGTTGTGTTTTCATTTGTTCCTATTATTAGATACCTGAGTAAAGTAGCTAGAGAGCATGACATAGTACTAGTTAGAGGATCCTTTGAGCCAACACTGACATTTGGGACTGGTTATGCGCATCGCAATAACCTCACATGCTGGCTTACACCTTTAGAAAATACCTTTATAGGGCATACTGATGACAAGAGAAAGGCATTGAAAAAGAAATTAGAAAAAGGGTTAGAGAAGAGAACTTACAAGAATGATTATGCTGACAGTGCTACTAAAACGCAAGGCAAATTAGCATTAGATGCATTACTTGTAGGGAAGCTTTGTATATATAGTCCAAACTCACGCACTGACACTTTATTTGTGGGAACGAGTGAATATAGGCATGTGTTTTTGTTTCAGAGTAAATGGACTTTTATGCTGAACGGTGGGGACCCTGCGGTTCCTGGAATCTACTATATTTGTGGACTTAATGCTTATTACCGTCTTCCTAGAGGATGGTATGGGACATGTTATTTGGGGATAGTTTTCCCTAAAATTTACCAAATAGATGATTTAAAGAAGTTTCCGAAATTGACTGAATTACATCATAAGCGACAGAGGCGGGAAACCGCTTCTGCAATTGTGGGAGATATCTTTGGTGCAGTGATTCCTTCAGTGGGAGTCATTCTAAATTCAATCAATTTCTACTATTGTGGATAACATGCTGACAGATTTTACAGGGGCAATACTCCTGTTAGATACTAAATTAGCCACGGATAGAGCTATGACGCTTCAAAATAGGCTTGCTTTAGACATTCTTTTAGCGAAAGACGGAGGAGTCTGTAAGATAATTAACTCTAGGCATTGCTGCTCTTACATACTTAATAATAGTAAGGAGATAAGAGACTAGGGGCCAGATGTAGCAACATTTAGAATTGCGACCCGCAACATTCATGCCAGAACAGTGCAAATTCACAAGCTCAGGTTGACTTGATGAAGCGTGGGCCACCTACAGGGACCTAGTTAGGCCTGCTGAACAGAGTACCTTAAATCCTGGTTTGCTGAGGACTGCGACTAAGATGAGTTGCTTACCAGAAGTGATGCATCTGTTCCGGAATGCTGCAAGGCTGCAGTACGAGGTCTGCATTGTCATCTAAGATCCTGTCAATGAAGGCTTACAATGGCAAGTCTGGCATCAAGGATGTGTCTTGTAGTCGGGGTGATGAGTCAGTTCTGAGGAGTTGTGATGCTGTGATGTGGAGTCTGACGTCATCGTCAAGTGTGCCATCCGTGAGAGATGTGAAACCTTGTATAACACAGTGGTTCTGATGAGGCCACAGACTGGGATGCAATGCAGGTCTTTGTGATGGCTCTGATCCACACACTAGTGTTCGAGCGTCAATTCCACTCAAGGTTGGGCTGAGTAGATGCTGCGCTTCCGCGGGGTTCATAGAGGCTGGCAAGTACCTTAGGCCAACTTTCAAAGGTCCAGGACTGGGGTAGCACCAAATGACAGGACACACTCACTGATGGCTAAGTCCAGGTGCAGGTGCAGATGCAAGATGGTTGGAAGACCGTTGTGTCACTGAGGCTTCAGATCAGATGCTAGCCAGCTAGCCCTTGGAGTCACTATGGAGTTCTGGCAGGGCCAGTCAATCTCACACAGGCAAGAGTGCAGCAGGCAGCAGGTCAGCAGGATAGTAGTCCAGCGGGGCAGAAGAAATGAGATCAGCAACAAAATAAAGGAAGGTAAAAAAATTGGGGGAATACCACCAACAATTACAGATGATAATCCTAACATATATCCACCTGTTTCACAATGTCCTTGGATATAAAGTTAATCTAGAAAAGGTTAGAAGTCTACCCTTTTACAGACTCTCATTTAAGAATGACATCTGGCACCTGGAGTCAAACTGGAACATATCCTCTTTGAAATACATTCGAATACAATTAAAAAGCCTTCTAGAAGGTATATTAAATGTTCAGTAGGGTATGATCGGGATAGCAGCACCTCTACTTAAAGGATGGATTCACTGATCTACTACTGCTGTTGATTCTGGGGTGTGTAAGTCTATCACTGGGGTAATTGCATTCTCCAGCTGTGTGTGTCTCATCGACCTATTACTGTAGGATATGTGGGTGATAAGGTTATCAATAGGGTCAATACACTTCCAAATCTTGGTGGGTTTCATAGACCTCCTACTGTAGGTTGTGTGGTATCTAAGGCTATTGGTAAGGAAATTATACTTATGACTTCAGGGTGAGCCGTTTCTGCCCTACTGCTCGGTGTTCTGTGGATTCCAAATCTGTACTCGCATAATTACACTTATTTATGGGTGGGCTTCATACACCTACTACTGTAGGATCTTTGGATTTGTAGGTTGTGTCAGGGGTCACTCAATGTCCACGTCTGGGTAGGCCTCACAGAATTACTACAGTGAGCACTGAGGGTCAGTCACATATGATCATGGTCCTGGGTGGATCTTTTTGACCTCCTATACTAGATCCTGTGGATTCTTTACCTACTTCTATGGGTACTGCATTCTATCATCTGAATGGGCCTCATAGACCTAATACTGTGGGCTTTTAGGTTCAATGGGACATCAATAAAATAACAACTCCTCTGCTTCTGGGTAGGTCTCCTTGAGCTACTAATTAAAACAGTGGGCTCTGAGGCTCCATAGGGCATCTTCAGGGTACCTACATCAAGACTACTGGACAGGCATATAGAAGAGTTCTGTTGTGACTCCATAATAAAGCTATACTGCTACATCTTTGTGGATTATCCAGGGCTCTGGGATTAGGGAAATATCTCCAGGGTACCAAGATGAATTATGATTCACCCAGTGGGATTTTTTGAGTTACTCCTAGGAAGAAATACCTACCTGCACACTCTCGGCCCACAAATGAAGCCATTTCACTACCCACAACTGTAATGAGCTGATCACCAAAAGAAAATCACAAAACTTGATTTCAGCCTTCTCTAGGCTGACCACTGAAACTTCCTTCTTCCTCCTGAAGGTCTTCACTGCCCAACTTCCCATGCCAGTGATTCAGGGATCTAAATTATTACACTCTTGCTCCCGTCCTATAAAGTTCTACCCTATTTACTCCTACCCCAAATACTTCCACCATTTCCTGTCTCATCTTTTCCTTTGTTCCTCACAACTATCATTACTACCTCAATTTTCCCCTAACTTTCCCAACACTCCCGCTACCTTATCTTCCCCCATCCTTTCCCTAAACCCACTGTAAAACCCTCTGTAATCTCACCTTTGTCGTGACGTGAGAGACTGTGCCTTGGAGCTTGGGGGACTTTGTAGTTGCTGGAGCAGGGGGCGGAGCCGACCGTCAGAAGCGCGTATAGCGCGTTGCTTTCTCCCGCTGCACAGGACGTGAGAGACTGTGCTTTGGAGCTTGGGGGACTCTGTAGTTGCTGGAGCAGGGGGCGGAGCCGGACCTCGGAAGCGCGTATAGTGCGTTGCTTTCTCCCGCTGCGTGGGATGTGAGAGACTGTGCCTTGGAGCTTGGGGGACTCCGTAGTTGCTGGAGCAGGGGGCTGAGCCGGCCCTCGGAAGTGCGTATAGCGTGTTGCTTTCTCCCGCTGCACAGGATGTGCGCAGGCCGCGCCCGGGTGAAGCCCGGGCCAAGGGCGGGCCCGTCTTGCACCCATCATCGACCGTCAGAGGCTGGGCCACCCCCCTTTCATCTTTTTGTGGATGGTGAGTTTGTGGTTATTATTCAATATTGCCAGCACCTGGAGATCCATTGTGTGAGAGACTGTGTTTTAATCTGTGACTTTGCTGCCCTATTTTAGTGAGGTGCCACTGTTTGCATAATGGGCAGGAAAAAGGGTCAGCTAACTGGAGCTATGAGTGGTGGTGGTAGGCAGGGTAGCGTAAACACCACACTGGACTCCTTCCTCGCTAGAGCTGTTGGGGTTGTGACTAAGGAAATTGATCTGACGGAGAGGAGGCTATCCATGGAGATGGAAGACTGACGTCATGTCCCAGTAGTTAGTGATCCCCCAGAGGGCTTGGATGAGGAGGCGGCCGATCTTGGGGGAGAGCAATGTGTAGCTGCTGAGCATGACCATGTTGAGACAATAGAGGACTCTGGTGGTCCAGGGCCTTTGAGAAGAAGTAAAAGGCTCTTGTTGTCCTCTCCCCCAGCTTGCCCCTTGGACAAGTGCAGCCCTCCCCCGAGGAAGAAAAAGGTACTAAAGAAAACAGTGCCCAAAACGAAAACATCTCTTTTGGAAATTTCTAAGGGGCTGAACAGTGGCCCTGAACTTTGCCAGTCTATGGGTTGTGATGTAACCAATCTATTGTTAAAATTTAAGGAAATGATTGAAGGTATTTTGTCCCCCGTTGTGGCAAAATTATTTGCTATAGAAAAAGCAGTTTCCCGGCTGTGTCAGCAAGGAAGCCAAGGGAGCCAATGTACGGGTGAACGTGTGGCCCCAAGCTGGTTGTTTCAACCAAGTGAGGAGGAGATCTTGCAGGAGAAAGCTGCTGGGACTTTGAGGCCTTTGGGGAAAATGCCACAGCAATTGGAAAATCCTGCAAATTTTGGGGCCCAAGGTGCTTGTGCTGAGACTGTGCCGGATTCATCTACTGCCCAACCAATGGGCGGGAGGGCCGTAATTAGATCTAGCAGTAGCAGGCAACCTGATTATGAATCTGTGGCATTTGGGGGGATCTGCCAACTGTTGGATGGGAAGTATAATCAGAACCCGCCGAAGGAAAGGTCTTCGTTGGTCTGTCTGGAACTCCCCCCGGCATGTGCCCCTTATGTGGTGGTGTTTCGAATGTCCCTGCTCTGGCCCCTGGGGTCAATAAGTCTATGGCCCGATTAATAAATAAGACTGGCTTTTGGCTGAGCAAAAATTGAAATTTTTTCTGTAAGGATCTCAAGGACATTTTGTTTGTTAGAAGAATTGATTGGATCGGGCCCCAAAAAAGGGGGAGAATGAGGATTGTATTATTATAAATGTTAGATATCCTGGCTTCTCTCCACATACAACCCAGCTTTTCCAAGAGGAGGAACAATTGGTTTTGGCCCCCCTGGGTTATTTTTGTAATCATATGCAACTGGGGGCTGAGTTTTCTCTTGAACTTGGCAGGAATCCCCCCCTACGTCAGAATGCCCTGCGGACAACCAGCAGGAGAGCTGATAACAATATAAATCTAGACTTGGAAGGGGTGGACTGACAATGCACCAAGACTCGGATCGCGCTGGAGGGGGTGATTCCGCAGTGCGGTGTTATTTCATGAAATATTGCGGGGTATGATGCCAAGTTATCTGACCAGGCTTGGGTTAGGTGTCTGGCTAATTATGATATTATTATGCTCCAGGAAACCTGGTCGGATGGGTTGGCTGCATGGGATGGGTATGATAGATTTGCAGTCCCGGCTGTGCAGCCCCTTGGAGGCCGCTCGAAAGGTGGCCTGGTTACCCTAATCCGCTTTTCTAAGATAGTGGGTGCATTCCAAATTAATTGTAACCACCAGGGTATGTTGCCTGTATGGGTACTTTTTGATAACAATTTTAATGTTCTGTTGGTACATTTTTACAATGCTGTTTGGGATGTGGGGTGTCAAATTGGGGCCCTCTTCTCCGTTCTTCAAGTGTTGAAGTGTTGAAGTGTAGAATGGATGAGGTGGGGCTGGAATTCTGTGCCATTGTGTCGGGAGATTTTAATGCAAAGTTGGGACGTCTTAGTACAGTGGTAAATCTCTTCAAGTGTGACTGTGAGGATTACTCAGCGGATGGTGTTCAGGATTCTAGAGGCAGAGTTCTGATTAAGGAACTTAGGAAGATGGGCCTTCAGAATTTCTGTGACATGGAAGTAGTAGATACTTATCAACTCCCAACTTATGTGGGTAGAGGGTCTGGCACCACAATTGATTATATTTTCGTGTCTCCAGTACTGAAAGATCTGATGATTGGAGGAGAAGTAATAGGGGAGTGCATTAGTGATCATAATCCCCTTACAGTTTGCTTTAAACTCCCAGGGGCTCTATGTAAATTAGGACGGGGTGGGCCCGCATCAGTAAAGATAAGAGATCAGGGCAGGCGACTTGGTTGGAAACAGGTAGATCCCCAACAAGTTGTAGAAAGGGTGGTGGGGGACAACCTACATTTGTTCACGGAAATACTTTTGACAGAGACTCCTAGTCCTAAGGAAGTTATGGATGCAATAACTGTAGTAAATATAGCAGTTAGAGATTGTTTATTTTCAATAGACAGACGCCCCAGTAAGCGCAGATGTGGGTGGTTTGATACGGCCTGTTAAAAACGGCCCTCAAGAAAAATCCGAGAGATAGGGTCCTTGTGCAAGAAGCAAGGATTAAGTACAAAAGGGCTTTGAGGGAGAGTAAGATAAAACAAAAAGAAAAAGCTTGGGAAGAGCTGGAGCGTGCCACAGTCCTGAAGGATCTTGGTTTGTTTTGGAAGGTGGTAAATAGAGGTTCTTTAGAAATAGAAACATCTGAGGGCCTGGGCTGCTATATTGCCCCGGAGGCCTGGGTAAATTATTTTTGCAGAGTTTTTGAGGGAATCCCCCTAAGAAATAACCGGGATAATGAGTATGATATCGCTCCCAATCTAGCGATCAGGTTTTCACTCCAGGAGGTTATTAATGCACTCCAGGGTAGTGCTAATAATAAAGCCCCGGGCCCGGATTCGATCCCCATGGATTTGTATAAATCCTGTCCCCAGCTATGGGCACCTATTCTTTTAAATGTTCTTAATGCGGCAGTTACTGTGGGTATTCCTGCCTCCTAGAGATTGGCCTGTATTATCCCAGTATTAAAAAAGGGTGATCGGAATGACCCTAAGTCTTATCGCCCCATTTCCCTCCTTGATTCTTCTGCGAAGATTCTGGGACGGATCATCTTAAGGCGTATTGAGGCCTGGATGGTAGAAAATGAAATTCTAAGCCGGGGCCAGTACGGATTTAGGGAAGGTCTTGGAACGCGAGAACAGTGCCTTAACCTATTGATGATGATTGGGAAATATACGCAAGCTAGGAAGAACACCCTCTGCCTTGCCTTTATAGACCTTAGTTGTGTCTTTGACAAGGTAAATCGGTCTATACTGTGGGAGAGGCTAAATCAGTTAGGGATGGATCCTAATATTGTAGAGTTGCTCCGGTATCTCCACTCAGGAACGGCTGGAAATGTGAGGGTGGGGATAAATGGGAAATGTTCAGAGGCTTTTAAGCTCACAAGGGGCGTTCGCCAGGGTGTGTTTTGGCCCCCACTCTGTTCTTTTATATACAAATGGATTGTCGGATTTCCTGATGGAACACTGCAGGTATGTCCCTAAGGTGAATGGTATTTATGTCCCAGTGTTGACGTACGCGGATGATGCGGTTCTTATGGCCCGCACTATGAATGGCCTCCTTGAAGTAGTTACAGCTTATGCCTCCTTCATGTCAGTTTTGGGCCTAGAGATTAATTATAAGAAATCACACTTTATGGTATGTGGTAGACCTTTGAGTAGGGTGGGGGAGCTAAGGATTGAAGATCAAATTATTAGCAGGGTTCATGAATTCCCCTATTTAGGGGTCATTTTTGACGATAAAGGTTATTGGAAACCCTGTATTGCCAGAAGGGGTATGCTTTTCCATGCCACAGTTGGTGCTACATTTGATTTTGCGGTTAGAGTAGGAAGTAAACCTATTAAGCCTTTGCTTGAAATCTACAGGCGGAAATGTCTCCCTGTCCTGTTGTATGGTGCAGCACTCTGGGGGTATATGGATACCCGAGCCCCTACTGTAGAAAAAAATCATTTCTGTAGAAGGCTATTGGGAGTTGGCCAAAACACTTCCGGTTTTTGCCTTCATTTGGAACTAGATCTCGAGTTTGTACAAGACACTATTCAGTTGGCTCCCCTCTTGTTATTGATCTCTATTTGGAGTAATGAACATGCCACCTTTATTAGGGAGATTTTAAGGGACTGTTTGGCTTGTGACAATGTAAAGAATATTACCTGGCTGACGTATGTAAGAAAGACGGCCCATGATTTGGGGCAGCCTGACTTGTTTGATACTCCTGAGGGTCTGACTAGCTGTGATAAGAATTGGGTTAAGGATAATTTCTTGAGAATTCAGGGGGCCAAAAGAGAGGGGGAGGTCCTAGGGAAAAAATTGGTCAGGAATTTTATTATGTTAAAGATGGGGGCGGGCCCTGAGCTCTATCTTTTAGAGATAAATGATGTGAGGGAAAGGTCTCTCATTACTCAATTTCGTTTGGGGATCATTAGAAGTAATCTATGTTTCCCGTTAGGCAGTATGGTGAAAAATCTATTAGACCTTGTCCCTGTGATGGGGTGTTCCTGCAGACCTTGTCCCGTTTTACATTATTTTGTGTTTTTTATGCACCTTTTAGAACTCGTTTTTTATTACCTTTGTTGAGGCCCAAGGGTTTTGTGCAATATCGCCCTGCTTTTATGTGGCTGCA
Source organism: Pleurodeles waltl (assembly GCF_031143425.1). Lineage (NCBI taxonomy): Eukaryota > Metazoa > Chordata > Amphibia > Caudata > Salamandridae > Pleurodeles > Pleurodeles waltl. The sequence continues at coordinate 206,864,961 of NC_090446.1, forward strand.
AATGGCTTCAGATGCATTGGTGTGGAGGGGGTTGGGATCGTTCATTGAGGGGAGCTATTACTTGGCGTAGCAATGTAGAGTTTTTTAAGAATTTCCTCTATTTTAATTTTTAATAATGAGGTTTTATCTGTTTTTATTTGATGGTTATTTTTTATATATTGTTTTATTGCTATTTCGGCTTATGCACTGTTGTTTACTTGTTTTAATGGTTGAATTATTTAATACCGAATAAAATCTTTCTCTTCTCTTCTCACCTTTATCAACTATTGCATTTTTTGCCCACTATTTAAATACCATCTCCTTACCAATGAGTTCCTGTCTCTACCTCTAACACATACTCTGTGCCATAATAGATATCAGATGATACGCAGACCAATGCATGAGAACTTTAATCTATTTGCCCTCTTGATTGTCCAATGGCCTCAAACTATCTCTTTCAAATTTTTCCACTTTCTCTCACTCCTGCTCTCCTAATTCTTCCTACTACTATACCTACTACTAGCCCTCTTAACAACATCACTTCTCAGCAGTCCCCTACCTCTCATCTTGTTAAATCGCATCAGTGACATAATATTGAGTCTAACAATATTTTGTCAAAAAATATTGTTGCCACAAATATCCTCCCCCTATAGTGATCATGATAAGTACAAAAGTAGCAAAACAAAAATATTGTTCACACTAATATCATAAAAACAAGTCAAAAATATTGTTTTTCTATAGACTGTTTAAAATATTAAATATTAAATATTGTAATACATAACATTAATATACTGTTTAATAAATACAAGTAACATGTAATATTAAAAATAAATATATTACTATATAACCATAAAGACATAAATACATATGTGAGAATATTTATACATACATATATATAATATATACCACTATTATTAAAAATATATTTTACATGATATGCATTTATCATATTTTTTCAATTTACTACAATAACAAATATATATTTTATAATATATTAATATTTTAAAGTATAAAAAAGTAACAATATTATATCAAAACAAATCCCTTTCAGGGTTAGAGTGACACATAAATTATGCAAAAAAGAATAGAGAACTTTGAGTAGTTCCCAAGTTTAGGTGGAGAGCAGCTCTAGTAAGGAGCACCCTGCAACACCAGCGACACTCTAGATTTGCTCACCTCAAATGTCTGTTCATCTAGCAAAGTTTTTAAGCATAGGATCAGCACAGTGCTATCCACGCCGAGCTAGATAGTGACAAAGTCTTTTGCCATTTATACAGCAAAGTCTTTAAGCACAGTTTTGACACAGTGCCAACCTTGCCGAGTTGTAAAATGACAAAAGCCATTCACCACTCCAGGTGAAATACCGTCCAAGTCAACCTGGAATGAGTAAAAGCAACCCCTGTCACGTGTTTCGCTCTCATTATAGCTCATCAGAGAGGTTTAGCTTTGTCCAGGCTCAAGGGAGCACCCAGTATAAGTCAAAACAAATCCCTTTCAGAGTTAGAGTGACACATAAATTATGCAAAAAAGAATAGAGAACTCTGGGTAGTTCTCAAGTTTAGGTGGAGAGCAGCTCTAGTAAGGAGCACCCTGCAACACCAGCGATACTCTAGGTTTGCTCACCTCAAATATCTGTTTATCTAGCAAAGTTTTTAAGCATAGGATCAGCACAGTGCTATCCATGCCAAGCTAGACAGTGACAAAGTCTTTAAGCATAGGTTTGACAAAGTGTCAACCTTGCCAAGCTGCAAAATGACAAAAGCCATTTACCACTCCAGGCACAGTATTACAGCTTTGGACTGGTGAAATACCGTCTAAGCCAACCTGGAATGAGTAAAAGCAACCCCTGACACATGTTTCACTCTCATTAGAGCTCATCAGAGAGGTTTAGCTTTGTCCAGACACAAGGGAGCACCCAGTATAAGTCAAAACAAATCCCTTTCAGGGTTAGAGTGACGCATAAATTATGCAAAAAAGAATAGAGAACTCTGGGTAGTTCCCAAGTTTAGGTGGAGAGCAGCTCTAGTTAGGAGCACCCTGCAACACCAGCGACACTCTAGATTTGCTCACCTCAAATATCTGTTTATCTAGCAAAGTTTTTAAGCATAGGATCAGCACAGTGCTTTCCACGCCGAGCTAGATAGTGACAAAGTATTTTGCTATATATATATATATATATATATATATATATATATATATATTACATAACATTTTTAAATATTAATACATATAATTTAGTCTGGTAATAATAGCATTCAATTTCCTAGGATCAAAATTAAGTATTCCCCCTCAAATCTGTGCAACAGTAGGGAAAGAGATGTACTCCGGCGGGGTATCATTTACTATTGCCACTCCAATATATGCAACAGTTGGGAAAAAGTTGGACTCTGGATGGGTAAAATTTATTATTCCCACTAGTGTCTATGCAACAGTAGGGAAAATGCTGGACTCGGAAGGGGTAAAATGTACTATTCTCACTACAGTCTGTGAAACAGTAGGGAAAGCGTTGGACTCTGGAAGATTAAAATGTACTATTCCCACTCCAGACTGGGCAACAGTAGGGAACACGTTGGACTTCAGAGGGGTAAAATTTACTATTCCTATTCCAATCTGTGCAACAGTAGGGGAAGCATTAGACTACGGAGGGGTAAAAGTTACTATTCCTACTCCAGTCAGTGCAACAGTAGGGAAAGCATTGGACTCTGGAGGGGTATAATGTACTGTTCGCACTCCAGTCTGCCCAACAGTAGGGAAGGCATTGGACTCCAGAGGGGTAACATTTACTATTCCCACCCCAGTCTGTGCAACAGTAGGGAAGGTGCTGACTCCGGAGGGGTTAAAATTACTATTCTCATTCTAGTCTGTACAACAGTAGGAAAAGCGCTGGACTCTGGAGAGATAAAATTTACTATTCCTACTCCAGCCTCTGCAACAGCAGGGAAAGCATTGGATTCTGGAGGGTCAAAAATTACTATTCCCACACCAGTCTCTGCAACAGTAGAGAAAGCATTGGACTACAGAGGGGTAAAATATACTATTCCCATTCCAGTCTGTGCAACAGTAGGAAAAGCATTGGACTCCGGAGGGGTAAAAGTTACTATTACCACTCCAATATATGGAACAGTTAGGACAAAAGTTGGACTTCATAGGGGTTAAATTAGGTATTCTCACTCCAGTCTCTGCAACAGTAGGGAAAGCATTGGATTCTGGAGAGATAAAACTACTAATCCCATACCAGTCTGTGCAACAGTAGGGAAAGTGCTGGACTCCGGAGAGGGAACACATACTTTTCCCACTCCAATCCCTGCAACAATATGGTAAGCTTTCCACTCCAGAGGGGTAACATTTACTATTTCCACTTCAGTCTGCCCAACAGTAGGAAAGGCGTTGGACTCCGGAGGGGTGAAACTTACTATTCCCACTCCAGTTTGTGCAATAGCAGGGAAAACGTGCTCCAGAGGGGTTAAAATTACTATTATCATTCAAGTCTGTGCAACAGTAGAGAAAGCGTTAAACTCTGGTGAGGTAAAGTTTACTATTCCTACTCCAGTCTCTGCACACTAGGGAAAGCATTGGATTCTGGAGAGGTAAAACTACTAATCCCATACCAGTCTGTGCAACAGTAGGGAAAGCATTGGACTACTGAGAGGTAAAATGTACTATTCCCACTTCCATACATGCAACAAAAAGGACAAAATTAGACTGAGGCATGGTAAAATGTATTATTCCCCTCCAGTCTGAGTAACAGTAGGAAAAGCTGTTTACTCCGGAGGAGTAAAACTCCGGAGGAGTAATGTTTAGTATTTCCGGTCCCCTTTGCGTAACAGTGAGGAAAGGGTTGGACTCCAAAGGAGTAAAATTTACTCTTCTGACTCCACTCGGTGCAGCAGTAGGGAAAGTCTGTACAACAGTAGGGACAGCGTTGGACACCGAAGGGGCATCATTTACTATTCCCACTCCAGTCTATGCAACAGCAGGGAAAGCATTGGACTCCAGAGGGGTAAAATGTACTATTCCCAATCCAGTCTGTGCAACAATAGGAAAAGTTTTGTACTCCAGAGGGGAAAATGTACTATTCGCACTTCAGTCTATACAGCAGTCGGGAAAGCGCTGGACAATGGAGGGGTAAAAATTATGTTCCGGGTTGTACTCTAGAGGGGTTAAAATTACTTTTCTCACTCCTGTCTGTACAACAGTAGGGAAAGCGTTGGACTTCAGAGGGGTTACATTTACTATTCTCACTCCAATCCGTGCAACAGTAGGGAAAGGGCTGGACTCTAGAGGGGTCAAAATTAGTATTCACACTCCAGTCTGTGCAACTTTGGGGAAAGTGTTGGACTCCGGAGAGTTAAAAGTTACCATTCCCACTCCAGTCTCTACAACAATAGGGAAAGCGTTGGACTCCGGAGGGGTACATTTTACTTTTGCCTTTCCAGTCTGTGTTACAATAGGAAAAGCGCTGGACTACAGAGGGGTTAAAATTATTATTCCCGTTCCAGTCTGTGCAACAGTAGGGAAAGCGTTGCACTCCGGAGGGGTATCATTGACTATTCCCACTCCAATATATGCAACAGTTTGGAAAAAAGCTGGACTCTAGAGGGGTAAAATACACTATTCCCACTCCTTTCTGTGCAACAGTAGAGAAAGGGATGGACTGTAGAGGGGTAAAAGGTACTATTCCCACCCTAGTCTGTACAGCAGTAAAGACAGTAATTCACTTAAAACACATAACATAATTTAATAACTAAATTAATAAAAAAATGTATACACATGTTAATATAGAAATAAAGGGGGTCATTCTGACCCTGGCGGTAATTACCGCCATGGCGGAGGTTGGCGGTAGCACCACCAACAGGCTGGCGGTGCTCCGCCGGGTATTCTGACCGCAGCGGTACAGCCGCGGCCAGAAGCGGAAAGCCGGCGGTGTACCGCCGACTTTCCGCTGCCCTTGGGAATCCGCCATGGCGGCGCAGCTTGCTGCGCCGCCATGGGGATTCTGACAGCCCATACCGCCATCCTGTTCCTGGCGGTTCACCCGCCATGAACAGGATGGCGGTATGGGGTGTCGTGGGGCCCCTGGGGGCCCCTGCAGTGCCCATGCCAATGGCATGGGCACTGCAGGGGCCCCTGTAACAGGGCCCCACAAAGAATTTCAGTGTCTGCTTTGCAGACACTGAAATTCGCGATGGGTGCAACTGCACCCGTCGCACCTTCCCACTCCGCCGGCTCCATTCTGAGCCGGCTTCCTCGTGGGAAGGGTGTTTCCCGCTGGGCTGGCGGGCTGGCGGGCGGACTTTCGGCGGTCGCCCGCCAGCCCAGTGGGAAAGCCAGAATGACCACCGCGGTCTTTTGACCACGGAGCGGTCTTTCGGCGGGAACCGCTTGGCGGGCGGCGACCGCCGTCCGCCGCGGTCAGAATCACCCCCACAGTATTTACATTTAAAAAGCATTTCAAAATTTCACATAATTAATAGATTTCTTGATAATGAATAACAAATAAAATAAATTGATTACTTAATTACCTTACTACACTATACATCCACAAATGTAAAAAAAACACAATTCACATATTAAGTAATAAAAATAATGTAAATAAATAAATAATTAATTGATAGTAAATTATTATCTGAATAACTTCCCATACACTACAAAGCTAATATACAACATTAAAAATATAATAATTAAACAGTTCACATAATTGTAATTCAATTAAATATTTTAGTAAAAATTAGTAATTAATTGACAAATTATTATTACTTAACTTCCCACACTATACACCTAGAAACACAACAACCCTCATCTGAAATCTAAATTGAACTGTATAATAATTACACAATTTAGAAATGTAATTTTCAATTAACTAATTGGTGAATAATACATAATTGATTAATAGACTGCTGTTACATATTTAACTTTCAACCCTATACCCATAGAACCCCAATAACCTTCACCTAAACTGTAACTTACAAATATGATAATTACACAATTTACATAGTTAATTATCCATTAAATAATTAATAATTAATGTTTTAATAAAATATTACCTAATTAACTTCCCATCCCACACCCCTACAAGTGCAATAACCCATAAATAATGTATATCATAAAAAGATAATAATTATACAGTATGTATAAGGAATTATCACTTAATCAATAATAAGTAAGATTTAATTATTGATTAATTATACTTAATTAACTTCCCACCCTGTATGTGGGCCATATTAGAAAGACGACACACTTTTCCTGTTTGCATCATGAGTCACCCCTTAACAAGTGCCCCAGACACAAAAGGGAAAGTGTGCCCTATTGTGATGAATGAACTGCCCTCTGGACAGCCACAAACTTGTGCTGTCCTGCGGCAGCATTTTCAGTGAGATGTGAAGCAGCTGCTACAATGTTGCTTCATATTTCCCTGTGTAGGCAGTAACTCACCTGCAATTTGAAGAGGATTTGGAGATACTCTGGCAGATGGGTGTGGTTAGTGTCTGCACCTGCCTGCAGGGACCATGGGGCTCCCTTTCACCGGGGGGCCCACTGACAGTGCATAAGCTTTTTGTAGCACACTTTTACTGCTCCTTCTAAGGGAATGTTTTGGGTCTGAGCCCAGATATATAACACGGCTCAGGCACAGTGGTATAGAGATCCTCTCATTTGCGTGGGGCCCCATACTCAGGCAAGTGAGGAAATGCCCTGATGATACCGCTGAAGCTATATATGTGCCAGCTCAATCAATATTATAGAAGGGGACACACACCCATCTGGGGCCCCATCTGTAATACGATTGTGCCCCGGGGTGCACAAAACTGACACACACACACTATATAATAATGTTCCTGATATCATGGGAAGAGAAGCGTAAGGAAGGGAACGAAGAGGGAAAAGTAATAAAGAAAGAAAGAAAGGAAGAAAGAAAGAAAGAAAGAAAGAAAGAAAGAAAGAAAGAAAGAAAGAAAGAAAGAAAGAAAGAAAGAAAGAAAGAAAGAATTCAGTTGAGTTTAGGGAAGTGGAGCAAACAGCAAATCCTGAACTATGAATTCTGAGAATCTTTGTAAATATTGGGGCATATTTATAAGCCCCTAGCGCAACCTTGCGCCACATTAACGTAATTTTTTTACGCTAATGTGGCCCAACGAGGCCAAAATCATCGTGCCATATTTACATGCATTGCACCACTTTGTAACCCTTTGTGCTATATTATGCCTGCGCCAGGCATAATGTATGCAAAGCGGGCGTTCTCCTGTTAGGGGGCCTGAAGAAATGGCACAAGAAAATCTAGGAGATTTCCTTGCGAAATTATTTTCGTCACTTTTTTCACCTTCTCCGAGCAGGCGTTTAAAGGGTACTTCCATTATTTAGAAAGGGCCCCTATGTACTCTGCAGGAGTAACACCAACATTTTGGCACTACTCCTGCAGAGTACATCAATAGCTACATAGTATGATGCTATTGCCCCCTACTCTGCGCCACGGTGCGCCGTATTTTAAATACGACGCACACATGGTGGTGGTAGGGGGGCTCTAAGGGGCGCAGGGAAAGGGGTGCTGCACTTGGTTCAGCGTAACTTTCCATAAATCTGCCCCATTGTTTTTGATTAATTATATTTATGGTAGAGAGGTCCTTTGTACAACTGCAAAATGACAACTTTCAATTTTTGATACATAGTGTAAAAAGTCAGCTCCATGTTAAGCCTCTCAGTGTTCCATCCCCTTAGAATATATGTTTACCCTTCACGGCCAAGCAAATGATGTTAAGACTTTTTTACGCCCAATGCAAGCGGGCAGAGAAACTGTGTAAAAGGCCTGCAGCAATCAACATATTAATAACAGAAACAGTCGAGTCGTCTTCTCTCTGGCCTTATGCTCACCCCTCGCCTTCTATAACACTTTTTTTTAAATTTCCGTTTTTGTGAGAGACATTAAGAGTTAGGAAAGGAAAGAATCTCTCGGAGGTGATATTTTCCCATCCCCGAGCTTCGACTACAGCTAAAAAACCCTCAGACTGGAAAAATCAGACAGAAGCCTCTTGCAGGTTCGCATGTGCCAGCACCATCTGTTAAATCATTAAAGAACAGGCTTGGCAGACAGGGCAGAAAAAACACACATTTGTTTTTGCTAAAATGAAGAATAGTAAACTTTCAGTTCCCTTAAAATGTTGCCACTTACCCGCCCCCAGTACCTAATATGATCCTATATAAATAGAGAAGTAGCTTTACTTATCATGGTTAGGCGTTCTGGTTAAATTCATGTAATGCTGAATATTACAGATGAGCCTGCAGCGAACACAGCAGTGACAGACATAATAGGGTGCCGAGGGAGTCTGAAATGCTTTGTAATAGGAGGTTTATTCCTCTATTGTTTTTTTTGTTGTTACCTAGATCAACAAATCATATTATTTTAAAGACATTGGGGGTCATTCTGACCCCGGCGGGCGGCGGTTGCCGCCCGCCTGGAGGGAACCGCTCCGAGGTCAAAAGACCGCTGGGGCCATTCCAACTTTCCCACTGGGCCGGCGGGCGCTACCTAAGGTAGTGCCCGCCGGCCCAACGGGAAAGGGGCCTGCAACACTGAAGCCGGCTCCGAATGGAGCCGGCGGTGTTGCAGGTGTGCGACGGTTGCAGTTGCACCCGTTGCGCTTTTCACTGTCTACTAGGCAGACAGTGAAAAGCATACTGGGGCCCTGTTAGGGGGCCCCTGCACTGCCCAGGGCAGTGCAGGGGCCCCAGGACACCCGTTCCCGCCATCCTGTTCCTGGCGGTAAAATACGCCAGAACCAGGGTGGCGGGAAGGGGGTCGGAATCCCCATGGCGACGCTGCTTGCAGCGGCGCAATGGCGGATTTGGCCAACCGGGGGAAATCCGGCGGGAAACCGCCGGACCCGGTTTTCTGACCGCGGCTTTACCGCCACGGTCAGAATGGCCCAGGAAGCACCGCCAGCCTGTTGGCGGTGCTTCCGTCACCCGCGACCGCCAGGGTCGGAATGAGGCCCATAGGACCTTATTCCGAGTGTGGCGGTCTATAGACCGCCACACTCGCCATGGCGGTCTGGACTGCAGCAGACACATTACAACCCTGGTGGTTGGACCGCCAAGGAACAGGCAGCTCCCACCAGGCTTTTGGATCCTGGTGGTCTTGTGGTGGTCCTAACCCACCAGGGCAGCCCTGCAAGCAGCGCTGCCCTGGAGATTACGACCTCTTTTTCTGCCAGCTGTTTTTATGGCGGTAGCACTGCCACAAAAAGACTGGAGGAGAACAGGTGCAGGGGGCCACTGGCGGGCCCTGCAGTGCCCATGCACTTGGCATGGGCATTGCAGAGGCCCCACTTGCGAGCACCATTGCAATGTTCACTGTCTGCTTTGTAGACAGTGAACATTGCGAGGGTGTTGGTGCACACTGCGGGCTATAGCATTGCTGCTGGGTCGACTAAAAGCCAGAGACAATGCTATAGTCTGTTTCCAGCTAGGCCAGTGGGCGGAAACGTAGGTTTCCGCCTTCTGAACCAGCAGGAAACCCATAATATCTCCCTGTCGGGATTTTGGCAGACAGGGTTTTCCCTCCACCAAACTCATAATGGAGCCTATGGTCATTAAAAAGAGAACCCTTAAAATACAAAATCAAAAAGCTCTTAAATAATTAAAAAAATATATATATATTATGTTTTTGAGGAAGCAGCAGAAACGTATATTTATATTTAATAAAAAGTGGTCATAAAAATGTTGCTGCTGTGTTCTTAAGGCATAAGAAAAAAATTACATGGTTACAATCCTGGATTCCACTGGCATGATTGTGGTAGGGAATATCGAATGCAGAATATGAAGTGTTCACAATATCATGAACAGATTGCTAAGGAATAGAATATCTAAGAGGTAAGTGCAAAGTGGGAGGTATAGTTTTACTTCTTAACTCCATATCTACATATCTTCTATATATATATGTGTACATATGTATATGTATATGTATTACCTACCGGTAGTCACCACTAGGTAGTTATAGTTAGGACCTAGTTTCCATAGGAAAAGGGTAGCGTTTTCTATTTTGCCAAGATCTTTGCACCGTTTGACGACTCTTCACAAAATTGTCACAATTAGTACCCCACTCATTTCAGCTGCTGTCTTGAAAGGTTCAGGGTGATTAGTCAATTGGGGGCCGAGAAAAATGAGGGGTCCCAAAATGTGTCATCCCCATGCATTTTCCCATAGGAATTCTACCAAAATTGCCAGTAAGCCAGATCTTGATGCGCACATCATGCTTTTTGTTATTTGGTGTAATTCCGTTGATCCCAGAGAGCTCATGCTGAAATCTGATTGGCTGCTCTGCACTTCTTCACAGTTTAGCTCCGGGTGAAGCAGGTCCCGGGGTAAAGCGTGCAATAAAAAAAGGGCAGGGGGTGCAGAGGGCCCCACTCTTAAAGCTCTTTTGAGCTCTGGGGACCACCACCTCCCTGGGGCTTTTTTAAATATTGGAGGGGGGTCATGCAGACCCCCCTCCATGAGCTCTTTTTTGCCCCAGGGACCTCCACCTCCTTGAGCTTGAAATTCTAATATGGACAGGGGCTGTGCAGAACCCCCCTCCTATGGCTCCCCAGGGCTTGAATGGAAACATTGCAGGGAACCGCACAGCCATCCCAGGCCCCCGGGGACCTCTCCCTCCCTGGGGCCTGTAATACAATTAAAAGTGGGATGGCAGCCATGCCACTAACTGCTAATTCCCCACACCATGACATCATTGATAATATCACTGCAACATTTGGAATAAAATCATTGTTGAGAAAGCTGTGCATGGCAGGGGCACACGCTATAGTTCCTTGAAATAACTCCAACTATAACTGCTGAATTTCTTTGGTTTTGTGTCTGCAAATTCAGAACCAGGCTATAATGTCCCTCTAACATTTGCCTATACATAGACACTCAAAACAAAAGAGAGCGCAGCAACTCTATAGCTATAGTTAGGCTGGCCAGAGATAGGAATTTTTGTTTCTTAATTACTCTGCACTTGTTTGACAAACCTCCCCAAAACTTTGTAGACCTGCTGGCCCATTTGATTGTCAGGGTAGTGAACATTTTGCGGCGTCTGATCAAGGGGGTGAAAAGAAAAAAGGGTAGGGGTCCCCAAAAGGACTTGAAATCCAATTTGTTTTTACAAAGACTTTTGTATTTCACATAGCGCAAAAAAGGGGAGTTGGATTTTTCTTAAATTTGTACACATTAGATATTAGGGTGCACAGACGATTCTTTTGTATGCTTCAGATAAATAGAATAAGTATTTCTTAAGTTATAAGGTTTTTCAACTTAGTGATATCTTCTAGCACAATACTACTAAAAGCAGCAAAAAGCTCCCAAAATGAAATAGACTGCATATGTAAAGTTTTAAATGTACTATATGAACAACTGAAAGACCCATTTATGCTCACATGCTGATGGAAACCTATAAACAAATACACAACATACAGAATACTTCTTAATCTACATAAATTTTCTTGGCATACTCTCTGGCTCACAAAAATACCGGTCCAACAAGCAAACAAAATTAATCTTTCTTCACCCATGTGTAACAAAATGAAAAAATGACCTAGCAGTGAGCATCACAAGCTACTATTTGGAGGACATGATTATTAGCCCTTAGGAAAAAATAAAGAAGATGAATTTTCATAACAATAACAATAATTGTCTTTCATTCACTGTGGCCTTCATATGTATCACAATTCTATTAAAAGCAGCAAAAAAGCCCACAAAGTAAACTAGACTGCATGTCTAAAGTTTCAGATGTACTACATGAACAACTGAAAGACCCATTATTAGTTGCATGCTAATGGAAATCTTTACACAAATAGTTTATATCTTAATCTACATGAGTTTTCTTTGCATGCTCTCCGGCTCACAAAAACACTGGCCCAGCAAGCCAAACAAATATATTCTTTTTCATCCCCTGTGCAACACAATTTAAAACTGATCTATCAGTGAGCCACACAAGCTACTGTTTGGAGGACATGATAATTAGCACTAGGAAAACATTAGAATCTCAATTTTCATAACAATAACAATGATTGGCTTTCAATCACTGTGGCCTTCATATTTCCAACAATCCTACTAAAAACAGCAAGGGAGCCCAAAAAGTTAACTAGACTTCATGTGTAAAGTTTCAGACTTACTACTTGAACATCCGAAAGACTCATTTATGATTGCATGCTAATGGAAACCTATAAACAGATAGAATATATCTTAATCTACATAGGTTTTCTTTGCATGCTCTCTGGTTCCCAAAATAAAAGTGACCCAACAAGCCAAACAAAAACTATCTTTCCTATGCAACCCCGTGCAACAAAATATAAAATTGCCCTAGAAATGTGCCACACAAACTACTATTTGGATGACTTGAAACTGGCCACTAGGAAAAAATAATAATCTCAATTTACATAACAATAACAATGATTGCCTTTCATTCACTTTGGCCTTCATACGTTGTATAATCCTACTAAATGTAGCAAGGCATCTCAAACAATAAACTTGACTGTATATGTAAAGTTTTAGGTTTACTATACAAACAACTGAAAGACCCATTTATGGTCACATGATGATGGAACACTATAAACAAATACATAAAGAATAGAATACATCTTACTCTACATAAGTTTTCTTTGCATGTTCTTAGGCTCACAAAATAAAGGCGGCCCATCAAGTCAAACAAAAATCACCTTCCTTATGTACTCCTGTGCAACAAAATGGAAAAGTGACCTAGCAGTGAGCTACACAAACTAACATATGGAGGACATGATAAATGGCCATTAGGAAAAAAGAACAATAATCTGAAAGTTTAATTCACTGTTGGCTTCATCTGTAGGACAATCCTACTTAAGGAAGCAAGGAAGCCCAAAAATAAACTAGACTGCATATATAAGATTACAGAATTACTACATGATCAACTGAAAGACACATTTATGGTCACAGGATTATGTAAACTAATAAGCAAATGCATAACAAATACAATAGATAAAAAAACACATTAAATATGATTGCTACTCTGAAGGTATAGTTAGTATTCTCAAAGATAGGAATACTTTGGCTATTAGCTCCCTAATACATTTCCACCCATTTGACGAATCACCACAAATTTTCCAGACCTATAACATTTTCTACATATTGAGATGATGTAAATGTTGTGGTGAATCCGTAAGGGAGATAAAGAAGGAGAGGGAGATTAAAGGGGGTCCCGAAATGTATTTTTCCACCAATGCATGTTCCATAGACTATTGTATTTGATGTAGCCCGAAAACGACTGAATGGATTTACACGTAATGGAAGGATTATACTTTATGGTGTAGAGCTGTTGCTTTGTGGGCACTGCAGTTAAGCAGGGTTAGTACTTTTTAAAGTTATAAGGCATTTAAACTTAGTGATATCTGTCACAGCAGTACTTTTACAGAATTTCACAGAATTTTGTGAAACTACCATGGTACATGGCCGCAAACTTATTAAAAAATACATTTAATAATATCAATACATTTCCCTAGCTATTTCCACTTAAATACGGTGATAAGAAGTAGGGACCTTCAACTTACCTATATCTAAGGTCCTAACACTAAACTCAGCCAAAGTGTAGTGAAACAATATGGTTGCCTTTTCATTTTCTAAAAGCAGCCCCTAGCCAATAATTGGATTGTCATCGCCATGTACCACAGTACACTGCAAAGTTATCACGGTATGCCATGGCACAAAATATAACTAAGGCCTAGCTGTATTATCGAATCATCGTGCCCTTGTGTCACTCATGGTGTTAAATGGGCAATGCAATATGTAAGTCAGATTTACAAAGGAACGCAACACCACCATGTGTGGCCCTGTGTTGATTGGTAAATCTGGTGAAACACAAGACAGTTCAATTCACTGTTTTTCATTACTCTGCACACAATAATCTACTTTCCTGTTACAGTTCACTTACATATGTATGTAATGCCACTATAGCCTCTCAACTATGTGCTATTATACTCTACTCAATGCCTATGTATGCCACTCCAGTCTACATCACTCCATTATTCATTGTACACTACTCCACTATATACTATTACACTCTATACTACTCCACTCTACAACACTCTGCCCCACACCACTCCACTCTACTCTATTACACTGTACGTAACTTCACTCTGCACCTCTTCAGTGAATGCCACTGCACTGTATGCCACTCCACTATACTGTACTCACATATATGCTATTCCGCTCTATGCAATTCAACTGTATGCCACTCCACCACATGTTATTAAACTGTATGCCACTCTACTATATGCAACTCTACTCTATGCGATTCTGTTGTATGGCCCCCACTCAATGGCAATTCATTTTATGCTATTCGTTTGAACCCCACTCCAATGTACGCCACCCCTTTGCATGCTATTAAATTCTACCCCATGCCACTGTACGCCACTCCAGTCTACACCACTCCATTATAGGCCACTTCACTGTATGCTACTCCACTATGCACTTTTATGCTCTAAGCCACTCCACTGCACAACATTCCTCTCTATGCCACTCTACTCAACGCTATTACACTGTACGCACCTCTATTCTACCCAAGTCCACTCTACTCTATTACACTATGTGCAACTCCACTTTATGCCTCTTCAGTGTACACCACTCCACTGTATGTTTCTCTCCTATACTCTACTCCAATATATGCTATTCCATGCTACCCAATTCCACTGTATGCCACCCCACTTTATGTTATTCCACTGTTTGCCACCCTACAATATGCTACTCCACTCTTCATCACTCAAGTGTATGCCACTCCACTCTACCCAACTCCATTCTATGCCATTCCATTGGGCATCACTCCACTGTATGCCACTCCACTGTATACTATTACACTCTACACCATTCCAGTGTACACCACTCCAGTCTACACCACTTTACTGTATGCCACTGCACTGTATGCTACTCCACTATATGTTATTCTAGTTACACCACTCTACTGTACACCACATCTTCACTCTATGCTACTCCACTCTACCCCACGCTACTCAACTGAACGCCACTCCAGTGTACACCACTCCACTGTATGCCACTCTATTCTATGCTAGTCCATTGGACGCCACGCCACTCAAGTGTACACCACTCCACTGTACGTCACTCTATTCTATTCTAGTCCGTTGGATGCTACTCCACTCTACGACCCTCAACTATATGCTACTTCATTCTACACCACTTCACTGTACACTACTCCAGTCTACACCACTCAACTGTCCCCCACTCAACTCTAAGCTATTCTACTCTATGCTATTCCATGATATGCTGTTCTACTCTACGCCATTCCTCTGTACTCTAATCTATGCTATTCCACTGTACGCCACTCCATTCTACACTACTGCACTGTGCGCAACTTCAATATTTTCCCATCTACTGTATGATATTCCACTCTACCTCACTCTATTGTACCCCACTCCACTGTATGCTATTGCACTCTATCCTACCCCCTATACATCACTGCAGTCTGACCCACTTCACTGTATGCCTCCCCATTGTACGCTGCTTCACTGTACACTATTATATTTTACGTCACTCCACTGTATGCTACTATACTATACGCTAATATACTGTACACCACTCCACTGTACACCACTCCACTCTATACCTACTCCACTCTACACTATTCCACTTTGTGCATTTCACTTTTTGCTACTCCATTCTATGCCACTCCAGTGTACTCTCCTCCAGTCTACATAACTCCACTCTACAAAACTCTACTGAACCCAGTGCCAGTCTAGTAGACTCTATTACACTCTATCCCCGTACACACCACTGTCCAGATTTGCACTCAACTCTATGCCTGTACACTCTATTCCACTCTACTACAGTTTCCAATACTGTAAGAAACAGCACTCCACTCTACTGTATGAGATGCCACTCCAATTTACAACAGTTTCTTTGACTCTGTGCTACACCTCTTGAATGTATGTCACTCTGTACGTCGACACTCCACTGTACGGTATTCCCTTGTAGGGTATTCCACTGTATGCAACTCCACTTTACAGTAATTTACTATATGCCACTACAGTGTATGCCACTCCACTCTACACTGCTCCATTGTATGACACTCTCTTCTAATCAATGTAACTCCACTCCATAAAAGTCTAACACATTTAATAGCACTCTACAACATTCTACTCCACTCTATCCCCATACACTCCACTGTCCAACTCTATACTACACTCTATGCCTGTACACTTCAATGTACAGCACTCTATTCCAATATATGGCACTTTTCTATACAACACAGCACTCCACTCTATTATACGAGACCCCACTATAATTTAGTCTACAGTTTACAACCTACACTATGCAAATACATTCTGCTCCATGCCACTCTGCTCCACGATACACATAAACACACTCTAGTGTACTTTGCTTCACATTATGTTATACTGCTCCACTCAACTCCACTCCACTGTATGAGACTTTACCTCACTCTATGCTACTATTCAACAGTCCACTCTACTCAGCTCCATTGTTTCACACACTGTGCTCTATAAAACTCCACTCTACAACACTCTACTACAGTGTATGCCACTCTCCAACATTTTAAACCTGTCTATATCACTTCACTCCACTTTCAACACTGTACTAAACTGTATGCCACTGTACAATACTCCACTCTAACCTACAATACTCTAGTCCACAATACAACATTGCGTGCAACTCTTTGCATGCCACTGAACCCACCTTTACTTCACTCAAGTCTGACACAGTATTCCACTCTACTCCACTACTCCACT
This sequence comes from Pleurodeles waltl, assembly GCF_031143425.1. NCBI lineage: Eukaryota > Metazoa > Chordata > Amphibia > Caudata > Salamandridae > Pleurodeles > Pleurodeles waltl. The sequence goes on from NC_090446.1 coordinate 206,881,697, forward strand.
GCACATCACTCCTATCTATGCCACTCAGTTCATTGGAGTCTATAATACGTATGCCAATCCACTGTAACCCACTTTGCAACACTATACTATGCTGTACACCCCCCACTCTACAAAAATAAATTAGACTGTATGCCATTCTACTCTGCTGTAGTCTACATCACTTTCCAATACTGTACCACACCTTATTACACTACTGAACCACACGGTACTCTATTTTAAGACACTTTTCTCAACTATATTCTACACCACTGTACTCTACTGCACTCCATGCCAATATAGGCTACAAAAAACTTCTTGACTGTCTGACACTTAACTCCACTACATGCTTCCCCACTCCAGCGTACTTCATTCCACTATACTCCACTCTACTACATTTTATCCCACTCTATGCCAATGTACTATACTCCGTTCTACGTCACTCCATTGTCCAACACTTTACTCCACTGTATACAACTCCACTCTACAGCACTGTACTACACTCTATGCCACTCTAATCCACTCTATGCCCAACCACTCTATGCCGCTATACTACTGCTGTGAACAGGTTGCAGGTGTGAGTGGAGCGTAGCAGGTATAACCCGCTTCTGTCTGGCTGGAAACTGCTTGGCGTTCTACTGCTTTGTGCCTGCAGTTTCTTGCAGACGGTTCACTCACTTTTCTTCTTCCGGTCACACACCACTCTTGGCGTCTTCATCGTTGCTTCACGTTGGCTTCTTTCTTGTCATCCTGGTGACTTGGATGCCACTCCTGCTAAGCCCCCGATTTTTGAATCTGTAAAGACACAAAGAAAAAGAAACCTACAGGCCCATATTTATACTTTTTGGCGCAAAACTGCGCTAACGCAGTTTTGCGGCAAAAAAATTAGCGCCGGCTAACGCCATTCTGAAGCGCCATGCGGGCACCGTATTTATTGAATGGCGTTAGCCGGCGTTAGCCGACCGGCGCTGCCTGGTGTGCGTGAAAAAAAACCACGTGCACCAGGCAGCGCCGGCGTAGGGAAAAATGGGGTTTGGGCGTCCAAAAATGGGGCAAGTCAGGCTGAGGCAAAAAAATCGTCTTAACCCGATTTGCGCCATTTTTTTTGGGCGCCCAGACGCCATTAACATGACTCCTGTCTTAGCAAAGACAGGAGTCATGCCCCCTTGCCCAATGGCCATGCTCAGGGGACTTCTGTCCGCTGGGCATGGTCATTGGGCATAGTGGCATGTAGGGGGGCACAAATCAGGCCCCCCTATGCCAAAAAAAAAATACTTACCACAACTTACCTTTTCTTCCCTGGGATGGGTCCCTCCATCCTTGGGTGTCCTCCTGGGGTGGGCAAGGGTGGCAGGGGGTGTCCCTGGGGGCTTGGGAGGGCACCTCTGGGCTCATTCTGAGCCCACAGGTCCCTTAACGCCTGCCCTGACCTAGGCGCTAAAATCCGGCGCAAATGCAGGTTTTTTAGTCCCGCCCACTCCCGGGCGTCATTTTTGCCCGGGAGTATAAATACGACGCATATGCATGGCAGTCATTTTTAGAATCAGACAAGTTCCTATATTTAAGTTGGAAAAAGCACATTGAGAATTTATGAACATTGTATACAAATACTTATCTGAAGTCAGCACTCAGTTTCAGGGGACCTTTTGAGTTAGTTCACACAAGAAGTCATCCTGTGAATGCATAACTGGATATATACCAATTTGGTACTTAGTCTGAATTGGTCAAGATATGAGTAAGTAATAAATAACTTTACTTCAGCTAAAAGCCATAAAAGCAGCAGCAAGACAATAAATACATGTTGTTCATAAAATCACATTTAGAAATACATAAAGCATGATTAGAATTAAAGTCCATGATATCACTAAATTGATAAAACCTCACTGGCAGTCTCTCTAATAAGTCCATTACTGCTCAAAATCATCCTATAAATCACAGTACCAGCCAGGTATCATAATAAAATTACAAACCAGCCAAGTGTAAGCTCTCCCTAGATCTCACAACCCAGGCACATTAAAGGTACTTTGTTACAGCAAAGACACCCTTGTCACTAGAATCACTTGCCAGTATACAAAGTGATTCCCTATGGCTCCTTGCACCAAGGAGCCTGCATAAGGGGATAATCCACTTTCTCATAGGGGTTGAGTATCTTGGGCAAAAAAATACAAAATGGGCCAAAGTCTCAACCTGCGTTGGGCAGTAGTAACAAAAACAGGGAGCACAATTAGCTTCGTTCCACCCCATAGTAAAAGAGTTCAGTGGCAGGATCCCTAATCTAAATTTGGTGAAAAGGCTTTTGATCTGGGCCGGCTGTATATTGTCTGTATAGAGTTCAAACTTCTGTGAACATTTGTGGTTTAAAAATTGATCTATTCTACTACCTGATTTATGACTACACCATATCTGGGTAAAAAATATCTCCCAATAGCATTGCTTTTTATGTGATATCACATCCTTTGTTATAAGATGTGGGGATCTCCATACCTCCTTCATTTTGATACAGTGAAACAGATCTCTAATAAGTTTGAACCAAGGGGTTGATACCACACCCCCAAGTGTTACTAACTCCGCTATGGCAGTTTGATAAGAGACCAAGTACTCGGAAGACCAGAGATGCATCCAGTATATGAGTGGTCTCAAGGCATTTACTTTATGGATCTGGTTGAGTGCTGAATCGAACCTGAGAGGGATGAGTGGCGTGCTTGTTGGTAAATGTAACAAGGAACGTATAAACTTGTTTTCAACCAGGGTCAGTTTCTGAGAATTACAATGTCCTCAGAGTTCGGCGCCATAGATTGCGGCTGTCACTGCAGCAGCTTTATATACCGTAATAGCTGGCGAGATTTGCCCTCCCATAGAGTTTTTGATTTTTCATCCGATCACCACTGACCGCTGCTGGAGGGCAACAACACTCTTCTTGATTTGTGCCATCCATAAGAGGTTATCAGATAATCTTATCCACAGGTAATCAAATTGACTAACCTGTTCGATGGGTAGACCCCCAATGGTCATTTTCCCCCTAAATGTCCTATGCGGATTTAAAGCCATAAACTTGGTTATATCTGGATTAATTTCAAGGCCCCTCTTCTCACAGAACATTGTAAATGCATCTAGTTTGTTTTGGAGTCCCAGTGGGGTTCTTGAAATCAGTAAGGTATCGTCTGCAAACATAAGAATTGGGACAGGTACTCCTATTAACTTAGGAGCATCATGATTACACCACGTTAATTGGTCTGCTGCACCATTGATGTGGAGGCTAAACAGGGTGGGAGCCAAACCACACTGCTGTCTAACCCCTCTAGCAACGGTGATTGAGGATATCAGATCGCCACCTTGGTTCCATCTGACCCTTGCATAAGTTCCCTCGTGGAGATGTTTTATCAGCCTCAGCAGTTCGCTGTCTAGTTTATAAGATTCAAAGACTCTCCATAGGAGTTCACGTGGAACTGAGTAAAATCCTGCCTTCACATCGATAAATTCAACATACAAATGGTCCCTTTTTAGCTTTAGGTACTTCCAGCATAGAAGTTTACATCTAAGGACATGGTCTATCATGCTGACCCTCTTCCTAAAGCCAGCTTGAAAATCTGAAAGGATTGAATAATCATTGATCCAAGAATGTAACCTAGCCAGGAACTGTTTACAGAACACCTTTTGGATAATATCAATTAGGCTTATCGGTTTGTAATTACCTGGTGAATCTCTATCCCTCTTTTTATAGATAGGGACTATTGTTGCTCCTCGCCATGTTGGGGGGAAATCACCTACCCTCAAGATAGCATTGCTTAAAGTGTTTAGGTACAATGTCCAAATTTCAGGACGTCATAGATACAAATCGCCTGGTAAACCATCTGGGCAAGGGGCCTTTCCTTTTCGCAGTGATTGGAGAGCCAGGGCGGTTTCCTTCAAAGCGAAAAGGGCCAAATCAAAGCCTGATGAACCTGAGTTAATGACAAGTGACTTAGAGGCAATTTAGTTCTCTGTAGGTATTGGTAGAGATGCATTGCTGCTACTAGAACCTACTCTATAAAGATCCTGGAAATGTGACACCCATCTTTTAGGCTGGATTGATGGATCAGTCTAGTCTTTCTGAGGATCTTTCCTCTATGCCACCATCTTCCAAAATGATTTAATGTCACCTTCAAGGAGGGCATCAACTAAGATTTCCCATTTGGTGCTTTCCCACTCGTTTTTGGCATTTTTGAAAGTATTTTTATATACATTCCTCGCCACCCTTATCTCAGATTTATTCCCTGTTTACAGTGCTCTCAACAGCTGGGATTTTGCCTGGAGACAGGAACTGGTAAACCACCTCAATGGTCTACCCGTATCGTCCCCTCTTTTCCTTGCTACCACAAAGAGGGGTCTCAACCGATTCATCAGGCAGCAGTGTAGCTGAATAAAGTCCACAGATAAAAAGTCGGTAGACATCAAGGGGGATAGACTCTCTTTGGCTATATAATAAATTGCAGCCTGGACCTTTGTATTGTTTGCCAACGCTGCCCACCTAACATTCTTGTTGTCATTGGTCGCCTTTACATTGTTGCCTGTCACCAACAGGGACAAATTGTTACTTCTGAATAGGGAAGCTGTGAAGACTGCACAGAGGGCTTGATGATCACTGTCAGCCCTAGGAACAACTACCATATCACTAAGGGATTGCCAAAGCATATTGTCTACGAAGATGTAATCAAAAAGACTCACTTAAGTTCCTTTTTTATACGTGGGTGCAGCACGGGTATCTAACTTGGTGTTCCCATTAACCTGCCTTAACCCTGCATTGGTAATTAAATTGTCTAGTGGGGCTGCTACTCCCACAGTTTGCCTTATCACTTTCTGCACTGGGCCTCATCTATCCCAAGGATACTGATTTCCTAGTCGTAAGGGATCTTCCTTAAAACTTAGTTGAGTATTGCAATCCCCTGCTACAATTAGGCCCGTTCCCCCAGGCAACTGGGTCAAGAAATCTGAGAGATAAATCAGCATAGAAGTTTGTATACTTAGTGACGCAGGTCTGATATAGATGTTTACAATAACTATATGGGTTGTTTCTTAATACTTAGTTTCACAGCCAAAATATCACTGTTAGAACTGTATATCTCTTTTGCCTTTGGGAATAAGTCTTGTTTTAACCAGATTATCAACTCTCCTGAGGCTCTCCCAGATGGAGATGGGAGAGCAAGCTTCTGGAAGGTCCGGCAACCAGTTCTATGCACCACTTGTGATGCCCACGTTTCCTGGAGCAGAACGACTTAGTGCTGGTCTATAAAGTTACACCATTCTGGGTCACTTGTTTTCGATTTCGATTTCAAACCTGCCAAGTTCCAAGATAAAACATTTATTGGATCGTCGTCATGCCCTCTCAGCTCCGACCTCCACTTGTAACACATATAAACCTGTATAGACTTCGCAAGACCAGTGTTTCTTTTTCTGCCAACCGCTCTTCCCTTAATTGACCAGAATTAGCTTGGACATGGTTGTGCTGTCTGGATGGTAAGGGAAGTTGGGAATACAATTTGTGGCCATCCTATCACTCCTGCAGAAAACCAAGGTGAATTCTGTCAACTACACTATATGATACTAAATTACACGACACTCCACTCAACAACACTCTCCTCCACTGTACCCTATGACACTCCACTTGATGACACTCTACTTCACCTTAGTCCAGTCTAAAACACTCTACTCCACTCTATGACAGTCTACTACACCCTACTCTACTGTTCAACAGACCAATCCACTTTACAACTCATTACTACATTCTATGATACTTGCCTCTACTATATGAGACCCCATGCCACTACACTATATAACACTTTACTAGCCTGTACGATACGCTATTACACTCTACTCTACTCCTTGCACTTTCAATCTACAAAACTCTAGCCTATGAAAATAAACTTTACAACATTGTCCTCCACTGCACTGTACAACGTTTCACATAACAACCCTCCACTTGCAACACTGCACTCTAAGATTTGAAAAAACATTTTCATAAAAAATTTATAAAAACATTGACATTCAATGAAAAAAACAAAGTTTAATGCTTAGTTAGGAAAACTTATTTTCCCTATGCAAACCAAGTTTAAACTACACAAACTTTAAAAGTTCTACAGTTAGAGTTATAACTTGTATTTACAGTGTATCCACCATCTTCAGTTTAGTAGCAGACCTAGTTACACACTCTTTTCTGATCACTAACCAGACAACACTAACTGTAGCTCACCACTCTGCCAAACAATGTGTTGTGAATGGAGTGGGATTGAGTGGTATGGCATACACAGGAGTGTCATACATTGGAAATGGATAGAGTAAAATAGCATATACTGGAGAAGTGTATTGCGGACTGGCATTCACTGGAGTGGCATACACTGAAGAGGCGTAGAGTGGAGTTGCATACAGTGTAAAGGTATAAAGTGGACTGGCGTAGAGTGCAGTTCTGTACAGTGCAATACCATATAGCGCCTTTTGATGAATCCTCACTAAATTTTCAAAAAAAAAAGTGTGCTGGAGAATTTTGTTGTGCATGGGAAGTTTTGGGGTGATTGGTTCAGTGGGGGCTGAGAAAAAAGGGATGTCAATAAAGTGCATTTCCCATTTTAATTCCTATAGGGCTTTTGAACACAACTACAGCTGGATGTAACTACACCAAATTTGGCAAAAAGGTAGCTTTTTATCCAGAAATTATTTGGTCAACCAGGAAGTGTTGGCAGCCATTTTGAGGCCTGGCTTCAGCAGGGTTCCCCCTCCTAGGGATTATGAACGCCCTGGGGACTGCCACCTCTTTGGGGCAATGCTTTCAATGTGTGCAGCCCTCTGCAGCCCTGGGCACTTAAAAATATGTATGGGGTGGGTCTGCGGGACCAGCATGCACCCCGGAGACCGCCACCTCTCCAGGGCAAATCATTTAAAATGTATGCTGGGGCCTGCAGGCCCCCCCCCCCCACAGCCCCAGGGACTGCCACCTTCCCAGGGCTAAACATAAAATTAATGTGGGGACCTGCACGGCTCCACCACAGCCCCTGGGACCACCACCTCCCCGGGGCAGTGAGTTTGTTACATGGGGAGGCTGCATGGCCCCCCACACCCTGGGGACCACCTGCTTTCCAGGACAATTCATTCGTTTTAATTGGGGTTCACGTGGCCCCTCGCTGCCCCAAGGACCGCCACCTCACTGGGGCTGAAATAAATTAGTGTAGGGGATCCGTTGTGGATCCCCCGGCCCCAGGGACCACCACCTTCCCGGGACTAAGTACTACAATGGAGGGGGACTGTGTAGCCTCCTTCATGGAGCCATTTATGCCTTTGTGGACCGCCCATCCCCCAAGGGCCAGCTCCTGCTACTTCCTGAGGTGCTCTCCCTCGGGAGGTAGCTGTTTGTTTTTGCTTGGTGGAAGCCGACAACTCCCACCAAGCAAAAGCAAACATAACTCCGCTTTCTGCAAGCAGGGGCTATCAAACAGGACGTGGGAGCTCGCCAGGACCGCAGGGCTTTGAGTCTCCCACCGGTCTTGTCAATCTCTCTCTCTCTCTCTTCCATCCCATAATAGGATGGAGGAGAGAGAGAAAGAGAGAGATTGATATTACAATTTTCTCTCTATACAATAACACCAAAGTATCACACTAGGAAGATGTTTGGTTCAAGCTTTATAGGTATGTTTTGAAACAGTGTGTCTGTTTATTTACTGATGTTTTGACTATTGAACATTCCTAGTGATGAAACAGTTATGTCTTTTTGCCATCAATATCTTTGGGTTAAATGTCATATGTATTTCTGGAAACTGCATAGCAAAGGGTTATCTGTGGCCCAGAGGTTAAGGTATCAGACCCTCACGCTGAATGATGAGGGTTCCCATTTAGTTGTATCAGTAGTCCCATTCCTGCTTAAATTACTATTCAAATATTTAATATACACACCAAAATGTAATTACACTCTTTTTAACTTGACAAATACACTTTTCTTTTTTAATTTGTCCCAAAATATCTCACTCTAAGTATATCATTCATCAAAGTCTAGAAAAACTCTCTGGGTTGTTATAGGGGGTTGGCCAGCCTCCGTGGCATACGGCCATAGGCTCTGTGGTGAGTTGGGTGGTTATAGGGCATTGGCCATACAGGGCGGTGGTTGGATTAACATATAGAAATTAAAATAACTTTACGCTCAAAAAACATAGAAATTCACTGAAAAAAAACAAAGGTTACAGGGACATTATGGTTAGGAAATAGAATTAAAAACAACATTGAAATTCACTTGAAAATAAAAAGTTACAAGGATGTTATAGTTAGGCTCTGAATTTACACAAAACCATAGAAATTCAGCAGTTATAGATATTTCAAGTAACTATAAGTTGACCCCTAAAGTAACCATGCCTCACGCCCTCTCCATGCACTGCTTATTACCCCAGATATCACAGCACTCGTGACAACTTCTAGAACGTCATAAGAAAACTAAATGGAACCTTAGCAGTCATATTATTGATGAAAAAACTGTGCATGAAGGAATTGCAAGTTATATTTACTTGAAATAGTAGAAGAAAAGTTGATGAGGAAAATCACAAAGGTCATTCAGAAATTGTCTGAAAATCACATTAGAGATAAATAGCCATTCCAAACCTTTTATTGTTGACAGTGCTGCTTTGATAAACATTATATCTGAGGAGAAATACAAAGAACTGTCTCCCTTGCCTTGTCTCACACCGTTGAAAACTAAAGTCTATACATGGGCTGCATCACCGCCATTAAATAGTCAAGGTTTGTACAACACTGAAACACAAAAGACTAAGGAAGAAAGCAACCATTCATGCTGCTGACATGGGACTCATATCGGTGAACTACAATACCAATGATCATCACGAAAAAGTAAGTCAGTTCCCTTTCTTGTTTCATGGATTAGGAAAACTGAAGACCATGAAAGTGAAACTTCATTTCACTGAGGACGTTTGCCCTCTTGCTCAAAGACATAGACGAATTGCATTTCATTTACAGAAGCTATTGATAAAGAGCTTCAGATATTACTAAAGCATGAAAAATTGAGCGATCTGCTGGTCCAGTGTCATGGGTTTTGCCCACAGTGGTAGTACCCAAAAAGGATAATGAAGGAGCTGTATGCATCTGCTTTGACACACGAACAGCTAACAATGCAATTGAAAGAGAACAACATTGCTGACATGATCACACGGTTAAATGGTGCCAAAATCTTCTTTTAACTTGATCTGAATATCATCAGTTAGAACTTGAAGAAGATTGCATGTACAATACTACCTTTGCTATTCGCATTGCTTTCTTCAGGTATAAAAGATCATATTTCGGTGTATCATCAGCTGCAGAACTGTTTCAATATGTCATTTGACATATAATACAGCCTGTGACAAATGCTTTCAATAACAGTAGTGACATATAGGCGGCCATGCGGTTACCGCCGAATGACCGCACCGCGGTCAAAAGACCGCAGCGGTCATTCCAACTTTCCCGCTGGGCCGGCGGGCGACCGCCAAAAGGCCGTCCGCCGGCCCAGAGGGAAAGCCCCTGCAACGAGTAAGCTGGGTCCGAATGGAGCCGGCGGAGTTGCAGGGGTGCGACGGGTGCAGTGGCACCCGTCGCGATTTTCACTGTCTGCAAAGCAGACAGTGAAAATCTTTGTGGGGCCCTGTTAGGGGGCCCCTGCACTGCCCATGTGCCAGTGGCATGGGCAGTGCAGGGGCCCCCAGGGGCCCCACGACACCCGTTCCCACCATCCTGGTTCTGGCGGTGGACACCGCCAGAAACAGGCTGGCGGGAAGGGGGTCGGAATCCCCATGGCGGTGCTGCAAGCAGCGCCGCCATGGAGGATTCCCTGGGCCAGGGGAAAACCGGCGGGAAACCGCCGGTTCCCCTTTTCTGACCGCGGCTTTACAGCCGCGGTCAGAATAGCCCAGGAAGCACCGCCAGCCTGTTGGCGGTGCTTCCGCCGCCCTCCGCCATGGCGGTCATGGACCGCCAGGGTCGGAATGACCCCCATAGTTTTTTGGGGCCCCACAAAAGTAACATGATAAATCTCTTATACCAGTTTGTCAACTACTTCCTGATGCAGGTTTAACATTGAATGCAGAGATGCAGAGAAGAGTGAGTTTCACAAAACAAAACTCAAATTATTTGGCAATATCTTTTCTGATGAGGGTATGATGTCGGATCCAGCTAAAGTACAAGCTTCGTCAGCCACCAGTCCACCACAAGATGTTACCATGTTACTTTCATCCCTTGGCTTGACCAGTTGCTGTTCTCAATACATATGTGACTTTGCCACAGTAATTGCTCCCTTAAGAGACTTAACAAAATAGATTGTTGTATTTTACTGGTTACGTGAATGTGAACTGAGCTTTAAAGAAATCCAGCATGCAACTGAGAATGCCTCTGAAATGGTCTACTTTGATCCAAAGCTGCATCAGAGGTTGTTGTTGACGCAAGCCCAGTCGGGTTGGGCGCTATCCTTACCCAACACAATGGACATCCAAATGCTCAAAAGTATATTGTGGCATATGCAGGCAGAAGTTTGTCACAAACTGGACGTGCCTATTCACAACCTGAGAAAGAAAGTTCAGCAGTAGTATGAGCTTGTGAACATTTCTAAGTATTCTTAAATGGAAATCCGTTCACTCTCGAAAATAATTGTCAAGCATTGCTTACCATCTTGTGCAATTCAAAAGCCAAGATGCCTTCCAAAATTGAATGTTGGGGTTTGTGACTACAGAAATATGACTAGACTATCTTCCACTGACCAAGGAAGGATCAAAATCCTACTGACTACTTTTCAAAAGTGCCAGTACAGTGTCATGGTACCCATTCTAAAGTGGCTGAAGCCTACATTAACTTCATTGTAAAGGCAAATACCCCTGATGCGATTTCTCTGGAACAAATTATTACAGCAACAAGCAAAGATAGCAACATGTTCATAGTAAAAGGTATCATTTCATATCAGTCCTGGAAACATCACTTTCGACCTCTCAAGCACCACAGCAAATATCAGAAGTTCAAGAATCTAAATGATGAACTCTCAGTTACTCAACAAGGTATCGTTTTGTGAAGTTCAAGAATTGGCATACCAGAGAGTCTGCAACAGCAAGTAATTGAAGTGCCTAGTGAAGGACATTGTGGAATTGTTTAACTAAACAAGCTCTTCAAGACTGAGGGGGTCATTCTGATCCTGGCGGCCGGTGACCGCCAGGGTCACCGACCACGGGAGCACCGCCAACAGGCTGGCGGTGCTCCCTCGAGCATTCTGACCGCGGCGGTTCAGCCGCGGTCAGAAACGGAAAGTCGGCGGTCTACCGCCGACTTTCCACTGCTCGGGAGAATCCTCCATGGCTGCGGAGCGCGCTCCGCAGCCATGGGGATTCTGACACCCCCTACCGCCATCCTGTTCCTGGCAGGTCTCCCGCCAGGAACAGGATGGCGGTAGGGGGTGCCGCGGGGCCCCTGGGGGCCCCTGCAGTGCCCATGCCAATGGCATGGGCACTGCAGGGGCCCCCGTAAGAGGGCCCCACAAAGTATTTCAGTGTCTGCAAAGCAGACACTGAAATACGCGACGGGTGCAACAGCACCCGTCGCACCTTCCCACTACGCCGGCTCCATTCGGAGCCGGCGTCCTCGTGGGAAGGTAGATTTGCCCTGGGCTGGCGGGCGGCCTTTTGGCGGCCGCCCGCCAGCCCAGGGCAAATCTCTAAATACCCTCCGCGGTCTTGCGACCGCGGAGCGGTATTTTGTCGGGGGTAGACTGGCGGGCGGCCTCCGCCGCCCACCAGTCTCGGAATCACCCCCTGAGTTTGGTTGTCCCATCTTGATTAGAGAGTCGAGCAAGAGTTGAAAACCTGTCATTTGTGCAACTGCGTTCTCCAAAAATGACTCCTCATCACCTGAATATGTCTGACATATTGAAACATGTATGGGAGAGAATTGCTGTGGATGTCCTTGGTCCTCTTGACAATTGACATCACCTGATGGTGATTATCAATGCATACTCTTGTTTTCCACTGGTTGAAGATCTTTCAGTGATCACTCAAGAAAAGATAATTGAAAGATCAAATAGAATCATTGGATTATGGCGTGTTCTCTCAATTTTAGAGTATGACAATGGTCCACCTTTCAATAGTTAAGAATTCAAAAACTTTCTTACTTAACTCAATGTGAAGTATCAGAAAATCACACCTCTTTGGCCACAAGCAAATGGTGTTGTTGAAAGCGTTATGAGCGCCCTTAAAAAGACTGTGCAGCGTGCAAAATTGGAGAAGCTTGATCTGAAGTCAGCTCTTCATACTACTCTTAGAGCTTACCGAACGACTCCTCATTCAACAACAGGTAAAAGTCCCAGCACACAGCCATGACAACCAATTTAGCACAATCGACCAACAGATATATTACAGATGATGAACTTCACTAGAAAGAAATGTGTTGTATAAAAAAGAGCATGCTGACAAATGTTGATGTTCCAAAAACATCACTTTCTATGAAGGCGATCAGGTACTGGTGCAACAAAAGAGGAAACATCAGTGAGATGCTCCCTTTGATGCTGAACCGTTTGAAGTTGTGACTAGTAAGGGACACATAGTGACTGGTCACTATTCTGGAAAGTCCATCATACAAGATTATTTGCACTTCAGACATCTGCTTTGACAGTCATCAGTTCCTAATATCAGAGATGAAACTGGTTCGAGTGAGACTGCAAAGCAACCCATGACAGCATCTGTCCCTGCAACACCCGTGTCAGTCATGGACACTTCTAGTCTCTCCTCCCAGCTTCAGCAGACAAGATCTGGGCATTTGGTCAGAGCTCAAAAGAGACACATAGAGGAGTTGTAATATATGTATATGTGTCTTTTAAAATTTTACTTTTGTTTAACATGGGGGAGATGTAGTGTCATGTGAGTAGCTAAAACGGGACCCTTTTGGTTCCTGTTGGGCACTGTAGAACTGTGACATTGAGTGTTTGAGTGTGGTGACTGGATTCCAGCATTACAATGTTGAGTTTGTGCTTGCATGCAGAAAAATAAATAAGTGTAAGGCCAAGCTCCATGTGTGGCATGCTCATTTAAGAGTACCCAGGCTGGGGAGGATGCTACAACCGTATGTTTTACCCCTTACATTTTTTCCTTGCAAAGAAGTCAATAATACTAAATACACTTCTAATTCCTATCCCTGAACACAATCACCTTGATTTTTGAAACTGCAATATGGAAGAAATGTTCAGATGGATGTGACTGTAGGTCCACTAACCATCTCTAGATAACCCTAGGGGTTAAGCTGTAAAGAATGACATCATCATGATATGATTGGATACGCTGTGAACGTGTTCCTAGCTTAAATGCAAAGCCTGTGAGATGGATAAACTTCTCTGGCAAGCAGTGCAAGTAAGATAAAATAATATGTGGGTCAAAACACTTATTTCAAGCCCTTCTTTGTAGGGACAATCTAGGGACATAAAGGGGGTTATTCTAACTTTGGAGGAGTGTTAATCCGTCCCAAAAGTGACGGTAAAGTGACGGATATACCACCAGCCGTATTACGAGTTCCATAGGATATAATGGACTCGTAATACGGCTGGTGGTAAATCCGTCACTTTTCCGTCACTTTTGGGACGGATTAACACCTCCTCCAAAGTTAGAATAACCCCCAAAGTGTGCAACACCTCCTGTATAACAACTCATTCGAACCACATAGAGGCAGGTTTTTGAGATCACCACTAGCCAAGTGTGTTCATTCCTAAACCAGTCAGAGACATGGGGATAATAAAAACTTACTTTTTAGGTCTGACATTAGCCAAGAACCTTTGATTTTACTAAAATTATACGTATAATTTACCTACGTAAATGATTTTTCAGCTACCTCTCTTGTCTGTTGTTGTGTCATTCTCATTTTGCTTCTGTCCAATACAGGATGCAGCATGGAGCAATGGGTCAGCCTACTTTAGCCTAACTTCACTTTTAATGATTGCATTTTGCTCTTTCACAAGGAGCATGTCTGCACACATGGTAGTTTCTTTCAGTGCCAGTGTTTTTGTCTTTTTACTTGATTATTACTTAAGTATTGCCTTTGTAGAGTCTGCAGCTTTCTACCAGATGTGAGAACAGGACATATTTCAGCCTTATAACTCCACGTCTCCTGCCAATGCTGTTGTAGATTTCCTTTGAAATGCCTTCTGTTTATCTGACTGCTGCCTTTTCACACCATATCAGCAATTCACATGAAATCTGGATATAAGCTCAAGAGGGTGCTCTATTTTTGCAAGCCTAGCTGTCTGGCTGTCATTCCGTCTTCCCTTCTTCTTTGCTTTGTTCATTGCGAGCTTCCTCTTTCTTTCTTTCTTTCCTTCTTTCCTTTGTTTCTTCTCTCTGTCCTTCTTTCTTTCCTCTTCCCTCTTTCTTTCCTCTTTATTTTCACTTTCTCTCTTTATTTCTTTCTTTCGTTTTCCTTCCTTCCTTCCGTCCTTTCTTTCTTTCTTGTTTTTTTAGCCAGGCTTTACCTATTACTCTGTGGTTGTGTCATACAAATCTTTCTTCCACTCACCTCAGTATGCATTAAGGGCTGGCTGACTTTACTATGAGTTATGGCTTCCTGCCCTCTCACAGGGAGCACCTTGACACATAAAATAGTTCCCTTCAGTGCCAGGAGGTACCATGACAATGTGTGCTTTTTTGAGATGTAAACAGACTTTTTGCCCATAGCCAATGTTTTTTGTTTTTAGATTTATAAGGGTCATGCAGCTGTTTACAGTTTTGCAAAACCCATGAAAAAAAAAAGATCTGCCAAAATGCTGGTGGCCAACACCAGACCTATAGGCTTTGTTAATGATTGTTATACAACGCTTCATTAGCAATTGCGGGACTTGCCCAGATCGGCAAGTCCCACAGCACCAAACCAGCTCCTGGAGACCCCCCGGGGTGACAAGCGTGAGCTCTACAATAACCTGTGATGGATTGATTCATACCGCACGTCTTCTATTTCTACGAGCTACATGTAAGAAGCTGTTACCCAATTGTATGGTACTCAGTTTACCCACCTCGAAAGGATGGAAAGATTATTTTTGATGTGTGTGCTGCTGATCGCTGCATGTTTCAAAAGAAAGCATTTAACTCACAGAGCAACCCAACCTTATTTAAAATTTAGAATGCCATATCCTGCTGGGACATAGAAGGCTCAGTTAGCTTGTGAGAACATCATGGAATTTAAAGCATGAGGGGCAGTGTGTTCACTTTGCTCTTTACTAAGACAACAGGAGAAAACCTCTTACAAGCTAGAAGAAAAATACCGCCAAGGGAGTGCTGAAGTATAAAGACATGGATAGAGTCATTGAAAGGCCAGTTGAAGAAGAGTCAGCGACAAGTGAACAGTGCAGACTTGAAGATCAGGAGATTCCTCCTCAGATCAATGGCTCTCAAAGGCTGGTAGGCCTGGAAGAGGCAATCAAGCCAGCTTGTAGCCAATTTAAAGAGCCCTGAAAGGTTGGTGTCTTTGAAAAGTCAGAGGTGAGATGAAGAGTTAGTCAATGTCAGGCTTTCCCTGCAAGACTGACATTGCCCACTGGACCACCTTGGTATAATTGACAAATCCACCTTGAAATATCTTGGACGTCTTTCACCATCTACTGTTGGGGGGTGGTAATATGACTCATGAACCTAAAAACTTAAATGGTTTGGCATGTCTTACTTGGTTAACAAGCTGTTGAATGTTTCCTTGTTTTAAAAAAGGATCTTGCTCTTGAAACCATGAATCGTTGTCAAAGCCAACTCTGACATTCATCAAGTTGGCAAAATGTAGCTTTAATATCGGGAAAAGATAAGGCTTATAATAGACACATCTTTCAACCCTCACAGTATAAAATGAATATGACAAGGAATATATTGTTTCTTGTATATCTCCCCATTCCCATTAACAAGGTCAAACCCACCAGCCTTGTTCCTAGTGACATTATGGTATATCCTCAACAAGGTTTACTGGTTCCTCAGCATGCCCACTCTCACTTCCACCTTGATTACCTTATCTCCCTGATGTTCCTACTACTAACTCCAACCCAGGAAAACTTCTATTGACTGTTAATTCTACCCCAGTTTTCGTTGCCCACCAGCAAAAAAAAAATGGCCAGATTTTTCCACCAAGACAGCAGAGTTTTGTTCAGCAAAGTTATAGCATGAGACATAAAAAAAACATCTTTTTGAAATAACACTCCTGTAGAAACTGCATATGTGCAAACCATTGTTTGAGGAATTGCTAACAGATTATGTATGTTTTGTTTATCGATTCCCAAATTGCAATTTCTTTTTAATTGCTATTTGGAAATCGCTAATCCAATTATACAGAAGGTTTGTTTTCTCAATGTGCAAATTGCTTATAGTCGCCATTGCTACATAGGGATTTCCGAATAAGGACTCTCAAAAATGTGAATCTGTATAAGGAAATAGCAAATAGGAAAAGTTGTATTCTGGGAGCAGATTGATGACCTCGCAATGAACAAGTCAATAAATGCATCCTCTTTCCAATGTCATGTAGGACAGAGGAAAGTAGTGTTTGTGAGGAGTCAATCTGTGGATTATTTGTACATTTTCTGGTTGCAAAAAAGAGGCAATTTGACAAGGGAAAATGCAGATAAAAATCCTGCTGCTAAAAAGCGCAAGATGAAGTGAGAAGGAGTTGGATGTCCTTACTGTGGAGTTTGCTGCCCATGATGAGGAGCTCTTTAGGAAGAGCTCTTTCAGTGTGCCTGAATCCCAGAAAAATTAAATCTGGTCTGCCGTTTTGTACAATATAAATTAAATTGGTGTTACGCAGAGTACCATTCCTGATATTTGGGAAAAATGGTATGGTGTAAGATCTCATACCAAAGAGAAAGTTGCAGGTTGATCAGCAGTGGCACGTTGGAAAGGCGGATGACCATCTCAGCAGCCATTATCTACACCTGAGAAAACCCTTATTGAGGCAACAATTGAACCTGAAAGTGCTGTTGGTATTTCCAACATAAACACCTCAAATCCATCAACTACTTCCCAAGGCAAGATTTAGAAATGTGTTAATAGCCAGTCAGTAACAATTTTATTGAGATCATAGTCCATTAAAAATAAATATATTAATGAATACCATATAGAAAACTAAAACAAAAAACTATTATTCCTCCCACCCTCCCTTTCCCATATCAACCTCCCATTCCCATCTAGATAAACATTTGTACTTATCATCAGCGATGATCTAAAATTTTACGTTTCACTGTTAATAAAAAAAATACAATTGCACAAACGACATCCTAAAACTGCATGTTCAATCAAACTGTGCGGCTTCACCTCACTTAAACACCCTGTACTTCAATAAAATCGGCTCCACAATTCTTTGTCTTTCCGTCAAGAAATAAAAAATAAATAAATATGGGAGTTTGAGCATTACAACTGCAACCTACAATTACAAATCCCTCCATTCTCTCTTAAAAGCACAGCCGTTGTGAAGTAATAATTCAGTTACAAATGGGTAGCAAGATATTTTCTTGATTTTTAAAATATCTCTTCTCAAACTGATATCCTATTTTAATTCACTTTTCAAAATCTCATCTCTACAGTGCAAAATCACCTTCTCCTCCTCTACTCTAAGGCCCTCATTCCGACCCTGGCGGTCAAAGACCGCCAGGGCCGGGGACGACGGAAGCACCGCCAACAGGCTGGCGGTGCTTCCCTGCCCAGCCGTGGTCAGAAAACCGGGTCCGGCGGTTTCCCGCAGGATTTCACCCGGCTGGGCGAATCCGCCATGGCGGCGCTGCAAGCAGCGCCGCCATGGGGATTCTGACCCCCTTCCCGCCAGCCTGTTTCTGGCGGTTTTTACCGCCAGGAACAGGATGGCGGGAACGGGTGTCTAGGGCTATGCAGACAGTGAAAGCGCGACGGGTGCAACTGCACCCGTCGCACACCTGCAACACCGCCGGCTCCATTCGGAGCCGGCTTCAGTGTTGCGGGTCTCTTTCCCGCCGGCCCAGCGGGAAAGTTGGAATAGCACCAGCGGTCTTTTGACCGCGGTGCGGCCAAATGGCAGTTCCCGCCAGGCAGCCGGCAACCGCCGCCCGCCGGGGTCAGAATGACCCCCTAGGAGCCTGTTCCAAAATTTAAAAGCTGGATTTTGAGAGATTATACCATGACAGGTGCCCGATTTCCAACCTTATTGCCTGTACACCTGCTGGCTTTAGTAAATTCAGGATAAGCTTCAAGCACAGATATTTTCCGACTTCTGGTCACCATTAACTAATACAATTTCAGCATCACATAAAACGTGGTCTGACCCAAAAGTTGTAAATACTGGGGCCATCATATCCCGACCTCCGTATTCTCTTTTCCCACCTTACAGTCTAAGTGGGGGGGGGGGGGCGTTTACTTTTATCATTTCAGTGGGGGTTGGATGAAAAGAGCACCATATGTGTCTACTTCCTTTATCTACGATAAATCTAGGTAACAGTTGTAACTATTTTTCTGGTGCCTAAAAATAATTTGTTTTGTTTTCTCTATATTAATCATCACATGTTTTTACATACAGTAAGTGGCAAATACCCTCAGTTTCTGCCGGAGGCCCACCTGAGTCCTATTTATCATTACTGGACTGGGCCGGCTAGGGCAGTGCAACCTGCACATGTGCATCTGGCCCTGACCTGAGGGGGCGCTGTATTTAGAAATACGCAGGCTTAAAAGCCTCTGCTGCAGTTACTTGTACTTCCTGCAGTTTTCAGGCAACAACAAAAATATCAAGAATACGCTAGTGATTAATGTTCCTGCTGGAGAGAAAGGAATTTTGTCTAGTTTCAGATTCTACTGAAGTTAAAGTAGCACAGGGGGTTATTATGCCTGCTCAAAGAAGGTGCACCAAGTGAATCACTAAACTGTGGAGCATATTTAAGAGCCCCTACCACCATCTACTGACACATTATCGTCATGTTTTTTACACTAATGTTTCGTTAGATGGCCAAAATCCCAGTGCCATATTTACTAAGTGGCTCAATGTATACATTGTGCCACTTTGTAAACCCTTGTGCCACTTTATACCTGCACCAGGTATAATGTATGCAAGAGGGGGGGGGCGTTCTCCCGTTAGGTGGGCCAAAAAAATGGTGCAAGGAACTCTAAGAGATTTCCTTGCACCATTATATCGACATTTTTAACGCCTGCTCAGAGCATGCGTTAAAAGGGAGCATACCATTATTTATAATGGGTCCCTTCTGCAGAGTACAACAATATCGTAAAAAAAGACCCTATTGCCCTCTACCCTGTCCACGGTGAGCCATATTTTAAATACGGTGCACACATGGTGGCGGTAGGGGGCGCTAAGGGGCACAAGGAAAGTGGCGCTGCACTGAGTGCAGTGCCACTTTCCTTAAATCTGCCCCTGT
Organism: Pleurodeles waltl; assembly: GCF_031143425.1. NCBI lineage: Eukaryota > Metazoa > Chordata > Amphibia > Caudata > Salamandridae > Pleurodeles > Pleurodeles waltl. The sequence goes on from NC_090446.1 coordinate 206,901,051, forward strand.
ATTTTATGAGAATCTGCAATAAATAACCCATTATTCCCTGTAGAAAAAAATGACCATTTATATAGAATAGTCTTAGAATATCGACATTTAAACAGTCACACATTTGCAATCCAAAATCCACACACCAAAGCACTTATTAACAATATAGGGCCTGATTACAACTTTGGAGGAGGTGTTAATCCGTCTCAAAAGTGACAGTAAAGTGACGGATATACCACCAGCTGTATTACGAGTTCCATAGGATATAATGGACTCGTAATACGGCTGGTGGGATATCCGTCACTTTACCGTCACTTTTGGGACGGATTAACACCTCCTCCAAAGTTGTAATCAGGCCCATAGTGTGTAAAAATATAGAACAAACTTGGATATTTCCAATTGTTTTTTTCTGCCAAAAGCCAGCGCCTGAAAGCCAGGATCCAAGCACTTTCAGTACGCATGGCTCTCAAAGGAGGTTTTATCGTTTGCGTCAAGGTTAAGAACAGCCCTGGGCTGTTCTCTGCCCATGTAACATCAATATTGCATGATATTGATCCCGAGGCGTTGTCCTGTGTGGATGACATCTATCTCAGTGTGCATTAGGCCTGGGTGGATCACATTGTTTTAGGATTCGCTGCCTAAGGATATAAATTCAATTTCAAGAAAACAAAAATTGCTTTTCTTAGTGTCTTCTTCCTAGGAAACAAACTACCTGGTGAGGGCAAGAGCCTAGCCCTGCATGTTCTAGAAAAATTTGCTCAACTACGAGAATAGCTCGATAGGTTACTCTTTTGTCAGTCACAGTTCATAAGTTACCACCCTTACATAGCACAGTGAGCTATGAACTGTCATCAAAGGTCTCCATGCAAACTGCATTTTATAGGTCACCACCCTGCCAAACACTTCAATACATGTGTTTATCTCCAGTCTTTTATTGTCCTAATGTTGCTAAATGGGTTAATGTGGGTAGAAATACATTTTTATTAGTATAGCCAACCACTGTGGTACATTCTGAGTTTGTGCTTCTCCGAAACAAACACTCTTAAAATATACTGCCTACTAGTATCAGTGACAGGAAAACCCTAAACCTTGTAATATTTCCTATAGACTTTTTACACACTTCTTGAATCTTAGGCTCTGTGTAATATGTGGGATATAAAATGCTCTGTTACACTACACTGGTATGAGTAGCACTAGAGGTTTTTGGGGGTCGGGGTACCAACAAAGATTGTTGCACTGGGCACAACCATGAGTAAAGCAGCCCTGTTACTGGGTCATCGGGATAGAGTAGGCAGGTTATATATCTGCCACCCATCTTGGAGACATTGTACCAAAAAGAGGTAGATCTCTTAAATAAAGTGCAAATAGAGTTGTGTCAAGCGCACAGCCTTGCTGCAGTCTATTTCTTATTTCAACCATCTCTGATGGACTTTTTTATGCTTGACTCTTGTCTAATGCCCTGTATGGAGTACTCTCAGGGACAATAATAACCCTTTTAGGATTTCTAAATGTTCTAAACTATTCCATACGCTCTGTTCGTTCTGTCATTTACCAGGTCAAGTGCTGCCCTAAGATCACAAAGCACATTCCTTTTGATGTCAGGTACCTTCTTTGTAGTAGACCAGAAACTAAAGTAATGATCTATTGTAGATTGACCTTCATTAACCCCTTCTTTGCTTGACCTTTCCCCCCTTCAGTGCTGAGCCCTTTTTAGCTATTTGGGGTAGTTTGCACTTAGGTCTTCATATATTTTTGTGCACATAAGGTATCCAAGCCAAATTTGTGTCCTTTTTTCCCAACATCCTGGGATTCTTAAGGGGTCCAGGGTTTGTGGATTCCTCAAGACAGTACTGAGAGAATAGGCAAAATACAGCAACATTTAGAGTATTTTTTGTTAGAAAAATTGGGGAAAAGTGCTCTAGAAAACAGTGTCTAGTTTTTTCCCTAAAACTGGAATCCACAAACAGTTTATTGTACTAAAAGCACTATCTTCCCAGCTTTTAGGAACATGCAAAACTGAATCCAAAAAACAAATGTTGTTCCACTGTTTTAACATTTTTTAAGAGGTGGACTATTTTCCTATTTATTGTGCTTTCAATCTACTTCCAGCTTGAGGTGCAAACTAGTGTGAAACCTATAGATCATCAAGAAAAGCTATAGATTTGTGAAAAGTAGACAAATCTCCAGATTCAGCAAGCGGTCATATGTGTAGATCTCTCAAGTCTTTCCAAAGGAAAATATCTGTTGAAAAAAGAAATATTGAAAATGAGTAGGGAAAAGGGCATTTATGACATTTTCATCTGTAACTTTTTGTCACAATGGTAGATTGACAAAAGCAATATACCATTACTCTCCCTAGACCCTTCTGGTTGTGGGGCTATATAGGGTGTGCATGTTCTCCTAGAGCCCAAAGTATGCCAAGCAAACAACTGAGCTGCACCACACAAAGGCTTTTCATTAGATATTGAGTATAGACCAATTCTTATATAAAAAAAGGCAGAGTGAAAATGGGTATCCAGGAAACGTATGTATTTCTGAAATGTGCACAAGATATGGAGTTTAGAAGCAGTGGCTATTTCTACATTTATGAATTTATGGGTACCCATACTAGCATATGATTTGGAGGGTATTTTTCAAAATGTCATCTTTCTTATACACAGTCTTACATTTGAAAGACACAAATGCAGCTAAATCCAATTGGTAATAACAAATGTTCTAATATTCTATGCTCCTACAAGTCTCCCAATAAAAATGGTACTTTCCTTGTGTAGGTAGGCCTAGTACCCACACCATGAAATGCCCCAAAACTCAATATGGACACATCACATTTTTCCACCAAAAACTAACCCTCTTTTTCCAATGTGGAAAGCTGTAGATTTAGGACCCTAGCTCTGCCGGCACCTAGGTAAGCCAATCTGTATATTTTTTAATACTAGACACCTAGGGGTAAGCACGGTCGACTGAGCTGCATGGCTCTCACCACGTTTTTGTTTTTACCCAGAATCCCCTGCAAACCTCAAACATTAAATTTACAAAAACACATTTTTCTCACAATTCTGTGATGGAAAGTTCTGGAATCCGCAGGGACACACAAACCTGCTTCCGCCTGGCATTCCCCCAAGTCCCTCGACAAAAATGGTACCTCACTTGTGTGAGTAGACCTCGTGCCCGTGACAGGACACAGCCTAAAACCCAACATGGATGGAGCACATTTTTCCAACGAAAATTTACCCTCTTTTTCTGATGTAGGTAGCTCTAGATTTTACACACTAGCTTAGCCGGTACCTAGAGAAAATTAGTCAACCTTTAAGTTTTAAAAAAACAGACACCTAAGGGAATCCAGGATGGTGTGACTTAGATGGATTCCATTAGGTTTATTTCACCACAATGCCCTGCAAACCTCAAACTTTGCATGAAATCACACATTTTCCTTACATTTCTTTGATGGAAATTTCTGGTATCGGCAGGAATCCACCAAATTTCTACTACTCAGCATTGCACCACCTGTGCCAATAAAACTGCTGTCCCACTTGTGTGGCTGGGCCTAGGACAGTTGGGCAACAGAAATGGATCAAACCAAGGACAATGGAAGCTCTTGATTCCTTTTTATTTTTTTTCATTTAAAAACAAAAAAAAATTTAATACAGATAAACAAATACAGTATACAATTAGACCTTCTTCAATTGGGGGGTTCGGTGCATTTCCTCCATATATCCCTACGCAGAAAATCATAACAAAAGCAGAAAACAGGGAACCTTGTTTTAGTACATTAGTCATTTACCATAAGCCAGCTCCAAAACTGACCCCAAACCGTGTTCCCTTTCATTCTGGCTAATCTTCACTTCCGCTCATACAGGGGGGTCTCCACATAATATACGACATTAGCCTGCCCAACCACTGCTGCCAGGATGGTGGTAACCTGTTCAGCCATACAGAGGAAATACATAAGCGATACACTGCCATAGCAAGAAAGATGAAAGCCCTCTGTCGTCCACTTGTTTGTTCGGCCGTCCCTAGAACCAGAATTTCTGGGGTAAGGACAACCTCTTGCCCCACAATTTCTTTTATTACAAGTTGCATCCCGTTTATCAGTGCCTTTAATTCTCTACAGGTGGCGAACATATGTATTACATCAGTCGCGTTCTCCCCACACCTTGGGTAGTTGATTCCTCGTGATTCCCCCCACTTAACAAGGTGGGCTGGTGTATAGTACAGATTGAACACAGTTTTATAGTGTTGTGCCTGCAGAGACGAGGATAATAGTACAGTGTGACCTAACTCGAGTGAATTATGAAAATTGGCGCTTCCATCAGTCAATTTCCCGCTCCACCGTTCGCTGTGCTTCTCCAAATCGTCAGGTTGTTCTGTCATTAACAAGGAGTATATTACTTTGATAGTTAAATTCGATTCTCCCAGGATGCGTTCTAACAGTTGGTTACTTTTAAACCCCTGTGACCCAGCCGTCTTCTTGCTCAAAAAATCTTGTACCTGTAGAAATTTAAAGAAGTCCTTTTGTTCTAAGGCAAACCGTTCTTGGAGGCTTTTGAATGTTACGATTCCAGCGTTATCGAAAAAGTCCCCCAACCTCACAATCCCTTTAGAAGTCCACTATGTCATATAGCCATCTTTGAGGATATTGGGGAGCGACGGATTATTCTTGATTAAAGTATAGTAATTAAATCTCCCCAGCCTATTTTTTGTTCGCCAAGGCCGCCAGCATTTAAAAGCCGCCTCAAGAACCTTGTACCGTGTTTTCTTATAATACCCTGGCTCGTGAAAAGTTAGCAAGCACCCCTTTGAATCGGAACCCACAAGTAGTTCGTATATATTAGGGATATAAAGGGTGCCTGCCCCCTTACTCTCCCCAGGTCCTTCCCCCATAGTGGGCGCATGTACTGAAAGGCAGCTGCCCATTGGTATAGCTTCAAGTTAGGCAGAGCCCATCCCCCCCTTTCGCGCTGTAGGGACATAAGTTTAGCCGACCTTCTGCACTTACCATACGCCCAAATAAATCTCATGATCATCCGTTCTAGATCTTCAAAGCACGCTTTTGTGAAGATCAGAGGTATGGTCCGGAATAAGTATAGTAATTTGGGAAGAAGAATCATTTTGACCTTATTACATCTTCCTATCATAGTCATATGCAGGTTATCCCATCTGTGCATATCGTTTCTAGTTTAAACCATTATTGGATCCAAGTTCATGCTAACAATTTCCCCTACCCTTGGTGAGATATTAATACCAAGGTATCTTGCCTGCTCCACCCTCTGATTATCCTGTGATTTCGTAAATTGATTGGCCAATAGCTGAGTTTTAGTTTTATTTAAGAAATACCCAGAGAATGATCCGAAATTAGTAGTAATTTTTTCGATTTCCTTCAGTGCTGTATCTGGATTGGAGGTTACAATGGCAATATCATCTGCATAGGCCAGGACCTTTGTATTCCACCCATATCTTTGTACCGGAGTGATCCGTCTATTTTCTTCAAGCTGTCTGAGCAGAGGGTCTATGTATAGGGCAAACAACAGCGGAGAACAGGGGCATCCCTGCCTGGTGCCTCTCCCCACTTGAATATGATCGGACTGCCCTCCCATTAGTTGGATTCTTACTCCCGGTGACTTGTACATAGCCTTTTTTGCCATTGTAAATTGTTCTCGGAAGCCATATTTCCCCATAACCTCCAAGAGGTATTTCCAACTAACTCGGTCAAATGCTTTCTCTGCATCAAGTAGGGCCACCGCCATCGGTTCCTCCGCTGCTCCTGTTGCATCGAACAGCGCGATAAGTCTTTGAATATGTTCTGCCGTGTCTCTACCAGGGACAAACCCGTGTTGCTGGGGCGTTACCAATTTCCTGATTACTAAAGATAGACGTGAAGCCAATATTTTAGAATATTGTTTGGCGTTACTATTAATTAATGTTATTGGTCGGTATAAGGCCGGATTCTGCGGGGCCTTCCCTTTCTTAAGAAAGACTACCATATTAGCCATACCCCAAGAGGGCGGAGTCTTGCCACCACTTTGTACCTGAATGAAGAGCTCGAGCATTAGTGCGTGTAACTCTGATTTAAAGGCTTTATAGAATTCTAATGGAATAGCATCGGGACCGGCTGCTTTGCCGGCGGCTAGATCACTAAGGGGGTCATTCCAACCCTGGCGGTCATCGACCGCCAGGGTGGATGACCACGGAAGCACCGCCAACAGGCTGGCGGTGCTTCCCTGCCCATTCTGACCGCGGCGGTAAAGCCGCGGTCAGAAAAGGGATCTGGCGGTTTCCCGCCGGATTTCCCCTGTCTGGGCTGAATCCGCCATGGAGATTCCGACCCCCTTCCCGCCACCCTGTTTCTGGCGGTTTTTACCGCCAGGAACAGGATGGCGGGAACGGGTGTCGTGTGGCCCCTGAGGGCCCTTGCACTGCCCATGCCACTGGAATGGGCAGTGCAGGGGCCCCCTAACAGGGCCCCAGCATGATTTTCACTGTCTGCTTAGCAGACAGTGAAAATCGCGACGGGTGCAACTGCACCCGTCGCACCCCTGCAACACCGCCGGCTCCATTCGGAGCCGGCTTCTATGTTGCAGGGCCTTTCCCGCTGGGCCGGCGGGCGCTCCTTTGGCGGGCGCCCGCCGGCCCAGCGGGAAAGCCAGAATGGCCTCCGCGGTCTTTTAACCGCGGAGCGGCCAAATGGCGGTGACCGCATGGCGGGCGGCTACCGCCGCGCGCTGCGGTCAGAATGACCGCCTAAGTGCCTTATCCATTTCTAAGATGCTAATCTGACCCTCTAGTTGCAGGTTATCTTCTTCTGAGATTGTATTAAACTTGATAGGGTGAAAAAATTCCTGCATCTCTGTAGCCGAGAATCCAGCCGTATCCTTATACAGGTCAGTGTAATACCCCTGAAACACTTTCCTAATACCTTCATGGTCAGTCACTGTTTGTCCTTGTTGGTCTAGAATCTCTCGGATTACCCCTGCTGCTGCCTTATGACTTGCCCTTACTGCCAACAGGTGACCAGTTCTTTCCCATATTCGTACCACTCCGACCGTTGCGCAGGATATTTTCCGGCTACTCTATCTGCATTACCCTCATTTATAGGTGCTCTTGCTATAGCTATTCGCTCCTGTATATTCTTCGTATCTTCCCCCTCTCTATGACTGTGATCAGTTGCATTTCTAGCTCTCTAAGCTTCAAATGAGAATCTCTAATCTTCCTTTGGACCCTACCTTGTTTATTCAGACTGAAGCTTAGGGTTGCTCCCCGTGCCCCTGCTTTCAAAGTATCCCATACTATCTCTATGGACGCAGAGCCTCTGTTAAACTCTAGAAATTCCACTAACCAATTCCTCATATATTCCAGATATTCAGAGTCACTAAGAAGCCCCCTTTCAAAAGTCCATCTCCTGGTTTTATATTTTAGACCATCTAACTCCAAGTCTAATACCAATGGATTATGATCCGACATGACTCGTGGGTGTAACTCCATACTAGCCCGTGAAAGCCATTCAGATGATATCAGAAAGAAATCTAATCGGGCCAGTTTCACATGAGGAGCGGAGAAGTAAATGTACCCTGGATCTAGATTATGCAGCTTAGCCCAAGCATCCACCAGTCCTAGTTCTTTTTGTAGACCTACTATAGCCTTAAGGACACGATGCTTCCGCCCCTCATATCTCTTCACTCTGGGCACTGAAAGATCTTGTAGCCCATCCCAAGACCCATTGAAGTTAAAGTCTCCACATAGAATATACGGCGTCAGCCAGCCAGTTAATTCTATGGCCATAGCGTTAATTACAGTTGGATCATCTAATACTGCCCCATATACAGAGCACAATGTGAAGCTACCTTCCCTAAATAGACATTTTACTACTACCCATCTTCCATTCTTATCCACCTTCTGCCTCGCAAATTTTATTTTATTGCTCTGATCCAATATCGCCACCCCTTTAGTTTTCACCTCTTGTGCTGAACATGCTATCACCCTCATACCTAGTGATCCTAGTATCCCTTGATTCCTATATTCTACATGCGTTTCCTGCAAGCAGTAGATATCTGCCCTGAGAGTTTTTAGCTCTTCCGTGATTCTCCTTCTTTTCCTGGGATCGTTTAGGCCACAAATATTGATAGAAGCAATACGGAGTCTGGTCATTCTAAGATCTTTCTACCTCTCCCCCTACCTTCTCCCAGTCTTCCTATTTGGCCTTTTACTCCAATTGTGTATACTCTTACATAAGTCTTACTTTCTCTGCTCTCTCTGGTCTTTTGATTCTGTTTCTGTGCCAATCTTCCCGTCCCTCTCTGTCCCTTCCCCCCCTCCTTTCCACCTCTCGTCCCCTTCAAACCCCCCCAACCCACCACACACCCATCTTCCCTCCCCCCTCCCCTCCCTCCCCCCAGGGGTGGCTGGGGGCTCTCCCTCTCAGCCAACCCCCCCCTTCCTTGTAGAGCAATTGAGCCTCTAGGCTAGAGTGTTGACAAAGTGTAGATGCAGGATGTCCCGCCCACCACCGAAACCTTTTATATCCAAAAGAGAGAAAAAACACCAAAAAGAAAAAAAAAACATCCTTATTTCAATTCCATCAAATATTCCTTCGCCTGAATCTCTGACGTAAACCATCTCACTTTCCCATTAACCACAGTTTTCAGCCGAGCAGGGAAGATCAAGTAAGCCTCTCCACCCTTATCAAAGAAGGGTTTGATCAGCTGTCGAAGCTGCCATCTCCGCTCCACGGTTGTATGACAAAAATCTGGTCGTGTGAAGAAAGTAACCCCTTCTACCTGTCGAGGGGTATTGGGACGTGCTTTATCAAAGATTGCCTGTCGCAGTAGAAAATTCCCAAAAAACACCAATATGGCTCTAGGATATTTTGAAGGAGTTGGGCGCGCCCCCTCCCCTCTGGTCGGGGGAAATCTATGTGCCCGCTGTATCTCATTGCTCCAGTCCCAATGGTTCAGTTCGGGGAAGGCTTTCTGCAAAAGCTTGATCATATAGTCCCGAATGTAATTTCCTTCCAGTCCTTCCTCTATGCCCAGGAAGCGTAGATTATTCCTTCTATACCGATTCTCCAAATCTTCCAATTTCCACATCACATCAGTCATCTGGCTTTCTTGCAAGACATTCTGTTGTTTCAGGGAGTCGACATCCTCTTCGACTGCTACTATCCTCTCTTCCATTGTACCTAGCTTAGTTTCTATCTCAGTGCATGATTTGGCCACCTTCCGCACTGATCCTTGCAGCCGTTTTGTAGCCATTCTGGCTCGGCGACTTTCTACCTGTGTTTCCGTTTGGAATTCTTTGATTGAGTTGAGTATTGATTGTAGCATCCCAGAGTCTGTATTGGCTGTGCATGTGTCACTCTTCGTGCCTTCGATATCGTCTCCTCTGTCCACACTCCTGGACGGTTGCTGATCGTTCATGTTTGGTTTATTCGTTGTGAAGGCTTCATCTGTTAAATTGATACTGGAGCAATCCCATTTCATAGTCCTGTTCCCCCTAGAGGTGGAAAGTTCAGTACCCTCTTTTAGGTCAGACCTCATTCTGATGCACTTGCGCTGGCGGTGCCTCTGCCGCACTGTGAGTTCATTATTTGATGAAGCATTCCCCTCCTCCGAGGATATGCTGCTGCCAGAGTCATTAAGGCTTTGCCCCTCAGTGCTTCCGAGTTCTGATTCCTCTGTTAATGAGTAGAATTTATCCCCAGTATCTTTCGACCAGTCCAAGTTCTTAATCTCCTTCCCATTGTTCTTATCCCTTTCTCCTAGACTCTGTGGCCTGCCTTGCTCTTCTGCGCTTCCTCGTAATTGCATTGTATCACTTAAGTCCTTTCCTTGTATCTCGGGCACATGCTGCAGCATCAAGGGAGTCTCCTGCCATTTTTCCATTGTGCCACTATCAGACCTTGCGATTCCTGGTTGGTATACTCTTTCCTTTCCGGATTTTTCACTGGAGGCCCCCCCCAGTGTTCCTTCGGTAGATATTTGTTCCCCTCCCAGCATAGGGGTTAGTAGGGTAGTTTCAGTTTCTTGTGCCCCTCCTGCCAGGAAAGAAGTGATAGTTTTATTCTTCCCCCTATTTTCCACAGGGGGGGTTACGTTATCGCTCAATTTAAGATCTTTGCTTTGGCCCGTTGTGCTTCTCCCAGGTTGCCTTCCCGCGATTGAAGTGGGCCGTCTATTAGCCCCGGCCTGGTCCCCTTTCTCTTTACCTGAACGCAATGATTTAGCATTATCAGTCTTGTCTCCAGAGTTACGAAGTATTTTAGGTGCCATCCTTGCTTTCAGAAAGGGGGGGAGTAGTTTCACCAAGCTGGTTAGCCCTACTATTGCTGTTATCAAATGATGTGCTATACCATATATCGTGCTTCCAATAGTGCCCTTAGTAGTCCAGGGATAAGTACATGAGTGAGTAATATCCGCCTCAGTGATTAATAACATTAGAGAAATCCTGGTTTGTAGATACAGCTCACCATAAACCCTCTGCCATCCAGTTTAACACTCATATGTACCTTAATAACTAAGGTTCTCTCCCCCTTATCCCTCCCCCCCCCCAAGAGAGAAGAGTTAAGAAGGGGAGTGCACATAAACTGCAGTGTTTTTTTTTTTTTTTTTTTTTTTTAGAAAACTTCAGTCAATCCTTAAACCATTTCTCCCCCCTTGGCTTACTTGAAATTACTTGAGACTTCTGCTCTTCTTCCTTGCATAGTCCGTAGTTGAGAGCGCAGAGCAGGCAGGTAGAGTAGAAGACTACTTCCTCCTTTTATTTTCCTGGATATCTCTTCTCTTTGTCTTCTCTTAGTCTAAATGTGTAGCATATCATAGAAGCTGCAGGGAGCGTTTACCTGGAAGCATCCGACAGGGGTGCCTCCATTTTCATCTCTCCCTGCTTTTCCCAAAAACATTTCCCCTGGGGGAGAGGCCGGCGCTTCCCCTCGTTGTTTTCGCCGGCGCGCTTGATTATCGTAACCAGCAGCTGAAGAAAGCCCTTTGGTTCCAGTCTTGCCATCGGGGGCCGCCCCCAACGTGCTCGTCTCAGCGGTTCAGGCTACGCCATGGCCGGGACAGTGCAAAGGAGGGGAGACCTCCCCTCTCGTTGTTCTCCGCGGTCGCGGCGGGTCCTCACTCTTCGGCGTCCGGAGTCGGTGTGGGCGTGGTCGCAAGGCTGCGTCCGCTCTACGGCTCCGCCATCTTGCTCCCCAACTGTATGATTGGAAGCTCTTGATTCCTATTGACCTTGACTCGATACGTTGCTGTCACTGGTCCTATGCCCAGGCATACAAGTGGGGCTGAGTTTTTATCAGCACAGGTGGGGCAATGCTGGGTGGTAGCAAATTCACCATTGCAGTTAGACGATATTGGGAGTTAGCCAAGCTTGCCTGTCCCATATGTAAAATCAACACCCCAAAGAGTCAAATGTCCTCTTGCTTGTCTTTAGAATTAGATGCTTTAGTCCGCAGAAGAAGCAGAAAGATGGTTGCCCCATTCAGTTGTTGTGGGGGCATAACCATGCCCATTGTGGTGGGCAGCCGGCTCCACTCTATTTTCTTTTTTATTCAATGGCATCCAGTGGGCTGTCTGTCTCCCCACCCTCACCCGAGGGTTAGATCAGGGCCAATTATCTCCATCTGCCCCCCCAGGGACAGAAAGACTTTGGGCCTAATTTAGAGTTTGGCAGAGGAAGTTACTCCATCACAAACATGACGGATATCCCGTCCTCCCTATTACAAGCCGTTTATAGCCTATGGGGATAATAATACAGCAGGCAGGATATCTGTCACAGTTGTGATGGAATAACCTGTCCACTAAACTCTACATCAGGCCCTTTATCCCCATTTATTTGGAGTGGGAGCACGGCCATGAACATGTCCAGGGGGGAATGTCCCCAGCCATCTTTTTTAAAATAAATTCTTCCCTATGGGAGGGCAGAAAGACTCTGCCCACTTTTGTCATGCCCATGAGCAGTCGTCACCCCTACACAAATAAAAAAAATAATCCCTGGTGCCTAGTGGGCGTTTTGCTCCCCTGGGAGGCAGATCAAAGGCTATAGCCCCGTTTGCCCACTGAGGGTGAAAAAAGACTGTTCCAATGTTTGGGGAATTGGTGGGTGCATTGCAGTAGCCATTCTTGGCAGCCCCCTGCCCTAGATGAATAAAAAAAAAATCCCTGGTGCCTAGTGCCTACTGGGCTTTCTGCTCCCAGAGGACAGAAAGAGTGAATATGGCCAACAAAAAATGGGGAGCAAAAGCACTTGCACAAGGAGGCACTCACACCTCCCTGGTGTCTAGTGGGTGGATCCTTGCTTGGGATCACCATCCAACAGCAATCCCCAAGCAGGGATCCACCATGGAAAGGTAGCATTGGAAAGGGTTTCTCCCCTTTCCAATACCTCTCCCGTCTGCCTCCGTGCTCGGGGGCTGAGATAGCCACCAAAGCACCGAGGCAGTGAAAGTGAAATGAGACAGTCGACTCATTTCACTTTTGTTTTCAGTGAAATGACATGCAGGCTGATTGTCATTTCATTGAAAACCAAAAACAGCCTCAGGAGCTGAGAAAGCTTTTCGTAGCGCCCAAGGCTATTTTTAGAAAAAAAGAAATGCCTCTGCTGTGAGCTGAGGACGGAACAGTTCCATCCTCAGCACATGATCACCGTGCTCTAGCAGGATTAATGCATTCTCATTGGCCCATTCCTTAATCTCGTTCATAAACTATGACTAATTCATTTATAATTTTTCCTATCTGAGGACAACCCTTTCTTATTAATGTTTTTTTTCATTGTACTCTTTCAGCTTTTTAATAATTTCCTGGGAATTTAACAAAACAAAATTCATGTAGTTTTAAAAAAACAACTAAAATTTAGCACTTGGTGCAACTTTTTAAACATTATAGGAGTTATGGTAAAAATGATCAAATATATTTTTTCTGCTAAGAAACATATGCATATTATTATAGCTTAAAAGCATTTTCATTCAATGTTGTTAGTAATGAGTGAAGTATGATTTAAATATTTTTATGTAAAAAAAATCAAAGTACATCTATATATTTCTCACAGATGTATCACAACAGATAGCACACGACACTAAGCAAGATGTCACTTTTTAAGCCCTTGTGGTCTGGATAATTCCACAAAAATACATATCTCTCAGACAGATTTAGTATCGTCCAGCATAATAGCTACAGTTATACAAGATGTAGCAGATAAACTAATCATAGCCAGGGAGACCATCCCAACATCTTTGAGAAGGAGACAGATGTCTTGCAGGGTTTTGCAGTGCCCTCATAATGCCACAGCTTTTGTTTTGTAATGCTGGTCTCCTTGATATGGATGATGGGTTTGAGGCAACTCAATTATTTGGGAGTTAGAGGTCTCAATCCTGTCTGTGCAGTGCCTGCAAGCAGGAAACATGAAAACTGTAAATCACAATCTATTTTGAATGACTCACACAGTGTCACAATTACTTCATGGGCATGTAAGTTTCAGAAAAATACAGTTTTGGATGGATAATTTATGATGAACCAAAACGCTGCTAAACTTTGAATCCGTTAATAAACTCATAACAACGATGCAACAAGACCACACAACATAAAGGCACAGGCATCACCAAACATGCTGCGGTTTGACATATTAAGCATATCAATGAACTCTCTGGCAATGACTACTACCTCTTTATCCAGGTGCACTGTAAATATACAAACTGAGATGGGTCACTGATGCAGGGACGCTGCATGTGGCTTAGTACACATAACATCTGCTTCAGAAAATATGCACACCACTACCATTGCAGGCCCCAAAGGCTTAGGAGTATGGGAAGGTGATGCATCAAGACTAAGTAGTCTCTTTTTCGCTGATGTATCAATCCTTAGGCACACACATCAACATACTTCGAGTACAAATGTTTGTGATATTCCATAGGCAAGTACTGCTGAGAAATGTAGTGCAAGCTAGAGAAAGAAGAAAGCACTAACGTGGTTGTCTTTTCTCGTGCAGTTTACTTGTTATAATGTTTGTTTGCAAAACACGATATAATGTTGGAAAATGTTGATCAGGATACAGTTATTGGTTTACGATCAAAAAATATTATGATTCTTGAATACAAGGAAAGTTTGGATCTAAAAGCTTTAACAAGGATATACTTTTTTTTTGTACATATTTTCTTTTCACTTACATCTAAAAATAATTAACTAATACTCCGTGTAGCCGTTTTACAGTCCTTCAGTTTTTAAGACACTTTTCCAGATCGTCTGCTCCCTGCTGCCTTATGACATTAAACAAAGTTCATGCATGATAGTCAAGTTGATTTTCAGGTTTTAGTTCCACAATTGTTTGTTTTTCTGGCTCTAGCCCGACAGAGTTCAACTTTGCAGATGGCTTTAGAGTAGGCATAGGACATAATTAATTATTTTTTCTGTGATAAGAGTTTCTGCATCAGTGGTGCGCCTGTCAACTCTTCCCCACAAAAGTTTTCATCAATCCTGCACAAAGCATTTTATGCAGCCTCACAAAGAATGCTAGTCTGAATCTGATTTAGTATTTTGCCATACTTCAAGTGTGCAACCCGGAAGACGTTCTATATTAACTATTTGTATTGAAAATGCCTCAGCTCCATCGGTGATTATACATAGGGAGGTTGGTTTGCAATTTTTGGAAGACCTGCTCCATGGAAAAACCCTCACTACTATGTTCTCTATCAGGTCCAAAGCAGAATCTGGTTTCACCAATCTGTAATTTCAGACTATCTTGCTGTGGATCATGTTTTAAGCATCCCATGGCTCTCTTCCGTTGGTGCATTCTTTAGTAGCTTATTTAATAACTGTGTTCTCCAACATCCTATTCAAAGTTTGATCTTTGATAAAAGTCTTATCAAGACATGTTTTTAATCACAGGCAGGATAGTAGAATGTGTGCTGAGTTAGGAAACTCAACTGTGGTCTATTACATGGCAGCTGGTTGTCAATATTACTTATCTTGCAAGACTAATATTCAGCACCATGTTGTACTGTCTAAATTTCGCGCTGGTATAGCACATGATCTTGATGCATTTCCAGTAATGAAGATACGCCCTTCAGATACGACACCATGTTCTTGTGATAGGCACACAATGCAAAACACTCAGCACTTTATGCTTTTCTGTGGTATCTACACACATCTGAGGAGGTACCAATTTAAACCAGTATTCCCGGCACAGAGTTTTAGAGACCATAAGTCTGAGTTAAGCTCATGTTTACACTTGACAACCCATTTGTGTTTGAATGTCGCTCTTTTTATTTCAAAGACAATACAATTTAGGAAAATAATAGTTTGAGATG
The DNA here is from genome assembly GCF_031143425.1 of Pleurodeles waltl. NCBI lineage: Eukaryota > Metazoa > Chordata > Amphibia > Caudata > Salamandridae > Pleurodeles > Pleurodeles waltl. Next base: position 206,916,322 of record NC_090446.1, read on the forward strand.
AGGTTGTTTTGATTGTAGTTCTAACATATTTGTTTATTTTCATATCTGTATCCCCTTTATTATGAAGGCAATATAACTCATTCTGAAATTAGGTTGTTGTAACTAACATTTGAACATATTGATGTACTTTTATGTTTTTATATTATTAATTGTTGAGATTATGTTAGTACTTTTATGGCTGTTTTCTAATCTGCCAAATAAAGCTACTAAGCAAACCTAACTATATTGAAAATGCAACCAAGTGTTTATATCCAAAAAGCCTCTTTAGTCACATAATGAATTAACATTTTTAACACTGGATATTCTTTGAGAACTGTGTGTTGAAGTAAGCCAACTGACAATAACTTGACCTTAATACTTCTTACATCCTAAAGTGTATAGAACCCAACATCAAATTAGACGTCATGCTTTTCCATCAATAATGAAAAAAAAATTCTACAACACTTGATGAAGTTTATGTAAGACATATGGTGACAATTTGTTGAAATCTTACTTGTTGTTGGTTCAAAAAGCAATATTTAGTAAAAATGAGTTATTACAGTTTTAATGTTGTAAGTGATCAGTCAGCCGTGCAGCTACAGTAACAATGCATGACTGTTTAAACCCTGTTTTCTGGTGAACATATTGTATTATAGCTCAGGTGACATTTTACATGTCTCTGCTTCTTCAGTGATACACTGAATCGATGTGGTGAATTATGAACAGTTGCATTTTGTAATCCAATGTAAAAATCCATGACACACTCCTTTAACCACTCATACTACTTGTTCTTTATTCTATTTCTCCAGCATGGCAGCCATGCCCACTGTCTTTTCAGTTGAAGTTTCACAGCCATTTCAACCTCATTCATAGCTATGTGTGCCTTATTTAAATTAGTGGGTGCCACAGGGGATCTCTTATTTCTGGGTTGAAGCTTTGAATACCTTTTGAAATGTGTATATATGTTTATTTAGGACCTATTTATAGCACAATCCTAGCCAAAAGGCAGCAAAGCACTATGCTTATTCAAAGACAAACATAAAGTCAACAAGTAATAAGAGAGAAAGCCGGGTTGTGGATGGTTAATGTATTGTGATACAGTGTTATTTAAAGAGGTAAGTGTTGAACTCTTTCCTAAACTGGAGCACCTTTGGGCTGTTCCTGGTGAATACAGGGATGTTGTTCCAGATCCTGGGTGCATAGGTGGAAAAGGCCTGCCGACTTGTTTTTGTTTTTTTATAGTTCTTGGTCAGCAGTCTGATGTTATCCTGGCTGCAGTTGTGCTGAGATGGTGAGCTTGTCTGCAAGATAACCAGTAATGCTGGTTGTGGTGACTTTGCAACAGATGCAACTGGTTTCATGGAGCGTCACTTGTAATTTCTTCAACAATCATTGCCTCTTGTACATTATCTGCTTCATCATTTTCAGCTATGTCTGATAATCAGTACTTTGAATGTGATTTTTCATGGTCTTGAAAACTTGCTAATTTGATTCCTACCCTCCAATCAGCTTGGTTTCTACTCAGCATGACTTCAAAAGCTGAAATAAAGCCACATAGTAAAACTCTTTTTTCTACAATCTGGTAAGATGACAGCGATTAATTAGGTTTTGTATGCTTTACCATTGTGCCTTCACAGACAGCTACCTCAAAGTTCTCAGCTGCCTAATCGGGTGACCGTCTCCTCTAGGTCATCTAGTACTGAACTAATAAAAGCAGGCATTTTCTAATACCAGAAAACTCATTGGTTTTAAATGTTTAGCATGTTTGTCATACCCTTGTATGTATTTTCAAAGTCCAATATCGCCATGGCCTCTGTCTCACCAAAACCCTCCAGAGCTCACTTGCAATATTGATCTAGTCCTAAAGTAAACCAAGAAATACTTTGGAACTTCCCATAAGGTGAAAACCTACCAATAAATTCACAGGCCTCATGTGCCCTGCATTCCCAATGAGGCAGCATACAAATGTGATACCCGTACATATTCTGAGCTAGAGTTTGTTCGGATGAAATCTCATTCCAGTGGTTCTTCTGTTTTTTCTCTGACCTTGTGATGCATAAAGGTACATGGCTGTCTACTGGGTTGAGCTGCCTGCCTCACAATGTACATATTAACTTTCCGTGTGTTCAAGGTCACAGGGTTGTAATAATTTATTAATTTCAAAGCTTCTTCACAGGATATGTTATATGCTTTGTTTGGCGATTTCCTAGTTACAGCATGTTGGATTGCAGACATGTAGCTATTAACTTTTTCTTTTTTTAAATGGGCGTGGGGAACCAAACATAATTTTTGCATAGCCCTTGCCCTTCTACCTGCAGCAGTAGTGGTAATACTTTGTACACGTGTGCTTTTGTAAACTCAACGCTTTATTTTTAAATCCTTTGTTCTCTGACTGTTAGGATTGAACATGTCTAATGCTCCTCGCTGAAATCCATAACAGTCCATATTACTGCCTTCTCCAAATGTAGGTTAGTCTTGTATCCACATTAATATATGAATTTGTGGTTCATCCTTAGTCTTAAACCCCTTTCACAAGAAAACATTATCGAAGTCTACCAGTGGAAGACTCTTTTGGTTGCAAATTGAGTTCGGCATTTTCATGAATCATTTGTGGAATTACTTCACTGCACTGATTAATCAAACAAAATTCATTTATGGTTCTCAGTCGGTAATTTGACTTACCATTGTGAAAAGCCCTTCTAGGCATCATATGATCAACTAGTTTATTTTGACAGTACTTTCAGCAGCTTACAATTCCCTCAATTCTAATCTGTCCCCTACCGTGAGATACAAAGATAATCTAGACCATTAGTTTTCTGTAATATCTTTAATTTGGAATTGTCTATTTCTCTCCATATAGGGTTCTCTAAAGAGTGAATTTGCTATACTATGTTCATTGAGGAAAACAACATGTAGCACAATCTGTTCTAAGATTGCCTGATCCTAATGTCTTCTCCTGTGCTGGTGTTCAATCAAGATAGCCTTGAACAGTGCACAGCCTTGCATCATGGTGCATAATTGAGTGTGTGCTGTTTAGATTAGGATCTATTCACAAGGCATCCCGTCAGTACTAATTTGTATGAGTAGGCAAGTTCAGAAGATGTCCATACATTGAACGTATGCTGTGCACTGCAGCACACATGCAATACATCTTTCTTATGAGAAGTTACCATTTTACCTTGTTTACTTTGTTTGCGTCTAATTTAAATAGGCATTAGATTGTGATGATCTGTCCATTTGTGTAGACCAGGCTTTGCACCAAAATCTATGGATCTCTGTGCCGATCCACATCTGTATTCTTCTTCCTGCTCCCCTGTGTTGCAAAGTGACTCTAAGCTGTGAAAAATGCACCTTCAAAGTGCAAAACATCCTTGTTTTGGATAATAAATAGCATGTGCTGCTTTGTGTCAATGTAGCACTGGTGCAAAACTGTAGTAAATCTGGGCCTGTCTTCTGATTTGTTCTGCCATGTGTTCAACATCTATTTCTCTTTTTTGCTGCGGTCTCCTAAAGTATTTCCTTAAATGTCTATACTCGAGTTCTTCACTTTGCAAAGAAGTAACACTTGTCTTGCCAGATTTCGTCTTGTCATATGTATCCCTTTCACTGCAATCATTCTTCACTATTAAACAGTTTTAACTGTGCCCAATGTGATAGTCTTGACAGCATCTTGTAGACAACGAAAAAGTAACTTTAATGAGTAGTCTATAATGGCATTAGCCCTTTAGAGTTAATTGAGGTTAGAATTTTCCCAAAAAATTAAACTTAGGCAAATATTGAGATGTTTGCGTAGAAGAACTTTATGAACCTTTATTCATGCAAAACAGCTCTTATATGTTATTTTCCTCTTCTTTCGTTGAATGTCTTTTAAATTTGAACTATATTTTTTTAATTGTCTTTTTAAACATATTTACATTTATTTTCTCACACGGAAAAATACGTCAACATTCAGAATTGAAGCATGATATTCTTAACAATGTGTACCTATCTTAACATATCTCTGCCCATCGTCAATTGCTATGCTGTTTACTCATAGTATACTCACTAGCTTCAAGTGATGTCCCAAATCAAAGAAGCGTAAACCTAATAACCATGGTCAGCTGAAGCAGATAAGCTGGTTGAAAGCTAGCACATTACACTCACTGATAATAGGCTGTTCTAAATTAAACAAGAAAAAAGTAAAACACAAGTAGTATAATATTCCAGTAGAAGCCCTTGATCAACTATTACTATATCTACTATTCCAACTATAGTTGACCCAGTACCACTGATTTAACTTCAAGGGTACTCCCATCATTCCCATGTGTTTTCTAACCACAGGCACTGTATGAAACTACTGAGATTCCATCTAAACATTTGTTTGCACACATTAACTTTTCTTGTGCTTTCTGAAGAACATATTACATGCACACACCTACCCTATATGCCTTTTATATTCTAAATATATGTCATAGCACAGCATCATACCTCACTGTGAAGATATGTGCAGGTTTGTAACGGTTCTCTTCCAAGTTGTACTGTTCAGCTCCTTCAAATGCAGCCACAATTCAGATTTCTAATGAGTTTCTACATTTTAGCTGATTGTTATTCTCATTTTACTTTTGCTTTTATACTTAGTGCTATCATAAGGTAAACTATTCAACCATGTCTCTCTCTCTCTGTGCTTTGCAGTGTAAATTTCATTAATTTCCTCCAACAAAGATTGCATAAATATCACTCATTTCTGTATGCTTAAACTAAACAGTGCTCTTTAGTTGGTTTCTCTGTACATGCTTTTAACTCCATTTTCACATTAGATAGTTTTTCTCTGATGCTTAATTGTTAATCAATTTTATTTATTTATTTATAAGAGTTTTCTATAGCGCTAGCAAGACCGAGAGGGTAACAGAGCGCTTTACAACAGAACAGGAAATAAACATGAGAATAAACATAAGAGACACACAAGTCAAGAGTCACTTTGTACAAAGAGGGTACATATGGGTTCTCAAGAATAGAAGGGTGGCAAATCGAGGAAGGGGGGTGGAGAGGGAGAGACCTTTATTAATGAGAGGGTTGGTTTAGGAGGAATTCTTTCAGTAGTTTCTTAAAGGTCATGTGGGAGGTGTTAGATCTGATGTGGATGGGTAAGGAGTTCCATATTCTCGGAGCGTTGTTAGAGAAGGAGCATGATCGAGTTTTTTGCTTGTTGGGTTTCGGAAGGAGGAGGAGGAGAGAGTTTGTGCTTCTCAAAGATCTGGTTTGACCAGCTTTCACTAGCTTGTTAGCGAGGTATTCAGGTTTCCCAGTGTGAAGGGCTTTGTGTGTCAGGCAGGCAGTGCGGAACAGGCAGCGGGCCTCAATCGAGAGCCATTTCAGGTTCTTCAGGGGTGGGGAGATGTGGTCAAATTTTTTAGTTCCTGTCACTAGTCTAGCTGCTGCATGAAGAGTGGACCTCATAGGGGCGAGTCGGGATTTGGCCGTGCCAGTGAGGATAGAGATCCCATAGTCAAGTCTTGAGAGTGCCAGTGCTTGAGTGGCCTGTTTGAGGTCATCTTGGGGTATGAAGGATTTGATTTTGTGAAGAAGTTTAAGGCTGCGGAAGGCATTATTGGCGTTTGACTCAATATGGTCCTGCAAGGTCAGGTTGGAGTCCAGAGAGATTCCCAGGGATTTGACCGTAGTAGATGGGGAGAGAGTACATTTGAGGGCGTCAATAGATTTTAGTCATTCTTGCAGTTGAGGAAGCTGGTTAGATTTCGAGAGGAGGAGTATTTCCGTCTTGTCGTGATTGAGTTTGAGGTGGTTATGCGAGAGCCAGCAAAGGGCTTCTTTAAGGGTATTGTTCAGACGGTGGATGTCATCTAAGGAAGATAGTTCAATATAGAGTTGCGTGTCATCAGCATAGAGGTGGAAGGGGATATTAGCTCGAGTGAGGATAGTGGTAAGAGGGTCCATGTAGATGTTGAAGAGGGTTGGAGAGAGGACAGAACCCTGGGGGACCCCTCTGGTAATGGGGGAGGTGGGCGAGGTCGAGTTTAGAAGTTTTACTAGTTGAGTACGATTTTGTAGGAAGGAGGAAAACCAGCGGAGGACAGTGCCTTCAATGCCTACTCTCTTTTGGAGGGAGTCGAGAAGGAGTTTAAGGTCGACAGTGTCAAAGGCTGCTATAAGATCAAGGAGAATGAGTACGCAGGGTCTGTCAGAGTCAAGAGAGATGAGGAGGTCATCTACAATGTTGAGGATAGCGGATTCAGTGCTGCAGCCTTTCCGGAAACCAGATTGAAGAGGGTTTAGGAGGCTGTTGGAATCAATATGTTGGGTTAATTGTTGGAGAGCACATTTTTCGAGAATTTTGGCCAGGAAGGGAAGGTTGGAGACAGGTCTGTAGTTGTGGAGGTTGTTCGGGTCTGCTCCTGGTTTCTTCAAAATTGGCGTGATTTGGCCTAGTTTTAGGCAGTCCGGGAACACGCCAGTCTGAAGGGAGCTATTGATGATCATTGTCCAAGTAGGGGATAGGGACTGGTGGAGTTTTTTTGCCAAGGAGGAAGGGAGGGGGTCAGCTAGGTGGGAGGAGGTTTTGGAGGAGGACATGAGTTTGGAGATGTCCGATACCAGGAGGGGTTGGAAAGAACTCCAGTTGGCAGAGGCCGGCCGATGCGTCCGGGTGGGGAGAGTGATTTCGGTTAGGGGGGAAGAGTTGTCGGAGAGGTATAGAGCGGGGATAGGATTGACAGTGGATGGGAGGTGGGGCACAATGTTGGGGGGAGAATCCCTTGCTAAGGAACGTTCAATCTCAGTGATTTTATCGTTGAAGAAATTGGCAAAGTTAACGCAGGTGGCCTCAGTAGTGGGTAAGGGGTTGGGAGTAGGTTTGGTCGTTTGTTGTTTAATGATGTTAAAGAGCTCTTTCGGGCGGTTTATGGCTCTGTCAAGGGTATTCTGGAAGAAGGATCTTTTTTCATTATATATGTGTTTTTTGTAATTTCTCCGTGCACTTCTGAGCTGATCTAAGTGGGTAGAGGAGGGGTCAGATCTCCAAAGTCTTTCCATGGCTCTGAGTTGTCTTCTCTCTGAGTTGAGGTCATTGTTGAACCAAGCTCTAGATGGGATGTTTCACAGTCTTTTCAGTTTTAGAGGGGCAAGCTGATCCAATATGGTAGTTATAGTTGCGTTGTAGTGGGTGGTTAAGTCCGTCGTGGAGAGGATGGTCGAAGGGGGGGAGAAGAAGAGAGGTGATTTTTTCTTCAAAGGTAGATAGGGGGATTTGGCTGACATTTCTTTTCCAACTAAATGATTTTTGGGGATGGGGAGTGAGTTGGGGGATATAGTTGAGATGGAAAAGGATGTTATGATGATCTGACCAATCGACAGGAAGGATATCAACGACCTTGAGGGAGTCTTTATGTGCTATAATCGCATCTAGTATGGCACCTTTGCTGTGGGTTGGGCCCTTGCAGTGTTGAGAAAGGTTGTTGCTGTGAAGGAGGTCATGTAGGGATTGAATGAGTGCATTGTTCTCATCATTCCAGCGAAGGTTGAGATCGCCCAAGATGATAAAGTTGGGGTCAGAGAGAGAGCAGTGAGTTATTAGGTCAGCTAGGTGATCCGCAAAAGGTTGGGTATTACCCGGGGGTGGTAGAGAAGGTGGAAGGTCACCTTAGAGTTGGCGCTGGTCTTCAAGGAGGCGTTCAAGTGTTCACAGGAATTGAAAATGAGGGTTTCTTTGAAATCAATTTCTATGGTATTTTTGTGGATGATGGCAATACCTCCCCCCGTCGGTTCTTTCTCTCTTTGTTGTAGATAGAGTAGCCGGGAGGGACAAGGGTGTCCAAGATTGGTTGAGAGAGTTCAGTTAGCCAGGTCTCTGTGATGAAGGCAATGTCAATGTTATGGTTGAGGATAGCGTCAGCAAGATCCGTAGCTTGTTTGACTGCTGATCTACAGTTTATGAGCATGCAGTTGGTGCGAGGATGGATCTTAGGGTCAGGTCTGGAAGGGAGAGGGGGGATATTAACGAGGTGGGCAGGGGGTCTGGGAGAGGGGGGTTGTACACAATGTCTCCTGAAACCGGTGATGACTGGTATGTCAGAAGGGGGGGTCGTGGTGGGGAGGGACGGGATATAGGAGAGAGCGAGAATAGTGGCTTCCTTGTGGGATAAAGGAGGGCTGGTTCTTCTAGGTCTCGGGGTGTTACGAGGAAGGGGTATAGAGGGCCAGTGGAAGCTCTGGGAAGAGTTGATGGCCGACAGAAGCGTGAGTGTCTGGGTCGGTATTGGGGGAAACAGTGAGTCAAGGCTTCTCGCTAATTTGTTAATGCCTTGAATGATGAGTTTTAGTTGGGATTCAAGGTTGGAGAGCCGTGAATTAATATTAGTGGAGGGAGAGGAATTAGGGGTGAAGGAGTGGGGGGAAAAATTATTCTTAGGTAGGGGCTGGGGAGATTGATTCCGATGGGATATAGGATCATTGGGCAGAAGGTTAAAGGAGGCTGTCGAGGGGTGGGAGGGGTTAGAGTCACAGTAAGGGTTAGGGGAGAAAGGGGGGGCAGGCTTGGTATGAAAGTTTCTACAGGTCAACAAGTTGGGTTTAGATGAGATCCGGGGGGGAGGGGGGGAATGAGGGGCGATAGAGGGGGGGGAGTCGAAGGGGGGTTCGGGGAAAGGAGAGGTGATGTGGGGGAGGATCAAGGGAGTTTGGGAGGAGGAGACAGAGAGGGCGTAGTGACTGGGGGTATTGAGGTTAAGGGAGTAAAAGGCATGATTAAGGTGAGAGGGGAAAATGGGGATGAATGGGTCAGACAGGATGGGGTTGTCGGCACTGGGAGCCGGGGGGGGGCAGAGGGTGGTGGTAGGGGGAATAATGGAGGTGGGGTGGGGTGTCAATGGGCTGGGGGTGGATGGGGGAGAGGGAGTGTAGACTTAAGGGAGGGGAATAAGGATTCAAAGGCACGGAGGTTGGAGTCATTAGCTTGAATCATGATGGTTCCATTTCTGAAGATGGAGATGATGACATTTCCCTGGAAAGCCGGGGAGCTGGAGATAGAGAGTTTGCAACCGTAAGGGATATTAGTAGTCTTAAAGGGGTGGAGGTGAGTAGTGAGGAGGGTGTTCCATTTAGCCGGGCGTATAGTGAAGAAGATGAGATCAGTCTTTTTCGGGCCTTTATGGGCAGTGAAGTAGGTGTCCACAAGAAGAAGCTCCGGATGTTGCCTGGAAAGTTTGCGTTTGAAGTTTTTCAGCGCAGAGGGGGAGAAATGGAGAAGGAGTTGGGCCCGTGGGGTTTGAGGAAGGGGGAAATGGGAGAGGAGGTGTATCCTGTGGGGGGCGACATCAGGAGGACGAGGACAACAGGAGGACTACCCCAGGTTAGGGGTCTTCAGCGTCAGCAAAGATGGTTGATGGGCAGCTCCTCACAGGTGAAAGCCAGAGATGGGCGCGCCTCCAAGGCTGGGGCCAGAGAGGGGGCTCCCGTAGACCAACCCAGGTTGGGGGCCTCTAGGGACGGTGTAGTCAGGCGGATCCTCGCGGGTCAGAGTCGGGGGAGGAGATTCCTTAACAATCCTTATCAATCAATCAATCAATCATTCCTTATCAATCATTCAGGATTTATAAAGTGCGGCTAATCACTCCATTGGGTATCTAGGTGCTTGTAGGTTCCAGAACAGCCAGGTCTTGAGGGCAATTCGGAAGTAAGGTAATAGTCCAGATGTGTGTGGTCAGGCTGTTCTAGGTTTTTGCTTTGATGTGAGAGAAGGAATGTCCGCCACTTCTGCTTTGGTAGATGCGGGGAGTATGGGCAAGTGAAAGGGAGGCAGACTGTAGTCTTCTTGATGGTTGGTGGTAGTTCAGGCACTGGTTAATATATGCAGGTCCTTGGTTATGTAGAGCCTTGTGTGTGTGGGTCAGCAGCTTGAATTGACATCCTTCTGTATGGATAGCCAGTGGAGTTGCCTGAGGTAGGGTGTGATGTGGATTTGTCGGGGAAGGTCGAGCAAGATTCTGGCTGCAGCGTTCTGTATGGTCTGAAGTCTCTGTAGGAGGTAAGCAGTGCTTCATACATAGAGGGCATTGCCATAGTCCAGTCAGCTGGTGTTGAGGGCCACTTGAAGATCTTACGTAGCATGTGCAAAGTGAGGATGCAGGCGGATGAGACAGCATTGATCTGTGATTTCATGGTGAGTTTGTTGTCAATGATGATTCTGAGGTTTCTGGCATGGTTGGATGGAGTGGGTGTGGGTCCTAGGTCTAATGGACAGGAGGAGTCATTCCATGTGTTGCTGCTATAGCCAAAGATCAGTACTTCAGTCTTGTCTGTTTTTCTTCATCCAGTCAGCGACGCTTGTCATGCATCTGTGGAGGTCTTCTCAGCACTAATGCCAGGAGTCAAGTGAATATGAGCACATGAAATGGCAGTCACGGCTGTCACGGACATCACCGTCACCACCAGCAGTGATTACCATTGGCTCATGTCTCCCATAGGCAACCATGTTAACCAATGAGGAGTTGCACGGACTTTGCGACTGCCTACCGCCATGACGTCTTACGCTGGCAGAATTCGCTCACCTCCATCTGTCCTGTGCATGCATGACAGGCAGCTGACATTTTACATCTACAATGTGTATAGAGGGGGTTTATGAGGTGCGTCATGGATGTTTTACAGTGACCTGTGCACAGCTCCACTGCATCCACACACTTCTTTTTGCACATAATGATTGCTACTCCCTCCCATTCCCAGGTAAATGGAAGAATGATGGTGAGGAAAGCTCCTGTCTACAGGCCCCTGGTCAATCTTGCCACCCTTGAAGAGTGGCACATCATCCAGTGCTATTGGCTGAACCGTCAGAGCATCATGGAGCTTGTGAGGCTATTGGAGCTGGAACTGCAGCCTTGTACTCGTCATCCCAATGCCATCACACCCACAGTACAGATGCTGGCAGTCCTCCACTTTCTTGCCTCAGAGTCCTTCCAAATTACAGTGGGCTGGGCTGCCAGAATGTCCCAGCCCATGTTCAGCCATGTTCAAACATAAAGGCAGCTATATCAGGTTCCCCCAATGTGACGATCTGCCCACTGTGAAAGCAGCCTTCTACCCTGGAGCACATTTGCCATATGTGATTGGGGCCCACATTGCCCTGGTGCCACTCAGGAGGAGTGAACAGTTGTTCAGAATTAGTAAAAACTTCTACTCAACCAAAGTGCAGATGGTATGTCTCACAGACTTCTACATCACACAAGTGACTGCCCAGTTCCCAGGTTCAGTGCATGATGCTTACATTCTGCGGAACAACAGCATCCCACACATGACAGTACCACTGCAAATTGATCATGCCTGGCTCATCGGTATGTATTGTGTCATACGTGTGCCTCTGTATTCTGAAGATTCTTCACCACCAGCCCGATTTACCTACAGTTTTCAATATGCCTATTACCACTGTGCACACCGGTGTCTCTGGTTTTCCCAACCTGCCATGGCTACTGACACCTCTCAGGCATCCGACTACAGCAGCTGAAAACCGTTTCAATGAGGCCCATGGTAGGACTCAACAGGTCAACGAACGCACCTTTGGAGTGCTGAAAGCCTGATTCCGGTGCCTGCACCTTACTGGAGGGGCCCTACTGTACAGACCAGCGAAAGTTTGCCAGATCATAGTGGTGTGCTGCATGTTACACAGTTCGGCTCTCAGACGTCACATCCCTTTACTGGGTGCTGAGGAGGGTGCAGCTGTGCCAGTGACTGATGAAGGGGACATGAGGAGTGAAGAGGAGGAGGATGACAAGGATGCAGCTGATTCCAGAGCAGAGCTGATACAACAATACTTCCACTGACATACAGGTATGTGTAAAAGCCATGCTATGTAACCAGTAACGTCTGCCGTGTGCATGGCTGCCACCGGGGTTGTGTGTTCAATGTGGGTTTTGGGTGGACCCATAACTTTAGATGTTGTGCTGTTGTCTGTATTTCAGAACTTGTAAATGATTGCTCCCTCTTCTGGCACTGTGACATACATTGGTTGTCAGTTACACATGTCATGGCTGTCTATATTGTAATAATTGTAGATAAAGACGTAGGCAGTAACTGTGCTCAAAGGGGTTTATTTTTATAAGTGCAAGGGCTGATGAGTGTGGTCATGATGAGTGGGATCATCAGAGTACTTAGCCCATCTGTGGGGAGTCGAAGTCCAGTATGATGGCCATGTGAAAACAGAATTATGATAGTGGACAGTCAACAGGGTGTCGCTGAGACACACATGGGAGTATGTTCTGAAGTGGCTCACTTCCTGGCTGTGGTCGTGGTCTGCATCGCTGGAGGCTGTGTGTCTAGTTGGTTGTCCTCACTTGCGTGGGGTCTCCTCAGCTACAGGGGAAGGGCTGCTGGTGTCCTGTGGCAGGGACTCCATTAGACTGGCTGTGGCTGACATGGAGGGCTCAGATGTGATCTGGCTAATGGTAGGAGCCTGCTGGTGGGAGGTGGACTGACGCAGGATGGTGGTAAGTTCCGTCAGCACCCCTGCTGTGGAGGCCATGGTGGCATTGTGGGTCTGCACTGCTGCATGACCTCCTTATGGTTCTCCCTCTGAAGCCTCTTGGTCTCCTGCAGGGTAGCGAGGATCTGGGCCATGGTGGCCTGGGTTTTGTGGTATGCACCCAGAACTTGGGTTAGGGGCTCCTGGCCGGTCTGATGTTGCTGCTGCCCACTCCCTTGGACCACAGATCCCCTTCCACTACCCCTGGCTGCCTGTGCCCCTGGCACAGTGTGCCCACTTCCCTTGGCACCATGGCCTTTATTATCTGAGGCAGGTGCCCTTGACGCAGGCCACAGTACTGTGGGGCCCACCTCTAATTGAGTGGTCCCTGAGGCACAGGTTTGGGGAGGAGGAGCTAGCTGAGGTTCTGTAGCCACACAGGAGGGTGAGTCCGGGGTGTCCAGGGTGGGGCTGCTGGGGGTGGACTGGCCAGTTATCCTATGCAGCCCAAGCAATTAGTCGTCCTCCAAACATCCACTGGGGCCTTCATCCTGGGGAGGGCTGTCTGACCCTGACATCCTCTACTGGGTGGCAGTGGCAGGGTTAGCTGTGGATGGAAAGGGTGAGAGTTAGTACGTGGATATGTTGTTGTAGTGTCATGGTGTGCTGCTTGCAGTAGGTGGATTTGTTACCCAGAGATGGCAGTGGCATTGCAGCAATGCAGATACTGCATGGTGAATGGGCTTTGGGCCATGCTTTTCATATCATATGTAGTCTTGGGTTTGCTGGTTGACATTGCTATAATTGCCATAGGTAATGAGGCGGTGTTGGCTAGCAGTCAGGGTGGGCTGTGGGATGATTGTCCATGCAGGTGATCTGTTGTGAGGTGTGAGAGTGACTTGGATCCAGTGTTCATAGTGATGAATTGTGGGAGTGGTGGTTGAGGAGATTATGAAGGTTTGGCATGCATTGTGCGGGGTGGGTGTGTGGATGGTGGGAGAGGGGTGGTGTCGCATGCAGAGTAGGAAGGTGGGATGATAGTGGGAGGTGCAGTCTTGTGGTTGTGATAGAATGGGGAGTGGTGGGTGCTGGGGAGACATTCAGGACTGGAGTAGTTAGTGCGTGGGGGGGGATGTTGCTTCCTTACCACAGTCAATCCCTCCGATGATTCCATTCAGGCCCTCAGGATGCATGATGTCCAAGATCTTCTCCTTCCAGGATGTCAAGTCAAGGGGAGGAGGTGGGGGTCCACAGCCAGTCTTGTTGAGGGAGATGTCGTCTCTGGACGCCATGGAACAGACATTCCCCCAGAGGTTGTTCTACCTCTTTCTGGTGTCCTCCCTTGTGCCAACTGCATTCACCCTGTCGGCGATCCTCTGCTAAAGCTCGGTTTTCCTGGCCATAGATGTTTGCTGGACTTGAGCTCCCATCAGTTGTGGCTCTACTCTGACGATCTCGTTAACCATGACCCGCAACTCACTGTCAGTGAAGCGTGGGTGCTTGTGGCATGACATGTTGTGGGGGTGTGTCCTATGGGTGTGAGGTTCAGTGCGGGTGGCTGATTGTTGTGGGGGAGTGTGCAACTTGTAAAATAAATGCTCAATATGCAGTGGTTCGTGGGTCATGTATCTCTGGGTCGTGGTAGTATTTGCAAGGGTTTCAGGGGGTATGAGGGTGTGAGTGTTATAGTGCGGTGAACAGGTGTGTGTGGTGTGTGTATGTGTTTCAGGTGTGGGGTATTCAACCTGTCCAATCTGGTGTTGCCTTCTATTGGCAGTGATTTTCTAGCCCGCCGCGCTGCGCACTGCCAATAGTTTCCCACCGTGGATGTTCCGCTGTGCTGAAATGTGACTCATAATATGGCTTGCCGGAATGGTGTCGGCGTGGTGGGCCCGGTGGGCGGACAGTCACTCTTTTGCTGTCAGTTGCACTGGTGGTGTTGGATTTCTGGCTGTGTTAAGTCAGCTTGGTGATTGTGATTCGTAATACAGCAGCCACTGTACCGCAAACACTGGCGGGATGGTGGTGGGATTTTCCATGGCGGTCTTGCCCGAAGACCACCAAACTCGTAATGAGGGCCTCTGTCATTTAATAGTGCTTCCATACAAATGTAAGTTTTATATATGATAAAAAAATTACAACTCATATTCTAATTGTAAATTATTGAATTAAAGACCTTTTTTGCTCACATCCCACGTCTATTTCCAATGCTTTTTTAAAATGTACACTACTTCTAGGCCTAATTTCACTATATTTGTTCTCTTTCAACTTTACATAATCTACCTGAATCTAGTTTCAGTTTTGATTGGCTTACATCTTAATCCATATCGCGCACCCTGTATAACCTTCATGTTCTTTCCTCTCAGAAAGTAATGCTCTCCAGACTTCTGCACAGTAAGGGTAGGACTGCTGGTTTGCTTTTTTTAAATCTATTATGAGACCCAAACAAAATAATTAAGATTTCCAGCTGGGGTAAGTTTTTTTCTTTTGTGCTACTTTTTATCAGTTTAACTAAACTTCTTTACCCTTTTCAACTGTTTTATATTTCTTATTTTTACATATGTGATCTTCTACACAGTGTTTTTGACTATGTTCAATTTCAATTCCATTGCATTTTCTTCTTAGTATTTTGCCCTATATTCCTTTTTTTATATTCTCATCAGCTTTCTTTCATTACTAATGTTTTCATCTTCATTCTTTTTGTTACTTTGAATTTTTACCTGTGTTTTTTTGTATACTCTTTTTATTTATTTGTTCTATTTTCTGCCCTTGCATTTTCCCTTTATTTCAGTACATCTTTGGACTTCAGGTGCAGCAGGAGGCAGACACTTCTGGCTCTTCAACCAACCCCATACAGGGACGTTCTGTTTCAGCTGTAGCAGGTCAATCTGTCCATGCAGTTGAAATCTTGCTGGTGCAATTACAAGTTTGTAGGTGAAAGAATTGGATGGTGTAGCTGTCCATCTTGTACCCCACCTTCAGTCCACTACCTTGTGCTGAGTTCCAGTGACTGGGGCAATTTTCTATACTCGTCAAATACCAAAACCTTGCATATGTGGAAGGTACAGTGTAAGAACTGCCAGGATTTTTTAAAGTGCTGTTTGATATGAAAATATTCTCTTCCTTTTTCAGGCTTTGGTTTATTTCAAACTATACCCCCTTCTAGAAACAGATTACATATGTGGTGGCTTCTTAGAGGTACCACCAATGTCATACAGAGCCAATTCACTACATTTGTATACATGCTTGCACTTTTAGCTTTTTATCCTTTTTATTTCATCCTTGTGTTTTGATTGTTTCATACTAACTTCTATTTCTAGGTGCATTTCCTTTTTAGTTTTACCTCAAGCTTCCAGTTCTAAACTCTTTACAATATTCTTCCTGTTTTTGATAACTACTTGAACAGCATTCTATTGCTTTACTCATATAAATATATATATATATATATTCATATATATATACATATATACGTACTGGTGGTCGCCAGTATGTAGTTATTGTTAGGACCTAGTTTCCATAGAAAGAGCATTTTTTCTTTTGCCAATATCTTTGGTGCCGATTAACAAATCTTCATGAAATTTCCAAACTTATACCTTGCTTTCTTGAAAGGTTTCCGGGTGATCCATCAAGTAGGGGCCAAGAAAAAGTGGGGGTCCCAAAAACATGTTTACCCTATGCATTTAGGAGTTTGAACATGACTACAGCCCAAACCGCTGGACGGAATTGCACCAAATTTAGCATAAAGCAAACTTACAGCTCAAAGGGGTGCTTTCTGTGATTTGAAGTAAATCCATTCAGTAGTTTTTGAGATATTAGAGTTTCAAAAATATAGATTTCTCAGAATGTGGATCCTCTTCAGATCCAACTGTCCCGTGCTGGTATTTGGTTGACTGCCAACTCTTCAACAAGGAAGTGTTGTCAGCAATTTTGGGACCACAAAGAAAGATTAAAATAAAGTGGACGGGCCATGGTAGAGTCACCCTGAGCCCTTCGCCTTGGGGCTAAAAAGCAAGTGTGGTCCCCTCTGCTTTTCCTTTGCTTTGCCCCCGAGTAGGCTAGGTCCCAGAGGAATTGGGGGTGAAACAAGGAGGAGGCGCACAGGCTCCCCTTCTAGGTCTTTTCAAAGCCCCAGGGACCAACCAAAGCTAACTATAAATTGTGCACTTGCCACACAATGCTAATTACCCCACATATTACATCACTCATGACTTCATTGATAACATCATTAATGACATCAATGTAACATTTGCAGTAAAATTATTTGGGAAAAAACTGTGCATGGTGAGTACACAAATTATAGTTACCTTAGGGCACAAGTTATAGTTACTTGAGTTAACCAAAACTATAACTGCTGAATTTCTATGATTTTTACGAGTAAATTCAGATCCTAACTATAACGTTCCTGTAACCTTTGTTTGTATCAGTGAATAAATATAGATTACCCAGTGGCAGTCACCACTAGGTAGTTATAGTTAATGCCAATGTTTCCCTAGAAAAAGAGTCCCTCTCACACCTACTCAGACTCACACACCCACTTTCAGGGCCTGTCTCTGTCAGTGGATCTATGTGTGGGTGCGTGAGTGTCTAAGTGGGTCTGTAAGTGGGTGTGTGAGTCTATGAGTGGGTATGAGTGGCTGGATGATTATCTGAATGGGTGTGTGAGTGGATGCATGAGCCTCAGAGTGCATGTATGAGTGAATAAATTAGTGTATGAATTAGTGTGAGTGTTTTGTTATACTTTTTTTGTATGTTCGAGGATATTCGAAAATATTAGCGAATATTGAACATGGTGAAGAAAAATTATTTTAGACTCTTATTTTGATCCTAAAACACACCTATGTCACCCCCTGAAGATATACCACTTATCATTTCTATTTTCAGCCCCAGGGACCCTCTGCCATAACATGAAATCATGCCCAAAACTTTCTAGTCAGATTGTGGCTAACCAATTACAGCGCTTCTATTTGGCATGTCTGAAAATTCTTTAATATTCAAGGACAGATATATACAAATTCAGATTTTCCTTAATTTCTCGTAAGCTACTGAACAGAGTTACACCAAATAACCAAAAGCACAATCTGCATACCAAGCTTTCTGCCAAATTTTTATGTAATTCTGTCCGGTGGTTTGGGCTGTAGTCGTATGTAATGGTTCTATGGGAATTAACATGGGAAATACAACTCCCACCCCCCTTTTTCTTGGCCCCTGATTACCAGATCACCCTGAAACTTTCCATGTGCAACAAGAATCACCAGGGCACTTTTGTTGGAAAAATTTGTGAAGATTCATTAAATGGTGCCAAACATATAGGCAAGTCATTCTCTTTATATATGTATGTCATACACTCTATGTCTCGAGGTTACGTTTTCCAATTCTTTCCAATTGTTTATAGTCCTTTTAGGAAATTGGGTTCCTGGTCTTGGGGATAGAAAACATACACAAGCATTAACTACAGTTCTGTTCAGAGTGAAGCTCAAGCAAATCCCAAATTAACCTGTTCTTAACCCTCTTGTAGCTTAGCACACAAACAGTCGGGCTCTATGTAGAGGCAATGTGTAAAGTATTTATACAGCAGAACAATTCATAGTGCTATTGAAAATGCAACATAGGATATTTCCCACACCAATTTGAAAAGATAGAGTAAAATTTAATAACATAATTGACACCAAAATAACAAACATATGATCAGTAGAATTGGAGATATGCGATTTTTAAGGTTTAAGTAAAAGTCATGCTTATAAGCACAAAACAACTACTATAGTTCTGCGGTTTTGTGTTGACTTGGCTAAAGTCACAAGTTCAGGCTGGCTGAGATAGAGCTGGGCAGGATACATGCACCTAGTTAGTCCCACTGAGAAATATACCTGAGGAGAGATGTGAGCTTGTGTCAAGCTTGCATCCTGCTGCATTGGTTCCTGTGAGGACCTGCTAGGACTGTGTTGAGCATGCATCGCATTGTGTTGGTTCTGAGGAGGCCCTGCAACGATCTCAGTTGAGTTTCTTTCATGCTGCGTTGGTTCTGGTAGAGACCACAGCTGGGCTGACAGAGCACCTTTAGCCCCACTTCCGGGGGCTCCAGGAGTGGGGGGACACCACATGGGGGTCTAGGACTCACAAAAGGCAGACTCCAGGTGCTGGGGTCAAGAAGGTCGAATCCTTTTCTGTCCTTAAAGCTCTGAACAAGAGGCCAACAAATTAGTCCTTCAAGTCACTCTGATGGACTTGGGCTCAAGATATTGGTCAAAGATTTCTTTGCACCATTTTTTCCGCCCACCCTAATTGGGGAATGCCCCCTTTGCATACATTATGTCTGGTGCAGGTATAATGTAGCGCAAAGGGTTACAAAGTGGTGCAATGCATGCAAGCCAAGACAGTTGATGTGTGTGGACCTGTATATCATATGGTGGTTGCAGAACTATCTAGTTTGGTATATGATGTCATGCAAATATAAGCAGGTGAGGTATTACCATAGCAAACTACTGTACACATCTAGACAGTCAATATGTGGGCTGGATGCCGCAGACAGTTTAGACAGGCTGAAGTAGCCAGTGAATGTTGTTGGACTTTTTTGCTTCTACAGGGTCATCCCCAATCTTTTTGCCTCCTGTCTCCTATTTTTTCTGACCTGTTGCTGTTGGCTTTTGAACTCTGAGCCCTTTACCACTGCTACCCAGTGCTAAAGTGCATATGCTCTCTGTGTAAGTTGTAAGGTTAATTGGTTTATCCATGATTGGCATATTTGATATACTAGTAAGTCCCTAGTAAAGTGCACTAGAGGTGCACTAGAGGTGCACTAGAGGTCCACTAGAGGTGCCCAGGGCCTGCACCCACTTGCCAGGCCTAAACCTTCCCTTTTCCTACATGTAAGACACCCCTAAGATAGGTCCTAGGTAGCCCCCAAGGGCAGGGTGCAGTGTATGGTAAGGTAGGACATATAGGGGGTCATTCCGACCCTGGCGGTCCATGACCGCCAGGGCCGGGGACCACGGAAGCACCGCCAACAGGCTGGCGGTGCTTCCTGGGCTATTCTGACCGCGGCGGTAAAGCTGCGGTCAGAAAAGGGGAACCAGCGGTTTCCCGTCGGTTTTCCCCTGGCCCAGGGAATCCTCCAGCAGCGCCGCCATGGGGATTCCGACCCCCTTCCCGCCAGCCTGCTTCTGGCGGTTTTCACCGCCAGAACCAGGATGGCGGGAACGAGTGTCGTGGGGCCCCTGGGGGCCCCTGCACTGCCCATGGCACCGGCATGGGCAGTGCAGGGGCCCCCTCACAGGGCCCCATACAGATTTTCACTGTCTGCTTTGCAGACAGTGAAAATCGCGACAGGTGCCACTGCACCCGTCGCACCCCTGCAACTCCGCCGGCTCCATTCGGAGACGGCTTCCTCGTTGCAGGGGCTTTCCCGCTGGGCTGGCGGGTGGCCTTTTGGCGGTCGCGCGCAGGCCCAGCGGGAAAGTTGGAATGGCCGGCGTGGTCTTTTGACCGCGGGGCGGTCATTCGGCGGTAACCGCATGGCGGGCGGCGACCGCCGCCCGCCGCGGTCAGAATGACTGCTATAGTAATGTGTTTTATATGTCCTAACAGTGAAATATTGCTAAATTTGTTTTTCACTGTTGCAAGGCCTGTCCCTCCCATAGGTAAACATGGGGGCTACCTTTAAATATGATTAAAGTGTAGATGTGGAGTTTGGGGTCTCTGAGCTCACAATTTAAAAATACCTCTTTTAGTAATGTTGATTTTAAGATTGTGTGTTTGAAAATGCCATTTTTAGAAAGTTAGCATTTTCTTGCTTAAACCATTTCTGTGACTTTGCCTGTTTGTGGATTCCCTGTCTGGGTCAGTCTGACAGTTGGGCTAGTTGCACCTCTCACTAGACAGTGATAAAAAGGGAGCAGGGGTGTAGTCGGCATTTTCTGATGAGCCACCTGTGCTTGGAGGGGGTGGGAGAGGAGTGGTCACTCACACCTGAAAGGGTTGTGCCTACTCTCACACAATGCAGTCTCCAACCCCCTGGTGTGTGTCTGGAGCCTGGCTTGGGCATGGCAGGATTTCACAATCAAGAGAGACTTTCCTTTGAAGTAGGCCTACTTCAAAGGGCAAAATGGGTATAAGAAGGGCACCCAAAACCACAGACTTAAGAACACTTCTGGAAACCAAGAAGAACCTCTGCCGGGAGAAGAGCTGAAGAGCTGAGGAAGAAGAGCTGCCCTGCCTGTGACTGTGCTTTGTGGAGCCCTCCTGCAGGTGCTGCTTCTGCCTGTGCTAGAGGACAAAGACTGGACTTTGTGTTGCTTTCCTTCTTGTGAAGAACTCTCCAAGGGCTTGATTTAGAGCTTGCCTCCTGTTGTTTGAAGTCTTAGGGACAGCAAAGACTTCTCTCTGCCAGCACCTGGAGTCTCTGGAGAGACTCCTACTCTGCCAAGTGGTGCCCATCCAGTTCCTGGGACCCTGAAAGGAGAAGCTGGCAGCCCAAGAGTGAGAAATCCACGCACAGACCGCTGTGCCAGGAAAAGATCGATGCAACTACGATCCGCGGCTGAAAAATCTACGTGCCGCCGGCTCAGTGGCTAAAAATTCACGCTCGCCTGCAACGCGACCAGAAGATCGACGCCCGGGGCTGGAGAAATGATCCGAAGCATCCCTAACGGAGGCTGGTGAAATCGCAACCCACGCTGCATGGTTTTTGGACCATCGTGCAGCTGAATTTCTGATGCAAATACCATTGGGCATGTAAAAACAACTCATGGCCTGAAAGTGCTGACCGGATCGACGCGCATCGCTCTCCTGGGGAGAGAAGAAACAACGCACGTCGACCCAACTGAAGGAGAAACAACGCAAGGTACCTCTTGTGAGTGAAATCAACGCATTGCAAGCCCTTTTTGACGCAGACTTACCCGTGCAGGTTATTTTTAATACACACAAGGTACATTTTCACACTAACAGCGTTAGCGTTGTGTTTAAAATTACATGAAGACTCTTTTTTGGATTTTTAGTAATAACTTGACTTGTATATTGTGGATTTTTGGCATTGTAGTCTTGTTATTTTTAGATAATATTTTCTCTTTTTCTGAACCTGTGTTGTGTCATTTTGTAGTGTTTTCATTAAGTTACTGTGTGTGTTGGTACAAATACTTTACACCTAGCACTCTGAAGTTAGCCTACTGCTCGTGCCAAGCTACCAAGGGGGTGAGCGGTGGTTAGCTGAGGGTGATTCTCTTTACCCTGACTAGAGTGAGGGTCCTTGCTTGGACAGGGGGGTAACCTGACTGCCAACCAAAGACCCCATTTCTATCATTGGTGATCAGCGGGCGGGATTGGACTTGTATTTGTACTTGAAGTACAGTGATTAAGTGTACACTATTGTTTTGAGTTCGACCACATACTACTTGTCTTGTGATTTTGCTTTTTTTCTCGTGGGACTTCTTTTTGTTCTACTCCATGTTTTTACTGATCCCTTGAGTGACTTTTCTTTGAACTTCATTGGGAACTGTTTTCTGCCTTTGGAACTTTGCACTTGTGACAATCATGTCTCAATCTGGAGATGCAACATCTGGTACTAGGTTTGAAGTAGAGAAACGGAAAGAGTATTCAGTTGCTCAATTGAAACAGTTCCTTAAATATCGTTCCTGTCCCATTAAGAGCTCCGCCAGGAAGGGGGAGCTGCGAAAGGCACAGAGGGCCTGGGTGACAGTCAGGGAGGCTGGGGGCACACAGAGGAACATTATATGGATGGGGAAGTGCAGAGGATACACAGTGGTGTAGTGGAGGTACCCGTTACACCTGGGGGGAGGGTCCCCAGGAGGGGTAGCACGGTGTCATCCAAGGGTCTGACTCCTGAAGAGTTACAGGACTGGCAGCAGAGAGGGGTCACCAGTTAGAGTTAGAAGTCTGGAGAAGGAAAATCGAAGAGAAGAGGAGGGACATAGAGATACAAAAGATGGTTTTGGCTTATGAGCTAAAACTGAAAGAGCTGGAGGTCATGAGGGTCAGTCCAGCTGGAATGGTGGCAGCAACAATTCTATATCCAGTGCTGCTGAAGAAGTGCACATGCCAAGGGACGTGGTGCCCTACTTGAAGTAGGGAGTTAACACACACCAGGAGGTTCAGGGGTATGAGGTAGCTCCAGTGATGCACAGGGTCCCTGAGGTGGATTGGGGAACTGGCATGGGGAGTCATATTCCTACTGGTGGGAGGGACACTCTACTGACTCTAGGTGGGAGTGACAGGGAGAGGGGTTCCCGCAGGTAGAGGTCCTGGGTATGGAGTGTGGAGACATCCCAAAAGAGTGTGGGTTGAGTGTCAGGGACAGCCAGGTACTGTCTCAGCAGTCTCAAGAGGGTGATGTGGGGTGCTTTTTCAAGGGTGAGTCACTGGATGGTTGGGTGAAGGGTAGTTTGGGTAATTCATGTGAGGGGCTGTGTAATGCAATTGCTGCAGAGCATATGTCTAGTCCTTATTTTCCAGAGCTACGCCAACACCAGGTGGAGTGTGCGTTCTCTGACCCCAGGGAACTTACACTGGAGGCAGACCTTTAGGTGAGTACCAGAGAGTCTGAAGAGGCATTTGAGGGTGCTCCTGAAGGGAGTGGTCTAGGTATTTCCCAATCAGGTATGGTAGGGAAGGATTGCAGTGTCCCAGGTAGGTCCTAGTGCAGTGGGATGGGTGAAGGACCCCATGTCAAGTCTCAGAGGAGAGGGAATCGGGATGGGCTTAGGTCCAAGGTGCCCGAGATCCAGTCCCAGGTCCTGGAGTGTTCCATGTGGGAACACCAGGAGGGGAGCCTGGCCTGTACCGTAGGGCCATCTGTTGAGGGAGACCCCACAGTGTCAGGAGAACTTGGGGGGCAGCGGTAGCCAGCGTCCCACTGCTTCTGATGTCTGGCAGTGCCACTCCTAGTGAGGGGATGCAGAAATCCAGACAGAGGGTTGAGAGGGGGTTGCGGACCCCAGCGGAGAACCTGGAGGGTCAGGGGTCAGCTCGGTCAGTTTTGTTAAATATTCTGCATTAAGCATACAATTACTGCTTCAACACAACATAATACAAACATGCTAATTATAGTTTTCGTGAAATCTAATAATTCCGATTTAATGACAATATATCCAGTTTTCTATCTCACTGATGGAATTGCTGACTCTGGTTTCCTTTCAAAAGTTGTGCCTTTTCCCAACTCTTCAGTGTGCTTGTGTCTTCAATGCCACAAATGCTATTCTCTTTCTTCAGTGCTGTTGGTAAACTTGCTGAATTTCTCTTGGCAACTGTTGTTAATGCTAAAAGTTATTAAGTGTGATTTTAGGATGATGCCATACTACATTTGAAGCTGTTTTATTGAGCCCTGTGTTTTCTGTGGACTTCTGTTAGGTCAGGTAAAGCTGGTCATCTAAGGGAAATGTGTTTAATGTGGAAAGCCCCTACACATGTCCCACAATTTGAAACCATATTTGAGTATTTCCATAGATTCACTTTTAAACTGATTGACCCATGTCTCTAGTGAAGCTGGATAGCTGAAATTGAATTTTCAAAACATAAATGTTGGTGCCAACAGAATTTGTATATATTATATCTGTAGTGGTCAGCAAACAGTATCCGCAACTCAAGAGGTTAACCTCCGTACAATTAATAAGGCCCATAAGCACGTCCACGTGTGCCAGCTAGTTCACAAAACTCACATTGTTAGCTGGCAAGGGGAGACCAAACTGTAATGACAGTTTATTGGTCTGTTGTGTCGATGAGTGATTGCCTTGGGGCCACTGAAGATCAGCTTTAGTTTTAATAGCTATAGATCATTATCAGACTCAAAAACATTTTCACTCTTCAGGTGGATTGAGCACAATTGCTATTGCCGATGGTTAGCAAACTTTTAATGATATGACTGGGCTGGTGAGCAGCAGGGGAATGCAACAATGCCTACAACATTCTGTATCTTCAGTGACCCACATCTTGTTGTAAGCAGTCTGTTTACTGCTCCAACTTGGGATTTTCTTTCATGATCTAGGGGACATGGAACTGCAAATGATCTATTTTCATGTGTTTCTTATTCACTTCTACTGCGGCCACAGCCTTGTAAGTTTAGCCCATTGCTTTGACAGATTGTGTCTGCAGGCTTAGATCTAAGTGGTCTAAGAGCTATTAACACATTGGATTGAAAGCAATAGAGTGCTCCAGGTTTCTAATGGAAGATAGAAGCCTGGAGTGCCAACATTCCAATGTTGTGTTGCACAGCTGTTCCTGTGAAAGAAAGCCTATTGGAACATTGGAATGTTGGGGGCTCCACTGGTGACAATGGAGTGCCCCGGGCTTTTACTGGCTGTGAACAAAGCCTCACGGAGCCCGAGGGATTTTAATCCCCTCGGGTGTCGTGAGGAATTTGTTTTGTTTGATAGAACATTCTGCCCCCTAGTGCAGAATGTTCTAATAGCCTTAGAACCCGCCGTAGCGGGCTCTACCGGCCACTTAAGGCCCTCTCCCTTGTTAAACACAGGAGCAAGCCGTTAATGGCCGTAGAGCCCGCTACGGTGGGTTCTAAGGCTATAATTGAACACAAGGGGATTTCAATCCCTTCGGACTCCGTAAGGCCTTTGTTTTATTTACTAGAGAATGTTCTAAGAGCCTCATACCGTCTGTAGCTGGGCTGTAAATCTTTAAAGTCCTGCTCCCTTGTTAAACGCCCTCGCTTTTGGCTTAGGCCTTTAATGCTGGAGCAGGCCTTTAATGGCTGGCATAGCTTGCTACGGCAGGCTATAAGGCTTTAGGAGACCCTCTAAAGCATGCCATAGCAGCCCCAGTAAATCGTCTTCCAGGAACACCTTTAGGTAGTGGTTCATCCCAGTTACCTCACTTCTAGAGTGGTTCATTTGTGGAGACTCAGTTCTGTGACAGAGTCGGTTTAGTCTAGAAAGTTAATTTCTTCATGCCATTTAGGTTTCTTAGTAGGTGTGATTGAGGTTGGATATGTCAAAGATGAGAAAAGAAACAGAGTTTTTAATATATATGAGCGTCTATCTTTGAGTCCCAATCAGGACTGTCTTGATCAGTCTCTTTCCTGTTTGTTCTTCAGTTATTGTAGCGGTCTGGAATAGCAAGTGCACCAACCTACTGATAAATCAAGGATAGAATGCAAATCCTTGCCTATCAGTTACACACAATGCTCTGCAATTGAGTGACTCAGATCATTTATGTTTGTGAAAATCTAGATAGATAGATAGATGGATAGATGGATAGATAGATAGATAGATAGATAGATAGATAGATAGATAGATAGATAGATAGATAGATAGATAGATAGATAGATAGATAGATAGATAGATAGATAGATAGATAGATAGATAGATAGATAGATAGATAGATAGATAGATAGATAGCTATGCCCCAGATGTCACTGGTTATGATTTTGATAAGGCCAACTTAGGCCTCCATCTTTCAAAGATCCACAATGGAGTAACATTAAGGGCCTCATTATGAGGTTGGTAGGCTTAAAGTCGGCACGCCAGCCCAGCGGAAAGGAGACCGCTGCAGAGCTGGCAATCTCCCCCCAGCCCTATTACTATGTTTCCACTGGGCTGACTGGTCGAAACCTCAGAAATCTGAGGATCCACTTGTCAGCCCAGTGCAAACTGTGCAGCAGCATGGCCTCAGCTCCTCATGGAGCTGAGGCCCATGCTGTTGCACAGAGGGTGCTCCCAGCACCCTCGGAATGCACACTGTCTGCTGTAGCAGACAGTGTGCATTATGAGGGTGCTGGGCACTGGGGGCCCTGCATTGCCCACGGCATGGCCATAGACAGTGCAGGGCCCCCCCTGTGGCCCCCAGCTCTTGGTTTACACTAGCCTTTTCATAGAAGGATCCCCTACAGAAAAAGGCTGTCAGAAACTGGACTCGTGATTAGCATGTTGCCGTTGAACTCAGTGCCACCCTGGTTGACCACGACTCGTACCGCTGCCACCCTGTCGAGAATCCTTTTCCTGGCCGTGGTGGTGGTCCCCTGGTGGTCTGACTGCCAGGGTTGTAATTTGGTGGTTGGAATGCCTGGAATGCAGCGGTCCGACCCCTACCACGAGTCTAGAGTTCAGAAGACCGTCAGACTCAGAATGAGACCCTAAGTTGGTTAGTAGTAGCACTTCTCATTTCCAGCATTTGGAAACAGCAGAAAGACAGTGTTGAACAGTATATAAAATCAAGTTGCCATTATTAAAATGTTAAAGTTGGCAATCAACAATTGATTCACAGGGCTCTTCAGAGGGGCGTTCTTTAGGATATATGTGTTCCTGGAAATTGCACTAATGCAAAACAGAATGAAAACATTACTTCTTAATGACAGTTGTTCAGGAAAATCCACAATGTCCTCAGGAATAGCCGTAAAAAATGTCCACTGAATTTTCACCACTGACCAAAGCAAAACACATGCCCACGGTAACTCATAATTTTGGTTGGTTGTACCTTCAAATGTCATGGAAGTGACATCACCATGTAATCAACAGTACATATATTGTGTGCCTTAATGTTACTAATGTAAAGTGGAGCACCTAAATTATATTATTGAAGATGCATCCACAGTAGAAAAGTAGTGTTTCATATATGTGTGTTCTAATGTTTGAATGTAACATGTTGAATTTTAATACATGTGCACATTTATATTTGTGCTTTTTAATTATAGTACTATGATCTAACAACATATAATCACAGGTCATTTATAATTCTTCTTTTTGTTTATAACTGTAAGCTGCACTTATACCCAGGTATTTTGAATGTGCATTGAAATGGCATATTAAGTTTGCATAACTAAAGGCCTGAAATGTTGATTTCTTGTATTTAACCTTCAAAATTGAGTTTTGCTTGTGTTGTGTCTGTGCGAGTCTACAGTTAATGAAAGGCATATTGTGTATCTGAGATATTGGGGTAAGGAAGGATACTTTAGCAAAGGTGAAAGAGCGGTAATGACCTGAAAAGAAAAGACTTCTGTTTCTGTATCATTCTCCTAGAGACACCCAAGGTCACCCTGATGGTCGACTGGTGCGATGAGGACTTGATAGGAGTTGCCGACTTCAACTGTTCAAGGAAGAATAAAAGCTACTGATGTTGATGATATAGACTTCTCAAGGGTTCTGCAGGTTTAATTGGTATTCACTTAGTTAGATGGGGCAGATTCTCTTTAGCTTCTGACGAGAGCTGATTCTCTTTGAGACTTGGAGGGGTATTGACCTCTCTATTCTTTATCCCTTTGTGTGACTTTATGCTATGCAACACCTATTTATGCCAGAACGTCTACTGAGGTTTCTCCTATCCTGATGCTTTCCTATCTTTCCTGAGAAATACATTAGGTGTCCTTTATCTTAGTTTAGGGTACTTAGATTAATTTATTGTACTAATGATTAGCCAAGAGGACCGTAATTTATATACTGATCACCAGCTCTTGTTTCTTATCTTTTGTATTGCTGCAACTGAAATTCTTGCATGCCTTATGCTGGTACGATTTAACTTATTTGATGCTTTACTACTATAAGTTTGGTCCTCTATTTGTAATTAACTCTTGAACTTTACTTTCCGTCTCCGGGATTTAATGTGCAACCAAATAGGTGGCACTGTTAATTGACTTGAATTTTAATCCACTTTCACCCCTAGAAACTGTTAAAAAGGCCTGTCAGAAGAAGAGAAGCAACAATATTGAGCGTTGTCACCCATGTGCCACAAATGATAATCATTTTGCAGTGGGGCATTACCTTTATTGTGGCTGGGTAGGTGTGGGTGGGTGGATGGACAGATTCATCTCATGAGATTTATTTTTTATGTAAAATGTCTTTATGCAAACTTATTTTGAGATCGAAATGGAAGACACAATCATTTCATTACATTCTCCATATACATGAACTTCTTTCACTGAGGATCACCTCCTACAGCAGGAGCTAAATAAACTAACTCCAGCAGGGGAGAATGGGGGAAGTGATTTAATTTCAGAAGCCCTAAAGTGGTGAGAAGTGGAGAATGTGTGTTCAAGATGTGATTTAAAGATCCTTCTTTTCACTACATAGTCTCATCATTTTTTGACCATCTTCACAGCAGATTAACTGCCAAGAAGGCCATAGACAAACGGGAAGACCAAGGGACTGATTATGATTTTGGCGGTCCGACCAGCAACAGTCTGGCGGAGCTGACCACCATATTAAGAGTTTGATGGTCGTACCCACAGAAGACTGCCAGAGTTCCACCACCACCACCAGGCAGCACAGAATGCCACGGTCGCAAGCAAGCACAAACAGGCCAGGGGAGTCTGTGTTATAGCCGACTGTGGTGGTCCAACTACCATGTACAAGCTGGCAGAAACAGACAGTAAAAATGGAGACAATCACCTGCAGGCAGCCTCACATGTCTGGAGCCACCAGGGAACCCTTTGCAAATGTCATGCCGCTGCTCCTGCTCATCCAGAGATAACTAAATCAAAGTGGGCAACACCAACCGTAAGTACACACACCTACCAGTCTCATTAACTCTTAAAAACTGCATGAAGTGCAGGCAAACACATCATGGGGGGTACGTCACAGGCAGAAGACACACGTTTTATACAATACACACTCACTGACACACAGCAGCACAGACACATACACACTCACAAAACACACAACTTGGCCAGCACACTCGCACTGCACGACAACACCACACAAATACACACAGTCACACATCATTGGCACACACAGTAACAACAAGACATCAACAGCACATATACAAATACAACTCACACACTCAGATACAACACTGGCCAGGGACTGTCCCTACATACAACACACATCTCAATCTCTGTGGCACGGAACACAAACAATACCACCAGTAAATAACACTGCAGAGGACACACACACATCACACCACAATGGAAGCGCAATGCCATGCACAAAACACAGAGAGACAAATACACCAGTAACAACTTCACAACTACACCTACATATTGTTGATGAGGTTAACTGGGACATCCAAGGACGAAGACTGCACTGGGACATATCACACTCTCAACAGGACCCTCAACCAATAAATCCACAGGAAATGGCCCTACCTGGGTCACAGGGACAAGCAATACTAAAAATAATTCCCAAGCACATCTAAGCAAGGGGGAAGGACAAGCAAACAAAGTGACACAACTCCTACTTCATGGGACAGACCTCTGCAGGAACCAGCTGCAAGGAACACACACCTAAATGGACACATGCACAAGCAAATGCAAACAAAGCTAGCACATCTGAACACACCCCATGTCTGAATATACAAAACTCAAAATAATACACATGAAATCAGTACAGAGGCCAGATCATGGGGACAAGTCCAACACCATACATGCTCACATTGCTAAACATAATAAGAAATACATACCACATCAAACACTACACAATGTCACAATACCAACATTGCAATTACTCACACATACCTACACACACAACACATAGCCTCCTCTTGGAGGACACCAGCATTGCACACAAACTCACATACTGCAAACAATACCACATGGAGCAGCAAGCAGACTCGAGCACACACAACTGCAGCCACACTATTAAAGTCCCTCAGGAACTACATAAGGCTAGAAAAAGAAGTGCAGGACAAAATTGTTCCCAAAAAAATAAATGTTTAATAAGTGTAAAAATTCAGACATTCCAAAGCCATAGGCCAGTTTATCAATTTTGCCTAAATGGCAGAGTTGTGCCCCTACTTGACTCCTGGCTGCTGTGGAAGCTCCACAGGAAGGGGCATCACGGGGGCAGGCAGGCACTTCAGGGATTAACCTGGGTGGGAGGGGTGGGTGATCAGACTTGAGAGGGGAAGGTTTGGGTTTGGGCTTGCAGAAGGGGGGGTCTTGTTCTTATAATGGGTGGGCTTCTTTTTGATGGGGAGGGGTATGGGTGCTTGCAGGGGAGCAAGAGAGGCCATAGAAGTTGAAGGGACAGCCTTGGACTTCTGGGTGTGGTACGGGGGTGGACAGGAGTAAGGCCAAGGTCCGCCAGGAAAAACTTCTTGGACACACAAGAGAGATCATCAGAAGGGTAACGGGATTTGGAGTTTGAGGGAGTATGACATGTAGGTGTAGATGTCGTGGATGCATTCTTGTGGGAGGAATGCTTGTGTGTGTTTATGTGTCCTGGGCTTGGGGGGTGGAAGTGCAGGGGAAGCCATGATGGGTGGGTAGCTGTCTGTAGGGGTGGTGCCTGCAGGTATTGGTGATGTGCTGGATGTAGGTCTGTCTATAGTTATGGTGTCTGCGGGTGGGGTGATTGGGGTGGATGTCTGAGGGTCTGCTTGGGTGCTGTCTACAGGTAGGATGGGTCTGGTGGCTGTATCAGTGACTGCTGATGTGGTGCCTGTAGGTATGCTTGATGTTGTGTGTGTGATGCTGGAGGCGGTAGGGGTGTCAGGGGAAGTTGTGACTGTTGCTGTGACTGTGGGTGGATGTTGTCTGTGTGCGTGCAGGTGTGTCTTGTGGTGCTTGTGTTTGTGTGCACTACCTTTTGAGGTAGATGCTTGAGGGTCTGTTTGTGTGCTTTGGCTAGGTCTGGGAAGGGGGGATTTGGACTGAGATGACGAGGGAGGACGGAAGGTGGGTGACTGTCTGCCGTCTATGTGGAGGCCAGAGCCTGAAAGGATCTCTGTAGTCCAGCCATTGCACCATGAATGCCCTCCAGGAACGCATTTGTCTGTTGGAGTTGTGTCACCAGTCCCTGGACGACATTCACGATGGCTGAGGGACCCACAGAGATCGTCCTCAGGAGGTCAGTAGCCTCTTCACTGAGGGCAGCAGGGGTAACAGGTGCAGGTGCAGAGGTGCCTGCGACAAAGGAGACACCCACCCTCTTGGGTGAGCATGCACGGCCAACGGGGTGGGGAGCAACAGGGAGGGCAGTGAAAGAACAGGTTGGTAAACAAGGACGTGTCCTCAATGGGCCCACCAACACTAGGAACTGGCCACTGGAGGAAGAATCTGAAAATTATGACGTGGTCCTGGTTTCCTCCGTGGCACTCCCCTCACCCTCCAGGCCACTGGGTCCCTTCTTGTCGATTGTATCTTGAACCAAGGTCCTGTGGTCAGATGCCTTCCCACTCGGCTCAACTCACCAAAGTTACCCAACAGAAAATCCAGTTCTCAGACAACTACAACAGAATGGATGAAGTCTATGAACCACAAAAACATAACTGCAACTAGGTGACCTCTCCATCCTCCAAGTTGTGCCACATGCAGCTGTCCTCAGTCAACTTGTAGCCAACTATAGTATCCCACTGTAAACTACTCTGCATATTTCATACACATCTATCTTGCATTTACATGATATACTAACAATTAGAGATGATGCCAATAAAATTCAGCTAACTTAGATTCCTGTCTGCAATATGCTTGAGTAAGTGACATGGAAATACCAAAGTCAAAATTGGACACATTCCAACAATGTACAGCTCAATAGGTTACACCTGTCCCAACTGAGTTAAGGAAGTAGTATCAAGGTCACCCAGATAGGTCTCATATGTGGCATGAAAAGGACTAACATTGATGTCAGGTCTAACATGTCAGGGAGAGATGTTTCGAGAAAACACACAAGAATGAGTCATCAATCCACAGGATATCTACCACTAATGTCTGACACCAATCACAATTACATCATCTGAGTATGTCTTTAGTAAACATCTGTTCCTTGCATATTAGAGAGTTCCAGAACCTGTAATGACCAATAGAAGGACCCCCAACCCATTGTCCAATTTGGAGCCACAACACTACCCACATCTCAGAAATGGCAAGCCTGACATCTGTCTGTGGATGAATGCCCGAACCCAAAAACATGTGATGTCAATATCACTGCAAGTCACTCCATGATGCATGCCGACAGTCAGGGCACAATCCCCAACTACCACAAAGGTGCAGTGCACTTTTCAACATGATGCCACATCAAGGGGATGGAAAACACAGAGTTGTTCCACAATCTTGTTCTACCTACCATGTTCCTCGGTGTAACTGCAGTCCAAAATGCCATATGATATGCTGTGATGCAAGAAGGTATCAGTCAGATGATAATCAAAGGTGGCACACTCCTGTCTGTGCCACAACATGAAATGGACCACCTTTGTAATCATACAGATCCAGTAACTGTTTTCCATGCTTATGTGTTAGTGTGACTACATACATTATCCCATCAACACAGGTACAACATGCATGACATTGCAGAAAGAAATACATACCAAAGGGAAAAGGACTCATGCAAACATGTAGGCACAATGGTATGTTGGCTACAGTCAGTGGACATAATTTTTGTCAGTGGACATTCCCCACTTACCAAGGGAAAGTAGTTTTCTACACCTGCAGGCCTTTAACCATGTAAGCCATGCCACATCTATGAGGGGCACTAACTTATCACAGACTGCAGTGAGACACCAGCATCAATCACACACTGAAGATCACCTGCTTCTGGATGGCAGATGTTTGCATACATATATGCCCACCCACATAGCAAAGGACAGTGATCTCTTATCCACTTACCTATTGTCTGTGGCATTCATGGGAAGTGATCTGTGGGCCAGAAATCACACCCATCTCAACTACAAATACTACATGATTGTTCACTGCACACAGCCATTTGTTGTCCCTGCAGAGGAAGGGGCTTGGGGATTTGCAACAGGTTTGTACTAGGTTCCAGGTTGAGAAGGCAAGGTACCCCAGTTTGATACACATCACATGTCAACATAAACAATCCCCCACCAACTGTGTGACACATGGCTCAGCCCTCATTGTCAGGGGGAGCAGTATGTATCCCACTCATTCACCTGCAAAGGAACAGGCAGCAATTTGCTGTGTTCTCACCCAACTGTGGCTGTGGTGCCGCCCTCAAATACCCATCCAGCTCCGGGTAGGCCACCACCAGAATGCAGGCCATTTGATGGAGTCATGGTCTGATGGGCACCTACCCACATTGGAAGGACAGCCCCAGCTGAGCCTCCACGATCTTCCAGACCCAGCGTCTCAGGTCCTCCCACCTCTTGCAACAGTGGGCGTTCTGCTGGCTGTGGACCCCCAGGGTCCTCACCTTCTTGGCGATGGCTCTCCAAATCCCCTTCTTCTGATGGGTGTTGACCTGCATGGATGCAAAAGACAAGACAGGAAATCATGTAAAAAATGTCTCATCCAAAATGGCAGTCACATATATGTCTGTACCCTCAGCTAAGCACACCATGTATTGCCCAGACTGGCCAGGTGTGGCTCATACCAGTCACTGAGCACAGGGACATGGCAACAAACACTTCAGCAGACCAACCCACTACCCTGACCAGGTAGACCAACTGACATCCTGTTAGACATGCCCAAGCAATCAGAGTAAGCTCAGAAGCACAATGGACACATGACAACTCAGTGGCTTCTGAGAGGAGGATTCCATAGGCACAAAGATTTCAATTCACTCCCACTCTGTGAGAATGGTTTTCCACCAATATTTACTCCAGCCTAGTGCCAGAGCACAAGACCCAACCCCCAAACACGGGTAACAAAGAAGGGACTGGTGTGTTAGGTACAGGAGGTTCCTTGAAAGTCCATGTGTGAACATGTGGACTCGCAAATGCATAGTCATTCCACTTCAGGGGTAGGCTAATGTAATAACTACCCGTGGCACAGAACGTGCTTCTGGAAATATGCATCCATCCTACAGTGATAGCATCCAAGAAATAAAGGCATGATTTGTCTATTGTCAGCCATGTGACACAAAATTGGGGCCTGAAATCATGGCTTCACAGGATTTACCATACTGTCTGCACTATTATACTGACATAGATAGAGCCCTCCTCTACTCACCAGAAAAGGTTTGTAAGATCATTGTGGCCTGCACGCTACACAACATTGCCCTGAGGAAGAAAATCCCATATATACCAGAAGAGGGGGAGCTAGCAGTGCAACTGAGTGAGCCCCCTGAAATGACAAGTGAGGATGACAGTGATGGAGAGGAAGGTGAAGACTTACGGACAGATTTAATCAATCACTATTTCACTTGAGTGTAATTATGTCATGTGATGTGATTTCTGGGACTGTCTGGGGAATTGTAGGGCTCAAGATGTGGGTTAATTTCCCACTAAAGACAGCAAATCCCATGCTATGCAGTATAAAGCCAAGCTTTGCTGCCTGAGTCAGACTGGGACATGTAACTACCTTTACAATCTGCCTTGTTTGTGTTAGTCTCATTTCAATGTGAGTGGGTCTACAATTCTTTGTGATGTGGTGTGTGTTATATGTATGAATTTTCATGCCTTAACTCTATGTGTTCCAATTTTTCACCCAGAACTCTTTACCATGCCATCCTCATGTGGGCATTTCAGAGTCGTGACATTGACAGGTAGCTGTCGCTGTTCTGACAAGTGAAGTGGACATTGATTGATCAAGGTAAAGGAGCCTGGACAGCGGGTGGGGGTGATCTGAAGTGCACAATACACTTGTGAGTTGTGGTGTGATGGGCCAATTTTTTCATGTGTGTTACCATGTGGCCTTGCTACCTGTCATCCAGTGCAATCCATGTATTCTCCCTTCACATTGTATATACAGTGATGCTGTATGATATTTCTGTGTCTTTCAATGTGTTTCCACATAGCAGGCGAGAGTGCCTGGGTTACAACACTGACACAGGTTAGCATCATACCACCAGATGCTTGGTCATTGTAATCAGATGGATCTAGGATCAGGAAATGGTGTACTGACCTCTGGCTGTGCCCTGGTGTGTGTAGAGCTGGCAGCCCTGGTTTGGAATGTGATTAGGCCCAAGCAGGTGACGACATCCAATAATTTGTTAGCCTATTCTATGGGACAAGATCTGAGAAAGCACATTCTGCTCTGTCTGGGGGACGGTTCCTTTGGGTAATCTGGCCTGATTTAATGTGGTGCAGACGTTCTTGGTTATGGCAGTCCAGACCTTTTAACAACCTATGTGCAGCACAGTGCAATAAAATGTTTGGTGTGACAAGACTCTTGTGACATTGTTTTGTTAGTCATTCTCAGCATGACACTAGCTGAGACCACTCCCTCCTTCCATTGCCATTGTATGTCTTCTTCATGTGCATTACATGGGTTTAACATTCAACATTTCAAAATTGTTAAACAAGCAGTAGTAGCCAGTGTTTTGTGATAGGTGTGCATATTTACATATGTACATGGAATTATTGTGAAACTCTGAAAAAAGTAAGGTGAATTGATCAATCATGGTGGATGTAATCAATAGAGTAGATGCTACAACATTTGAAGTCCAAAATCCAGTGTCCTACTACTGTAGCAAATGGAAAGTGTTAACCCCTTCGCTGCCAGGCCTTTTCCCTCTCCTGTGCCAGGCCTTTTTTGGGCTATTTGGGGCAGTTCGCGCTTAGGCCCTCATAACTTTTTGGCCACATAAGCTAGCCAAGCCAAATTTGCGTCCTTTTTTTCCAACATCTGAGGAATTCTAGAGGTGCCAAGACTTTGTGGGGTCCCCTGAAGGAGGCAAAGAATTTAGCCAAAATACAGTGAAAATTTAGTTTTCATCAAAAAAATGGGAAAAAGTGGCTGCGGAAGAAGGCTTGTGGTTTTTTCCCTGAAAATGGCATCAACAAAGGGTTTGCGGTGCTACAATCACCAGCTTCAAAGCTTTCAGGAACAGGCAGACTTGAATCAGAAAACCCAATTTTTCAACACAAATTTACTGGGACATACCCCATTTTTACGATTTTTTGTGCTTTCAGCCTCCTTCCAGTCAGTGACAGAAATGGGCATGATACCAATGCTGGATCCCTGAAAACTAAACATGTCTGAAAAGTAGAAGAAATTCTGAATTCAGCAAGGGGCAATTTGTGTAGATCCTACAAGGGTTTCCTACAGAAAATAACAACTGAAAAAGAAAAATATTTAAATTGAGGAAAAAAACAACAGCAATTTTTCTCTACGTTTTACTCTGTAACTTTTTCCTGCAATGTCAGATTCTTTTAAGCAATATACCGTTATGTCTGCTGGACTCTTCTGATTGCGGGGATATATAGGGCTTGTAGGTTCAGCAAGAACCCTAGGTACCCAGAGCCAATAAATGAGCTGCACCCTGCTGTGCGTTTTCATTCTATACCGGGTATACAGCAATTCATTTGCTGAAATATAAAGAGTGAAAAATAGCTATCTAGAAAACCTTTGTATTTCCAAAATGGGCACAAGATAAGGTGTTGAGGAGCAGTGGTTATTTGCACATCTCTGAATTCCGGGGTGACCCTACTAGCATGTGAATTACAGGGCATTTCTCAAATAGACATCTTTTTTACACACTCTCTTATATTTGGAAGGAAAAAATGTAGAGAAAGACAAGGGGCAATAAAACTTGTTTTGCTATTCTATGTTCCCCCAAGTCTCCCGATAAAAATGATACCTCACTTGAGTGGGTAGGCCTAGCGCCTGTGACAGGAAATGCCCCAAAACACAACGTGGACACATCACATTTTTTCACAGAAAACAGAGGTGTTTTTTGCAAAGTGCCTACCTGTAGATTTTGGCCTCTAGCTCAGCCGGCACCGAGGGAAACCTACCAAACCTGTGCATTTTTTAAAACTAGAGACCTAGGGGAATCCAAGATGGGGTGACTTGTGGGGCTCTGACCAGGTTCTGTTACCAAGAATCCTTTGCAAACCTCAGAATTTGGCTAAAGAAACACATTTTCCTCACATTTCGGTGACAGAAAGTTCTAGAATCTGAGAGGAGCCACAAATTTCCTTCCACCCAGCATTCCCCCAAGTCTCTTGATAAAAATGATACCTCACTTGTGTGGGTAGGCCTAGTGCCCGCGATAGGAAATGCCCCAAAACACAATGTGGACACATCAAATTTTTTGACAGAAAACAGAGGTGTTTTTTGCAAAGTGCCTACCTGTAGATTTTGGCCTCTAGCTCAGCCGGCACCAAGGGAAACCTACCAAACCTGTGCATTTTTTAAATCTAGAAACCTAGGGGAATCCAAGATGGGGTGACTTGTGGGGCTCTGACCAGGTTCTGTTACCCAGAATCCTTTGCAAAGCTCAAAATTTGGCTGAAAAACATATTTTCCTCACATTTCGGTGACAGAAAGTTCTGGAATCTGAGAGGAGCCACAAATTTCCTTCCACCCAGCGTTCCCCCAAGTCTCCCGATAAAAATGATACTTCACTTGTGTGGGTAGGACTAGCGCCTGTGACAGGGAATGCCCCAAAACACAACGTGGACTCATCACATTTTTTCACAGAAAACAGAGGTGTTTTTTGCAAAGTGCCTACCTGTGGATTTTGGCCTCTAGCTCAGCCAGCACCTGGGGACCCCTAGCAAACCAGTGCATTTTTGAAAACTATTACTGTTACCCAGAATCCTTTGCAAACCTCAAAATTTGGCCAAAAAAACACTTTTTCCTCTCATTTCGGTGACAGAAAGTTCTGGAATCTGAGAGGAGCCACACATTTCCTTCCACCCAGCGTTCCCCCAAGTCTCCCGATAAAAATGGTACCTCACTTGGGGGCAGAAATGGCCTAAAATAAATTTGCCCTCCCCCCCACCACCCAACCCCTTCTCGGGAGCGACCCCTGCCTACGGGGTCGCTCCCCTTGCGTGACATTGATGCAAAAAAAAATCCCCAGTGCCTAGTGGTTTCTGCCCCCTTGGGGACAGATTGACCTAAAATCGGCAGATCTGCCCCAAGGGGGGCAGAAATGGTCTAAATACAATTAGCCCCCCAGGGGAACGACCCTTGCCTAATGGGTCGCTCCCCATCTCTAAAAAAACAAACAAAAACAAAAAAACACATACAAAAAATTTGCCTTGGCGCCTAGACGTTTCTTCCCCCCCCCGAAAACACACAAAAAAAATGTGCCCTGGCGCCTAGAGGTTTCTGCCCCCCTGGGGGCAGATCGGCCTCATAACAATAGGCCGATCTGCCCCCGGGGGGGCCGAATTGGCCTAAAATAAATTTTCCCCCCCAAATCCCCCTGGGAGCGACCCTTGCCTACGGGGTCGCTTCCCCTGCGTGACATTGGCGCAAAAAAAAAAATCCCCAGTGCCTAGCGGTTTCTGCCCCCTTGGGGGCAGATTGACCTAGAATCAGCCGATCTGCCCCCAAGGGGGGCAGAAAATGTCTAAGTACAATTTGCCCCCCAGGGGAGCGACCCTTGCCTAATGGGTCGCTCCCCATCTCTAAAAAAACAAACAACAAAAAAAAAATTGCCCTGGCGCCTAGAGGTTTCTGCCCCCCCTGGGGGCAGATTGGCCTAATACCAATAGGCCGATTTGACCCCCCACATCCCCAACCCTCCCCCGGGAGCAACCCTTGCCTACGGGGTCGCTCCCCTTGCGTGACATTGGCGCAAACAAAAGAAATCCCCGGTGCCTAGTGGTGTCTGCCCCCTTGGGGGCAGATTGACCTAAAATCGGCCGATCTGCCTCCAAGGGGGGCAGAAATGGTCTAAATACAATTTGCCCCCCAGGGGAGCGACTCTTGCCTAATGGGTCGCTCCCCATCTCTAAAAAAACAAACAAACAAAAAAAAATGTGCCCTGGCGCCTAGAGGTTTCTGCCCC
This sequence comes from Pleurodeles waltl, assembly GCF_031143425.1. Lineage (NCBI taxonomy): Eukaryota > Metazoa > Chordata > Amphibia > Caudata > Salamandridae > Pleurodeles > Pleurodeles waltl. Next base: position 206,955,271 of record NC_090446.1, read on the forward strand.
CCCGGGGGCAGATCGCCCTAATAACAATAGGCCAATGGGGCAGAAATGGCCTAAAATAAATTTGACCCCCTCCCCCCAACCCCACCACCCCCCCAAACACCCCCCCCCCGGAGTGACCCTTGCCTACGGGGTCGGTCCCCCTGCGTGACATTGGCAGAAATGGCCTAAATACAATTTTCCCCTCCAGGGGAGCGACCCTTGTCCAAGGGGTCGCTCCACATCTGTAAAACAAAAAAAAAATTCCCTGGTGCCTAGTGGTTTCTGCCTCCCTTGGGGGCAGATCGGCGTAATCAAAATAGGCTGATCTGCCTCTCAGGGGAGCAGAAATGGCCTAAAATAAATTTTCCCCCCAGGGGAGCGACCCTTGCCTAAGGGGTCGCTCCCCTTGCGTGAAATTCACGTAAAAAAAAAAAACTCCCTGGTGTCTAGTGGTTTCTGTCCTTCTTGGGGGCAGATTGCCCTCATAAAAATAGGCCAATCTGCCCCCAAGGGGGGCAGAAATGGCCTAAATATAATTTGCCCCCTAGGGGAGCGACCCTTGCCTAAGGGGCCGCTCCCCACCTCCAAAAAAACAAAACAAAAAAAAAAAAAAGATCCCTGGTGCCTAGAGGTTTCGGCCCCCTCTGGGGGCAGATCAGCCTAATAATAGGCCAATCTGCCCCCGGGGGGGGGCAGAAAAGGCCTTCCAAAAAAATGCCCCCTGGGAGCGACCCTTGCCCAAGGGGTCGCTCCCTTATGCCAATTTAAAAAAACTAAGAAAATCCCTGGTGTCCAGTGGGCGTTTCAAAAGCCGGATTGCTCTGCAATCCGACTTTTTAAACGCTCAGAGAGACCTCAAAGGGAAGGAAATTCCTTTCCTTCCCTTCCCTTTGAAGCCTCTCTGGGCCTCCCCCACGTGATCGAAAGAGAAATGATTTGCATTTCTCTTTCGATCACGCTGGAAGCTCATCTTCCAGCGCGATGGGAGGAGGCCCTCTGTGACATCACAGGGAGAGGGTGGGGGGGCTCGGGGGTGGAAGGGGAAGGGCTTCCCCTTCCATCCCTGCCTTGCAGAGGGGAGTGGGGGGGGAGCACATGGGGGGAGCACTAGCGCTCTCCCCAGTTCCCGGGTGGAGGACGAGGTGATCTCGTCCAAGGCACCCTAGGGGTAAAAAGGCCAGTTAGAGTGAATCTGTGGCACTCAAAGGCATTCCATTAGGAAGAGGTCATTTCCTTGCAGAAGTTAGTGTCTTGCCATTCGCATCTCCTGGAGTCCTGGATAGATGTTCCCACTTGCAGGATCTTCAGTAGCTACAGAGGCAGGTGTACCTGAGGTGGGTGCTCCCCCTAACAGGGCCTCCCTTCCAGTGACTGCCACAGAGGTTGAAGGGTCTGGTGTTGCTGGGCCCCAGGAAGGGGTATGTTGTTGTTCACGGTCCCTGATCAGGGTACTGCTTCTCTCCTTCAACACCCCTGTTAGGGAGGCACAGATGGTGTTGGAGGCCTTCCACTTGTCCAAGGCTTCCCAACAGAAATCCCTCTGCAGCTGCTTCATCTCCCTGAGTTTGATAAGTACCTGGCCCATCACGCCTGGGGATTCTTGGTAGGCTCCCAGGGCTTGGATGACGGTGTCCTGGCCAGGAGCATCACCAGCAGCTTCTTACTGCTAGGTCAGACCATCCTTCCCACACACCCTACTCCCATGTGCTTGCATCCTTGGCACAGCCTGCCCCCTTCCTCTGGTTCCAGGTCCTTCATTGTCAGAGTTGACTTGCTGTGACTGAGGAACCTGGACTGGGGGCCATAAGATGTTAGTGACTGTCCTCGGGACACAGGTTTGGGGTGACTGGCTGCCTGAAATGTTGAAGCCAAGGGGCTGGGAGGAATCAATGTGGTCAGGGTGAGGCTCACTGGTGTCATCTGACCAGGCTGCCCAGTTGGTACCAGGCCCATCTTCAATGTACACATGTCCAGGAACGGTGTCCTCACTGAGGGCTTGATCCATGGGGGTTGTGGCAGTCTTTTCAGTGGTGTCAGTAGTGACAGTGGCTGCTTGAGCTGTTGTTGCAAGAGATACAATATTACAGGTTGTATTGTGACATTTACCTCCAATAGATGACAGTGACATTTTGCTAGGGCCATGTACACATTGGGGTTAGCAGCTTTCCCTTTTGTGACAGGTTCACATGTTATCCTTTGTTATGACCTGAGATTTGAGTAACATACTTATTCCATTTCACTCAACTGGCTCCAGAATGTCTATATACCTTGGCACTTAGAGGGATGGTCATAGACTTATATCTTGCCAGCACTGCAGGCAAACCAGTGGCTGTGCAGGATATTGTTTGGGTCATCTTAAAACCAAGTTGTTTTGCAGGCAGACCCAATACCTTGCAGTATATGTGATAGTTGTCACCATGTGGTCAGTGCATTGCGGCTATGTCTGCTGCCAATACCATTCAGATGATACATCTTGGGGCCTTTGATCTGTCAGAAAGTTTTATAGGCCACATTTGGGGGAGTCCTTCCTATCCACAACATTTCATGTGGGCACAGCTGCTCAAGATGGTTCTGGGTGTACCATGACCTGTATCTTGGTTTCTCCCAGGTGGATAGAGTTCATTAGTGAGTTCACAGTCAGGTGCACAATGTCACATGGCCACTAGCCTGGTGGTAGGAGTTACATGGACTTGCCCTCCTGGGATTTACAGTGATGTTGCTCTAAGTACAACACACACTATACATGGGTCATCCTCTGAGGTGAGTACTCTTCTATTGCAAGTTAACCTACAAGGATATTTGAGCATGTGCAGAGTGTGCTGGTGCTTTGAATTGGGTAGGCCTAGCCTCCTTACTTAGCAGTCACTTGACTCCCTGTTCCTCATGCACTTGTTATGTGTCATCCCCGCAGGTGAGTGCATTTCATGTGTGAATTTCCAGGAAAATTGTGTTTTGACATATGTTCACTGGACTGCTACTGTGAGTGACAGTTAGAGACCCTCCTGTGGAATGTAGCTCTTTGATTCCATGTATCACACACACCATACAGGCGTGACCCTTTCTAGGTGAGTACAGTTAAATGGCTGAGAAGGGGTGGAAGGCTAATTATGGCATAGAGCACTGTGTTGGCTGATTGAAGTAACACTACTAGTGCATCGTGGCCTTTGCATTCCTGTCAGTGCCTGTCCTACACCCACGCACTGTACAGTTGTGATCCTTTCTAGGTGAGTACAGTTCAATTGCTGAGTTAGGAGTAGTAGACTCACTGTAGTAGAGGACACTGTGTTGGCTGTGTGGGGTAATACTATTAGTGTCTCCTGGTCTTGGCAGTTCTGTCAGTGCTTGTGCTACACACGCACACTGTACAGTTGAACTCCTTTCTAGGTGATTACTCTAGTTTGGGGCTTTGCAATAAATGGTCATTTTGGTTCTGGGTTTTCAAATTGTAGGACAGTGCCTGTAGGGAATTATAATCCTGTCCTACGCCTACTATACAAAGATGAGCTTCCCCCAGTTGAGTCTAGTTCACATGTGAGATTTCTGGCAGTGATTTTAGGACAGGTGGAGACTGGGCTGTTGATTGGGGGGCCATTGAAGGTGTCCAAAGGTGAGCAGTGAGCATGCATGCAAATACATTTAGGTGCAATATTTTTGTGTTGTGACTTACCCAACTCCACTCCCCCAGGTATTCTTGTCTAGCCTATAACAATTATGAAGTACACTGTTCCAAAAAAAGACACTAATGATACAGAGGGCAACTTATAGCCAGGAGCTAGAGAGCCCTCACACACCCAATAGGATGTCAAGCTTCATCACTGGGCAAGCTCCTCGTCAGACCGGCACTGCAATGTCTGACGGGCCACCCCTTAAAAAAGGCGTTAGCTCTTAGCCGAAGATCTTATTACCAATGACAGTTAAACCTATGATGAACACGAACTATAGGTGTATGCAGGAGAGGAAAAAAGGTGAAACATAAAATTGGCTCTAAACCATCACCATCACATTTAATAATACAGAAATTAGTTTAGGCCAAGATTAAAAACTGATGTGGAGAGTGCTTACGGAGGTAATGCTCGGCCACACTCTTAATACAAGTAAATGAGGGAAAATGAATATTATCCAAATTCCTATAGTGCTAGGTCAACATGATTCGCGTCTGGGTGGTCACACAGGATCCAGTGACGCTTCTTCAGGACCAAAAATGTGGCTTCTCCTGATAATATTACCAAGACCCAATTAGGATATAATAAGGTAGGTACTTTTTGGTCACTTACTCATACCAACTGCACGTCATGGTCAGTCTAGTCAGCAAGTCGCCCTGTGGAATATAAAGACAATAGTACGCATTTTATGAACACGTTGTGCATAAAAAGGTGATTCAAACGTGACAAGCACTAAGAAACTGCTGTGCTCGTGAATGGCCCTTGTGGAAGCAATCAGGGAAAAAATAGGCTTACCATCCCATCTTGAGGCACAGGCTCCATAGGAATGCACGTGCACCAGAACCAGGTATGCAGTACTGAACAAAACAGTACACAAGAAACAAACATTTTTGTTAAGCATAAAACAAAAAGTCATGTGGAGTTAGTGGTCATGGCCCACACATATTCACGACACCAAATAAAATTGCCCATAATGTAGTTACGGTGAACAAGATACAAAAATATGAAAAGTTCAAACCAATAGCAATAATGTAGAGAGATAACGTCTTAAGCCCCATCAGAAAAGCAAAGATTCCAGTAAGGTAGTGAAAAACCAAAGGACGGGGAAAGTGCCCTGCCACTATCAGAGTAAGTATGGCTAGTTTAGAAGTCACTGAGTTAACTAACACAGAGTACAAAAATAACATTGCTCATCACCGTGGTCTACAAAACAAAGAAGACGAATCGGAGCATGCAGGTACTTACTAATAGTGCTCCTGGTTCTAACCGGGAACCTACCCGGGGGCCGCGTTCCTGCAATAGGCAGTGGAGCACGGCCGCTGTGTTTTTCATGGCAAAAGGTCATCATTGCGCGTGGAACCCGGGAATGGTACAGCGTGCTGATTGGCTGCGCATAGTCATGTGACCTGAGAGAGAAAAAGGAAATAGAAGGAGGCCTGCTCATGCCGGGGAAGGACGCCGTCGAGCTGGATGGCTACGTACATGTGTCCCAGAGGGAGAATGGAAATTAAAAAAGGCCTGCTGAATAGAAAACAGCGGTATTGCCCATACATTAGAATGGGCAAATGAAAAATACAGGAAATTACTTAATCATGTACGCGCTCCGGAAGGGAGCTGAAAACAAGTAGCAACTGAAAAATAGATAAGTGTAAAACAAACCCTGAAAGGGAAGTAAGTATATGTAGGGGAATTATTCCCAAAGGGGAACGGTACGTGGTCAATAATATGTCATAGTAAGTATATTCAGTCAAGATGCTAGGTTACACCAAGGAATGTCATCATTGAGGACAACAATGTGCGTCTTCAATCTAAAAACCCAACTTTGTCCGATCCTAAAGAGGGACCTAGATTCATGGTCTACAAATTTGGGTGCTTGTAGCACCACCCACCACAGATCGTCAGGGCCATGTTGTGCTTCAAGAAAATGTACACTCAATTTGGTAGTTGTGCGAGCACACCTAATATTGCTTCAGTGTTCGTTGGTCCTGTTTTTTACCAGTCTGGTGGTCATGCCAACGTACCATAGACCACACAGACAAGTAATCATATAGATGCAACTGCCAGGTATTACAGTTGGTGTGCCCATTGAGGTGCCACATGCCAATTGGGTCCAGATCCAATTTATCTAGATGTTTGGTTAAAAGGCAGATGTTACATGTACCACATGGAAAGTGGCCAGTGACTGGGGGGAGGTTCCATAGGGTAGTTTGTTAGGGCAGGTCTTGTTTTTTACGTGGGCGAGTGTGTACCACCAAATCCCTAATGTTTGTAGTTCTTTTGAATGTGAACAGGGGCTTTTGAACCTGTGTGCCGCCACTCAGTAGAATTGCCCATCGTTTGGTGATCAATTTCTTCACAGTATTGGACAGGGGAGAATATGTCGAGACACATGTCAAGCGGGTGTCGGGTTCTTTAGCAGTAGGCATCAGTAATGCGTCTCTTTGGTTGTTACGAGCCCTCTTATAGGCGGAGTTAATGACACTTTGTGGGTAGTGTCTCTCATAGAGTTTAGCCTTGAGGGCACTAGCCTGAGTTTCGAAAGACTCTGTGGAACTACAATTGTGATGTAGTCTGAGGAACTGACCAAAGGGTAAATTGTCACGCAGAGCCTTCGGATGGTGACTTTCATAAAGTAAAAGGTTGTTGCGGTTAGTAGTCTTATGGTAAGTACCAGAAGTCAATTTGCCATTGTCAATCCTGATCAAGAGGTCCAAAAAGGAGACCCGGGTCACTGAGACGTGAGCAGTGAAATTTACAAATGGGTCAAGAGTGTTTACCCATTCTGTGAAAGAGTCAACGTCTCCAAGGGTGCCTTGCCACACAATCAGGATATCATCAATATATCTCCGCCACAATTTGATTCTGTCGTGAAAGGGATTAGTAGTAGGTAAAATGAACCGTTGCTCAAACTCATACATGTAGAGGCAGGCTAGGCAGGGAGCAAAGGTACTACCCATGGAAGTGCCCCAAATCTGATGGTAGAGAGAATCCTCAAACTGAAAAAAAAAATTGTCATTGCTAGAGTACCGCACTGCATAATAAAATGCACTGGAGTTGGTGAAGTCCAAGGGCATTGTAGGAGAGCATTCTCCACCACTTGCAAAGTAGCCTCCTGGGGTATATTGGTGTAGAGGGCCTCTACATCCAAGGTAATAAGAGCATGAACGTCTAATGTAGAATTTATTGTTTCGATCAGATTGAGGACATCTTTGGTGTCTCTCAAAAATGTGCTAGAGTCCCTCACCAGAGGTCAGAGAAAGTGGTCGCAAAACGCAGAGGATCTAAGATTGAACCAATGCCGGACACTATAGGGCGTATTTTAGGGAGGCAGTAAAAGTATGGTATACATGGGTGGGTGGTATCAAGAAACTCAGCTTCCCTGTGTGAGATCCATGCATTGCTACAAGCTTCCTCGATCATTCTCCTAATCTGAGTTTGTGGATTTTCAGTTGGATCATGAAGAATGGGAGCATAGTAGGTGGTGTCGCTCAAGAGGCGGATACATTCCTGTCTGTAGTCATCAGAGTTCATGATGACTATAGCACCGCCCTTGTCAGCTGGTTTTATCACTATGGATTGATCAGCTGCCAACTTTTTAGTGCATTCCTTTCAGGTGTCGGTATATTAATGAATGAGTGTTTGGGACGTATCTTGTTGAGATTCGATAGAACAGCTTTTTTTAAAGCAAGGACCTCACAAGGTATAGATTGAGCTGGAGAGACAAAAGAGGATTTTTTTTTAAGCCAAAATCCTCAGCCTGGTAGACCGTTGGTTTGTCCTTAAAAAAGAAATGTAAGCGTACTTTCCTAAAAAAATTGGGAAAGTTTGCAGTTCAAATGAAAAAAATCTTCAGTTGGTGAATGTGGCTCTACTCCTATGATTTCATCCACCATGACTCTTAACTCATCTTCAGTGAAACAGGGATTTTTCTTTTGTGACATTATGGTGATAACTATGTACAGATGATGGGGAGTAGGGAGGTGGAGATGGTTGTGGAATCGGTGTGTTGAGGGTTTGAAGTCTGTGGTTGGTGTAAATTGGAGAGGTGCCTATTCAAGTGGATTTTGAGTTTCAGGAATTTCGTGCTGTCTTGCAGGGACGTGCTGTGAAAATGCAAAGGATTATGGTGTGTGAAGGGGTGTGCTTTATGGTGTGCTTTGCAGGTGTGTCGGGTGTGGGAATGTGTGTCAGCGGTGCTGTTTTCAAATCCATCCAATGTGGTGTTGTGTATTACTGTGGTGACCATGAACTGCAGTGACTCGGTCTTCCATTGGAAGACCACCATGGATGAACCGCCATTGCAACTTTTGGCTTGTAATAGGGTAGGTGGTTGGTTGACAGGCTGGCGGTGCTGGTAGTTGGACCGCCTATTTCCCACCCTCACCAGTCCTTGGGGTGTAGGTTTTTTTTGGCTGGCTTTTGGCGGTCTGGCTGTGTGACTTGTAATATGGCGGTCTGTGTGATCGCCAACCTGGCGGGCTTTTGTCAACCACCAGTATGGCTGTCCGACTGTCAAACTCATAATGAGGCCCAAGTGTGGAAACCCACCAAAATCTTACTGCCAGTGGTCCAAACTGCAAGTACAACTGTTCATCCCACATACTAAATTTGGATACCTCAGACAAAAGCATTTATTGGGTATGATAAATAACACTTTTTACAAGTCTCCCCTTCAGTAATGGAGAATAACATGCAGATTTTTCTAGTTTCTGTTGCCAAAACCAAATGTTACGGTATTTACATGAGCTCTGGGATGTGAACTTAATTACTGGGTGCAGGAAATACTGCAACACTTGTAAATGCAATCCCTGCAAAATAATGAGGCACTCACTACGTTTTCCCCTCAACAACACCACTTTTTAGCTAGTATAATTGAAGGTGACCACCCTCGCCCACATGCTGCCATAAAACGTTTGCAACTTTGAGCCTGAACTGCATCCTGCTTGAGATGCAGGGGACTCAGTCAAGAACTCATTTCAAATACTGACACGATTGTGTTGGAGGGCACAGCAATTATAAAGTATATTGGTTGCTTTTCTTCTGACTGTAATGAGCTAGCGCACCTAAGGTAAGCTGTTTCCAAGGCAATTTGCTATTTTCCCACAACCCCCTCATGTCTTGTGAAAAAATAATACTCCAAGACGACCCCCTGAAGTGAAGAGTTGACATTCAAGATTGTCAGACTCTTTTAATGCCAGGCTGCGGCTCTTAAGGCCGGATTTTGCATCTGGCTCTAAATCCATTGAAAATGTATGCATAGAAAAGCTGTGATGAAGCCCCTGACTTCTCTTTGCTTCAAAAGTAAACTTAATATTGAGGATGACAGGTGTTTTTTGCTGGATTTGAAGGCAGTTTTTTTATAAAGTAGAGGCAAAAATGAAACCGATGGTTTTAACTTGTGTATCAAAATCAGCAGAAGTTGTTTTTCTTCAATTCCTTGTTATCATTCTGTGACTGGTTTCTTTATGAGACACTCGTCTTTCAGCCTTGCAAGGGTAACATTTATAGTGTTGTGCCTTTAGATTCAGTACTAACACATTAACAATTTTTCACCACCTGATGTTTGCCCACTGCCCACCCATCCACCGTTCTGCCTGTATCGCTCTCTTAGCATAGAAAGTGATAAGTTGTGTTATGTATGTAATACAGATTTGTGGAGCGCACTATCACCCTGGAGGATATCCTCGTTTTGCGCAGCTGTGACCAGGTGTGAGTCTAGCCATACCTAAGGCCTAGTAGAACTACTGAAAAACACAGGACTTCAGCTTTTTATGGGATTCAAGAACTGAGGAGGAAGCTTTTATGAGTAGCAGCGGGTTGTTCTACGCTTTGTGAGCTGTGTAGGAGAAGGCTCGACCGATCGATCTGGGTTTCTGTATGAGTGGATTTGTGCAAGCAGAAGTCTGAATAAGTGGAGGCGTCTGGAAGGTTTGTTAAAGCAGAGGCGATTGCTGAGGTATGGGTGAGGAGTTTTAATTGTGCTAGTTTGTAAGTGGGGAGCCAGTGGAGCCCCTTCAGGTGTCATGTGATGTGAATGCAGTGAGGGAGGTTGAGAGTGATTCTGGCTGCATCAGGATTGTCCGCAAGGCAAGCTGGGAGCCTGTGCCTGCAGTCAGCAGAGAAGAAGCGCATGGAGCGGTGCAACCCTGCAAGGGAGGTAACTGTATTTTTTCAAATGTTTTATTTAATTCCCCTTCACCCCCCCTTTGCGCACCACCGAGCCGCTCCTGCTAAACTACAATCTAAGGTGAACAGTACATGCATGGATTTACCTGGCTAATGCTGACATTCTCCTTAATAACCTTATTTGTATCTAAAATTCAAGGTAAAAAACATTAGCTTTATGATCTGAAGTGAAAAATATACTAAAAAAAAGAAATTAAAAATGGCTGATCATGTCTCACAGTTTCCCATGCAGATGGACTGATGGCTGTTGTGGAATGTCTTCTCTTTATCAGAAAACTTGTTCGAAGATGGCTGCCTCTGGGTGATGGCACAGGCCTTCCATGAGCTGGCATATTAAAATGGATGTTCCAAAATAAAGCATTTTATGTATATAAATATTTATTTTATTTAAGTATATATATATATATATATATATATATATATATATATATATATATATAATCTATTTTTAAATATATATTTACTGAAAAAAAACAAAGGTTACAGGAACGTTATAGCTAGGTTCTGAATTTACTTGTACAAAACCCTAGAAATTAAGCAGTTAGATTTCTTTCAAGTAACTATAACTTGCGCGCTAAGGTAGCTTTAACTCACGCCTTTGCCATGCACAGTTTTCTTAACAGTAATGATATTGCAAACAGTGCAGTGATATAAAAAATGACATACAAGATCTCATCTATGACATAATATGTGGACTAATTAGCTGTGCATGACAAAGGCACTAGTTATAATTACCATAGCGCGGATGTTATAGGTACTTGAAAGAGCTCTAACTGCTGAATTTCCATGGTTTTGTACGAGTAAATTCAGAAACTAACGATAATGTCCCTGTAACCTTTGTTTTTTCAGTGAATTTTTATGGTTTTTTTAATGTAAAGTAGTTTTAATTATTATATGCTATTCCAAGCCCCGCCATGGTGATTGTCTCATTGTGTGAATGGTTGTAAGGGTCAGTGAGTACTTGAGAGGGTTTTGGGAGATTGAATCAGTGGAAGAGTGCATATATGAGTGATTGACTGAGTGCATGAGTGCTGCATGGGTGAGAGAATGGGTACATGAGAGGTACATGAGTGAAAGAGTGTGTGCATGAGTGGTGTATAGGTGAGTGAATGAATGTATGGATGGTGTGTGGGTTAGTGGGTGAGGGTATGAATGGTGCATGGATGACACTGTGTGTTTGAGTGCATGTATAGATGAGTGAGTGAGTGAGTGCATGAGTGGTCCATGGGTAATTTACTCAGTGCATGTATGAGTGAATAAGGGGATGCATAAGTGGTGCTGGGCGATTGACTGAGTGCATGAGTGTCTGTATGGGAGTGTGAGTGAATGCATAAATGGTGTATGGGTGGTTTTCTGATTGTATGAGTGCTTGTATGGGTGAGTAAGTGAGTGTGTGAGTGGTTTTTGGGAGATTGCCTAGTGGAAGAGTGCATATATGGGTGAGTGCCTGAGTAAGTGCATGAGTGCTGTTTGGGTGAGAGAATGAGTGCAAATTCAGTGCAAAACTAACTCCATATTTACATTTATGGAGTTAAAGTCATTTTTGGACGTGGAAACCAACTTTATGTTAATGAGATGAAAAGTAGACATTCCCGTGCAAAAAAATGACTCTAAGGCCCTAGCGCCTTATTTATCCTCCCATGCAAAAATCACACACGGGGAGAAGGAGGGGTCAAAAAATGGTGCAAAGCTTGCTTTACACCATTTTTTAACGCCTGGGCCAGGGCAGGCGTTAGGGGACCTGTGAGCCTATTTCCATGGTGGAACATCATGGAATAAGCCCACAGGTGCCCTCCCCAGGGACACCCACACCAGACGGACGGTGGAGGATGGTGGATCCCCTCCTAGTTAAGTATAGGTAAGTACAGGTAAGTATTTTTTTTTAAGTGCCATTCGGGGCCCTGAAATTACCCCCACCCTACACAGCACTGGGGGCAATGGCCATGCCCAGGGGACCCTGGTCCCCTGTGCTGGCATTGGGGTGGTGGGCATGACTCCTGTCTTTTCTAAGACAGGAGTCATGTGGTATGGATGGTTTTGCGTCAGAAAATGACTCTAGGCAGGTTAGAGTCTTTTTTTTACTCTAACCTTCCTAACATCATTTTTTGGTGCAAAACCCCCTTCTTCCATACACCAGCCCCACCCGACTAATATCATTTTTTTTTTACTTTAGCTTACCCTTTGCACCGGCGTGCACCGTTCCATAAAAATGGTGCCCGGCTAGTGCACAGAAATAGTGCAAGCCAGTGCTAAACTTTTTGGTGCAAAACTGCGTTAGTGCAGTTTTTCTCCAAAAAGTATACATCAGGGCCTAATTCTCACCCTTTCCATCCACAGCTAACCCTGCTCCTGTCACCCAGCAGGTTCAGACAGCCCACCCCAGGATGAAGGCCCCAGTGGATGTCTGGAGGATGACAAATTGCCTGGGCTATCAGGGGCGACTGGCCAGTCCACCCACAGTATTCCCAACTTGGACACCCAGGATTCACCCTCCCCTGTGGCTACAACACATCAACTAGCACCTCCTCACCAAACCTGTGCCTCAGGGACCACTCAATTTGAGGTGTGCCCCACAGTACAGGGGACTGAATCAAGGGCACCTGCCCCAGACAATAAAGGCCCTAGTGCTACTGGGAGTGGGCACACTGTGCCAGAGGCACAGGGGGCCAGGGCTAGTGGGAGGGGATCTGTGGTCCAAGGGAGGGGGCAGCAACAACATCAGACTGGCCAGGAGACCCCCACCCAAGTTCTGGGTGCATACCACCAAACAAAGGACACTAGGGTCCAGATCCTCGCTACCCTGCAGGAGACCCAGAGGCTTCATCAGGAGGCCATGCAGCAGTGGCAGACCCACAATGTCACCATGGCCTTCATAGCAGGGGTGCTGACAGAACTTACCACCATCCTGCGTCAGTCCACCTCCCACCAGCAGGCCCCTACCGTTAGCCAGATAACATCTGAGCCCTCCACGTCAGCCTCAGCCAGTGGAATGGATGCCTTGCCACAGGACACACAGGACATCAGCACTCCTTCCCCTGTAGCTGCGGAGCCCACGCAAGTGAGGACGTCCAACCAGACATCCAGCCTCCACTGATGCCAAGACCACTGCCAGGAAGTGAGCCACTTCTGGATATACCCCGTTGAATGTCACACCAACACCCTGTTGAATATCCACTGTCATAACTCCATTTTCACATGGCCATCATACTGTACTTTGACTCCCCAAAGGTGGGCTAAGTACTCTGATAATCCCACTCCACATGACCCCACTCATCAGCCCTTGCACTTGTATAATTAAAATGAACAGCTTTGAGCACAGTTTCTGCCTACGCCTTTATCTACCATGAGTACAAAATATATAGCCATGACATGTGTAACAGGCAGACCATTGTCCTACCAATGTATGTGACAGTGCCAGAAGGGGGAGCAAACATTTACAAGTTCTGTGATACAGATAACAACACCGCATCTAATGTAATGGGTTCACCAAATACCCAATTTGAACACATAACCCTGTTAGTAGCCTTGTAAACACAGACATTGCTACTGGTTATGAAGCATGGCTTTTAAACATACCTGTATGCCAGTGAAAGTATTGTTGTATCAGCCCTGCTCAGGAATCAGCTGCATCCTCGTCATCCTCCTCCTTATCACTCCCTATGTCCCCTTCATCAGCCACTGGCACAGCTGCACCCTCCTCAGCATCCAGTAATGGGATGTGACATCTGAGAGCCAAATTGTGTAACATTCATCATGCTACAATGATCTGGCACACTTTTGCTGGTCTGTACAGTAGGGCCCCTTCAGGAAGGTGCAGGCACCGGAATCTGGCTTTCAGCACTCCAAAGGTGCGTTCAATGACCCATCTGGTCGTACCTTGGGCCTCATTGTAATGGTTTTCTGCTGCTGTAGTTGGATGCCTGAGAAGTGCAAGTAGCCATAGCAGTTTGGGATAAACAGAGTCAGCTGTGTGACAGAGGTAATAGGCATATTAAAAACTGTAGGTAAATCTGAAAGGTGGTGTAGAGTGTTCAGAATACAGAGGCACACATGTGGCATGTTACTTACCGATGAGCCAGGCGCGATCCCTTTGCAGTGGTGCCATCGGATGTGGGATGCTGCTGTTCCACAGAATGTAGGCATCAGGCACTGAACCTGGGAACCGGGCAGTCACTTGTGTGATGTAGAGGTCTTTAGGACATATCACCTGAACATTGGTTGAGTAGAATTTGTTACAGTTTCTAAACACCTGTTCACTCATCCTGGCTGGCAACAGGTCTACATCAGCGATAGGGGTTTGGATGATGGACGATACATTATTAACATTACCTCAATGTAATACTGCTCGCCAATGAATGGCCAAGCAGATTATAGGCTAATGCACAACAGAACGTAAAGGAACTACTTGGTTAATGTTTCTTCAATATTGTTTTGTTTTGTGTGTGGAGAGTATTTTATAATTTGTTAATAGTTTTCTCATTTTATGTCTGTATAATACACTTGGTAGCATTGTTTTTTGTTAGTTTGGCACACAGCCCTTGAGAGTGGGACTTGGAGACACTAAGCATAATTTAATAGATTTAATTGTGAATAAAGAAATAATTTTCCAGTGATTAATTTATGTTTTCGCTGTGGTGTTCTGTTTTACATTCATCCCCACTGTATATTTGTATTCAGTTCCACAGAATGTAGGCATCAGGCACTGAACCTGGGAACGGGGCAGTCACTTGTGTGATGTAGAGGTCTTTGAGACATACCACCTGAACATTGGTTGAGTAGAATTTTTTACAGTTTCTAAACACCGGTTCACTACTCCTGGGTGGCAACAGGTCAATGTGGGTCCCATCAATAGCCCAATCACATGTGGCACATGTGCTACAGCATAGAAGGCTGCTTTCACAGTGGGCAGATCGTCACGTTGGGGGAACCTGATAAAACTGCCTATATGTTTGAGTAGGGCACACAGGACATTCTTCAAGACGTGGTTGAACATGGACTGGGACATTCCGGCAGCCCAGCTCACTGTAATTTGGAAGGACCCAGAGGCAAGGAAGTGGAGGACTGCGAACACCCGTACTGTGGGTGTGATGGCATTGGCATTACGAATACCAGGCTGCAGATCTGGCTCCAACAGCCTCACAAGCTCCATGATGGTCTGACAGTTTAGCCGATACCACTGGATGAGGTGCCGCTCTTCAAGGGTGGCAAGATCAACCATGGGCCTGTAGACAGGACCATTCCTCACCATCATTCTTCCACCGTACCTGGGATTAGGAGGGAGTAGCAATCATTATGTGCATAAAGGACTGTGTGGACGCAGTGGAGCTGTGCACAGGTTAATGTGAAACATTCATGACGCACTCATAAACCCCCTTTACACATATTGTAGAAGTAAAATGGCAGCTGCCTGTCCTGCATGCACAGGACAGATGGAAGTGAGCGAATCCTGCTGGCATAAGGTGTCACAGCAGTGTGAGGTAGCAACCGCCATGCAACTCCTCATTGGTTAACATGATTGCCTATGGGAGACATGAGCCAATGGCGATCACTGCCGGTGGTGACGGTGATGTCTGCGGTGGCCGTGACCGCCATTTCATGTGTTCCTGTTCACTTGACTCCTGGCACTCGTGCTGAGAAGACCTCAATTGTGTGTGCTGCTGTGTTCTGCCAATGGTAGCCAAAATGCCATGTGCTGCAGGGGATAGGGCCCAAGCCTTCTCACAGGAAGAACTAGAGAAGCTTGTGGAGGGTGTCCTACCCTGTATGCCCAGTTGTTTGGGGCAGCAGGGCAGCAGGTGAGTCCACCATGATTGTACTGTCTGTGAGTGGTACGAATGTGGATGGGTGCCTTGGGACGAGGATGAGTGTCTTGTGGAAGGACCTGGCTGAGGGCTGTGAGGACAACTGGATTGTTGAAATGTGCATATGTTCATGAGATATGTTCTTTCCAATGCAGTCCCTAAGACTGATGTGAAGTTTGCGAAGTCTGAGGTTTCACATCACACAGCTATATGTGCATGGGTTATGTGGCTGTGCAAGTATGCCTCCAAACGCCCATAGAGTATTTAGTTTGGGTCTTGTGATCGTTAGGAGCCATGACTCAATGGACTGGTTCAGCCATGTGTTGGGGGTATGGCTTTCATCCTTTGTAGGATTGAATGTGTGTCAGCATGAGTGAAACTCATGTGCATGACTGAGGTGGCATACATGGGCTGCTATTGGAGTGGCATGTGTGAGTGAAGGCATGGCATGTAATGACATGGCATTAGAGTATGTTGTAGTGACTTGTGTGGCTGTTGTGTAGGCACTGGCCAATAGCTCCCTGTCTCTCTTTTTCCCACCCTATCTCTCACTGCACAACCCTCCCTCCCTGTCCTCCTCTGTCTTTGTGTGCATCAGCTTTGTCTGGCGAAGGAGAAGGGGCACCGGTGAGTGGGGAAGCTGCATCCCACGGGACCAGTGGGACGGAGGGCGAGTGGAGCACCACGGGGTGGCAGAAAGATCTACATCTTCATCAGATTCTTCCTCTGATGGTGACTCCCTGGTGGTGGCTGTACCTTCAGGCCCTATGCCTGCACCATCCTTGACCGCCACACTCCTTGCCAGCAGCGCCCTCCCTGTAGCTCCCCACCCAGTTGCCCGTGCCCGCACACCCAAGCGGGTGGGCTTCTCCTTCACCGCAGGCACCTCTGCCCCTGCCCCAGTCAGCCCTGCTGCCCTCAATGAAGAGGTTATTGACCTCCTGAGGTCCATCTCTGTTGGGCAGACAACCATCATGAATGCCATCCAGGTACTGGCATCCCATATTCAACAGTCAAATGCGTTCCTGGAAGGCATTCATGGTGCTCTGTCTGCCCTTGTGATCATTTCAGGCTATGGCCTCCTCATTGACGGCAGCCAGTGTTCCTTATTCTTCCATCCCCCCATCCAAAGCACACTTTCATTCCAGCATGCATCCCCTTCAACAGACCCAGAGCGCAAGGACAATCACATGCACCACAAATGCCACTACCACTATGCACACACCCACCATTCAGATGCACACACAACAACATCCACTCCTTACACTGACTCCCCCGCCTCCTCCCCCCTCACAAGTCACATCGCCACTCACACATGCAGACACCACATCATCAGTCCTAGGTCCAGCCACATATGCTGGCACTGCCACCGTCACCACAACAGAAGATCCCCATACAAGCACCCCATACACAACATCCGCATGCACCATAACAGTCAACACAACCACATGCAGCACATCCACCCTTCCTGCATACACCGTCTCAACATTCACTCACACATCCCCCTGCCTTCTCCCTGTGTCTCCTCCACTCCTCCTCCCGGTACACCTATACGCCCACACTCATCCACCCAACACACACCCAGCACACACATATCATACACCCACACACCAGCACCCAAACCACATCCATGTACACACCTGTCAACCATTCCCTCTCCCTCCACTCTGAAACGCCTTACCTATGGCCTACCCGCTGCCCCTAAAAAAAATTCCTCCATGAGTTTTTCCTCTTCCCGTCCCCTGGTCCAGTCCCTGTTCCCCCCAAACCCCCTGCTACCCTTGTCAGACCCCTGCCTTCAACCTCCCTGTCCTCCTCTGGGCTGAGCCATGCCCCGCAGACAGCAGTCTGCAGTGCTGCCACAAGAGGCACACCTGCCCCTCCCACCTCCAGCCCTGGTAGCACTCCATCTGGGTCCCCTGCTGTTGTGGCCTCCACAGCCATCCCAGCAGAGAAGGCAGGAAAGAGGGTCAAGGCTATGGCGGCCCCCAAAAGCAGGACAGTAAGGAGGGGAAGCCTAAAAAGAAGAGTGGGGATCCCCCATACAAAACCTGATCACACCCTCCCCACACCCCAACCCTGAGGTGCCTGTATGCCCCATTGATGCCCCTGCCCTGTGGAGGTCTGCACATTGCAGTCAGGAGACAAGTGCGGCACTCCTCATTTGCACAGTGTGCCCCGGACATTTGGACCTTCATGCGCTGGCCCTTGTGGGATTTTGTAAATAGTTGTTTTATTTACATATTTTATATTTCATATTATATTTATCTACAACTGCACCTTTGGTGTCAATGCTACATAGCTTGTCCTGGCTTTTCTTGCGCATGTATGTGTGGTGACTGTGCATTTGTGCATGTGTTTGTGTACTAATGTTCTTCCCTCCAGTGTGTGCTAGGCTGGGGTACTTACAGCTGGTGTCTATGTTGGCGTTGCTGGTCCTGGATTTCAATGGCCAGCAGGAGCATTGGAAAGACTTTCAATTCGCGTGCCATGGCACCTACGGACGTGCCTGTGTTCCAGAAGGTGGGTGCTTCCTTTATGTTGTTCGTTTCCGCCATGGTTTTCACAGCGGTTAGACCGCCCCGGAAGTCCTGGCAGTGCGCAAGCTTGTAATACAGTGGGTGGAAACTGTCTGACCGCCGGCCTGAAGAGGCCTTCCACCAGCAACAACGGTCCGTCCACAATGGCGGTCCAGATGGAAACTTGACTGTATCCTGCAGCTGCCTTCCTAGTACTTGTAATATGGCGGTCTATACCACCAGGCCCGTGGCGGTGCGACCACCATCTCCACTGCGGCGGTCCACTGACCACCAAACTAGTAATGAGGGCTAAAGTTTGGAAACTGTCTCGAAAGACATAAGGATCAAGGGTAGATTTGTTGGTTGCTAGGCTTGAAATGGTTGAAAATTATGCTTTTGAAAACACCCTGTGCATAAATGGAATACCTGAGAATTCAGAAGGCTGAGCCATTATGTACTTGGTAGTACAGTTGTTGAAGCATTCAGTATTAAATAACACTTCTGTTGAGGAAATTAGTGGATCCACTAAGTTCCTCAACAGAAGTGTGATTTAATTCTGAATACAGAAGGTTCCTAGAGATCTGTTTAAGCTAAACCCTTGAAGATTATATTCAATTGTTTGGGGTAGGCGCTTAAAGAAGAAGTTTTGTCTATGTCTCTGATGGCACAAATATTCAGTAAATGATAATAAATGTAACAATTTACTTAAACTTTCTATAGTTATAGAAAACAAATATGGGAACTGAGGGAAAATGTGAGCTTTTAGAAATCATCAATCATCAGTCCTCCTATAACTTCCCACTTTGGTTAAAGTATTATGGACAACAAAATGTATCACACTAGAAATACTAGTTAAGTGGTTGAATTCTTGTTAAAGATGTGTTGATAAACTACAGAAATCTAATAAGCTGGGCTGGCTTTATGGTGCTACATTGTAATTTTCAAGCTACATAAAAGTACTGGGTTCATGGTGAAAATGTTTCAAATAGTCACATAGGGGGTCATTCCAACCTCGGCGGTTGGTGTTAAAGCGGCGGCAAAACCGCTAACAGGCTGGTGGTAAAAAAAATGGAATTCCGATCCTGGCGGAAACCGCCAACAGAGCCCGCCACTTCAACACACCGCCCGCCACGGCGGGACAAACAAACAGTGCGGCGGTCACCGCCAACAGACAGGCGGGAGACAATGTACCGCCCACCCTATCACAACCCACCAATCTGCCACCTTTTCCGGGGCGCTAGCCCCGCCGCTAAAAACACGGCGGAAACAGCCATTTCAAACGGAAAACGCTCACCTCCATACACGCCACGAGGAATCTGGACAGCATGGAACCCGAACTCCACATCCTCCCAGCGATTGTCTTCCTGCTCCTCTACCAGGAGCACGAACGCCGGCGCAGAAGACAACGGTGAGTACTGCACCTACGACACAGGGGAGGGGGAGGCAAAAAAGTACGGGGACACACATATGCGACACACCCACCATCACCCTCACCCACTACAACACACACATCAATGCATAGCAACACATCACAGTTACCCCCCCAAATCCCCCGGAAGAATGCAAAGACAAAAGGAAATGATTATAAACTTTGGAATATATTGTATGACTGAGTATAAAATATATCACACATCTAAAACTTTATATACACAAATTGTCTAGTCCGATATGTGTATCAGGCATTGTTCGTGGGCCACTGGGCCCAAATCACATGGGCAAAGCCCACACAGGATACCTGACTCCAACGGAGAGAACACTGCAGGGGCATCAGATAGGAAAACTACAGGCACCTCTGGGGGAAGGGAAGGGGGTGCACCTCAGCCAGATGAGTCCACGACGCCAGATTCACCAGGGGCCTCCATGGCCACTGTTCCATCCTGGGGAGTGCAAAGCCACAGTCTCTCAAGTCTCTACAGTGGGTGGCTTGCCCACTGTGTCATCCTGGGGAGTGCAAAGCCACAGTCTCTCAAGTCTCTACAGTGGGTGGCTTGCCCACTGTGCCATCCTGGGGAGTGCAAAGCCACAGTCTCTCAAGTCTCTACAGTGGGTGGCTTGCCCACTGTTACATCCTGGGGAGTGCAAAGCCACAGTCTCTCAAGTCAATATCAGTCTCCACTGGTACTGGAGGGGGACTAGTGCCCAGAGTGCTTTGTGCAGCCCTGCCCGACACAGATGCGGGCCTGCCCCTTCCGCCAATGGGCCAGCGGTGCTTGAGATGAAGGGCCCAGCGGAGCGGTGCTTGAGATGAAGGGCCCAGTTCAGCGGTGCTTGAGACGGCGGTGCCCAGCGGAGCGGTGCTTGAGATGAAGGGCCCAGCGGAGCAGTGCTTGAGATGAAGGGCCCAGTGGAGCGGTGCTTGAGATGAAGGTCCCAGCGGAGCGGTGCTTGAGACGGCGGTGCCCAGCGGAGCAGTGCTTGAGATGAAGGGCCCAGCGGAGCGGTGCTTGAGACGGCGGTGCCCAGCGGAGCGGTGCTTGAGATGAAGGGCCCAGTTCAGCGGTGCTTGAGACGGCGGTGCCCAGCGGAGCGGTGCTTGAGATGAAGGGCCCAGTTCAGCGGTCCTTGAGACGGCGGTGCCCAGCGGAGCGGTGCTTGAGATGAAGGGCCCAGCGGAGCGGTGCTTGAGATGAAGGGCCCAGTGGAGCGGTGCTTGAGATGAAGGTTCCAGCGGAGCGGTGCTTGAGAAGGCGGTGCCCAGCGGAGCGGTGCTTGAGATGAAGGGCCCAGCGGAGCGGTGCTTGAGACGGCGGTGCCCAGCGGAGCAGTGCTTGAGATGAAGGGCCCAGTTCAGCGGTGCTTGAGACGGCGGTGCCCAGCGGAGCGGTGCTTGAGACGGCGGTGCCCAGCGGAGCGGTGCTTGAGATGAAGGGCCCAGCGGAGCGATGCTTGAGATGAAGGGCCCAGCTGAGTGGTGCTTGAGACGGCGGTGCCCAGCGGAGCGGTGCTTGAGATGAAGGGCCCAGCGGAGCGGTGCTTGAGACGGCGGTGCCCAGCGGAGCGGTGCTTGAGATGAAGGGCCCAGCGGAGCGGTGCTTGAGATGAAGGGCCCAGCGGAGCGGTGCTTGAGACGGCGGTGCCCAGCGGAGCGGTGCTTGAGATGAAGGGCCCAGCGGAGTGGTGCTTGAGACGGCGGTGCCCAGCGGAGCGGTGCTTGAGATGAAGGGCCCAGCGGAGCGGTGCTTGAGACGGCGGTGCCCAGCGGAGCGGTGCTTGAGATGAAGGGCCCAGTTCAGCGGTGCTTGAGACGGCGGTGCCCAGCGGAGCGGTGCTTGAGATGAAGGGCCCAGTTCAGCGGTCCTTGAGACGGCGGTGCCCAGCGGAGCGGTGCTTGAGATGAAGGGCCCAGCGGAGCGGTGCTTGAGATGAAGGGCCCAGTGGAGCGGTGCTTGAGATGAAGGTTCCAGCGGAGCGGTGCTTGAGAAGGCGGTGCCCAGCGGAGCGGTGCTTGAGATGAAGGGCCCAGCGGAGCGGTGCTTGAGACGGCGGTGCCCAGCGGAGCAGTGCTTGAGATGAAGGGCCCAGTTCAGCGGTGCTTGAGACGGCGGTGCCCAGCGGAGCGGTGCTTGAGATGAAGGGCCCAGCGGAGCGGTGCTTGAGACGGCGGTGCCCAGCGGAGCGGTGCTTGAGATGAAGGGCCCAGCGGAGCGATGCTTGAGATGAAGGGCCCAGCTGAGTGGTGCTTGAGACGGCGGTGCCCAGCGGAGCGGTGCTTGAGATGAAGGGCCCAGCGGAGCGGTGCTTGAGACGGCGGTGCCCAGCGGAGCGGTGCTTGAGATGAAGGGCCCAGCGGAGCGGTGCTTGAGATGAAGGGCCCAGCGGAGCGGTGCTTGAGACGGCGGTGCCCAGCGGAGCGGTGCTTGAGATGAAGGGCCCAGCGGAGTGGTGCTTGAGACGGCGGTGCCCAGCGGAGCGGTGCTTGAGATGAAGGGCCCAGCGGAGCGGTGCTTGAGACGGCGGTGCCCAGTTCAGCGGATCAGCCCATGGCGTGGAGGTCATTCGCCACCTGACCTGTGGCTGGCTGCGCCTTCCTGCCCACCTGGGATGGGCCTGGTGGGGCCCTCCTGGGCTGCAGTACCGGGCCTGTTGGTGTCCTCCTGCCCACCTGGGATGGGGCATGCGGGACCCTCCTGCACAGCTGGGCTGCTGGCGGTCTTGTCGGGCGTGCTGCCCTTCCCAGCCTTCCCTGGTCGCCTGTGGCCCTTCCCTACCTTTGGCGGTGTGCCAGGTGGCACCACACTCCCTGCTGGAGCCATGGTAGGGATTTTGGTCCCAGGTGTTTTAGGCCTCTCGCGCCGGGCACTGACAATCTTCGCATGTTTTTGTGGCGGTGGGCTGACCGTGCCTCGGCTCCCTACTGAGCTGTCTGCCCTTGAGGGTGGGGGACTCCACAGTCCATGGCAGACTGTCTTCACAGGGCCCGCTGTTGTGGTGGCTGACGTGCTGACTGGAGTCTTTTTAGATGGACGGGGTGGGGGAGTTGTTGGGAAGAGGTCAAGTTTGGAAAGGAAAATAAGTTTAGTAAGAGAGGGACGGATAGGTGTAGTAGGTATGGGAGTGGAGGAAGAGGTTGTGGTTGTAGGAGTTTGAAGTCTGGTGTCTTTGGGTGCAGGTGCTTGGGCTGGAGGCTGTTGTGAGGTGGATGGCTGTTGGGTGGGTGGCTGCCTGCGTTTGTGTATCTTGGAAGAGGGGGTGACAGACACACTGGGAGAGGACACAGGGGACGTGTGAATGGTAGTGGGGGTGGTGACTGCACGTGTGCGGGGGGTTCTGGTGGGTGTGCTGGTGATGGACGTAGTGGCTGAAGATGTTGTGCATGCAGGTGTGAGTGGAGACGTGACAGGGAGGGAGGAGGGAGAGGAGGAGGAGGGGGACACAGTGGAGGCAGTGGGTGTTGGTATGTCTGTATGTGAATGTTGCTTGTGTGAATGCTTGTGTGATGTGTGGTGCTTATGTCTGGATGAGCTTCCCTTGGGTGTTGAGGTGTGTGCAGGCTGGTCTGATGGTGTGTCTGGGATAGGCAGAGGTACAGGGTATTGGGTCTGGGTGGAGGAAGTTGGAGGGGGGAGGCTAGAGACAGGGACAATTGCTGCCATCAGTGCTGAGGCCAGAGTGTTGAATGATTCCTGGGTGAGCGGGCACGGGGCAAACGCTGAGGGGCTGCTGGGAGGGCGGTGCTGGTGTGCTGGGTGGCGGCTGTACCTGTTGTAGCGGGGGCACGGATGTTGCCACCTCCACAAGGGAGCTCCCTTCAGAGGACGAGTCGCTGTCACTGACATCCGCACAAGTCCCTGCTGTGGAGCTCCCCTCGCCCTCCGTCTCACTGGTGAAATCCGAGTCATTTGCATGGCCCGCCATGGCCATGTGAGATGAAGCTCCCTCGTGCTCCGATGCCACTTCTCCTCCGCCTGATGATGCTAATGCACAAATGAACAGGAAGACAACAAAAATAGGGGGTGGGGAAAAATAAATAAATGTTGAGTGCATGCATTGGCGTCACCGTTGGCGGACAGGACAGACACAGAAGCCCCCTGCACCACGCCGCGCACTTGGGGTCCACTACGCAATCCGTGGGACATTGCCTACAAGCCTATGGGCAACCCCTGCTCACATACATGACACAGGGCAATGAATAGCTGCACTTGGCACCCTACAGAGGTGGTGGGCGGGGGCACAGGGCCATGCCTTACCGAGGGGCCTAGCCAACAGATATCGCCCTGGCCTAGGGATACCCACAGCCCTCCTCCCCCACCCAGACACCTCCACTGCACGTAAAGTCACCAGGATTTGAGTGTACTCACCCCCTTGTGTCTGCTGTGATGTCCTCACGCGCCCATCCAAATCGGGGTAGGCCACCGCCAGGATCCGGGACATCAGGGGGGTCAAAGTACGACTGGCACCCCTCCCACGTTGGGAGGCCATCCCCAGCTGAGCCTCCGCTGTCTTCCTGCTCCAGCGTCGGATGTCCTCCCATCTCTTCCTGCAGTGGGTGCCCCGTCTCTGGTGGACACCCAGGGTCCGGACGTCCTTGGCGATGGCACGGCAAATAGCGATTTTCTGGTGGGCGCTGACCTATGTGACATGTACAGGGAGAGAAGAATAATCATCACCTTCTGCATGCTCGATGTGAGTGGCCCCCCCATCTCCACCCTTGCCATGTGGCACATGCTCTCATCCGTCGTTTGATCCATGCCTCAATCGCTCCCCTCCCCACCATCTTTCATCCACCCCACTCAACACAGGCATTGGTCCCAGTGTACTTATCTGTTGGTCTGGAGGACCGTAGAGTAGCGCATACTGGGGGAGGACCCCATCCACGAGTTTCTCCAGCTCCTGAGCAGTGAAGGCAGGGGCCCTTTCCCCAGTCGCATAAGCCATTGTCTCTTCCAGACCGTGGTCACAGCAGCACTTGCAGTGTAGGTCCTCTCCTGTGGAAGATCAGGTATCCAGTGATTAAGCAGATAGAAAATGGCAGTCACGCCCGCGGCGGTGCGTACCGGGGCAGTGCGTACCGCGACCGCCGGTGCACATCGTCAATGGCACCTGAGACCCATACGCTTCAATGTTAACCAATGCAGCTTTGTGCCGCGGTCTTCGACCGCCTACCGCCACGGTGTCCCACGCCAGCGCATTGACCTCACATCCCATTGTCGCACATCACAGGTCAGGCAGCCGCCATTTTAAGGGCCCACATGCCTTATTTTATACTGCGTCACACATAGCTAGGCCTTGCATCGACACTCATACAAGCCATTCAATGCATTGGGAATCATGTTATGTACAAGCTGTGGTTACGTACCTGTGGGTTGTTTGACTCTGTGCTCGCTGTTGTCCTTCATAGGCACCGTCCGCTGGGACATGCGAGGAGATGGAGAAATCTTCCCGTGTACAGACCGCTGGTGGACCTGTCGACAATGGAGAAAAGACATGTCATACTGACATACAGGCTTGACCGAGCCACTATACAGGAACTATGTACCCAGTTGGAGCCAGACCTGATGTCACCAATCCGCCAACCTACAGGGATCCCCCCTCTAGTGCAGGTGCTGTCAGTACTCCATTTCCTAGCAAGTGGGTCATTTCAAACAACAGTGGCCATATCATCAGGGATGTCCCAGCCCATGTTTTCCAAGGTGTTGTCCAGAGTGTTGTCTGCCCTGCTCAAACACATGCGGAGCTACATCGTCTTCCCTGAGGTGGGGGATTTGGCTACAGTGAAGGCTGATTTCTATGCCCTTGGACATATACCCAACATCATTGGTGCCATTGATGGGACACATGTTGCTTTGGTCCCCCCCAGCCGGAGTGAACAGGTGTACAGGAACAGGAAGAGTTATCATTCCATGAATGTCCAGATGGTGTGTTTGGCTGACCAGTACATCTCCCATGTTAATGCCAAGTTCCCTGGGTCAGTGCATAACGCGTACATCATGCGGAATAGCAGCATCCCTTACGTGATGGGTCAACTCCAGAGGCACCGTGTGTGGCTATTAGGAGACTCTGGTTACCCCAACCTGTCATGGCTACTGACCCCAGTGAGGAATCCCAGGACAAGGGCAGAGGAACGGTACAATGAGGCCCATGGGAGAACTAGGAGGGTGATAGAGCGGACCTTCGGCCTCCTGAAGGCCAGGTTTAGGTGCCTCCATATGACTGGTGGATCCCTAATGTACTCACCAAAGAAGGTGTGCCAGATAATCGTGGCCTGCTGTATGCTTCACAACCTGGCTTTGCAACGCCAGGTGCCTTTTCTGCAGGAGGATGGTCCAGATGGTGGTGTTGTAGCAGCTGTGGAGCTTGTGGAGAGTGAAGAGGAGGAAGGCAAAGAGGACGACATAGACAACAGGAACACAGTAATACACCAGTATTTTCAATGACACACAGGTAAGAATCCACACCGGAATATTACATATACTTAACCCCTACTACCTCTCTACTGTCTGTCTTTTTCCCCCAGTGTATGGTAACTGAGTTGTGACTTTCCCTTCCGATTTCAGAGATGTGGGCCCCACTGCGTGACATCTGCTTTATTTCCCCATGGACTACAGCTGTGTGACATTGGTATGTTGGCATCACAATGTGTATATGCCATTTGGCACGGTAATGTCTAATACATTTGTACAAAATCCCAGCCAGACTCCAGATTGTTTTATGCAATAAGTGTGTTTATTACAGTGCTCAAAATTGGTGGGTGGTTGCAAATCGTTGAGGTGTGATGGTGGAGGATTGTCCATGGCAGAGTCCAGACTATCAGTATCACAGGTGCATTGTCCAGATGCCTGTGGAAAGTGGAGCAGGGGCAGTGTAAGGTTGGACAGGGTGTCAATGTGGGACAGTGGGATGACAATCAGGGAGGTATCCTTTGCTGGCGGGGGTCTTGGCCTCTTACTCTGTCTTCTTCCTGGATCTCAGGGCCCGCTTGAGGGGTGGGGTTCTCCTTCAGGGGGTGGGGTTCTGGTGGCCTGTTGGTCTTGTGTCGGGGCCTCCTGTCCACTAGCGCCGGCGGAGGTGGTAGGCAGTTCTTGGTACATGCTAGTGTCAGGGGCCCTTTGTGGTGCAACAGTGTCCCGCAATGTGGTGACTACCTGATTCAGAGCCACTACGATGGTGCCCATGGTGGTACTGATGTTTCTTAGTTCTTCCCTGAACCCCATATACTGTTGCTCCTGCAGAAGCTGGATCTCCTGAAACCTTGCCAGGACCGTGGCCATCGTCTCCTGGGAGTTTTGGTATGCTCCCATGATGGAGGAGAGGGCCTCATGGAGGGTGGGTTCCCTGGGCCTGTCCCCCCCCTATTGCACAGCAGCCCTCCCAGTCCCCCTGTTTCCCTGTGCCTCTGTCCCCTGGACTGTGTGCCCACTACCACTGCCCCCAGGTCCCTGTTGTTGTTGGGGTGGTGGGTTAACCTGGGTGCCCTGTAGGGGTGGACACACCGCTGATTGACGTGTCCTGGGGACAGAGATATGGGCCCGCTGGGTGGGTGCTGTGCTGGTGTTCCCAGAGGGGGGAAGGTCTGCTGTGGCCTGTGGCTGTCTGAGGGGAACCGACTGTCCAGAGGTCCCCGATGGGCTGGGCTGGTCATCTAGATCCAGGGAGACAGAGGTGCTGTCATCACTGTGGGCCTCTTCTGGGGGTGGAGTGGACATTTGTGGACCCTCCTGCGCGGTGACGTGGCGTTCGGGTCCTGCAGGGGTATAAATGTATGATTATTGCTTCTGTGTGTGCCATAGCGTGCAATGGGTGGGTGCCCGTGCACCCCTGTGCTTGCATTCCTGTGTGGGGGCTTTTGTGATGGTGGTTTGGGGGGGGATGGGTATGTGCAGTGGGCATGCTTAGGTGATGGGTGTCCATGCTTTGTGGTCGCATGCAGGGCTTGGTGTTGGGATGGGTGGGTTGTGAGGGTGAGACATTTGCAAGGAGTAGGTGTGATGGGGTGGGGGTGAGGGTGGGGGTATGGGTTGGCATGCTGGTGTGGTTGGGGGGATGAAGTAGTTAAGATTTGACTTACCAGAGTCCATTCCTCCGCCTACTCCTGCCAGGCCGTCAGGATGCAGGATCGCCAAGACCTGCTCCTCCCATGTTGTAAATTCTGGGGGAGGAGGTGGG
This sequence comes from Pleurodeles waltl, assembly GCF_031143425.1. NCBI lineage: Eukaryota > Metazoa > Chordata > Amphibia > Caudata > Salamandridae > Pleurodeles > Pleurodeles waltl. The sequence goes on from NC_090446.1 coordinate 206,983,021, forward strand.
GGTCCGCCGTCAGTCTTCTGCACCACGATGTTGTGCCTGGATACCATGGAACGCACCTTCCCTCGTAGGTCGTTCCACCGCTTCCTGATGTCGTCCCTATTTCAGGGTGCTGTCCCACAGCGTTGACCCTGTCCACTATTCTGCTCCATAGCTCTATCTTCCTGGCAATGGTGGTGTGCTGCACCTGTGTCCCGAAGAGCTGTGGCTCTACCCGTACAATTTCCTCCACCATGACCCTGAGTTCATCGTCAGAAAACCTGGGGTGTCTTTGCGGTGCCATGGGGTGGTTTGGGTGATGTGTGGGGTTGAATGTGTGGTGCTAAGTGTGGTGATGTGTATTGGTGTGTAGTTTGAAGTGCGTGGTAATATTGCTGGGTGACAGTGAATTGCGCGTCTGGGTGCTCGGGTCTCTTATCTCTGTGCGTGTTCACGAATCTCTTGGAGTAAGGGTTTGTGGTTGATGTGGGTGTGTGTTTTATATTGTATTGTGTGTGTGGGAGTGGTGTGTGTATGTGTCTCAGGTGTGTGTATTTCGATTTATCCAATGTGGCTGTGTTTAGTAAGAGTGTGTGTATTTTGAGCGCGGCGGTGTGTACCGCCAATGGAATACCGCGGTTGAAAGACCGCCGCGTGGATTCGTGTGTCATGATAGTGTGGGCGTATTTCTATTGGTGTGACGGTGGAGGTTTGGTCATCGCCAGTTTCTCGCTGGCCTTTGGTGTGGCAGACTTTTGTGGATGTCTGTATTTTGGCGGTTTGCCTGTTGTGGGTCAGAATGACCGTGGCGGTTTACCGCAGCCGCGGCGGTGTCATGGCGGTCTTCTGCACGGCGGTAAGCGCCTTTTACCGCTGAGGTTAGAATGACCCCCATAGTCTTGTAGTTACATTTATGGATAGAAGATACTTAACACAGATAATTTACTTCTAGATATAACCTTATGTCATTTTGGATGTGATAGGGTATCAGAATGGTAGATGGGCCCATAAAACGGTACTGTATGTTTTATTGCAGTCTTATTACTTGTTAATATGCTGTCACCATAGGGGTGGGGGGCTTGGAGCTATACATAATGCAAACTTTTAATATTTCAGAGTTCTCCAGTGAACAGAGAACCAGGGGAGATATGGAAAGTGTGGCGTGGGGGGACATGGTAGGGATACAAAAGAAGAAAAAAGTCTTCATATGAAGATATTAGTGGTAGTCAAGGAGGGGTACAGATTGGCTGAAGACGGGGAAAATACCCCACTGGTCAAAGTTAGGACTTGGAATGTGAATGTATTAAGAAACAGGTGAAAGAGGGAGAAATTACTAGAATATTTGTTCCAGAAAGAAAGGAGTATGGTAGATATATATTAACCCCGCCTGCTAGAAGAGGCACACAAGTGACTAGTTAATATTTTTCATAAAATCTGTGTAGGATTCTTCGCAGACTGCTGTGACTGGAGTAAAGCACTATTAGTGCCAGCAGGAATTAACATTGATCAACTCTAGACACCAGAAGATTCGGGATGTGGGGATTAGAAATCTAGTGCCTAGGTGTTAGTATAATAAGCATTGTACTGATGCAAGAGCTGAATGTTGATAATCAAACATGCTATCAGGTATTGTTATCATAGGTGTAGTTTCCGGTTGGGGCTTGGGCTGGGGGGAGTGATGCTGTAGTAAATAGTTGAATACAGGTGCTTTTATTCGGTTATGGTTGGGTGCCTGTCAGATTTCGCCTGGATTTTTACATGCCCACAGTGACAAAAACACATACACACACATGCACACACACACACACACATGTCTCTGTTTTTGAAGCCATTAAATTTTTTTGGTTAGGATGAAAGATATTGTAGTTTAAATACTAAAAACAATCTGCACTTCTCTCTATTTCCACTGTACCTTAAGCCCCCCTCATGTGCTGCTTCTCATATAATGTATTTAACAAGATGTTCCAGCATAATTATTACGAAATCTGAAGCACACACATCCCCAATCGTACTGATCAAGCTACACCCCTGGTTATTATTAATCACAGTACTGTACCCAGAAGGTTTTACCAAGATTTTTATGAGGAAAGCAATTATCCAGACTCGGGGGATACAGATAACTAGTTATCCGATGTGAGGCCCTAAAACTGAACTTGGAGGAGCTGGAATGTTTAGAACCATATTTTCTATACATTAGGACAATGGGGCTGTACAAGGACAGGAGAGGTGTCTGAACCAGACTGGCTTTCTCTGGGGATGTATAAACATTTGAAGTATCTCCTAGTATCCGTACTCGTTATTCTGTAAAGTATGGCAGCACTGTATAATATCTAGTTCTTGGTCTGAGTTCACAGTATTCCTGATTCTAAAACGGGGGAGAAACCATCTATATTTCAGTAATTATTGGTTGATATTGCTGTTGAAAGCAAATGTTTGAAATATTTTGGCTAGAAGATTGAAGAGAATTAGTCCAGCATATGCTCATGAGAATCAAAAAGGGATAATTCAAGGGAGACATCTTAGCAAGCTTACTCAAGCTTTGAGCACTACCTTGTCCCAAATATTAATAAGGAGTCTAGTCTATAAACATTATTGATGCTACTAGGGGTTTTGACCGTGCTAATTGGAGATATTTTGCAGGAACAATATGTTGGTTTGGTATTGTTTCTAAATGTATATGAGCTGTTTAAAACAGTAGTCTTAATCAGTTAGTGGAAGCAATGTTTATTGGTGATTTAAAAAAATGAAGGGGCATATTTATACTTTGTTTGAACCATTTTAACATCATTTATTTTGACGCTAAAACAGAGCTAAGCTAACTCCATATTTATATTTTGGTTCTTGATCCGTCTAGCGTCAAAATATTGGAGTTAGCGTCATGTTGTGAATGTGGCAAACTACCTTGTGCTAATTAGATGCATGGTAGGCATTCCCGTCCACAATATGATGTAACCCCCTACTGCCTTTACTGCCTTATTTATACTCCAGCACAGAAATGATGCGCACAGAGTAGTCGGACCCAAATAATGCCGCTAAGCCTGCTTAGCGCAATTATTTAACGTCTGGGTCAGACCAGATGTTAGTGTACCTGTGGACCCATTTCCATGGCCAAACACCAAGGAATGGGCTCACAGATGCCCACCCGAAGTACCAGAAGCACCCTCACCCACAGCAGAAGGACACCATAGGATGTGGGACCCCATCCTGGGTAAGTATTTCAATTTTTTAACACTTTTTTTTTTTTAATGTGCCATTTGGGGCCCCTCACATGGGGCACCCTCCCTGCCTGGCACTGGGTCTTATGGCCATGCCCAGGGAACACCGGTCCCCTGTGCTGGCCATTGGGGTGGTGGCCATGACACCTGTCTTTCCTAAGACCTAAGTACCTAAAAGCAATGTGAGGATTAAATAAGGAACAAATGGCCAGACGCAGAAACCTATTTTTCAGTTTCAAAGACTCTGAATCAGAGTTTGCCCCTGCAAAATTGTTTTTACTATGTAAGAATCCTGTTTTCGAGGTTGGTAAAGTTTTACCAACTTTTAAAATAGGATTATGAATAAATACCGATTCTGTATTTGAGATGGGATGTGTTGTCAGCATCCTTTCCAAATACCAAACTGGTATGCAACGTATCAATGATTGCAGCTATAAAAGTGGTTGCAAACCAATTAAAGTTACCAGTTCCCGGGCTGGGGTGGTCACACCTTTCTAAAGGGAAGCGTTTGGAGACGTTTAATGGCTAGTATGCATAACCTAACATGCACATTTTACATTTACAACTTAGGCCCTCAATATGACTTCGGCGGTCTTGCAGAAAGACCTCCGAAGCAGTGGGTGCCACAGTACTGCCAGTTAGGGCAGTATTGGTGGCTCCTTATTATGACATTTCCGCTGGGCCAGCAGACGGAAACAGCGTTTCCATCCGCTGGCCCAGCGGAAAAGACACATCAACATTGCAGTCGGCTCAAAATAGAGCCAGCGGCAATGTTGATGTGCAGCGGGTGCAGCAGCACCCGCCGCTCATTTCACTGCCTGAAATTTGGGCAGTGAAATGCGCGATGGGGCTCTGCCTGGGGGCCCCTGCACTGCCCATGCCAAGTGCCTGGGCAGTGAAGGGGCCCCCAGGGGCACCCCGAGTCCCCCTTACCGCCAGCCTTTCCATGGCGGTGTTTACCGCCATGGAAAGGCTGGCGGTTCGGGACTCATAATCCCCAGGGCAGCACTGTTTGCAGCGCTGCCCTGGGGATTATGACTGCCTGGCGGAAGCCTGACAGTCAAGTGGAGAGGCCGGCGGTATGTCCCTGGCTAATGCGCAATGGTCATAATACACTGGTGGAACCCCGCCAGCATGTTGGCGGTGTTACTGCCAATGTACCGTAGGCCGCCAGAGTCGTAATGACTCCCTTAATCTGCAAATTTAAACATCTGACACCTTTTCATAAAATACTTTTTTACTAATTTATACTTAGGATACCTTTTCTTAGCACCCTTATTAGGTTTTTCTGAAACAGCCCATGCACTGCTTCTGCAAGACATGTGTTTACATACAGTTGACTTACAGCTCGAGCATTTGCTTCACCGTTGCTCTCATTTCCTTCATCCTCATTTGTCACAGAATGCCAGCATAATTTCCTCTTTTTTTGTTTGGCCCTCCCCTGGAGCATGGACCACATCCACTGCTCTTACTTTTGGAGCTGCTTTTTGATTTGTGTTCAAGCACTAAATATCAGGGCTTGTGTTTTCAATCCGACTCTCATTTCAGCGTCCATTTAGTTTCTATTCCCTCCCACCCGTCTCCCTTCCATGTTGCTTCTTTTCCCTCGTACCCCTACCCTGTATTGTATGCCACAGCACTCTACTCCAGAGTACTCTAATCTATGCCATTGCGCTCTATGGGGTAGATATCCGTAGATGCAATTTAGCATTTCCTAAATATAGACTCCATAGACATCTCTATTTCAGAAATGCAAAATGATATGTATCAAAATACCGATTTCCTCATAGCGATTCTGACAAAGGGGGAATCACTATTAAGAAATCCCAATTAAGAACTCCCATGCCATTTGTAACAATGGGCCAGTTTTGCTTTCCCAATGCAAAATGCAAAACCAAAAGTGTCTGTGGGCAAAAGGCCTCCTGTGATGCACCCCAAAAATAGCGGTGAATATGTAGAGCACAAATATGCCCTAGGGGCAAATGTGTGCTCTATTGTACATTAAAAAAACATCTTGGGGTGCTTGGTTTAAATTGCACCTAGTTACCATTGATTTGAAGTCGATGGTAACTACATTTCCCAAATGCCAAATTTGCGTTTAGGAAATGCTTTGAACATCCGAATAGGAAATTCTGGAACATCTGAATAGGAATCACAAATAGGTGATCCCTATTTGTGATTTCCTATTTAGAGGATTGCAAATTGAGATTTCTACTGGGTTGAAATTGCAATTTCCGATTCCCTATAAGGGTTTGTACATCTGAAAAGCTCATTTAGCATTTCTAAATGGCCTGAAATAGCGATTCAGACCGTTAAGAAATGCTAAATGGCTTGGTACATCTGATCCAATGCCACCACACTCTACTCTGTGCCACTCTTCTCTACATCACTCTACTCTACGCCACTGCATTCTATGTCACTGCACTCTACACCTCTCTGCTCCTGTCTGGACCACTCTTCTCTAATCCACTGTACTCTATGCCACTGCACTCTATGTCAACGCACTCTACTCCACACCACTCAAGACCACTGCACTGTACAACATTGCATTTTATGCCACTGCACTCTGCGACACTCTACTCTATGCCACCGCCATCTAGGCCACTGCACTGTATGCTAATCATCTCTACTTTGCACCATTGCAACCTACGCCACTGGCCTCTATGCCACGCTACTCCACTCTGCACCACTGCTTTTTTCCACTGCACTCTATGTCACTGCACTCTGCGCCACTCTAATCTACTCAGCACCACTCTACTTTATGTGATGTTATGCTAACCACATTTGATATAGCACAATCATCCCATAGTAATATCTTGGTGTTAGGCTGATACAGACAAGCAACATCAGTTGAGCTAGACCAATCGACTACTATAGCTGTTCTTTTTAAACTTGTTTTAACTTTACAAATTCAGACCTTATTTGATTATGCAGAAGTAGTTTATTCCAGTGGAAGGGAGTGAGATAGGAAAATAATCTCCCACCGTATCTGCCAGTGTGAAATCGCAGAATTTTCAAAAAGGCTTTGTCTTTAGATCTTAGCATTCTGATATGGTTATGCCCTCTGAGCCTGTTTTGCAGCTACGATGGAGCATTAAAACTTAATGACATGTGTAACACAGCATATCTAAAAGACAAGCCTTTCCCTGATGGGTAATCAATACAAAAAGTGCAGAAATGGAATAGAAAATGATCTAGATGGAACATTGCAAACCAGTCTAGCTTTCGTATTCTGTACCACTTGTAATCTGGACAACAAAGTCTCAGATGCAGCAATCAATAGAGGATTGACATGGTCTAAACAACTTGTGATTAAGGTGTGCCGAAGACTTTTGCTGGAAGTTGGAGGGAGCAAAGGAAAGGCTTTTTTCAGTAACCCCATGGTGGAGAAGCAGGCTGCACAAATAGATAAGTACTCTTTCATGGAGAGAGTAACATCCAACTATAAACCTAGATTATTTGCCACTTGCATTGGAGACAGGGTTGGCCCCAATTCAGAAGGCCACCAATCCGGCTTCCATAAATCATGAGCTTTGTCAAATAGGAGTAGCTCAGTTTTTTTATCCATTCAGTTGTAGATAGTTACTAGATGTTGGACTTTTTTGCTTATGCAGGGTCATCCCCAATCTTTTTGCCTCCTATTTTTTTCTGACCTGTTGCTGTTGGCTTTTGAACTCTGAGCACTTTACCACTGCTAACCAGTGCTAAAGTGCATATGCTCTCTGTGTAAATTGTATGTAATTGGTTTATCCATGATTGGCATTTTTGATTTACTAGTAAGTCCCTAGTATAGTGCACTAGAGGTGCCAGGGCCTGTAAATCAAATGCTACTAGTGGGCCTGCAGCACTGGTTGTGCCACCCACATAAGTAGCTCTGTAATTATGACTCAGACCTGCTGTGTCTGTGTGTGCAGTTTTAACTGTAAATTCGACTTGGCAAGTGTACCCACTTGCCAGGCCTAAACCTTCCCCTTTCCTACATGTCAGACACCCCTAAGGTAGGCCCTAGGTAGCCCCAAGGGAAGGGTGCAGTGTATGGTTAAGGTAGGACATATAGGGGGTCATTCTGACTTTGGCGGGTGGCGGACGCTGCCCGCCAAAGTAACCCCGTCGAAAGACCACTCCGCGGTCAAAAGACCGCGGGGGTCATTTCGACTTTCCCGCTGGCCCGGCGGGCGACCGCCAAAAGGGCGCCCGCCGGCCCAGCGGGAAAGACCCTGCAACAATGAAGCCGGCTCCGCATGGAGCCGGCTGAGTTGCAGGGGGGCGACGGGTGCAGTTGCACCCGTCGCGATTTTCACTGTCTGCAAAGCAGACAGTGAAAATCTTTATGGGGCTCTGTAAGGGGGCCCCTGCACTGCCCATGCCAGAGGCATGGGCAGTGCAGGGGCCCCAAGGGGCCCCACGACACCCGTTCCCGCCATCCTGTTTCTGGCGGTGTAAACCGCCAGAAACAGGCTGGCGGGAAGGGGGGTCGGAATCCCCATGGCGGCGCTGCAAGCAGCGCCACCATGGAGGATTCTCCGGGCCAGGGGAAATCCGTCGGGAAACCGCCGGATCCCCATTTCTGACCGCGACTTTACCGCCGCGGTCAGAATGGCCCTGGAAGCACCGCCAGCCTGTTGGAGGTGCTTTCGTGTCCCTCCACCCTGGCGGTCCATGACCGCCAGGGTTGGAATGAGGGCCATAGTAATGTGTTGTAAATGTCCTGACAGTGAAATATTGCTAAATTTGTTTTTCACTGTTGAAAGGCCTGTCCCTCTCATAGGTTAACATGGGGGCTACCTTTAAATATGATTAAAGTGTAGATTACCTTTGGGAGCGGATGGACATGTGGATTTTGGGGTCTCTGAGCTCACAATTTAAAAATACATCTTTTAGTAAAGTTGATTTTAAGATTGTGTGAGCATTTTTAGAAAGTGAGCATTTTCTTGCTTATACCATTTCTGTGACTCTGCCTGTTTGTGGATTCCCTCTCTGGGTCAGTTTGACAGTTGGGCTGGTTGCACCTCACACTAGACAGTGACACAAAGGGAGCTGGGGTGTAGTCTGCATTTCCTGATGAGCCATCTGTGCTAGGAGGGAGGGGAGGAGTGGTCACTTACACCTGAAATGGCTGTGCCTGTCCTCACAATGCAGTCTCTGACCCCTTGGTGAGTGTCTGGGGCCTGGCCTGGACAAGGCAGGATTTCACATTCAAAAGAGACTTTACTTTGAAGTAGGCCTACTTCAAAGGAGAAATTGGGTATAAGAAGGGCACCCAAAACCACAGACTTTAGATCACTTCTGGACATCAAGAGGAACCTCTGTCTGGAGAAGAGCTGAAGAGCTGAGGAGAAGTGCTGCCCTGCCTGTGACTGTGCTTTGTGGAGCTATCCTGCAGTTGCTGCTTCTGCCAGAGTAAGAGGACAAAGACTGGACTGTGTGTGCCTTCCATCTTGTGAAGAAATCTCCAAGGGCTTGATTTAGAGCTTGCCTCCTGTTGTTTGAAGTCTCAGGGACAGCAAAGACTTCTCTCTGCCAGCACCTGGAGTCGCTGGAGAGACTCCTGCTCTGACAAGTGGTGCCCTATCCAGTCCCTGGGCCCTTGAAAGGAAAGCTGGTGGAAATCCAAGGAAATCGACTTCGGATGACTTCGGACCAACGCCGCTGCTGAATCTGGTGACGCCGCCTGCAACTGACTCCGTGACCTTCGCTGGAACACGACAACCTTCGCAGGCCCGACGCCGCTGCAGCCCCACTGAAGTCCGCGACTACGTGGAAGTCACCGCCCCATGTCGTGACTGACGCCACTCGAAGTTCACGGATTCGACCTTTCACAAAGATGCCTCGATCCCCGACTTCGCGCATCAACTTGTTTTCACTCTTCACCAAAGGTACTGTACTTGGGTGTCTACCCGACTCCGTGTCTGGTGCCACTGGTGTCGGCTTGTTGGGAACGACTCCGTCACGATGCCGTGTTAACACCTCATCAAAGCATTTTGTGTTTCCAAGTGCTATTTTTGAGTTTAATCTTTAAAAATTCATAACTTGACTTGTGTATGTCGGATTTTTGTTGTTTTGGTCTTGTTTTATTTAGATAAATAGTTCCCATTGTGTCATTTTGTAGTTTTTTTCTTTCATTAAGTTACTGTGTGTGTTGGTTCAAATACTTTACACCTAGCACTCTGAAGTTAAGCCTACTGCTCTGCCAAGCTACCAAGGGGGTAAGCAGGGGTTAGCTGACGGTGATTCTCTTTTACCCTGACTAGAGTGAGGGTCCTTGCTTGACTAGGGGGTAACCTGACTGTCAACCAAAGACCCCATTTCTAACACTAGACATCCAGGAAGCTATGTTCCTCATACAGTCAGAGAAGCGGGATTTAACCCAATCTAGGTCCTAACCAAAAGGAATGACCAATTATGTGTCATTGGCATATGAGATTGCCTCAAAACCACATGCCTTAATGACCTGTGCCAGAGGGGCAACATAGACGTTAAATAACCTTGGGCTAAGTGTGGATCCCTGTGGCACCCCTTTGTCAACAGGCATGGCGCAAGATTAAAGGGGTTCAAAGAAATGGTTTGGGTACGATTTTTTAGAAAGTTGAAAAACCATTTGAATGCCTTGACAAAAACCCCAATGTCATCCAGCCTGCGAATGAGATCCCATGTGAGATGGTATTAAAGGCTGCTGTCAGATCTAGAAGTATTAGCATTGCTGGGGTGCTTGCATCCAAGGACGGTTTCTTAGTGTCAGTGACAGCGACCAGCTCTGTCTCTGTGCTGTGGCATGCTCTAAAGCCAGACTGGTAGAGGTAGAGGAGCCTGTGTTTGTTCAGAAAGGCAGAGAGTTGCTTATAATGTTCTCCAAACAGTTGTCAAGGACAGGGAGCAACGAAATGGGCCGGTAAGTACCTGGGATGCCTGTGTCAGTATTTGGTTTCTTTGAGATTGGGGAGACTAAAGAAATTTTCGATGGAGTGGGGACCGAAGCTAGGTCCACTCTATGGCACTGCACTTTATGCCACTCGACTCTACTCCACTCTATGCCACTACACTCAATGCAACTGCACTCTATGCCATTGCACTCTGTGCCACTGCACTCTAATCTGCAACACTCTACACTACTGAACTCTACTCTGCACCACTCTACTCTTTGTCACTGCACTCTACCCCCATCTATATAATGTAATTTCACTCTACTCACTGCAGTCTATTCCACTATACTCTACTTTGGACGCCTCTACTCTTGAATCCTGAGATCTATACTACTGTACTTCACACCACTCTGCTCTATGCCGTTGCACTTTATGTCACTGCACTCTATGCCACTCTGCTCCTCTCTGCACCACTGCACTTTATGCCATTGCAGTCTATGCTACTGCATATTGTGGCACTGTACTTTACACCACTCTACTCTACCATACACTGCTTTATGCCACTGCACGCTACCCCACTCTGCTCTTCCCTGCTACTTGGTATCACTGCACTCTATGCCATTGCTATGAGCCACTCTAAGCCACTCACTTTATGCCACGCTACTCTATTCTATACCACTCTACTCAACACCACTGCAGTCAGTGCTACTGCACTCTACTCTGAACCACTATAGTCCACTGTACTCTACAACACTGCACATATGCCACTGCACCCCACAACATGCTACTCTGCACCACTCTACTCTACTCCATTTCACTCTACTCTGCCCCACTCTACTCTAGGCCACTGCACTTTATGCCACTCCACTTTAAGTGGTCACTCTCTCTGCCATTCTACTCTGTTCTGCACTACTGTTTGCCACTGAACTTTACATCACTGCACTCTATGTTACTGTAATGTACTCTACACCACTCTACTCCACGCCACTGCATTCTATGCCACTGCACTTTACTCCACTGTACCCTCACCACTGCACTCTACTCTGCACCACTCTCCACTGTTGCATCTATCAGTGCAAATAATGCCACTGCACTTTATGTCACTTCACTCTATGGAACTCTACTCTGCACCACTCTACTCTACACCTCTGCACGCTATGCCACTTCACTCTATGCCACTCCACCACACTCTACACCACTCTACCTTATGCCACTGCAGTCTGGACTACTCTATTCTGTGCCACTCTACTCAGGGTCACTCCACTCTACACCGCTGCACTCTGTGCCACTGCACCTTACGCCACTCTAGTCTACTCTGCACCACTCTGTGCATTGTGGCATTGCATTTGATGCCACTGCACTTTATTCCACTACTCGTTCACAACTGCACTCTACTCTGCACCACCCATTGTCACTGCACACCCTATGCTACTGCACCTCATGCCACTGCACTTGATGACACTCTACTCTGTAGCATTCTATTCTATGCCACTCTACTTTTTCACTACACTCTATGACACTCTACTCTATGCCACTGCACTCTACACAACTGCACTGCATGCCACTCTACTCCACTCTGCACCTCTCTGCTCTATGCCACTGCACTCTAGACTACTCTATACTGCTCCACTGTACTCTGTGCCACTCCACTCTGTGTCACTGCATTCTACACCACTGCACTTTATGCCAATGCGATCTATGCCACTGTGCTCTACATCTCTCTGTTCTACTCTGCACCACTGCACTCTATGTCATTTGACGCTATGGCACTCTACTCTGCTCAGCATCACTGAATTCTACGCCTCTGTACTCTATGCTACTGTGATCTATGCCATTCTAACCTACTCTGCACCACTCTACTCCATGCCAGTTCACCATATGCCACTGTACTCCACTCTGCACTACTCTACACCATGTCACTTCAATTTATGCTACTGCACTCTAAGCCACTGCACACTACTCAACACCACTTTGCACCACTCCTCTCAATGCCATTGCGCTCTATTGCTCTACTCTGCACCACTGCACTCTATGCTACTGCACTCTATGCCTCACCAGTCTATGCTACGGCACTCTACATCACTGTACTTTATGCCACTGCACTCTATGCTGCTCTCCACATTCCTGCACCACTGTACTCTCCACCATGGCACTCAGCACCACTGTAATCTGTGCCACTTCACCGTACAACACTTCAGTCTATTCTGCACCACTCTACTCTATGCCACTGACCTTGCTGCCACTGCACTTTACTCAGCTGTACTCACAATACTGCACTCTACACTGCACCACTCTCCATTGGTGCATCTACTCTACACAGCTGAAAATTATGCTACTGCACTTTACACCAGTGCACTCTATGACACTCTACTCTACATCACTCTACTCTACACCACTGCAACCTATGGACTTCACCCAATACCACTCTCCCACACTCTGCACCACTCTACCGTTTGCTACTGCACTTTGGACTACTCTACTCTGTGCCACTCTTCTCTGCACCACTCCACTCTAGGCCACTGCACTCTAAGCCTTTGCACTCTATGGCACCCTACTATACTCAGCACCAGGGCACTCTACACCTCTGTACTCTATGCCAGTGATCTCTATGCCACTCTGCTCTACTCTGCACCAATCTAGTCTATGCCACTGCACTCTATGCCACTGCACCCTACTAAGCACCAATCTACATGACTGCATTGTACACTACTGCACCGCTCTATTCTATGCCACTGCACTCAATACATTCTATTCTGTGCTTCTGCACTCTACATCACGGTACTCTATGCTGCACTTGTCTACACTACTACACTCTACTCTGCACCACTCTACACTATGCCACTACACTCTGTACTCCAGTACTCTACTCTGCACCACTCTACTGTATGCCATTGCACAATCATGTGCACAACTGCTCTCTACTGTGCACCACTGAACTTCATGCCATTGCACTCTACTCCACTGTGCTCTACTCTGCACCACTTTACTCTAACCTACTGCACTCTCTGCTATTGCATTCTACTCTGCACCACTCTGCTCTACTCTACTCTACTCAGGCCCACTCAACTCTAAACTACTGCATTCTATGACAGTCCAATCCACTCGGCACCATTCTAATCTATGCAACTGCATTCTTTGCCAATGCACTCCAGACTACTCTACTCTGTGCCACTCGACTCTGTGCCACTCCATGCCATTGCACTCTAAACCGCTTCATTATACTCTTTACCACTGCACTCTACACCTCTGCACTCTATGCCACTGAGCTCTATGCCTCTCTAATCTACTCTACAGCACTTTACTCCATGCAACTGCACTCCATGCCACTGTACTCTGTCACTCCACACTACTCTAAACCACTGCAATCTATCCCACTGTACCACTTTATTCTATGCCGCTGCACTCTATACACTCCACCCTGTACCTCTGCACTCAATGCCACTGCACTCTATGCTGCCCCAGTCTACATTACTGCACACTACACCACTGAAAGTCATGCCACTGCACTCTACGAACACTACTCTGCACCACTTACTCTATGCCACTCCACTCAACTCTAGGCCACAGTTCTTTATACCACTACACTGTGCAACAATTCAGGCTACTGCTATTTATGCCAATGCACTCTATGATACTCTACTCTGAACCACTCCACACTTTGCCATTGTGCTCTATGCAACTGCACTTTACACCACACCACTCCACTCTAGGGCATTGCACTCTACACCACTGCACTCTCCTACCCCAATCTACTATGCACCGCTCTACTTTATGCCACTGCAGTCTATGCCACTGCAATTTACAACACTCTACTCTGTGCCACTGTACCCTATGCAAATAAAATAAAGTGTGCTGTACTCTATGCCACTGCATGCTACACCACTATACTCTACTCTGCACCACTGAACTCTACGCCAGTTAAATTTATTCTGCACCACTCTACTCTGTCACTGCACTCTGTGCAACTCTACTCTGCACCACACTACTCTATGCCACTGCCCACTATGCTACTGCAATCTATGGTACTGTACTCTACTCTAGCACTTTACACCACTGCACTCTATGCCACCACACTCCACTCTGCACCAGATACCCTATGCCACTCTACTCTGCAAAACTCTACACCACTGCACTATACTCTGCACCACTCTGCTCTAAGCCACTGCACTGTATGCCACTGCACCTTACGCCACTTGTCTACTCCACACCACTCTACTCTGTGCTACTGGACTCAACACCACTGCACTTTACTCCACATCACTTTCACCACTCAACTCTGCTCTGCGCCACTCTATGCCACTGTACTTCATGCCACTGCCTCTACGACATTGTAGTCTGCACCATTCTAATCTAAAGCACTGCACTATATGCCACTTTACTGCACTCTGCACCACTCTACTCTGTGCCAATACATGTATGCCAATGCACTCAATGCCACTGCACTCCACGCCACTCTGCTCTGCACCACTACACTCTATGCAAGTGCACTCTGGCACCCTACTCTGCATTAGTGCAGTTTACACCTCTTCACTATATGCCACTGAGCTCTAAGCCACTCTACTCTGCATCAATGTACTCCATGCCACTGCACACTATGCCACTCTACACCACTCTGCACTACTCTTCACTGCTCCACTGCACTCTATGCCACTGCACTCTCCTCCAATGCACTCAATGCCACTGCCCTCTACACTACTCTACTCTGCACCACTACACTCTATGCCATTTCACTCTATGGCACTCTACTCTGCACCAATCTACTCCATGCCACTGCACTCTACACTTCTGAGCTCTATGACACTCTACTCTGCTCCCCACCACTCTAATCCATGCCACTGCACTCCTAGCCACTGCATTCTACTCTGCACCACTCTACATTACTGCACTGTATGCCACTGCACTCTATACACTCTACTCTGTGCCACTCCACTCTACATCAAGGCACTCTGCACAGCACCAGTCTATGCTACTGCACTCTACTGCATCACTGTACACTACACCACTACACTCTATGTCTCTGTACTCTACTCTGCAACACACTATTCTACACCACTTCACTCATCTGTGTACCACTGCACTCTACTGTGGACTACTGCACTATGTGCCATTGCATCCTACACCACTGTGTTCCACTCTGCACTACTCTACTCTAAGCTACTGCACTCTACACAATTGCACTCTATTCTGCACCACTCTACTCTAGTGACTGCACTCTATTCAACTGCACCCTAAACCACTCTACTCTGCAACACTCTATGCCACTGCACTCAATGCCACTGCACTTTTCTCTGTCCTTCTCTACACCACTGTACTGTGTGTCACTGCACTCTATGCCATTCTACACTGCACCACTCTACTCTATATTGCTGCACTCTACCCCACTGCACTCTACTCAACTCTACTCTGTGCACTCTACTCTGCTCCACTGCACCCCATGCCACTGCACTGTTTGCCAATGCACTCTATGCCTCTGCACTCTACAACACTCTACTCCACTCTGCACCACTACAGACCATTGTGCTCTATACCCATTTACTTTGCAGCACGGCGCTATATGTCACAACAATACACATGACTGCATTCTACTTCCTTCTATTCTTTGTCTCTGCATTCTATGCCACTGCACTCTACTCTACTCCACTATACTCTACGCCACTGCACTCTACAAACTTTACTCTCTTCTACTGCACTGTATGCCACTGTGCTCTACGCTGTTCTAATCTACTCTGCTCCAGTCTACTCTATGCCGCTACACTCTAAGCCACTCTAGTCTACTCTGTACCACTCTACTGTATGTCACTGCACTTAATGCCACTCTCCTCTACTCTGCACCACGCTGCTCTATGCCACTGTACTTAATGTCACTGGCCACTATGCTACTGCAATCTATGATGCTGCACTCTACTCTGCACCACTATACACAACTGAACTCTAGGCCACTGCGCTCCACTCTGTACAACTCTACTCTAAGCTACTCTACTCTGAACCACTACACAATATGTCACTGCACTCTACTCTGCAATACCCTACACCACTGCAGTCTCTGCCACTATCCTCCTCTGTGCATCACTGCACTCTGTCATTGCACTCTATGCAACTGCACTCTTCACCATTGCACTCTGCTCCGCTGCACTTAATTCCACTCTAGTTTATCCTGCACCACTCTTCTCTATACAACTGTACTATTTACCTCTCTGCTTTTCCCTGCACCACTGTACTTTAGACTGCTGCACTCTTCTTCACTGCACTCTGTGCCATTGCAACTTACGCCACACTCTACACCTTGCACTCAATGCCACTCTACTTTACTCTGCACCAATCTACTCCATGCCACTGCACTCTATGCCACTGTATTCTATACCACTGCCTTCCACATCAATACACTCAGTGCTACTGCACTCTCCACCACGCTACTCTGCACCACTACATTCAATGCCATTGAACTTTATGTCACTCTGCTCTACTTTGCACCAGTGTACTCAACGCCGCTGAACTCCATGCCACTGAGGTCTAAGCCACTCTACTCTACTCTGCTCCATTCTACTCTATGCCACTGCACTTTTCTTTGCATTTCTCTGTGACTGCACTCTACACAACTGCACCTCTCTACTCTATGCCACTGCACTCTATACACTCTACTCTGTGCCACTGCACTTTACATCACTGTACTCTACACTGCACCAATCTACGCTACTGCATTCTATTCTGCACCACTTTACACTAGGCCACTACACTCTATGCCACTGCACTCTACGCCTTGGCTCTCTACGCCAATGGACCTCTGCACTTTACTCTTCTCCAATCTATTCTACACTTCTGCACTCTTAGCCACTGCACTCTTCTCTGCATTGCTCTATGTGACTGCACGCTACACCACTGCACCACTTTACTCTATGCCACGGCACTCTATGCCACTGCACTCTGTGCCAGTGCACTCTGCATCGCTCCTGTCAACTCTGCCCTGCTCTACACCACTGCACTCTACAACACTCTACTTTGCACCAGTCTACGCCTCTGCATTTTATGACACTGCACTCTACGACACTCTACTCAGCACTACAGTAGTCTACGCCACTGCACTCTACCCCACTGCACTATACATGACTCTACTCTGTGCACTCTGCTCCACTACAGTCTACTCCACTGCTCTGTATGCTATTGCACACTATGCCACTGCACTTTACACCTCTCTACTCTACTCTGGACCACCGCACACCATTTCACTCTCTACCACTCTACTCTGCACCACAGCACTCTATGCTACTGCACTCTACCCCACTGCACCACTCTACGTTACTGCACTCTACACTGCAACACCCTACTCTACGTTACTACTATGCCACGGTACTCTATGTCACTGCACTCTACTCTGCGTGAATTTACGCCACTGCACTCTATGCCACTGCACTCTACTCCACAACACAATCTCTATGACACTGCACTCTATACATTCTATTATGTGCCACTGCACTCTACACCACTGCACTCTCTGCTACTGCACTCTATGCCAGTGCACTGTACTCTGCACCACTCTACGCTACTGCACCCTACTCTGCACCACTCTACTTCACTACACCCTATCCCACTGCACCCTACTGTGCACCACTGCACTCTATGGGGAACCACTGCACTACACCATACACTGTGCCATTCTACCAAGCTCTTCACCACTCTACTCTAAGATCCTGCACTCTACACCACTCTACTCTACTCTACTCTGCACCGCTCTACTCTGTCACTGCACTCTACGCCACTCTACTCTTCACCACTCAACTCTACATCACTGCACTCTATTCCGCTGCTTTCTATGCCACTGCACTTTATACCACTGCACTCTACTCCACTCTACTCTATGCCACTGGACACCAGCTGTATATTCTGCCACGGCACTCATCAATACTCTACCCTACTCTGCACCACTGTACCCCACTGCACTTCATTCCACTGCAATGTACACTACTCAAATCTATTCTGCACCACTCTACTTTATGACACTGTGCTCTACACCAGTGTAGCATACTCTACACCACTCTACTATACACCACTGCACTCTAAGCCACCTCACTCTATGCCAGTCCACTCTACTCTACCCCAGTCCACTTTATGTCACTTCACACTGCTCTGTGCAACTCCATGCTACTGTTTGCCAATCTACTCTATGCCACTCCACTCTAGGCAAGTCCACTCTTCAGTGCAACACTACCCCACTCCACTGCACACAATCCCACTCTTCTATATGCCATGCTACTCTACCACACTTCACTCTATGCCACTCTGTTCTATTCCACTCTACTCTATGCCACTCTACTCTACACAACTCCAAGCCACTTTACTCTACTCCACTCTATGCCACTCCACACCACTCTCCGACATGCCACTCCACACCACCCATTTAACTCCACTTTACACCACTTTAGTCTACCCCACGTCGCTCTATGCCATCCATTCTACTCAACTGTACTCTATGCCAATCCATTCTAAGTTACTGCCCTCTACTCTAGTCTACACCTCTCTACACTAAGCCTCTCCATTCTATGCCACTCCACTGTACGCCACTATACACCACTCACCACTTCACTGTACTCAATACCATTCCAAGTCATTCTACCCCACTGCAAGCCAATCTGTTTCATTTTACATCCCTCCACATCGTTCTATACCATGCCTCTCCACTCTGCTCCACTCTCACGCTGCTGTAAGGATTGGCTATAAGACACTGGCAAAAGCAATAATACTCACGTAGGCGAAACGTATTGGATTTACCAATGCTTGTTTACAAGTACAGCTAACTACGCTAATGCAATGTCTTTTTCAAAGGGGATGTTTTTCTAGCTTCCATACTAGTGTAACCCAATAATTTCTTTAATTTGGGAATTTGCTTTCAAGGACAACTGCGGGAGGAGAACACACACAAAGGGGGTCATTACAACCCTGGCGGAAGGCGGAGAACCGGCGGTAAGACTGCCAACAGGCTGGCGGTCTTACTCTGTGGAACTATGACCATGGCGGTTACCGCCATGGTCATCCGCCGGTTCTCCGTTCCGCCCGCCGGGCTGGAGACCTGGGTCTCCAGCCCGGCGGCCGTCACTATACCGCCGGCGGTATTTGGACCCTGCTTACCGCTGTGGATTTCCAGCGGTTTGAACCGCCATGAAATCCATGGTGGTAAGCACTATCAGTGCCAGGGAATTCCTTCCCTGGCACTGATAGGGGTCTCCCCCACCCCCCACCCTGACTCCCTCCCCTACCCCCCCACCACCCCTGCCACCCCCCAAAGGTGGCAGGGCCTCCCTCCCCACCCCGATCCCCAACATCACTTCACCCATACCCACACGCACGCAGGCACCACCTACATACTTACACGCACACACGCCGACATACATGCCTACATCCACACACAGTCATACATGCACACCCACATTCAAACATACACGCACACATCCATACAGACATACCCACAGACATACACGCACTCATTCCCATACACACAACACCCCTGCAGGCATATACGCACTCACACACCCCCTCTACATACACACACGCACACCCCCATGCACCCACACAACAACCCCCACCCCCCTCCCCTCACGGACAATCAACTTACCTGGTCCGATGATCCTCCAGGAGGGGACGAGAGCCATGGGGGCAGCTCCGCCGACACCACACTCCCAACAGATTACCGCCACGGCGAGTCACAGGATGTGATTCGCTGGGCAGTGTTCTGTTGGTGTGGCGGTGGAGGTGGAGCAACCTCCACTACCCCGCCTCCCGCCAGTATGGCTGTTGGCGGCTCTCTGTCCTTAAAAGGACGGAGAGCTGCCAACGGTCATAATAGGCCGAGTGGCAAACCGCCACCAATGGCGGTCTTTCGCACGGCGGTCCCTCTGCAGTCTTCAAAAAAGACCGCCGAGGTCAAACTGACCCCCAAAGTCATCCAACTATTACAAAAACTTTCCCTAACAAAAATCCAGAGCTATTGGCTTTACCAATGAGAGTTCAATTTGTAGTCTACACTATGCGCACCACATAAATGAAATGCTCAAATATTCGACATTGATTTATTTCCCGTTGTTGGGGGACAACTGCAGCCTAATGAAATTTCTCGAATTTTTTTTACCGTCTTTTTACTTTTCCGTTTTTAGTTAAGGGATTTCATGGTCGGAGACTCACCAGTCAAAAAGGCTCCAAGCCAAGTCAAACACAACGAGCGTGCGAAGGAAACCTTTTCATGAGTTCTCGCATGATGAATAAAAAATGTGCACCAAAAAGTAGGCTATGCAGAATTTTAGATCACCTGCAGACACACATTTCTTTTAGATCCCATCATGTTTCGCGTCAAGTAGTATTTGTGTGCTTTGACGGGGAAAAGCAAAATAATGGGCAATTACACTGACGTATTTGGACAGAAAAGACAATATTGGTGTACTTCCGTTGTCAAATGTTGCATTAGCCCTTACGGATGTGCCAAACTGAGCCGAGCCGGCTTGTATCCATCTCACTTTATTTGCATAAAAGGGAGTCGTGCAATAAATAATAGAAAGAGAAAGAGCAAAGCTACATTATTTCACAACGATAGGTGTTTAATGCATGCATTGTCTCCAGAAATGCATTGTTAGGCAGTAACTTTGTCCAATTTGAGTGTTCTTTTTCTGTCGATGCCCTGGTCTTGCCTGTGATGAACATGCAGATCAGTAGAGGCCACTGTTCGACTGCAGTGACCACTTCACATCCACATGCTGCGCATCATCGAGTGTCTGAGCCGAGAGAAAACAAAATTGGCTCTAGGTCTGAATCACTCTTTAAAGAACAACAAAGGACAGGGAAGCTTTAATCCTCCTTCTTTTCCCCTTAATAATTTCGCTGATAGAATCTCAAAACCTAATCCACGTCTAGTTTATTTTCAGCTCCGGCTGGCGCGCGCGCGCGATGCCTGAGATTATGAAGAAGTAGACGTTGTCATGAAGGCGGGAGTTAAAAGCGGAGGGGGGGGTGCGTTGAGAGAGGGGGCGTTGTTGAGGCTCACCGAGTCTTAGGTTTACCGTCTCGAGCCAGGTCAACGGAGAAAGGCCCGCGCAACGAGGTCGTCTCTTCAGCAGAGGCTCCTCAAAATAGATGGCAGCATACACAATCATTTAAATTAAAGGCAACTTTATGAGATTGTAGGATCTGTATGAAGTATATCTCCATCCCAGCGCGCTATAGAAAAGCCAAGGCCCAAACGTTTTAGACAGGGGACAGGACATCGTGGACTTCGAGGCTTCAAAATACAAGGGGTAGCCGAAGTGGAAACACGCATCTATTGACCCTCAATGACTTTTTGGGGTTTGACCCCAAGATTCTGGCTGCTTTGCTTACGGTTCCTATACATAATCCGTGATTTAAGACGGGGGTCTAAATTGTAATGAAGATGAAAAGTATAAATGTGCAATAAAGGTCATGTCCTCGCATTGCAAAAAGTTTACAGGCTCCCTATACTGTTGTAAGATGTATCCAACAGTAAGAACAACGTGTGGCAGAACTAGTGGGTGTCACTGTTGTGCCAGCAGAAGCTTGGATGCTTGGGGTCGAACAAGAATCTCTGCCATGATGTTCGACTTGGGAAGCGTGGGCCCAGCGATGGACAGACATCAAGAGCCCTGGTGAAATCAGCAGATAGATTAGTGCCTTCAGAGCTGGATCCTTTATGAAAGTGTACCACACCACCAAACATAAAGTCCACCCAGGTAGATGGTCCACCTTCTTCAGAGGGAATCAAAAGTCCCCTGAAAGGGAAGACAACCGCTGTCAGGGTGCATAACTATGACAAAAACAATAAAACAAGAGGTGCCAACAAACTATATAGAGAAAGCATGAATATGGAACATATGGGGGCATATTTATACTCCGTTTGCGCCGAATTTGCGTCGTTTTTTTCGACGCAAATTCGACGCAAAACTAACTCCATATTTATACTTTGGCGTTAGACGCGTCTAGCGCCAAAGTTCATGGAGTTAGCGTAATTTTTTTGTGTGAACACCTTCCTTGCGTTAATGATATGCAAGGTAGGCGTTCCCGTCTTAAAAAATGACTCCGATGCTATTGCGTCGGATTTATACTCCCGGGCAAAAATGACGCCCGGGAGTGGGCGGGACTAAAAAACCCGGGGTCAGGGCAGGCGTTAAGGGACCTGTGGGCTCAGAATGAGCCCAGAGGTGCCCTCCCAAGCCCCCAGGGACACCCCCTGCCACCCTTGCCCACCCCAGGAGGACACCCAAGGCTGGAGGGACCCATCCCAGGGAAGAAAAGGTAAGTTGTGGTAAGTTTAAAAAAAAAAAAAAATTGTGGCATAGGGGGGCCTGGTTTGTGCCCCCCTACATGCCACTATGCCCAATGACCATGCCCAGGGGACAGAAGTCCCCTGGGCATGGCCATTGGGCAAGGGGGCATGACTCCTGTCTTTGCTAAGACAGGAGTCATGTTAATGGCGTCTGGGCGCCCCAAAAAAATGGCGCAAATCGGGTTAAGACGATTTTTTGCCTCAGCCTGACTTGCCCCATTTTGGGACGCCCAAACGCCATTTTTCCCTACGCCGGCGCTGCCTGGTGTACGTATTTTTTTTCACGCACACCAGGGAGCGCCGGTCGACTAACGCCGGCTAACGCCATTCAATAAATACGGCGCCCGCATGGCGCTTCAGAATGGCGTTAGCCGGCGCAAATTTTTTGGGCGCAAAACTGCGTTAGTGCAGTTTTGCGTCAAAAAGTATAAATATGGCCCATGGTCTCTATTGTCTCATTGGGTGTGGCGGTACAAGGGGGAATTAAACTGCATACTTACCTACCAGGGATCCGAATCGAAGGAGTACACTTCCTCTTCTCATTTCTGACATGTGAGGAGAATAGGTTGTATAGTTTAGGGCCTGAATCAGTAGCTTAGTTCTTGGAAGGCTCTGAGGAGTAGTTCACAGTCCACTAAGGAAGAGAAACTGGGTGATCAGACAAGTCTCAATAGATAAAGAAACAGCCAACTGTGCAGGCCCAGACAGTTGACCAAGGGTCAGGGCGTTTGGTAATGAAGCAGAAGCAAGATAGACCTTTGTGGGTGGCAAGGCTAAAAAACATGACTTTACTTACCAGTAGGTTGCAGAAGCAGGCCTTTGTTTTTTGAGACGCTGCAGGGTTATCTAGTTCAGAGGGCACATGTGGTGGTGCATTGTATGTTGTTGCAATCTCAACACTGAGGTTAAACTGATGTGAGAGGGAAATTACTGTTCTGTAAAGCCCCACACTCCCCTGAGGCACCTTTCAAGTGACTGTGCTGCTGCATAGGGTGGGGGCAAGCCAGACCTTGCATGCATAGCAATATGAAATGCTCTTTGTCAATCTTCGCTCCAGGAGCATCAGAAGGAAAGCAAAGAAACAAAGGCAGCACAGTGCTTATGTAACCTCCTATAGCCACCGAGAACCGTTAGAAGGAATAACCAGCCCCAGGGAAAGCATCATTTCTAAGTCTATGTAGACTGAGCACCAGGACACGGACTAGAGAATAACTAAGGATCACCACTTCTATAAAAGGCTCCATGTGCTCGTCAAAGGACAAAGTTGCCCAAATAAACATAAAAACGAATGAAAGGTGTTTTCTACTTTACATTAAAGTTACTGGGATTCTACCGTATCCAAATATCAATAAAGAGAGAATTCCACAGTCGTGTCCGCCAAATTGCAATGCTATTTCCCCCTAAAGGAGGCTGCTTAAATGCTTAATTGGGCCAAGAGAATCTGATGTGTTGATCTGAGCATCTAATGTGGCTAATATTAAGTGACTTTTGCCTCTCGATATGGTGGAACCACACCATGTCTGCATTTGCTAATAAAATGCAGACACTTAAAACGAATCCTACATTTGACCTGATAGTTCACGATCATCTATGTCACATATGCAACTTCTCATCAGGAAAATCCTACTGCAGATCAGACAAGGGTCCTGCACACCCTCTGCAGCTGCAGGGTACTCATCACTTCGACGATATGCTGCTTGATATTAACATATTCTTTACTAGCAATCATAACAGGATGCCCATGCTGAAGGAGTGATAGACGTGATTACTTTACTCACCAATCGACCTGATGTTAGTGGTCAGAACATGAGCCTTTATTGACAAGGAGTTAACAAGATAGATTTTCAGGTTTTTCTCATTAGATTTAAAGAAGATTTCGAATGATCAAATGTTTGGAGGCTGACCCACCAACATGTTGCGTTGGCAGAGGACATCACCTCCGACCCCACAGTGTAGACAGAGCACAATACCAGGATCTCTGGGTTGATGAACTTTAGGCACAACTGAATGCTGAGTGGATTTTTTTGTGTTTCACAAACAATCTCCTAAAGTCTTAGGGGCATATTTAGGAGCCCCTAGTGCCACCGGAACGTCACTTTTCGTGATGCTGCAGTGGCACTCAGCACTGCTCCATACTTACAAGGAGGTGTAACACCACTTTTTTTGTGGCATTACACCTCCTTATAAATACAGGCCCCTCCGATGCAGTTTTCTGCATCAGAGGGGTGTGCAATGGTGGATGTGGGGGGCATTCCATCGCAACACCCATTGCTTTTGACTCTGCTTCAGATTTACGAGTTGCCGTAAACGTGAGGCAGTGCCAAAAACTAACGCCACCCCAGGGTTGGCATCAGCATGGAAAAAAGAGGAGGAATGTTTTATTCATCCTCGTTTTTTGCTTTTACTATGTGTGCTGCATTCTGAAGCACACATAGAAGAAGCAAAATGCCATGGAAGATTGTTTACGTGCAGTTAGAGACACCTTCCTGCACATATAAGGGAGTGCAGAATTATTAGGCAAGTTGTATTTTTGAGGATTAATTTTATTATTGAACAACAACCATGTTCTCAATGAACCCAAAAAACTCATTAATATCAAAGCTGAATATTTTTGGAAGTAGTTTTTAGTTTGTTTTTAGTTTTAGCTATGTTAGGGGGATATCTGTGTGTGCAGGTGACTATTACTGTGCATAATTATTAGGCAACTCAACAAAAAACAAATATGTACCCATTTCAATTATTTATTATTACCAGTGAAACCAATATAACATCTCAACATTCATAAATATACATTTCTGACATTCAAAAACAAAACAAAAACAAATCAGTGAGCAATATAGCCACCTTTCTTTGCAAGGACACTCAAAAGCCTGCCATCCATGGATTCTGTCAGTGTTTTGATCTGTTCACCATCAACATTGCGTGCAGCAGCAACCACAGCCTCCCAGACACTGTTCAGAGAGGTGTCCTGTTTTCCCTCCTTGTAAATCTCACATTTGATGATGGACCACAGGTTCTCAATGGGGTTCAGATCAGGTGAACAAGGAGGCCATGTCATTAGATTTCCTTCTTTTATACCCTTTCTTGCCAGCCACGCTGTGGAGTACTTGGACGCGTGTGATGGAGCATTGCCCTGCATGAAAATCATGTTTTTCTTGAAGGATGCAGGCTTCTTCCTGTACCACTGCTTGAAGAAGGTGTCTTCCAGGAACTGGCAGTAGGACTGGGAGTTGAGCTTGACTCCATCCTCAACCCGAAAAGGCCCCACAAGCTCATCTTTGATGATACCAGCCCAAACCAGTACTCCACCTCCACCTTGCTGGCGTCTGAGTCGGACTGGAGCTCTCTGCCCTTTACCAATCCAGCCACGGGCCCATCCATCTGGCCCATCAAGACTCACTCTCATTTCATCCGTCCATAAAACCTTAGAAAAATCATTCTTGAGATATTTCTTGGCCCAGTCTTGACGTTTCAGCTTGTGTGTCTTGTTCAGTGGTGGTCGTCTTTCAGCCTTTCTTACCTTGGCCATGTCTCTGAGTATTGCACACCTTGTGCTTTTGGGCACTCCAGTGATGTTGCAGCTCTGAAATATGGCCAAACTGGTGGCAAGTGGCATCGTGGCAGCTGCACGCTTGACTTTTCTCAGTTCATGGGCAGTTATTTTGCGCCTTGGTTTTTCCACACGCTTCTTGCGACCCTGTTGACTATTTTTAATGAAACGCTTGATTGTTCGATGATCACGCTTCAGAAGCTTTGCAATTTTAAGAGTGCTGCATCCCTCTGCAAGATATCTCACTATTTTTTACTTTTCTGAGCCTGTCAAGTCCTTCTTTTGACCCATTTTGCCAAAGGAAAGGAAGTTGCCTAATAATTATGCACACCTGATATAGGGTGTTGATGTCATTAGACCACACCCCTTCTCATTACAGAGATGCACATCACCTAATATGCTTAATTGGTAGTAGGCTTTCGAGCCTATACAGCTTGGAGTAAGACAAAATGCATAAAGAGGATGATGTGGTCAAAATACTCATTTGCCTAATAATTCTGCACTCCCTGTAATTGTTTTTTCAAATGATGCTTTGATACTACATAGAAGTGCCAAATCACCATTATAGATTGTTTATGTGCAGGGACACCTTCTTGCACTTAAACAATCTATCCCCTCAATGCAGACACCCTTGCACTATGGTGCAAGGATGCCTGCATTGGCGTTAGGCAGCTTAATTCAGTGCCAGAGCTGGGGTGTGCCTTATTCCTTTAAATATGGTGCACCTCTGCGTTTCTAAAGTGGTGCAGCGTGGCGCTGCTATTTTTGGTGCAGCACTGCGCTGCGCCACTTTAACATAAATCTGATCCCACGTTTTCTTGTGAAAAACAATTAGTCGATGGCCCTGACATGCAGGCAGTTTTCTGTGTATGTGTCAGCCTATACTTTGTTGTCAGAGTCCAGATCTGAGGCAGTCTTTTAGGGGCAGATTTAAGAGCCCCTAGCGTCTCCTTGCACCACATTAGAGTAATTTTTTTTTTTTTACGCTGAAGTGGCCCATTGAAGCTAAAATCACCACGTCAAATTTACAAAGTGGCATAATGCATTAATTGTGCCACTTTGCAACCTTTCACGCTACATTATGCCTGCACCAGGCATAATGTATGCAAAGGGGGTGTTCCCCCGTTAGGGGAGCCAAAAAAAAGGTGCAAAGAAATCTAAAACATTTCTTTGCGTCATTTGTGTGGGCACTTTCAATGCCAGTCAGAGCAGGCGTTACAAGGAGGCATGCCAGTGTTTTTCAATGGGCCTCAATAGGCTTTGCAGGATTAGCTTCCAAAATTTTTTACGCTAATCCTGCAAAACTTCAAACTAGCATAACATTTTTTGACACTAGTTCCCCTAACTACTGCCATGGTGTGCTGTATCTTAGATATGGCACATACATGATGGCTTTAGGGTGGCGCAAAGGGACTTGGAGCCAAATATAACTTTTTCACACAAAACTGCGCTAGCGCAGTTTTGCGTGAAAAAGTATAGCGGCAGCTAGCGCCATTCCAAGACGCCAGCCTGGTGCCATATTTATGGGATGGTGCTAGCTGGCGCTAATGCCCTGTTAGCTTCCTTGGAAAGGATGCTAACGGTGTGTGGGAGGCGTAGGGGAAACCAGGGCTTATGCGCCAAATTATGCACTACACTGTGTAGAGGCAGAAAAATGCCTCTAAGCAGTGTAGCGCCATTTTCTGGCGCACAACACACATGGACATGGCTCCTACCTTAGTAAAGGCAGGAGCCATGCCCACCACCACAATGGCCATGCCTAGGGGACGAATGTCCCCTGGCCATGGCCATTGGGGCCAGCATCATGCAGGGGACCCCAAGTCAGGGCCCCCGAGTGGGAAAAAATAAAAAAATAAAAACACTTACCGGGACTTACCTGGGATGCGTCCCCCATCCTGTGGTTTCCCTCGGATGGGGGTGTCCCTGGGGCCAGGGAAGGGTACCTGTGGGCACTTTCCAGGGTTTCTGATCATGGAAATATGCTTACAGGTCCCCTTACGCCTGCCCATGCCCAAGCGTTAAATAATGGCGCTAAGCAAGCTTAGCGCCATTATTTAAGGCCCCCATGGGGGGATAAATGTGGCGCAAAGGCCATGTCGTACTTTTCTGGACGGGAACCCATGCCTTGCATCTCATTGACACAAGGTAGGTTTTCATGTCCAGAAAACAACGTTAAGTCCATAACTTTGGTGCTAGACGTGTCTAGCACCAAAGTATAATTATGGAGTTAGGTTTGTACTGAATTAGCGTAAACAAAATTACGCTAATTCAGCGCAAACTGAGTCTAACTATGGGCCTTAGTCTTTTAGCTGTTTGAATGTCATGTGAAGGGTTTCCGACTGCGCAGAGAATATAAGTTACATTGGTGGTGATCTGGCAATTTGACATCTCTAAATAGGTACAGGAGAAATGTTGGATGGGGCCGGAAAACTGCCAATTTATGGAAACGATTCTGTTCTGCTGAACTCTAAATAAACCTGCTTGACCAAGAGAGAGAGCTGAAAAGAATGGGTATATATGTGTGTCATCTTTGTTAAGAACTAAGCAAAATAACCAGCATTTTACATTCATTACATTTAGTCTCAATATCCGTCACACAGATTAAAATTGAGAAAGGTCTATCCGAGAGGAGTAAATTCATAATATCACATACATAACATAAGTGCAAGATTGAAAGCATAACTGATGCTTTCTAATAAGCAAATTGGGTTGTCCGATCTAAAATGCTGCTTAATCCAGTCCCTATCCCTATAGCACCAAAGATTTTGTAAATTCAAGAGAGCCAAAGACCCTGTATATTTTGTAAATTGGACTGGTGATACCTACTCACACGGTTCCCACCTCCATCTCAGGATATCAGGATATATTCATCGAAATGTGTTCTGGAAGAATTTCAAGAACTGTGATACCTGAGGATTGGGACCAGATCAGTGCAGAGTTGGGGAGCACTAGGATCACAAGGACAATGGACAGAGCAGAAGAGGTCAAGACACAGGAAGTGACCTCATGGGGAAGGAACAGGAATTACAGCAACTAAGAAGCTGAGAACAGACAGGAAGAAAACTCTGAGCTGAGTGCATCGCATTAGATAATCAGTACTGTATCCTGTGTGAGTCTCATTCCTGATACCTGTGGGATACAACACTTGGTCGAATGGATCCTTCTCCAGTACAATTGGAAGACTACACAGCTTATCTCAGCTCTACCTTGAAAGGGTGAATAAGAATCCAGATGCCATAGCTTGAGCAGCAGTAGTAGCCCTATGGGCCTGCCCACAACCAGGATTTTATAAGACAGTCTTATGAGTAGGATGCATCCCGTAGAAGCCACTTGCAATTAAGTTCACTTACAAACTCCTACGTTCTCCTTCTTATGAGGCACCTTCAAATGAGTGGCATGACAATGTCATAAGTGAGTTTGTTGTGAGGATCAATCTGTTGGTTTTGAGAACAACGTAGTAGTGTGTGAAAAACAGATGAGGGCTGGTGAACGGAAAAGAAAAATAGATGCATATTTACAGGCATGAAAGTGAAATTTGTTTTGTAAGTCAGTGTCAGATTGGAGTCAGAGTTACCAAGGAAGTCAGGAGGGACTTTATTTTTTGGTTGAAGTTAAACTGTGACAGTGGAGGCTGATATTGGATCAAACTGTAACAATGAATTATGTGAGAGGTGTTCAAAGGCATTTTCTAAGCTTGCTTAGCACCATTATTTAAAGCCTGGGTTAGGGCAGGTGTTGGGGACCAGTGGGCCTATTTCCACGGTCAGAGACCATGGAATGGGCCCACAGGTGCCCTTCCCCAGCCCCAGGGAACACCAGAGGGATGCCAGAGGATGGGGGGACCCCATCCTCTAGCTAGTAAGGTAGGTACTGATAAGTATTTTTATTTTTCTGAAAAAGTGCCATGAGGGGGCCTAACTTCCCCCCCCCCCCACATGGCACTGGGCCCAATAGGGTGGTGGGCATGACTTCTGTCTTTACCAAGACAGGAGTCAAGTCCATGGGGGTTGTGCGTCAAAGGATGACGCTAGTCTGGTTAGAGGCATTTTCATGCCTCTGCCCATACTGGCGTCATCGTTTGGTGCACAACCTCCTGTTTCCCCCTACACCTCCCCCACCCAGCTAGCATCCTTGTTTATGACGGTAGCCAGGCCTTACTTCCGGCTACCATGATACCTTAAATATGACGCCTGGCAGGCGTCTTGGGATGGGGCTAGCCGGCGGTATACTTTTTAACGCAAAACTGCGTTAGCGGAGTTTTGCGTGAAAAAGTATAAATCAGGGCCCAAGTTTTGTATTTACACTGTACAAACCTAGTTGGGGGAGCAACAGAGAGCTGTACTTCCAGCAGGGAATAAGGAGTCTCTTTATGTTGGACCGGGTGGGTGATGAGAGTTACTTCTCAATTATGTTGGAAGTGTTATTTGAAGAAACGTTTTTCAGCTTCTTCCTCAACTAATTGGGCAGGCCTGATGTGCCTAGGAGATTGCTGGATGTGTGCCTAAACATTATAGATCAACTAGAGTGGGAAAGATGTGATCATATTTCTTCAGTTCTTTTTGGTGGAAAGGGTTCTGGACAGAACAGTTCTGTAAAGGTTAAAATAGAGAGAGGAATGCTGGGCAACAGTGTTTATTCGTACAGTAGCATAGAACTGGAAAGCATGACTTGATTCCACTTGAAAATGATAATTCTTACCAACCAGTCTTTTTACTTTGCAGTGTTGGAGTCTTTGGTGCATTTGGGGGGTTATGCATTTTTTGTGAGTTGTGGTATGATACCCTCCGATCTAATGTTAGACAGCCCATCCTGCGTCTGTGCTTGTCTGATGTTTTTGGCCGTAATAATGAATTCCGTCTTGGCCAGGCTAAGCTTCCGATGGGTGATTTACATATATTCATTTATAGGGTTAAAAATCATAACAGGAGGTTGGATCCCTTGGTACTCTGAAAGTCACTGGCAGCCACTGGGCTATGGGTGGATACGACCAGCTGATGTTAACTGGAAAAGTAGGATGAGAACCAGCAAAGTATGGTGCTGGTTATACAAATGATCAAATGCTGTTGAGGGATTGTTGAGCTACCTTGTGAATGTCTGCTGAGAGGCCCAGTAGAACGAGGAGGCAGCAGTCGGTCCTCTCTATCAGCTTTGAGCACGGAGTCATTTGTAAATTAACTGCCACTGCCATTATTAGCTAAAGCATAACTGATAGTGGTGTGGACATTGCTTTATATTGATCCCCTCATTATAACTGGATAGCAGCTGCGGTTTTCTATTACAATTCTAATGCCAGAGGACCAAGTGAGTATGGAGTGTGATCTGGTATGTGTGGGCCCCACTTTATAGGGGCTTTACTTTTCCACCCACTGACTCAGTTAGAGCTATCTTCTGCATCTTGTTCCTTCTAGCCCCTATCAATAGTTGTCTCAGCATGACTCAGCCCATGGATGTAAGACTAAGACAGCCACTGACACCAGAATGGAGGTGGTGGATTTCGGGAAAAGACAGATACACTCCTGAATGGATCAAAAGGCGATTTATGTTGAAGGATTGTTTACAGTAGTTGCTGCACACGGCCACTCTGTCAAACAAGTCTAATCTAGGCAAGCGACAAGCAATGTCCAGATCCTGGAAATATCCTTTTCCCTGACCTTTTGGATAGAGCACCTCCTTTCACACAAATATTCCCCATGTGATATGTATGCTCCCCTTCTCTTTGAATTAGACCCTACTCTCCGGTTGACACTCATACCCCTTCCACACTAAGGCCCTCATTACAACCCTGGCAGTCGGTGTTAAAGCGGCGGTAATACCGCCAACAGGCTGGTAAAAAAAAAATTGAATCACGACCATGGCGGAAACCGCCAACATAGACAGCCACTTTAACACTCCGACCGCCAAGGCGGTAGAAACAAACACAGCTGCGGTCACCGCCAACAGACAAGGGGAAGACAAAGTACCACCCATTGTGTTTCAAGACGCCTATCCGCCACCTTTTCCGGGGCGGTACCAATGCGATCAAATGCACGGTGGAAACAGTACACAGAAGGGAAAACACTCACCTCTCGACACCCAATGAGGAACCAGGATGCCATGGAGCCCGAGTTACACGTACTGCCCATGCTGGTGTATCTTCTCATCTACCAGGAGTACGAACGGCGGCTGCTATGACCACGGTGAGTACTGCACCTACAACACAGGGGAGGGGGGAAAAGAGAGTGACACACACACGCAATACCCCCACCCCCACCCTCACCCACAACACCATACACACAAATACATGCAGCAACATTACATATACACACACCCCACCCCCTGGAAGAATGAAAGGACAAATGGAAATGATTGTAACCAGAGTAATCATGAAAAATCGGATTGTACACCAACTACACAAGTCCGGATAGTGTACCAATCATTGTCCGTGGACCACTGGGCCCAAAATGCATGGGCGAAGCCCACACATGATACCTGACTCGAAACGGAGAGAATACTGCTGGTGCATCACACTGAAAATATACAGGCACCTTAGGGGGAGGGGGGGCACCTCAGCCAGATGAAATCACGATGCCACTGCTGCACGAGGGGGCTCCATGCCCATTGCTGTATCCTGGGGAGTGCAAAGCCATAGTATCTCAAGTCTCTCAAGTGGGTGGGTTGCCCACTGCGTTATCCTGGGGAGTGCAAAGCCACAGTCTCTCAAGTGGGTGGGTTGCCCACTGCTTTATCCTGAGGAGTGCAAAGGCACAGTCTCTCAAGTCTCTCAAGTGGGTGGTTTGCCCACTGCTTTATCCCGGGGAGTGCTAAGCCACAGTCTCTCAAGTCTCTCAAGTGGGTGGTTTGCCCACTGCTTTATCCTGGGGAGTGCAAAGCCACAGTCTCTGAAGTCTCTCAAGTGGGTGGGTTGCCCACTGATTGGTCCTGGGGAGTGCAAAGCCTCAGTCTTTCAAGTGGATAACAGTCTCCACTGGTTCTGGAGGGGGCATTGTGCCCAGAGTGCTTCATCCTGCCAAGGACTGAGGTAGTGGATGCTTTTCTCCACTGGTTCTGGAGGGGGCTTTGTGCCCAGAGTGCTTCATCCTGCCAATGACTGAGGTAGTGGATGTGAAACTCCACTGGTTCTGGAGGGGGCTTTGTGCCAAGAGTGCTTCATCCTGCCAAGGACTGAGGTAGTGGATGTATCTCTCCACTGGTTCTGGAGGGGGCTTTGTGCCCAGAGTGCTTCATCCTACAAAGGACTGAGGTAGTGGATGTGAATCTCCACTGGTTCTGGAGGGGGCTTTGTGCCCAGAGTGCTTCATCCTGCCAAGGACTGAGGTAGTGGCTGTGAATCTCCACTGGTTCTGGAGGGGGCTTTGTGCCCAGAGTGCTTCATCCTGCAAAGGACTGAGGTAGTGGATGTGAATCTCCACTGGTTCTGGAGGGGGCTTTGTGCCCAGAGTGCTTCATCCTGCCAAGGACTGAGGTAGTGGATGTATCTCTCCACTGGTTCTGGAAGGGACTTTGGGGGTTATTACAACTTTGGAGGAGGTCTAAATCCGTCCCAAAAGTGACAGTAAAGTGACGGATATACCACCAGCCGTATTACGAGTTCCATAGGATATAATGGACTCGTAATACGGCTGGTGGTATATCCGTCACTTTACCGTCACTTTTGGGACAGATTAACACCTCCTCCAAAGTTGTAATAACCCCCTTTGTGCCCAGAGTGCTTCATACTGCCAAGTACTGAGGTAGTGGATGTGAATCTCTACTGGTTCTGGAGGGGGCTTTATGCCCAGAGTGCTTCATCCTGCCAAGGACTGAGGAAGTGGATGTATCTCTCCACTGGTTCTGGAGGGGGCTTTGCGCCCAGAGTGCTTCATCCTGCCAAGGACTGAGGTAGTGGATGTGAATCTCCACTGGTTCTGGAGGGGGCTTTGTGCCCAGAGTGCTTCATCCTGCCAAGGACTGAGGTAGTGGATGTATCTCTCCACTGGTTCTGGAGGGGGCTTTGTGCCCAGAGTGCTTCATCCTGCCAAGGACTGAGGTAGTGGATGTATATCTACACTGGTTCTGGAGGGGGCTTTATGCCCAGAGTGCTTCATCCTGCCAAGGACTGAGGTAGTGGATGTATCTCTCCACTGGTTCTGGAGGGGGCATTGTGCCCAGAGTGGTCTGTGTGCAGTGTGGCTGGTACAATTCCCTCACCTGGGTGTGTGTGCCACGAGATTGGCGAGGTACAGGTAGCATAATATGCCATGGAGGCAGAGACATACCCCACACTGCTGCAGCTTCGCCTTCCACCTGCAGGTGCAAACAGTGATGGAAGTCATGCCTCATGGAAGCTGCCCAGGGTCCAGGAACTCTCCTCCAGCCTCGGATGACTGACCACTGGGGATGGTAGACATGTCAGCGGTGGTGCCACTGTCCGAGTACGTCACGGGGCCGGTGGCGGTGCTTGCGGCGGTGTCTGTGGCGGCAGTGCTTGCCTCGGTGTCTGTGGCGCGGTGCTCGCGGCGGTGTCTGTGGCGGCAGTTCTGCGAGCGGTGCATGGTTCAGCACCTGCTGAGGGACACAGCAGGACGTCTCCTGCAGCCTCGGACAGCTGCCCACTGGGGAAGAGGCTGAGGACTGTTGCTGAGGCTGTAGACATGCCGGTGGTTGTGCAGGTGACAGTTGTGGTGGCGGGGCAGCTAGCGGTGTTCGCTGCCATACAGGTTGGTGTGGTCGTGGACAGAAGGTGTGACACTGGTCCCTCAGTGGTGCCACCATGCCCTCTCCTGACCTGCTCTTCTGCTTTTGGCCCTTCCCCACTTTTGATGGTGCTGCAGATGTCTTGCCACTATCCCCTTTTATTTTTGATGAGCCCTTGGTGGCTGGTTGTTTCGGCTTCTCCCTCCGGGATGTGGGCACCTTTTTCACCTTGGCAGGTGGCGGAATTTCCTTGCCCTCACTACGTGGCACACTGGCAGCCCTGATGGGTGGCGCACTGAATGACCCCGCAGTTCCTGGCACCACTGTGCCTGGGGATTTGGGGGCTGAGGTGCTGGGCTAGGACCTGGAAAGCCTGGCCCTAGGGGAAGGACGAGGGGGGGAGGTGAAGAGAAGAGGTCAAAGTTTGCCAGGAAAAGTTTATTAGACACACTGGGACGGGAAGATGGAGGGGGTTTGGGAGTGGAGGAAGAGGTAGTGGTTGTAGGAGGTGTACGTCTGCTGAATTTGGTTGAAGGTGCATGGGCCGGAGGCTGTTGTGAGGTGGATGGCTGTTGGGTGGGTGTGTGCCTGCGTTTGTGTACTTTGGGAGGAGGGCTCACAGAGACACTGGGAGAGGACACTGGAGATGTGTGAATGGTAGTGGGGGTGGTGATTGCACGTGAGAGGTGTGTGGTGATGGGCGTGCTGGTGATGGAGGTAGTGGCTGAGGATGTAGTGCATGCAGGTGTGAGTGGAGATGAGACAGGGAGGGAGGAGGAGGACGTGGAGGGGGGACACAGTGGAGACAGTGGATGTTGGTGTGTCTGCATGGGGATGGTGCTTGTGTGAGTGCCTGTGGGATGTGTGGTGCTTATGTTTGCCTGAGGCACTCTTTTGTGTTGATGTGTGTGCATGCTGGTCTGATGGTGTGCTTGGGATAGGCTGAGGTACAGGGGATTGGGTCTGGGTGGAGGAAGTTGGAGGGGGGAGGCTGGACACAGGGACAATGGCTGCCATCAGTGCTGGAGCCAGAGCCTGAAATGCTCTCTGTTGGGCCGCCTGCCCAGAATTAATGCCCTCCAGGTATGCATTTGTTTGTTGCAAATGCCTCTTTACACCCTGGTTGGCATTCAAAATGGTAGATTGCCCAACAGGGAGGGATCTCAGGAGGTCAATAGCCTCCTCACTGAGAGCAGCAGGGCTGACTGGGGCAGGGCCTGAGGTGCCTGGGCCGAAGGAGATGCCCAATCTCCTGTGTGAGCGGGCACTGGACACATGCTGAGGGGCTGCTGGGAGGGCGGTGCTGGTAGGGGAGGTGGCGGCTGTACCTGTTGATGCGGTGGATACAGAGGTGCCCACCACTGCAAGGGGAGCTCCCATCAGAGGAGGAGTCACTGTCACTGATGTCTGCTCCTGTCCCCACCGTGGAGCTCCCCTCGCCCTCCGTCCCACTGGTGCTTCACCCTCCAGGGCCAAGTGGGTTGCAGCTCCCTCCTGCTCCGGTGCCAATGCTCCTCCACCTGATGATGCTATTGCACACAAGAGGAGGGAGACCACAAAAAGGGGGGGGAGACAGAAGAAAAACATGTTCAGTGCATGCAACACCACTACCGTTGGTGGACACAA
This sequence comes from Pleurodeles waltl, assembly GCF_031143425.1. Lineage (NCBI taxonomy): Eukaryota > Metazoa > Chordata > Amphibia > Caudata > Salamandridae > Pleurodeles > Pleurodeles waltl. The sequence goes on from NC_090446.1 coordinate 207,019,237, forward strand.
CACATAGGGAGCAGCCCTCTCCACTACGCCATGCACTAACAGTTCCTAGAAATTTCACATGACCATGGGGTACGAGCCCAATTGCTGCACACCTGGAAGTCACAGGAGCCTGACTAGGTGTAGATGGCTCTTACCACTAGTGGGGTTAGGGTGCCACATAGCCTGCCTCACAAGGGACCTTGCCTACCAAGTTCGCCTGGCCTAGGGGAACCCACTCCCCACCTCCCCCACCCAGACACCTTGTTATGCGCGCAGATTCAGCTGAAGGAGAGTGTACTCACCCCCTTGTGGCTGCTGTGATGCCCTCAAGCGCCCATCCAACTCCGGATACACCACCGCCAAGATCCGGGACATCAGGGGGGTCATGGTGCGACGGGCACCCCTTCCACGTTGGGAGGCCATCCCCAGCTGGGCCTCCGCCGTCTTCTTGCTCCAGCGGCGCTGGTCCTGCCATCTTTTACAGAAGTGGGTGCTCCGTCTGTGATAGACCCCGAGGGTCCGGACGTCCTTGGCGATGGCACGCCAAATACCCTTCTTCTGGTGGGCGCTGACCTAGAGGAATGGTACGGGGGAAAGGAAATTACTCACCCGTCCGGACCATCATAGTCATTGCCCACCAGTTCCCACCCATGTAGCCATTGTTGCTTCCAGACACAGGTCACAGCAGCACTTGCAGTGTATGTCCTCTCCTGTTGAAGGTCAGGTATCAAGTCAGTGAACAGGCAGAAAATGGCGGTCACGTCCGTGGCGGTGCGTACTGTCACCGCCGGCGTACATCGTCATTAGCTCCTGGGACCCCTAGGGCCCAATGTTAACCAATGCAGAATAGTGCCGCGGTCTTCAACCACCCACCGCGACACTGTACAATGCCAGCGCAGTTACCTCATATCCCCTTGTCCCACCTTAAAGGTCAGGCAGCCGCCATTTCAGGGGGCCACATGGCATGGAAATAAACTGCGTCACACCTATCTAGGCCGGGAATACAGACAGACACCGGTACATAGCGGATTACAAACGTTTCTGCAAATAACACATTGTGATACCTCAGTGTTGGATGACTCTCTGCTCGCTGTTCTCCTCCATAGGGCACGTCTGCTGGGGCAGGTGATGTGATGGTGGCATCCTCTGGTGCACAGACCCCTGGTGGACCTGTCGACAATGGAAGAGAGACACATTATTCTCACATACAGACTTGATCGTGCAACAATCTAGGAACTGTGTGCCCAGATGGAGCCAGACCTGATGTCAGCTATCCGCCATCCCACAGGGATACCCCCTCTAGTGCAGGTCCTGTCTGTACTCCATTTCCTGGCCAGTGGGTCTTTTCAAACCACAGTGGCCATGGCATCAGGGATGTCCCAGCCAATGTTCTCTAACGTGTTGTCCAGAGTGTTGTCTGCCCTGCTGAAACACATGCACAGCTACATCGTTTTCCCTCAGGTGGAGGGTTTGCCCACAGTGAAAGGTGACTTCTATGCCCTGGGACATATCCCCAACATCATTGGTGCCATTGATGGGACACATGTGGCATTTGTTCCCCCCAGCAGGAATGAACAGGTGTACAGAAACTGGAAGAGCTACCATTCGATGAATGTGCAGAAGGTGTGTTTGGCAGACGAGTACATCTCCCATGTCAGTGCTAAGTATCCAGGCTCTGTCAATGACGCTTACTTTTTGAGGAATAGCAGCATCCCTTATGTGATGGGGCAACTCCTGAGGCACCGTGTGTGGCTAATAGGTGAGGCCAAGGTCCCAATACAGTTGACATAGGTGTCTGGTGTTGTCCCTAAGGGTTAGTGTGTGTCTAACAGTTGTCCCTCGACATTTGCAGGTGACTCTGGTTACCCCAACCTGTCATGGCTACTGACCCCAGTGAGGAATCCCAGGATAAGGTCAGGGGAACGCCACAATGAGGCACATAGGCAAAATAGGAGGATAATTAAATGCACCTTCGGCCTCCTGAAGGCGAGATTCCGATGCCTTCATCTGACTGGTGGTTCCCTATACTACTCACCGAAGAAGGTGTGCCAGATAATCGTGGCCTGCTGTATGCTGCACAACCTGGCTTTGCGACACCAGGTGCCTTTTCTGCAGGAGGATGGGCCACATGGTGGTCTTGTGGCAGCTGTGGAGCCTGTGGACAGTGAAGAAGATGAGGCAGAAGAATAGGATATCGACAACCGAAACAACATCATCATGCAATACTTCCAGTGAGACACGGGTAAGAAGATGTAACTGCTTCCCACATCTCATACTATTGTTGGAGCTACCATACGTCTGTCATTTTCACTCAGTGTATGGACACTGACTTGTCACTTCGACTTTCCATTTCACAGATCTGGGTCTCACTTTGTGCCCTCTGCTATGTTTACTCCTGGCCTACAGCTGTGTTACACTGGTATGTGAACAAGTAAATTGACATTGCTATATTCCATAGGTATTGCAATTACACATTTGTGAAAGCACAGACTGACTCCAGATTGTTTTGTGATTGAAGTGTGTTCATTCCTGTGCAAATAAGTGGAGGGGGTTGTAAAATGGACTGGGGTGATGGTGGAGGTATGTCCATGGCAGAGTCCAGTTTCTTGGTCTCACAGGTGCATTGTCCAATGGGGCCTAGGAAGGGGAGCAATGGCAGTTTAAGGTGGACAGGGTGACAAAGTGGGACAGAAGGGTAACATTCAGGAGGGTCTTATTTCCTGGCGGGGTCTTGGCAATGTTCTCTGTCTTGTTCCTGGATCTCAGGGACCATTTGCGGGGTGGTTCTCCTTCTGCAGGGGGTGGGGTGCTGGTGGCCTGTTGGTCCTGTGGCAGTGTCTCCTGTCCACTCGTGCCAGCGGAGGTGGAGGGCTGTTCATCGTCCAGGCTACTGTCAGGGGCCCGTTGGTGTGCCACTGTGTCCCTCATGGTGTTGACAAGGTCTGCCAGCTCCCCTGCAATGGTGACCAGGGTGGTGTTAATGGACTTCAAGTCCTTCCTGATCCCTAGGTAGTGTTCCTCCTGCATCCGCTGGGTCTCCTCAAACTTGGCCAGTACCGTGCCCATGGTCTCCTGGGAACTGTGGTATGCTCCCATGATGTTGGAGAGTGCCTCCTGGAGAGTGGGTTCCCTGGGCCTGTCCTCCCCCTGTCGCAAAGTAGTCCTCTCAGCTTCCCTGTTATCCTGTGCCTCTGTCCCCTGAACCGTGTGCCCACTGCCACTGCCCCCAGGTCCCTGATCGTCCTGTGTTAGTGGTGTTGCCTGGGTTCCCTGTAGTGGTGGACACACTGCTGATTGACGTGTCTTGGGGACAGAGGGATGGGCCCTCTGGGTGGGTGCTGTGGTTGTGTTTCCTGAGGGGGGAGGCTCTGTGGTGGTTTGTGGTCATCTTGATCCAGGCATGCAGAACTGCTGTCATCACTCTGGGTCTCTTCTGTGGGGGGACAGGATGTTGCTGGCACCTCCTGTCCGGTGACGTTGGGTATGGGTCCTGTTGGGGTGTAAATGCATAGTTGTTGTATCTGTGTGTGCCATCTTGTGCAATGGGTGAGTGACCCTCTACTCCTGTGCTTGCATTATTGGCTTGGTCCTTGTGTGATTGGTGATTTTTGGGGCATGAGTGAGTCTCTGTAGTGGACACGCTTTGGTGATGGGTGTCCATGCATTGGTGTTACATGCAGGGCTCGATTTTGGAGTGAGTGGGTTGTGTTAGTGGGGTATCTGTGGGTTGCTGGGGTGATGGGTGTGAGGGTAAGGGTGGTGGTATGTGATGGCATGCAGGTGGGGTATGGGGGATAAAGTAGTAAAGATATGTCTTACCAGAGTCCAGTCCTCCTGCTACTCCTGTGAGGCCCTCAGGATGCATAATTGCCAAGGCTTGCTCCTCCCATGTTGTTAGTTGTAGGGGAGGATGTGGGGGTCCACCGCCAGTCCTCTGTACAACAATCTGGTGACTGGAACCCACGGAACGTACCTTCCCCCGTAGGTCGTTCCACCTCTTCCTGATGTCATACCGTGTTCTTGGATGCTGTCCCACTGCGTTGACCCTGTCGACGATTCTCCGCCATAGCTCCACCTTCCTAGTAATGGATGTCTGCTGCACCTGTGATCCGAATAGCTGTGGCTCTACCCGGACGATTTCCTCCACCATGACCCTGAGCTCCTCCTCAGAAAACCTGGGGTGTCGTTGAGGTGCCATGATGTGGTGTGGGTGATGTGTGAGGTGGTGTCTGTTGTGATGTGTGAGGGTATGTGTTGGTGTGTGTTGTTTGAGGTGCGTGGATGTTGTGTGTCTGTGGGTGCTGGTGTTGTTTTAGGTAGTGTCTCTCTCTGTCTCTCTGTGGCCTTCTTTCAAAAATTTGGTAGTATGGGTTTGTGGGTGATGTGGGTGTGTGATTTATATTGGATTGGGTGTGTGGGAGTGGTGTGTGTATGTGTATCAGGTGTGTGTATTTCGAATTTTCCAATGTGGTTGTGTTTTGTAAATGTGTGTGTATTTTGATGGCGGCGGTGTGTACCGCCAATGGAATACCGGGGTTGAAAGACTGCCGCGTTGATTCGTGGGTCGTGATAGTGTGGGCGTATTCCTGTTGGCGTGACGGTGTTGGTTTTGGTATCAGCAGTTTATCACTGACCTTTAATGTGGCGGACTTGTGTGGGTGTCTGTATTGTGGCGGATTCCAAGCTGTGGGTCGTAATACCTGTAGCGGAATTCGGCAGCCGCAGCGGTATGTTGACGGTCTTCTGCACGACGGAAAGCGGGATTTACTGCCAGGGTTGTAATGAGGGCCTTAGTGCTACATAGTACCTTTGAACATAAACTATTATATTATGATATTGAAGTAGTACTCTTTTGCTTTCATTTGTTTAATTTACAGTCCTTTACTGTTTACAGTTGGACACTAGGTTGAGGGGACTCCAGAATAATAATATAAAAAAATAATAAATAATGGCAATATTTACATTTTTTTGCTGCAGATAGAGAAAGCATGTAAATGAAAGCATTTTAGTTATATGCAGTGCCACTGGAATTATGTGGCAGAGAGGGTCAAATTACGTGGCAATGTTGACCAATTTATTTGGCAAGAAAAGTCCAGTTATGCATTTACAACACCAATAGCTCCAACTCAAGGAAATGAGAGACCTGTTGCATTGCAAATGCTTGTTATCACATGTAAGTCACCCCTAAGGTGGGCTCCAGTTAGCCCAAAGGGCAGGTTGTAATGTATTTAAAAAGTTGGACACATACTTTTAAGTTTAACATGTCTAGATTGTAAAAAAACCTTCAATTTGTTTTTCATTATTTGCAAGGACTAGCTCTCCAATAGGCTAACATTGGGGTAGCCTTAAAACATCTTTTAAGCGTAATTAGAATTGGGAAAAGATAGAAAATTGTAGTTTGGTGTCTGTGGACTCACAATTTTAAAATACATCATTTAGTAAAGGTTTTTTTTATATTGCAGTTCTACAGTGCAACTTCTAGAAAGTAGTCATTTTCTTACTTTAACCATTCTGTGCCTTAGCCTGTGCCTGAATCTAGGTCTGGGTTTAGGTCAGCTACATTTGTGCATTCTCTCCGGGCAGCCACAAACAGGAAGCTCTGGTGTGACAGGAGATACATCTGCATACTGATATTTCTCCTGGGCAGGGAGATGGAGACGTAGTTTACACTTACATCTGAATAGGTTGTGTCCGGCCCTCACACAAATATCTGATTACCCCCTACAGGTAGTCTGGAGCCAGGGCTGGGTTGAAAAGGGATCCTTGCACACTTCAGATAATTATTTTGAAGTTACTCCTACATGAAAGGCCTTTTTAGGTATAAGTACTGGGGCTCTGACACCATCTACTCAGAACACTTCTGTACTGAGGACATTATATTCTACAGGGAAGAAGAACTGCTGTGCTGTCAGGAGGGACTGCTGCTTTGCTGTTTGTTCTGCTGTGTTGGCCTGCTGTCTGCTACATATTGCCTGGGAGTGAGAGGACTGGATCCAACTCTCTACATCCAGCAATCTAAAGATTTTCCAAGGGCCTGACTGAGCTTGCCTCCTGTTTCTGAAGTCTCAGGAATATCAAAGACTTCACCTGCATCTTGCTACCATCACCGGGCTCCTCTGCTGTGAGTCCTGCTCTGCCAAGTGGTGCCAAATCCAGTCCTGGGCCCTTGGACAAGAATGTGGTGTTATAACACAAGAACTGATGCAACGAAACGACGTGTCGCTTGGAACCGATGCATCCGATGGAGCTGCAGAAACACTGCTTTGCCTCTGCCTGCACTAAAGCAGTGGACACCGCTAGACGCGTGACGCAATGACCCTGACTTACAAAGCAGCCCTAGCTTGGCCGACACAGAATCGACGCATCGGAATCAGGACTCATCGTTTTTGGACATCAACGCATCAACGATGTTGCCCGTTCAGGAAATGACGCATTGCATGCAAGCACAATGCATCCCCTCCTCTGGATCAATGCATCATCACCAAGCATCAACACAACAAAGGTATTGTCAGTAGATCTGCGTGACTCCTGTACCTAGCTCGTGCTCCATCAGGATCGGACTGCACTTTTAGATTTGTCTCAGTCCAGATAGTTCTAGTTGGAGCCATTGACTTCTAAGCACTGCATTTTTATGTAGCCTCTAAAAATTCATAACTTGACTTGTGTATGTTGGATTTTTGTCATTTGGGTCTTGTTCAGCTCAGATAAATATTGGCTATGTTTATAAACTGTTGTGGAGCCATTTTGTGGTGTTTTCACTGTGTTACTGTGTATGTTTACAAATACTTTACACATTGCCTCTTTCGTTTAGCCTGACTGCACTGTGCCAACCTAAGAGAGGGTGAGCACAGGTAAACTTTTAGGGCCAGATGTAGCAAGGGTTTTTATCCATTCTGTGTCTATGGGAAAATGTGTTCGTACATATGGCCCTTAGTGTGCATCTTACTTTCCCTGACTAGGATTGTGGTCCCTACTTGGACAGAGTGCAAACCTCTGCCAACTAGATAATCAATTTCTAATAATAGTGATCAGAGGCAAGGATAGAACTTGTATCTGTGCATTGGAGATAGTGTTTAGGTGTACACTACTTCCATATCTCAGACCTTTATGTACCAATATACATTATTATTCTCTTTGGCAACTTTTTGAGTTTTTGTAACAACCTGGAGTTGCTGGACAGCCCAGAACTGCCTGTTGGGCGTGGAGCCAGCTCTGGAGAGAGGCCCCTTCTAAAGCAGGCAGCAGTGTGTCCTCCAGAGGTCTCTCCCCAGAGGACTTGGAGGGTAGGCAGGGAGTCAGGAGGCTCGAGTGGGAGCTGGCAAAGCCCAAAATGGAGAATGACAGGGCAAAATCTATGGAGGAAAAGAGACTGGCCATTGATAACGTTCTATTGACTCATGAGATGAACATGAAGGAGCTGTATCTGAAAGCCAGGAGGGCTGAGTCCAGTGCTGATGGTGGCAGCATATCTTCATTGTCCTCAGAGAAGAGAGCACACATACCCAAAAGTCTGGTAGCTGGGGTGGGGGAAGACATAGATCACTGGTTTGAAGCCTTTGAGATTGCTTTGCAAATGCATGGGATCCCTGAGGAGGACTGGGGTGCCAGTTTGTGGAAGCAGTTTCCAACTGAGAGAAGGGACACTTTACTCAAATTGCAAGGGATGGGTAAGACACAGTATTCTGCCATGAAGGAGGCCCTTACTAGGAAATATGGCTTGACCCCAGAGATGTACAGGCAGAAGTTTAGGGACAGTGTGAAACCTTCTGCACAGACCTTTTGTAGATTGTGTTGATTCTTTCTGTAAGGCGCTGTATAGTTGAGTTAAGGGCAGTAATGTGACAGACTAACATGGGCTGTACAATTTGACTGCACAAGGGCACGTTTAGTCTTTGTTTTACAAGGCTGTACCAGCACCTGATCAATAGTAAGTTCTCTTACCCCAAGGTGCTTGCTAAGGAGACAGACCGCTGGGCTGGCACCAGGGTCCACAAGAAGGTACTTGAGAGTGACTCCGAGAAGGTGGTTCAAGTTCCTCCCGAAGGAGTTAGGGGGAGGTCAAGGGAGACCCAGGCAAGTGCCAGGGTGAAGGGGAAGGAAAGGGTTCACAAGCCCTTCTGAGAAGAAGGAGGGAGGTGCCTGTGGCCAGTGGCCCAGAGTATCCCATTTCCAACCCCACTGCTTTGGGTGTTCGCAGCTAGGACACAAGCAGGGGGCTCTGTCTGTCCAACAAAACCACCCACTTGTGGGAGCTCTGCAAGAGTGACCAATGTGGCCTTAGGGTAAGTGGTCCCCAGGGGCAGGTCATAGGGCATGCCATGATCTCCCTTAGTTGGGAGGTGGACTCAGAGGGTGAGTTGGCAATCCCTGAGGATGAGAGTTACCACTTCCACCAGGTGACAGTGAAAGAGGTCCCAGTTACTGCTCTGAGGGACTGTGAGGCTAGCCATACCATGATGGTGGAAAATCTAGTTTCCCCAGAGCAGTACACCAGCCAGGTGTGCAGGGTGATACCAGCCCATGGGTAGGACTTCTTCTGCTCTATGAGCCTGGTATCCCTAGAGTGGGGAGGGGCGGTGACCCAGAGGAGGGACATAGTTAGCCCCCAGATGCCCATAGACTGGCTTTAGGGGAATGAGTTGACCCCGGTGTCAGGGGAACAGGGGTGGCTGACACAAGCACCCTAACAGTTCAGTTTTCTGTGGGTACCACTTCCCAAGGCAGAGGGTAGAAGACCCTAGATATGGAAGCAGGGTGAGGCAGAGCCCACCCCTGACTCCAGTCCAGCCCCAGGGTACAGACTCAAGGCTGCTTGACAAGTCTCAGGATACCCACCCCTGAACTGGTGGGACATAGAGTGGAAGAAGGGTATAAGGCACTTGGGGCTACTGTCACCCACTCTGAGAGGCATCAGAGGTCAGAGATCCCTGGATGGCCTGTGGCCTGCCTCTTGACACTGATAGCTGCAATGGCCTCTGTTGGGTGTTGTCCTTACGGACAGAGTTCCCCTTGGGTTGGGGACAGAAGTCAGACCCAACGGGTGGAATGGGCCATATCACTTTGTTGGCATATGTGGTATGGTCTGCCTACTGGGGTGCATCTGTGAGCAAGTTAAGGATAGGTGCTGCACAGATGGGGTCCACAGATGAGTAGAAAGAGTTCCCAGGGGTCAGTTGAGTGGGCTCCGAGAGTAAATACAGTGGGATCCAACTGGGTTCAGAGAGGTGTAGAACTGACTGGTGTCCCTGCAGCAGTGGGCCATTGTCCATGTTCTATCATCCTAAGCAGGGAAGCCCATCAAGGTAATGATTAGTCTACCCTGTAGGATCATCCCCAGACTTTTTGCCTTCCTCCTCGTTTTCTGACCTCATTTGTTCTGAATTTAGGACTCTATGCACTTGTTCACTGCTGACTAGTACTAAAGTGTATATGCTCTTTGTCTAAAACATGGTAACATTGGCTTCTCCATGACTGGCATATTTGATTTACTGGTAAGTCCCTATTAAAGTGCAGTATGGGTGCCAGGGCCTGTAAGTGAAATACTGCAGCAGGCCTACAGTACTGGTTGTGGCACCCACTACAGTAGCCTTTCAAACATGTCTCAGGCCTACCACTGCAGAGCCTGTGCGTGCAGTTTCAAACTGCCTTCTCAACCTGGGAAGTGTACCTACTTGTCAAGCCCAGACCTTCATTTTTATTACATGTATGTCACCCCTAAGGTAGGACCTAGCTAGACCCATAGGCAAGGTAGATATGAGCATTTATGTTTAACATGTTCAGATAGCAAGGACTTTCTCACCCATAGGTTCACATTGAGGTTCCCTTAACACATCATTTAACTGTAATTTCCGATTTGGAAAAGAAAGAAATATGGAGTTTGGTGTCTCTGAACTCACAATTTAAAATACATCTTTTGGTACAGGAGGCCTTTAAATTACAGATCTGAAAATGCAACTTCTGGAAAGTTAAAATGAACAGATGATGGATACAATGTTGAACAATGCAAACAATCCAGTCACAGGGATCTCGGTTTAATCCATTATTTTTTGCACATCAGGCAACCCTGGTTTGGACTACCTGGCGAGGTTGTCCCTAAACTGAAAACAAGCATCCTGAGATTGGTTTCGGGGTACTACCCCTCATCAGTAAGGCTAGCTTGTATCCAGTGGTGCAGTGAGCATGGGACCCACATACAGTAACAAAGGCAAAAAGAACACACGATGAACGGAATGCTGAACAATGAAATCACTGTCTCCCGGTCACAGAGATCTGGGTTTAATCCATCATTTATTTGCTCACCACGCTACCCCAGTTCGGACCCAGCCATTTGCAAATCAGTCTTGACCCTGCTCCCCTTGGGAACAGTCCAGTCCAATTATTAGGTCAGGTCCTCCCTGGACCAGAAACAAGCATACTAGGGCTAGTTTTGGGTATCACTCCTCATCAGGCAGGCTAGCTTGAATCCAGGGGCACAGTGAGCACGGGACCCACATCTGGGCATACCCTGCCCACTTAGAGTGACCAAGGCAAAATGAATAGATGTTGGCCGTAATGCTGAACAATGCAAACGTTCACCCCCAGTCACAGAGATCTGGGTTTAGTCCATTGTTTTTTTGCCCAACCCTCCGTCCCAACTAGGACCCAGTCATATGCAAATCAGTCATGACCCTGTTCCCCATGGAAACAGTCCAGCTCAAACTGCCAGGACAAGTCCTCCCTAGACTCGAAACAAGCATCCTATGACCGGTTTTGGGCATTATCCTTCATCAGCCAGGTTAGCTTGAATCCAGTGGTGCACTGGGCATGGGACCCACGTCTGGGCATACCCTTCCCGCTTAAGGTGACAAAGGAAAAAAGTGCACATGATGAACGGAATGCTGAACAATGCAACTATTGACCCGGTCACCAATATCTAGGTTTAATCCATCATTGTTTTGCTCTCTATGCCACCCCAGTTTGGACCCAGCCATATGCCAATCAGTCTTCACCCTGCTCCTCATGGGAACAGTCCAGACCAGTCTGCCAGGCCAGGTTCTCCTTTGACCAGAAAAAAAGCATTCTGGGACAGGTTTCAGGGTATCACCTTTCATCATCCAGGCTACTTCAAATCCAGTGTCATAACAACACTCTTCACAGTGGGGACAGATTCACACAAAGGAGTTTCAACTCCTTTATTTCTATAGCCTCTCTAATTACAATGAGCCTACACATGTGGAGCTGCTCTCCACACATTTTCCTTCCATCGTACTCTTCCTTGAGTCCCCTGCTTCCTATCCCGTGCCAGGAAGCTCCTGTATAGCAGTTTCTGTCATGAACAGCTAGATTGCTGACCTGCTCTTGCAGGCATGTCGCTTTCCAGAGGACATTATATCGCCCTACCATGAGTGTCTTGGGTTTTTTGGCTGATCTCTTTAACTTGCATTAGCTGAGGTGACCTCCACAGCCTGCTTTTTGAGTGGTATTCTCCTCACTCTACCCTTTGACATGCCCTGTTGTATACGGGTCATACTTCGTATACTTTGCATCCGTCTTTTTGCTTTGTTGCTGTTTTATCAATACTTGGTCACCAGAGATTCCTTTGGCCATCTTTGTGTGTCTGCATGTGTCAACAAGTTCTTTCATCTTCTCCTTAGCTTTTGTGTCTGAGGCTAGCATTTTGGGATGTAACTTTCGTGTTCACTCTTAGTTCAGACACAGATGTTTCTGTATGGCCTTAATATTGTGTTAGTCTGAGATAAGGGTTCGTCCACATAACCCCATGAGGCATGGGCTAAGCTAAAACTATTGAATATGAACTGGGCCAGTATGGGGACAAATATGAAGAAACACAGAAAATAGTCCAGCAATTTTACATTTTTCTATTGGGACATGTTCACAAGCAATCACTTATGATGCTTCAAACATCTTAACCATCTCAGATTCAAGCAATGTTTATATATTTTGAACAAGACAAGGTGCAATGCACAATAATTCATTTATACCCAAACTTATTTTTTCATCAACTATTTACATACAACTGTATACATATATATATATATATATATATATATAAATACATTACAATGAGATAGAAATGAATTTTATCAGCGTTTTACATGCAACTGTATACACATATATCCATGACAATGAGCTAGACATGAATTTAACAAACATCAATTATACATAACAAACATTATATATTTCTTGCCTCTCAGCGAGCAATTTCCAAGTTATGGTGGTGCAAGTATTGTTTTAAAGCCTAAGCCAACGTGTGGTAGTCTATATATGAGCAAACTAACCATAGAGAACAACCTACAACTCTGTTATTTCTTTCTGTCACAAAGAGCTTCAAAACTGTCTGGCCTCCATAATGTCTGGGTCTCTGCCAACTCGATAACGTGGTAGCAGAGGTATAGTGTCCATGACTTCCTGCATCTATCCCACATACATAAGAACACCAAAAGTGTCCTGGGACACTCAAATGAGTCAGTTCATATACGATGGTCTAAGAATCGTGTTAAATATTTGTTGTAGTGGTGCGTGACTCTGTCCTTCTTTATTTACTGTTTTCTTTAAAGTCCTCATGAACCACTCCACCATGGCATTGGCTTGTGGCCATAGGAGTGAGATCTTTCTTTGTGTCTGAATTCTTGCGTCCATTGTTTGTTTTGACAATTTCGGGAATGCCACACTACACAAATGTCTCATCCAGTTTGAGTATCACTGTCTTTGCGTTGGTGGATGAGACCTGTTTCACAATGGGAAATCTAGAGTATCCATCCATCACTACTACAATGGACTTGGCCAGTGATAGCGGGCCAAAAACCTTTATGGCAATGGCATCCTAGACATCTTCCGGTAAGGTCCGCATTTGGAGTGGTGGAGGTCTTAAAGTATTCCTTATCACTTGAAATAGGTGACATCCTTTGAGTGTGTCTTCCACTAGCTGGTCTATTCCTGAGAACCATACATGGTCTCACATTGTTCTCTTTGTTGCAACTATTCCTCTATGACCTTAATGTGCAAGAACCATAGCTCTTACCTGGAGTGGTCCGGAAACAACTATCCTAGTGTCCCTTAGAATCATTCCTTGAAGAATCACCGTTAGTTCTTCGTGCATCTGTTGGAATGCAGATAAGCTATTCCGGTTTGTTCCTTCTTCCACAGACTTCTCTTCCAGGTGTCTCCCTTGTCCTTGTTGAATGTGTTATCTAACGTTTCTCAAGGTAGGATCAGTCTCTGTTTTCTTTTCAACTGTGTTTATTGATGATGATGGCGGAATTGTGTTGAATATTACAAAGTTTAGATATTCTTCTGCCAGAGACGGCTGCTACTTTTCCTTTGGAGTGAGTGGTGAGACATGTAATCTCCAGGCTTGTTGTCTTTTACTGGTTTGTGAAGAATGGAGTACGAATTATCCACTTCTCTATTTTCAGTGACATTGTGGCACTAAGGGTTCTGGAAAAGTGTCATCAGTTCTTGATGATCTGTTATTATGTCAAAATGCTTCCCAAACACAACAATGTGCTAGTGCTTGCACACCCAGACCAAGGTCAGACTCTCCTCTTGTGCCCGTGAGTATGACTGTTCAACATCTGACAGACTGGCATATAAAACAATTTGTCTCTCCTCATCCTACTGATGTTGCGCTGCGATGGCAGTTAGGCCCACTAGGCTTGCCTCCACCGTGAGTTCTGTAATGCAGGTTGGGTCAAGGTATGCCATATTGGTGGCACTGCAAACTCTTGTTTTTAATTCTTGGAAGGCTCTTTCACTTTCCAATATCTTGTCAAACTTCTTTCCTTTCTAGGTCAATTCCCAAAGAGCAAGGCTAATTGTCCGGTAGTCCTTGATGATGTATCAAGCACAGCAGCTTGTCATCCCTAGGAATATTCTGACATCTTCTGCATCCTTGGGGGCTGGTGTCTTATTTAGTGCTTTGATTTTGCCTGGATGTGGCTTCATGCCATGACTCAAAAATATATCTCCATAGAACTTGAGCTTGGTCTTGTGAAACTCACATTTGGCTGGATTTAATGTCAGGTTGGCTTGTTTGAGTGTTCTGCCTACTTGTTCTAGCGCTCATAATGGGCTTCTGTTGCTGTTTCAAATATTAGGATATTGTCACTGTAATTTAGAGTGCTCATGAGAGGAGTGATTGCATGCCTGATAACTTCTTGAAAGGCTCCCTATGGAAGGGACATCAGCCATTGAAGGATGCATGTTACTGAGTTAATAATATATGAGCCTATAAACGAAACTCTTGTTAGAATGTTTGGGCTAAAGTGAACTTAGTACCTACAATGTCTGAGGATGCCAAGCAAAACAAATAGTGTACCATTTGAGATTTTGATTCAATGAGTTGTGTGTGAATGAAATGAGTGAGTGTGAGCAATGGAGGCTAAGGATTTCCATGCCGAACCAGTTGATGAGTAGAGAACAAATCATCAAGGAATGGGTGTAGCCCTCTTAGGCAATACCTGTCAAACTTGACAGAGACAGATCCTGAGAAACTTGCAATGTTGGCTTATAAGTGGTTAGCTACCAGTGTTAACAAAGCGCTGGAGCAGCATGGCTCTACACCTAAGGTGAAGAAGAACTCTCCACAGACTGTTAACAAGTAAGGGGAATTTCCACATTTTCTAAGGGGGACAAAGCAGAAATGGTATTGGGTTCTTTGTCAGGACCAAAGGAATTAAAAGAGAGGACAAGAAAGCTGTTGCAAGCCCAAAGTGATAACTTGTTGTTGTTGTAAATCTTTTTTATTGACTTTCATTGGTATAATAACATTAACAAATAGGGTCACCAAATGCACCAGGCCAACATGATGTAAATTTGCATTCAAGGAGATACACAGAAGTAGCTCCCTGGTCTTGTGCTATCAAGAGTTGAAAGAATAAAATAATCAGTTTCAACAATAACACGGGAAACAGCAGGGGTGGGGTGAAGGGTCCCTGTATCAGTTAGAATGTATAGGGGCCTAGGATGTGGACTGCTTTGTCAATTGTAAGGAACCCATTTTGGCTTTGAGAGAAGCTGTGGTTGCTGCTGAAAATTGTATGGAGGTGTCATGTCTTGGGTGGGGGAGTTCCCCTTAGTGTCTCACCCTCTTCATGGGCAAGGAGGCCCACCACACTGTCTTCCCTCCCCTGCCCAAGAGCTGGGTACCAGCAGTATCCTGGAGGTAGGAGTCTCTTCATCTTGGGGTTAGACAAAGGATTTTAAGGTGCAGTGCCACTGAGGTATGAAGTAACAGGATTCCAGCCTAGCTGTGCAGTCTATTTGTATATTCTTAAAATGTTGAGGTCCGGATGTTCAAAGAACTTCAGAGCCCCTAAAGGGTAGAGAGGTCCTCTTGGATGAAGATGAGGAAAAACATCCTCCGCCCTATGTAAATACCACTAACTAAAGAGTGTCCCTTCTGGAGTACAGGCACCTCCTTGAGGAAGAAGAGGGGGATTCTGTTATGTGCCACACCTTTGCAGCACTCCTACTGCAAAAGGGAAGGGAGAGAAACCCTTTTCTTTATATAACCTTCACCCACTCTAATAGTGGCATGCGTCATTATCGGGTTCACCTTGACTGTTAAAGGTCAGATTACCCTCAAACATATTCCAGGGAGCTCTTACGAATGAATTAGAGAGGGGGTGTAACTTTAAAGATAAAAATTTCTCATCCACTCCAAAGGTATCCCTTTAGTAGTGGGGTCCTATGACCCTTAATCACCCACATGTCTCAGCTCTATACTCACAGCCTAAACACATTCTGGGCTTTTATCAGGGTGGGTTCCTAAATATGTAATTCCCCCAGTGACATGTGTTATGTGTCATATTCGTGCAGCATGCAAAATACTCTAAGCATGCACAGAGTGTGTAATACTTCCCACTCAACGGTATACCTGTAAATAAAGAACAGATATGGCTTGAGGATAGTAACCACCATGTGATTCACCATCCATGAGATGCATTTCTCCCTTCTTTGGATGCAGAATTCACATACTAGAGGATATGCACCCATTCCCTTTCCACTCAAGAGTGCTTTATTCAGTTGCATACACACACACATATCAAAGACAAAGCCCATGGTGACTAACGTTATGATAGTGCAACACTATTACACCTCTTGTTTCACACTACTGTGTTTATATCTCTCTTCCATAAAGGTCTCCTTTTGGAAGGCATGTACTTTTTTAAGGACATTGTTATATACTAGACCATCATTCATAACGCCAACAGGGCCTCGCATCTGTCTAGAGCTGTGCCCCATAATGTAAAATGAATTGCAACGCTGTATACAATCACTTGCCAAAAGCGCTGGAGATAAGGGTCCACAAGGGGGACAGACTGGCTGGCCCTCTAGTCAAACTCTAAAAAGAGGGCACTAAAGACTACAGTCAGACTGAGCAAATACATATAAACACTTGAGAGGACCTTAGTCTTAAACATTGGTTAGAGAGAAGAATGAAAAGTGCAGTAGAAGGAGGTATTTACTTCTTCAAGGGTCCCAACCCATTATGGGACCTACTTGGCTCCGCTCCCCTGCTTTTGGCAAGTAGGTGCAATTGGACGCCTGTATTTAAATTCCCTGGGCCCGGCCGGTTTGGCCGTGTTCTCAATTATTTGGTTAATTGGAGGCGGGGAGCACGGTGAAACTGATCTATGAGGGGCGGGTGGGTTGGTTGGGAAAACCCTATTCTGCACCGGTGCTGAGGAGTGAAGAATACTCCTTCAGCATGGTGTGGCATAATTCCTTCAGCCTTGGTTGTAGTACAACAATGTGCGCATCAGCCCGGGAATCATGGGAGACGTACTTTCCACAGACATCTAAGTCGTTGGGCGGTGTGTAAAGAATGGGGCTGAGTATCTGTAAAAAGAGGGTGATTGTATGCACAATACAAACACCCCAAGTAAAGAAAGAAAAGAAAAGAAAAGAAAAAGGAGGAAAAAAAGGTTTCTTATTTTACTATATATGGTAATAATTCCTTCAAGCTACTCAGTCAAATGATTTTCAGTATTTAGGGAAATCAGTAGGTCTGGAGTATCTCTTTTACAGACTTTTTCTTTGAGATTGGCAAGTCGCCTAATGTTGTCTACCCCTTGTCTATTATGTATAAATCCATCTGGTCAGGGACGATTAACCCCGGAAGTAGGTGGTCAAGTCTTATTACCATGATTTTGGTGGATAATTTTGGACCTGGATTTAACAGCACGATAGGATGGCACAATGTCCTGAGTCTTTCCTGGGTTTATAGATCAATGCTATCTCTGCTTCACAATTTGTGGTTGTGAGGCTGGTGTTTTGTGTGAATGTGCTGAACTATGATCCCAAGTAGACCAGCAAGTCTGGGAGTCATGTTTTATGGAAGGCCATTGTGAGGCTGTCTGGGCTGAGGATAACTTGTCTGAAGTGCTTCAAGGAGGGGCACTACAAATGAGACTGTCAGGTGAAAGACTCCTTACTAGCTCCATCCCTCCAAACTTGTGCACTTAACTCTCAAGCACTGAAGCACATGGACCCAAACACTATGGGGTTTATGCTAGGAGCTAGTACAAAAGGAAGGTTATTGTCCTAAAGGATACAGTAGCTTTTAGAACAATGGTTGAAAGGAAGTATCTCAAGCCAATGGTACAGGCTTAGTAGCCAGTAGAGAGAAGATAGAATATCTGATTATCCATGATAAGGTGAAAACCAATGACAAAGTCTGCCATGTTTGATGTAGGGGTGTGAGAGACACAAGGTACTGGTTTAGTAACAGAAGCCTATATAGCTTCGACTGCATCAGAGCACAGACTACATGTTAGTTATGGGGAAATACTGACACCATTCCTGACTTTCAGAGTTCAGGACAAGAAAATCAACAGATCAGGGCAATCTCTGAGAAGGCACTGGCTGTAGTATCTACAACTCCACTACAGATGGAGAAAAAAGTGAGATACCTGAAGTAAACCATGTGTTGTAGTATGGGTCAATAGAGCTGCAGTGTGTGTGTGAGCAACTGAAAGACTTACATGAGGGATGTTCCACAAAGCACAGGTAGAGTGCTCTACACTTGCGAGGCTTCTAAAGGTAGTAGAGGAGCAGGAAAAGAAAGAAGTGATATAGAAATGCTCCATTGACTGGGCAGATGGTCTGCTACATACTGAGCCGTTAAATCCTAAGCCAGGTATTAGGAAGAGACTACTGATTTGACAAGTGTTCAAAAACTTCCTGTTATCACTGGCAAATGATGGGCCTTATGCAGGTCACATGGACTTTGGAAAGACCCAGAATAGTTCAGATCCTCTGTTCTACTGGCCAGGGATGGGCATGAACACAGAGAGGCTCTGTAAGGACATGTCCAACTTGCCAGCTGAGTGGTAAGTCTGGAGGAGAGACCAAGGCACCACTAGTGCTTATATCATTTGTAGGTCTTCCTTTAAACAGGTGGGAATAAACATTGCTGGTCCTTTCAACCCATTCTCACTAACAGGCAACAGGTATATATTGGTTGTGGTGGATCGATCTCTCCCCAGGTGTCCAGATGCAGTTCCCCTGAGAAGCATGACTGTAAAGGTGGTAGCTAGGGCTCTCCTAGGGATATTTTCTCTGGCAATATTTCCTAAGACAGTGTTGCTTGACCAGGGAACCAATTTTAACTCCCCTTATAGGTGACAGATGTGGCGCAAGCTGATGTGACTTACCACATTTCCACGGGACACCATGAACAAACCAATGGGTTAGTCAAGAGATATATTAGGACCCTTGAGGGAACCAGAAAATCTCTGGAGAAAATGAATTATTTTCCTGCCATGTCTCCTATCTGCTAACGTGAAGATTCCACAGGAATGAGTGGATTTGGCTCGTTCAAACTTCAATCTGAACACCCAGTATGGGAACCACTCACTTTGATTAGAGAATGACGAGGAGGAGCTCCCGACCTTCCTCATACAGATGAGGTATACTATGTAATTGGCCTCAGGAAACTGATGGCGCAGTATACGCGTCAGGTGAAGCAAAACCTTCCGGCTTGCCAAGACCTGACGAAGAAATGGTGATGACCAGAATGCAACACTGACCAGGTACCACAAAGGTCAGGAGGCATTGATGCTGAAGCTCACTTTTCTAAAAGCTTTGGAGAATATGTGGTATGGGCCATACAAGGTAGTGCTGAATGTATCTGATGCTATGTTATGTTATCTGTATTTTTATACCACACTATCATCCATTAGAGTATCCTGGTACTTTGCAGTTGTTTTAGGAGAGAACAGAGACAAAGTTACCCAAAGAGCCATGTCTTCAACTTTTAGCGGAATTCTAGGAGAGGGATGTTACTCCATGTTTTAGGAGTAATGTATGTGAAGGTTCGACCTCCCTGATCTACTTTGGTGGATGCATGGGAAGTGTGCTGGTAAGAGCTTGGCCGAGCAGAGTTGTCTGAGGGAGTTGCCATGGTCCATCCTGCTGTTTATGAGGGCTGGGTGACAGTCTTTCTGAAGTTGTTCAGTAGATACTTGTATATCTTTCTTAGCACCCTCAGGGTATGAAAACAGGATGCTGTTACTTCTTTGACCTGGGCAGACATGTTAATTTTGTTGTCAGTGGTGATGCCAATGTTTCTTGCTTGTGGGCTGGGGTGGGAGCATGGATGGAGTCCCACAGTGAGTTGTCTTTTCGAAAGGTCATCACTTTTGTCTTAGTCTTCATTTTCAGACAGTTGCACTTTATCCAAGTAGCCACTTTGGTCATGCAGGTGGTTAAATTGTATATAGAACTGGCAAATTTGCCAGAAAGGGACAGTATCAGTTGTGTGTTGTCGGAGTAGGATAGGATATTGGTGTTGTGGGTGCAGATGACGTCGGCTGATAGATCATGTAAATGTTGAAGAGAGTGATAGAGGAGTCTTGAGATACTTGAGATACTCCACAGGCGAGTTCTTGGGCTTCTGAAGAGTAAGATGTCAGTTTGACTGTTTGGGTTCTCATGGTTAAGAAGGAGCAGATCTATTGGAGGGAGGGCCCTTCAATTTCAGTCTTCTCCAATCATACTTGGTTGGGAGACTGTGTCAAAGGCTGCAGGGAAGTCCACTAGGATGAGCGCCACGATTTCTCCTCTGTCAAGAATACTCCAGTTATGTCATCTGTTGCTGTGACTGTTGTGTGGGTTGGTCTGAAGCTTGACTGTCTGGTGTTGAGGAGTTGGTGGTTGGTAAGGCTTTCTGCAAGGCATCTATTAATAGCTTTCTCATGGAATTTGGCTGGGAATGTTGGGAGGGAGATTGGTTGGTAAGTAGCAAGTTTGATTGTGTCACCTTATGGCTTCTTTAGGAGAATGTTGACTATTGCATGCTCCCAGGAAAGTTGCTGGGTTGAGGATGGATGTGAGAGCCATGTTGATGGGGGTGGATCTATTGTTGAACAAGTGGTGAGGCTAGAGGTCTTACGAGGCCAGAGAGAAGATTGACTTCATGATGGTGGTGGTTTCTCCGTGGTGATGGCATTCTATGTTTTCAAGCTATCTTCTCTGTTTGTCTGTAGACTGGCAGTAATATTGCTGGGTCAGTTTGACGGTTCAAGTTTTCATATATGGCTGTGATTTTGCCACTGAATGTGTTGAATAGCTAATTACACGGTTGCTTTGATGGGATGATGTTGCTGATGGTGGATGCTGGCATGGTGAAGCCTTTGATAATCTGAAACATCTCTTTGCTGTTGTTGGAGTTTGCGGTGATGTGGTTTGATAGAGTTTTTTAATTGGCTTCCCTAATTTCTTGGTGGTAGCTCCTCAAGGCGGTTATAAAGGTGTCTTTCTCTGTACCATCCTTGCTTCTTCACCACCAGCAGTAAAACTGTTTGTAGTGTTGATTGGGCATTCTGAGTTGGTCGGTGTACCAGTTGGTCTGAGTACATGTTCTTGCAGGTTTATTTGTTTTGTTTGGGGCCAACTTTTTGGCGCAAGCGGAGATCAGTCATTCAAATTCTTGATTTTCTTTGGTAGTTTACTGGTGTGCCCTGGGCAGTAATTGGAGAGGGCTGATGCCCAGTTCTTCTCTACTACGTTTTCTCCTTCATTGAGGTGGTAGGTCTGTGGTGGTTGCTCTTCTGTGGTGCATGATGTTGGTATTGAAACTGACAAGGGCATGGTCAGTCCAGCCCTTGTCAGATGGATGTGGATTTGTTGATTGTGATGTTGTTGAATAATATGAAGACAGGATCCAGAATGTGTCTGCTGGTGTTGATGGAAATCGATGGGCATTGAGGCAGTCCTACATTTCCGAGGCTTTCGCTGAGTGCAACTGAGTTGGTGACCAAAAAGATATAGGCCCTGGAGCAAATGATTAGAGGGACAACAATGTCTGCAATGTTGTTGGTGAAGTTGACACAGGGTCTTGGTGGTCTGTAGACCAAGGTGCCACACAGTGTTAAATCGCCTGCGATTCTGAGAATGAAGGTACAGTGTTCCATGTAGCTGATGTTATATCCAGCAGGGATGGTTGTGATGATGGCCAGTGCCTAACTTGTGGTTTGCCATGTTTTTGTGAGGAAAAGGATGTCCACTAGAGTGGAAACATCTAGTAGGTCCTAGATCTCCATGGCATGTTTGCTGGGCAAGCGGGTTTTGAAGAGCATGCATGAGTTTGTGGTCTGAGGATGGGTGTTGTGCCTGTGTGCTTGTGCGGTTGGGGACTAAGTATTGAAGCTGTGTTCATTGTCAGTGTTGGAGTGGTGAGCATGAATTTGAAGCTGCAGGTGAGGTGACAGAAGGAGGAGGTGAAGGCATCTTCAATGTTGTATGGTAAAATGAAGCCGCAAAACTGCAATTGGCAGCCGGATTTGAGGGTGTGGGGGAATGCAGTGGGGTAGTGATGGGTCAGGAAAGGACTGGGTCAGGAAAGGACTGGGGTTCTTAACACTTGGCATAGCCTAGACGTGGTCTTGCGTAGATGTGCTTGCCTTTGGCATGCCAGAGGTCGCATTACGTAGGTTCTGTGAAGAGTGAGGGGACTGGAGGTAGGAGAGGGCAGGCCATGAGGAGCAGGGAAGGACAACATGGGCACAAGGATGAATAGTGACAAAAGTGGCAAAAACAAAGAGTAACTTGAGGACAGCAGAGACAAATCAAGGGTAAAGAAGAGAAGAACAGTGGCATGAGTAAATGTCATGAGAGAGAGAGAGAGAGATACAGTGGTAGGAGGGCGGGTGACAGAGTGCAAGAGAGGGTGAGGAGGGAAACCAGAGCCTCTAGGCACTGGAACCAAGTCTAAAGAGATCATGACCAGTCAGAGGACTTATGTGAACTACTTGGTAGACACAGGAGCATGAGAGAACCCTGATGGGTGTCCCATGTGAACTGGCATAAGCCTCACCTCTGGAGAGATTACACAGAGGTACCATCATGGTTATGGCAGAGGCAACTGAGGAAGACAGTGAGCATCTTACTGACCTTTTGCATGATGAAATGAGGGACATATCTGTGGAAGGAGTGCAACTGGCTTCTTAGGAGCAGAGGGAAAGTAAAGAGGGATTGGGGCAGTTTCCATCTATCCTCACTGACCCTAGGGTTGACCTTAGTTGTGTTCAACATATTGACAGAGGAGATTTTCTTCCTGTCAAGAGTAAGACTTATCGCATGACTGACCAGTTCCAGGAATGGAGCAAGGCAGAGCTGGACAAAATGTTGTACTAAGGGTGATTGATCATTTGTGTAGGCCTAGGGCCAGCCCAATACTACTGGTGGCTAAGGAAAGGGACACAAACGTGCACTTTTGTGTGGACTACCATGCCCGCAATAAAGTGACCAAGACTTATGTACATGCAAACCCCAAAGCTGATGAACTTGTGGACCGGCTGGGTACTGCATGGTACTTGGCACCTTTGATCTGACCAGCAGCTACTGACATACAGCATTAGCACCAAATGCCAAGGAGAAGATCAAATTGTGTAATGCCTTTTGGATTGAAAAATGCTCCTGCTGCTTTCCAGCGCCTGGGGAACCATGTTCTCACCGGGCTACAAGAGTTCTATGTGGCCCACCTGAATGACATTGCCATTTGTAGGAATTCATGGGAGGCCCAGCTAAGGCACCTAGAACAGGTGTTAGTCAGGATACATGGGAAGAATAGGACCATAAAGACAGCTAAGTCCCTGGTGAGACAGTCCACCGTAGTCCAACTTGGGCATCAGATGGGGAACTCGAAGATTTGAGCATTGGATGCAAAGATACAGTCTGTTTTGGAATGGAATGTGCTTACTACTCAAACTTAGGTGTGAGTCTTTGTAGGACTCACTGGTTAATACAGGAATTTGTCTGATGTGTATGGGGCCATACTGGCTATTTTGGCAGCCTTGCCATCCGAGAAGCAGCCCAGGAAGGTGAGCTGGAATGAGGAGCACCAAAAAGCATTTGTGTAAGAGAAGTCAGCACTAAGCATTGCACCTATACTGAATGCACCTGACTACAGTCAACCCTTCATTGTACAGGTTGGTGCATCAGATGAAGGAGTTGGAGCAGTACTGACACAACAGTCTGCAACTACACACCAACACTACCACCTAGAGTCAAGTGCTGAAAACTATGTACTTGCCCCAGTTTGCAGAGCCATAGTCAGCTAGGCATAGGCAGCGAAAGCAAATGAGCCAAGTCCCTAAAGCGGTGGTTCAGTAGTCCTCATCTGGCCCCTGGCCTCCCTAAGAGAGTCTGACACTCAGTTATTCCTCATTTCAACACAGTGACTCACTGGAACTTGTTGCGGGTTTCAAACACCACAGATCTGCAGCTTTCCAGCCACTGGTGCCTCGCAATGATTACATTCCTTGTATTGAGGCTATTGGTGTTAGTTTACAAACTCAGACCTGTAGGTGTAGGGATCCCTTCTCTAAAGGTGTAAGTAAGAGTGTGTCTGGAGACCTGTGTCCACATTTACTAAGATTGTGCTTCAGGGTTGCGCCACTTTTTTGGCATAGCTCTGACGCAAAATCTATTTTGAGATTTACACAGCCACACAAACCTCAATTTGGATGGCTTTGCGTAGCTTTGTAACTTAATAACAAAACGTTACGCAAGCCAGGACATAGTGCTGCCTTGCCTTATCTTGCCTCAGGTTTTCATATGTATCCATCCATGTATTTTGACACAGACTCATATTTGCAAACACTTATAAACATGAGTTTGTGCCAAAATGGTGCACTTGTCTCAGGCTGGTTCAATGAGGAGAAATATCTTTATTTGTCTTCATTTTTTCATCTTTGAATTTTTGTGCTGCATTCTGCCACAGACATGACAAGAGAACATAGGCCCTCATTACAACATTGGCGGTAACTACTGCCTACCAGCCATCTACCCGTATCATGACCGCTGACGGTATACCACCAGAACGCTGGCCGAACACCGCTGACGGTCATGGCGGCAGACGGCGGTAAGGCGGCGCTGCTGAAAGCAGCACCGCCAAGCCAACAAAACACCGCCTACTGTATCATGACCAATGATACGGCCTGGCGTTGTTTTGCTGGCGGACTCTGCTGCTGACAGCAGCGCCGCGGACCGTCTCCAGCTGGAGGACCCCCGGCAAGCAGGTAAGTCGGGTTCTCTGACCGGAGGGGGGGTGGGGGTGTTGTGTGTATGTGGGGGGGGGTATGTTTTGGAATGAGTGCTTGCGGGTGTGAGTCGCGTTGAATGCATTCATGAATGAGTGATTGTGAGTGTTGTGAATGCATGTGAGTGACAATGTATGTTGGTGTGTGTTGCGGTGTGTTGATATTTATGTGTGCATGTGTGGGTGGTGGTGGGTATGCGTGTGTGCATGTGTGTATATGGGTGTGCGTTCAGGTGTGCATATGTGTGGGGGGCAGGAGAGGGAGGGGGAGGGTGGGGGAGGAGTCTGGGCAGGCAGAGAGGGGAGGGGGAGACTCCTATCAATGCCAGGTAAGGGATTGCCTGGCACTGATAGTGCCTACCGCCATGGTTTTCGTGGCGGTAAGTTTGCCACGAAAACCATGGTGATAGGTAAGGTCATAATCCCGAGGGTGGGATTGTGACGGCTGCCGGGCTGGAGACCGAAGTCTCCAGCCCAGCGGCTGTTACCTCCCTGGCGGTCGGTGTGTTGAAGTGGCAGTCTTTGATGGCCGTTACCGCCAGGGACATAATCCCATTTTTTATACCCGCCGGCCTGTTGGGGGTATTAACGCCGCTTTAAAACGGACCGCCAGGGTTGTAATGAGGGCCATGGTCTTAAAGAATAGTTTCAGTGCAGGAAGGTATCCCTTACCAGTGACTCACATTTTCCTGTATACGTCCTGGACTGTAGGTAGCACTATGCACCCTGTTAAGAATGGATGTTGGAGTGCCTTTGTGCCATTGGTCAGGAGGACCAACAGTGCCAAGTTGCTTGACACTTTGAGGAATATCATGACAGCAATATTGTTGCTCTGTATTACTTTGTAATTGATATAATTCCTCTCAGGAAAGAGGAGGTAACAGGGTACAGGCCCTGAGATGACTAGAATTAAAATACATCATATAATAGAAATCAAGAGTTCCCAAAGGTGTAAATAAGGGCGCAGAGCTGTAGGTACACCTAGCATAGATGTTGTCGTAATGATGATCACTCAAATTTATGGTACACCTCATCCTCTATGTATGTATATAAATGTACATATATTTTACCATGTTTTAACAGATGTTTAAATACAGTGTATTATTTTTTCATGCAGAAGAGAAAGCTGTTAGCTAGTGTTCCTGACTCATCAAATGTACGAATATTGTTTTTGTTGTTTCTTGTTTTGTTTAATATTGATCCTGTTTGGTTTTGGGTGTTTTTGGGCAGTTGTTCATACAGTGACTGACTATGTCAGGTGCACCTGGGCTCAGATATATGTAATAATACATGGTAGGTCACAGTATACTAGTTCTAATCAAATGGTGAGATTATTTATTATCAGATAATTTATTTATGTTTAAGAATTACGCATGGGTTTTGACATGATAATACTGCATGACATGAGTTCATTTTGGTTGTTATATTAACCAGTCCCCACTGGGGTGAATGATTAGGCTAATATAAGCGTGTGACTGTTAGGCTGGTCTTTATGTTACATATTTATTAAAATGCTAAATACCAAATGTTATTTATACACCATGAGTCTATCCATGCACAGTGACATATTCTACGTTCATTACTACAAATTGATTGCTAGTACATGTTTGACAGCCATTTCACATCTGTGTTTTTCCAATTTTTATGGACTTTGTAAATATTATTTATGTAACATATTAGTTATATAAAAATCACATGCCATAATGCGAGAATTGCTTTTGTGTTGATGTATTTTGAAAAGTTGAACATTTGTACTGGATAAGTGCAATTTTGCACTAGGCTAAAAAGGCTGCTGCTTTCATACCCCTCTACCTGAAAGTTATCTGTCTCTTGTTTATGTTGATTGCCCTCTGGGCTAATTGGGGAGCCCTTGACCTGACAAGCGTACCCGCAAACAATGCCTTTAGTGCAAAAATGCATAGACCCTCCTTTGCCATGCACAGTTTTCTCATTAGTAATTTTAGTGCACATGTTGCAGTGATATTATCAATGATATCACATAAGCTGTTATGAGTGATGTAAAATGTGGAGTAAATAGCAGTGCATTGCGAGGGCACGTGTGATAGTTACCTTAGGACACAGGTTATAGTTACTTGAAAAAACTCTAACTGCTGTCTCCGCACGGGACCACAACCTCCTAGGGCCTATAATACTATAATACTGGGAGGGCACACCATTGCCCCCCTCAATGGGCTGATTTCAGCCCCAGGGATTCCCCCAGGGATTCCCCCAGGGCCCAGCCACATCTACCTGGGTGCCCTGGTCCCTCCCAAGGCACCCAGTTTTCAATGATGGGGACCGTGGGGGAGCCTGAAGGTCCCGATGGTCCCAACCGGCTCCCCATCTCCAGCTGGTGCCTGCATTGCTCCCGCATGCAGAGAGCTGCTAAATATGCAGCTCTCTCTGTGCAGGAGCAACCTTTCACCTGTTTCCCTGCCCGCATGGCAATGGACAGGGAACCCGATCTTTACAGCTCCCGCTTGTTGGGAGCAGAGTTAGTGTTTGATCTCACTTGGTGGGAACTGTCACAGCTCCAGTAAGTGAAAGGAAACAAGGGTGGGCATCTCGGGATGTAGCAGGAGCCAGCCCTGGGCGGTGGCAGTCCCCAGGGCAATTAATGGCTCCAGGAGGGAGGCCATGCAGCAACCCTCCTTTAATTGGCATGGGTCGGTCCTGGGGCGCCCTAAGAGGGTGGTCCATGCTGCCCCCCTGCACTGTTCAAATAATGCCTCAGGGAGGTGATGCTCCTGGGTCTAAGAGCCCAATGGAGGGGGTGCATTATTGCCAGAAAGCCCCGTAGGTGGTGGTTCCCCAGGACTCAGAAGAGCCCAATGGAGTGGTCCCCCATGCGCACCCTCAATTTTTTACCACATGCCCCTGGGAACTGGCCCACCCAGGGTCTAAATTGTTAACAAGCAATGGAGAAGATACTTGTTTTTGAATTTTTGCCTAATTTTCAGCAAATTTTTTAAAATATATTTTTTTGCCCTGGTGGGGTACCAGGGGGGCCCGAGCACCAAGGCTAGGGAGTTAGAGTATTCCTACCATATCCTCTTTTCTTTTTTTATTGTTTTGTTTGGGACTTGGCTGAGTCCGAGTCCCAAAATAGCTGCCAACACTGCCTGGTTGAAGTATTAGCAGCGAATCAGACCTCTGCACTGAGATCGGGAGAAATTGCAAATATACAGAAATTTGATTTTCTTTTAATAACTCAAAAACTACTGAACATAATAACACCAAATCACAAAAAGGGTGCTTTTTGGACCAAGAGCTACCTTTATCCAAATTTAGTGTAATTACGTCCAGTGGTTCGAGCTGTAGTCCAAAACTAGTTTTGAAAACTTTGTGAGGGTTTGTTAAATGGCACCCAAGTTATTGACAAAACAAAAAACGCTTTTCCTATGGAAGCTAGGTCCTAAATATACCTACTGGCGACTCCCAGTAGTGTTTGTGTGTGTGCCTATATATATATATATATATATATATATATATATATATATATATAGAGAGAGAGAGAGAGGTGAGTGTATATATATATATATATATATATATATATATGTATATATATTTTTTATAAGTCAAAATGATTGTATTTAATGACCCTTATTTCCTATGGAGTTTAACTTTCGAGTTTATTCTTTATGAAAATATACTGCAGTAACTGTGAGTGCCCTTGTGTGGTGCTGGACTTACTAAAAGCTAAGGTTGGATTTATTTACTTCTCTTTTGGGACCTTTTTGGCCATCAGGGCAGAGATTTTCACATAGAAAAGATAGGACAGGCAGAGGTTGAGGTCTCCTCTCATTGGTTTGTGAATAGTATTTTGCACTACTATAATACTACTTCACATACTACAAAGAGTAGTTTGTGAATAGGCTGTCGATCAGGTTATCTGCCTCTATATGTTTTCATACAAATTCACAGTAATCAGGAGGCTTTCATTATACTTGGTCTTTATAGACTGAAAAGCTGCCTTCGACTAAATAGACAGGGGCAAACTTTGTAGGTCATTGCTGGACCTAATGGTGTACGCTTCTGTAGTGAAGGCTATATCAGCACTGCACTCATAACACGGCCAGAGTGAGGTATTGGATGGGCAGGGAGTGCACATACCCTTTCCAGGTACAAAAGGGCATCCGGCAAGGCTGTGTTCTGGCACCTCTACTTTTTAGCCTCTTCCTGAATGGCATGGTTCATTACCTCCTGGAAGAACAGTTAGATGTTCCTGTTGTAGCCAGTAGGAGGGTCTAATATTATTATTCACAGACGATGTGGTGCTCATGGTACGCACACAAAAATGCAGCCCATAGGCTACTCGGTCGTTTTGTAAAATACTTGCGAGGAAAGATCATTGATTATTAACTGTAGTAAGACCATCAGTATGACCTTGCGGCCATCTCCCAACCTCAGGCGAAAATTAGTGAATAATGATGTACCAATTGACGCCATTAAGCACTTTGATTATTTGTTCGTGAGCTTTTCAGATAGTTTAAATTGGGACAGTCATGTGCAGAAGGCAGCTACAGTTCTAAAGCGAGCAGCGGGGGCAATACTGAAGTTTAAGTGCAAGGCTAGAGCCAGAAGCATTGGTAGCATCCTGAAAATATTTGCTGAAAAAGCAGCAGCTGCAGCACTCATTCGGGCAGAGCTTTAGGGATATGCAAACACTAGTGTGCTGCAAGTGTCCATGAATAATTTCCTGAGAACCTTCATGGAGCTAGGGCCAGGAGCCCCCTTGAAAGCCCTCTTCGCAGAGCTTAGCCTGGTGAAAATATCAGAACTAGCAGCTCTTATGCTGGTGTTATATTGGGTAAGGTTAGTATGCAATCCCAGGGCAGCAGTGTATTTGGAAACCCTTGACTAGGTCATCGTGAGTGGAGGGGATAATCATGGGGGGGCTCACGTAAAAAAGACTCTAGAAAACCTCTATCGAGGGGCTCTGTGGGCAGATCCCCGTAGAGTCAGACAGGACTCTGTGGGACAGGTAAAAGACTGGTATTGAGAATTCTGTAAGATAAGGGTCTGCCAGGAACTCAGGCCCAAATCAATTTTAAGTTATTACTGTAACAACACCTATGACCCTGCCCTTCCAGACTATTTGGATCTGTTGTACGCTGAACTGATGCGCTCTCTGTATATAAAATATAGGTTGGGTGTGCTGCTACTAAGAGGGTATTTGGTCTGTACCCACAGGCTAGCGGCTGGACTGGAGTACTGTGACTGTAGGTCTAGGGTGGTAGACAATGTTGCCCACTTTACCCTGTTTTGTAGGAAATTCCATGAGGCTCGGCGTTGGTGGCTCTACCCCCTATTTAAATCTAGTGGGGCTAACTTTATCAAAACTGCACTAGCAATTTATGTAAGGCCAGGTAGCATCAGTGCACATAATCTGGTTGCCTCAGATATATGGACTGCGTGGCCCTCCTTGAGGGAGTTACCAGCTAAGCTGGGATTGACCAAACTATAAAATCTTGTAAGGCTCAGCTCTGATTCTTATATGAGATGGAACTATCTACTCCTTCCCGCTTGGATGAGGCGAGTTAC
Source organism: Pleurodeles waltl (assembly GCF_031143425.1). Classification (NCBI taxonomy): domain Eukaryota; kingdom Metazoa; phylum Chordata; class Amphibia; order Caudata; family Salamandridae; genus Pleurodeles; species Pleurodeles waltl. The sequence continues at coordinate 207,049,307 of NC_090446.1, forward strand.
AGTAGCCATATTCACTGCCTCGCTGCAGAAAAACCATTATATGCCTAAATACTCCATCTTTACATTTCCTATCACACCTATGGTTAGTGAATGTCGACCCAGTAGTAGTAGATGTTTTTCTAATGTATTGTTACTATAAATTGCTGTATGCACCAGCACTTTCTCTGGTTCCCCCTTAAAAAATTCTTGGCTTAGATGGGGGGGTCATTATTTTATAGTCATTGATGGTGGTCCTGTATTCTCACACATATGTGCAAGGTGATTCTAGTATCAGTGAACTGCCTATGACGAGTTGCTTTGCTGCTGTTTGCCTTTTTATTTAATGATTAGCTGTTTTATACGTAAAGTAAGCTTTCTTCTTGTTTTATGTATATTGTTTTTATACTATTGCAAGGCGTGTAGCTGTACAATTAATTAAATAAAGGAAAGGAATAGGCTGTTGTGTCACAGATAAGTGCATGGAAGTATCTCCCTATCACTATGCCTACTTTTTCTCCCCCTTGTGGGTCAAACCAGACCTCTGCTACCAAATTTGCTGCAGCATTTCTCTTTCACAGGATTGTGCTTTAAACAGAGTCAATGAATCCTTTAGCCCAGCATAAGGTTGTGGAGAAAAAAGCATTAGATTTAATAGAAAACCAATTCAAATATATTAGTATGACCAATGTAGCCTTAAAAGGAAAACTCCAGTCTAGGATAACATTAGGGGTTTTTATTACAAACTCAAATTCAAAGTCATATAGACACTTCTCAAGACAAAACTATAAAGATACAGACTCACCAAGGGTTGACCAAGGAAATGGAAAAGAATCAAGCAAACTAACATAAGCAGAACTAAACGTCCAACAAAAACAATACAAAACATCAGAAGAATCACCTCATGTACAGAAAACAAGTGCTGTTCAGTTCTTACTAGCATTAGGGCAATTTAAAGTCATCTAAATTTAGCTAAGTTGGATAGGGGAAACCCTAATGATTAGCCAATCAAGGTTTAACATGTGCTGGGCTAAACAGATGTGGGAAAAAAGGCAAAAACACAAAAAGGTCAAAATGAATTTGGAAAAATGGAAATCTGGGGTAAAAGGTTACCGGCTAAATTTGACAAGAAGTCTGTAAAAGGGAAGGTGTCGGCATTTCAGAGGCTCGGTCAAGAGCCTTCTTCTTTGGGTCAAGGGAAAAATCTCTAAATCTCAGCAAGGCATTTCAAAGGGAATGGGGTACAGAGCTCTATACCTCTCAACGCCCAAGGGGTTCAGCAAGCAGTGAAGAATGGAAAGGATTCTCTATGTGGGGTCTAGAGTGGGACTCAGCTGCTAATCCAACTAGGAATTGCATATTAAAGTTCATAGGGCAAAATTATTTGTCAATCCATCACTCCACATGACGCAGAAGATAAAAATGTCCAACAGCATGCAGTTATAGCACTCAGACTGCAACATCAGTGAAAATGTTCAAGTTTTTCATGTGAAACAGCTTCCATCACAGTTCATCTATGTAAATCAAAATATTTGTATATATTGTCAGCTCCACAGTTCTGAATGTACAGTGCTCAAGGATAGATTCAAAACTCTCTATGGGCCAGATGTACAAAGCCTGTTTGCATTTCTTAAAGGTCCGAATTGGTATTTTGGGGCATTAAGAAATGCAAATTGGGCTTTTCTAATGTACAAAGCCTTTTAGGGAATCGCATAGTGCGATTTCTATCCTGTAGAAATGGCAATTTGTGATTCCCAGAATAGGAAATGCAATTAGGGATTTCCTATTTCCATTTCCTATTCTGATGGACCATGCAGTTCCAAAATGCAATTTGGGCATTTTGGAAATGCAATTCGGTGGTAACCAGGTACAATTTTAAAAAAGAACCCCACTGTGCTTTTTTTTATTGCAATGGAGCACACAATGCCCTGTTAGACCTAGCATCCTTGGCGTGGTCTCCCCTGTCTGTTTTGCCTCTACTTCCCCTGTTTCAACTGTTTTTGCTGTTTTTGATACTCTGGGCACTTTAGCACTGCTGACCAGTGCTAAAGTGCAAGTGATCCTGTGTAAAATGTATGTGTAATTGGTTTTTGTCTGATTGGCACATTTGATTTACAGGTAACTCCCTAGTAAAGTGCACTAGAGGTGCCCAGGGCCTGTAAATCAAATGCTACTAGTGGGCCTGCAGCACTGGTTGTGCCACCCACATTAGTGGCTCTGTAAACATGGCACAGACCTGCCTCTGCAGTGTCTGTGTGTGCAGTTTTAAACAGCCAATTCGACTGGGCAAGTGTACTCCCTTGCCAGGCCTAAATCTTTACTTTTTATACATGTAAGGCATCCCTAAGGTAGGCCCTAGGTAGCCCCTTGGGCAGGGTGCAGTGTAAGTTAAAGGTAGGACATGTACAGATGTGTGTTACATGTCCTAACAGTGAAATACTGCTAAATTCAGGCTTCACTGTTGCAAGGCCTATCTCTGTCATAGGTTAACATGGGGGCTGCTTTTAAATATCCTTAAAGTGCAGCTTCCCTCTGTTAGTGAAGTTGGTTTTTTGACTGTTAGTTTGAAAATGCCACTTTTAGAAAGTAGGCATTTTCTTGCCTAACCCAATCTGTGACTCTGCCTGTTTGGGTACTTCCTGTCTGCGTCAGACTGACACTTGGGCTGTTTGTGTATCTCCTCTATACAGTGACACAAAAGGAGCTGGCATGTAGCCTGCACATCCTGATGAGCCACCTGAGCTGGAGTGGAGGGAGGAGTGGTCACTTACACATGAATGGGCTGTGCCTGCCCTCACACAATGCAGTCTCCAACCCCCTGGTGCATGTCTTGGGCCTGGCCTAGGTAAGGCGGGACCCTTCAGACAACAGAGACTTTCCTTTGAATGTTGCCTACTTCAAAGACAGAAAGCAATATAAGTATTTGACCCAAAACCCCAGACTTTAGATTACTTCTGGAACCAAGAGGAACCGCTGCCAAGAAGAGAAGCTGAAGAGCTGTAGAGAAGTGCTGCCCCTGCCTGTGACTGTGTTTTGTTGGGCTATCCTGCAGTTGCTGCTTCTGCCTGTGAAAGGGGACAAAGACTGGACTTTGTTGTGCATTCCTGCTTGAGAAGACTCTCCAAGGGCTTGGACTGAGCTTGCCTTCTGTTTTGAAGTCTCAGGGCCATCAAAGACTTCCTTTACAGCACCTGGACTCCCTGCTGAGACTCCTGCCCTGCCAAGTGGTATCCTATCCAGTCCCTGGGTCCTTGAAATGTGAAGTTGGCAGAACAAGAGCTGAACCCACACCCAAAACGCCATGCGGGGACATTTTCAACGCACCATCTGCAACACGGTTGATAAACGATGCGACACCCGATTTGCGGCTAAAATCGGTGATCCACCTGCATCATGGCTGGGAGAGCCATGCATCAAGGCTGGAGAAACGATGCAACACCCGCTTGCGGTTGCTGATAACGATACAAGTTCCATGCAGCGTGGTTTTCTAACACTGTGCAACCGGATTTCTCACGCATTATCCCTGGGCGTCAAAGTCATTGTGAATCGATGCGGGTTCGAGGTGCCCTGTCTGGAAATTGATGCATCGCTCTCTTGCGAGGGAGAAAAACTATGCATTATCTGCCTGACAGGAGAAGAAACGACATGTGGCCTCACATGTGAGTTAGGAATCAACGCATCGCTGACTTTTCTGATGCACTCTCACCTGTGCAGCTTTATTTTTGACACAAACCAGGTACTTTGTGTAAAATCAAAGTTTCCATTGTTTTCTATGGAGTAGACGCTTATTATTTTGAAAAATCCTATTTTGACTTGTGTATGTTAGATTTTGTTCTTTTGGTCTTGTTTGATTTAGATAAATATTACTTATTTTTCTAAACTGGTGTGGTTTCCATTTTGTAGTGTTTTCGCTGTATTACTGTGTGGGTTAGTACAAATACTTTACACATTGCTTCTCAGATAAGCCCAACTGCTTGTGCCAAGCTACCAAGGGGGTAAGCAGGGGTTTCTCTAAGTGTGTTTCTCCATTACCCTGACTAGAGTGAGGGTCCCTGCTTGGACAGAGTGCAAACTGACAACCATCCAGAGACCCATTTCTAACATGCCCCTTAGGCATAAGTGTGCTCTGCAGGTTCACCCCTATTTTAAGGGTGCACAAACAGGGGCATTTTCCCCTTGTCATTCCTGGTTTTGCATTTACTTAATAGCGATTTCTTAATAAGAAATCACTATTTAGGAAATGCAAAACCAGCCCATTGACTCAAATGCAATGGGATTTCTTAATATGGATTTCCTAATAGCGATTCCTCCTTTGTAGGAATCGCTATTAGGAACTTGGTATCTTTGTACATAGCTTTTTGCATTTCTTAAATAGCGATTTCTAAGACGTAGCTATGTAAGAAATGCAAAATTGCATTTTGTACAGCTGGCCCTATGTGTAAAACAATAAAACATCTGTTACCAAGCTAGCTTTTGCATGGGAGCAATGTCTGAAAGAAAGTTCATGTTAGCATTACTGCATTTTCTACATTTGCACACCACTTTTAAAATGTTTCTTACATAATACCTATTATCGTTTTAACTGTTAATTAGCATAATAAACTTTAAGACTAAAACAAATTATTCCGTTAAACATAAACTTGCAAGGCTACACCTTGCGTATCTCGACTAATAATCTACAGTGGGTGCATGTTAATATGGCTTTTCAATGCACCACTTTACAACTAAACTATTAGCATTTTGATTAGCATAATGCATACTGTCATGTATAGATGATCACTGCCATTGAACCAGTGAGCCAGACAGGAATCTGATCAATGTAACAAGGCTAAATTGTAGCATGCAGCCTAACATGCATGGCATTGTACTCACTGAAGTGTTTGAGTTCAAGGACTCTATTAACCATGAGAAATCTATTACATATCTGATAAAGAACTGGAAACTCATAGCCGTGCCTTCATACCCACATATAGCAGACCAGCTCTAGGATTCAGAGTGTGCGCCCAGTCTCATTCAGGATGTCACTCATTTAGAAACGGGGGAACTGCTTGGTTTCGGATAACAGGGACAAAGCTGGTTCTACCATCATAAATCTTGAATTACCCAGTTAGTCTACAAATGGCCAGCAGCCTTAAAGCATTGGAAATCCTTAGGGAGGACTGCCCAAATGCTCTTATCTTGCTGGCAGCTGTGAGTACGGAGAAAATAGCAACAACTCCCCATGCTCCAAGATAAAACTTCCAGTGCTTTATGGTCACTGTTATTTTGATTTTCATAAACAAGTACGTGATTTGCGAGTTGGATTGTGAAAATCAAAAAACAGGCCGACTGGCTCGCTGACATGACATGATGAATCTGAGGCCAGAGTACTGTGCTGAGCGAGGCCCCTGGAACTGACTATTTTCACTCTCACCGTGCCAGGCATCACTGTAGCAAAATGAGGACAGCAGAATCATCATGCATCTTTAGTGCAATTCAACATCTGCGAAAGCATCTTTATTGTTTTGAGCAAAGTACATCTTATGCAGAACCATTCTATTAAAGTTTACTAATGAAATCTGTGACGTAAATTGTTGCAAAAAGCAGGATTTTCCAACAGAAGTGAAAATGTGAAAAATAAACTTTTCAACAGACTTGTGGGACGATTGCAAAAAAAAGGACATAAAAAAACGACATCCCTAGCTGAAACCATCAAGCTCATTTCACATAGTAATCTGAGATATCACCAATGGATGTCATTTTGATGCAGTGCTCCTAAAAGCATCACGGTTTCAATAAAGAAGTTTTGGTGAGGAAATCATATTGACTATATTACATTTTAATTACTCTGTATCCCTCGGAAAGCTTAAGCAGGGCGCCACTCCCACATCAGCCAAGTTATCTCTGGAGATCGCACGCGGGAGCAAACAAGATGGCCGCATGATAACGTCGCTCTTGAGCCGCCAAGGAGACTTTTGTGCGGAGGAGCGGATTTTTGACAGCTGAAAATTTCTGCTCTCCTGGAAATGGTGTGTGAGCTATTAGGGAGCAGTATGGTGAGTTTTTTAAAATATTTTTCACAGAGTTTAACTCTTTCAACCTGTTGCTCCCACTCTCACAGGAATGCGGCCTCCATTATCCTAACCAAATGAGGAATTTTATAATCATCTGACAATCTGTTGCCTCTGATGTTATTTTAAACAATTTATTCTGAGCATTCTCATCCAACTTTGAGTACTCGTCCCTTGAGGTGACCTCAATGGGTTGCGTAGATATAATCATACATACATATAATTATCAACTTGCATATATATATATATATATATCCAACCCAAATGGTCTAAAATAGCGAGGCACTCAACTGCTGGTGCACGTGGAGGGTTTTAGACCATAACCCTTATTAATCATCACACAAAAAAGGCACTGCACTCCTGGGGGCTCCATGACAGCTTCATTTATTCAGACAGAATTTCAGACCCCATGACGCGTTTCGACAACCATGTCTTTCTCAAGTGGTATCATCTGTTCCTTCCTGCCATCACACTATTTATATTGCATTCTGGGATTAATAGTCACGTCACTCACCTGTAAGATATTCAAACGTGATTGCTGTTAACACGATTCCTTAATTCAATAATTTGATTATAGTCATTGATAGTTCAATCCAATATTATTCGTACATCATGTTAAAAGGAATACGAGCATCAATTACATTCAGCATATTTTTTCAAACAGGTTTCTCCGTAATTTCCTTTTTACCAGTTCTTTCTCTCTGTGGCAAACTGTATTATATTTGAAATCCTTGTCACAGCACCCAGACCCCAAGCAACTGATGCGTTCCTCAGCGGGAGGGCCGCATCGGCATCCATATCAATTTAAAGACACCCTCATCGTTGTTCCTTGATGAGACTGTCGCTCAGAGTTGCGTTAAGCGTTGTTGAAAGTTCCTTATGATAAATACGTCTTCCAGTGCTTCGTTCACACGCCGGAGATCAGTATCTCCTCGCCCACTCAAAGTCTGTTCCAAATTGTACACGGATGCCGGGTGCCATCGCCGTTAATGTAAATCCAACCCAAATGGTCTAAAATAGCGAGGCACTCAACTGCTGGTGCACATGGAGCATTTTAGACCATAAACCTTATTAATCATCACACAAAAAAGTCACTGCACTCCTGGGGGCTCCATGACAGCTTCATTTATTCAGACAGAATTTCAGACCACACGATGCGTTTCGACAACCATGTCTTTCTCAAGTGGTATCGTCTGTTCCTTCCTGCCATCACACTATTTATATTGCATTCTGGGATTATTAGTCACATCTCTCACCTGTAAGGTATTCAAACGTGATTGCTGTTAACACGATTCCTTAATTCAATAATTTGATTATAGTCATTGATAGTTCAATCCAATATTATTCGTACATCATGTTAAAAGGAATACGTGCATCAATTACATTCAGCATATTTTTTCAAACAGGTTTTTCCGTAATTTCCTTTTTACCAGTTCTTTCTCTCTGTGGCAAACTGTCTTATATTTGAAATCCTTGTTACAGCACCCAGACCCCAAGCAACTGAGGCGTTCCTCAGCGGCAGGGCCGCATCGGCATCCTTATCAATTGAAAGACACCCTCATCGTTTTATATATATATATATATATATATATATATATATATATATATATATATATATACTGTATTGAATCGTCTCAACCATCTTCTTCATCTAAACCCAGAGGAATTATTGCCCTTTTCCTACACTACTCAGATATAATGACAGTTTTAACAGCTGCCGAACAACGTAAGCAAATGTTATGGTCTGGCCAAAAGATTTCCTTTGGTCAAGGTGTGGCCAGGGCGACAGCTAATAGAAGAAAAGAGTTTCTAGATCTCTGACCAGCATTCAGATCAATGAATGCTAGATTTGGCCTTATTCATCCTGGTTTCTTTAAAGTTACCTTTAAAGACAGAACAACTACTTTTGAAAATCTGTCAGATTTGAAGCAGTTTATATATACTCACAAAGGAGAGGCTATGGTACTCAGTAAGACTTGATTAATCAATGTGGGTTTCTTAACTTTTTCCTTCACTGGTGTTTAAATTGCTGAAATGTCAAGTTGAGAAATCCCCTTCTCCAAATGTGTCCATGTTCTCATACATCTCAACATCACATTGTTATTTCCCTTGTTGGTAAGTTTTGTCGTCAGATGTTAACATTGCAAAGTACATATTTCTGTTTTAATCTTTCTCCTCCCTCATGCTACTTAGTATTTTAACTCCTCAGGAGTATCATTGTTGATTGACCTCTATTTTTCTTGCTCCACACTTTCTACCATGCAAAATTAATTTCTTCTTTTCAAGACAATTATGGCTAAAGCTCTTTGGCTTTTTGTCATCTTATTTTTCCTCTATCATTGGGGTACTTTTACTACCTCCTTACTCCTTTTTCTCTCTTATATCTTCTTTCTTTCAAATCTCTCTCTCTCTCTTCTTTCACTTTGTTTACTACCTTAAAATGCAATGTTGGCATTAGTAAGTGACCACATAGAGATATATGTTCATACCTTTCCATTCATCTTATTCTACAATTCATATGTTGTCTGCACTTTAGGTTTAATGGTGGTTTTGTTGTCTAACTGATTCCCATTGTTCCACAAATGACTAGTCTTCATATTATCTCATGGAATGCAAGGGTTTACGTAATCTGGTAAAGAAACAAAGAGTATCTCTCTAAGGGCCAGATGTAGCAAGGGTTTAGCGAGTCGCAAACGGCGAAAATCGCTGTTTGCGAGTCGCTAAAGCCACTTTGCTATGTAGAAATGCATTTTGCGAGTCGGAACCGACTCGCAAAATGCATTTCCGACTAGCAAATAGGAAGGGGTGTTCCCTTCCTATTTGCGACTCGCAATGCTATGCATTTTCATTTGCGACCGCGATTGCGGTCGCAAATTAAAGCGCAGTTACCATCCACTTGAAGTGGATGGTAACCCAGGCGCAAACGGGAAGGGGTCCCCGTGGGACCCCTTCCCCTTTGTGCATGGCAAAAAAAAATAATTTTTCAGGGCAGGCAGTGGTCCAATGGACCACTACCTGCCCTGAAAAATACCGAAACTAAAGGTTTTGTTTTATTTTTCAAAGTGCAGCTCGTTTTCCTTTAAGGAAAACGGGTTGCACTTTGAAGAAAAAAGACTGCTTTATTTAAAAGCAGTCACGGACATGGTGATCTGCTGTTCCCAGCAGGCCACCATCCCCGTGAGTGCCCTGAATCGCTATGGGGTCGCAAATTGCGACCCACCTCATTAATATTAATGAGGTGGGTCTTTGCGACCCCATAGCGACTCGCAGAAGGTGTCTGAGACACCTTTCTGCATTCCAAATTGCGAGTTGCAATTTGCGAGTCGCTTGGACTCGCAAATTGCAACTCGCAATTTGGAACCTTGCTACATCTGGCCCTAAATTCTCTAAATTTAATTGTCAGGTTGCTCTTGTATAAGAAACACATCTTAAGGAACAGGACTTTAAACGTTTAAGTAGAAATGAGGTAGGTCATGTGTTTGGTTCCTCTGCAGTTCACAACAAAAATGGGTAATAACTTTGTTTCACAAATTCTTACAACTACATGTTATAGAAGAGGTTAAAGATGATGCAGGCAGATGGATTCTATTAACAGCTAATGTTAATGACACACTATTTTCCATATGTAATGTTTATGGTCCCATTGGAGTACACCTCAATTTTGGGTACATTTTTCTTCTTTATTACTATCTTGCAAATCGGATAATTTTGTGGTAGAAGGTTATGGTAACCAACTATGGGATCTTTTTGTTGATCATCTATCCCTAATAAAATGCAAAAAGCATTCCGTCAAGCAATTTACTCTAGAGGACTACATGATGTATGGAGAACTGCTCATCCAGATGTATTAGAATTTACATTTTATTCTCCAGTCCATCACTCACACTCTAGAATAGATTATATACTTGTTACCCAAAATATCCTACAATCAATTACATGCGGATATTGGGTCTATTCTTACATCCGATCACGTTCTGGTTATTATTGACTTGAACTTCCTAAGCAATTCCCCCTCTTCCAATCGCTGGAGATTCAATAACTCCTTACTGCAAGACAAGATATTTATTGAACAATTTACAGTGTTATGAACAATCTACCCTCTGATGCTCAGATTAACTTTATATGGGATACCTTTAAAGCTACTGCTAGAGGCTCTATTGTAGATTATGTTGCCATTTAAAAGAAAGCAAATCTTAAAGTTTCCTCTCAATTGCTTGCACAAATTAAACATCTTGAACATTAATATTTATCCTCTAGCAATCCAGATACTTTATCCAGGTTGATTGATGCTAAATTACAATATAATAAGCAGTCTGGGAAAAGTACATGGGGTACTTTACTCAAAATTAATTCCAAATTTATGGGGGGAAATAAAGTGGGCAAATTATTGGCAAATTTTTGAAAGATTAAGAAACAAAAAACAAAACATTTATGTTATTACAGACAAACATGGAAACAGACACACCGGGAGTTATCTGAGGCAGAAATAAAAAATACCATTACCAAACTTCCATAAGATAAAGCTCCTAGCCCTGATGGCTTCTCAATTGAGTTTTATTCAAAATTTGCATCTATTCTAGTTCCAAAGGTACTTTTTCTAAAACTATGTTATGCTTAATTCCTAAAAAAAGATAATGACCTATCAAAGTGCAGAAATTACAGACCTATATCCCTTATAAATACTATTTGTAAAATCTTTGCAAAAGTCCTTGCCTTATGTATTAATCAGTTCATTCCAGACTTACTAAACATACATCAGTCAGGTTTTGTTACGGGACAATACATATTGGATAATTCCATAACTTTTCTCAACATTATCCATCTAGCTTCTAAGTCTAGGGATCCTCTAGCTGCTATAACTTTAGATGCCAAAAAGGCCTTCGATCGAGTCTGTTGGGATTTCATGTTTGGAGCATTAAAATGGCACAGTTTCAGTCCTCATATTCTTAAACTTATTAGACTTTTATACTCCTCACCCTCTTCATCTATTTTAGTTGATGGTAAACAATCCAAATACTTCCCCTTATATAGAGGTAAAAGACAGGGTTGTCCGTTATCACCTCTTTTATTTATATTAGCCCTTGAGCCTTTTTTAGAAAAAAAATGCAGATCATCTAACTTTTATGGTTTTAAGCATAAAGGTTTGGAGATTAAATTCAGAACATATGCAGAAGATATTTTGTTTTTTATCTCTAACCCCCAAAAAACTATTCCTGAATTTTTTCACTTGTTGCAAAAATACTCCTATGTCTCAGGGCATAAGCTTAATGCAGACAAATCAGAGGTTGTGCCAGTAAATGCTTATTGTTTATCCAACATGTTTACAGATACTGTCTTTACTTGGAACTCTAAGCACATCATATGCCTGGGCATCCTCTACTCTAATTCCATTAAAGACACTATCCGAATCAATGTCAAAGAAGTTGAGTCAAACATTTCTAAATTGTCCGATAGATGGTACCCTCTATATTTCACTTGGTGGGGAAGACTAGCCACAATCAAAATGGTGATGTTGGCCATACTACATTTTTATTTGTCTGTGCTCTCAGTTAAATTTCCCTCTGTTTTTTTAAAATCTATAAATACATTATTTATAATTTTTTTATGGAACAAGCGTAAATCTTGTAAATCATTAACCAAATTACAGGAATCTAGAGATGATGGAAGTGTCAATTTTCCGTGTCCTAAACAATATCATTCTGCTTTTGTCTTGAAACAAATATGGATGTCCCTTTCTCCCACCTTCCAGTGCAAAACCACCATTTGGAGTCAACAAGAACATTCACAAATCACACCATTTACTTTCATAGATGCAATTCGGATTTCAAAATCCCCTAAATCCACCTCTTACTTATTGCCTCTCACTCCTCACAGGAGAATCTCAAACAAACTCCTATATGGTATAGTAAAGATATCAAATTAAATAATAGCGTTCTCACCTGGAAAGAATGGATACATAAAGGTATTATAACCTTAGATGATCTAGTTTCAGATAATGGTCTACTTGACTTTTAAGATATTGAACAAAGATTTTACATTTCCTCGCATTATGCTGTGCAGTACCAGTATCTCCAAAATATCCTCTATAAAATGTTATCTCAATCTTCAAATTTACACCCCCACACAGACCCTCTCTCAACCTCAGAACTTTTCTTCAAAAGTCCAAGCGTCCTTTATATACAAAATTCTTATACATACCTACACTCTGAGACCAAAGTCTAAAATGGAATTAGCATGGGAACAAGACTTCAATCAAAAGTTTCCTCTGTACACATGAAATAAAATGTTGTCAAAACTCCACACAACATCCCGCTCAGCATCTACAACCCAAACATTATTTTATTTTTATAACTAACTGTACTATACCCCTATAGATCTTTATAAGTTTAAACTTACTGCAGACAAGTGTTGCTCATGTCCTCAAGAAAACAGTCACTATATGCACATGTTTTTAGAATGTCCCTTTAATTAAAACTTTTTGGGTACAAGTTTACGATAAAATTAATCAGATTTTGTCTACCAATGTACCTTTCAGTATCTTACATATTTATTTGGGTAGTACTTCTTCTATATGGCAATCCCAGACTATATTTGGCAAATTTGTTGACCTACGTATTGCTAGTGCACTGCAAATTATAACTTCTAAGTGGCAAGATACCACAAAAATATCTGTTGTCGCTTGGTGGAATTTGATTTGTTATATTCACAGAATGGATCGTGCAAATGTTAATACTACTCAACCGATAATCAAAAGAGACAAGCCATGGCTTCCTCTCACCTCTTTTCTTTTGCAACAAAGACCTTTCATACCACTGCCAATACTGTTTTTGAACCTCCTTGATTGTCTGTTTAGAATCAATGGTTGCTCTATTATAAATATGGGATTTTCAATTTGCATTGTTTAATTTTCTTTTCTTCTCTTTTTCTTCCTTACTAAAACCTAACAAAAATGCCAGTATGTTATAGTACCATATTAAATTCTTGTTGAGTATATAAAATGTTTTTGTAGGTACGATTATCTTTGTATTTCTCTAGTTAAATACACTTTTTTGATTTTGTTTGGAAATATGTAAAACAATTCTATTTATTTCTTATTGTAATAATGTATGCTAACTTATTTAATAAAGCATTATTAAACAAAAGCAAAAAAAGTTAACTCTACATTTCCACAAGAAAGAAGATTCTGTGACTAATTTTTAATTTATCATAAATAGATTTTTTTATAAGTCAACAAATTGGGTTGTTTTTCACAGCTTTTTGATCAGTATTTGTCCTAGATAAGACAGAGTTGGAAAAATGAACGTTGTGGGTTAGTCTAAAGGACCAGATGTACAAAATCATTTTGCGGCTGCATTTTTTGTCCAAACCATTGATAGGTTACCAACTCCTCAAAGGAGGCTGTAACTCATTCGTAAAGGATTTGTGAATGTAAAAAAAAAGCTGTTTGGGGGTGGAGAGGGGTCAAACATCTAAACTCCAGATTACTCCTCCTGTGAGGAGGCGTACTGTTTTGACACTTCCTAGATGTACAGATCCATGTAAATCTGGGAATGCGTCAAAACCTATGGGTGTTGGTGGGAAAACTCACTGCAGTGCCCATGGAATTCAACGCCCCGACTGTGTGTAAGACAACACAGTGACTTGCGCGGCACTGCCTTACACCATGTCTATGAGGCTATGAAAAGCCATGCAAAGTGGCTATGTGTGGCCTCGTAGATATGGGTCTGTATTCTGCGTCACCAGAGGTCCCAAAAAATGATGCACCTCTGGTGCAAAGGGCTTGTAATTAAGCCCCTAGGTGGTGAAGCATGCCTGATGATGGGGCATACCACAATAAATGGGTGAGTGCATTCCTGAAAAACTAATGGGATCGTGTTAGAAGGCTGATCTTTATTGACCTGTCATCAATCTTTTGGTGTTTAGATGTTATGAACTGAGGGGCCGTTTAATAATCTTTTTCTTTCTCCTCCTATCCTTGGGGATGATGTGATCCACAGGACAAGTACTAACTCTTAAACAACATTCCAATTTTTTTTTTTTTACATGCAACATGCACTTAAAAATATTTTATGTAAATGCAATCACAGGCACCATGGTCGTCTGACCAAAGCAGGCCACCATCCCTGTGAGGGCATCAAATTTTGGTATGCTGAGCCCGCAGGCCATCATTCCTGTGATGGCATGCAATTGGAGTGATCCGCAAGTTGTGACCTAACCCATAATTAGTAATCAAATTAATCAAACTGCGACTGACTCTGGTGATTTCGCAAACCAACTTAATAGTACATAGGGTAGTTTGTAAAGTGAATAGTCTTTCTGCAAAAAGACCATGCACAGTTTGTGGGCACTATTTGCAAATTGACTCATTGAACATCTGGTCCAAAGTTCTGAAAACCAGCGAGTGCAGCCCGAGTCCAAAGTAAATCATTTTACCCCATGTAACCTCGAGCTAATAAAAAATCGCTTGCTTTATTTATCTTCTTTCTGCACTCAGCATCACCATATGCTGATCTCATTTTGAATCATGCTTAATGTGAATACACTGTTGCCTATTTTAATATAATTAGCACATTGAAATCGGCCTGGGGAAAAGTCAATAAGTCAGTTGGATGTTCTGCGGGGCTTGGCTGTGCTGCTGTAACGCCATGAAGGCTAATCAGTCAAAAAGAAAACAGGGAAAAGAAACTACTAGAGAATCAGCCTTCAAAAATTCAGGCGATGAGCTATTTTTAAAGCAATACAATGTTGCTGACCCCCGTTGATAGTGCACAGAAGCATCTACTGCTTAATTTGTAAACTGATAAGTGCCAGTTTCCAAATATTTTCTCATAAGCCTGCCTCCAGTGCTGATGAATGTCACGTTTGCTGAATACCAGGGCTGCCTGGGCACTGATTATGAGGGCGTCGGTTAATTGTAACCCATGACTACACCTCTGTTTATTCATGGGTCGTAATTACGAGTTTGAAGGTATTTACTGTATCTTATAATAATCGGAGGTTTTAAATAACTAAATCTTCTTTAAATTCTGGAATGTCAATCAATCTGAAATTTAACAGGGTAAAGGAAGCATACGGTATTTACCCTACCATACGTATTTTGGACTGTTAAAAACTAAAATCCACATGTTATTCCCCTCAAGCTCATAATAAGTAATATTTATCACACCCAATAAATAAAATGCCATGTGGTATCATTGTTTATCAAATGTGTTAAATAACATCTGCACTTGTAACCAGGCCTTGAGCTTTGGTTCCACCTCATGCCTCTTAATGCTACCACCAGGCACTCCCTTCCTCTTTATTTCACTCTCGCAGGTCGTTTTTCACCCCTGCTTTCTCCCTTTAGCACTGTACTTCCATCTTTCTCTTGCTCCGTCATTCCTCTTTTCATGTTTTTCTCTTGCTTTGGGTCAAAACCAGACAAAGAAAAGTAAAAAGTTAGCCCTCAAAAATAGGTGCCAATGGGTCCTACCTTTAATCACCAGCTCAAATTAAGCACTAGAAGCATCGGAGGGGTAGATTTACACAACAAGCTCTTGGTATTCATTGAAACTGCCAGCTGGTAAAACAAAGGACGACTTAGTTTTCGAGTGCTGGAGCTTCTAAATCAAATTTTGTCTAATGGAAGGAGTTATACATAGTGAAAGTGTTGTGAATGCACCTCAGCCTCTGCTTGAGATACACCCTTGATTGTAGTGTATGTAAAATGGAACTGCAATGTTCCACTCCTGAATTTGAGACTGTTGACGGATTGGACAGAACGTTGGGCTGGTATGATAGCCTGGTGAATGCTAGCGCTGAGCAAAATGTTTTATGAATTTCTTGTTACGCATTATATGCGAAGGTTCTGAAGTTATGTCACTACACTACAAAATTGTATCGCAGGAGCATAACAACAACACAAACAAATAGAACATGAGAGGCTACTGTTTGTATCACTTGTATTTTTGTGTTATTTTATATCTCAAAATGCACCACTGTGTACAAAATGAATGGAAGGATGAATTTTGCGCTAAAATATAGTGCGGTTTTAGATTTTTGAAAATTATGTACATTTTGCACATCCCTAGTACTCACATAATTATGGAATGGGTTTAGGTTACATTCTTTATGGTTGCGAGAGCCATTGTAGGAACAACGAATGAAACAAGCATTTGCAATGCAATGGGTCTCGCATTTGCTTGAGTTAGAGCTGTCAGCGTTGTAAACTCCTAACCGGACTGTTCTTGCCACACAGATTGAAAGAAAAAAATGAGCGCGATTGCGCTATGTAAAACGTAGCGTGATCGCGCTGAAATTGAAAACACAAAAAACTGAGCACAATCGCACTATGTAAAACCCAGCCCAATAGCTCTACGTGGAAAATAAAATGACAAAGTAGTGCAGAAACCCGGCTGAAAACAATGAGACTTGTAAGTTTTCAGTAGTTGGCTGGTGCGCTCAAGGAGGGCTAAACACCAGAAAAGGCATGACATATGCATGCCTTTCACTAATGAAAGCAAGCGTCTTTAAAAAGGCAAGCCCACAAACCAATGAAAGTGACAGCGTAACTTTGGCTTGGTTACAACCCCAAAGAGAGATTACAACAGGGACGGAGCACTTGTGCACCCAACCCTAAAAATAAGGACTCTGGCTCATTTAAAGGGACCCAATGCAATGGCACTTTCCGACCCGAATAAAGATGCTATCACTCTCAAAGATTTTTTGAGGCCCATTATACAAATGGTAGTTTCTACAGTCAACTTAGGTCTTGTGTATAGACCTAATAATATCCAGAAAATTCCAGGTTGCCTGAGTATAGACAGCCTTTTTCTGGGCATTCCCAGTATGTTAGTGTGATAGTTCCTATGAAGTTTCTAGAGCCAGGCATATAGGCTTGGTCACTTCTGTCAAAAGTCACAGGAACTGAACACATTTCTAGCATTTTTATGGAATTTTTGGGACCTCAGTCTCCAATCAGTAATACACATGGCACCACCAAATCATGCCTATAGGTTTTGTCATTAACATGAAATTCTAGGGGTACAAAATAAGCACACTGTCATTTTCATGGTAGTCTTGGGAGTCCAGAAGTAGCTCCATGTAGACATGGCCATTTTCATCTGATTGCCAAGAAATCCACAAGGAGCAGATCATGGGTAGGTCCTTTCTTTCGTATCCCGGGTACTTTACATCTGGGTTTCCTAATTTTCAAGGAAATAGCCTTCAGGTTTACAGTATTTATAATTTCTGTTAAATTGTTAGGGCTTTCCATATGCAGGTGTTTGCATGCACATTTAGTTATGTCCTGGAAATTCATGGGACCCTACATATATACTGATTTCTGCTGGGATGTACACTTAAGCATGTTAACTTCCATTTTATTTCTGGTGTCCTGCATATGAACAGGTACATTTTCATACAAGTCTTTGATATCTGTATTAAACATGCTCATTTCGATGCAATCCACGGGCCCTTCATCTAGTCGTGTTAAATTACACTGTTTTCATAAGCATCTGCCAGTGAATCTGTTAATCACTATTGAATTGTTGGGGCCCTTTAGACGTCTTCATTTTCATTTAGCTCCTGAAGGCCTCCCTACAAACATGTTGATCTCAAATAAACATGTTCATCTCCATTTCATTCATGGGTTTCAGCATTTAAATGTGTTAATCTTCGTTGAATTCCTGGGACTCTGCATCTAAATGTGCTAATAATGTTTGAATTTCTGTGGACCTACATCCAAACATGTTAATATTCATTGAATTCCTTGGGCTCTGAACCTGCACATATTTATTTTTACTGAATCCCTCGATGTCGCATATCAACCTGTTACTGTTCATGAAATTCCGGTAAGTTGACCGTATTTTTTGTTGACTTGGTAGGGTCATGGGTGTGGATGTTTGTTGAATTGGGGCCTTGTATTTAGACGTTTTCATTTTCATTGGGCTATTAAAGGCCTACTTACAAACATGTTAATCTCCATTTCGTTCTTGCAGGCAAGCATATCAACATGGTAATCCTCATTGAATTCCTGGCGTCCAGCATTTAAATATGTTAATCTTCATTGAACTCCTGTGGTCATGCACCTAAACATGTTAACCTTCACTGAATTCCTGGATTCTACATCTAAACACGTTATCAATTATTGAATTCCTGTGGCTCGGCATTTAGACATGTTCTTTTTCATTGAACCCTCGGTTTCCTCATATCAACATGATAAGCTCCATAAAATTCCTTTATATTGATATTTTCTTTTTTTGAATGGCTATGGGCATGTGTATAGGCTTGTTTGTTACCTTGCTCATGCTCTGCATTTAAACACGTTAATTTTCATTGGGGCATTGCTTACAAATTTAGGGGCATATTTATGAAAAGAGGCGCTGCACCTAGTGCAGCGCCACTTTTCTTGCACCCCTTAGCACCACCTAATGCCACCATGTATGCGCCGTATTTAATATATGGTGCACCATGGCAGTAGTTATGGAACGAGCCTCAAAATGTTTGACGCTAGTTCGGCGCGTTACAGGATTAGCTTAAAAAAAAATTATGCTAATCCTGCAAAGCCCCAAAAGGCCCACTGTAACCAATGGGACCCTCCTATTAACGCCTGCTTTGAGCAGGCATTAAAAGTGCCAAAAAATATGACACAAAGAAATCTCTTAGATTTCTTTTTGCCATTTTTTTGCCCCCCTAGCGGGGGAACACCCCTTTTTGCATACATTATGCCTGGTGCAGGAATAATGTAGTGCAAAGGGTTACAACGTGGAGCAATGCATGAATCTGCCACTGTAAAGAAAATAACTCTAATGTGTCGTTAGAATGGTGCTAGGCCCTCTTACGTCTGGGACTTGGTCTTACAGAAATAAGAGAAGCTGTTTAATACAAAGGGGTCTTCAGAAAACTTTCCATGGAACTTGTACCTTTTCACAGTGGCACAAAAAAATACAGCACTAGAATTTGAATATAAAAAAGACAAAAGGATGCTATGAATAGCAGAATGAGGCAGTAGATTGACAGTATCTGAACAATGGTGTGATCTCACCTGCACTTATTTTTTTGTACAAAAGAAAGGGCAGGAGAAAATTCAGTTCTGGGAAGATATCCAGACAGCTAGGCATGGGTCTGTAAACACATTGTACTCTTTGTTCTCTGGTCCTTTGTATGAAGTCTGCAGAGCATTTAGCTTCAAAGACATAAGGTTACTCAATATTGAATCAGGACTCTAGAAAAATACGTTGCATAAGTTTTTATCTCTGCAGTTGGGATTG
This sequence comes from Pleurodeles waltl, assembly GCF_031143425.1. Taxonomy (NCBI): domain Eukaryota; kingdom Metazoa; phylum Chordata; class Amphibia; order Caudata; family Salamandridae; genus Pleurodeles; species Pleurodeles waltl. Next base: position 207,068,583 of record NC_090446.1, read on the forward strand.
CTTGGAAATCATTAGCCGCGTTTGCATTGCAGGGGTGTCAAAAGGGGGTGGTGGGGTCAGGGCGACTGAGGCAAAGTTGCCTCAGGACTAGCGCTTTCCAGGGCCCTGCTCTCCTTCAGCAACATTTGTATATAACTTTTTCATTGCAAGCAAGCCTGCCTTCTTCTTAGCCACTTGGCTCCTAAACCTTATCCCCATAAGTGCAACGTTTTTTGACATTCTGGCCACTTCAATCTTAAGCCTCCATAACGTTCTTACATAAAAGATATCCAGGCCAAACGTGCATCCATTAAAATTAATTTCTTCCTCTCCCAAACATAAAGTAAATAAATCCACAGGTCCAGGATTAAGGTGGATTCTTCTCTACTATAAGATATCCAAATGCAGGAAACAGGTCCTTACAGTACTCCTGCCTACAGTAAACTGACCAGAACAGAATGCGCAACAACAGAACCATATACATTTTCACATTCTAATAAAACTTTGCCCCCAAGCACAAGCCATAACACATCCGCCTTCTTATTCTTAACAAAACTAAAGTAACTCCACCCCCCCATTTATAATATTCGAAGAAAATATGCTCCAAAAATCATAGGGGCAGATTTAAGGAAAGTGGTGCTGCACTCATACCTTACCACCCTTCACTCTTACAGCATTCTGTAGGATTTTCACTACTTCTTCTGGTTTGAAAAATTGGCTTTCTTCTTCGGTACTTTTTTTTTTTTTTTTATTCGCACCCAATCAATAATTCTTAGATGAACCAGTTTCACTCCATGTGCAGCATTGCTCTGAGCAGGCGTTAAATGTGCCGAAAGAAATTGCGCAAGGAATTCTCATGGATTTCCTTGCACCATTTGTTCAGCCCCGCTAACGGGGGAATGCCCCCATTGCCTGCATTATGCATGGCACAAGCACAATGTGGCTCAAGATTTTACAGAGTGGCGTAATGGAAGCATTGCGCCACTTTGTGAATATGGCTTGTGGGAAATGCCACCTTAACACCACATTTGTGTCAAAATAGATGCAGCAAATGTGGCACAAGGTGGCGCTGGGGGCTTATAAATGTGCCCCATAGTATATATATTTTGCACAGATATTACCCTACAGTGTAATCTTTCAGCCATCCAGGTAATTCCCTTTTCTTTTTGTCCCAATCCTTCCTGCTGGTGTCCCCTAAACAAACCTGATCCTCGACATCATCAGCAGTTTGAATACCATCTTTCTCTGTGCATTTAATACGTCTCACTTGATCCTGCCTGAATATTCCCACCGCAATATATATCTGACATAGACTGTGCATTTTCAATCACATCTGTATCTTCCAACCACTGGAAGTTCTCACTGCCATTAACTCCCTCATCACAATCCTTTCACATTTCTCCCAATCCCAAAGCTACTCTCATAAGATTCCATACCTTACCACTTTTCACTCTGACAGCATTCTGTAGGATTTTCACTACTTCTGGTTTGAAAAATTAGCTTTCTACTTTTGTTACTTTGTTTGGTTTCTCTATTCGTACCCAATCAAAAATTCTTACATGAACCGGTTTCACTCCATGTGCAGCATCATTATAAGATTTACTCCATCCTTGTGTTTCTTTCAATTGCTTTCCCACTAATTCTGGTAACCGTTGCTAAACTTTACTTTCACAGAACCAAGCAGGATTGAAATTATTTCTGGGAATCCCACCACTCCTTATTAAAAATGAAGATAGGCCAGTAGAGTAATTCACGGTCACTCTGTACACCTGCACTGCCTTTTGCACTTCAGTTCTCCAACTGTCATGTTTCCTAATCACATTTTGAATCAGCATCTTTAATTACGTGGTTGAACCTTTCCACCATACCATTTCCACTAGGATTGTAAAGTGAGTTGGTTTTATGTTTTATACCTCGTCTCTCAAAATACACTTTTGTTGCTTTAGAAACAAAATGAACTCCAGTATCACTTAATAATACTACAGGAATTCCTTCTGTCAAACAAATACTATCTAAAAACTCAAGAACTGTATTAGTGTTGGCTCACTCAATTATTTCCACCACAGGCCATTTTGAAAACAATTTACTTAAAACAATCACGTCCTCATGCATCTCTCTAATTGACCCACTATGTCAACTGTTACAAAATCTCATGGTTGTTTAGGAGTCAATCACTAGTTGGTGGCCTTGCAGTGTGCAAAGGCTTGTCTGCAGAAGAACAATCCTCACATGTTCTTACAAATCTTTCTATGGCCTTATTAATCCCTGTCCACCAATACATATCCTTAACAACTGATCTAGGGCCACATGTACGAAATTCAGGTTTTTCGACTCGCAAATTGCAAGTCAGAGTGACTCACAATTTGCGAGTCCCAATACCTGATGTACAACAGTATCAATGACAATGTTTGAGATTCCCAATGGGGTCGCAAATGACCTATCTCATGAATATTCATGAGGTAGGTCGCAATTTTCGACCCCATTGAGAATGGCCACCTTCATAGTGATGGTGGCCTGCTGGAGGCAGCAGTCCACCATGTCTGTGACTGCTTTTAAGTAAAGTAGTTCTTTTTTTTAAATGCAGTCTAATTTCCTTAAAAGAAAATGAGATGCATTTCAAAAACAAAAAATGAAAAGTTTTCTTTTCATTTTTTCAGAGTAGGCAGTGGTCCGTAAGACCACTGTCTGCTCTGAAAAAATGTTTTTACTGCCATTCACAAAGGGGAAGGAGTCCCATGGGGACCCCTTCCCGTTTGCGAATGGGTTAGCACCAGTGTGACACTGGTGTTAACTGTGATTGTTTTGCGACTGCATTCGCGGTCACAAAACAATCATACATGGGACTGCGACTCGCAATTAGGAAGGGAACACCCCTTCCTAATTGCAACTCCCAATCCCTTTTTGCGATTCAATAAATAGTTTACCGAATCCCAAAAATGGGTTGGAACATGCCAAAGTGCATTTTGCACATCCCAAACGGCCCGATTTGCTGTAGCCCCTAGGGCCAGATGTAGCAACCAGTTTGCGAGTCGCAAACGGCGAAAATCGCCGTTTGCGACTCGCAAACGTGGGTTTGCTATGCAGAAATGCATTTTGCGAGTCGGATCCGACTCGCAAAATGCATTTCCGACTCGCTAATAGGAAGGGGTGTTCCCTTCCTATTAGCGACTCGCACTGGTATGCAATTCCATTTGCGGCCGCGAAAGCGGCCGCAAATGGACTCGCAGTTACCATCCACTTGAAGTGGATGGTAACCCAGTCGCAAACGGGAAGGGGTCCCCATGGGACCCCTTCCCCTTTGTGACTGGACCAGATATTAATTTTTCAGGGCAGGGAGTGGTCCAAGGGACCACTCCCTGCCCTGAAAAACCGAAACTAAAGGTTTCGGATTTTTTTAAAGTGCAGCTCGTTTTCCCTTAGGGAAAACGGGCTACACTTTAAAAAAAAAAAACCTGCTTTATTGACAAGCAGGTCGCTAACATGGAGGCCTGCTGACTACAGCAGGCCTCCATGTTAGCGAGTGCCTATACTCGCAATGGGGCCGCAATTTGCGACCCACCTCATGAATATTCATGAGGTGGGTCATTGCGACCCCATTGCGAGTTGCAGTCGGTGTCTGAGACACCGTACTGCATAGCAATTTGCGAGTTGCAAATTGCGAGTCGCAGGGACTCGCAATTTGCAACTCGCAAATTGCTTTTTTCGTACATCTGGCCCCTAGTCCTTATTATACCAAAATGTCCCTCATGGTACAAACTCATGATTACTTCACGTAACCCAGTAGATGGAACGATTTTGCTGCCTCTTAAAATAACATATTTTTCCTCTGAGAGTTTAGATCTAACCTCCCAAAAAGGTTTAACACCCTCATTCAAATGATCTTTCCTGGGCCATCCCTCACGCATGCACTCCACAACTTTTTTTAAAACAACATCCTTACCTTGTTCCAACATCCACAATTCTTTTTTTATAGCCGTGTGCCACAAGCATGCACCACTGCAACTTTAAAATCACTCCACACGTTGTCCTCACATCTCTTTAATGGACGAGGCATTCTGGATAAACAATCTGCTACTACATTGTCCGTCCGGTAACATATGCAATACGGTAATTGTAATCCTTCATCCTCCTTGATAGTCTGACAAACCTAGTGAAGCTGTAATCCTACCTTCTGTAATCAGTAACTTGACTAATGGTTTGTGGTCACACTAGATAATGACTGATTTTCCCCAGGCAAAAGCTCAAAAATGTTCTAAGGCCCATGCACACGCCAATGGCTCTTTTTCAATAATATGGTATTTTTCTTCAGCCAGTTACAGAGCGCTAGACGCAAGCAAAATTATGGTCTCTGTGCCCTTTCTGTCTCTCTGGGAAAAACAGCCACAAAACCTTTGTTACTTGCGTCTGTTGTAAAAACACATTACAATCCTGAATCAAAACTGCCTAAGGCAGAAACGTGTTCCATGTTGTTCTTTATCCTACAAAATTCACTTTCACCTGCCAATTCCATACAAAACTCTTTTTGAGTAGCTATCTGAAATGGTGCACTTTAACAGAACATTTTGGGATTAATTTAGCACAGTACTCAGCCATCCATAAAAACAATCTCACTTCATCCTTATTTGCAGGTGCAGGCACAGGCGCACTTGTGATTGTCCTAATCAGTGAAGGCTTCAGTTTAACTCCCCTCCGCTAATCACATGCCACAAGTATATGAAGCTACTCTGTGCAAATTTACATTTGTCCAGCTCCACAGATAGCCATTTATTCTCAAGTATTTTCAAAACCTTCTGCAACTTCTCATCATGGCTTTTTTCCACCAAAAATTAAAATGTCATCCTGGAAGAATATTGTTCCACTTTCTTTACCAAACGTTTTCTGCATGAGATGCTGAAAAATAGCTGCTACCAAAGTCAGGCCAAATGGCATTCTTTTAAACTGAAAGCAACCAAATGGTGTTATGAATGATGTACACTTCCTTGATGTTGGTTTAAGGCAAATCTGATTATATGCAGCTGAAAGGTCTATAGTCTCAAACCGTGTGGCCCCCTTTTAACACAAAACCATTTCTATAGTCTTTGGTAGTGGAAAACCACCAAGAACTATAGGGCTGATTGCGAGTTTGGTGGCCTTGTGACCGCCATGTTGGCGGTGGCAGTCTGGCTGCCAAAGGTCTGGCGCAGTGGACCGTCATATTACAGGTTTGGCAGTCATACCCACAGAAGACCACCAGCGGTCCGCAGCCACCACCAGGCAGCACAGACCGCCACAGTCACAAGGAAGCATAAACAGGCTGATGAAGCCTATGTATCCACCGGACACTTTGCGAGGTTGCATATCGCCAATGTGACCGTGAGGGCCCACACACCATGTACAAGCTAGTGCAAATGCAGCATAAAGGGAGACACTCAACGGCAGGCAGCCTCACACCTCAGGAGCCGCCATGAAGCCCTTGGCAAATGTTATCCCACTTCTCCTGCTCATCCAGAGACAACGAAATCAGCGTCAACGTGAGCAACACCAACCATAATTACACACACCTACCTGTATTATTAATCCTTAATAACTGCATATTACACCAGCAAACAGATCGTAGTGGGGGATGCCACGGGCAGCTGCTACACGTTTTATTCAATACACACACTAACTGACACAAAGCAACATGGACACATACACACTCACAATATGCACACTTTGTCCAGCATGTTCACACTGCACAGCAGCACCACATAAATACACATGGTCACACAGCTCGGGGATTATTCAGGGGTGAGGAGGTGTGGGGTTTGGACCTGGGAGGGGGAGGTATATTCTTGGGTTTGGGAGAGGGGCACTTCTTCTTGGGAGCAGTGGGCTTCTTCTTAATGGGTGCAGGAGTATCAGTGGTTGCTGGGGGGAGGCCTTAGAGGTGGAAGGGGCGGCCTTGGACAAGACAGAGGACCTTCTGGGTGTGGTACGGGGAGGACAGGGGTAAGGTCAAGGTCATTGTCAACATCAGGGCAGTGCGCGCTCTACGGGTGACTAGAATGCAAAAACCCAGCACTCTCAAGATAACGTAATTCATGCATTTTGCTGATATGCTGTTGTTTAACCTTTTGCATTGCAGAGTTTATTCCTGAAGACATATGTTCCAGGTGCATATAAATACTGTTCATTTGCAATGTACTGCTGCCGGCTTTCGGAGTGTGTCAGGCTGTGGTGCCTTTCCAGGGCCTTCTAGTAGCTCTCCCTGCAGCATGCCTGGGTGTGGTTTGTGGGCTGGGCCAAGACTCTATATAAGGGAGCCAGCCCAGCTCCACGTGCTCACTATTCAGAGGTCCCGGTGCAGAGCAGCAGCAACTTCCTAAGCTCCTGTTCCGGAGGCCTACTTTGATCTTCCAGGCCTTGCCCTTTCACTTTGCTTGGTGATTCTTGATCAGGGTGGTAAGACAGAGGTCGGGCTGGGCCCCGATTCCATTTTCGAAGGATTTCGAGTTCTTGGGCCTAATTAGCATAATAAAACTATTTTGCTCTCATGCGTGTGAATGTGGGCTTGATGTTTAATGGTATTTTACATGCTGGCATTCGAATCGGCAAGACGCGCAATTCATTTCTCGTGCTTAAGTCATGTTATTCATTGTACGCTACCATTTCTTGTCATTCATATGGTGGTATTCGAATCGGCAAGACACGCAATTAATTTCTTGTGTTTAATTCATGATATTCCGTGTGCGTTACCATTTCTTGGCATTCATATGGTGGTATTCGAATCGGCAAGACGCAAGATTAATTTCTTGTGTTTAATTCATGATATTCCGTGTGCGCTACCATTTCTTGGCATTCAGATGGTGGCCTTTGAATCGGCAAGACGCGCAATTCATTTCTTGTACTAAATTCATGATATTCAGTGTGTGCTACCATTTCTTGGCATTCACATGGTGGCCTTCGAATCAGCAAGACGCGCGATTCATTTCTTGTGCTTAGTTCATGATATTCAGTGTGCGCTACCATTTTTTTGCATTCATATGGTGGCCTTCGAATCGGCAAGACGCGTGATTAATTTCTTGTGCTTAGTTCATGATATTCGGTGTGCGCTACCATTTCTTGACATTCACATGGTGGCCTTCGAATTGGCAAGACGCGCGATTCATTTCTTGTGTTAAAATCACAAAATTCATTGTGCGCTACCACTTCACGGCATTTACTTAGTGGTCTTTGAATCGGCAAGGCGCACAATTCATTTCTTGTGTCTAATTCATCTTTCTCCTTGTGCACAATCATTTCATGGCAGTTACAAACCTTTGTGGAAATCTGTAATGTGCGCGATTCATGTTCCTGCATTTTCAGAAAACGAAAGTGTTTTAAAGTTCCAGATGTTATATTGTATGTGCATAACAAGTCTCTCAAGTACAATTCATCTGATGTTATAGAAATCATTCAGATTATTTCCTTGTCCTCATGTCAAAGTCTATGCTTGAATTTGAAAGCGTAATTCTAGAAAATTATGATGTTTCTAATTCATGTGGAACATTTCATTGAGTGGTTTATTAGAATGTTGTATTAATCTTTCTTGATTCCCTCACAGGTATTACAATTTTTTTTAGGCCTTGTTATTTAAGTCCATGCTTAAGTTATTCATGTTTCCAGTATGACAATGCTTAGAGTCATAGCCTAGTAATGATTAGTATGATATAATCTTGACATTGTGTGTTCTAACCTTTTTGCTTCCTACAGGTCTCCTTCCCAGCTGTTCCCTACCTAATCCCCTTTTCCCCACTTGGATTCTCTTTGACTCTGTGACATTCTAATTAGAGTATTGGAGCTGTCTTGTGGTGGACGTGTTGGGAACGTGCACAGACCCCGAGGATCTGGTGACTCTGACAGTCATACAGGAAAAACTTCTTGGACACATGGGGCGGTCATCGGAAGGGGAACAGGATTTGGAGGTTGAGGGAGTGGTCATATGACATGTAGGTGTGGATGTGGGTGCATGCTTGTGGGAGGAATGCTTGTGTGTGGTAGGTGTCTGGTGAGTGGGTGAGTGAAGGCATTTATGTGTCTTGGGATTGGGGGTTAGAGGTGCTGGGGATGCCGTGGTACTGTCTGTTGGGGTGGTGGCTGCAGGTATGGTGGATGTGCTGGATATAGGTTTGTCTGGAGTTATGGTGTGGTGATTAGGGTGGATGTTTGAGGATCTGCTGGGGTGGTGTCTGCATGTAGGATGGTTGTGGTGGCTGTATCAGTGGCTGTTGATGTGCTGCCTGTAGCTATGCTTGATGTCGTGTGTGATGCTGGGGGTGGTGTGGTGTCAGGGGAAGTGTGACTGTTGCAGTGTCTGTGGGTGGATGTTGTCTGTGTGCATGCCAGTGTGTTTTGTGGTGCTTGTGTTTGTGTGCATTACCTTTGTCTGTTGAGGTGGATGCTTGAGGGTCTGTTTGTGTGCTTTGGGCAGGTCTGGAAAGGGGGGGGTTTGGACTGGGAAGAATAGGCTGGAGATGGGACGGAAGGTGGGGGCTGCCATCAGTGTGGAGGCCAGAGCCTGAAAAGATCTCTGTAGGCCAGCCATCGCACAGTGATTGCCCTCCAGGAATACATTTATCTGTTGGAGTTGTGTCATCAGTCCCTGGATGGCATTCTCGGTGCTGACTGTCCCAAAGAGATCATCCTCAGGAGGTCAATAGCCTCCTCACTAAGGGCAGCAGGGATAACAGGGCCTGGGGCAGAGGTATCTGCAACAAAGGAGACGCAAACCCTCTTGGGTGAGCGGGCATGGCCAACTGGGTAGGGTGCAACAGGGAGGGTGACACTAGAACGGGGTGGCATACAAGGATGGTACAGGGGGGGCCCTGATGGGTCCGCCAGCACTAGGGAGTGGCCACTGGAGGAGGAATCCGAAGATGATGATGTGGTCCTGGTCTCCCACATGGCATTCTCCTTGCCCTCCAGTCCACTGGGTCCCTCTGTGTCAGTTGTATCTTGAACAGAGGTCCCGTGGCCAGATACTTCTCCATTCAGCTTGTCCTGCCTCCTTCACATGCCTGTGCAGATGCTGCAAATACAAAGATAAATAGGGTCATAACAAGTACATGACTACCCTCCAACCACAACTCTGAGTGACAGACAATACCATCATGTCAACTAGCCCCCAGCAAAACCTTCAACTAAGTGGCACATTCATGTGCGATCACATATGCATGCATGCCATCTGGACTTACTAAAGCTACCCACCAGAAAATCAGGATCTCAGACAACTACAACTGAATGGATGAAGTATAGCAACCACAAAAACAAAACTACAGCTAGGTGACCTCCATCCTCCCAGATGTGCCACATGCAGCAGACCCCAGTCAACTTGTAGCTAACAATGGCATCCCACTGTAAGCTACTCTGCCATATTCCACACAGAAGCAAATGCACATATCTATCTTGCACTTACATGATGTGCTAACAATTAGAAATTGTGCCAATGAAAACCAGCTAACTCAGATTTCTATCTGCAATATCCATGAAAAGAGTAGATGACATGAAAATACACATCACAATGGACAGATTCCAACAATGTACATCTCAATAAGTTACACCTGTCCCAACTGAGTCAAGCAGTTAGTAGAAAGATCACCTAGATAGGCCTCACATGTGGCATTAAAAGGACCAAAATTCACATCAGGTCTAATAAGTAAGGGAGAGGTGACTCGAGAAAACATACAACAATGATTTAGCAAGCTACAGCATAACCACCAATGTCTGACACCAATCACAATGACATCATCTGAGTGTATCTGTATTAAACATCTTTTCCTTGCATTTTGGAGAGTCACAGAACCTGTAATCATCAATAGAAGGACCCCAACCCGCTGCCTTATGTGAAGCCACATTACTCACCATATTTCAGAAATGGCAAGCCTGCCATCTGTCTGTGGATGCATGCCTGAACCCAAACACATGTGATGTCAACATCACTGCAAGTCACTCCATAATGCAGGCCTGTAGTCAGGGCACAATCCCCAATCACAACACAGGTGCAGTGCACTAATCAATATGATGCCACATCAAGAATTTGGGAAACACAGAGTTGTTCTACAATCTTGGTCTACCTGCCATGTCCCTCAGAGTAACTGCAGTACTACATGCAAATGACATAATGTGATGCAAGAAGGTATTCATCAGATGATAACCAAAGGTGGCACACTCCAGTTTGTGGCACAACATGAAATGGACCACAGTTGAAACTGTACCAATCCATTAACTGTTTCCCATGCACATATATATGTGCTACTACATACATTATCCCTTCAACATGGGTATAACATGCCTGGCATTGCAGAAAGGATTGCATTCCTAACAGAAAATGGCACCTGCTGAAATGTAGGCACAATAGTATGTTGGCTACAGTCATGGGACATAATTTTTGTCAATGGACATTCCCCACTTACCACGGGAAAGTAGTTTGCTACATCTACAGGTCTTTAGCCATGTAAGCCATGTCACTTCTATGCTGGGCACAAACACATCGCAGACTGCAGTGAGGTACCAGCACACATCATACACTGAAGATAACTGGCTTCTGGGTGACAGATGTCTGCATACACATGCTCAGGCACATGGCAAAAGACAATGAAACCTCACCCACTTACCTATTGTCTGTGACACTCAGGGCAAGTGATCTGTGGGTCACAAATTACACCCACAACATCAACTAGTGCGTAAATGATCACTGAACACACTCAATTGTGATCCCTGCAGAGAAAGTGGCTTGAGGATTCTCCAGGTTTGTACTAGGCTCCGGGTTCAGAAGGCAAGGTGCCCCAGTTTGATACACATGACATGTCAGCACAAACAATCTCTCATCTACTTTGTGACACATGGCACATCCCTCATTGTCAGGGGGAGTAGTCAGTACCTCACTAAATCAACTGACAATGGAACAGGCAGGAATTTGCTGACTACTCACCCCCTTGTGGCTGCTGTGCTGCCCTCAAATGCCCATCCAGCTCCGGGTAGGCCACCGCCAGAATGTGGGCCATTGTGGGGTTATGGTCAAATGGACACTCCGCCCACAATGGGAGGACAGCCCCAGCTGGGCCTCTGCGATCTTCCGGGCCCAGCATCTCAGGTCCTACCACTTCTTCCTGCAGTGGGCTTATCTGCCGGCTGTGGACACCTAGGGTCCACACCTTCTTGGTGATGGCTCTCCACATCCCTTTCTTCTAACAGGCATTGACCTGCATGGTTGCAAAAGACAAGACAGGAAATAATGTCAAAAATGTCCCATTCAAAATGGCAGAGTCACATACATGTCTGTACACCAAACAAAGCACATCATCTATTGCCCAGATGGCTAGGTTTGGCACATACCAGTCACTGAGTACAGGTAATTGACAACAAACACTTCCTAATCAGCAGACCAACCCACCCCCCGTCCTCAGGCCCTGACATCTTGTGGGGCATTCCCAAACAATCAGAGTGAGCTCTGAAGCAATTGGGGCACATGACAACTCTCTAGCTTCTGAGAGATGGATTCTGTTAAAACTTGGGGCTCTGGTTGGCAGTCAGTTTGCACTCTGTCCAAACAGGGACCCTCACTCTAGGCAGGATAATGGAGATACACACCTAGGATATCCCCCGCTCACTCCTTGGTAGCTTGGCACAAGCAGTCAGGCTTATCTCAAAGGCAATGAGTAAAGTATTTGTACCAAAACACAAAGTAATACAATGAAAACACTACAATATGGACACCACACCAGTTTAGAGAATAGCCAATATTTATTTAAATATAAATATTTAAATTTAAATACTTATTTAAATCACCTCAAACAAAAATGACAAAAACCCAAAATACACAAGTCAAGTTATGAATTTTTAAATTAAAAAGAGACTTACTCCATAGAGAACAATTAATGTGTTGATGTTACACAAAGTACCTGGTTTTCATTAAAAAAAAAGCAGCACGGGTGAGCGTGCATCGGAAGAGTCAATGATGCGTTAATTCCTTACTTGCAAGTGAAGCCGTGCTTCGTTTCTTCTCCGCTCGGGTAGGCAATGCCCGCTAGAAAGCAATGCGTCGATTTCTAGATGGGCCCCTCGGAACCGGGCAGGTTCACGTCAATTTTGACGGCCAGCAATGTTGCATGCAAAATCCGGCCGCACGAGGACGAGAATCTGACAACATGTGGTTTGCATTGATTTCAGAAGCCGCAAGCAGTGATGCGTCACTTCTCCAGCTGCGGTGCAGGTGATGCATCGATTTTACAGGCGCATTGCAGGTGGTGTGTCAAAATGTGCACCACATGCTTCACTTTTCAAGAGCCCCAGGACTGGATAGGGAACCACTTGACATGGTAGTAGTCTCAGCACAGAGTTCAGGTGCTGGCAGAGGAACTCTTTGATGGCCCTGAGACTTTAAAACAGGAGGCAAGCTCAGTCCAAGCTCCTGGAGACACATCACAGAAATATAGCACAGAGTCCTGTCTTTGTCCTCTTTCAGGCAGAAGCAGCAACTGCAGGGTAGCCCAACAAAGCACAGTCACAGGCAGGGGCAGCATTTCTCCTCAGCTCTTCAGCTCTTCTCATTGACAGTGGTCCCTCTTGGTTCAAGAAGTGATCTAAAGTCTGGGGTTTTGGGTCCAATACTTATACCCCTTTCTTCCTTTGAAGCAGGCAAATTTCAAATGAAAGTCTCTCTCATTTGTAAGATCCTGCCTTGTCTAGGCCTGGCCCCTGACACATACCAGGGGGTTGCAGACTGCATTGGGTGAGGGCAGGCACAGCCCATTCAGGCAGGTGTAAGTGACCACTCCTCACATGCTCTCCAGCCCAGAAGTCTCTTCAGGATATGCAGGCTACACCCCAGCTCCCTTTGTGTCACTGTCTAGAGGAGAGGTGCAAACAGCCCAACTGTCAAACTGACCCAGACAGGGAATCCACAAACAGGCAGAGTCAGAGAATGGGTTAAGCAAGAAAATGCCTACTTTCTAAAAGTGGCATTTTTAAACACACTGTCCAAAAACATTACCAAAATATGTATTTTTAAATTGTGAGTTCAGAGACCCTAAACTCCACATTTCCATCTGCTCCTAAAAGGAATCTAAACTTTAATAATATTTAAAGGCAGCCCCCATGTTAACCTATGAGAAAGATAGGCCTTGCACAGTGAAACACAAATGTGGCAGTATTTCACTGTTAGGACATATAAAACACAACAGCACTTGTCCTACTTTAAACATACAGTGCACCCTGCCCATGGGGGTACACAGGGCCTACCTTAGGGGTGCCTTGCATGTATGAAAAGGGAAGGTTTAGGCCTGGCAAGTAAGTATACTTGCCAAATCGAATTGGCAGTTTGAAACTGCACACACAAACACTGTAGTGGCGGGTCTGAACCATGTTTACAGGGCTACTCATGTGGGTGGCACAACCAGTGCTGCAGGCCACTAGTAGCATTTGATTTACAGGCCCTGGGCACCTCTAGTGCACTGTACTAGGGACTTACTAGTAAATTAAATATGTCAATCATGGAAAGCCAATTACACATACATTTTACATAGGAGTACTTGCCCTATAGCACGGGTTATCAGTGGTAAAGGGCCCAGAGTATTTAAAACAGCAAAAACAGAGTTCAGCACACATCAACAATTCGGGAAGCAGAGGCAAAACGTTAGGGGAGACCACGCCGAGGATGCCAAGTCTAACAGAGTCTGACTGCCAAACTCATAATGAGGCCCTATGTTGTTGTTGAAGTGGCATAAATCCAAACATAGGCAATTTTTTTCATTACTCTGATGTGCCACTACCACTTGAGAAAACCAGTCCGAACATCCTATAGATTCAATTACATCCATCTCTGCAAGTTTATTCAATTCCTTCAAAACTTTCTACCTTATTATCATTGGTATCATTCTTAACTTGTGTGTTTTAGGAGTAGCATCCTGTTTCAGAACAATGGTGTGCTCAAATCCTTTCAACATTCCCAATTCTTTACTGAACACTTTCCGAAACTTGGTTATCATTATGCTAGTCATTGAACTTAATTCATCCATAACCAGAAAATTCTCTGCACTGTTGGTATCCAATATAAAATGCAGATTTCCTTGATCATACTATCCCAAAACGGGCTGTCCTTTATTTTCTACATATTGTTTCCCTTTAGTGTGTCTGCCTTTAAAGGAGAACAATAACTATCAGAAACCTTAACATACCTATTTTTTGGTCAGTATAACCTTCTGGATGTATGTCTGTCAGTACTTATTATGTACCAGTCTTCTCTTCAAATTTCTTGTTCTAGAGTTCTTCATTAATAATTGCCTAGGGGGATCCAGAATCTGCATACATTTTGATAAGTGCCCCTCCTATTGCCATGTCACACTCAGGTTCACCCTTCAAATTTTGATCTTTAATATTCAGTACAAAGTTTCATTGCAAACCCATCACACTGTTCGAATTCATTGGTGCGTCCTCAGTATCACTGACATCTGGACTTCTGCCTTCATAAATGCATTTAACCCCATTTCTCTTTTTCTTATACACTTTCGCAAAGTGACTCATGATACTACAATTGCAACATTTCTGTTTTAGTGCAGGACAGTTTTTGTTGTATACTCTCACAGCAGTAACATTTTCTGTCTTTTGCTCTAGATTTTTCACTTAAGTTATATTTATGTTCCTTCTCTGTTTTGTGATTAGTCACTTTGCAAATGTGGTCTAAATCCTTGACCAACTGTTCAATTCTGTGGCACACCTCTAAGACATTTTTGCTTTGTGCACAACTTCAAGCACTTCTTCTAGTAGAGAATCACCATTAATCCAGGGGGTGTTTCTGCCCAGCACCCTCTAAATGCGCATTGTCTGCTGTGCAGACAATGCTCATTTCGAGGGTGCTGGTGGCCCCTGCGTCCAGCAGCATTGCCACCGGCTCTATTAAGAGCCGGGGACAACGCTTTGCACCATTACCCACTGGGCTGAGGTTTCCGCCGGTCACCTCAGTGGGAAAGTTGTAATGGGGCTGGCGGGGAGGTCACCAGTACCCCGGCGACCTCCCCAGCAAGAGGTTGGCGGATGGATGTTTCCGTCCGCCAAACTCATAACCAGCCCCTAAGTCTGATGCTTCTCAGACTAGGTAGTCACCAATACTCAATAAATCTTCAGTGCCACACATTAAATTTCAGTTCCCATATTGAGTCCGCCCATCATTGCAGTCGATACCATGCGCTATTCGTTTCTCACACAAATAGTCATCAAATTGTTAAGTTCCTTCCTCTCACAAACAAAGTAAAATCAGTGATTGAGGATTGAGGTGGAATCTTCCTTAATATAAGATCTCCTTATACAGGAAACAGGTCCCTACAGCCCTCCTGCCCACAGTAAACAGATGAGAAAAGAATGCTCAACAACAGAACCATATGCAGTGTTAAGTTCTAAGTTCTAATGAAATATTGCCCAAAGCACAAACCATAACTCCTTTTCTCACTACATCCTGGGGATTTAAAAATTACCAATGTCCTTGCATCCCTTAACACCTCCCTGGCACGACCATGCGTGCACCGTATCTAAGATACGGCGAATCATGGCGGTAGTTAGGGAAACTAACATCATAATTTTTGATGCTAGTTCGGAGCTTTGCAGGACTAGCGTCAACACTTTTGACGCTAACCCTGCAAAGCACATTGAGGTTCATTTAAACAATGGTGTTCCTCCTTTGAACGCCTGTTCTCAGCAGGCGTTAAAAGTGCCGAAAAAATGATGCAAAGAAATAGCACAGGCTTAATGTAGCACAAAGGGTTACAAAGTGGCACAATGCATGCATTGCACCACTTTGTAAGTCCGGTGCAGCGATTTTGGCCTTGTTGGGCCACATTAGCATAAATAATTATGCTAATGTGGTGCAAGGAAGCACTACGGACTCTCAAATCAGCCCCCAAGTTGCTTTGGATTTCCATGGAGAGAACTGAGAACATAGCCAAAATATAACAACATTTTAGGTTATTTGGGACTGGCGAGCTGTGCAAGAAAACATGTTTTGTTTTCTAAAAACTGACATTAACCCATTTGCTGGCAGGGCTTTTCCCCTCCTGTGCCGATCCTTTTTTTGGCAATTTGGGCAATTTGTGCTTAGGCCCTCATAACTTTTTGTTCACACAAGCTAACTTGCATCCTTTTGTTCCAACATCCTAGGGATTCTAGAGGTACCTAGAGTTTGTGGATTCCCCTGAAGGAGACCAAGAAATTAGCCAATATACAGCAACAGTTTCAGTTTTTATTTTCTTTTTAAATGGGAAAAAAGGCTGCAGAGGAAGGCTTGTGGTTATTTCCCAGAAAAGGGCATCAACAAAGGTTTGCAATGCTAAAATCACCATCCTCTCAGCTTTCAGGAACAGGCAGACTTGAATCAGAAAACCAAATTTTTCAACACAATTTTGGCATTTTACAGCAACATACCACATTTTTACTATTTTTGTGCTATTAGCCTCCTTCCAGTTAGTGACAGAAATTGGTATGCAACTAATGAATTCACCAAGGGGTCATTTGTGTAGATCCTACAAGATTTTCCTACAGAAAATAACAGTTTAAATAAAAAGAAATTGAAATTGAAGTGAAAAAACAGCCATTTTTCTGCACGTTTTAACTTTTTTATGCAATGTCAGATTTTTGAAAGCAACATACCATTACGCCTGCTGGACTTTTCTGGGTGCAGGGATATATAGGGCTTGTAGGTTCATCAAGAACCCTATGTACCCAGAGCCAGTAAATGAGCTACACCTTGCAATGGGTTTTCATTGTATACTAGGTATACAGCAATTCATTTGGTGAAATCTAAAGACTTAAAATTAGGTATTAAGGAAACCTTTGTAGTTCCAAAATTGGCACAAAATAAAGTGTTACGAAGCAGTGGTTCTTTGCACATCTCTGAATTCTGGAGTCCCCAAACTAGCATGTGAATTACAGGGCATTTCTCAATTAGATGTCTTTTTTACATACTGTCTTACATTTAGAAGGAAAAAATGCGGAGAAGGACAAGGGGTAATAACACTTGTTCTGCTATTCTGTGTTCCCCCAAGTACTCCCGATAAAAATGGCACCTCGTTTGCATGGATGGGCCTAATACCTGGGACAGAAAATGCAACATGGACACATCATATTTTTACATTGAAAACTGACGCGTTTTTTGGACAGTGCTTAGCTGTGGATTTTGATCTCTAGCTCAGCCGGTACCTAGGAAAACCTACCAAAATGCTCTGCATTTTTGGAAACTAGACACTTAGGAGAATCCAAGATGGGGTGACTCTCACCAGGTTCTGTTATGCAGAATCCTGTGAAAACCTCAAAATTTGGCAAACAAAACCACTTTTTCCTCACATTTCGGTGACAGAAAGTTATGGAATCTGGGAGGAGCCAAAAATGTCCTTCCACACAGAGTTCCCCCAAGTCTCCCGATACAAATGGTACCTCACTTGTGTGGGTAGACCTAACGCCCACGACAGAAAATGCCCCACAACACAACGTGGACACATCACATCACATTTTCCCAAGGAAACAGAGCTGTTTTTTGCAAAGTGCCTAGCTGTGGATTTTGGCCTTTACCTCAGTCAACACCTTGGGAAACCTACCAAACCTGTGCATTTTTTTAAAACTAGACACCGGGGGCAACCCAAGATGGGGGGACTTGTGGGGCTCTCACCAGGTTCTGTTACCCAGAATCCTTTGCAAATGTCAAAATTTGGCAAAACAAACACTTTTTCCTCACATTTCGGCGACAGAAACTTCTGGAATCTGAGACGAGCCACAAATGTCCTTCCACCAAGCGTTCACTTGTGTGGGTAGGCCTAGTGCCCGCGACAGGAAATGCCCCAAAACAGAACATGGACACATCAAATTTTCCCAAACAAAACAGAGCTGTTTTTTGCAAAGTGCATAGCTGTGGATTTTGGCCTCTAGCTCTGCCGGCACCTAGGGAAACCTACCAAACCTGCGCATTTTTGAAAACTAGACACCTAGGGGAATCCAAGATGGGGCGACTTGTGGGGCTCTCACCAGGTTCTGTTACCCAGACTCCTTTGCAAACCCCATAATTTGACAAAAAAAAGTTTTTCCTAACATTTCAGTGACTGAAAGTTCTGGAATCTGAGAGGAGCCACAAACTTCCTTCCACCCAGCGTTCCCCCAAGTCTCCCTATAAAAATTATACCTCACTTGTGTGGGTGGCCCAGGTGCCTGCAACAGAAAGAGTCCAAAAACCTGTAGAGATTGAGGGGATAGCACACAAGTTGATAAGCAGATGTTTTTCTTTTATACATATTTAGGCTGACTCTGCTTTGGGACCCACACAAGTGAGGTATCATTTTACTTGGGAGACTGAGGGGAATGCTGGGTGGTAGGAAGTTTGTGCCAGAGCAGTTATCCTACAGAGAAAAGTGAGGAAAAGTTGCCTTTTTAAGCCCATTTTAAGGTTTGCTGAGGAGTCTGGGTATTAAAATGTTGGGGGATCCACGCAAGTCAGACCTCCCTGGACTCCTTAGGCATGTCTAGTTTTAAAAAATGTCTGGGTTTGGTAGGTTTCCCTAGATGAAGGCAGCACCTGGGACCACCCCCCCAAAACACAGGTAGTTTTGTAATGGATCATTTTGATGTGTACACATACTTCTGTGATGTTCCAAACACTAAAATTGGGAAAAGAAATGCACTTAGGTTATGTTAAAAAGACCCCGCACCCACCAACCAATTTGGTGCATGCTTCATCATCGGGGTCCCACCGAGACATCTAGCGTGTCACGGGTGTGCTGGGACGCCTGATCACAGCTTAGCAGGTATTGTCATTTTTACCACACATCCTCGTTGGATTTGGCACAAGGGTGAGTCATGGTTCAGTAGATAAAATTTTACTAACAAGAGATTTCACAAAAATGAAATGCACTTTTAATAATTGAAAGGCCAAAAACGGAACCAATGACTCACAGCTCATGAGCTGAAAAGCCACGACAAGGCACCAACCGCTTCACAGTCCATTCATACACCTTTCATACATGACATGCACAAGACCATTCGCGCCACCAGCCATGGGCCCAGCACATTACAACACTTGCATCGACAGCAGCGCCACTCAGGGGCCCATCACTTACATAAGCCCACATGCCTGATACAGCAATCACACCAGCTGATGGTAGTGTGTGGACTGGTGTTTGGCTGGCAGTGTGTCGCAGTGGCCAACAGCAAGTCACTATTTACACCGCCAGCCAAGCGCCACTCCACGCACACCGCCATCACTTTTTTTTTAATCAACAAAGAAACCACTAACTAATTATAAGTAAGTACAAATCTACAAACACAGAAGCTCTAACTAAATACATGACAATAATGCCAACCAAGAAACTGAACATATGAAACCGGCAGTTTACGTTCACGGTATTTCCCAGATATTTGTTTTTGTGTGGTAGCTCCTGAAACAGCCAACCACACACAGAGCAGGCTTTGAAGGACAACCTGGGCAGTACATTCGAGTCTCCCTCCAGATGCCTCATCGAGCACAGACTCTACATTTCTTAGCTGGAAAGTCTTTTTTTGGTGTGGGAGGAATGTGCTCCGCAAAGTGGCGATCTTTCAATCTAGCCACATCCTCCACCACTGCTTCTCTAGGAACTCTTGCCTGTTCCACCACAATAAGGCTCTCTATCACTGACTCCTGAAATTTCACAAATGTCATCGTTGGCTCTGGAGAACTATCCTTGAACACAATAAAAGCATTAAAAGTTGCCAAGTGGAAGAGGTGAACTGCTGACTTCTTATACCAATCGTAAGATGTACAAATAGCAGTATAAAGTTCCAACCTCTGATCAACACTATCCACACCTCCCATGTGCTTATTATAATGTAAAATGCACACAGGTTTGCACACTTTGGCAACCTGACCCAGGGGAAGTACTTTCATCATGGATGGTAGTTAGCATGTAAACATCCCTAGTGTCTGCAAATTACAGAGCTAGCAGCTCTTCATTGCGTAAGGCACTGCACTGTCCCCTCTCAAGTTTTTTACAGACAAGCTCCCTTGGATAGCCTTTTCCACTAGAACAGATTATGCCACAAGCAACTGTGTCCACTCTAAACAATTCCTTGAACAACTGCACTCCAGTGTAGAAGTTATCTACGTACAAATGGTGACCTTTGTTAAACAGTTGTCTACCAAGTTCCCATACAATTTTCTCACTAACTCCAAAAGTGAGCGGACAACCAGTGGGGTCATTACTGGAATCCCTACCAATGTAGACCTGGAAATAATACACATATCCTGTACTCCTTTCAGACAGCACATACGTTTTAATTCCCTATGGTGCCCTCTTGCTAGGAATGTACTACCTAAAAACCAAATGACCCTTGAACAGGACCAAAGACTCATCCACAGCTATTTCTTTGCCTGGAACATAGACCTCTGAAAAACAATCTACAAAATGTCCTAGGACAAGCCTAATCTTAAAAAGAAGGTCAGAATCAGGGTGGTCTCATGGCAAGGCTAAAGCACTGTCAACAAAATATCCGAAGAAGAAGCAAATACTGATTACAACTCATGGTTGCAGGAAGTATAGCTGTTGCCATCAAGGGACTAGTAGACCAATAAGAAGCCAGTGTTGGCTTCCTTATCAACCCCATCAAAAAAGTCAAACCCAAAAACTTTTTCACCTCTTCCAAATTTGTGGGAATCCACTGGGTAGCTCTAGAGTGTGATCTAAGTCTGGCAGCATTGTCCACCAAGTACTGATCTCCATACAAATGAGTCTGCTCAAAAATCTCTTCCAAAAATACATCGTCCATAAAGAACTGAAAGAAATTGACAGACAAAAAGTTTTCCGCATTGACTCTACACCCCGTGAGACCAGTAAAGGTAGGCAAATCCGGCGGCTCCATGTTTGGTACAACCCAGAGTTCAGGACTTCC
This sequence comes from Pleurodeles waltl, assembly GCF_031143425.1. Classification (NCBI taxonomy): domain Eukaryota; kingdom Metazoa; phylum Chordata; class Amphibia; order Caudata; family Salamandridae; genus Pleurodeles; species Pleurodeles waltl. The sequence goes on from NC_090446.1 coordinate 207,089,457, forward strand.
AATGGGAAACCTTTCAGCTCCAGCCTGCTGCACTATTGGCACATGAGGGTCCTCCTCTAAAACAGGCCCTTCATCTACACTTAGAGTGGCTTCATCATCAGAAGGTTCCTCTCAGACAGAAAATTCACTGCCAGAATCTTTCACTTCCTCCTCTGTCTCCGATGCAGAGTCAGTCTCATAATCATGGTCAGAAGACTACTCAAAAAGCATGCCAACAACCTGCTGAGCGGTCACGTTGCGGCTAGGCATGATCCTTTCTAAGAAGTGTAACGTGACAAATGCGCCAACAACAACCAGCACTGTCTAAAATAAGTAATAAACAAAGTTTGGCTTTACAAAAAGAGTTATGTACTCAAAAATACTATACCACTCACTTGCCTGAAAAAGCTAGACTACCCAGCAACTACTCTGCACAGACACAGCAATCACCAATGATATCCCACTAAAAAGAAAAAAAGAAAAGCAAAATAGACATAAAATAACACAAATATCATTGTGCACAAATCTAAGTACAATTTAACACACAATCCTGCATTTAGTATAACACCTACAAACATGTAATTCATGCATGGAAACAATACTATTTTGGAATAAATAGTTTTTACTTACCTAAAACATACAACTACGCAAACCGCAAGTCAACCACTGCCAAAACCGCAAGGAGCCACAGTAAAGGAAGCAAAAGCTTTGAACTAGAACAAAAAGGAGATATAAACTGTTATAATCACAAATGCAAATACTTTACCAGTTGACAATCACTCCACCACGAAGCATTTAGAAATGTTCCCTGGTGCCTAAATGGATTCTGTCCCCCTTAGGGGCAGATGGGCCTACAAAAAAATAGGCTAATCTGCCCCCTAAGGTGGGCATAAATGGCCACCAGTTCTGTGCCCCCTTTGGGGGGCAACCCTTTCCCAAGCAGTGCCCCCACACACACAAAAAACAGAACTAAAACAATCCCTGGCGTTCCAGTGGTTTCTGCCCCACTTGGGCGCAGATCAGCCTAAAAAATAATAGGCTGATCTGCCCCCAAGGGCGGCAGAAATGGCCATAAATAATATGCCCCCCTAAAGGGAGCGACTCTTGCCCAAGAGGCCACCCCTCAAACAAAAAACACACACACACAGTATCCCTGGTGCCCAAGTGTCTTCTGCCCCCTTTGGGGGCAGATGGGCCTACAAAAATTGGTCTCTGCCCCAAAGGGGGGAAAAATGGCCCACAGTCCTATGTCCCCCTTGGGGGGGCGACCCTTGCCCAAGGGGCCACCCCCCACAGAAAAAAACAAAGAAAAAAATCCCCTGCATTCCAGTGGTTTCTCTCCCCCTTGGGGGCACATCAGCCTACAAATAATCGGCTGATGTGTCCCCAAGGGGGGGAAGAAATGGCCATAAATAATATGCCCCCCTAAGCGGAGCCACCCGTGCCCAAGGGGCCGTCCACCCCAAACAAAAAAACACACACACACACACTATCCCTGCTGCCTAAGTGGCTTCTGCCCCCCTTGGGGGCAGATGGGCCTAAAAGAAAATAGGCCGATCTGCACCCACAGGGGCCAAAACTGGCCAACAGTTCTATGGCCCCCCTGGGGGACGACCCTTGCCCAAGGGGCCGCCCCCGCACAGAAACACAAAGAAAAAAATCCCTGGCATTCCAGTGGTTTCTGCCCCCCTTGGGGGCAGGTCAGCCTAAACATAATAATAGGATGATCTGCCCCCAAGAGTGGCAGAAAGGGCCATAAATAATGTACCCCCCCCCCCCAAGGGGAGCAACCCTTGCCTCAGGGGTCGCTCCCCGGTAAACAAATGCACCAAAAAAGACAATCCCTGGTGTCAAGTGGGCATTCCTGCTGCACGATCGCAATGTGATTGAGCAACAGGAATGCTAAAAGAGACATTAAGGGAAAGGATAACCCCTTCCTTTCCCCCGATGCCTCTTTGTTAGGAATCCCCCACAGGCCGGTGGAGAAACTCACCTGTTTCTCCTAACGTACCCTGGCTTCCAGTGTGACTGGCAACTTCTTGCGCGCTGACGTCATTAGATTGGGGGACAGGGGGTCGGGGGTGGAAGGGAAGCGACTCCCCTTCCATCCCTGCCCTGGGGAGGGTGGGGGGAAGGCTCATGGGGAGTGCTAGCATTCCCACATGCTCCAGTACGAGGACGTAATGGTGATATCCTCAGCAGAGGAGCACTGCGCCGTGGGACATAACCGTTACGTCCACGGCACAAAGTGGATTAAAAAGGGTTTGCTATGACAGGATCACCATTATCTCCACTTTCAGGAACAAGCGGGGTTGCAAAAAAAACTTCTTTACCACACCTTTTGCATTTTTGTAACTGAGAGTCCATTTTCCTATTTTTTTAAATTTCATACTACTTTCTGTTTGTGGTGCAAAGAGGTATGAAACCAACATGTAGTCTTAGAAAGCTGTCCATTTATGAAAACTAGATAAAGGGGGTGATTCTGAGTCTGGCGGGCGGCGGAGGCCGCCCGCCAGACTTCCCCCACCAAAATACCGCTCCGCGGTCGAAAGACCGCTGAGGGTATTTTGGGATTTGCCCTGGGCTGGCGGGCGACCGCCAAAAGGCCGCCCGCCAGCCCAGGGCAAATCATCCTTCCCACGAGGACGCCGGCTCAGAATTGAGCCGGCGGAGTGGGAAGGTGCGACGGGTGCAGTGGCACCCGTCGCGTATTTCAGTGTCTGCATAGCAGACACTGAAATACAAAGTGGGGCCCTCTTACGGGGGCCCCGCGGCACCCCCTACTGCCATCCTGTTCCGAACAGGATGGCGGTAGGGGGTGTCAGAATCCCCATGGCGGCGGAGCGCGCTCCGCCGCCATGGAGGATTCACAAGGGCAGCGGAAAACCGGCGGGAGACCGCCGGTTTTCCGCATCTGACCGCGGCCGAACCGCCGCGGTCAGAATGCCCTGCAGGGCACCGCCGGCCTGTCGGCGGTGCTCCCGCCGACCCTGGCCCCGGCGGTCTCTGACCGCCGGGGTCAGAATGACCCCCAAAGTTTGGAATTCAGCAAGGGTTGATTTGTGTGGATTGCTCACAAGTTTTTGAAGTAAATTAATTGTTGCAATCAAAAAAATAAAGAAAATAGTTAGGAAAAAATAGAAATTGGTGACAACATTTTTAACTGTAATTTTTTTGCCCCCGTGACCGATTTACAAAAATAGCATACTGTTACATCCTTGAGACTCTTCTGCTTATAGGGATAATTAGCGTTTGTTGGTTGTCCAAAAACATGTGATACCCAGAGCCAACAACTAATCTGCAGCTTTATGATTTTTCATTATGTACCGGCAATGCAGTAATTTATATGGTAGAATCTAATTAATGAAAAATGAGTATAAAGAAAATGAAGCTAATGAGTTTCAGAATAGTGGTTATTTGTGAAGAATTTTAGTTTAATCATAATTAGATATGATTCTAGGGTCATTTTGAAAAATGTTTAATTTGATCACACTGGATTATGGGCCTCATTATGAGTTTGGTCGTCTAACTTCAAGACCGCTGTGGTGGTGGCCACCAAAACACTGCATTGTTGACGGTCACACAGACCGTCATATTACGAGTTACACAACTAAGCCCGCCAAAAGACAGCCAAAATCCTGACTCCACCAGGCCACTGGAGGGCAGGAAAGAGGCAGTCCGATCACCGAGACCGCCAGCCCGTAAACCAACCACTGAACCAAATACAACTCAAAAATCACTGTGGCGGTCTTGCCATGGCAGTCTTCCAATGGCAGTGAGAACTGTGGTAGTTTGCGGTCCCCACAGTAATACAATATACCACATTGGATAGATTTGAAAACAACACAGCTGACCCAAATACACATTCAACACACCCACCAACCACCATATAAAACACACCCCTTCACACCACAAGCCTTTGCCTCCACAACACAGAACACAACAACAGTAGTGCAAACAATAGGATAGGCACTGCTCCACCTCACATAAGCCACACATCCAACAACCGCACTGTACCCCCCAATACATATTTACAGACTATCACACACTTCACTGCACACCACCCCCTCATCACACAGCCCTACTAATTTATTGTTTTTTTACCATTCCTTCACTATTGTTTACACCACCATGTCACCACAAAACCCCCACGATTCACCGATGAGGAGTTAAAAGTCATGGTGGATGAAATGATTACAGTAGAGCCACATATATTTGACACCCAAGTCCAGAAGACTACTATCGCCTGGAAAATGGAAATGTGGCATAGAATAGTCAACAGAGTGAACTCTGTGGGCAGCTACCTGCGCACAAGTGACAACATCAGGAAGAGACAGAGCAACCTCAGGGGGAAGGTGTGTTCCATGGCCACCAGGCCCCAGCTGGCAGTACACCAGAATAGCGGTGATCCTGCTCCACCTCCCCATAGTTCACATCATGGAAGGTCTTGGCCATCCTGCATCCTGAGGGCTTGACATAAATATCTGGGTAAATCAAGTTGGGTAAGTCACAACTACAAAAGTGTGTCCCCAACATGTATTGTCAGGCATGCCCACTACTCACCTTTAGCCACCTACAATGTCACCCCACTCAAAAGCCCAGTGTCCACCTGTCCGTAGACCCCTGTCTGGCCTCCAGTATTTTAATGACATGCACCTGGGGGATATCGTATCAGTAAACCGGGTGTACCTCAGGTGTTGACAACACTACAACTCCCAGCAGGCACTGTGCTACTATCAACAATACTAGAACACAGTAGCCTTCAAACAATTCCCACCTTTAACAACTCCACTTTGGAGCGTACCAACCTGAACCTGCGGGGCATTTAAATGGATACTGTGTTGGTAGGACTGGCCATTACAGCAATGCTGAGGCCAGAAGGCACTGGAAATGTTACTCCACACATCCACAACTGTGTACTCCCCTACTAGGACCCTTCTCTCTCTACTTAGCTTCTGGAATTTACTCCCCTAAGGGGATCCCATCTGTATACTGTGTGGGGCAGACAGGCCATGACAGCAATGCTAAGGCCAGAAGGCACTGGGAAGATCACTCCACACAGCCACAACTGTGTACTCCCCTACTAGGGCCCTTCTCCTTCTATTCAGCTACTGACCTGTACTCACCTGAAAGGATCCCATCTGTATACTGTGTGGGGAGGACAGGCCATGGCACCAATATTAAGGCCAGAGGGCACTGGGAATGTTACTCCACACAGCCACAACTGTGTACTCCCCCACTAGGACCCTTCTCTCTCTACTTAGCTACTGGAATGTACTAACCTAAGAGGATCCCATATGTATACTGTATTGGGAGAACAGGCCATGACAGCAATGCTAAGGCCAGAAGGCACTGGGATGATCACTCCACACAGCCACAACTGTGTACTCCTCTACTAGGACCCTTCCTCCTCTACTCAGCTATTGAACTGTAATCACCTGAGGGGGTTTAATCTGTACACTGTGTGGGGAGGACAGGCCATGACAGCAATGCTAAGGCTAGAAGGCACTGGGAATGTCACTCTACACAGGTACAACTGTGTGCTCCCCTACTAGGACACTTCTCCCTCTACTCAGCTACTGAATTGTGCTCACCGGATGGGATCCCATCTGTATATTGTGTGGGGAGGATGGGCCATCGCAGCAGTGCTAAAGCCAGAAGGCACTGTCTACCCAAAGCAGAACACCTGCCCAAAGTGCATCTGTACTCACATCCTCCCACATTCTCTCACAATAAAAAGTTACGTACCTGAGAGGATGAGTTATGTATGCTGTTTGTAGTATTTGGTATAACATTACATGAAAGCCCAGGATGGCCAGTTGCTGAAATTTCAATCACAAGGCCAGTGTCCACAATGATATTGTGTTGCTGTTTGTCAAATCACTAATGAAGTTTAGCTACCTTTGAGGGACCAACTTAGAGCTCATGGTACACTCTGTGATGTGCCTAATCAACTAGATCCATCTCGATTATATGAGCCAAGATGAAAATAGTATGGACAATAAGGACAGTCCAACGTGAGTCCGAAATCAATAACAGACAAACAAATATTCCAAAATGCCTCACCTAAATGAGCAGGGTGCAGGCATGTGGGGGTAGCGTCCATGGGAGGGATGGTGTGGGCCAGCAGCATGAGGCTGCTGGGGATGGGTCTGGCCAGGACACCATGGTCGAAGTCTTAGGAGCTTACCAACAGTCCCAAGATGTGATGGGCCAGGTACTTGTCAAACTCAGGGAGATCAAGGAGCTGCAGAGGGATAACCACCATGAAATCTTACAATATTGGGAGGCCCACAAACCACCTTGGCCTCCCTAACAGGGGTGCTGAGGAATATCGACACCACCCTGAGCAGGGATAAGAGACAACAGCACACTCCTTCCACTGGCCCCCTAACATCAGCCCCTTCAACATCTGGGGCAATGAATAGGAGAGATAGAAGAGAGCCCCTTCCAGGGGAAGAACCTATCTCAGACAACCCAGCTTCTGTAGCTGGAAAGCCCCCCATCCACAAGTGGGGATGTCCACCCAAGCATCCAGGAAGTGCTGATGCCAAGACCTCAACCACTGTTAGGAAGTAACCTCTTTCTCATGGAACTCCTTTGTGTGCCACTGGTTCACTCTGTTGACTGTTCTGCAAACACTTTCCATTTTCCAGGATAATAGGACACTGGATTTTAGAGTTCAAATGTTGTGGCAGCTACTCTAATGATTACATCCACCATGACTGATCCCTTCACTGTTTACGTTTGTTGTTTCTCATTATCTAGCAACTTTAGCTGAAGAACACCTGTAAATAAACACAAATAGCATTTTATCTCTGTTCAATATTGTTTTTTGGGAATGTTTTGGGATGTACAATGTGAAAAGCACGTAAATGTAATGAGGTATATCTGAGAATGTCAATGTAAGGAGGTACAGATCAGGTGCTGGGTTAGGCTGAGTGATCTGTCACTGTCCATCTGACGAGAGAAAAACGGGCTGTGTCAGACCCTGTACCATAGGAAAGGCAAACAGGTAGGTAGATAATGGCCCCAGCTTCACCATTCTCCCATACCACAACCATGTCTATCCAACTTGACATACCCCATGACACAGACAGAGGACAGTACAACAGTCTCTCGCCTGAGGAACATCCTATTACAATAGTTAAGCATCCACCTCAATATCACACACTTATGTCAGTGTAATGCTGCAGCCACTGTGGCCTGAAATGAGGAACCACATCAGCAGTTACATACAGGGCATAAATTAACATTGTCAACACAATGTAAAGGGAGAATGCAAGGATTGGCCACAATGACATTTCACAAGGGCACATGACCACACACATGAGACCATTGGATAAACATACCAGGGCAAACAGGTTCATTTTGAAGCTTAGGTAAGTCCCATTGACCAGGCAGCCTGGGCATGGTATCCACACAAACCAAATTTGTGATAAACAGTACATGGATTAATTTCATGACCCATTCACGTGTTAGACCAGCCACTTCCACCTGCCAATGATACAACTCTGAAATGTCCACTTCTGGATGGCAGTGGGATGAGACCTGGAAGGAAAAAGTTGTATACAAGGAGTTTAGGGAGGCTAAGGTTTTCATCAAACACAAAACTAAGTTGAATCTTCTGTAGTTTAACTGACAGTGGTATGCATATGACTGCACAAACGAATAGAGATGCTCAAGGGAGAGTCATTTTCAAGTCTGATGTAGCCAGCAAACCTTGACTCTATGATGCATTGCATAAAATGTCATGTCTCATGGTAAGAGACATACCTTTCACAACATATCTTGACCCGTACAGTACCCCATGCAGTCTGAGTTATCACAGTACATCAGGTACTTACAATCAGATGATGTACTGATTGATGAGATCTTGTCTCTACCTTCATCCTCATCACTGTCATCTTCAATTGGCATTTCTGGATTCTCACCCCTCGGCACTGCCAGCTGTCCCTCATCAGGAATGTATGGGATGTTCCTCCGCAGAGCACGGTTGTGGAGCATGCAGCAGACCACAATGACCTTACAAACTTTTGCAGGTGAGTAGAGGAGGGCTCCACCTGTTTTGTCAGGCCAAAAGCCTCCTCCATGACACAGCGTGTTCTCCCATTTGCCTCATTGAAGCTGACTTCCCCTGGCATAGTTGGGTTTCTCACTGGTGTCAACAACCAGGGACGTTTTGGGTACACAGAAGCCCCTGTAAGGCAAGGCGACGTGTGCAACCATGAGTACAGAGCAAAGTGTCACTAACAGCAGACATGATACATACATACACATGACATATGTGACTTACCAACCAGCCAGGCCATCTCTGGGTTCAGTCGTGTCATCATCTGTGGAATAGTGCTGTTCCGCATGCTGAAGGCATTATGGACTGAACCCGGGTGCCATGCACAAACTTTGGAAATGTAGAGGTCTGTCAAACACACTACTTGGACATTGTTAGAATGGAAACTTTTCCTGCTCCGATAGACATGTTCAGTGCCAAACAGAGGAATCAAGCCAACATAGGTACCATCAATGGCTCCAACAACATGTGGGATGTGTGCCAAACCATAGAATTCTGCTTTCACATGTGCAAAATCCTTACTTTGAGGAAACTGGATGTAGCTGTTCAGGTGTTTCAACAGTGCTGAGAGGAAATTCTTCAATTTCAAACTGAACATAGGCTGGAACTTGCCAGCAGATAGGGCCACTATAGTTTGGAACGACCCTGTGGCCAGGAAGTGCAACACTGCTATGACTTGTACAATGGGTGGTATGCTATTTAGATGACGGATGGCTGGCATCAGATCTGGCTCCAACTAATGACAAAGATCCATGATTGTCAGCCTATCCAGGTGGTAGATCTAAATCATTAATCTGTCCTCCATGTTCTGCAAGTCAGCAAGTGGATGGTAGACAGGAGGGTGCTTGATCCGTCTCTTCCAGGGGTAACTATGTGGGTCCACAAACAAAAAAGTCAGTCACTCATTCTGTCCCTTACATTTAACATGTAACCTGTTTGATACGTGGTATCACAAGTTATGTGTTTCACTGTAAACATGATGTGCAAAAACACCAGGGCTAAGCATTGCACTTCCTAGGCCGTTACTGCATTAATTATTAACATATGTATAGCAATCATCTTTATGGACAGGAAGCTCATGCTCAGATAACTACCTGATCTGCCTGTGATTTACGGCACAACCTCCTAAGTCACACGTTTCGGAGAGGGTGGTGGCTGTACCTCCAAGCATGTTGTCACATCTGCATGACTACATATTAACATGGTTGGCAAAACTATTGACTGACATGACCTGACTAGGCCAGTACTCAGTATCCCCCAAAACATAACTTATTTGATTAGTGACGCATCAAATTATTTTGTGTAATTGCTTTATATGACTCAAAAATGGCAGATGCCTGATCTACTCCACTGGACAATAGGAACCGCCTGCGACCACTGGTGGAAGTCGTCATGGTGGTAGCTGGATACAATCACGGCAGACACTGCCACAGGATAGCATTGCTGCCTGTGGTGCTCTGGGGCCAATGGCAGTGTCCGCTGGCTGTGACGTTCGTCTACGTGGTGGCATTTTCTGCCGAATCCCTCACTGGACTCCCTACATTGCTGCCAGCAAGACCTCCGCCACCTGGGCTGCTGTGCACCGGCTCTGGGAGTAATCCTGTTGCATCCAATAGGTGATAGGACACCTGCCTTCTCCCCATAGAAGCTAGAGAAGCTGGTGGCGGAGGTCCTACCCCTGTATGAACAGCTCTGTGGTGCACCAGAGGAGCACGTAAGTGCACCATGTGCACATTTTCCATCTACCTCTACCTATCTCATCTTTTGTTAGCCTGTGTTTAAGCCCAGTTAGTGAGATGATGTCTATAAAAGGCCTATTTTGTGCTGTAAGTGTGTATGGGTGATTGATTGAATGGGCAGGTGTCCATGTCAAGTGAAATGTTTGAAGTTGTGAGAAAATGTGGTGAGTGTGAAATGAGTGTTCCCTGTCCCAGGTTGCGTTGGATGCTCATGGCTATATGAGTTGCCAGGACACAGCCATCCCCATTGAAATTATTCCAGAAAAGGTCTGTAAAGTTTAGTCACATGTGGTTGCACGCAGCAGGGAGGTAGATAACATGTCATTTGTGTGGGTTGAGTTCCATTTGTGTTTATACACTGTTTACACATAGGTCCGTGGCCACATGTGTACTGAGGGTTCACCATAGTAAAGTCCTAGGACCCACCTCCTAAAGGATGAGCACACCGGTTGGGAACACATGGCCTTTCTCCAAAAATTAAATGCCAAAAGATATGTGACACATGACACATGCCACATTGTCAGGGGGAGCAGTCTGTCCCACACTCAGGCCCATATTTATACTTTTTTAGCGCCGCATTTGAGTCATTTTTTTGATGCAAAAGAGGCGCAAACTTGCAAAATACCATTGTATTTTGTAAGTTTGCGCTGTTTTTGCATCAAAAAGTGGCGCAAATGCGGCTCTAAAAAAGTATAAATATGGGATTCAATCACTTGGCAAAGGGGCAAAAATTTCATACATTTATGTACTTACCCCCTTGTGCTGTGCTGCCCTCAAACGCCCATCTGAGGCCGGATAGGCCACCACCAAAATACAGGCCAATAGAGGGCTCATTGTCAGACGGGCACCCCATTCCCATTGGGAGAACAATCCTAGCTGGTTCTCTGCTGTCTTCCAGACCCAGCATCTCAGGGCCTCCCACCTCTTCCGACAGTGGGCGCTCCGATGGCTGTAGACCCCCAGGGTCTAAACCTTCTTGGTGATGGCTTTCCATATCCGCTTCCTCTGCATGGATGCATAAAAACAAGACAAGAAATCATGTCCACAAGTCCAATGAAGAAATGTCAGAGTCACATACATGTCAGTGTACCAAGCCTAGAACATCCTGTCTTAACCTTCCAGTCAACCTGTGGCACAGAGCAGTCATTGTACACAGGGACATGACTGCGAACACTCCCCATTCGGGTGCACTAGACATCCCACATCTCAGGTCCTCCACTGACCATTTGTCACTACTTTAAAGTTTGTGAATCATGACATGGTCACCTGACATTGATTAGGTGCAAGATGGAACACATCCCACAAAGTGGCAAGTGCTAGTTACAGCTCCCTTTAAACAATGCGCGGAAAGATACGCAACCATGCTGCCAAAAGTCATGAGAATTAACAACAAGCCTACTGACAGTCACATTGTGCATTGATCACATTGAAGGGAGTGATAGGTGGAACATACATAGAGGCGATCCTGTCCATGTGTGCACATGTGCTGAGACAGATGCAGGCACATGCTACTTCAGGGGTTGAGAGTTTTCAATGTCACATCACCCAGTAGCTACATGCATCCAAACATGTGTGGACATAGAAACTGTGACACTATAAGGAGATATCTGGCCAAGCATTGTACACGTCCAATTTCATAATCATAAACACAGAGTCCACCATCAAGGCACATTACACAACAGCACATTGTTTGCAGATGTTGTAGGAAAGTACCATCTTTCTTGGCATGTTACCCCCAATTTCTGCCTCTATGTCAGTGTGTTTTTACTGTCTCACTGGAATCCTGCTAGCCAGGAGCCCAGTGCTCATAGTTTGTGGCATATATGTGTTGTCAGAATGCTTGACTGTGTCACTGGAGTTTGGCTAACCAGAACTCCAGTGCTTATGCTCTCTCTGTGTACCAACTTTGTTACTATAGTTAAGTGACTCCATATTCCAATTCTGATTTGCACACTGGATGCCCCTTATAAGTCCTTAGTATGTGGTACCTTGGTACCCAGGGCATGGGGTTTCCAGGAGATCCTTATGGGATGCAGCATTTCTTTTGCCACCCATAAGGAGCTCATACAAACCTTTCTTCAGGTAGTGCACACACTATTTCACAGCCATTGTTGACAGCACTAGGTAACTTATAAGTCACCCATATGTCTAACCTTCATTTACTGAAGGCTAGGTGCAAAGTTACTGTGTGTGAGGAGACCCTTGAGGAATCCAGCGATGCATACAGCCTTCATCCAACATCTCTTGCACCATGCAGGAACCTGTAGCTATCTTCTTTGGTGCATTTCTGTACTTTTCTTCTAACTGGAGAATCCACTTTTGCACCTTCTTCCAGGTGGGCAGGGGCTCCTGTTCTTCCTGGACTCTTCTTCAACTTCTGGACTTGGTCTCCTCTCTCCACAGGTCTTCAGGTCCAGGAATTCATTGTTGGTTGCTTGCAGTCTTGCTTGGTTCTTGCATAATTCTTCATCATGACTTGTAGTGTGTTCTGAGGAAACTTGCTGTACTTTACTCCTGCTTTCCTGGGCTCTGGGGCGGGGTACTTTACTTACCTTGAGTGCTTTCTTACACTCCCAGCACCCCTCTACACACTAAATCTGCCTAGGGGAGAATTCAATATTCGCATTCTGCTATTTTAGTATATGGTTTGTATTGCCCCTAGGCCTATTGCAAACTATTGTATTTTTCACTGTTTACACTATTCTATGACTGTTTACTTACCTGATTTTGGTTACTAGTGTATATAGTTTGTATAATACTTACCTCTAAGATATTTTTGGCCTTGTGTCACTAAAATAAAGTACCTTTATTTTTGGTAACACTGAGTATTGTCTTTTATTGTGTATAAGTACTGTATGACTACAGTGGTATTGCAAGAGCTTTGCATGTCTCCTAGTTCAGCCTTGGCTGCTCTGCTACAGCTGCCCCTAGACACCGCCTAAATTTCATTAATAAGGGATAATTGGACCTGGTATAAGGTGTAAGTACCTTAGGTACCCACTACAAACCAGGCAAGCCTCCTACAGATGTGCAATGCCCAAAATTAAAGGTGCATGCACTAGACACATCAGAGCTGTAAGCTAGAGACAATAGGGCTATGTGATCAAGGGAACAAGGGTCAAAAATGCAATGAGCAGCTTAGACACATATGATGGCTGTTGGAAATGGGGTCTCTATTTGGCAGTCAGTCTGCACTCTGTTCTAGAAAAACCCTCATTCTAGTCAGGGTAAGGGAGATCCACAGCCCATATTACCCCTGCTCACCACCTTGGTAGCTTGGCACAAGCAGTCAGGCTTCTCTCAGAGGCACTGTGTAAAGTATTTGTACCACCACACACAGTAACACAGTGCAAACACCCCAAAAGCACTCAACCTCAGTTTACAACAGTAGCCAATAGTTATCTGAGTTAAACAAGACCTAAACAACAAAAATCCAACATACACAAGCAAAGTTATGAATTTTCAAAGATTAAACTTCAATATGGTGCTTAGAAACACAAATGCTTCAATTTGGTGTTATCACAGCATCGTGACAGAGTTGTTCCCAACAATCCAATGCTAACGGTGCAGGTCACGGAGTCACACGGACCCCCAGGTACAGTACCCATTTGAAAGTGAGGAAACAAGTCAGTGCACAGGTCAGGAAAGCGAGGTGTCACGGGATTCAGTGCAGTGTCAGTTCTGGTGCTGCGGAGCAGTAGAGCAGAGGCGTTGATGGAAAGCATTGGGTCGTGGCTGCGGCCCAGTGGGGAGGATGCAGCATCGGAGCGAATTTTCGGTTCCTTAGACTCCGGTGGGGTCGATGTCTGGCAGGTCAAGACACGGAGGGGCGACCTCATGGAGTCGTGGTCACGCCATGGGGCTGTAGGTGCCATGGCAGAGTCAGGTGTCACGGATGTCGGTGACTCGTCACTCGGCCTCACAAGTCAAGGTACGTCAATTGGGCTACTGCGGCGTCAGGCCTGCGATGTCAGTCGGGGTTGACACACTCCAGCAGGGACCACAGCTTCTGTTGCAGGCAGCATCTTGGGGTCAGGCAGCAGCGTCAGTCTGAGCATCGGTGCAATTGGTCTTTCTTGGTTTTCTACCAGCTTTCACTACCAATGGCCCAAAAACTGGAGAAGGCACCACTTGGCAAGTTAGGATCCATAGCAAGTGAACACAGAGGCTGAAAGCTGAAGTGTTTGTTGTCCCTGAGACTTCTTAACAGGTGGCAAGCTCAGTCCAAGCCCTTTGAATTACTTCCCAAGCAGAATACACAGCAAAGTCCAGTAGTTGCCCCCTCTCAGACAGAAGCAACAACTGCAGGCCAACCCAGTAAAGCACACACACAGAGTTCCCCTTGACCCAGAATTGTTCTAAAACTCTGGGGTTTATGGTCCACTACTTATACCCATTCCTGCATTTGAAGTAGGCAAACCTCAAAGTAAAGTCTCTGTTGTTGACAAGATCCTGCCTTACCCAGGCCTGGCCCCATACACACAACATGGGGTTGGAGACTGCATTGTGCAAGGACAGGCACAGCCCTTTCAGGTGGAGGTACAGCTCCTCCTTCCCTACTCTAGCCCAGGACACTCTCCAGTTCCCTTTGTGACCTTATCTTGAGTGGATTCACAAATAGCCTAACTGTTAGTATGACCCAGACGTGGATTCCACAGTCAGGCAGAGGCACAGAATGGTTAAGCAAGAAAATGCTCACTTTCTAAAAGTGGCATTTTCAAACTGTCAATCTAAAAACCATCTTTACCAAAAGATGTATTTTTGAATTCAGAGACCCCAAACTCAGAATTTATATCTGCTCCCAATGGGAAACTACACTTAAAAGATATTCAAAGGCATTCCCCATGTTAACCTGTAACAGAGATAGGCTTGCAATAGTGAAAACCGAATTGGTTGTATTTCACTATCAGGACATGTGAAACACACAAATACAAGTCCTGCTTTTTAAATATATTGGACCCTGCCCATGGGGCTACCTAGGGCCTACCGTAGGGTTGGCATATGTAGTAAAAGGGAAGGTTTAATCCTGGCAAGTGGGTACACTTGCCAGGTCGAATTGGCAGTGCAAAACTACACCCTGAGACACTGCAGTGGCAGGTTGGAGGCATGTTTACAGGGCTACTCATGTGGGTGGCGCAATCAGTGTTACAGGTCCACTAGTAGCATTTGATTTACAGGCCCTGGGTACCTCTTCTGCCCTTTACTAGGATCTTACAAGGAAACCATATTTGCCAATCATGGAAAAGCCAACACCAATACAATTTACACAACGAGCACTTGCAGTTTAGCACTGATCAGCAGTGGTAAAGTGCCTAGAGTACAAAAACCAGCAAAAATGAAGTTCAGCACACAGTCAACAATACAGGAAGAAGAGGCAAATAGACCACAACAAGGATGCCAGGTCTAACAATGAGCCTGTCCCCAATGCTGATGGTGATGAGTGGGCAGTGGCCCAAGAAGCTGTAGATAGGCAGAGAGGCATGAAATGAGACCATCATATGTTGTCCATGGAATCTGGGAGTGGGAACAGTGTCACAATGGCAGTGGAAAAGGCACACCTGTCTGGATAGTTTTTTTCAGTGAATAAACATACACAGGCACTATTCTCAGCAGGCTGAGCAGACAGACTCACATATCATCCCATGTCCTTCTAATGATGCACAACAGAATAAATTATGTAGTCCATAGCCACTTTACAATGCATGCCTATGTCCAGATCTGAGTGGCATAGTGAGTCAATACCTGGTTTCTGTCAGACAAATTCATGCCTCATATAATGTTGTCATGTGTAACAATAGTAGGCATTATGGACAGGACAGTTAGGGACAGGGTGTTGAACCACTGATGATGATTTGTACCCTTGATGTGGTATGATATTTGTGGGTCCCCTGAACTTATTTGTTGTTGGGAAATTCTTCCCTGGTCCTATGGGTGCATCATGAATCAAATTGTAGTGATGTCAGCATTACATGTGTTTTGGGTCAAGGATTCCCCACAGACAGATGCCATGCTTATCACGTCTGTGAAGTGGGTAGTGATGTTGTTTATCATTTTTTACCATTATGGTGTCCTTCAGATAGTGATTGCAAGGTCTGTCTCCCTCCTTCCTGCACAGTACAGTTATCTACTACAGACACATTCAGAAGTACAGATAGAAATGGGTGGCTGAAAGTTGTGGGACCTATCTTGGGCCTTAGGTGACCAGTCCTGTGTGTATTCAGGAGACATCTCTCCATGAGCATTGGGACCTGGCTTCCATATAGTTTGTTGAAACTTCAGATGTGTACCACATCTGAGTGGGCCTTGCAAATACCAGCCTTGACTCATTTTGGTAAGGTGCGACTTGTGAAGCTGTACGTTGTTGTGTTGTTTCCCTAGTGAAAGGAGGTTTCCATGTCACCTAATCCAGGCATGGCATAATTTAAGCTTGGTTGATTGCCTTTCCTTAGTACCATCAGTTGTCCATGAGTCAACATATCAGGGCTATTTAGATGTGTGTATAGGCTTGTGTCAGTGTAATTGTTAGAGTACCTTACAGAGGGATCCATAGTTTGGCTACTGATTCCATTTGGTGTGCTGAATGTTGCACAAGTTTGTTGTGGAGTGGTCACAGAGTTATGGTAAGGTTGGTGTACCAGCTAGACGTCATCCATGCCATTGTAGTCATGTGACACCAGAGATTGTTAATGTGTTTCTTTTGGGATTACAGATGGCATGCATGTTTTTGTATTGGCACATGAAAGTGGCACTTTGCTGTCACTTCATGCGGGGGTGTCAGTTGACATGATGGTTTTTTTTGCCTCTCTGATTTGGAATTGCACTGTCTTCATTTTCCTCATAACCTTACTTTTCTTTTTTTCTGGCAGCATCAGCACCGGAAGGCGAATGAGACGGGGTGTGCCAAGTGGGGATGCATCTGTTCACTGAACCTCAGGTCACAAGACCACTGACAGCGAGGGTCCCGGTGCCCTGGAGGGCGAGTGGAGTGCCACAGGGGAGACCACATCAACATCTTCTTCCACGGATTCTTCCCCTAGTTGCCACTTACTAGTGATCGCAGACCTATCAGAGGCCACCCCTATACCATCTTTGTCTGCCACCCACCATTCTATCACCGCCCTCTCTGTTGCTCCCCACGCAATTGGCTGAGCTCTCTAACCTAAGAAGGTGGGTGTCTCCTTTTCCGCAGGCACTTCTGCCACAGCCCCTGTTAGACCTATTGTCCTCAGTGAGGAGGCTATTGAACTCATAAGGCAATATCTGTGGGTCAGACAGCCATCATGAATGCAATCCATGGACTGGGAAGAAAAATGCAACAGAGCAATGCGTTACTGGAGGGCATTCACTGCACAATCTCTGGCCTACAGAGATCATTTCAGGCTCTGGCCTCCACACTGATGGCATCCAGTCAACCTTGTCTTCCATCCCCCTTCACCTTCCTCTTCCCAGTTCAAACCCCCCTTCCCAAACCCATCCAAAGAACACAGACAGACTTGCATGCATCCACCTCAAGAGACACTGGTAGCGAACACAAACACAAGCTCCACAAGACACACCACTGGCACACACACAAACAACATCCACCTGCAGACACAGCAACAGTCACAACTTCCCCTGACACCCCCCAGCATCACACACACGACATCTGGCACACCTGCAGACACTGCACCAACAGTCACAGATCCAGCCACCACATCTGTCATACCTGCAGACACCCGACCACAGAGACACCTTCATGCAGCTCATGCACCATACCTGCAGTCTCTACCACAACAGACATCCTTCCACCCACCACATCTTACCCTAACACCTCATCCCCCCTCAGCTCCACACACATAAATTACCTCACTCACCCACCCAACAGACACCCACCACACATAAGCACACCTTCCACAAGCACACACCCAAGACATCCACCTTGACACGTCATACAACTACTCCCTCAACCTCCAAATCACGTCCTCTTCTGATGACCGTCACTGTATGTCTAAAAAATTGATCCTCAGTGATCTTGACATTACCCCTGTTCTTCCCCCATTCCACCCCCCAAACGTTCAGGTACCCTCCCCAATGCCATCCCTTCCACCTCCAAGTCCTCCTCTGCCCCCACTGCCGGCACCCATCCTCCTCCCCCTGCTAAAACGTTAACCCCCCTCCCACAGCCAAACCTAAAACCTCCCCCTCCAAAGCCCAAACCTAACCCCCCAATATTCCCTGAGATACCTGTCTCCTTGATGCCACTATCTGTGGAGGTTATTTGGCAGTCAGGAGTCGAGCTTGGGGGCTGGATAGTGACTTTTGACCCTTCTATGATCAGATTGGCCTATGGCCTTGGACTTGTTTATCTATTATCTATTTTTTCTAAAAAATAAACCGAACCTGTTGTTGGAGTTTGCGTTACACCTATGTTTTCCATGTCCTTCGCTAGGTTTCTAATGTTCCTGGCTGATGCTGTTTGTGTGTATGTAGTTGTGTGTGATTGTGCTGCTTGCTGCTCCATGTCATGTTTTCTGCAGTCTGTATGTTTGTGTGCAGGGCTGTTGTCCCCCAAGGGTAGGGTGTGTGTTATGTGATGGGTATGTGTAAGTAGATTGAATGTTAGTGTAATGGCATTGTGTTGTGTTTGTAGTAGTATGTGTTTCTTTTTGTGTTGTGTTATGTGGGCATCTATGGTGTATGATTTGTCCACCTGATATAGGTATAGTGTACCTGTGGAGCCTGTGTTCTTGTTTTTTGTCAGTGTAAACCTGGAGAAAGTGGAGTTGTGCTAGTTTGCTTAGCATTTCAGTGTGCATGAACTAATTTAGGTATGTGTTCCTGGCAGCTGGTTGGTGTAGGGGTATGTCCCATGGAGTGTGTGTTGTGTGTGCTCTGTTACTTTGCCCTTCCCCCATTATAGGACTGTAGTTGGTAATTGTTATTAGTATTGGTTGTCCCTGAGATTTAATAGTAGCCGTTTCATGTGCACGTGTTGTTTGGGCATTGCTCAACATAATTTGTGTCCCAGTGCAGCCTCCTTCCAAGTATGGTCTTGCTGGTCCGATTGAAGCTGTGCAGGTGTTGTTGCGGTGGCTCGATTTGTGTCTTGTGTGTGTTTATCTCCAAGTGTATTGTGCATGGCATTGCTGATGCATTGTGCCATGTGTGTGTGATGTTTGTGCCGATTGCAGTGTTGTTTAATGTTGTTGTTGTGTGTGTGCCATGCCAGATGGATGTATATGTGTGTTGTATGTGTGGCCAGTCCCTGGCCAGTGTTTTGTGTGAGGCTGTGGAATGTATTTGTATATGTGCATTTGTTGTGTTGTTGTTGCTGCGTGTGTGTGTGTGTGTGTATGTTGTGTGGCCTTTGGTACCCCTGATTGAGAGTTGTGTAGCTGTGTGTATATGTGTGTCATTGCCATGCAGTGTGTGTGTATGTGCTGGCTAAAGTGTGCGTGTTGTGAATGTGCATGTGTCCATGTTGCAGTATGTCAGTGTGTGTGTCATGAATGATAAGTGTAAGTGCTGGGCTTGACATCCACCCCCGAGGATGTGTTTGCTAGTGGTACAAGTTTATTAAAAATGAAAAAAGTATAGGTAGGTGTGTACTTACGGTTGTTGCTGTCCACGTCTGCATTTATGTTGTTGTTTTTAGGCAAGCAGGAGCAGCTCTATGACGTTGAGGTATGGCTCCAAGTCAGCTCCAGATGTGTATTGCTGTCTGCAGTTGAATGCCTCCCTTTAGACTACTTGTTTCCACCTGGTGTTCTGTGGTGGTTGGACCGCGGCGGTCACATTGACGGTTTGCAACCTTGTAATACGTCCGGCTGAAACATGGTCTCTGCCAGCCTGTTTGTCGCTCTAGAAGACTGCGGCAGTCTGTGCTGCCTGGTGGTGGCGGTGGACCGCTGTCAGTCTCCTATTTCCTGTGCCACCAATCTCATTATATGGTGGTCCACTCCATCAGACTGTTGTTGGCCGAACAACAACTGGCAACATTGCAGGCACAGGACCACCAAACTCATAATAAGCTCTGATATTTGGAAGCAAAAACTGGAGAGGAATCCATCTGTTATTAACAAATGTGTTTCTGCTCATCTCCTATTAAGTTGATTGTACTTTTGTATGGCTGGGCCTAGTATCTCTGACATATAAGGCCCTAAGAACCAAAATGGAGATATTACAATTTCTGTGAGAAAATCACTTTTTTGTAGATGTGGGTAACTGTGGAATTTGTGCCTGGACACGTTCGTCACCTATGGCAACCTACTCAGACATTCCTAAAAAGTAGGTACACAAGGGATTTCAGAGTGGTGCCACTTGAATGCCCCCCCCCCATCTTTTCTTACCCATAATGCCAGTAAAATATCAACCTTTACCTAAAATCATGCATTATCCTGACATTAATGTGAAAGAAACATCCAGAATCTGCAGGGATTTACAAAATGCCTATGACGCAGTACTTCTAAACACCTACGGTAAAAGTACCCCGCTTGTGTTGCTGGGCCTAGCATCTGCGACATCATCGGCTCCAAAACACAACACAGAGACATTGAAATGTCAGAGAAAAATAACATGTTTTGCTGATGCTGGTTGATGTGGAATTTGGGCCCAGGTTTAGCCGTCACTCAGGGAAAAGCTAAACACTGGGGATTTCAGGGTGGCATCACATGTGTGGATCCCACTACATTTTCTTACAAATATTGCCCTGCTAGTCACTAACTTAGGCTAAAAACACACATTTTTCTCACATTTATGTGAAAGAAAGTCCTGGAAGCTATGTGGATGCATACAATTCCTGCCACCTAGCATGTCCACAGTTCTACTGATAAAAACAGTACACCACCTGTCTGGCTAGGCATAGTGCTCCTGTATGAATGGCCCCAAAAAGCATAATGTAAACATCAAAATTTCTACGAGAAAAATGACACAATTGTGGTGATATGTGTAGCTTTGGAATTGGGGCACAGGCTCAGTAGTCAGTTACAAAAAGCCTACTAAACGCAGCATTTATGAAAACAAGACATTCTGCAGAGTCAGGGATGGTGTCACTTGCTTGCATCCTGTTATCTTTTCTAAACTATAATGCACCTTTACGTCTCGTTTCTGTGAGAAAAATATCCAGAAGCTGTAGGGATCCATGAAATACCTTCCACCTAGCATTGCCATACTTCTCCTGAGAAAAATGGTGTCCTACACACCCTGGCACAAGAGTCCCGATAATGTAAGACAAAAACAATTCAGAGAGAAAAATGACCTGTTCTGTTGATATAGGTTGCCCAGCGCCTGACAAATAAAACTCAAAAAAATACAAGGTAGAGAAACCAAAATGTCTTAGAGAAATATGATACATTTTGACCAATGTGGTTAGCTGCAGAATATCGGCCTGGCCTTGGCCGCCAACTAGGGAAACCTTCTAAACTTGATTATTTCTGAAAACTCGACACTCAAGTGAGACCGGGGTGGTGTCACTTGACTGGATCCCACCACCTTTTCTCATCAATAATACTTTGCAAACCTCAGCTTTTACAAAAGCATGCATTTTCCTCATATTTCTGTGAGGTAAGGTTCCTGAAATGAAAGGGTCCATAATATTGCCATCATTCAGCGTTCCCACACTGCTCTTGATAAAACCAGGACTCCACTTGTGTGGCAGGACCGAGCACCAGTGATGAATGACCAAAACAGTGTTTCAAAATTATTGTGATGCAACACTATTTGGGAAAAAATATCAAGTCAAAAATATTGAGGGACAGAACATGGAAGGTAAGAATGTTGTTTTTTATGTATATAATAACATTTGTTACAATATTTTTATACATAATATAGTTCGCCTTAATATAGCTGTTTTAAATAGTGTTAATAGTGATTTTCATGAATTTTATATTTATTAGTTTTTATGTTATTTTTAGGTGTAAATTATATAATGATATATTAAATGTTTTATAGTTTCAATATTGTCTGTACATTTTAATCTGTATTATTTTTAATATAGGGGATTAAGTTTATTATTGAGTGTTATTTTTAAGTATATTTAATGATTTTTATTTTGCATTGAATTCTTCTGTAATTTAAATATTAATTTATAGAAGCAGGTTTTTGGATTTGTAGGAACACTCGGTAACAGGTTAATTAAATGATAAATAATTGTTTTTGTTTTAAAATATGCTTACACCAATTAAATATTGAATTGTTAATTAAACATGTAAATTATGTATTTGATTATTTTTTCATTAAGTGCCTTTTGTGATTTCTAATGTGTAACTTAATTTTTCTATGGCTTGCTAATTTGTAATTTGGTAGCAGCTTGTTGGGTGTTCAAGGAATAAGCTAGCAAGTTATTTAAACTATATCTTAGTGTTTTTATTTTAATGTTTCAATTTTTATTTTTATTAAATATTTGATTGGCAATTAATTCTGTCAATTATTTAATTGATTATCTGTTATGACAATTATTTATTGTATCCTGTTGACTTGATAATTTGTTGATAAGTATAACACAATTTTTAAAATTAATGTAATCTTTTTTTATTTGTTTTACTGTCAATAGTTTTATTTCATGAATACTTTAAGATTGTTAATGTTTTCTATATAATGTACTTTTTAGTTGATGGTGTTTTGGGGAAGTGTATTTATTATAAACTTATTTACTTTGTTTTATATTTGTTAACATTTTTGCATTATTACATTTTCTTTTTTCTCGTACATGTTTGCTTTTATTTTAATTTTAAATATTCTTCTAAATAGTTTTATGTTGTCAGATATTTAAATGTTTTTCTTTCATTATTAGGCATTGGAATAGTATATCTAACCCCAAATGTTCTCTACATTGGAGTGGAAATAGCAAATCTTTTCCCTCCAAAGTCCAACACCTTTCCTACTGTTGCTTAGATTCATTTGGAAATAGTAAACCTCTTCGAAGTCCACCATTTCCCCTCATTTTGCTTACAATAGAGTGGGAATAATGAATTTAACCCCACCATGTTCCAACACTTTCCCTTCTGTTGCTTAGTATTGAGTAGGGATACTATATATAACCCTTCAAAACTCCATCACATTCCCTACTGTTACATAATTTGGAGTGGGAATAATAAATCTAAACCATCGAACATCCAAAATCTTTCCTAATTTGCTTAAATTGGAATGAGAATAGTAAATTTAACTCCTCGGAAGTCCAACACTTTCACTACTTTTGCTTAAATTAGAGTTGGGATTTTAAACTTGACTTTTGCTGGAGTTCTTTATTTTCTATTGTTGCTTTTTTTAAATTAGTTGTAATTTTTTTCTATCATTTGTATTTATTCATGAAAGAGTTGTGTTTTTTTATTTAGAGAGATATATGTTTTGGTAATATATGTTGTTACTTTTCATTTTTAAGTTATTGTTACTATTTTATGGTATTTTGTGAATGTATGTTTACATACTGTTTTCATATATATTTTACTATATATATAAATAAGTATATATATATATATTTATATATATATATGTATCTATATATTAATACATACATATACTTATATTTAACACACATTACTAATTAGAACTATTTATATTCTAATTGTAATTTTTAAATGTTTTCATATTTTTAGTACGTTTGTTAATTTTGACTTTTAAGCTATTGTTAATGTTTGTAATGTAATGTATTTAAAACATTGTTTAAATATTGTTTTTATATGTTTTAGAACGTTCACAATCATAAGCTCCTTTGAGCATATCAAGTCCCATCGGGATGTGGAGTGGCTGGAGAGGGAGCCAAACTAAGTCACAAATGCAAAAGCTCCCAACGCAACAGTCAATGGTTAGTCAAAACAAGGAAGTGAAGGAGTGCAACAGTTGCGCTCAATCACTTCCTTGTGTTGAGCAGGCTTTGGCTGTTGTGTTCTGAACTTCTAAGTTTTAGCAAGTATATTTATATATATATATGTATATATATATATATATAAGCATATTTTTGTATATATTTGTTTAAATATTTCATTTACATTACTAATTTCAATTGTGCGTTTACAATTATATTATTTTCTATTTTACATTTTAAATATATTACATGTAGTGGTATATATAAATGAATATTTCAATATACAAATCTTTTTAGTCAATATTCTGTTTCATGATATTTTTGATATAACACTTTGGTAGCTCACATGTAAACTTGATATTCGTGTACACAATAATCTGGTGTCATAGTAATTGTTCTTAATGTCAAACAACTGTGCCAGCTACAGGAACAGATCAAACCAGAGGCCATACGAAGATGTTACTAAATGTTCCTATATTCCACAAGCAATCAATTACTAAGCATCATTTACAGCACACCATTAAAAAAGCACTCAATTCCAGGAAAATGAACACGATAGGGAACCCAAAACCAAAGGCTGCATGACCAACAAGCACAGTCCCCCTACATACATACACAAAGTCATCACAGGAAAATAGCAAACTCACAACGTATCCCACACTAATATAGCACAATTGCAACAAAGCAAAGCCCAAGCATACAAAACCAAGAAAACGTTGCTCCACACATCTAACTAGAGAGAGAGAGAGACAAAGTAGTAAAGTAAATCACAATCTCTAGTAAGTTATTAGCAATATCCACCCCTTTATGGTGATCTAATGGTGTGTTCTACCCCGTGAACCAGGCAACAAAACAATATTTGCATGAGTGGAAAACATATGGTTGTAACTGCTTCCCCTACCCCCTAAAAACAACTTGTGGTCTGTTACGTTTTCTGTCTGGCCTAAAAAAAACAGCTGATCTGACCCACAGTGGGGCAAAAGCTAAAAACAAACATTTTACACTTGGGGACAGTGACAATTAGGCAGTGGACCACTTTCTTCACAAACACAAATATTCCTGTGATCTAATGAGGCTTCTCTTACTCAGGTGGCAGAGTAAACACATAAATACCCAGCAGATCGGCCCTAAAATGGGGCAGGAAACAAAACAAATATATGCCCCCTGGGGGAGTAACAGGTAGCCAAGGTGGCTCTCCCCCCAACAAACAAAAAGTAGTTTGGTTATTTAATGGGGTTTCCATCCCTGAGGGCAGTTTGGCCTCAAATCAAAAGCCAATCTTCCCCCATGCAGTGCGATGGCAAACTAAAACAAATATATGCCCTTTAGGGAAGTGACCTTTAGCTAGGGGTCCATCTCCCTTCAAACATTACCTGGTGGACTATGGAGTAATTTCGGCTGAGGGATTGTGGTCCTTCAGGAATGTATTAGAACAATCAGTGGTTGCCTAACAGCCATCCACTGACTAAGAAAATAAAAGCTGTGATGAACAAGTAAGTATACATTAAAAAATTTAGAGAACCAGCACCTATTGATTTGTGAGTAACATTTTAGGGAACACTTCTTTGGATCCATTTAGAGATTTTGGGGGCAATTCACTTACTCCTGGTGTATTTTTTCACATACTCATGAATGCTTTTGTGATTCAGCGCCAAAATGCCATCTGTCATTAAAATTGCAAACAGGGCACCATCTTTTTCATTTGACCTAATTGTATATGAATGTCCTCTGAATTTTCCCATTTTATTTCCATTTTTGATATTTTGAGGCCATGTTCATAAAGGCATTTAGGAGTATGTGAATAAGTATTATAGAACTACTACTTTACTTACTATTAAGTGCCTTTTTGAAATACCCCTTTGTTTATCTGCACAAGTGCAAATCAAATCATAATCAAATGTTGATTCATTACCACAAAGGTAGACACAATTGATCAATCAACTCCTAACACCTTGAAGGCACGAAAAGTGACCCCCGCAAAATATTATGAGGGGCCCCTGAGTCTTACATATCTTGAAATTACTAATTGACCTTAGGCTGAAAGAGGGGCCCTTAAAGGTCTGAGGCTCTCAGAAGGTTTGGGGGGGCTCTCTACGCCACAGGAGCTGCAGGGG
The DNA here is from genome assembly GCF_031143425.1 of Pleurodeles waltl. NCBI lineage: Eukaryota > Metazoa > Chordata > Amphibia > Caudata > Salamandridae > Pleurodeles > Pleurodeles waltl. The sequence continues at coordinate 207,115,140 of NC_090446.1, forward strand.
CCTGAGAAATGCCCCTGCTGGTGACGCTATGGCTTGTGTCTGTGGAACTCAGTTTTAATGAAAGTGGAATTCTGTTCGGAAGAGATTCTTTTTTTTTGCCATAACACAGATTTCTCATTACTTCACAGATTTTGTAAATATTCAAAATATTATGTAGACTTTACATTTTTCTGAAGACTTTTGGAAATTTTTGGATTTTCATGCAATTTTTCTATCTTTACATCAATTTTCAGACAGAATGAAATCATGCAAGAGCATCAGAAAGAAAGAAGGACTTTGGCCATGGCAGTAGGGCCCTAGCAGTGAATGTGGTGTAACGGTCTGCGCTGCTGATGAAGGAACTGGTGGAACGAGATAAGAATCTTGTTGTCAGCTCAATAGTCTGTCATTCTGGGCAAATCACTTAGGGCTTCATTATGAGTTTGGCGGTTGGACTGTCAGTCTGCCATTTTGGCGGTCCAAAAAAGACTGCCATGTTGGCGGTCTTCCAGACCACCATGTTAAGAATTTTACAGGCAGGACCACCGAGCACCAACCAAAAAAGGAAGCCCGGCAGCAGCATGGAGGCCTGGATATAGGCGGTCCGACCTTCAGCACCAACAGCACCGCAACCAACCACTGACCATATTACAAGCCCACAGTCGCCGTGACGGACACCCATGGCGGTCAGCCAATGGCAGTCCAAACCACAGAGGTCCACGGTCATCAAAGTAATGCACAACTGCCCATTGGATGAATTTGAAAACAACCCAGGTGACATACATGGCCACACTGGACAAACCTGCAAAGGACAGTATAAAACACACCCCTCCACAGACCACAATCCTTTGGATTTACACTGCAACACACAGTAGGCAGAATTACTTTTTTCCACACTGTACAGATGCTAGGCACCACTTTTTTCACCATCTCAGACAACACCCTGAGCACACTTTTGGCTACTTTTTCACCTTGAGCACACTTTTGCACTTCCCCTGTCTAGTAAGTCACTGTCAGTCATTTTTTTCCCACCATGAAACGTTTAAAAAAGCCCAGTTTTTTAGAAGAATAGTTGAGTCATTGTGGATGAAATTGTAAGAGTAGAGCCACAATTGTTTGGAGCACAAGTTCAGCATATTCCTCTCAGTAGGAAAATGGAAATGTGGGACAGGATCGTCAACAGAGTCAATGCTGGAGGTACTACCCTGGGCACAAGGGAGGCCATTAGGAAGAGGTGGAACAACTTCAGGGGCAAGGTTCATTCCAGGGTCTCCAAGCACCAGTTGCAGGCCAAGAAGACTGGCTGTAGCCTCCAATTGCCCCATTACATCTCTTTCCCTGGGAGGAGAATGTCTTGGCCATCCTGCATCCCAAAGGCTTCACAGGAATACCTGAGGGAGTGGAGTCTGGTAAACCACAACTCTAAAAATGTCACCAAAATGCTATGTCATGCATGCTCACAGCTCACCGTTTGCCACTTTTACTGGCACTCCACTCACCAGCCCAGTGTCCACCAATCCAAAAACCTCCATTTGGCAACTCGCACTGAAGTGTACTCACTTGGGAAGATGGCATTTGTATAGTGTGTGTAGTACAGGGACTGACATGACTCCAACTCCGAGCAGGCACTTTTTATAACTCCAAACACCAGCCCAATGGTCACTTGTCCAAATACACCTGCTTGGTATCTATCAATTTAAAGGCACACACCTGGGGGGATAACATTTGTCAAGTGGGTGTAATACAGGCACTGACATCACTACAAATCTCAGCGGGCACTGTTCCTGTAAGTACAAACACTAGTGTTCACATGCTACAATACATCCATTAGTAAACTCTCAATTGAAGTGTACTCACCTGGGGGGAGAACATTGGTCAAGTGTGTATGCTAGAGAGAGTGACCTGACTGCAACTCACAGGAGGCACTGTTTCAGCAACTCCAAACACCAGTACAGTGTTCACTTGTCAAAAGACCACTTTCTGGCAAATCACAATTTACGTTTACTGAGCTGGGAGGATACCATTTGTCAAATGTGAGGAGCAGAGGGAGTGACATGACTACTAAGGTCAGGAATGCCCTGTGTCTTTAAAGACCAACCGTCAGGGGCGTGGCCAAGATGGCGGCGTGAGTGGACGCGTTGGTCCGTGCTCCGCCGCCTAGGCCCTGAATAAGCATTAGACCCCGTCTGGAGAGGCCGTGGGGTCCCAGCAGAATGTGCAGTGCTGTCAGGTGCTGGGAGCGGCGCTTTGACGCCCCGAGTTCGCTTGCTGGCCTGTGCGGGCCGTGTCTCCCCGGCCGGCACTGGTGGATGGTGGTGGCGGTGGCCCGCGGCCTCGCTCGGACGATGGGCTTGGAGCCGAAAAGGGTGCCAGGAGGCAGTAGAGGTACGGCGGGGCCCCAGGGGGGACTTTGACCTCCTGAAGGGCGGGGCGGTGGTGGGGCCCCGCTGGTGGGCTTGACGCTGGTGAGGAGGAGCAGTGGGGCCCGCCGGCTGGGCCCGGAGTGCTGGCCCTCAAGAGAAGACGGCGTGGGGCGAGCACCCCCCCGGGGTGACTGTGCCTTGCGGCGGTGGGGACGCTGAGAGCCCGGACGCCGACTGGAGGTTCAGACGGCCTGTGGTGACATAGCCTGGAGCAGAGGCGAGATGCAGTGTGGAGTGACCCCGTGGAGTGCACTACGGAGCAGTGACTGGCGGCTGCTGGGGCGGAGCCCATCCTGCGGGTATAGCGTCCGGTGTGGGTGCGCAGAGGGCTGGCTGAACTCCTGAGCAGCGGCTGTTAGAGGTCATAGATATGGCGACCTTTAAACCTAAACGAGATCGGACGTGCGCGACATGCTGACCGGGGTGCGTCCGGTGCTGGGGGGGGGGCCTGAAGATCCGCCGACCGCAAGATATCTGGAAGCAAGAAAGGAGACATCAGAGGAGGACGCAGCCCCGGTTACGAAGGGTTTCCTCACCTTCCTGTTTGATTTGCTCCGTGGGGACTTGCAGGAGCTCCATAGAGATATATCTCAGGAGGTGAAGGAGCTGCGGTTGGAGATCTCGTCCCTGTTTGAGCGAGTAACCAAGGTTGAAGATGGGGAGGTGGCCCGTGGCGAGGAGGTCGTGGTTCTGCAGCAGGAGGTTCTGCATCTGCAGGAGCAGCAGGACCTCCTTCAGATGACAGTTGAGGACCTGGAGAACCGTTCGCGAAGACACAACATTCGCATTAGAGGAGTGCCGATTGGAGCGGAGAAGGATGACATTAGAGACTTTGTGGTGGCGTTGTTCCGTTAAGTGCTGGACCTGGAGGCGTCGCAGGAGATTGTCCTGGGCAGAGTACATCGTGTGAGCTGCGCTGGGGTTGTCGGGGATCGCCCGCCGGATATCCTGGCGTGTGTCCATAATTATGGACTGAAAGAAAACATTTTACAGCGGTAACGCAATACCCCGCTGGTCCACTTTAGAGGTCATCAATTGCAGTTATTCCAGGACCTGTCGGTTGGACCTTGCAGCGGAGGCGGGAATTTAAGTCCATCACAGAGCACTTACGGGCTCGTATCCTACACATGGGGACATCCGTTTCGCCTTGTTTTCCGCTGGGAGGACCAGCTTCGTCAGGTGAAGACGGTACCGGAGGCTTGCCGGATTCTGGGCCTGGAAGGTGGCGCTCAGGGCTCTGACACGAGTCTAGGTCCGACAGGAGGGGATCGACCGCGTGGGAGGAGGAAAGAGAGAAGGAGGAGGCAACAGCGCCCTAAGGAGTTCAAACAGATACTGGAACGTCAGTTGCCATTGAGCAGTGTAGCGGCTGGGACAAGTGCCTAGGGGGGATGGGCGGATGCCATTGCTCAATAAGGGGTCGCTTATAGCGGGCTTGTGCCCTTGTGGGTGGGCCTGGGTGGCGGAGGCGGTGGACTCAACGGGCGATCTGGAGTGGTTCTACGGCCCTATGGAGACTTTCCTCTCTGGGATGGGTGCGAGGGGACTTTTTTGTTATGAGCACCTGTTGTGCGCTTTCGATATATGTTTATATGCCTCCCTGTGGGATAGGCCATCATGGGCTTTATGGGGTCGGTTATGTTATTTGGAGGGGTGGAGAGGCTGTTTTGAGTTCCTGCCCCTTGGTGGTTTTTCTCCCCTTCTGAGCGATTCTCTTCCCTTGATGGTATGACAATTAAGTGCTTAAGTTTGAATGGCCGGGGTCTTAACAACCCAACTAAGCGGTTAGCGATACTGTCCGCTCTGGAGAAATCAGGGAGCCATATTTGTCTATTACAAGAGACCCATTTTTTATGTAGGGATACGTTCCGCATGCGATCCAGATGGTTCCCCAGGCAGCTTTGGTCCTCAACAACTACGAAACATGCGGGGTGGCAATATTGCTTTCAAGGTCATTTGCTAGGGAGAAAGTGGGGAAGGTACATGAAGTCCCAGGCAGGTTCCTAGCTATTAGAATTAGGCTTGGGGCCTTTTCTTTCACCATTGCTTCTCTCTACGCTCCGAATTCCCAGCAGGAGTCCTTCTTGAGACAGTCAGTTTCCCCTATACTTAGTTTGCCGGATAGTGCCATATTGGTAGGGGGAGATTTTAATCTGGTGATGGACAACGAGCTCGACCGCTCGGGCCAGCGCTTTGGGCAGACTGGGGCCTTGTCAGAGATGGGGCGTCAGTGGCTTGCGGAGTGTGGGCTGGAGGACGTATGGAGGATATCGCATCCCACGCTCCAGGATTACTCCTTTTATTCCACCTCGACCAAGACGTATGCTCGGCTCGATTTCTTTCTGGCCTCACATGAGTTTATGTCCCGGTTCGGGAGGCTACGATTGAGCCTAGGGCTCTGACAGATCATGCTCCAATCACAGTCGAGCTGGCCATGGAGATCAGTCGCGTTGGCATGCCGAGCTGGCTCTTTAGAGACTCCCTGCTTCAGAGCAAGATAGCGGTAGATTCGCTTCGTCGTGTGATTAAGGATTATATCAGATTCAACTATGAGGGCAGTACCTCTGTGGAGACTATGGGGATGCGCTGAAGGCAGTAGTGCGGGGCGAGGTGAGAGCATTGTCAGCAAGGGATAATAGAGCGAGGAGGGAGGTGAGGGAGAGGCTTGAGCAGAGGGTTGCTGTCCTGGAGCGTACCCATAAATCTACTGGTGCGCCTAGAATCTGTTGCAAACTAGAGAAGGTACAGCAGCAGTTGAAACGACTGAACTGGGATAGGGCAGAGTACGCGATAGCACGACTTAAGCACAAATACTATATCAGGAGCAATAGATGTGGGAAGCTATTAGCGTATCGGCTACGAGCGCAGCGAGTGGCGTCAGCGATCAAGCTGATTCTTTCTTCCTCGGGCGAAGAGGTTTGCGCGAGCGATCAGATTGCAGAGGCATTTGCGGGTTTCTACCGGAGGCTGTATACGGCGGATGAGCGGGATGATGAGGCCCTGGATTCTTACTTAGAGGGCATAGCAATTACTCCTCTTGGTGAGCGGGAGGCGTCTCTGCTGGATCAACAGATAAGGCCGGAGGAGGCTATTTCATCTATCTCCCGCTTAAAGAGTGGGAAGTCCCCTGGACCCGATGGGTTCATGGCACTGTTTTATAAAACCTTTTGTGCTGAGCTCGCCCCGCTTCTTGTGAGGCTTTTTAACTCCATTCGGACGACGGGATCCCTGACGCCGAGTATGCTAGACGATACCATAACTGTTATACATCAACCATGCAAAGATCCGGAGGAGTGCGCTTCTTATAGGCCGATCTCGCTCCTGAATATCGACGCTAAGTTATTTACGGGGATCCTTGCTTACCGCCTTAATACTTATATGCCGGGTCTTATTGATCCGGATCAGTCTGGTTTTATTCCGAACCGACAGTGCAGCGATAATACGAAGCACCTTCTGCATTTGTTAGATAAAATTGATAGATCCCGTAGAGAGGCTCTTTTTCTCTCTATTGACGCCTTAAAGGCGTTCAATAGGGTTCATTGGCCATACTTATTCCAGGTTCTGGAGACTTTTGGTTTGGGCCCGGGCTTTAGATGGATCCAGTGTGCCTATCGGTCCCCTAGAGCGGCGGTTAGAGTTAATGGCGTGCTTTCTAGGCCGTTCTCGGTGGGGCAGGGGACTAGGCAGGGGTGCCCGCTTTTCCCCCTTTTGTTTGCGTTATATATGGAGCCCCTGGCACAGCGCTTGCGGGACAGTCTCTCGGTTTCTGGGGTGAAATTGGGCAGAGATCACCATCTTATTACTTTATACGCCGACGATGTTATTCTTACACTCGCGGAGCCTGAGACCTCGTTGCCTGCGCTTATGGAGATACTAGATTACTTCAGCCAGGTTTCGGGATTTAAAGTGAACACGCAGAAATCTCAGGTTCTTGGTTTGTTTCTGAGCGCTGATCATGAGAAGGATCTGAAGGCTTGATATCCCTTTTCCTGGTCGTCCTTACGCCTTTCCTGTCTCGGGATTGAGCTGGCGACGTCTGCCGTTAAAACGGCGAGTGTGAACTATGCGAAGCTGGTTCGCAATGTACGACGGGATTTGGAGCTGTGGGGGAGCCATAAACTGTCGTGGTTGGGCAGGGTGGCTGCGGTCAAGATGACAATCTTGCCGCGAATACTGTATATGTTTCAGGCTCTTCCACTAGCCCCACCTCCTTGGACGATTGCCACTCTGCAGTCGGCGGTCTTGAGATTCATTTGGGAAGGTCGTCCGGCGCACCTTCCATGGTAGGTTTTACATCGTCCTAAGGGCAGCAGGGGGTTGGCGATACCATGTCTTCTGAGATATTTTCAGGCTACACAGATGCGCTTTCTGGTGGAGTGGAGTTGCGCTCTAACGGAGAAACATTGGTGTTTTATGGACCAAGCAGTGGCGGGCTCCCATATATGGAAGGAGCCTTGGCTCCGGCGCTGACATAGGGCGGGTGGCCTTTATTCTTCCCCGATTACTGGTACAACATTACGAGTATGGGACGTGGTTGCTTGCCGTTTAGGGCTGACTTCCTTTCCGTCCCCTATGACACCCATAGGCACGAACCCTGACTTCGAGCCGGGACTTCGGGTGGAGGCCTTGAGACGCTGGTATGAAGGGGGTTGCAGGAGAGTAGGGAGTCTTTTTGACGAGCGAGGGGTGCTGTCCCTCGATCAGATGCGAGAGGCTTATGGGCTAGTGGAGGCGGATAGATTGATGTATTATCAGGTTCGACACTGGGCTCTCTTACCGGCGAACAGAGATCTGATAGATAGGCCTCTTACGCCATTTCAGAAATGGCTGTTCCTAAAGAAGGATGATAAGAGAATCATCTCAGAGCTGTATCGGCTTTTGCAAGGGGAAGGCCGCCCGCCTAAGTCAAAAGGGCAGTTGCGTTGGGAGAGGGAGTTGGAGAGAGAACTTTCAGATGAAGAATGGGACAGCATATTCTATAGAATACAACACACAGCATATACAGCAGCTGGGACAGAGACATCATATAAAGTCGCTTCATGTTGGTATTATACTCCAGCGCGGGTGCATGCATGGAACTGTGATAAGTCGGATCTTTGCTGGAGGGGGTGTGGAGCGACCGGTACGCTTACGCGTTTGCTTTGGCACTGCCCCAAGCTACATCGTTATTGGGAAAGCATATTAGATGATATTGATGCAGCGTTCCATGTCAAGATCCAGAGACTCCCATCGTATATTTTATTGGGGTTGCCCAACTCCCTTACCTTTCCTTTGCGGTCCTTAAAAGGGAGGCAGATGGCTTTAGCTCTTAGCGCAGCGTTGCAACTGATCCTGACTCTTTGGGGTACGGACAGAGTGCCAACATGTATTTCATGGTTCCAGAAACCGTGGTTTATCTTGGCCATGGAGAAAATTACGCTGGCCTCCCAGCAGCGAGTTGAGGGCTTGGGCGAGTTGTGGAGGCCGTTCCTTCAGATTCTCTCAGCAGAATTTGCAGAGCTGACATGCCCGTTATACCTGAGAGTCTTGAGGCTGATTTGAATTTTTGCTCGGAGGTCGGGGAGGGAGGTTGAAGAGGGAGATGAGCTTGGTTGACGCAAAGGGGTGCGGTGAGGAGAAATAGGAAGATGGCATGGTTCGTGGAGGGAGGCATAGTTGAAGTGTTCATGTTTTTGTGTTTTAGTTTTCGGACTGGGACTTCGGAGGATAATTGGGTATTACTGGTGGGCACATGATTTCTCAATGAGAGGGCTGGTTGAGGGGCACCACTGGGTGTGATCTTCCGACCTTGAAAGAGACTGTTGCTTGAAGAATTGAGACAGCTCATGTGCTGATATTAGCATTACATCCCTTGATGAGCTGTGTTTGTATGTTTTTGCCTTTAAATACAATAAACAGATTTGATTCTAAAGACCAACCGTCAGCCCAGTGTCCTCTTGTCAAAAAACATTGTTTGTGATATTTCAATTTAAGTGGACTCACATAGGAGGTTAACAGTTGTAAAGTGTGTGTAGTACAGGGAGCTACATGACTGCAACTCCCAGCAGCCCTTGTGACTGTAACTCAAAACACCAGCACAGGGTTCACTTGCCCAAACACACCTGTTTGTAATCTCTTCAATGCTCTTCACTCACCTGGGAGTATATAATTTGTCAAGTGTTGAGAACTAGAGGGAGTGACATGACCGCAACTCCCAGCATTCCCTGTATCTGTAACTTCAAACATTAGACCAGTGTTCTCTTGTCCAAAGACCCCTGTGTACTAACCCTCAAATCAAGTGTACTGACCTGGGAGGATGATATTTGTATAGTGTGTGTAGTACAGGGAGTTACATGACTGCATTAACTCAAAACAACAGTCCTGTGTCCTGTCCTCCAAAGACTCCAGGCTGGTAACTCACACATTATGTGTACTCACCTGGGGGATAATATTTATATAGTATGTGTAGTACAGGGAATGACATGACTCTACCTCCTAGCAGGTCCTCTTTCTGTAACTCCAAACACCAGCACAGTGGTCACTTGCCCAAGTACCCCTTCTTGTCAACTCACAAATGAAGTATACTCACCCGGGGGGAGAATGTTGGAAAAGTGTGTGAACTAGATGGAATAAACTGACTGCAACTCACAGGAGACACTGTTTCAGCAACTCAAAACACCAGAACAATGTTCATTTATCGAAATACCCCCTATTTGGCAACCCTCAATGTAAGTTACTCAGCTGTTTGGATACCACTTGTATAGTGTGTGTAGTAGAAAGACTGACATGACTACTAAGGCCAAGAGGGTCCGTCACTGTTACTTTACTCACCAGCCCAGTGCCTTTGCCTCCAAAGACTCCTGTTTGTCAACTCACAAATGACATGTACACACCTGGGGGGATAACATTTGTATAGTGTGTGTAGTAGAGGGACTGACATGACTACTAAGGACAAGAGGCCCTGTATGTGTAACTCCAAACACCAGTACAGTGTTTTCTTGTCCAAAGACCACTGTGTTTCAACTCAATTGAAGTGTACTCACCTGGGGGGATAAAATTTGTATAGTGTGTGCACTAGAGAGAGTGACATGACTGCAACTCCCAGCAGGCCTTGCTTCCATAACTTTAAATACCAGCCCAGACTTCTCTTGTCCAAAGTTGTCCAGAGACCCCTGTTTGGCAACTCACTTCCAAATTAAGTTTACTCACCTGGGGGGATACCATTTCCCAAATATTGGGGAGTAATGAGAGTGACCTGACTGCAACTCTCAGGAGGCACTGTTTCTGTAACTCCAACCACCAGCACAGGGGTCGCATTCCCCAAAACATCTGTTGGTGAACTCTCAAGTGCAGTTTACTTACTTGGTGGGAGAACATTGGTCAAGCTTGTGTATTAGAGAGTGACATGACTGTAACTCCCAGCAAGCACTGTTTCTGTAACTCCAACCGCCAGCCCATTGTTCTCTTGTCCAAAGACCACTGTGTCTTAACTCTCAATTGAAGAGTACTCACTTGGAAGGATAATATTTGTATAGTGTTGTGTGTAGTACAGGGAGTTACGTCACAGCTAAGGCCAGGAGCCACTAACTCAAAACACTAGTCCAGTGTTCAGTTGTCCAAATACCCTTCTTTCGAAACTCAGTAATGAAGTATACTGTCCTGTGGGGATGACATTTCACAATTGTATGAAGTAGGGTGAGTGATATGACTGCTATTGCCAGGAAGCTCTGTCTCTCTAACTCCAAACAGAAGCCCAGTATCCTCATGCCCAAAACTCGTGTGTCTTAACTCCCAAATTAGTTTATTCTTCTGAGAGGATAACATTTGTATGGTGGTGGGAAGTAGAGGGAGGGACCGGATTGTAAATCCCAATAGGCCCTGTGTCTCTAACTCTAACCCCACAAACAATGTTCACTTACCTAAATCTATCTATTTATGAGCTTTCAATTGAAGTTTACTCACCTGGGAGGATACTGTGTGTGTAGTATACAGTGACCAGACTGGAACTACCAGTGATCTTGTGTCCAAATACCCTTGCGTGCTAATTCTCAATTGAAGTTTACTCACCTAGGATGGACAAGATACAGATCATTCTCAACTGAGAGATGTGTTTGGCCACCTAGCTCCAACTTGACCGGCTAACCCCAGATGAAACAACTGAGGACAGAAAGGACAGATCACCCAGTATGCAAAACAATGATTCCAGGGGCCTCAAGATGCTTACCCAGAGTGGTATTGGCAGCAGACACATTCACAATGCACTGACCACATGCCTACTCTAGTCACATATTCATCAAAGTCCTGGATCTGCCTGCATAACAATCAGGCACCAAAGTGGCCACAGACACAACTTGCCAAAACACTGTTTTACCTGCACTGGTGGGAAGATGGCATTCTCAAGCCATCTCCCCAAGCACTGATGATCTGCACATTTTAGAAGCTGCTTGACTTAGATGGAATTGGCATGCTTCACAAATGTCAGGTAAATACAACCAATATCATGTGTACTTGCCACAATAAAATTAACTGCAAAATAACTTTGTACAAGGTGCAGCACTACATTGTTTAAGGTAGATGTCATAATACAACCAGTAACATTGGATCTTTCACATCAACAGGTCGAGCTGCCACTGGGCACACAGAGACTACAGAAGAAAGTGCCCTGGATGAAGCCCTCTGTGAAGAAGACACTCCTGGACGTCTGGGCATGGAGGCAGTTCTGGCTCATCTGGGCAACCTGGTCAGACACCAACAGTAAGTCTCACTGTGGCCACATCAATACCTCACAGCCCGGTTGCCCCACCATCACAGGCAACAATTCGTCCCTCAACCTGTTTCCCTAGCACAGTGTGTACCATCTTGTGCCCCCCCAGTCCTGGATCCTGAGTTGCAGCGCAACACTTTTGACAATGACGGTATAGGACCCAGTGGGAGAGGGCACTCTGTGGCAAGGGCACAGGCCTGTGGGGGTAGGGTGCGTGGGAGGGATGCTTTGGGCCAGTGGGGTGAGGCCACTGGGGCTGCTCCTGGCCAGCACACCATTAGCCATGTCTTGGGAGTCTATCAGGAGTCCCAAGGCGTGGTGGGCCAGTTCTTGACTGAACTCCGGGAAATCAAGCAGCTACAGAGGGACATACATAGGGATATGCATGAACACTGGGAGGCTCACTATACCAATATGGCTTCTCTAATACGGGTGATGAGGGACATTAACACTACCCTCAGCAGGGCTCTACAATTCCACTCTACCTCTTCCTTTGGTGCATCAAACCAGGTCCTTCTTCATCGGTACCAGTAACTGCAGAGGAGGCCCTGCCTGAGAAACAAGCCCCAGACACACCTGCTGCTGTAGCAGCAGATCCCCCCCACCATATAAGTGGGGACATCTGGTGAAGAATCCAGGAGTTACGGATGGCAAGACACCCACCACTATCAGCAAGTGACTTCTTTCTAAAGGAACTCCTTTGTGTGCCACACATTCACTCTGTTGACTGATCCTGAACTACCTACCAGTTCCAATGGGAGGAGTACTCTGAACTTTGGACTCCCATTGGTGTGGCATCTACTCCAATTGTTTCATTCACCATGACTGACAACACGTTATTATTTTTCTTCTTTTTTGTCAAAATATTATTTACTGCATCAGCACTGTAATAAATTCACCCATCACAAACTAATTGTCTGCTTGCCTAATTTCCACATTTTGCATTGTAGAGATGTAAGATCATGTGAACTATATGATGAAGACATAACTTACTTGTGCAAGAAGGGATATGGTACAGGTACACAGTGTCCCACTCAGGATTACAACCATTACACACAAACAAATACGTAGAAGTGTCCGGTCACACCAAACATTTTATTCCAATGTACAGCAAATAGGCTGTCCAAATGTCTGGATCTTTTTGACATAAGAATGTGTAACTCACACTGAGTCAAAGTACGTATCCCAGCGTATAGCCCCCCAAACCATGGAAGCAAGGGGTTTGTGAGGCATTGTCCTGTGGACTAGGCAAACATTTAAGAGGATGATGTCAGCAGCTTGAGCCTTATCACATACCACACCAAAGTAATCCAACATCACATAATCCAAGATACAGACAGATGGCAGTACAAAAGTCCCTGATCACAGGCACATCATAATCCAATGACTATGCATCTGGTGGTATGGCACAAACATATGTCATTGTTGGTGCACAGGCACTGTGGCCTACAATGATGAAACACATCTGCAGCTACATATAGGACATTCAAGAATAGTGTTTCGCCAATGTGAAAGGTGAATGACTTGCTCACAATCAATGACTACATATTCTATGCCCACATGATGAAACACAAGATGCAATTGGCCCAGCCCAGCACACAAAACAAGTCCAATATGCACTTCTGACCTTTCACCCAAGTACTGTGCAAGCTGACTTGACGTAGGTCTTATACAGCCCAAACCTGTGACCTACATTACCTAGAACAAAATATGTCCAGTTTGTATGGCAGAACAGCATCAGATACCTTACAATGTCACAACTCTGAAATGCCCACATGAGGACGTCATAGTGAAGGTACCTGTACAGATAAAACAAGGAGTATAGGCTTGAAAACATGCCTATTACACAAAACACACAGCAAGCAACTGAAAATGTAATTACATTACAAGGAAACTGACACAAACAAAACAACATCATCAAGGTTGGGGTATGTCAAAGGCTAACTCTTCAAGTATCCTTTGCTGAATATTGCTAAGCATCAACTCCCTAGTTGTAGCTAAAACACTCAACTCCACACATTCTCACAACTACAGTTCATTGTACCATCACAGTCATTACATCACATGATATACTTACACTCATCAAAAGAAGCTGTTGATGAGATATTCCTGCAAGTCATCTCCTTCCTCTTCACCACTGTCACCCTCACTTGGCATTTCAGGATTCTCACCCGGTGGTACCTCAGGCTCTCCCTCCTCTGGGATGTACAGAATATTCCTCCATAGGGTGATGTGCAGCATGCAGCATGCCTCAGTGATCTGACACACTATTCTGTTTGTGTAGAGGAGGGTTCCACCAGTCCTGTCCTGACACCTAAATCTGGCCTGCAGGAGCCCAAAAGCCCATTCCACTACCGCTGTGTACTTTCATGGGACTCATTAAAGCTGACTTCCCCTGCCACAGCTGGATTCCTTAGTGGTGTCAACAACCAAGGACGGTTTGGATATGTGGAGTTTCCTGTTAAGTAATGGGACATATGTGCAACAATGAGCCACTTACTTCATGATTGTAGCACCAGACATTGCACACACAAAAACATGACAGATGTGACTTACCAACCAGCCAGGCCCTCTTTAGGTACAGTTGTGACATCAGCTGGGGTATGGTGCTGTTTTGCAATATGAAGTGTTCATGGGCTGAACCTGGATAATAGGTACAGACATGTGAAACGTACAGATCTGCAAAACAGACAACTTGCACGTTGATGGAATGGAAGTTCTTTCTGTTGCGATATACTTGCTCATTAGCCTACGGTAGGATTCAGTCAACATGTGTGCCATCAATGACCCCCACCACAAGTGGGAAGGTGCAAAACCATAAAGGTCAGCCTTCACCTGGGCTAAATCCTCATGTTGGGGAAACCGGATACAGCTGTCAAGGTGTTTCAACATTGCCGAGAGGACATCCTTCAACACCAGACTGAACATAGGTTGGGACATGCCAGCACATAGGGCCACTGTATGTTGGAAGGACCCTGTAGTTGGGAAGTGCAATACTGACATGATTTATACAATGGGTGGTTTGCTGATCGGATAACTAAAATCTGGCATCAGATCTGGCTCCAACTGGTGGTACAAGTCTACTATTGTTTGCGTATCCGGGTGATAATATGTTATTATGTTCCTGTGCTCCTCTGTCTGAAGGTCTGGCAATGGACGGTAGTCAGGAGGTTGTTCCATCCTCCCTCTGCCAGGGGTACCTATGTACGACAAGGCAATGATGGTCATTATGACATTGGCGGTCTCAACCGAAGACCGCCATGGTGACGGCAGCCAACAGACTGCCATGGAGGCGGAAATCCACCTGCCAGATAATGAGACACAAACACAAAACCGACAGAAACCAGCCATAACAGCAATTCCACCAGACCCAACGGAGGCGTAAAACTGTCAGACCCACCACCCTCCCTGCGGCACCAGCAATACACCGCCCTCCAAATTACGGTCCACGTATCACCACAGCGGACACTCAACGGCAGTCATCCATTGGGGGTGCAGACCGGCGCGGTAGAATTGGGCACCCAACACCAACAGAAGCCAACACTGGCCAGATTGAAAAACTCACACCTGACACATATACACAGACCCTGCACACCCACCGACAGCACTATAAAACACCTCCCACACAACCCACATTCCTTTGCAAACACGAAAAACTAACTACACCTTGCCACTAAAAGATAATACAAGAACTGAACACACAAGCCACAGCCACTTATTCACCTTTCACGCATCACACACCACACACCATACCCCAACACATATCACACTCTGCATAACACACACACACACACTGCGCCCACCACACAATAGGCATGTCCCCACGGAGGAATCCCCGTTTCACAGATGAGCAGTTGCGGTTGATGGTGGAGAAAATCGTCAGGGTAGAGCCACTGCTATTCAGTGCACAGGTCCAGCAGATATCCAGCATTGCCAGGAAGACAGAGCTATGGCGGAGGATCGTGGACAGGGTGAACTCCGTGGGAACATATCCACGCACAAGGGATGACATTTGGAAGAGGTGGAAAAACCTATGGGGGAAGGCGCCTGCAGTGGCCTCCAGGCACCAAGTTGCCATCATAAAGACTGGCGGTGGACCTCCACCTCCTGCTCCACAGTTGACAGCATTGGAGGAGAAAGTCTTGGCAATCCTGCATCCTATGGACTTCACTGGAGTCACTGGAGGGCTGGACATTGGTAAGTCACCATTACTACCCTACCACCACCGATACCTGCATGGCATGTCACCCCCCTCACCCTGACTCCCTTCACCCCATTCCATCCCGTACAGTGAATCACCCTCATCACCACCCTCAATTATGTACCCCTGCATGCCCTACCCACTGCAAGCGCACCCCTACCAGCTTTGCATGCACACAACAGTAACGCATGGGCAGCATGTAGTACTACCAATTCACAATCCATAGGGAAAGCTAGAAATGTTGAATATATTACAGACAATGACTCTAACAAATCTTGTACATGTCCACAGGTACCACAGCCAATGTCAGCAGCAAGCATGTGCCACGGCAACCCAGTCCTCCACCAGAAGAAACCCTCAGTGATGACATCAACTCTGGATGTCTCGATCTGGATGACCTTCCTGGCCCATCTGGGACTGCTGGTCAGTCGTCTTCCAAACCCCACACTCAGGCCACCACAGGGCCCCCCATCTGACTCAAACACCACAGCAGCCACCCGATGTCCCCAAAACTCTGTCACCAGGACATGTCAATCAGTTGTGTGCCCACCTGTACAGAGACCCGAATCAACACCACACAGGCAAGACGATGGAGGTCCTGATGTAAGTGGGAGTGGGCACACCAATTAGGGGACACAGGGCCAGTGGGAGGTTAGCTGTGTGCCAGGGGGAGGCACAAACCAGGGAACAGACTGCCCAGGAGGCCTTTAAACATGTTGTGGGGGCCTACCAACAATCCCAGGACAGGATGGGCCTGGTGATTACCATCTTGCAGGAGAACCAGCGGCTGCAGGGGGTACACCACCAGGAGGTCATGCAGCAGTTGCAGGGTATAAAAGGCAACAAGGCCTCCATTGCAGGGGTGCTGGATGACATGGCCAACACGATGCATGAGTACAGAGCACACCAGTGGGCCCCTTCCACTAGCCAGTGTACTCACCAGCCAACAACGTCTGCTTCAGCTAGTGGACAGGAGGACCTGCCACATCACACATAAGCCACCAGCACACCTCCCCCTACAGAAGGTGAACCACCCCACAAACAGAGACTGTTGCAAAGACCAAAATCACCGCCAGGAAAGGAGTCCCTCCTGAATGTCTCCCTTGTGTGCCAGTGAGACAACATGGAAACTTTGGACTGCCATAGCTCCTTTTCCTATGGCCTCATGGATACTGGACCTGTGCTATAAACCAACTGGGCCACAACTCTTAAGTTTTCATCCACCATCACCCCACACAATTGCACTATCCCATCCTTTTTGTCCTTCAATAAACACCCTTGAACACAACTGAAGTATTTTTGCTTTATCATACAACAATCTGCAATGTCTTGACCTGCATTATCGTGTGCAAATGTCCTGTAATGTGTGAATCCATCCAACAAATGTGTGTAAGCAGTCTGTAGTCATCACATCAGTACACAGTTGTGACCACACCAACAGTTGCAAAAAGGGAAAGCACAAGTGACAGTCAATTGAGAAGTAAAGGTAGTGCTTGCTACGATACAGCAGCCACACAACACTTAACTGCAATGGCGGTATAAACAGAAGTACAGTCTTACCTGAGTGTCAGTGGAAGTACTGCTGTATCATATGTGTCCTGTTGTCCACATCCGCCTCATCCTCATCACTGTCTTCAGTGACCTCTGCTGCCACAGGTGCATTGTCTCCCACCTCCTCCTTCCAGCATGGCACATGGCATCTGAGTGCCAAATGGTGTAGCATGTAGCAAGCCACCACTATCTGGCGGACCTTCTTAGGGGCATAGAATAGGGATCCACCACTTACATGGAGTTACCAGAACCTGGCTTTCAGTAACCCAAATGTATGTTCAATAACCCTCCTAGAACACCCATGTGCTTCATTGTATCGTATTTCTGCCCCTGTCCTTGGATACCTCACGGGTATCAACAGCTAGGACAGGTAGCCAGAGTCACCTGGAAGTAGTGAGGGAAAACACATTAATCATGTACAATGGCACAGAGTACAACTTCTGGTAGTATACAGTGATATATATTGGGTGAAGGCCGAAGCTCACCAATGAGCCATGCTCTCTGCCTCTGTATTCATGCCATCACCTGTGAGACGCTGCTATTCCTCAACACATAGGCATCATGCACAGATCCATGAAGCTTGGCAGTGACGAGGGGGATGTATTGATCAGCAAGGCACACCATCTGGGCATTTATAGAGTGGTAACTCTTCCTATTCCTGTAGACCTGCTCATTTGTCCTTGGAGGGACCAAGGCAACATGGGTCCCGTCAATGTGATTGGGGCAATCACATGTGATATGTGTCCAATGGCATAGAATCCAGCCTTCACAGTGGGCAAATCATCACTCTGGGGAATGAGATGTAGCTGCTCATGAGTTTTAGCAAGGCAGCCAAAACTCCTCCAAGCACAATCAAAAACATTGGCTGTGGCATTCCTGCAGCCAAGCCCACAGTCACCTGGAAGGAAACACTTTCCAAGAAGTGGAGCACTGCCATACCTGTACTGCAGGGGGTATTGCTGTAGTGCTATGGATAGCAGAAGTCAGATCTGGCTCCAATTATTGACACAGCTCAGTAAGTGTGGCCCTGTACAGACGATAGGTGATGATGATGTGCCATTCCCTCAGTGTAGCCAAGCCCACTAGGGGTCTGCACATGGGTGCTTGCCTCCTCCTCCACAGTGGTAGGTGTCTAAGTAAACCAAACATGAGATGTGTGTGACAACAGGTGGTATGGACACACATTATCACAGTACACAGAGCAGTCACATCTGATTACACCAACAAGATAGTAAAGTGCACTGGTGTCCTCTACATGCAAACAGGCTTCTTCAAATTAACCAGTACTTCTCATTGGCCACTGTGTCTCACAGATGTAGCCAGAGTCATGTGTTGTGATTAGTATCATCCCAATACAAACGTACAGTCAACTACTCTTCTGCCAGCAGTGTACTGGTATGAGAATTAATTTGAGTGCCGAGTTTACAAGCAAGCCAAAGTATGTAGCAGACAAGTGTGTGGAATTGTCTTGGTGTGTACTATTGGTACTTATGACGCACAATAAATTGTCTGCCATGAGTACCAGCATTAGGCATTGGCAACCGCCTGTCCTGTATGCAGGGACAGGTGGAAGTGACCTCACTCCGCCGGTGTTTGGTGTCATGGCAGGAAGCGGTCTGCACAGCCGTACAACTCCTCATTGGTTAACATGGAGGTCTGTGGAGCACAGGAACCAATGATGATCGCCGCCAACCACCACGGACTGCAATTTTCTCTGTCCTACTACACTTGATTCCGGACTCTCTACAGATCAACACCTCCACTGTGTGCTGATTTGTCCTGTGTCTGGAACCTTAAATAGCCTGTGCTACAGGGGAAAGGCCCCAGCCTTCACATCGGAAAAGTTGGAGAAGCTTGTGGATGGGGTCCTACCCTTGTAAGGGCAGTTGTATGGTCCTCCAGAACAACAGGTGAGTAACTTATGGGTTCGTTGGATGCAGCATGGCTGTATGAAGAAGTATGTGTGCGCTGGCAGTGTGTCATTTGGGGAGTGTATTTTGGCTGCATGCAATGTGTATGCAGAGGTAAGGGTCATGTGTGGGCTTAATGTGGGATCTATGCAGTATGTAAGCCATTTCTGTAACAGTATGGAGTGTCAAGTTCCATTCGTCTGTGTTTCCTATGTAGGTCAGTGCCTATCAGAAGAAAGGGTTGTGGTGTGCCACCCCCAAGGATGTGATGACCCTTGGGGTCTATAGCCGGTGGAGCACCCACTGCAGGAAACAGTGGGAGGACCAGCGATGCTGAGCCCGGAAGACTGTGGAGGCCCAGCTGGGGACAGCCTCCCAATGAGTGAGGGGGCGCCCCGTCAGACCCTGACCCCACTAATGGCCTGCATACTGGCAGTGGCCAATCTAGGGTTGGATGGACGCTTGAGGACAGCACCGCAACCACAAGGGGGTGAGTACATTCTGTGAGGTATTGTTTTTTGTTGCTTGACATGTTGTTTGGGTGCAAGGTTCTAGTCAATGGATGCCCCAATATGCCAGGTTAGCTAATCTGTGGAGTCCTACTTAGCAATGTAGTGTGGTATGTAAACATGGTATTGCCAAGTAGCTGACATACCATGGCAGACATGGCTTAGTGAGTCCCAGTAGGTGTGCAGATGGTAGTGTTTGGGTTAATTTCTGCTGTTGTTCCCAAGCACTGGTTTGTCATTGTGGTTCATACTGCACAGTGTTAGTCCCAGTGAGTGATTGTGATGTGTATGCCATATGTGCTGTTGTTGCTGTAACTGACCCTGTGCTCTCTTTCTTTCTCCTCCACCCTCTCTCCTTTTCTCATCCTGTACTTGTGTACATTAGCATAATCTGGCGAAGGAGCAGGAGCACTGGTGAGTGGGCGAGCTTCAGCCCACGGGACCCAGGAGGCAGAGCCCGCCGACGCCGAGGTGACCAGTTGGTTGGAGGGCGAGGGTAGCATCACGGGGAGACTGGAGCAACGACTACAGACTCTGATTCCTCCTCCGATGGAAGCTCCCTGGTGGTGGCAGTTCCCCCTGGCACTACCACAGCTACAACATCTTCTGCCACCCACATACCAGCAGAACCTTCCAAGTAGCCTCCTACCCAGTTGCCCATGCCCGCTCACCCAGGAGGGTGGGCTTCTCCTTTGCCTCAGGCACCTCAGACCCTGCCCCAGTCAGTCCTGCTGCCCTCACTGAGGATGCTATTGACCTCCTGAGATCCATCTCTGTAGGGTAGTCAACCATAGTGAATGGGATCCAGGGGCTAGCATCCCAGATGCAGCAATGCAATGCCTACCTGGAGGCATTCACGGAGGCTTGGCTGCCCTACAGGGATCGTTCCAGGCTCTGGCCTCCTCTTTGACGGCAGCCAGTGTCCCTGGTTCTTCCGTCCCCCCTCCAACTACCTGTAACCAGTCCCATAGACCTCTCATCACCCATCCCACGCATACAATCAGACCGGCATGCACCCAAGACAACAGACAGGACTCGCACAGACAAGCACAGGCACCACACTTCACACCACAAGCACACACACAGCCAACACACAGAAGCACATACAACAACAGCCACTGCCTCCACTGTCTCCCCTTCCTCCTCCTCCCTCACAGTCACATCAGCCCTCACACCTGCAAGCACTGCATCTTCGGTCCCAGATCCTGCCACCTTTAGAGCCTTGCTCACAGTCACCACAACAGCAGACACGCATACTAGCACCCCATTCACCACATGCGCAATCACCCCCACTACCATCACAACCACATGCAGCACACCCACCTCACTTGCAGACGCCACCACAACATACATACACACGTCCTGTTTGTCCTCTCCCACCCTGTCTGCCCACTCCCCTCCAAAGACATATAAACGCTTCCAGTAAGACATTCAACAGCCATACACTTCACACACAAAAACTGTACATGCACCTACAGCCCAGTCTAGCACACCTACACCTCCTACAACCACTCCTTCTACCTCCATTCCCAAACCTTCTCCCACAACCCTCCCCATTGGACCTAAGAAACTTTTCCTTTCCTCCCTTGACCTCTTCCCATCTCCCCCCTGTCCTGCCCAAAAAAGGAAGCTCCTTCTCCCCCAGCTCGGTACCTCCAGCTCCCAGTTCACTCATGTCTCTCCCCCTGCAGCTAATCCTGCTACTAGGGGGCACAAGAGTGGCACTCCGGCCCCCTGCTCCAAGCCAACACCTCTGCCCCTAAACAACAGAGCAAAGACCCGCCCCCTCCCAAACTCAAGTCCAAGCCCTCCCAAGAAAATAAAAAACAAACCCGCCCACCCTCTCACCTCCTGAGGTGCCTGCCTACCATCAGCATGATGCCTCTGCCCAGTGGTGTGACTTGGGCTGTCAGGCGTCAAGTTGGGCCTTGGACGTTGCCCTGTGGGTTTTCCCAAACATTGAACTGCCCATTGGCTCATTTCTATATATTTCATTTATTTTCTTGTGGTCGCTGTTCCCACCAAATAACAGTGGTTGGACCAAAGGTACGTGTCCTGGTTTTCTTTACTCCTGGCTTATGTTGTTGTTGAATTTCTCTGCAGATAGTTCTCAGTGTGTGGTATGTGTGCATGGTATGTGTTGTGCGTGTGGGTGAGTCACTCTCCCCTCCCTCCCTTGTGTGCTAGGTGGCAGTACTCACCATCATCGTCAGCGGTGCTGCTTCTGGACTGCCATCTCATGGTACAGCATCGGGAAGAATTCCAGTTCGGGTTCCATGGCGGGCGTGGACACCTCTGTGTCCCTGGAGGTGAGTGTCTCCTATATATGATTTGTTTCCGCCAGGCTTTTCGTGACGCTTTCCTGGAGGTCTTCTATATCATAATATGGTGGGTGGGGTGTGGTGTTCCTCCAGCATGAAGATGGAAACCGCTGTGGTCAGTGGACGGACCACATGCACAGTCACCAATGTCATAATGACCACCATGACGTCTAATATTAGTCAGTGTGTCCGCAGCAACATACATCATGCATGTCAATGATATCACGTAAGAAGGCATTTGTGACTGGATAGACATGGCACCCAGTACACATTACAGCTGCAAATAATACAAGGGTCACATGTGACCCCCATGGTTTTCAGCACGTGTCCACAACATGTAAATGGACCAAACTCAAACATCTGCAAAACAATTTCCTCTCAAAATGTGACTGTATATCCCAACCTCCAAAATACCATCAGCGGTGGTGTACTGTGTCCCACTCCTAAATTCTATCTGTACCCTGCAACGTACGACAATGGTGTTTGAGTGGTAGGACTTACATGACAAGACAGGACAAGGATGTTTGTAAGGTCTAAAATCCTTTTTTGCAGGTGTGCCGCAGTTTGCAAAGCCCTATACAGCATTTCAGGCTGCCAAAAAACATTAGGAGCCATTTGCGACCGCCATTGGAAGTCATCACTGTGGTAAACAGTTGCAACCGCAGCGGACACAGCCATAGGCTAATGTTGTTCCCAGTGGCAGTCACGGGCCAATGGCAGCATCCACCAGTGGTGACAACCTGAGTATGTGACCACCATGTTCTGCAGAATCACTCACTTGACTACTGACACTGCTGCCAGTAACGCCGCCCCGATCTGAGTTGCTGTATGCTGCCTCTGGGAGAAATCATGCCTTGTTCAGCCGGTGAGAGGAGCCCTGCCTTCTTACCAGAGGAGCGGGAGAGGCTGGTAACTGAGGTCCTACTCCTGCATGGTCAGCTCTGTGGCTCATCAGAGTAGCAGGTAAGCACGTCATGTGCACAATCTTCTCTGTACTTCACCATTCTTTCCCTCCTCAGAGGCTATAATATGCCCATGTGTGCCAGTTAGACTACTTGTGTCCCTGTAGTTGCAGTCTGTATAGCATCAATGAGATGGACAATGTGCACGTATTGGTGGCCTGTGCCATATGTTAAGTTTAGTCACATTGGGGGTTATTCTAACTTTGGAGGAGTGTTAATCCGTCCCAAAAGTGACGGTAAAGTGACGGATATACCACCAGCCGCATTACGAGTTCCATAGGATATAATGGACTCGTAATACGGCTGGTGGTAAATCCGTCACTTTTCCATCACTTTTGGGACGGATTAACACCTCCTCCAAAGTTAGAATAACCCCCATTGTGTTGTGTGAGGTTTTTGGGGTCCCAGATCCTTCTTGTGTTGAATGCAAAAAACTAGGTAAAGAGACATTATTGCCATCCACTGCCATCTCTTTCCTTTCCTCATGATTTTTGTAAATGTCAGACAACATGTATGTGCATAACAGCATGAGCTGTGTATGCATGTTGTTTGAGTCATTTGAGCCATGTGAGCAATGTATATAGTGCCACAGATCTTTCAACCCGCATCTACCCTTGCTTAACTGTTGTGTGAAAGGCATAACATGAGTAACTCTGCCCTTCAGATTGCCACACACAACACATGACAAATTGCTGTTGGCTATATGATGTACTGTCATGCATGGAAATGATGGGAATGGAGTGTCATGTAGGTTCTCTTAGTTCAGCCTGCAAAGACCAGGGCTTGTCAAACGTATCTCCCAGTGTGGGACCTAGTCTAGGCTGTGGTAGAGTCACTGTGGCTATGCAACTGTGGCACTGTGCTCACTCTCTGTACCCCAGCCATACTCCAGCCAATATAAGCCTCTGGTAGCCAAACCTAACCTGAATTCCTCATTACTTTGACTAGATTAGGAATGGGTTCAGAGGTAAATCATTTACAGAGTCCATATGTGCATTAAAATCATTGTCAAAGTGTGTCTTACACTCATGACACATCCCTTACTCCCACAGTGCTGTTGTCACCTACACTCAGCTCATATTTTTCCTGTATGGGTGTGTTGCATAGATAACAGTCTCACAGTGCAGACAGCGTGTTGATTCCTCAGAGGCCATGATATGTGACTCAATTTGTTTGTGATATAGCAGAACTGTAAAATGCATGCCTTTGTTTGTTGTATGCCATCTCTGCATGATAGACACATATGTCCAAAAGAGTGTTCTGTGGCACAGGCACAGGCACATAACACAGAACTCCACCCTCTGAAGTGGCATGAGTATGCCTTTAGTAGGCCACATGTCCACACATGCACAAGGAAGACACTTTTTGTACCCACCGTGCCAGGCCCTTGATTGTTACTCGTATAATGTTGAAGTTTGTACTCTGGCAGCTGCCTGTAGGAACTGGATGCAGTGAGTCATCCTCAGTGTGAATGTGTTGGTCCATTCACGCCTAAGGATTTTACCCTTAAGAAGCCATATAGGTGTGTAGTGTTTCATTGTGGCTCACATCACAGTACATGTTGCTACATAATGGTCTATTTCATGTTGGTAAGCTTGCTTGGTCATTGTAGGCCCTGAGCAGGGTAGTGGGTTAGCCTGCAGATGCAAATACATATATCTGTCATCATGTGCCTGTACTTATTGGCTTGTGTGTTTCACACTTGGGAAGTATTAATAAATAGAAAAGTCCTAGCTTGGTGTTACTGACATGTATGTGACTCAACAATTTGTGATGAAACTTGTGTTGGAACCTCTTGATTTGTCTTTTGCATCCATGCACGTCAACGCCCATCGAAAAAGGGAACTATGGAGAGCCATCGCCAAGAAGGTGCAGCCTCTGGGGGTCCACAACTGCGGAGCATCCACTGTAGGAAAAGGTGGGAGGACCTAAGATGATGGGCCAGGAACATCACAGAGTTCCAGCTAGGGACGTCCTCCCAAAGTGGGTGGGATGCTCATCGGACCATGACCCCCTCATTGGCCCTCATTCTGGCAGTGGCCTACCCAGACCTTGATGGGCTTTTGAGGACAGCACAGCTGCCACAAGGTGGTGAGCACAGGGCATATTCCTGCCTGTCACACTGCCAAGTAAATGTGTTAGGCTCTGGCTACTCCCCCTGGCAATTAGGGATGAGCCATGTGTAACCCAGTAGATTAGTGATTGTCTGTGTAGACATGCCATGTTTTGTATACTGATGTGCCTTACCTATTGGCCCAGGGACCTAGGTCACAACTGTGTACACTCCACGAACAACTTCCTCTCCAGGGACAACATACGGCTGTGTACATTGATCAATCAAGTGCTGATTGTTGCTGTAGTGGGTGTAAATTCTATGCAACAGACCACTACTCCTCAATGTTACAGGCCAAAGGTAAGGAAGTGATGGATCACTGCCTTCAATCACGTGTCTGGGTAAATAGGTATTTTGGCATCTGCTACCCAGAGGCGGCTTGTCTTCAGTGGATGAAGGATGCTGGTGCCTCACTACAGTCTGTAATGTGAAGATGGCCATCATTCATGTGACAGAGCATACAATGTACTTTGGGTGCAGCTACTGATCAATACTTTCCCTTCGTAAGTGGGGAATATCCATTGACATGATTTTTGTACCATCACTGTTGCCAATATTTCTTGTGCCTATATGTCAGTATGTATCCCTTTCTCATCAGCAAAACATTTGTAACCTGTGTTGATGGAATGCATGTCACATGTTTGTGCATGGAAAATTGTGTGTGGAATAATGCATTTATAACGGGGGTATATGTCATATTGTGCCACATACAGGAGTGTGTCACCACTGTTTATTGGCTGACACATACCCTAATGCATCATAGCATGTAATTTGGCATGTACAACTGCAGTAAAAATGAGGGACATGACAGGTAGGCCTAGTGTTTTGAGCCACAATGTGCATTTGTATGCCATTGATGTGGCATCATGTACCAAAGTGCACTGCAAATGTGAAATGGGTAAGGTTTGTAACTTGGCTGTTGGCATGCACCATGGGGTGACTTGCAGTTATTGTGAAATCACAGGTGTTTGGCTAAAACCATTCATCCACAGACATCTGGGTCTGCATGACCATAATGGAGACAATGATGTAGCTTCCAATTGGGCAACACGTTGAGGGCCATCAACAAGTACTCGCAAATCTCTGAGCCTCTTCTACATCCAATGGACTAATGGCATCTACTGGTTCACTCAGAGTATGCCATAGTAATAGGTGTCAAACATTAGTGGTGATTTCCCTGGGACTTGCAGATTCATTGTGTTGTGGATTTTAGGGACATCTCTCACTGATATATTGCACATGATGTCAACAGTGTCCATTTCCATGCCACATATGTGGCCTATCTGAACAACATTAGTGCTACCTACATGACTCCATTGAGACAAATATCACTTGGTGAAGTGTGCATGGTAGAACTGCTTCCTGTGTGTCATGAGTATTCCCATGTCACTTCCTTCAGGCTATTGTACTTTTGGCAGCAACATGGCAGGAGTTTGGAGCATCATTTCTTATTGTTGGGTCATTATGTATGTGACAAATATATGTGTGCATGACCTTTTATGGGATCTGTGCGAATACAGTTGGCATTGGCCTGTTGCTGGGGCCTACGTGACATCATGGTAATGTTTGCTAATCAAAGCAGTCATTTAAGTGTGATCATTGGCATGTGATGACCTTATTTCTCTTGTATTTGCAGCATCAGTCCAGGGAAACGAATGAGACAGGCAAGCTGAATGGCATCTGGCCACGGGACCTCGGATCAAGACACCACCGACACAGAGGGATCCAGTGGACCGGTGGGTGAGGGCAGTGCCATGGGGGAGACCGCAAAATCATCTTTCCACATCAGAATATTCCTCCAGTGGACAATCCCTAGTGGTAGCGGACAAATCGGGGCATACCCCTGTACCATCTTGGCCCACCACCCCCTTTCTATCGCCACCCTCCCTGTTGCTCCCCACCCAGTTGGCCGTTCCTGCTCATCAAAACGAATGCACCCTTCTCAACACACAGACAAAAGCTTCACAAAACACACCAGCATGCAAGCAAACAACAGACACAGACACATACAACATCAGTCACCATTTTCCCAGACACCCCACTACCCCCACTGGCCCACACACAACATCAAGCATACCCACATGCACCAGCACAACAGTCTGTGATACGCCCACTACACTCAGCATACCCACAGACACCACCCTAAAGACACACAGACATCCACCTCAACCACCATACCCACAGACACCACCCAAACACACACACAGACATCCTCCACATCCAGCATTCCCGGAGACACAACCCCAACAGACACACACACATCCACCACTCCACCCCCTTGACCTCCACCTCCCATCCCCCCCAGACACACAAACACACACACACACTCATGCAACAGACACCACCCAAACACAAGCATACCTCCCACATGCTCACACCCACAACATCCACATTGACACAGCAGACAACCACTCCCTTGACCTCCAAACCCCCACTGCCTTCTGCTGACAGTCCCCGTGTTCCTAAGAAAGTTTTTTTGTTGGATCTTGACATTTCCCTGTTCCTTCCACCCACCGACCCAAACCCAAGAGGCCCTGACCCACTTCCCAACCCATCCCTTCTACCTCCAAGTCCTTCCTTGTCACACCCGCCCCCCTGCAAGCACCCATACCCCTTCCCCAAGAAGAAGCCCATCCCTCAGAAGAAGCAGTCCACCCCTCCCAAAACTACCTCTCCCAAATTGAACCTATGCACCCCCCAAAGATGATTCCTGAGGTGCCTGCAAGCCCACTGAATGCCCCTTCCTGTGGAGGTTCCCTGACAGTTAGGAGTTTAGTGACAGCACAATGATGTGCCTGTGTGGAACAGGTTGGACTAGCCAATGGCCTTGTACTTTTCAGGTTTAAATTAAATAAACCCAAACAGTTGTTTTTGGGTATACCTTTGTCCTGCAATTCCGTTTCTACCTTTATGTTGTTCCTGAGTTACCTGTGTTGTCTGCCTACAGTTATGTGTGTTTCAGCATGCTTGCTGATACATTTTACAGTATCTCCTTTTGTGGGCAGTGCTGGTGTCCCTCCAAGACAACTGTATATGTTGACAGTATGGATATGTGGGTGTAAATGCAATGTTGGCGTTACAGCATTGTGTATTGTATGGGATAGTAAGTATTTCATCTTGTCTTTCCCAATGTGAGCAAGCATGGTATTAGACTGTTCCCCCGATATGGATTATGGATTCATCTAATGATGGCAGCTTGAGTTGTGTTTCTGCAGACATGGGGCGTGTTCAATTGTGCTGTCTTCCTTTGTCTTTGACTGTGCCTGTGTCCATTTAGCTGTGCTTTGTAGAATTGCACTTCCACATTGTGCAGATAGCCATGTCATGTCGGTCTAGTATTGTGTGTCTCTAAATTAGAAGAGCCAGTTCCTGTGCAAATATTGTTTAAGGGGTGTTAGACCTGACAGCCTTAGGGTGGTCAACCCTAACTTTTTGCCTGCCTCCCTCCACTTTTTGGGCACTGTTTTTGCTGGCTTTTAGACTCTGCGCACTTTACCACTGCTAACCAGTGCTAAAGTGCATATGCTCTCTCCCTTTAAACATGGTAACCTTGGATCATACCTGATTGGACTATTTAATTTACTTATAAGTCCCTAGTAATGTGCACTATAGGTGCCTAGGGCCTGTAGATTAAATGCTACTAGTGGGCCTGCAGCACTGGTTGTGCCACCCACTTAAGTAGCCCCTTTACCTTGTCTCAGGCCTGCCACTGCAAGGCCTGTGGACGCAGTTTCACTGTCACCTCGACTTGGCATTTAAAAGTACTTGCCAAGCCTAAACCTCCCCTTTCTCCACATATAAGTCACCTCTAATGTGTGCCCTAGGTAACCCCTAGAGCAGGGTGCTGTGGGGGTGAAAGGCAGGACATGTACCTGTGTAGTTTACATGTCCTGGTAGTGTAAAACTCCTAAAATTCGTATTTACACTACTGTGAGGCCTTCTCCCTTCATAGGCTAACATCGGGGCTGCCCTCATACAGTATTGAAGTGGTAGCTGCTGATCTGAAAGGAGTAAGAAGGTCATATTTAGTATGGCCAGAATGGTAATACCAAATCCTGCTCACTGGTGAAGTTGGATTTAATATTACTATTCTAGAAATGCCACTTTTAGAAAGTGAGCGTTTCTTTGCACTTAAATCTTTCTGTGCCTTACAATCCACGCCTGGCTGGGCTTAGCTGACAGCTCCTTGTGCATTCACTCAGACACACCCCAAACACAGGGTACTCAGCCTCACTTGCATACATCTGCATTTTGAATGGGTCTTCCTGGGCTGGGAGGGTGGAGGGCCTGCTCTCACACAAAGGACTGCCACACCCCCTACTGGGACCCTGGCAGACAGGATTGAACTGAAAGGGGACCTGGTGCACTTCTTAGCCACTCTTTGAAGTCTCCCCCACTTCAAAGGCACATTTGGGTGTAAAACAGGGCCTCTGCCCTACCTCATCAGACACTTGCTGGAGAAGAAACCTGAACCAGAACCTGCATCCTGCCAAGAAGAACTGCCTGGCTGCCTAAAGGACTCACCTAACTGCTTTCTACAAAGGACTGCTGCCTTGCTGTTGGCCTGCTGCCTTGCTGAACTCTTGTCTGGCTGTAAAAGTGCTCTCCAAAGGCTTGGATAGAGCTTGCCTCCTGTTCCCTGAAGTCTCAGGACCAAAAAGACTTCTCTTTTTCATTTGGACTCTTTGTGCGCCGAAAATTTCAGCGCACAGCTTGCTCCGCGGCGAGAAAATCACCGCACACCGATGCTGATCGACGCAACACCTTTGGGGCGACTGGAACTTCAATGCACGGCCTCGCAAGGATAATGCCGCCCGACTTCCAGAGGGGAAATCGATGCGACGCCTACCGCGAGAACCAGAATTCCACGCACAGCCTCCCGGAACGCCGGGCAGCCGGAAAACAAGCCGAAGAATCCACGCACAGACCCTGGGACATCTGGTAATCCCGCGACCCACAGAAAGAGACTGTCCGCACGCTGGAAAACGACGCACGACTTCCCCGCGTGAAAAATAACGACGCAAGTCCATGTGTGCAGGGGAGAAATCGATGCACACACCATTTTTCCACGTATCTCTTCTTCTGTGGCCCTTTGCGGAGATTTTCCACTTTAAACCAGGTACTTTGTGCTTGAAAGAGACTTTGTTTGCTTTTTAAAGACTTAAGACACTTTGGTGGTCATTACAACCCTGGCGTTCGGTGTTAAAGCGGCGGTAAGACCGCCAACAGGCCGGCGGTAAAAAAATTGGAATTACGACCGTGGCGGAAACCGCCAACAAAGACAGCGACTTTAACACTCCGACCGCCACGGCGGTACAGACAAACAGCTTGGCGGTCACCGCCAACGGACAGGCGGAAGACAAAGTACCGCCCACAGTATCACAACCTACCAATCCGCCACCTTTTCTGGGGCGGATTCACCGCGGATAAAAACACAGAGGAAACAGGAATTTCGAAGGGAAAACGCTCACCTCTACACACTCCACGAGGAACGACCCGGACCCGGAACTCCAAATCCTACCTGCGATAGTCTTCCTGCTCCTGTACCAGGAGCACCAACGCCGGCGGCGAAGACCACGGTGAGTACTGCACCTACGACACAGGGGAGGGGGGAGGCAAAAAACAGGGACACACACACGCAACACCCCCACCCCCACCCTCACCCACTACAAAACACACACTAATACATATCTATACATTATAGTAACACCCCCAACCCCCCCAGAAGAATGCAAAGACAAAAGGAAATGAGTGTAACCATTGTAATATATTAAAATGCAGTACGCAAAAATATACATTTATACACTATTAACATAATATACACCAAGAATAGTAGTCCAGGTATTGCACCATTTATAGTCCGTGGACCACTGGGCCCAAAATGCATGGGCGAGGCCCACACACAATACCAGATCAAAACAGAGAGAACACTGCAGGGGCATCAGATAGAAATACAACAGGCACCTCAGGGGGAAGGGTAGGGGGGGGCACCTCAGCCGGATGAGTGCACGACGCCATATCCACGAGGGGGCTCCATGCCCATTGATGTATCCTGGGGAGTGCAAAGCCACAGTCTCTCAAGTCTCTACAGTGGGTGGTTTGCCCACTGTTCAATCCTGGGGAGTGCAAAGCCACAGTCTCTCAAGTCTCTACAGTGGGTGGTTTGCCCACTGTTCAATCCTGGAGAGTGCAAAGCCACAGTCTCTCAAGTCTCTACAGTGGGTGGTTTGCCCACTGTTCAATCCTGTGGAGTGCAAAGCCACAGTCTCTCAAGTGGATAACAGTCTCCACTGGTTCTGGAGGGGGACTGGTGCCCAGAGTGCATCACGCACCCCGTGACGGTCCCAGTTGCGTTGGTGCCCCTGCCGCTCATTGGCTAGCGGTGGTTGAGTTGACAGTGCCCTGTTTAGCGGTGCTTGAGTTGGCGGTGCCCTGTTCATCAGTGCTTGAGTTGGCGGTGCCCTTTTCAGCGGTGCTTGAGTTGGCAGTGCCCTGTTCAGCGGTGCTTGAGTTGGCGGTGCCCTGTTCAGCGGTGCTTGAGTTGGCGGTGCCCTGTGCAGCGGTGCTTGAGTTGGCGGTGCCCTGTTCAGCGGTGCCTGAGTTGGTGGTCCTTCATTGCCCAGCTGGGCTGGGGCTGGCGGTCCTTCATTGGGCAGCTGGACTGTGGCTGGCGGGGCCCTCCTGGGCAGCTGGGCTGTGGCTGGCGGGCCTCTCCTGGGCAGCTGGGCTGTGGCTGGCAGGGCCCTCCTGGGCAGCTGGGCTGTGGCTGGCGGGGCCCTCCTGGGCAGCGAGGATGGGGCTGGCGGTGGCCTCCTGTGCAGCGAGGATGGGGCTGGCGGTGGCCTCCTGTGCAGCGAGGATGGGGCTGGTGGTGGCCTCCTGTGCAGCGAGGATGGGGCTGGCGGTGGCCTCCTGGGCAGCGAGGATGGGACTGGCAGGGCCCTCCTGGGCAGCTTGGATGATGCCGGTCTTCTCCGCCATGCTGCTCCTCCCAGACTTGCCGGGTTTCTTGTGGCCCTTCCCCACCTTGGGAGGAGTCACAGCTGAGTCCACACTCCCACCGGGACCCCTGGGAGCGGCTTGGGTGACTTGGGTGTCTTCCCCCTCTCCCGCCGGGCACTGGCCAACTTCTGGTGCTTCACAGGGGGGGGGACTGGCTGTGCTGTGGCTCCGTGCCACACTGGCTGTCCTGGTGGCCGGTGCACTCCACATACCTGTGACTACAGGCACCACTGGTCCCGGAGATGTTGTGGCTGAGGTGCAAGTTCGGGACCTATGAGTTGGACGGGGGTGGGAAAAAGGTCAAGGCTGGACAGGAAAAGTTGTTTGGACACACTGGGACGGGTAGCTGGAGGGGGTTTGGGAGTGGAGGAAGAGGTGGTGTTTGTAGGAGGTGTACGTTTGGTGGCTTTGGGTGCAGGTGCATGCGCTGGAGGCTGTCGTGAGGTGGATGGCTGTTGGGTGGGTGTGTGCCTGCGTTTGTGTATCTTCGGAGGGGGCGTCACAGACACACTGGGAGAGGACACAGGGGACGTGTGTATGGTAGTGGGGGTGGTGACTGCATGTGATCAGAGTGTGCTGGTGGGTGTGCTGGTGCGGGACGTAGTGGCTGTAGAGGTAGTGCATGCAGGTGTGAGTGTAGACGAGACTGGGAGGGAGGAGGGAGACGACGAGCAGGGGGACACAGTGGAGGCAGTGGATGTTGGTGTGTCTGTATGTGTGTGATGCTTGCGTGAGTGCCAGTGGGATGTGTGGTGCTTATGTTTGCCTGAGCTTCCCTTGTGTGGTGAGGTGTGTGCATGCTGGTCTGATGGTGTGCTTGGGATAGGCAGAGGTACAGGGGATTGGGTCTGGGTGGAGGAAGTTGGAGGGGGAGGCTAGACACAGGGACAATGGCTGCCATCAGTGCTGAGGCCAGAGTTTGAAAGGCTCGGTGAAGGGCCGCCTGACCAGAATGAATGCCCTCCAGGAATGCATTTGTTTGTTGCAACTACCTTTATACACCCTGGATGGCATTCAAAATGGTAGACTGCCCAACAGTGAGGGATCTGAGGAGGTCAATGGCCTCCTCACTGAGGGCAGCAGGGGTGACTGGGGCAGGGCCTGAGGTGCCTGGGGCGAAGGTAAATAGCCCACCCACCTGGGTGAGCGGGCACGGGGCGAAGGCTGAGGGGCTGCTGGGAGAGCGGTGCTGGTAAGGGGGGTGGCGGCTGTACCTGTAGATGCGGGGGGCACAAATGTTGCCGCCACCACACGGGAGCTCCCATCGGAGGACGAGTCCGTGTTGCTGGTTTCAGCTCCTGTCCCCGCCGTGGTGCTCCCCTCGCCCTCCGTCCCACTGGTGTATTCTGAGTCCGTAGTGTGGCCCTCCATGGCCATGTGGGATGCGGCTCCCTCGTGCTCCTGTGCCACTGCTCCTCCGCCTGATGATGCTAATGCACACAAGAACAGGGAGACCACAAAAAAGGGGGGGAACAGAAGAAAGATATGTTGAGTGCATGGATTACCGCTACCGTTGGCGGACAAGACCGACACAGAAGCCCCCTGCACTACGTCGCGCTCTTGGGCTCTACAGTGCAATTCATGGGAAATGGCCTCCAAGGGTGTGGACGACATCTGCACACATAGATGACACAGGTGCATGAATAGCTGTACTTGGCACTCTACAGAGGTGGGGTGGGGGGGCCACAGGGCCATGCCTTACAGAGGGGCCTAGCCTACGGAACTCGCCCTGGCCTAGGGAAACCCACAGCCCTCCTCCCCCACCCAGACACCTCCATTGCGCGCAAAGTCAGCTGAATGAAAGTGTACTCACCCCCTTGTGTCTGCTGTGATGCCCTCAAGCGCCCATCCAACTCCGGGTAGGCCACCGCCAGGATCCTGAACATCAGGGGGGTCATGGTTTGACGGGCACCACTCCCACGTTGGGAGGCCATCCCCAGCTGAGCCTCCGCCGTCTTCTTGCTCCAGCGGCAAATGTCCTCCCATCTTTTCCGGCAGTGGGTGCTCCATATGTGGTGGACCCCCAGGGTCCGGACGTCCTTGGCGATGGCACGCCAAATATCCTTCTTTTGGTGGGCGCTGAACTACATGAAATGTACAGGGGAAGAAGAGAAGTCATTACCAACTGCGCCGTCAAAGTGAGTGGCCCCCATCCCTACCCTTGCCATGTGGCACATGCACCCACCGTCTTTCATGCACGCAGAACTCTGCCCACTTCCTTCTTACAACCAGCCCTCTCCACACAGGCATAGCCCATACAACATGCTCCCTGTGTACTTACCTGTTGGTCTGGAGGACCGCAGGGTAGCGTGTACTTGGGGAGGACCCCATCGACGAGCTTCTCCAACTCCTATGATGTGAAGGCAGGGGCCGTTTCCCCAGACGCACGAGCCATTGTCTCTTCCAGACCGAGGTCACAGCAGCACTTGCAGTGTAGGTCCTCTCCTGTCGAAGATCAGGTATCGAGTGATTATACAGATAGAAAATGGCGGTCACGTCCGCGGCGGTGCGTACCATCACCGCCGGCGTACATTATCATTGGGTCCTGGTTTTCACCCAGTGTATGGTCACTGAGTTGTCACTTTCCCTTACGGTTTCACAGGTGTGGGTCCCAACGTGTCTCATCTGCTTAGATTACTCATGGACTAGAGCTGTGTGACATAAGTATGTTGACATTACTATTTCAAGAACATTTTGTCACTGTAATAGCAAATACACTATTTCAAAATCACAGACAAACTCCAGATCTGTTGGTGCTTTAGGTGTGTTTATTTAAATACAAAATATTGGAGGGGGAAGTTAATTGGTGAGGGGTGATGGCGGAGGAGTGTCCATGGCAGAGTCCAGTCTATTAGTCTCACAGGTGCATTGCCCATATGGGCATAGAAAGTGGAGCTGGGGCAGTTTAATTATGGACAGGGTGACAAAGTGGGACAGTGGGATGACAATCAGGGTGGTCTCATTTCTTGGCGGGGGTCTTGGCATCGTGCTCTGTCTTGATCCTGGATCTCAGGGACCGTTTGCGGGGTGGTTCTCCGTCTGCAGGGGGTGGGGTGCTGGTGTGGTGGTCCTGTGGCGGTGCCTCCTGTCCACTAGCGCCGGCGGAGGTGGTGGGCAGTTCATCGTCCATGCTAGTGTCAGGGGCCTCTTGTAGCGCCACAGTGTCCCTCCTGGTGTTGAGTACTTCCTTCAGCACCCCTACGATGGTGCCCAGGGTGGAGCTGATGGTTCTGAGTTCCTCCCTGAACCCCAAATACTGTTCCTCCTGCATCCGCTGGGTCTCCTGAAACTTGGCCAGTACCATTGCCATCGTCTCCTGGGAGTGGTGGTAGGCTCCCATGATGGAGGAGAGGGCCTCGTGGAGAGTGGGTTCCCTTGGCCTGTCGGCCCCCTGTCGCACAGCATCCCTCCCAGTTCCCCTGTGTTCCTGGGCCTCCGTCCCCTGGACCGTGTGCCCACTGCCCCCAGGTTCATGTTGTTGTTGGGGTGGTGGGTTATCCTGGGTTCCCTGTAGTGATGGACACACAGCTGATTGACGTGTCATGGGGACGGAGGTATGGGCCCGCTGGGTGGGTGCTGTGCTGCTGTTTCCTGAGGGGGGAAGGTCTGTGGTGGTCTGTGCCTGTGTGAGGGGAACCGACTGTCAAGAGGCCCCGATGGTCCGGGCTGGTCATCTAGATCCAGGTGGACAGAGGTGCTGTCATCACTGTGGGCCTCCTCTGTTGGAGGAGTGGACATGTCTGGACCCTCCTGTCTGGTGACGTTGGGTAGTGGTCCTGCAGGGGTGGAAAGGCATGAATATTGCATCTGTGTGTGTCATGGTGTACAATGGGTGCGTGACCGTGTACCCCAGTGCTGGTATTCCTGTGTGTGAGCTTGTGTGATGATGGTTTAGGGGGGTGTATGGGTATGTGCAGTGGGCATGCTTTAGTGATGGGTGTCCATGTGTTGTTGTTGCATGCAGGGCTTGGTGCTGGGATGTGTGGTTTGTGATATTGGTACATTTGTGAGGAGTTGGAGTGATAGGGGTGAGGGCGAGGGTGGGGGTATGTGATGGCATGCAGGTAGGGTGGGGGATGTAATAGTTAAGATTTGACTTACCAGAGTCCATTCCTCCACCGACTCCTGCGAGGCCCTCAGGATGAAGAATCGCCAAGACCTGCTCCTCCCATGTTGTTAGTTGTGGGTGGGGAGGTGGGGGTCCGCCGCCAGTCCGCTGAACCGCCTGGTGGTGTCTTGAAACCACGGTACGCACCTTCCCCCGTAGGTCGTTCCACCTCTTCCTGATGTCCTCCCGATTTCTTGGGTGTTGTCCCACTGCATTGACTCTGTCGACTATTCTTCGCCATAGCTCCATCTTCCTTGCAATTGAGGTGTGCTGCACCTGTGATCCAAATAGCTGTGGCTCTACCCGGACGATTTCCTCCACCATGACCCTGAGCTCCTCCTCCGAGAACCTGGGCTGTCTTTGCCGTGCCATGGGGTGGTGTAGGTGATGTGTGGGGTGGTGTGTGTGGTGATAAGTGTGGTGATATGTAGTGGTGTGTTGTGTGAGGTGCATGGAAGTTGTGTGGGTAATGGTGTTGTGTGCCTGTGGATGCTAGTTTGTTGATGGTGGTGTCTCTCTCTGGCCTTCGGTCGTGAATTGTGGTCGTAGGGGTTTGTGGGTGATGTGGGTGTGTGTTTTATATTGAATTGGGTGTGTGGGAGTGGTGTGTGTATGTGTATCAGGTGTGTGTATTTCGAATTGTCCAATGTGGTGGTGTTTTGGAGATGTGTGTGTATTTTGAGCGCGGCGGTGTGTACCCCCAATGGAATACCGCGGTTGAAAGACCGCCGCGTGGATTCGTGTGTCGTGATAGTGTGGGCATTTTTCTGTTGGCATGACGGTGGAGGTTTTGTTTTCGCCAGTTTATCACTGACCTTTGGTGTGGCGGACTTGTGTGGGTGTCTGAATTTTGTCGGATTTCGAGATGTGGGTCATAATAGCTGTGCCGGAATTCCGCGGCAGTGTGTTGGCGGTCTTCTGCATGGCGGTAAGCGGCTTTTACCACCAATGTTGTAATGACCCCCTTTATATCACTTTTCAGTGATATCTCTACAATTTCACATTGCATCTTTATTCGTTTTGACCTACAATTATCCTGATAAATATATATTTTTCTAAACACTGTGTGGTGTATTTTTGTGGTGCTATATGGTGTTATTGTATGATTTATTGCACAAATACTTTACACATTGCCTTCTAAGTTAAGCCTGACTGCTCGTGCCAAGCTACCAGAGGGTGGGCACAGGATAATTTTGGATTGTGTGTGACTTACCCTGACTCGAGGGAGGGTTCTTGCTTGGACAGAGGGTAACCTGACTGCCAACCAAAAACCCCATTTCTAACAAGGGGCATGAGCAAAATGATATGTGTCCAATTGCAGCATCCTTCTGCTCTTGATGGCTCAAACCCTATTGTGAAGGTATTCTTTGCATAGTGAGCTTTGTATATTTGTCTTTCTGTCTATTGTGCATCACATTGTCCTTCCATTGTGTTGCAAAGTGGATGATGACTGTGTCCATTGCAGGACTGTTTACCGGGGGTGGTGTTTGTGTTCCATGCCACATACATACATATGTGCGTTCCATGTGATGACAGTCCATGTCATGTGAGGAATGTGAGGATGTGAGTTGTATTTGTAGATGTGATGCTGCTGTGTCCATGTCATGTAAGGAATGTGAGGGTGTGAATTGTATTTGAGGATGTGATGCTGCTGTGTTGGTGATGTGTGAGACAATGTTGTGTACACTGCACAGTCCCTGTACCTGAGATGAGCAGATGTATGTTTTTGTGTAGTGTTGAGGTGTAGTGTGAGTGACCTGCTTAAAGGGAGTGTATTGTGACTGTGAATGTGTCCTTTTTTGTGTCTGATTCAGATACAAGACACAATAACAAGTGGACTTGGTGCCCATAGCGTGACCCCCAGATGATGTAAATGAAGGCAAGACAATCTATAGTTGGGCGTAATGACACAGGTAGGTGTGTGTTGTTACGGTCGGTTGCACCCACTGAGGCATGGATTTAGTGTGTGATGATCTCCATGGTGACACCGGACATGTGAGGCTGCCTGCAGGTGAATGTCTCCCTTTATACTCCCCATTTCTGCCTGCTGAGATGTGGTGGTTAGACGGCCATGGTCACATTGGTGGTGTACAACCTCATAATGTGTCCGGGGGCAACACATGCTCCGGCTTGTTTGTGCTGCCTTGTGACTGCACCATTCTGTACTGCCTGGCGGTGCCTGTAGAATCACGCTGGTCTTTGCTCCATCTGCCCGCATGACTTGTAGTATGGCGGTCTGACCGCCAACCCAAAGGCGGTCGCACTGCCAACGCCACCATGAAGGTCCACAGCCCGCCAAACTCGTAAAGAGGCCCTTAATCTTCCCATGTCCAAAAAATGAACGCAACCTTGTGTAATTAAGTAGCGTATGTGTAGAGCACTTAATAACTTTGGTTCGAGTTTCTGCTACAGAAAACTGTTAAGAAGGTACGAGTAGGGGATAGCAACACAATCTAGTATTGAAAGACATAACAATTTATTGCAATGGCTCATCCTCTGATCCTTAGGCATGGTTTTGTAGTGAAGATATCCGTAGTGGGTCTTTATTGGGCAACCTTATCTGCAAGAGCTGGTTAATCATCAGCGCAGCATCATTTTTATCCACTTTTTAATGAGTGACAAGCAGTGTTCGTCTCTTAATGGTCATACGATAAATGGAAGGTTGAGAGGGTGCAGACCCAACATCTGTAACAGACTGGCAAAATCTTTGAGTGACTAGAAGAGAGACTTTGGCATTAGAATACACAGGTAAAGTACTGAGTTTAACATTTGTGGAAGAGACACTTCGTAATTCATGCTCACTCCCAAAACAATATTAAATGTTCGATAAAATGAGCAAAGTTTGAAGTACTTTATCTTAGGACATTGAAAATCAATGATGCACATTTTAACTGCAGTTTTTGCACATTTTATTTTTAGATTTACCTTATCTCCCTGTCACATTGTATCATATTTTTGCTCATTTTCACAGAATTTCGACTGATTCAGCTACTGGTCTTTTGTATAAGCATAGTTGTCCTCACTCAGAGTCCCATAAAAAGTTGGTTGTTAATTTGAGGAGGAGATACTGAGACTGGAGATACTAATTCTTACCGTCTCTTAAAAAATGAAAATGCGTGCCAAAGCTCATTAGGTTTCACTG
Organism: Pleurodeles waltl; assembly: GCF_031143425.1. Classification (NCBI taxonomy): domain Eukaryota; kingdom Metazoa; phylum Chordata; class Amphibia; order Caudata; family Salamandridae; genus Pleurodeles; species Pleurodeles waltl. The sequence goes on from NC_090446.1 coordinate 207,154,104, forward strand.
GGTGCACTTCCGGGAGGGGCAATACTTGTAATAGGGTGGGGCGGTGTCTCGACTTGGGCTAACCCTGCATTATAATGGAGCCCTTACTGTCACATTTAAAGCACCTGAGGTAAGATACTAGCAGTAGCAGCAGGAATTTAGGATGAAGCTGGAAAATGACACATTAGTTCATATATTGTATCAAAATGATTTTAGAGCTCACTCAGATAGGTGCAGGGACAGACAGGCATGGGGGTATTCGGGACAGTTGATTGGTTGTGTGCTGGAATCCTTGGATGAGTAATACATCTGCCCACACACCTCTGCATTTCCTGCATTCCTGTTAATGGCCCCATCGTACATGGTGTGATATGTGTTGGAGCTTTTGATTGAAGCTGTATGTGGCAGCGTTTTCGTTCCATTAATGCCTAAGAGGTATTAGCTGTTCTCTGAAGGACTGGAAGTAAATTGAATATAGAAATCGCAAGGCTGTGCAGACAGTCAAATTAGCCTGTGCATATTCCAAGAAGGAACCTAATAAGACGTTTTTTTTCTTCAATTTGACTTAGGCTGCGCAGACATTTAAATAGGTGTCTTGTCTATCCTTGAACACTTTTAAAGACGTGACAGGTGAGGTCACCGTACTTACAATCCATCTTTCGAACCACAGGATTCTGAGTCAACCCATACCATATCCCGATACAGACACCGAGATGCAGTCTGTGAACGTGAAATGACTTTTTCTAATTAGTTTTACAAAAATACAAAAATAAAAACGTCCTGTGCTAGTAAGTCTTTTGCTTGAAAATCAGAAATGTCACCATGCTTTAATATTGCTTGCTACCATTTTGAAATTCTCAAAGATGTGCAGCACAATTGCCACTCGAAATGTAACTGGATAGCCCGACCACCAAAATACTAACAGCTGTATTTGAATGTGCCCCAATCTTATATGCCATCTGTGCCCTTCACCTTACTACAATGGTGTTTGAGTCGTAGGGCCTATGTGACAAGACAAGATAAGGATGTTTGTGAGATCAGAATTCATTTTTTGCAAGTGAGCCGCAGTTTCAAAAGCCCAATACAGCATTTCAGGCAGCTAAAATGGCAGCTGCCTCACCTGCTCCTCTGGACATTAGGAACTGCATGCAAACGCCAGCGGAAGTCGTCACTGTGGTAAGCAGTTGCAACCACAGCGGACACAGCCATAGGCTAACGTTGTTGCCAGTGGTGGTCACGGGCCAATGGCTATGTCCACCAGCAGTGAGGACCTGCGTATATGATTGCCATGTTTTGCAGATTCACTCACATGACTCTGGACACTGCTGTCAGCAACATCTCCACGATCTGAGCTGCTGTGTCCCTCTTCTGGGAGCAATCATGCCTTGTCCAGCAGGTGATAGGGCTCCTCCCTTTTCACCAGAGGAGCTGGAGAAGCTGGTGACTGCGGTCCTACCACGGCATGGACAGCTCTGTGGCTCGACGAGGAGTCTAAATATCTAAATATAAATCTAAAAATAAAATGTGCAAAAACTGCAGTTAAAATGTGCATCATTGATTTTGAATGTCCGTCTTGTGCACAATTTTCCCTGTACTTTACTATCCATTCCCTCCACATATGCTAGAATGTGCCCATGTGTGCTAGTTAGACTACTTGTGTCCTCACTTAGAGTCCCAAAAAGTTGGTTGTTAATTTAAGGAGGAGATACTGAGACTGGGGATATTAATTCTCACCGTCTCTTCATCTCTGTTTCTAGTTGTACACATTTCAGGGCTTGGAATAAAAAAAAGCATGGTATTCCTGGATTTACCGAGTCAGCTTTTTCCTTTGATTCTGGGCCCTATACTACACATGTTTTCCTCCTTCTTCTTAACAAATGAAAATGCGTGCCGAAACTCATTAGGTTTCACTGACTGCACTTCCGGAAGGGGCAATACTTGAAATAGGGTGGGGCGGTGTCTCGACTTGGGCTATTCCCGGATTATAATGGAGCCTTTACAGTCACATTTAAAGCACCTGAGGTAAGATACTAGCAATAGCAACAGGAATTTGGGATGAAGCTGGAAAATGACACATTAGTTCATCTATTGAATCAAAATGATTTTAGAGCTCACTCAGATGGCTGCAGGGGCAGGCAGGCATTGAGGTATTCGTGACGGTTGATTGGTTGTGTTTTGGAATCCATGGATGAGTAATGCATATGCCCACACACCTCTGCATTTCCTGCATTCCTGTTAATGGCCCCATCGTACATGGTGTGATATGTTTTGGAGCTTTTGATTGAAGCTGTATGTGGCAGCGTTTTCGCTCCATTAATGCCTAAGAGATATTAGCTGTTCTCTGAAGGACTGGAAGTAAATTGAATATAGAAATCCTGAAGCTGTGCAGACAGGCAAATTATCCTGTGTGTATTCCAAGAAGAGACCCAATAAGAAGTTTTTTTTATTTGACATATGCTGCGCTCACATTTCAATAGAGGTCTTGTCTATCCTTGAACACTTTTAACGATGTGACAGGTGAGGTCACCCTACCTCCAATCCATCATTCAACCCATAGGATTCTATCTGAGTCAGCCCATACCATATCCCGATACGGACACCGAGGTGCAGTCTGTGAACGTGAAATGCCTTTTTCTCATTAGTTTTAAAAAATACAAAGATAACAACGTCCTGTGCTAGTAAGTCTTTTGTGAGGTCAAAAATCATTTTTTGGCAGGTGTGCCACAGTTTCTAAAGCCCAATCCAGCATTTCAGGCTGCCAAAATGGCAGCTGCCTCACCTACTCTACTGGACATTAGGAACTGCATGCAACCCCCAGCAGAAGTCGTCACGGTAAGCAGTTGCAGCCACAGTGGACATAACCATGGGCTAACGTTGGTGCTAGTGACAGTCACAGACCAATGGCTGTGTCTCCCGCTGGTGATGACCTGCGCATATGACATGTCCCGCAGATTCACTCACAGGACTCCATACACTGCTGTCAGCAACACCCCCACAATCTGAGCTGCTGTGCGCCACCTCTGGGAACCATCATGCCTGGGGGCCCACCAGCTGGTGATAGGGCCCCCGCCTTCTCACAAGAGGAGCTGGAGAGGCTGGTGACTGAGGTCCTACCCCTGCATGAACAGCTCTATGGCTCACCAAAGGTGTAGGTAAGTATGTCATGTGCACAATCTCCTCGGTACTTCAATGTCTTTTCCCTCCTCACAGGCTAGAATGTGCCTATGTGTGCCAGTTAGATTACTTGTGTCCCTGTAGTTGCAGTCTGTATGGCATCAATGGGATGGACAAGGTGCAAGTATTGGTGGCCACTGCCATATTTAAATTCAGTCACACTGTGTTTTGTGAGGTTTTTCGGGTCCTAGAGCCTCCTTGTGTTGAATGTACATAAGTGGGTAAGGAGACATTACAGCCATCCACTGACATCTCTTTCCTCATGATTGTTGGCACTTCGGACTGGATTGTTCCCATGGGGAACAGGGTCAGGACAGATTTGCATATGGGTGGGTCCAAACTGGAATGGCATGGGTAGCAAAAAAGCAATGGATTTAGGCCCAGATCTCTGTGCTGGCGGGAAATGTTTGACATTGCTCAGCATTCCGTCCATTACATGTTCTTTTTTCAATTGTTGCCCTAAGTGGAATGGGTATGCCCAGACGTGGGTGCCATGCTCCCCAAGGCACTGGAGCCAAGCTAGCCTGGCTGAGAAGGGATGATACCCCGAATCAGCTCCCAGGATGCTTGTTTCCAGTCCAATGAAGTGCTGGCCTGGCTCTTCGGGCTGGACTTTTCCCATGGGAAACAGGGTCAAAACTGATTTGCTTATGGCTGGGTCCAAACTGGTATGGCATGGGTAGCAAAAAGAAATAAGGATTTAGGCCCAGATCTCTGTATTGGGGTTGAATGTTTGATATTGTTCAGTATACCGTCCATCACTTGTTCTTTTTTGCACTTTCTAAAAGTATCATTTCTAAAATATAAAGATAAAATCCAAACTCACCAATAAGCAGGATTTTCCATTACAATTCTGGCCATACTAAATATGACCTGGTTACCCCTTTCAGATCAGAATATACCACTCAAAAAGTATATGAGGGCAGTCCTAATGCTAGTCTATGAAAGGAGCAGGCCTCACAGTAGTGGAAATGTTCATACAGGGCTGCTGTCCCTGCTGGTCCCACTTGGGCCCTGTCCTATATGTACAATTTCCAGCGTCTGATACTAGCTTCTTGTGCATGTCCTATGCGGTGAGTTTTAGGTGAACTTCGTACCCACTGCATTAAGACTCAGAATCACATTATGTCCTAGGCTCATTTGCTCAGTATCGACTAGAGCCCATTAATAAGCAATTAACTGTTTGTCGAAAGGAAGTATATCGCTCCAGCATCAAGTATCTTTTTAGTCCAGAAACCCAGGGGCACCCTTGTTCTTCCCTGTTTTTGTCACATGCTCCAATTTGCATATTGCCCCTGAACGGTTACATGTAACACAACGTCAACGTCACCTTCCTGCCTCATTTGTTAAGTCAAATGCACATTGCTGCTACTCTCCCCATTCAAACTTATGTTTCTTCCCTGTCACTTTGTACAAAGGGGCTAAAATGTGACTCAAGTGAGGGATATGCTGTCTCCAAAAACCAAGTAATCCAATGAATCACTGAGTCTCCTCGTTAGTGCGGGGAATTGTTTGCCGCCATGGGAGAAACTGAACTGTTCCTGACTCCCAGGGGCCAATGGTATAGAAAAGACAGCATTAGCAATTTCAGTGGTTGCATACCAGGTCCCTTTATGTTTCTATATTCGTTCAATCAAAGTGATGGTGTCAGGGACCGCAGCAGTTAGTATAGCTTAGTTTATTATAAAGTGCATGGCCACCAGAAGGCCTCCAAGCGCTGATGAGATTGCTTAATAATATCCAACTAGGGCACACCAACGGTAGTTCGTAATATTCTTGGTCATAACAGTTAACAGAAAGCGTGAGGAGTCAGTTCTTTATTGTTCCTTCAAATAGTTCATGAAGAAGAGTGACACCATAAGTCCAAAGATGCAACAGCCGACACGTGTTTCATCAACAAGACTTTTTCAAGGCTGTAAGATGTAAATGCAAAAAGGAAAAAACATATGTATTCCAAAACATATATAACATGTCATGAACAAAGGATACAATACTATTCCAGAACAACCACACCCGAAATGTACATAAAAATACTCCAGGTGCATGACACACAGTTGTCTAAAAGACTATACCATAAATGATTGACAAAAATGTCTACATGCAAACAATATCCCAATCGGTGTAATGACACGCCGATGACACAGAGACCACCAGTGAATACAAACAGACCAATAAAGTATGTGCAAAATGAGACCCACTCCAGAGACATATGCCATAAAAGTACGTGGGTGTAGAAGATGAAGTAGGAAGTGACTTAAAGGTAGAACTTATAACAAAAAAACATACCCCAGATATATAGGAATCCGATAAGATGTATCATACGATAATATTTTATGTATAAGGCTAAAAAGTGCCTCTATGATGAATAATATGCGAACTCTGTCAAAAACGTCCTTCTTGAATCATGAATGTTCCAAGTGACCATGATAAGCGTAAAAAGGAAGTTAACGAAATACAAGCAATTTTGGAACCCCAATATCAAAATTAGGTAAGAAGAAAAAAGAGAACTTAGGCCCTCATTCTAACCCTGGCGGTGTAACACAGCCAGGGCAGAGGGCAGAGGAAGCACCGCCAACAGGCTGGCGGTGCTTCCTGGGCCATTCTGACCGCGGCAGTAACGTCGCGGTCAGAAAAGGGGAACCGGCGGTTTCCCGCCGGTTTTCCTCTGGCCCAGGGAATCCTCCATGGCGACGCTGCTTGCAGCGCCGCCATGGGGATTCCGACCCCCTTACCGCCAGCCTGTTTCTGGCGGTTTTCACCGTCAGGAATCGGCTGGCGGTAACGGGTGTCATGGGGCCCCTGCACTGCCCATGCCACAGGCATGGGCAGTGCAGGGGCCCCCTAACAGGGCCCCACCATGATTTTCACTGTCTGCTGAGCAGACAGTGAAAATCGCGACGGGTGCCACTGCACCCGTCGCACCCCTGCAACTCCGCCGGCTCCTTTCGGAGCTGGCATCCTCGTTGCAGGGGCATTTCCGCTGGGCCGGCGGGCGCTCTTTTGGAGAGCGCCCGCAGGCCCAGCGGAAATGTAAGAATGGGCGCCGCGGTCTTTTGACCGCGGGGCGGTCATTTGTCGGCGGGACTTTGGCGGGCGGCCTCGGCCGCCCGCCAATGTCTGAATTAGGCCCTTAGTCCTAAATGCAAATACCACTATACGACCTCCACAAATGAGTAAGTTAGACCTATTGCGAAATACAAAACAAAAGGAGGGAAAGGCAAACGTTACCAAAATTCCTCCCAGAGAGTAGAAGTGCGGATAAAGAATGGAAAGAACTCGTGTCACTATCCAACAAACATGACTTATTAATATCCAATTAGCATTATGCCAAAAACTATGGACCCAGATGCATAAGTGACTTAACACTAAAATAACGAATCAGCAGTAAAATATATTGAGTGTAACACATAAGGAAAAAAGGAGAAAGTAAATCAACACCCCAGCATGTTATTTAAAAAGCTGACAAAAACAGATACATAAATACTGAGCAAATCCAAGTAGGTAGTAGACATATGCCCTTACCCCAGCTAAAATATGCATGCCCGACAGAGGCATATCATTCCGGACATGATAATGTTAGTCTTACTAGACTGCTTGGAGAGTATCATTTTTATTTCGAGGAAACAACTAGAAAGGTGCGCCATAGGACACGCATAATTATATACAAAAAATAAATAATCAAATATCGGGCAAATTCCGGCAGGTGATCTATATATGCCCTTAATTATACTGAAATATAAGGACCCGATAAAAGCATATCATCCCATACGCGATGAAATTTATCTTACCAGACAGCATGGGGAGTTTTGTTACTGTTACGGAAAAGCAGCTGGAGGGGTGCCGCCATTAGACATGCCTAAATACCCTCAGGACTAAACATGGAGAGAGGACTAACATTACCTCGGCAAGCAAAATAGACAAAGGACTGTCAAGCTGGGAACGTGTATTGATGCTGAGGAGAGATTGCTAAACGGAGGAATCAAGACTATACTGAGAACAGTGCAGTTTTCAATTTCCTACAAAAGGAAAGTTGGATGTATCTTGGCAAAGCTATAAGGGGAGGGAGTTCCAAAGATTATCTGTTCTACAGGCAAAGGATCTACCTCCCCACCTGGATTTCTTAGCACAAAAAGAATTGATTAAAAAAGCTGAAGAAGATCTAAGTGTTCTCTGAGGGATGTAGGGTGTAACAATTGGTCTGAGAAAAACCGGACCCTCGTTTCAAAGAGCTTGGTGCACAAAACATATGGTTTTAAAGATGGTGCGCTGTTCAATAGGGAGCCAGTGAAGGGAAGTCAAGGCCGGTTTAGCAGACAGATGTCTAGGGGTGTCCATAGGTAGGTGAGCGGCAGCATTCTGCATCACTTGCAGTCTCTTTAGGACATAAGAAAGGGAACTCAGGAGACCGCAGCAGTCAAGGGTGGTTTATATTCATTCAATTTGCGGCAATCAACAGTCATTCTATAGCGCCCATCTGGTTTGCGCATGGGCCACAGAGGATTATTCTATTCAGTGGTGACTGGAGCCACCACACCATCCTCCATCAACTCCTGTATAGTCTCACTTATTTCCTCATGCCTTCCTGGAATTCGATATTGTTTCAAACAAACCACCTTGGATGCTGGGGGCACATTTACTGAGTGTATCTTCAGATGACAAACCCTCATTACTGCCACTTAAATGTATCTCTTTGATCCACATTGATAACAACCATCATCCAAATATAAAGTCATCCCGTTCAGAATTTCAGTTCCCAGGATGTACTCTAGGAGGGGCACACTCAAAACAGTATATTCTCTTTTTGGTGTTCTTCCTATTTTCATTTGAGCAGTATTCTGCACGGCGGGGTTTGTTTTCCATCCAAACCTGTGATGGTGTAGTGTTAACCAGTTAATGTTTTTGGACTTCCATAAATGACAAAGGCCTTCACTTTGGTGTCGACTAATTCTCAGACCATTTGAACATTTTTGTGCTTCCAGTGTATTTCTAAATCAACATGGGGTCTATTATCTTAACGAGCCCATTCCTGTACCAAAGCTTGGCTTGTTTCCTAATCTGATTTAAACCTGCCAACTTTTGCTCAAGTCAGGTCTGGATATATGTTTTCTATCTGCGAGCAGATTCCTCTCCTTCCCTGTTTTCAGCAGTTAACCAATCACTGTCTAAATCTTTCTCCTCTTTCCCTTGTGAAGAAACATTTTTCTCCCTCTCTTTTTTGTCCTCCTGCATCTGTTGCTGGCCCTGATTCACTTGTTTATTATCTTGCCTGTTAACTTTCCTGCTGCCTTCCTTTCTGTCCAGCTTTCACTTACAGTACATCTTCAACAAGCTTTTGGTAACCATCCCACCCATCAATCTTCTCCTTGTTGACACCACCCTTCAGTAATGCCATAAACATGTCTCTCCTAGATACTCTGTTATTATCTGTGAGATCCTAAGACATCAAGGCTCTCTCAGGTTTTGTCTAGTCTCCAAAATGTCCTAACTCGCTAACTGCCTCTAGTACATCTTTCATTGCCTGTTCTGTCTGGTTAATTAAGAAAGCCATTATTATCTGCTTGTAAGCTTGAGGAGCAAGGCGAATAATTTTATTTTGTACTGAAACAGAGAGTGGTCCATCTAACAGACGGCGAACATCACAGAGGAAAATGTCAGTTTTCATTCCCTCCTCCTTAATTTTCTGAGTTGCATCTCTTAAGGTGTAACAGGGCTTGTCATTTTGTGGCCAATCTGATTCTGTGGGATACTTATGGTTACACCCCACGATGGCTAGCTGCAGTAAGGTGATCTGTAGGTTACCCTGATCACCCCTAAATTGCTCCTGTATTATGGGTCGGTGCTAAGAATACAAAACATAGGAGCATCTCCTCTATTGAACCTTACTCCAGAGGCTCCTGTGTCAAATAATCACACCATCCATGTAAATAATGATTCCCCAGATCTCTGCTTGAATCTGTCTATGATATCATTAACTTTTGCTGGGTGTAATCTTCCTAGGAGTGCATCTCTATTCCTGCCAGATTTTGAGATGTGGCCTGATTCTTTCACCTAAATATTGGCTATGCGCCAACCCCTTTTGGTATGTCTAGTTCAAGCTGGCCCCTATCTTTTTTAACTGCCTCATCACTGGAATCTGAAAAGTTGGTGGATTTCCAGATATTTTCGTTTCAGATTTCTGGATCCCAGCTTAACGCTACTGTAGCAATAGCTAAATTAACTTTCTTTTGATTGATTTTACCCCTCTGTTTCTGACACCTGAATTCAGCGACTCTGACAGCTCCCTTCTCGGCTACTGATTGAGAGGTACCTGCTTTATCTTGTAATAACTTATTCTGACAAGACAGCATGGTTATATTATTTTTAGCTTCAACTAGCTGCCTCTCTAATTGCTGTTTTTTTTTGTTCTAGCTGTCTACATGTTTCATGCATTTGTCAATAAGCAGAAAACAAGATCCAACCACGTCTGCCTAAATTAGATAAATCACATCCCCGTTCTAGAGGTACTTACTGTAAACAGAGTAAAACCTTTTTTGGCTCGGCATCACTAAGACATCCGTCCCAGATCTCACATAAACCTGCTCCACAAGACCATTAATTTTCAAAGACATTATAAGGTGCTTTCTCCCACCCTGGAATCTCACTTGGAACCTGGAAAACCACTTTTGACTTTTTACCAAACATTTTTCACGTTTAAATCTTTCCTCTTAAATATTTCATCTTGTACTGCTGACAACGCCAAATTGATCTGGTTTGCGTCAGATGGAGAGGGAACAAAGCTAAAGAATACGAAGAATGCAGCACTCTTAGTCTGACTAATACATTTATTAAGGAACTTCCCAGGTCTCAAACACAAATATACAAAAATAATAACGTGAGCACTTAATGTGAATGTAGCAACACATGTGCAGCCACTATATAATCACAGCAGTTGGATAATAATAATGAGAGAAAATGCAATATATCAACAATGAATATATATATGCAGTGAATACATATATTTTTGCATGCACGCAATAAAGCTAGATGTTAAGAATTAAAAATGCATCACCATGGAGATCGAATCCAACATCATCCTTGTCTGCCAATGTCAAGCTGTGGAACCCGTGACAGCTGAGACAGGAGAAAATTCCCCAGTGGGAATATTCTGAGCAATGCATGCACTCTCAGAAATGAGTTCCTTCTACCTTCAGTGTCAAGCTTCCCCACCTTATATGCCGTAATCAATTTTAAGAGGAAGGTTCTAGAAACACCCCCTCCCTTTGAGTAAGTTGTGAAATGCAAGCTGTTAGAAATGGGGTTTTTGGTTGGCAGTTAGGTTGCCCTCTGTCCAAGCAAGAACCCTCACTCTAGTCAGGGTAAGTCACACACAATCCAAAATCAGCCTGTGCTCACCCTCCGGTAGCTTGGCACGAGCAGTCAGGCTTAACTTAGAAGGCAATGTGTAAAGCATTTGTGCAATAAATCATACAACACCATAGCATAACACCACAAAAATACACCACACAGTATTTAGAAAAATATATAATATTTATCTGGGTATCTTCAGGTCAAAACGATCAAAGTTGCAATATGAATTTGTAAAGATATCACTGAAAAGTGATATAAAGAGGGTGATTCTGAATTCCGCCCCCATTATACCGCTCCGCGGTCAGAAGACCGCGGAGGGTATTATGAGTTTTTCCCTGGGCTGGCGGGCGGTCTCCAAAAGACCGCCCGCCAGCCCAGGGAAAAACTCCCTTCCCACGAGGATGCCGGCTCGTAATCGAGCCGGCGGAGTGGGAAGGTGCGACGGGTGCAGTGGCACCCGTCGCGTATTTCAGTGTCTGCAAGGCAGACACTGAAATACTTTGCGGGGCCCTCTTACGGGGGCCCCTGCCGTGCCCATGCCATCGGCATGGGCACGGCAGGGGCCCCCAGGGGCCCCGCGACCCCCCCTACCGCCATCCTGTTCATGGCGGCTTTCCCGCCATGAACAGGATGGCGGTAGGGGGGGTCAGAATCCTCATGGCGGCGGAGCGCGCTCCGCCGCCATGAAGGATTCCCCCGAGCAGCGGTAAGTCGGCGGGAGCCCGCCGACTTGCCGCTTCTGACCGCGGCTGAACCGCCGCGGTCAGAATGCTTGTGGGAGCACCGCCAGCCTGTTGGCGGTGCTCCCGTGGTCGGTGGCCCTGGCGGCCACCGGCCGCCAGGGTCAGAATGACCCCCAAAGTGTCTTAAGTCTTTAGAAAGTAAACAGAGTCTCTTTCAAACACAAAGTACCTGGTTTCTGGTGGAAAATCTCCTCAGAGGGCCACAAAGGAAGAGGTGCGTGGAAAAAGGGTGTGTGCGTCGATTTCTCCCCAGCACACACGGACTTGCGTAGTTATTTTCCACGCGGGGAAGTCGGGCGTCGTTTTCCGGCGCGCGGACAGTATCTTTCTGTGGGTCGAGGGGATTACCAGATGTCCCGGGTCTGTGCGTGGATTTTCCTGCTTGTTTTCCGGCTGTGCGTCGTTCTGCAGGGCTGCGCGTCAAAGTTTCGATCTCACGGCAGGCGTCGCGTCGATTTCTCCTGCGGAGTCGGGCGGCGTTGTCCTTGCGAGGCCGTGGGTCAAAGTTTTGATCTCACGGCAGGCGTCGCGTCGATTTCTCCTGCGGAGTCGGGCGGCGTTGTCCTTGCGAGGCCGTGCGTCAAAGTTTCGGTCGTCCCGAAGGCGTCGCGTTGATCAGCGTCGGTGTGCGGCGTTTTTCTTGCCGCAGAACAAGCTGTGCGTCGAAAAGTTCGGCGCACGGAGCGTCCAAGAGGAAGAGTGAAGTCTTTTTGGTCCTGAGACTTCAGGGAACAGGAGGCAAGCTCTATCCAAGCCCTTGGAGAGCACTTTTACTGCCAGGCAAGAGTTCAGCAAGGTAGCAGGCCAACAGCAAGGCAGCAGTCCTTTGTAGAAAAGCAGACAGATGAGTCCTTTGAGCAGCCAGGCAGTTCTTCTTGGCAGGATGTAGTTTCTGGTTCAGGTTTCTTCTCCAGCAAGTGTCTGATGAGGTAGGGCAGAGGCCCTGTTTTATACTAAGTTGTGCCTTTGAAGTGGGGGTGACTTCAAAGAGTCTCTAAGAAATGCACCAAGTTCCCTTTCAGCTCAATCCTGTCTGCCAGAGTCCCAGTAGGGGGTGTGGCAGTCCTTTGTGTGAGGGCAGGCCCTCCACCCTCCCAGCCCAGGAAGACCCATTCAAAATGCAGATGTATGCAAGTGAGGCTGAGTACCCTGTGTTTGGGGTGTGTCTGAGTGAATGCACAAGGAGCTGTCAACTAAACCTAGCCAGACGTGGATTGAAGGGCACAACAAGATTTTAGTGCAAAGAAATGCTCACTTTCTAAAAGTGGCATTTCTAGAATAGTAATATTAAATCCGACTTCACCAGTCAGCAGGATTTTGTATTACCATTCTGGCCATACTAAATATGACCTTCCTGCTCCTTTCAGATCAGCAGCTGCCATTTCAACAGTGTATGAGGGCAGCCCCAATGTTAGCCTATGAAAGGAGCAGGCCTCACAGTAGTGTAAAAACGAATTTAGGAGTTTCACACTACCAGGACATATAACTACACAGGTACATGTCCCGCCTTTTACCTACACAGCACCCTGCCTTAGGGGTTACCTATGGCACACCTTAAGGGTGACTTATGTGTAGAAAAATGGGAGTTCTAGGATTGGCAAGAACTTTTAAATGCCAAGTCGATGTGGCAGTGAAACTGCACACACAAACCTTGCAATGGCAGACCTGAAACAAGGAAAAGGGGCTACTTAAGTGGGTGGCACAACCAGTGCTGCAGGCCCACTAGTAGCATTTAATCTACCTGCCCTAGGCACATGTAGTGCACTCTACCAGGGACTTACAAGTAAATTAAATAGTCAATCATGGATAAACCAATCAGTAGTACAATTTACCCAGAGAGCATATGCACTTTAGCACTGGTTAGCAGTGGTAAAGTGCCCAGAGGTCAAAAGCCAACAACAACAGGTCAGAAAAAATAGGAGGAAGGAGGCAAAAAGTTTGGGGATGTCCCTGTCAAAAAGCCAGGTCCAACATGACCCCCTACCAGCCTAAAGCCAGGGGAGAACAATCACTATCCTGATGTACTTCCCTGTTTGAGGCGACAGAACAAGGACCCAGGCCCACAACAGCAGGGGCATGCTCCAGTTCTTCGCCTTCCTGACTCCAATTGGATCACTCTGTCCATACTCTCAGGGCCCACTGAGCCAACCCATGGGGAACCTTTCTCCTTACCTGCGAATCCCATCTGTGCAGCACCTAACCTTTCTTTGCTCACAGAGGTATCCCAGGAACAGGATAGTACCACCATGACCAACACAGTGGTGTTGCCCACTCTACCCCTGGGGTGTGACACTTGTCCCCTCCCCAGGGATAACTCTGTCCACCCAGACAGCAAGCCACAGTGATTACTGACAGCTGCCAGGGATGAGAGCCAGGCCCCAGGCCTCTCAAAGCTCTCCAACCACTGTGGCTTTGGAGAGTGGGGGGCGGTAGCCCCAGGTGCTGGGCACCCTTTAACCACTCTCCCTTCCACCAGGTCAGGGATGACAGCCTGAACCTGGTCCTCCCCTCTGGGGCTTTGTACCCTCCCTCCTGGAGCGGTACCCCCAGAGTCCAACATGGTCAGGGTGCTTACAGAAGTCACCCTGTACCATTCCTCCACCAGTGCAGGGCTGTTAACCTGCAACTGGCCCTCCAACCTGGGGCCTGTACCTTCAGGTTGGACTAGGGCCCGGGGTGAGGCTTCCCTCCCCCTGCCCTCCCTTCTGGGGTCCAGCACCCTCCAACTAGGAGTGGCCTCCTCAGAAGACAACATGGTAGGGGCACTGTTATCAGTAGCCCCTCCCTCCAGGTCCGGGGAGACACCCTGAACCTGGTCTTCCAGCCCAGGGTCTGTACCCTCAGACTGGATCACTGCCTGGCAAACCAGGACTTCCTGGGAGGCACACCTACCCCCCACCAGGTCAGAGTTTAACCTCTGCACCTGACCATTCAACTCAGAGTCACCACCCTGAAGTTGAACAATTGCCTGGCACGCCAGGACTTCCTGGAGGGCACACTGACCCTCCACCAGGTCAGAGTTTAACCTCTGCACCTGACCATTCAACTCAGAGTCACCACCCTGAAGTTGAACAATTGCCTGGCACGCCAGGACTTCCTGGAGGGCACACTGACCCTCCACCAGGTCAGAGTTTAACCTCTGAACTTGGCCATTCAACTCAGAGTCACCACCCTGAAGTTGAACAATTGCCTGGCACGCCAGGACTTCCTGGAGGGCACACTGACCCTCCACCAGGTCAGAGTTTAACCTCTGAACTGGGCCATTCAACTCAGAGTCACCACCCTGAAGTTGAACAATTGCCTGGCGCACCAGGACTTTCTGGGAGGCACACCTACCTCCTACCAGGTCGGAGTTTAACCTCTGAGCCTGGTTCCCCAACCCAGGGTCACCACCCTGAGGTTGGGCAATTGCCTGGCACGCCAGGACTTTCTGGGGGGCACACCTACCCCCCACCAGGTCAGAGTTTAACCTCTGAACCTGGTCATCCAACCCAGAGTCAACACCCTGAGGTTGGACAATTGCCTGACACAGCAGGGCTTCTTGGGAGGCACACCTACCTCCCACCAGGTCAGAGTTTAACCTCTGAACCTGGGTATCCAACCCAGAGTCACCACCCTGAGGTTGAACAATTGCCTGGCACGCCAGGACTTTCTGGGGGGCACACCTACCCCCCACCAGGTCAGAGTTTAACCTCTGAACCCGGTTATCCAACCCAGAGTCAGCACTCTGAGGTTGAACAATTGCCTGGCACGCCAGGACTTTCTGGGGGGCACACCTACCCCCCACCAGGTCAGAGTTTAACCTCTGAACCCGGTTATCCAACCCAGAGTCAGCACTCTGAGGTTGGACCACTGCCTGGTACACCAGGACTTTCTGGGGGGCACGCCTACCCCCCAACAGGTCAGAGCTTATCCCCTGAACCTGGTTAGCCAACCCAGAGTCACCACCCTGAGGTTGAACCATTGCCTGGCAGGCCAGGACTTCCAGGGAGGCACTCCTACCTCCCACCAGGTCAGAGTTTAACCTCTGAGCCTGGTTCCCCAACCCAGGGTCACCACCCTGAGGTTGGGCAATTGCCTGGCACGCCAGGACTTTCTGGGGGGCACACCTACCCCCCACCAGGTCAGAGTTTAACCTCTGAACCTGGTCATCCAACCCAGAGTCAACACCCTGAGGTTGGACAATTGCCTGGCACAGCAGGACTTCTTGGGAGGCACATCTACCTCCCACCAGGTCAGAGTTTAACCTCTGAACCTGGGTATCCAACCCAGAGTCACCACCCTGAGGTTGAATCTTTGCCTGGCATGCCAGGACTTCCTGGGGGGCACTCTCACCCCCCACAAGGGACACACCGTCCCCAAGGGCCACACAAGAGTCTGGTTGGCGCAGGTCTCCCGACCTCTGCCCATCCGGCAGAGTCTGGGTTTCCCCCAAACCAGAAACGGTTTCACCTGGGTCATTCCTGGGGGGCTCTGCTCTCAGAGCTGTCCCCTGACTCTCAAGGTCCTCCACTGGGGTCTGCAACCCCCTCTCAACCCTATGTCTGGACTTCTGCACCCCCTCACTAGGAGGGGTACTGCCAGACACCAGAACTGTTGGGATGCTGGCTACAGTCACCCCCCCCCAAGTTCTTCTGACACTGCGGGGCTTCCCTCAAAAGGTGGCCCTACGGTACAGGCTAGGCTTCCCTCCTGGTGTTCCCTCATGGAACCCTCTAGGACCTGGGACCTACCTGGGACACTACAATCCTTTCCCACCACACTCGGTTGGGAACCACCTAGACCACTCCCTTCAGGAGCACCCCCAAATGCCTCTTCAGACTCTCTGATACTCACCCAGAAGTCTGCCTCCATTGTAAGTTCCCTGGGGTCAGAGAACTCACACTCCACCTGGTGTTGGCGTAGCTCTGGAAAATAAGGACCAGACATATGCTCTCCAGCAATTACATCACTCTGCCCTTCACATGTATTAACCACAGTACCCTTCACCCAACCACCCAGTAACTCAACCTTGGAAAAGCACTCTACTTCACCCTCCTGAGACTGGTGAGACAGTATCTGTCTGTCCCTGACACTCAACCCAAACTCTTCTGGGATGTCTCTACACTCTATATCCAGGACGTCCACCAGGGGGGAACCCTTTTCTTTGTCACTCTCTGCTAGAGTCAGGAAAGTGTCGCTCCCCCCAGTAGGAATATGACTCCCTGTGCCAGTTCCCCAATCCTTCTCAGGGACCCTGTGCATAACGGGAACTACCTCATACCCTTGAACCGCCTGGGGTGTGTCAACTCCCTTCTTCAAGTTGGGCACCACATCTCTGGGCTTGTGCCCTTCTTCAGCAGTACTAGATGCAAGATTTTTGCTGCCACCATCTGAACTGGACTCAGCCCTTCCGGCCTCCAGTTTCAGCTCTTTACAGCTCAGCTCTTGAGCTGCAATCTTTTCTTCTTCCAGGGCTAAGAGTCTTTTTGCCTCAACCTCTGCAAGATACTCCTCTAATTGTTGCTCCTGTTGCCTTTGACTTCAGAGCCATTCATCTATTTCTGTGTCACTGTCCAACTCTGAGTAGTCTTCCTCCTCATCTGAGTAGTCTTCCTCCTCATCTGAGGGGTACTTAGTCATTTGGTTTCTTGCTGCCTCTCTCTCTGCCCATCTTTCCTCCCCCCAGACTATGTAGTGATGGAGCATCTCCGCTTTAGTAGATCTCCTTGCTACAGGAAGGCCCCATTGTCTGCAAAACTTCCTTAGGTCAGCCTTAGTGAGGTGGTCAGTACGAACAAAGAATGAGTAGGTACACAATCCCAGTTTGATAAGATCTTATCAGTAAAAACCAAAATCCAAAGTCCAAAATATCAATAGTATATCCAGGAGTACATCAGAGAACCAAGAGCCAAAAAAGATGAAAAATCAAGTTGACCTTCAACTGTGGGTAGGTAGTGAAATACTTAGCTACTGTATGTCACTGCACAAACACAAGTCCTATCCTCACCGCTGATCACCAATGTTAGAAATGGGGTTTTTGGTTGGCAGTTAGGTTGCCCTCTGTCCAAGCAAGAACCCTCACTCTAGTCAGGGTAAGTCACACACAATCCAAAATCAGCCTGTGCTCACCCTCCGGTAGCTTGGCACGAGCAGTCAGGCTTAACTTAGAAGGCAATGTGTAAAGCATTTGTGCAATAAATCATACAACACCATAGCATAACACCACAAAAATACACCACACAGTATTTAGAAAAATATGTAATATTTATCTGGGTATCTTCAGGTCAAAACGATCAAAGTTGCAATATGAATTTGTAAAGATATCACTGAAAAGTGATATAAAGTGTCTTAAGTCTTTAGAAAGTAAACAGAGTCTCTTTCAAACACAAAGTACCTGGTTTCTGGTGGAAAATCTCCTCAGAGGGCCACAAAGGAAGAGGTGCGTGGAAAAAGGGTGTGTGCGTCGATTTCTCCCCAGCACACACGGACTTGCGTCGTTATTTTCCACGCGGGGAAGTCGGGCGTCGTTTTCCGTCGCGCGGACAGTCTCTTTCTGTGGGTCGCGGGGATTACCAGATATCCCGGGTCTGTGCGTGGATTTTCCTGCTTGTTTTCCGGCTGCGCGTCGTTCTGCGGGGCTGCGCGTCGAAGTTTCGATCTCACACCAGGCGTCGCGTCGATTTCTCCTGCGGAGTCGGTCGGCGTTGTCCTTGCGAGGCCGTGGGTCAAAGTTTTGATCTCACGGCAGGCGTCGCGTCGATTTCTCCTGCGGAGTCGGGCGGCGTTGTCCTTGCGAGGCCGTGCGTCAAAGTTTCGGTCGTCCCGAAGGCGTCGCGTTGATCAGCGTCGGTGTGCGGCGTTTTTCTTGCCGCGGAACAAGCTGTGCGTCGAAAAGTTCGGCGCACGGAGCGTCCAAGAGGAAGAGTGAAGTCTTTTTGGTCCTGAGACTTCAGGGAACAGGAGGCAAGCTCTATCCAAGCCCTTGGAGAGCACTTTTACAGCCAGGCAAGAGTTCAGCAAGGTAGCAGGCCAACAGCAAGGCAGCAGTCCTTTGTAGAAAAGCAGACAGGTGAGTCCTTTGAGCAGTTCTTCTTGGCAGGATGTAGTTTCTGGTTCAGGTTTCTTCTCCAGCAAGTGTCTGATGAGGTAGGGCAGAGGCCCTGTTTTATACTAAGTTGTGCCTTTGAAGTGGGGGTGACTTCAAAGAGTCTCTAAGAAATGCACCAAGTTCCCTTTCAGCTCAATCCTGTCTGCCAGAGTCCCAGTAGGGGGTGTGGCAGTCCTTTGTGTGAGGACAGGCCCTCCACCCTCCCAGCCCAGGAAGACCCATTCAAAATGCAGATGTATGCAAGTGAGGCTGAGTACCCTGTGTTTGGGGTGTGTCTGAGTGAATGCACAAGGAGCTGTCAACTAAACCTAGCCAGACGTGGATTGAAGGGCACAACAAGATTTTAGTGCAAAGAAATGCTCACTTTCTAAAAGTGGCATTTCTAGAATAGTAATATTAAATCCGACTTCACTAGTCAGCAGGATTTTGTATTACCATTCTGGCCATACTAAATATGACCTTCCTGCTCCTTTCAGATCAGCAGCTGCCATTTCAACAGTGTATGAGGGCAGCCCCAATGTTAGCCTATGAAAGGAGCAGGCCTCACAGTAGTGTAAAATCGAATTTAGGAGTTTCACACTACCAGGACATATAACTACACAGGTACATGTCCTGCCTTTTACCTACACAGCACCCTGCCTTAGGGGTTACCTAGGGCACACCTTAAGGGTGACTTATGTGTAGAAAAATGGGAGTTCTAGGCTTGGCAAGAACTTTTAAATGCCAAGTCGATGTGGCAGTGAAACTGCACACACAGGCCTTGCAATGGCAGGCCTGAGACAAGGAAAAGGGGCTACTTAAGTGGGTGGCACAACCAGTGCTGCAGGCCCACTAGTAGCATTTAATCTACCTGCCCTAGGCACATGTAGTGCACTCTACCAGGGACTTACAAGTAAATTAAATAGTCAATCATGGATAAACCAATCAGTAGTACAATTTACCCAGAGAGCATATGCACTTTAGCACTGGTTAGCAGTGGTAAAGTGCCCAGAGGTCAAAAGCCAACAACAACAGGTCAGAAAAAATAGGAGGAAGGAGGCAAAAAGTTTTGGGATGTCCCTGTCAAAAAGCCAGGTCCAACACAAGCACTGGCCGTACTAGATCAGTGTTAAAAAACACGCAAGAGACTGGCCAGATCTCAAGGTGTATTTCCAAGACCGAGCTCTACCCTTCTCTGCCATAAACTTTCTCATCCTGGTACACTCTTATCAACGTTGCATCCCCCATGTTGTGTTCCCTTCCCTGGTGAGAAAAGCGAAGACACGTTAACAAGTTGTGCGTGGAAAAATACCTGCACTGACATTTGAAGCTACGCTAAGCACAAAATGGAGTCAGTGGTCAAGATGGAATCGGTGTTTAAATATGGGAAGTATGAACAAATAGAAAAGTCTTAACTTTGTATTACCAACATGTATGTGACTCAACCATTTGTGATGAAACTTGTGAATATAACCTCTTGATTTGTCTTTTGAATCTATGCAGATCAATGCCCATTGAAAAAAGAAACTATAGAGATCCATCGCCAAGGAGGTGCGGACCCTGGGGGTCCACAGCCCGCGGAGTGCCCACTGTAGGAAAAGGTGGAAGGACCTAAGATGCTGGGCCAGGAAGATCGCAGAGGTCCAGCTGGGGATGTCCTCCCAATGTGGGCGGGTGCTTGTCAGACCATGACCCCCCCGAATGGCCCACATCCTGGCGGTGGCCTACCCAGACCTTGATAGGCATATGAGAACAGCACTGCAGCCACAAGGGAGTGAGTACGGGGCATATTCCTGCCTGTCACATTGCCAAGTAAATGGTTAGGCTCTGACAGCCCCCCCTGTAATGTGTGTAACACAGTGAATGGGTGATTGCCTATGTAGACATGCCATGTCTTATATACGGATGTGCCTTGCATATTGGCCCTGGGACCTAGGACACAACTGTGTACACTCCACAAACAACTTGCTCTCCAGGGGCAGCATATGGCTGTGTACAGCGATCAATCAAGTGCTGACTGTTGTTGTAGTGGGTGTAAATTCTATGCAGCAGACCACTACTCCTCAATGTTACAGGCCAAAGGTAAGGGAGTTGATGGATCACTGTCATCAGCCATGTTTATGGGTAAATGAGTATTTTGGCATGTGCCACCCAGAGCATATGGCGGGTGCTGGTGCCTTACTACATTCTGTAATGTGAAGATGGCATCATACATGACAGAGAATACAATGTACTTTGGGTGCAGCTACAGATCAATACTTTCCCTTGGTAAGTGGGGAATATCCATTGACATGATTTTTGTGCCATCACTGTTGCCAACATTCCTTGTGCCTACATGTCAGCACGTGTGCCTTTCTCATAAGAAAAACATTTGTAAGCTACTGTTTTTCATGCAAGGTCTACCTGCGGTGATGGGATGATGTCTGTATTCCCTCACATATATGTGCATGGCAACTTGTGTGTGGAATACAACATTTACAATGGGGCACATTTCATGTTGTGCCACATACAGGAGTGTATCACCATTGTTTATTGGTTGACGCATACCCTCATGCATCATAGCCTGTCATTTGGCATGAACAATTGCAGTAGAAATGAGGGACATGACAGGTAGGTCTAGTGGTTTTAACCACAATATGCATTTCTATGCCATTGATGTTGCTTCATGTATCAAAGTGCACGGCACATGTGAAATGGGTAAGGTTTGTAATCTGACTGTTAGCATGCATCATGGAGTGACTCGCAGTTATTGTGAAATCACGTGTTTGGCAACAACCATTCATCCACAGACATCTGGGCTTGCATGACCATAATGGAGACAATGATGTGGCCTCCAATTGGGCAACATGCTGAGGGCCTTCAACAAGTACTTGCAAATCTCTGAGCCTTTCCAACATCCAAGGGACTAATGGTGTCTCCTTATGCACTCAGAGTATGCCATTGTAAGGGGTGCCAGACATTAGTGGTGATTTCCCTTGGGCTTGCAGATTCATTGTGTTGTGGATTTTAGGGACATCTTTCCTTGGCATATTGCACATGATGTCTACAGTGTCCTTTTCCATGCCACATGTGTGGCCTATCTGAGGAACATTAGTACTACTGCCATTACTTCATTGGGAAAAATATCACTTGGTGAAGTGTGCATGGTGAAAGTGCTTCCAATGTCACATGAGTATTTCCATGTCACCTTCGTCAGGCTTTTGTACTTTTGTCGGCAACATGGCAGGATTTTGGGGCATCATTTCTTATTGTCACCAGCGCTCTCAACCA
Source organism: Pleurodeles waltl (assembly GCF_031143425.1). NCBI lineage: Eukaryota > Metazoa > Chordata > Amphibia > Caudata > Salamandridae > Pleurodeles > Pleurodeles waltl. Next base: position 207,175,686 of record NC_090446.1, read on the forward strand.
CTCCCTCCCACTGGAAACAACGGATGCGAAAGAAGCCGCAAGTAACCTACACCGCTGGCTCTCAGACTACACCAACAACATAGCTCCCCCAAGGAAATAAGCAAGGAATCATCAGAGCAAAACTCCCAAGTGGTTTACACCAGACTTACAGGCATACAAGCACACCTCCAGACAATTGGAACGTAAATGGAGGCTCAGCAAATCCACTGAAACTGCACAGCCTACAAAAATGCAGTCACCATGCACCACCAGAACATCAGCGATGCCAAAAAAGTTGCTTTTCAAAACTGCCTCAACACCAGCACTCACAACAGCAAAGAGCTCTTTGTCATAGTCAAAGAGTTCACAAACCCTGAGGCCCACACCTCATCCATTCCTCCCTCCCAAGACCTCTGAAACGACTTCACCACCTTCTTTTGCCGTAAGATCCAGGACATCTACAAAGGCTTCAGGAACCAAAGCCCACCAGCACTGCTCACCACCATGGACCGAGCACCCCATCAGATACTGAACTCCTGAACCCCATAACCATAGAGGACACCCACAGACTGATGAACTCCATCCACTTGGGAGCACACTCTGATCCATGCCCTCATCACATCCTCAAGTTAACCAGCGCCTCCATAGCACCGAAGCTCTGACAAACCATCAACCTACACTTCAGGACTGCCACATGCCCCTCAGGCTGGAAACACGCTGAAATCAGCCCGCTACTCAAGAAACCTACCGCCGACCCTAAGGAGCTGAAAAACTACAGACCCATCTCTCTGCTCCCTTTCCCAGCCAAGGCAGCAGAGAAAGCTGTCAACCAGCAACTCACTGATTTCCTCGAGACACACCGTATCCTAGACCCTTCCAAGTCTGGATTCAGAAGCAACCACAGCACCGAAACCGCACTCTTAGCAGCCACTGATGACATATGCAACATACTGGACCACGGAGGCACTGCTACACTCATCCTCCTTGACCTCTCTGCTGCATTTGACACCGTCTCCCACTCCACCCTCAGCGACAGACAGCACAATGCTGGCATCTGAGACAAAGCCCGGAACTGGATCAGGTCCTTCCTCACCAGAGGAACACAGTGGGTCAGACTACCACTGTTCACATCAGAACCTAAAGACACTTGCTGCGAAGTGCCCCAAGGATCCTCTCTCTGCCCGACACTTTTTAACATCTACATGGCCCGCTCGCTAAGATCACCAAATAACATGAACTAAACATAGTCTCCTATGCCGACAACACCCAACTGATCCTCTCTCCGTACAAGGACTCTGTGCTAGCCAAGAGGAATTTCCACAATGGGATGAGAGCAGTTGCTGCCTGGATGAAGGCCAGCTGCCTCAAGCTCAACTCAGACGAGAAAGAGATCCTTGTGATCAGCTCCACCCCTTCTGCCTGGAACGACTCCTGCTGGCCCACCACTCTGGGTGGCCCCCCGGACCCCACTGACCAGGCACGCAACCTGGGAATCATCCTGGACTCCTCTCGATGACCTGCCAAGTTAATGCCATCTCCTCATCAAGCTTCCACACCCTCCATCTCTTGCGGAAGAGTTTCAAATGAATTCCCCCTGTCACGAGGAAGACAGGCACCCACACACTCATCACCAGCAAATGGCAACACACTCTATGATGACATTACTAAGAAACTTCAATCAAGAGCACAAAGAGTCCAGAATGCAGCAACCAGACGCATCCTGGACATCCCCTGACACAGCTGAATCTCCTCCCACCTCAGAGACCTACACTGGCTCCCAGTCAACATGTGCATCACATACAGACTCCTGATCCACATCTTCAAGGCACTGCACAACATAGGTCCAGCATACCTCACCCACTGCCTCACTTTCTACGTACCCAACAGACGTCTCTGTTCCTCCCTGCTCGCCCTTGCAGCCGTCCTTAAGATCTGGAAAAGTACAGTAGGAGGAAGATCCTTCTCCTATTTAGCAGCCCGGACATGGAGCACACTGCCCCTCAAGCAGAGGCAGACAACATCCCTGCAGCAGTTCAGGAAGGACCTCATGATCTGGCTTTTAGACTGAGCAGCACGCCTACATTCAGTGCCTTAAGCCCCTATGGGTGATTAGCCGCTCTTGACAAATCCATGATTAATTGATTGTTAGGTCATTATGTATGTGGCAAATAGGTGTGTGCATTACCTTCTGTGAGATCTGTGGGAAAGCAGCTGTCATTGGCCTACTATTGTATGACAACAGGTAACTGAGGTCTGCTCTATGGTGCAATTATTTGAGGGTGATTAGGTCTCCAACTAATTCATTAGTTACTGTGATTGCACATCTTCAACCATGCAAATGTATTTGTCTGAGATCCTGATTTTCCTATGGACAACTGTTGACAGTTCAGATGGCATGCATGCATATGGCACAAGTATGGCCCACTTAGGTGGAGTTTGTTCCTGGGGTCTACTTGACATCATGGTAATGTTTGCTAATGAGAGATGTTGTTTAAGTGGGATCATGGATATGTGATAACCCTATTTCTCTTTGTATTTGTAGCATCTCTCCAGGGAAGCGAAGGAGATAAGGCATAGCTGAGTGGGGACGTATCTGGCCATGGACCTTGGACCTAGTGGCCTGAAGGGTAAGGGTAGGGCCAGGGGGGAGACAGGAACATCATCTTTCCTCATCTGACTATTCCTCCAGTGGACACTCCCTAGTGGTGGGAGTCTCATGGTGCAATGTGTGGCCTACAGTGATCTTTTCAGGCTCTGACCACCACACTGATGGAAACCAGTCACCTCCCACCTTTTGTCCCCCCAACCACCTCTGTCTTCCCAATCGAAATCCCACATTCCTCTACCTACCCCAAGCACAGAGACTGATAAGCATGCACCCATCTCAACACACAAGAGCAGTACACACAGACAAAAGCACCACAAAACACACCAGCACACAGGCAAACAACAGACACCCACACACACACACATCAGTCACCACTTCCCCAGATACCCCCACCATCCCCCTGACCCTCACACAACATCAAGCATACCCAGAAGCACCTGTGGTGGCAGTCAGTGATACTCCCACCACACGCTGCATACCCTCAGACACCATCCCAACAGACCCACAGACATCCACCACAACCACCATAACCACAGACACCACCCAAACAGACACACAGACACACAGACATCCACCAGATCCAGCATACCCGCAGACACCACCCCAACAGACAAACACACATCCAGCACTCCAACCCGCAGCACATCCACCGCCCAGCCCCCAAGAGACACAAACACACACTCACCCATACAAGAGACACCACCCAAACACAAGCATACCTCCCACACCCTCACACCCACATCCAAATTGACGCAGCACATAACCACTCGATTGACCTCCAAATCCTCACCCCCTCCTGCTGACCGTACTGTGTCCCTGAGAACTTTTTGGGGGGATCTTGACCTTTCTCCTGTTCCCTCAGCCCACCATCCCAAACCCAAGAGGCCCTGACACTATTTCCCATCCCTTCTACATCCAAGTCCTCCCTTGTCACACCTTCCCCCCTGCAAGCAGACATACCCCCAAAGAAAAAGCCCATACCTTCTAAGAAGCAGTTCACCCCCCCAAATACAAAGCCACCCCTCCTAAATCCTGCCCAGGCACCACCCAAAGATGATCCCTGAGGTGCCTGCCTGCCCAATGGGTGCCCCTTCTTGTGGAGTTCCCCTGGCATTTAGGAGTCAAGTGACATGCACAGTGATGTGCCTGTGTGGAACAAAATGGACTGGCCAATTGCCTTAGACTTTTCAAGTTTAAATTTAATAAACTCAAACAGTTGTTTTTTTGGGGGGGTATACATTTGTCTTGCAATTCCTTTTCTACCTTTTTTTGTTCCTGAACAACTTGTGTTGTCTGCCTACAGTTGTGTGCGCTTCAGCCTGCTTGCTGATGCAATTTGTGTTGTTTGCAGCAGACTTTGTGGGCAATGCTGGTGTCCCCCAAAGCAAGGGTAAATGTTCAATGTATGGATATGTGTGTGCAAATGCAATGGGGTGTCATGGCATTGTGTACTGTTTGGTACGGTAAGTTTTACATCTTGTGTTGTCCAATGTGAGCATGTATGGTGTTAGACTTTTCCCCCTGATCTGGATTAAGGATTCATCTAATGTGAAGCCGCTACAGTTGTGTCTGTGCAGACATGGAGTGTGTTCAATTGTGCTGTCTTCCTTTGCATTTTACTGTACATGTGTCCGTTGTGTACCTTGCAGCTATTTCATGTGGAGGTATGTCCCATGCAGTTGGAGTTGTATGTGCTTTGTTGACTTGCACTTCCATATTGTGCAGACAGGCATATCATTTGGGTCTAGTATTGTTTGTCCCTGAGATACATGTAGGGTCAGTTCCTGTGCAAATGTCGTCTAAGGGGCATGTGCAAAGTGATATGTGTCCCATTTCAGCCTCCTTTCCTTGCCGCTTGTAAAGGCCCCATCCCTATTGTTCAGGTATTGTCTGCATGGTGAGCTTTTTATATTTGTCTCTATGAATATTGTGCATTCCATTGTCCTTCCATTGTGTTGCAATGTGGGTGATGTGTGTGTCCATTGCAGGACTGTTTACTGGGAGTGTTGTTTGTGTTCCATGCCACATCCATACATATGTGTGTTGAATGTGGCGACAGTCCATGTCATGTGAGAAATGTGAGGGTGTGAGTTGTTTTTGTAGATGTTGTAGTGTTGCGGTGCAGGGTGAGTGACCTGTCCAAAGGGAACGTATTGTGAATGTGAATGTGTCCTTATTTGTGTCTGATTCTGATGTGAGATACAATGACAAGTGTACTTGGCGCCTGTAGCGTGACCCCCATATGATGTGAAAGATGGTGCAACAATGTATTGTTGAGCTTAATGACATAGGTAGATGTGTGTACTTAAGATCGGTTGCACCCACAGAATCATGGATTTTGTGCTCTATTGATGAATAGCAGCAGGACATGTTGGATGGTCTCCATTGCAGCACCGGACAAATGAGGCTGCCTGCAGGTGAGTGTCTCCATTTATACTCCCCGTTTCCGCCTGCTGAGATGTGGTGTTGGACCACCACGGTCACATTGGCAATGTGCAACCTCATAATGTGTTCGGTGGCAACACAGGCTCCATTGTCCTGTTTGTGCTGCCTCGTGATCATGGTGCTCTGTGCCTCCTGGCTGTGCCGGCGGAAATACGGGGGGCTTTGATCCACAGGCCCTCATGACTCCTAAAATGGCGGTCCAACCGCCACCCTGACGGCGGTCGGACTGCCAGGTCCACCATGGTGGTCCACGGACCGCCAAACTCATGATGAGGCCCTTAATCTTCCCGTGCCTGAAAAATGAACGAAACCTTGTGTAATGTAACAAGCATGTGTGTAGTGCACTCAATAACTTTGGTTTGAGTTCCTGATACATAAAACTGTTTAAAAAGTACCAATAGAGGATAACAACACAATCTAGTTTTGAATGACGTAATCATTTATTGATAATGACTCATCCTCTGATTGATAGATATGGTTTTGAAGTGCATATATGCATAGTGGGTAGTTATCAAGCAACCTTATCTATTAGAGCTGCTTAATCACCAGCAAAGAAATCTTTTTATCCACTTTTATTGAAAGACAAGCAGCGTTGGTCTCGTAGTGGTGACAAGATAAATGGCAGGTTGAGAGGGTGCAGACCCTACATCTGGAACAAAGAGACTGGCAAAATATTTGAGTGACTAGAAGAGAGACTTTTACATTAACCTGTTGAGTGCGGGCGTCGGCCACTGGCCGACGCCCACACACCCTCCCTGGTGCGGGTCACGATCAGTGGCTGACACCAGGAAGGGTATTAATAAATCCTCGGGTGCGTCGCGTGTCTCCCCCCGCCCCCCACCCGCCCCTTTGTGACCGCGCGCTGACGTTTCAAAGGTGTTTTCCCCATCAAAGCAGGAAGCAGCCTTGCGGCCGCGTCCTGCTTTGATGGGGAAAACGGCCTTTTCCACGTTCGGGAAGGCCTCGTAAGAAAGGGGAGAGTCTCCCCTTTCTTACGAGGCCTTCTTGAAAGTGTTTCCTGGCCCCCGATCGCAGCACAGCTGCAATCGGGGGCCAGGAAACACCACTAGACACCAGGGACACCAGGGATTTCACTTTGGGGGGGCGGCCCCCCCGGAAAACGGGCCTCCCCCACCCCCGGCATAATTTTTTTTTTTTAAAAAGGTAGGTGCCCCCTGGGGGGGGGGGGCGCAATCGCGCCCCCCCCAGGGGATTTAAAAAAAAAAAAAAAAAAAAAAATGAAATGACAGGGGATCGCCCGTGGGCAGGGTGACCCCCTGTGGGGGCAATATTTTTTTTTAGATGTTGTAGGGTTTCCCTGGGGGCCATTTTGGCCCCCAAGGAAACCATACAACAACTAAAAAAATATATATCTATATATAGATCTAAATATATCTATGTAGATAGATATATCTAGGTACATGGATATATCTATAGATATATCTATGTAGATAGATATATATATATATATATATATATATAGAGGTAGATCTATATCAAAGAGATTTATAAAGCGCGCTACTCACCTGTGAGGGTCTCAAGGCGCTGGGGGATGGGGGGAGGGAAAGGGGCTGGGAGGTTCACTGTTCGAAAAGCCAGGTTTTGAGGCCCTTCCTGAAAAGAAGTAGGTTTTGGGTCTTGCGAAGGTGGGTTGTGAGGGCGTTCCAGGTTTTGGGTGCAAGGTAGGGGAAGGATCTGCCCCCGGTGGTGGTGTGTTTGATGCGGGGGTCAGAGGCGAGAGAGAGGTCAGCTGAGCGGACGTTTCGTGTGGGGGTGTGGAAGGTGACTCTCGTTGAGGTAGGCAGGGCTTGTGTTGTGGAGTGATTTGTGTGCGAGGATGAGGATCTTGAAGGTGATCCTTTTGTCAATGGGGAGCCAGTGGAGGGATTTGAGGTGTGGAGAGATGTGTTTGTGTCGGCGGAGGTCGAGGATGAGTCGTGCTGCTAAGTTCTGGATGCGTGTATTTTGCGCTTGAGTTTTAGAGTGGTGCTGGCGTAGAGGGCGTTTCCGTAATCAAGCCTGCTGCTGATGAGTGCGTGAGTGACAGTTTTTCTGGTCTCTGTGGGGATCCATTTGAATGTTTTTCAGTATACGGAGTTTGTTGAAGCATGAGGAGGTAAGAGCTTTGATTTGTTGGGTCATCGAGAGGGAGGAGTCTAGGATGATGCTGAGGTTGCGTGCGTGGTTGGCGGGGGTGGGTGCAAGGCCTAGCGTGGTGGGCCACCATGGGGGGTCCCAGGTGTTTTTGTGTGGGCCAAAGAGGATTATTTCGGTTTTGCTTGAGTTGAGTTTCAGGTGGTTGGCTGTCATATATATATCACTTTTGTCAATATGTGTGTGGTTTCCCTGGGGGGAAAAAGGTCCAACTTGTCTAGTGACAGTTTTAGTGCCATAAAGAAGCGCAGAAGGTTTATATGCCTACTGCAAAGAGCACATCTGTATTTTATGTAAAGAGCTGAGTACATTAGTAAAGTCTATGGAGAGATGAAGGGCACTTTTGCTGGGTGGTAATGAGGGAATCCGAGGAGGAGGGAGTGGAAGCACCAATAATGATTGTTGGACTAGGCGCAGGAGGTGCTAAAGACTGTGACGAATGGTATGTGACAAGGTGTTTTTTGAGTGTCTTGAAAGAATGTGCTGATTGAGGGAAGAAGCGCAGGTAAGGTGGCCTCTACTGTTGCACGTATCTCACACACACCATTGATTTTGTGACTGTCTACGTAGGCTAGTGTTTTAGAGCAACAGTTTAGCCAATAGCAGAGATGGCATCTTGATGGATGACTGCTGCCTGCACTCGGGTTATAGAGGACCGCTCTGACATAGGATCAGAGACTGAGACATCAGATACTGAGACAGCATCTGAGGGATAGGACAATGGCGCAGACTCTGGGGGTGATTTTTCAGTCAGAGGAGTCCCATTCGAAAACTCCTCTTCCAGTACATTATGAGGGAGGTGATGAGGACAGTCCTGCTGTCCCTTCGCAAGCTGTTCGTGCAACTGGGTAATAGTGGGTTAGGCCAACCCAGAGAGCAGGTGAATGCGGCGGCAAGCAGAGAGAGAGTGCTCTCTTGGGAGCTCCCCAATTTAGTTCAGCCCCAAATTCCACCACCCAAATCATATTGTGGAGACATCAAAATTGTCTATGGCAAAACAAACTGGTTTTGTAAGGCAGGCACCTGTGTTTTTGGTCCTGGATTCGGCGGCCATATAGAGAAACACACTAAACCCAAACATTTCTGGAAACTAGACATTCGGGGGAGTCCACAGAGGTGTGACTTGTGTGGATTCCCCAAAGTTTTCTTACCCAGAATACCCTGCAAAGCTGAAATGTTGAAAAAAAACTCAATTTTTTATGCTTTTCTGTCACACAAACTACAGGAATATGCTGGGATCCACAACATTCCTACCACCCAGTGACTCCTCACCTGTCCTGATAAAAACACTACCCCACTTGAGTGCCTACACCTAGTGCCTGTGTCAGGAATGGATCACCCCAGGGTCAACAGCTGCCTCACGTAAGGACCAACATTGACCGTTGTGTGATCTATTCCTGTCACAGGCACCAGGCCTAACCACACAAGTGAGGTATCATATTTATCGGGAGACTTGGGGGAACGCTGGGTGGAAGGAAATTTGTGGCTCCTCTCAGATTCCAGAACTTTCTGTCACCGAAATGTGAGGAAAACGTGTTATTTTAACCACATTTTGAGGTTTGCAAAGGATTCTGGGTAACAGAACCTGGTCCGAGCCCCACAAGTCACCTCATCTTGGATTCCCCTGGGTTTCTAGTTTTCAAAAATGTGCTGGTTTGCTAGGTTTCCCCAGGTGCCGGCTGAGCTAGAGGCCAAAATCCACAGGTAGGCACTGTTTTCTATGAAAAAATGTGATGTGTCCACGTTGTGTTTTGGGGCATTTCCTGTCGCGGGCGCAAGGCCTACCCACACAAGTGAGGTATCATTTTTATCGGGAGACTTGGGGGAACGCTGAGTGGAAGGAAATTTGTGGCTCCTCTCAGATTCCAGAACTTTCTGTCACCAAAATGTGAGGAAAACTTGTTTTTTTAGCCACTTTTTGAGGTTTGCAAAGGATTCTGGGTAGCAAGTCACCCCTCCGTGGATTCCCCTAGGTCTCTAGTTTTCAGAAATGCACAGGTTTCGTAGGTTTCCCTAGGTGCCGGCTGAGCTAGAGGCCAAAATCTACAGGTAGGCATTTCGCAAAAAACACCTCTGTTTTCTTCCAAAAATTTGGATGTGTCCACGTTGCGCTTTGGAGCGTTTCCTGTCGCAGGCGCTAAAAAAACAAGATTTCCTAACATTTTGGTGACATCGCAGGAAAAAGTTACAGAGTAAAACATAAAGAAAAATGGCTGTTGTTTTCATCTCAATTTCAATATTTTTTTATTTCAGCTGTTATTTTCTGTAGGAAAACCTTGTAGGATCTACACAAATGACCCCTTGCTGAATTCAGAATTTTGTCTAGTTTTCAGAAATGTTTAGCATTCTGGGATCCAGCATTGGTTTCACACCCATTCCTGTCACTAACTGGAAGGAGGCTGAAAGCACCAAATATAGTAGAAATGGGCTATGTCCCAGTAAAATGCCAAATTTGTGTTGAAAAATTTGGTTTTCTGATTCAAGTCTGTCCGTTCCTGAAAGGTGGAAAGATAGTGATTTCAGCACCAGAAACCCTTTGTTGATGGCATTTTCAGGGAAAAAACCACAAGCCTTCTCCGGCAGCCCTTTTTTCCCATTTATTTGGAAAAAACAAAATTTTCACTGTATTTTGGTTATTTTCTTGGTCTCCTCCAGGGGAAACCACCAACTCTGGGTACCATTAGAATCCCTAGGATGTTGGAAAAAAAGGACGCAAATTTGGCGTGGTTAGCTTATGTGGACAAAAAGTTATGAAGCCCTAAGCGCGAACTACCCCAAATAGCCAAAAAAGGGCTCAGCACTGGGGGGGAAAAGGCCCAGCAGCTAAGGGGTTAAAATACACAAATAAACTACTGAGGATAACATTTGTGGAAGAGACTGTGGAAGAGAGACTTCGTAGTTCAATTAGCTCACTCCCAAAACAATATTAAATGTTCAGTATAATTAGCAAAGTTTGACGTACTTTACCTTAGGACATTAAAAATCAATGAGCACATTTTAGCTGCAGTTTTTGCACATTTTTAAAATATTTTTTTTAGTTCCCTGATGATATGTTTGCTAATTTTCACAGAATTTCAACTGACTCAGCTACAGGACATTTCTATAGGCATAGTTGTCCTCACTTAGCGTCCCATTAAAAGTTGGTTGATGATTTAAGGAGGAGATACTGAGACTGTGGATACTAAGGCACTCATTACAGCCCTGGCGGTAAATGCTGCCTACCGCCGTGCTGGTGGCCACCAACATACCATGACCGCAGTGGTAATCCACCATGGGTATTGTGACCCACACATAGAAATCCAGCACTATACAGACACCCACACAAGTCCTCCAGGTGATGGTGGAGAAAAGTCCAGGGTAGAGTCCAGTCTCTTGGTATCACAGGTGCATTGTCCAAGGGGGCATAGGAAGGGGAGCAATGACAGTTCAAGGTGGACAGGGTAACAGAATGGGACAGAAGGGTCACTATCAGGAGAGTCCTATTTCCTGGAGGGGGTCTTGGCAATGTTCTCTGTCTTCTGCCTTAATCGCAGGGACCGTTTGCGGGGTGGTTCTCCTTCTGCAGGGGGTGGGATGCTGGTGGCCTGTTGGGCCTGTGGCGGGCCCTCCTGTCCACTAGCGCCGGCAGAGGGGGAAGGCTGTTCCTCGGTTTGGCTAGTGTCAGGCACCCTTTGTTGTGCCACTGCCTCCCTCCTGGTCTTGCCCATGTCAGCCAGCACCCCCGCAATGGTAACCAGGATGGTGTATATTTTTGTTATGTCATCCCTGATCCCCAGGTATTGTCCCTCCTGCAGCCGCTGGGTCTCCTGCAACTTGGCTGGTATCTGGCCCATGGTCTCCTGGAAATGGTGGTATGCTCCCAGGATGTTTGAGAGTGCCTCGTGGAGAGTGGGTTCCCTGGGCCTGTCCTTCCCCTGTCCCACAGCAGTCCTCCCAGCTTCCCTGTTGTCCTGCGCCTCTGTCCCCTGAACCATATGCCCACTGCCACTGACCCTAGGTCCCTGATCATCCTGTGTTTGTAGGGTTGCCTGGAGTCCCTGTAGTGGTGGACACACTGCTGATTGATGCATCCTGGGGACAGTGGCATGGGCCCGCTGGGTGGGTGCTGTGCTGGTGTTTCCTTAGGGGGGAGGCTCTGTGGTGGGTTGGGACTGTGGCAGGGGAACCGACTGTCCAGAGGCCCATGATGGGCCAGGTTGGTCATCCTGATCCAGGCGTGCAGAGCTGCTGTTGTCACTGTGGGCCTCTTCAGGGGGGGACTGGATGTAGCTGGCACCTCCTCTCCGGTGATGTTGATTGGGGGTCCTGTGGGGATGCAAATGCATTGTTAATGTATCTGCGTTGGCCATATTGTGCATGGGTGTGCTTCCATCTATGATTGTGATTTCCCTGTCGGCTTGGCCTTGTGTTAGTGGTGATTTTGGGGGCTGGGTGAGTCTCTCTACTGCGCATGCTGTGGTGATGGGTGTCCATGCAGGTCTGTGATGGGGTCCATGCATTGGTGTGGCATGCAGGGCTTGGTATTGGGATGGGTGGGTTGTGATAGTGGGTATATGTGAGGTGTTGAAGTGATAGGGTTGAGGGTAAGGGTGGGAGTTAGTGATGGCATGCAGGTTGGGTGGGGGGATAAAGAAGTTCAGATTTGACTTACCAGAGTCCAGTCCTTCTGCTACTCCTGTGAGGCCCTCAGGATGCATGATCGCCAAGACTTGCTCCCCCCATGTTGTTAGTTGTGGGGGAAGAGGCGGGGGTCTGCCGTCAGTCCTCTGTACAGCAATCTGGTGTCTTGCTACCACGGAACGCACCTTCCCCCGTAGGTCATTCCACCTCTTCCTGATGTTATCCCTGGTTTTTGGGTGCTGTCCCACGACGTTGACCCTGTCCACTATCCTCCCCCATAGCCCCATCTCTCTTGCAATGGACATCTGCTGCACCTGTGATCCGAATAGCTATGGCTCTGCCCGGATGATTTCCTCCACCATTACCTTAGCTCCTCCTCTGAAAACCTGGGGTGTCTTTGGGGTGCCATGGATGTGGTGCGAGTAATATGTGTGAGGATGTGTGGGGTGATGTGTGGGGTGATGTGTTGTGGTGTATGCTATGCGTGAATGGTGTATGGGTGATGGTGTTCTGTGCCTCTGAATGAGTGGGTGATCCTTGCTTGTCACTCTCTGTTTGCAATCTTTTTTTTCGTGGAAGGGGTTGTTGGTAATGTGGCTGTGTATTTTATAGTGGTGTGAGTGTGTGGGTGTGGTGTGTGTATGTGTGTCAGGTGTGTGTAGTTTGAATTGTCCAATGTGGTGTGGTTTTGTAAGTGTGTGTGTATTTTTAGCGCAGTAGTATGTACCGCCAATGGTTTACCTCAATTGAAAGACCGCCGCAGTGGTTCGTGGGTCGTGATACTATGGGCGTAATCCTGTTGGCGTAACGGTGTGGATTTTGCTATCGCCAGTTTATCACTGACCTTGCACCCTTGCACATACACCTATACTTATTAGCACCTAAATAAACACCCTTGAAAGAAATACCAATCTGGAGTGAGTCTAATGATTCACAAATGTATTAGTACAACATTATCAAAGCATTGCAACATATATGTACAGTGGAATATACTACATGATGACCTTTGGTGGGCAGCAGTATATATATAGCAGGAGACAGAATGGGGCACAGAGATCAGAAAATAGAGAATCCAAAGGGAACAGTCAGTGGCCATAGACATAGGGTAAGAGGCTGTCTTGTACAATGTCCAACAGATTACTGAAATGTTAAGTGGAGTTACAGTGTCTTACCTAAATGTCACTGGAAGTACTGCTGTATTATATTTGTTCTGTTGTCAACATCTTCTTCCTCTGCCTCCTCTTCCTCACTGTCCACAGGCTCCACCGCTGCTAAAAGACCATCGCCAGGCACATCCTCCTGCAGAAAAGGCACCTGGAGTCTCAAGGCCAGGTTTTGCAACATGCAGCATGCAACGATGATCTGGCACACCTTCTTGGGTGAGTAGTACAGGGAACCACCTGTCAGATGGAGGCACCGGAACCTGGCCTTCAGGAGGCCGAAGGTCCTTTCAATAATCCTCCTTGTACGCCCATGTGCCTCATTGTAACGTTCCTCTGCCCTTCTCCTGGCATTCCTCACTGGGGTCAGTAGCCATGAGAGGTTGGGGTAACCAGAGTCACCTGCAAATATCGAGGGACAACTGTTAGACACACACTAACCCTTAGGGGCAATCCCATATCCAGACATCAACATATACTGAGTGGGGACCTTTGGCTCACCTATTAGCCACACCCGGTGCGTCTGGAGTTGGCCCATCACATATGGGATGTTGCTATTCCTCAAGATAAAGGCGTCATGCACAGATCCAGAATATTTGCCATTCACATGGGAGACAGACTGGTCCGCCAAACACACCATCAGCAAATTCATCGAGTGATAGTTTTTTCTATTCCTGTAAACCTGTTCATTTTTCCGCTTTGGGGACAAATGCTACATGTGTACCATCAATGGCACCAATGATGTTGGGGATATGTCCCAGGGCATAAAAGTCAGCCTTCACTGTGGCCAAATCATCCCCCTGGAGGAACACGATGTAGCTGCGCATATGTTTCAGCAGGGCAGACAACACTCTGGTCAACACGTTGGAGAACATTGGCTGAGACACCCTTGATGCTATGGCCACTGTTCTTTGGAAGGAACCACTTGCCAGGAAATGGAGCACTGACAGGACCTGCACCAGAGGGGGGATTCCTGTGGGCTGGCGGATAGCTGACATCAGGTCTGGCTCCAATTGGGCACACAGTTCTTGGATTGTGGCACGATCAAGTCTGTATGTGATGATAATAAGTCTGTCCTCCATTGTCGCAAGGTCCACCAGGGGTCTGTACACCGGAGGATGCCGCCATCTCATATGCTGCCTCAGTGGTTGAAGCCTATGGAAGAGAACGGTGGGCAGAGGGTCATATTTCCACATCGTTTGCATTAAGGTTGAATAATTTACATTACAGAAGCAGTATGTGAAGTTGAGAGTCAGTTGATGTGCCAATGTCTGCTGTGACGCAGTTGGGTGCCATGCCTTGTGCCCGCCTGAAATGGCGGCTGCCTGACCTGTGAGGAGGGACAAGTGGAAATGAGATAATTGCGCTGGCGTTGTGCGCCGTCGCAGTAGGCGGTCGATGACCTCCGCGCAACTTCGCATTGGTTATTATTGGTCCCTATGGGTTCCAGGAGCCAATGGCGATGTAAGCCGGCGGTGACGGTACGCACCGCCGCAGACGTGACCGCCATTTTCTAACTATTCACTCACTTGCTACCTCACTTTCAACAGGAGAGGACCTACACTGCAAGTGCTGCTGTGACCTGTGTCTGGAAGGGACAATGGTTCATGTGTCTGGGGAAAGGGCCCCTGCCTTCTCTGCGGAGGAGTTGGAAAAACTGGTAGATGGGGTCCTACCCCAGGACACATTACTCTACGGTCCTCCAGACAAACATGTGAGTACACTGTGAGCATGATGCGTGGGCCATGAATGTATGGAGTGCTGTGGATGTAAGCCACATGTTGGGGGGTGCTGAGGCATCCTGGCCAGAGTGCAGCATGTAAGGTGGTCAGTGTATGTGCATCAGGGCATGGGTGGGAACTGGTAGGCAATGAGTATGACGGTCCGGACGGGTGAGCGATTTCCTTTTCTGCTGTCTTTTCCCTCCAGGTCTACGCCCACCAGAAAAAGGGTATTTGGCGTGTCATCGCCAAGGAGGTGCGGACCCTGGGGGTCTTTCACAGGCATAGCACCCACTGCCGCAAGAGATGGGAGGACCTGCACCGCTGGTCAAAGAAGACGACGGAGGCCCAGCTGGGGCTAGCCTCCCAAAGTGGAAGGGACGCCCGCCGCACCATGACCCCCCCTAATGTTCTGCATCCTGGCGATAGCCTATCCAGAGTTGGATGGGCGCTTGAGGACATCACAGCAGCCACAGGGGGGTGAGTACAGATTTAGAATTATGACTTTGCGCGCGTTAAGGTGTTACCTGGGTGGGGGATGTGGGCTGTGGGTGCCCCTAGGCCAGGGCGAACATGGCAGGGTAGGTCCCTTGTTGGGCAGGCTCTGGAGCACTCCTACCCCAAAAGTGTAAGTGGCCATCTACTACTGGGCAGGGCCCTGTGGGTTTCTGGTGTGCATATGCTGGCGTTAGGCATTGTACCCCATGGGCTGGTGATTAGCTGTGTAACTGGTAGTGCATGGACTAGCACATAGGGCAGCTCCCTGTGTGTAGTGTAGGCCAACGGTGGTGTTGTTGCTGGCATTGACCAAGTATATCCTCTGTCTCACCCCCCCTTTTTGTTTTGTCACCCTGTCCTTGTGTGCATTAGCATTAGCATCTTCTGGTGGAGAAGTAGAGGCACCGGCGACAGAGGGAGCTGCATCCCACATGGGCCTGGAGGCCGAATCCACCGAGGGTGAAGGTACCAGTGGAACGGAGGGCAAGGGGAGCACCACGACATGGACAGAAGGGGAGACCACAGACAGCGACTCCTGCTCCGATGGCGGCGGTGGACACCTCTGTGCCCACCTCAACTATAGGTACAGCCGCCACCCCCCCTACCAGCACCGCCCTCCCAGCAGCCCCTAAGTGTGTTTCCCGTGCCCGCTCACCCAGGAGGGTGGGCATCACTTTCGCCTCAGGCACCTCAGGCCCTACCCCAGTCAACCCTGCTGCTCTCAGTGAGGAGGCTATTGACCTCCTGAGATCCCTCTCTGTTGGGGAGTCAACCATTCTGAATGCCATCCAGGGTATCGAGAGGCATTTGCAACAAACAAATGCATATCCTTGGACGTCATTCACTCTGGGGCGGCAGCCCAACAGAGAGCATTTCGGGCTCTGACCTCAACACTGATGGCAGCCATTGTCCCTGTGTCTAGCTTCCCCCCTCCAACTTCGTCTACCCAGTCGCAATCAACCTCAGCCTATCCTCACCACACCTTCAGACCAGCATTCACCCAAATCAACACAAAAAAGTGGCTCTGGCAAACATAAGCACCACACTTCATCTCACAGGCACTCACACAAGCACCATGCCCATGCACACACACCAACATCCACTGCATCCACTGTGTCCCCCTCCTCCTCATCATCCACCTCCCTCCCAGTATCGTCTCCACTCACACCTGCATGCACTACATCCTCATCCACTACCTCCATCCCCAGCCACCCATCACAACACACCCCTCACTGGCAGTCACCACCCCCACAACCATGCACACGTCCTGTGTCCTCTCCCAGTGTGTCTGTAACCCCTCCTCCCAAAGTACACAAACACAAGCACCCACCCACCCAACAGGCATCCACCTCACAACAGCATCCAGCCCATGCACATACACCCAAACTCAGCAGACAGACACCTCCTACAACCACTCCATCTTCCTCCACTCCCAAACCCTCTCCATCTTTCATTCCCAGTTTGTCTAAAAAACGTTTCCATCTGCTGTGGTACCTGCAACTCCCAGAGGATCAAAGGGGGCACCCGTCAGGCTAGGCGGTGTGCCACCGACCCCTGCAAAGGACCGACCCATTTCGCTACCTGCCACGGTGAAGAAGGGGCCAGCATGCAGCACAGCCAAGGAGCATGACCCACCCAGCAAGGCCTCCTCCAAAACAGCATCTGCCAGTTCCAAGGTCCCAGATACATCTGCCAAGGTGAGGAAGGGGCAGAAAAGCCAAGGCAAGGCACTTCAGGCCTCGGAGGCTCCGGGTGAGGGCCTGGTGCCTGCCATCAGAACCGACAGCCCCGCCACCTGTACCGCGGCAAGCACAGCCACAAGCACCACTGCAAGCACCGCCGCCTGCACCACCACCTGCCCCGCCGCTGTCACAACAACTGTCAGCAGCAGCATCTCCAGTGGGCAGCCATCCGATGCTGCAGGAGACGGGCTGGTGCCTCCCTCTACCACTACCAGCACCTGCACCACGTACAGCACCGCCAGCATCCCTGCTGCTGGCCCCGCCGCAGGCACCGCCACCTGCACTGCCACCTGCCCCACCGCTGCCACAACAACTGTCAGCAGCAGCATCCCCATTGGGCAGTGTCCAAGGCTGCAGGAGACGGCCTGGAGCCTCCCACCACCCCCAACAGCACCGGCACTACCAGCAGTATGCAGCCTTAGTCGCCGCAAGATGGAGTTTGGCCCTGCCTCCATGGAGTATCATGCTACCTGTTCCCTGCAAATCTCATGCCTCAGACACCCAGGTGAGGGAATGTAAACTGCCACACCCCAAGTGCAACATCACTGGGCACAAAGCCCTCTCCAGAGCCAGTAGAGAAATGCATCCTTGGCAGGATGAAGCAGACTGGGCACAAAGCCCCCTCCAGAACCAGGATGAAGCAGACTGGGCAAAAGCCCCCTCCAGAACCAGTGGAGAATGGCATCTACTCCCCTTATCCTTTGCAGGATGAAGTACACTGGGCACAAAGCCCCCTCCAGAACCAGTGGAGAAAGGCATCCACTCCCCCTATCCTTGGCAGGATGAAGCACACTGGGCACAACGCCCACACCAGAACCAGTGGAGAAAGGCATCCATTCCCCCTGTCTTTGGCAGGATGAAGCACACTGGGCACAAAGCCCCCTCCAGAACCAGTGGAGAAATGCATCCACTCCCCCTATCCTTGGCAGGACGAAGCACACTGGGCACAAAGCCCCCTCCAGAACCAGTGGAGAAAGGCATCCACTCCCCCTGTTCTTGGCAAGATGAAGCAGACTGGGCACAAAGCCCCCTCCAGAACCAGTGAAGATGCCACCCACTTGAGGGACTGTGGCCTTGCACTCCCCAGGAGCAAGCAGTGGGCAACCCACCCACTATAGAGATTGTGCCTTTGCACTCCCCAGGACCAAGCAGCGAGCACCCACCCACTATAGAGACTGTGGCTTTGCACTCCCCAGTACCAAGCAGTGAGCTACCCACCCGCTATAGAGACTGTGTCTTTGCACTCCCCAGGAGCAGGCAGTGGGCAACCCACCTACAATAGAGACTGTGGCTTTGCACTGCCCAGGAGCAAGCGGTGGGCAACCCACCCACTTGAGAGACTGTGGCTTTGCACTCCCAAAGAGCAAGCAGTGGGCAACCCACCCACTATAGAGACTGTGGCTTTGCACTCCCCAGAACATCGCTGTGGGCATGGAGCCCCCTTGAGGAGCAGTGGCATAGTACCATCTTCCTGCTGAGGTGCCCCCCCCTTTCCCATCACCCTGAGGTGCCTGTGTGTTTTTGAACTGATTCCCCTGCAGTGTTCTCTCCGTATTGAGGCAGGAGTCAAGTGTGGGCTTGGCCCATGATGTTTGGCCCAGTGGGCCATGGACATTTGCAAAGGACAGTGCACGCCCTTCTGTAAATATTGTAAATATTTGTATATACTCTTTTTCTATTCGTTAAGTATATCTGACTATTTCTGAAATATCACTGATTTAACTCAATTCCTTTTGTCCTTGCGTTCTTTCAGGGGGTAACGGGGTGTAAATGTAATGTTGAGGCATGTGTTTGTGTGTATGATGTTGTGTTGTGTTGGTGCTACAGCCGTGGCGGTCAGTGTGTTATAGTGGCTGTCTGTGTTGGCGGTTTCCGCCGTGGTCGTGATCCCATTTTTGTTACCGTCGGCCTGTTGGCGGTATTACTGCAGCTTTCACACCGACCGCAAGGGTTGCAATGAGGGCCTAAGTCTCAACATCTCTTCATCTCTGTTTCTAGCTGTATACATTTCAGGGCCTGTAATCAAAAAAAGCATGCGAGTCCTGGATTTACCGAGTCAGCTTTTTCTGTGATTCTGGACCCTCTCCTACTCACTTTTTTCTCCTTCTTCTTGAAAGATGAAAATGTATGCCGAAACTCATTAGGTTTCATTGGGTGCACTTCCGGAAGGGGCAATACTTGTTATACGGTGGGATGGTGTCTCGACTTGGGCTAACCCCGCATTATAATGGAGCCCTTACAGTCACATTTAAAGTACCTAAGATACTAGTAGTAGCAACAGCAATTTAGGATAAAGCTAGAAAATGACACATCAGTTCACATATTGTATCAAAATGACTTTAGAGCTCACTCAGATAGGTGCAGGGACAGACAGGCATGGGGGTATTCGGGACAGTTGATTGGTTGTGTGCTGGAATCCTTGGATGAGTAATACATCTGCCCACACACCTCTGCATTTCCTGCATTCCTGTTAATGTCCCCATCGTACATGGTGTGATATGTGTTGGAGCTTTTGATTGAAGCTGTATGTGGCAGCGTTTTCTTTCCATTAATGCCTAAGAGGTATTAGCTGTTCTCTGAAGGACTGGAAGTAAATTGAATATAGAAATCTCGAAGCTGTGCAGACAGTCAAATTAGCCTGTGCGTGTTCCAAGAAAGAACCTAATAGGAAGGTTTTTTTCTATGACTTAGGCTGCGTTGACATTTCAATAGGTGTCTTGTCTATCCTTGAACACGTTTAAAGACGAGACAGATGAGGTCACTCTACTTACAATCCATCAGTCGACCCAGAGGATTCTATCTGAGTCAACCCATACCATATCCCGATTTCGAGGTGCAGTCTTTGAACGTCAAATGTTTTTTTCACATTATTTTCAAAATACAATAAAAGCAACGTCCTGTGCAAGGTAGTCTTTCGCTTGAAAATCAGAAATGTCGCTATGCTTTAATATTGCACGCTACCACTTTCACAATTCTGTGAGTGTAATTTTAATATACTTTTCCTTTGTAAATGCTGCTTCAGCTCCCCACTCCACCCCCCAGGAAAAGCTAGGCAACAACACACAAAGGAACAGATTTAAGAAAAGTGCCGATGCACCCAGTGCAGCACACATTTCTTGCAGGATTAGGGTAAAAAATGTTGACGCTAATCCTCCAAAGCCCATTGTGAACAATGGTGTGCCTCGTTCTAATGCCTGCTCTGAGCAGGCGTTAAAAGTGCCCAAAAAAATGATGCAAAGAAATCTCTTAGATTTCTTTGTGCCATTTTTTTGGCCCCCCTCTAACGGGGGAATACCCCCTTTGCATACATTATGCCTAGGCAGGAATGATGTAGCGCAAAGGGTTACAAAGTGGCTCAATGCATACATTGCACCACTTTGTAAATTTGGCGTGGTGATTTTGGCCTTGTTGGGCCATGTTAGCGTAAAAAAACAAAATGGCGCTGATGTGGCGCAAGGAGGCTCTAGTGACTCCTAAATCTGCCCAAAATGCCTAAGAGTTCTCTGGTTTCAGCACAAAGTAACAGTCGATATGGAAAACCTGTGCTCAGGTGAAGAGAGGGTGCGAAACTCTACGAATCACTTGGAAGGCAATAATCAGGAAATATTCAAACCTTTGCGTAGTCAATTTTTTTTTATTTCTAACACTAAGGTTCCCGAATAGCCCCAATTAAAACGTTGTTTCACTTCTTCCACGGCCTCATATTGGCCCTCATTGTGAGGTAGGCAGAGCAAAATTGCTGTATGGAAAATTGCTTCAGCTGATCGCAAAGTATTTCTACATCTGGTTTTCCCAGGTGTGCAAATCTCAGGCCCTATTTATGTGGCCGGAATACCCGTGTGGTAAAATTGCATAAGGCTTTGGCTGCAATAGCACCCATGATTTGTCTACTATCCCCACTGGGACTGCTTCTGAGTTAACGGTGGGCAACCTGCAAAGGCATTTCCCCCCATTTCTTTTCCTACCCTCCACACTCACCTCTCTTCACCCCTGCCCCAGATAGAAGCCATTGCTCCCATTTACCATCTTATTTGAGGAGGTGGTAAATGGGAATGTGAAGCCCAACAGAAGTAGAAATTATGTGGTATTTTACTCCAGATAAACCGGGTCCACACAGTTATTCCCTTTTCCATGTAATTGTAATTGCATGGTACTAGTGGGTTGTTACAGCACAGTACTGGTAATTATAGATGTAAAGTTAGCACCCCACCAGGATCGCACAACTTGTTATGAAGGTCTTAATGCCTCCTGCTAAGCTATGGTGGAGCAACAACACTTGGACACTCTCTAGGTGCACAATCATTTGAAGGTCGTTTCTCTAACTGAGAGGCCTCTAGAGATAGAACAGCTATGTGCTTTTGGCCAGGCTTGCCTGGTTCTCTGAATCCATGTAGGATGCGTGCTGTAAAGTATGTAGTTATTTTCTGTATAAACATAGCTTCAGGTTGCCTGATAATAAGTGAATAGAATGTTCATCTATTTGATGTAGCATATTATTCTTCAAATAGGCTTTTACATAACAGCTGACGTTGTTCTGGTGTTTCTCCCAAAACCTGCAGTTCCCATATTATAAATCTACGCTTTGGTATTACTATGTACTGTAATGTCAATGAGGACTGTAGACTTTTGTATCAGTGATATGTTCGGTTGCGCAGAAGGCAATTGTTTGGACATTTTATTCCCTGAATGCTTGTGTATTGCCCTTTGGTATGTTGCCACTATTCCTGTTTTATTAGATTTCGGTACTTTCAGTATCAGCCTTCCCACTTACATATGTGCCCACTTATTTGTGGGATGGGGGTATTTTGGAGATGACCTGGGAGATGAGAAGGGTTTCCTGTTATCGTCTCAACCTCATTTTTATGAGACACCTGTGTCACGAATAGGAACCTGATCGGGATTCCTAACATCCTGTTCACTTTCACATTGTTAAAAGGTTTCAAGTCCCATGATTGCTGGGGTTAAAACTATAACTTCCACTCTGCAGCTAAGGCATGTTCTGCATCAGGACGAATGTTGATGCAAGGGAGTCAGTGGCAATGAAAGAGGTCACCACATTCAAGCCTCATCATTACACCACATCACTACATCAGAGCATGAAAGAGTATTTTGTGGACCCCAGTGGGAACAACCTGGATGCGTGAGAAGATGGTCTTATGTTGTGAGAGGAGTGTGTGTGCTGTTGCTTGGATGTCAGTTATCTGTTTCATAGACATGCAAAAGAGTACTATACGTGTGAGATGACTCATTCTAGGTAAGCATGGAAATGGACATTGAGATTGACAATGTCAAGGCTGCCACTGTTTAGGACCTATGGCACAACTACATTAAGAGTGAGGATTAACTTTCAGTGTAACAGTGCGATAGACCCGAATAAACTACTTTATCATATTTGCTCTTCTTCAAGGATGTTATCTATTTTTATTTCAACATTCCTTTCTGCAGTAGGACAGTATGTTTACTGATATTGTTATCTTGGTTGGGGACATAATTCTGCTGCTTATTTGTTCTGGAATTTCTTGTATGAGTGGTCAAAGAATTCCCGATTACCCAGTGTTCCTCGCAAGCCCTGAGAGACCAGTCATTCAATTTAAACAATAAATGAAATTGTTTACAACATAGACATCAGCCATCATAGATGGTTACACAATCTAGATGTGAAAAGAGGATTCATATTAGTCTATTAGAGGCCATGTAGGCGAAGATCAATTTCAGCCCCAGAGGGCGTGTGTGTAATGCTAGAGACTTACTTTGAAACTAGAACAAATGTGGCATAGAGACAGACATACATTTTTCCCTTGGCTATAAATAGGAGTGGGCGGGGAACTCTGCTCCGCTGGCGTAGCTAACAGACTTTTTGGCCCTTTGTGCTCCGCTTGGAGCATGGAGTTCATCCAAAAACTCCACTAGCCCCTCCAGTGGAGTGGAGCTCACCTGGTGCACCCTGTAGCCTAGTTATGGGCTACCCAGGGCAAGCGCTGACAGTCTGTGGTTGCACTGTACAACCCATAACGGGATTGCAGTGTGCACTCGCTGCCCGACTGATGTTGGCCCAGCAGCTTGGAGTTGCTTCCCGCACCAGCCCCGAACCATCAAGCCACTCTCCGTGGCCCGGGCCCGGCCTCGGAGCAGGGGGAGCAGTTGAAGGCAGAGTGCCATGCCACTGCAGAGGAAAAGAGGACCCCCCGAGGACCCAGGTAAGTCCTCATAGTCTCTCTTCTCTTTCCTTTTTCCTTGTTTGTGCACACTGGTGTTCAAACAAGGACTTAAAGGGCAACTTTCGCTGCCTACGGCCCTGGCTTGAATTCAAGCAAGGGTTGTAGGCAGTGAAAGCTGTCATTTCAGGCATCATGTGCACCTGCCTGTCCCGTGTGCACTGCATATGGGGCAGGCCGGTGCACAAGAGACCTGGCAGCTTTCACTGCTTAAGACCCTGGCCTGAATTTAGAAAAGAAAGCTGAGGGTTCAGGCATCTTATGCACCGGCCTGGCTGGTGCACATGAGACCTTATGCAGCAGCTTTCACTGCCTACAGCCCTCTCCTGAATGTGCCTGATCGCGGAAGCACTAAGCAGGGTCGGACCTGGCCATCAATGCCCGACCCTGCTTAGCACTTATAAGATCCGGCACATTCAGGACTCTGCGGGTCACGGAACTCCACCACTGCGGATTTCCACAGAGTTTTTAATCAACTTTGTGAACTCTGCCTAGGCCTAGCTATAAGGTCTGAATGGCAAGATATTGATTGTTGCATTGAAGAGAATTGGTAGTTGGCCCACTTGATTTCTTGTACTAACAGCATTTCTATACACAAAACATTATTGTGGCACAGCCCTATTCTTAAAGAATCCTCAGCTATATTGGAAAGTGTGGAGAAAAAGGGAAATCTCCATAAACAAAAGGAAATGAATATTTTCGAGTTGAAATAATGGCAACCGATATGAAGGTAGTAAAGGAGTGTAACTTTGACTCCACCCCCACAAGTTACTAATACGCAATATATGTGTGCACTCAGCACTAAATACTCCATGTGTTCTAACTTTATTAACGTAAAATGTTGCATTGAATGCCATACTGAAGTGCATTCACTGTAGAACTAGAGATTCATGTATACTGTGTGCCTTAACCCTATGAGGTGAAATGTATCATCCTCATGTTATTGAAATGTATTAACACCGGAAATTAAAATAATTAATGTAAACCTGGGCACTAACGTTTTCATATATGAAATTATAATGTAATTCTCGGTTGCATTTATACTTATGTACTTCAAATGACATTGCATTTTACTTAAACTGTAAATTAATTTGCATTTGATTTACTGACATTCTCATTTATTTATTTCGTTACATGTGTACAATGACATGCATTTTAAATGTGCATAGTTGTATTATATGTTTTAAGTTGACCTGACTAGGCCATGAAATGCTGTTTACCATTTCTGCTTGCATGTCTTTTCCTGTGCAGGAATGTTCACATGAAATGTTAGCTTGGAAATGGATGTTACCCTTTCGAAGCAATAGAGATCTAGAGAAAAAGATCTTGATGGAGGAAGACGGAGAAGCGGCGGTAAGACCGCCAACAGGCTGGCGGTCTTTTTTCATGTATTCTGACCATGGCGGTTACCGCCATGGCCAGCCGCCGCTTCACCGTTCCGACCGCCACGGCGGTAACGACCGCCGGGCTGGAGACCTGGGTCTCCAGCCCGTCGGTCGTCACATACTGCCGGCGGTATTCCAACCCGCCTGACCCCAGCTTACCGCCATGGATTTCATGCGGTTTGGGACCGCCATGAAATCCATGGCGGTAAGCACTATCAGTGCCAGGGAATCCCTTCCCTGGCACTGATAGGGGTCTCCCCCACCCCCAACCCCCACCCCGACTACCTTCCCTACCCCCCCACCACCCCTGCCACCCCCAAAAGGTTGCAGGACCCCCCTCCCCAACCCGATCCCCAACATGTACACACACATACACGCACGCATTCATGCACGCACTCATGCACATACACACACCCCCCGCATTCATGCACGCACTCATGCACATACACACACCCCCCCGCATTCATGCACGCACTCATGCACATACACACACCCCCGCATTCATGCACGCACTCACACGCCCCCTCAACATACACACACGCACACCCCCATGCACGCACACAACTCACAACACCCCCCCACTCCCCTTCCCTAACGGACGATCACCTTACCTGTTCCGGTGATCCTCCGGGAGGGAACGGGACCCATGGGGGCAGCTCCGCCGACACCGCCACGCCAACAGAACACTGCCACAGCGAATCACAGGTCGTGATTCGCTGGGCGGTGTTCTGTTGGCGTGGCGGTGGAGGTGGAGCTACCTCCACTTCCCCGCCTGCCGCCAGTATGGCTGTTGGCGGCTCTTCGTCCAGAAACGGGCGGAGCGCTGCCAACGGTCATAATGGCCCGTGCGGAAGACCGCCAGCACTGGCGGTCTTCCGTACGGCGGTCCCTCGGCGGTTCATTGAAAAGACCGCCGAGGTCGGAATGACCACCTCAATTGGTTAGAATGATTTGTGGGATATTAACTAGTGCTCACATAGGTTGTTAGACAGATTCCCCTTGGACTTTGAGAGGTATAGACCTCTATTGTTTCCCCTTCATTCTGTCCCCTTTTGATAAGTGTGACTTAAGCTAGCACTTACTTTCTGAATCTAAGAAGGCTCCTGATTGATCTCCTGAAATGCTGACACCTTCTTTATATGCATGAACATATTTTCATGTGTCTAGAATTTCCCTGCCTTTTTGAGATTTGTCCCTAAACTTAAATTTTTTGACTAATTTAGGTCTCGAGCTAGATGACTTCAGATATGACTCATATTTAGGGGAGAAAATCATCGATTGCTCTCTGAACACCAAATCTTGGTGCTAATTTTTTGTATTGCCATAACTGACCTTCTTGTATGCTTCATGTTGAATTAGAAGACTTGGTTATCCTGTTTTTAACTTGTATCTTTACAACATGTTTTTGAGATTGGTTTATTTTAACCTGAATCTTAACTTGCTTAATTGTATTTCTGACTCCTGGTCCTCATTGTGTAGCCAAATGTGCTACACTATTATTTGGAAATTGTTTTGACTAATGCTAACACCTTACATCTTTCAAGTCGACTCAAAAAGGTTTATCGCAGGACTGATTTTAGGTGAGTGGCCCAATGCTCCATCTACTGGTAGCATGGTTGGGTGATTTTGTTATCGAAGTGAAGGAGTTAGGGTGTCCCATTTAGAACATGCCCAACCCTGCCCAAAGCCCATGGTTCAGTCAGAGGAGTGATGGAGTTCCAGTTGTTCAGGGACAAGGTGAAGCAGCAGAGTTGTGAGCATCAATAGTGTTGCACCTTGCTATTACTTATGCTTATCTTGTTTTTCGCAGTGATTGTAGAGTGTTCTGCGGAGATAAGTTAAATTGTGTGCGAATGTGGAGCTTACTGCAAAGAAGTTGAAGTCGTCATCGGGCCCATCATGGCCTAAGATCCCTGGATATATGAGAAAAGTATAGAATACACCATGTTGTACTTGTCTGCTGTGTTGTGGTGCTAATCGTGAGACATTGTCAACAGCACTATTAGATAAAGACCTTGTCTTTGTGTGATTGTGAGAGGTTGGTATAGTGAATCCCAGTGCACGGGGAGGAACTGTATAAATCCGAGTGAGACCCCACTGGTCAATGTTTCATTTGGATGTGAGTCAAGGTAGGGCGGAAAGCCTTACTCCAGACCATTTCTTAAAGTGATTGAATAACTTTAAATTATTTAGAGAAGCAGAAAAAGTTCCTGAATTTGCTTGCATTTGTTTTTGTGCATAGATTGATGAGTGCAAGAGTGTTTGCAGAGAAATTGTAAAGGAGGTTGAGCTGCTGCAATGAGTGAGGTTGGAGCCACAGACTGCCATGCCAATATTGGTCGGTTGGTGTGGGGTGGGCTGGTATTGGTGGAATACATCATAGAGAGTTGTGCTGTTATTGGTTGTGGATGCTGAACAGAGAATTACAGTTAAAAAGTATTTCCTTGTTTGAATGAAAAAGTTATAGTGAAATCTATATATTTTTACTGAAAAATGAAATTCTTTAAAGCACTACCTAGTCTGAATAAAGGGAGATGTGACTCTACCTATTAGAACGGGAGAAGAGGTGCCTCCCGAAGGTACACCAGGTCATTAAATGGCGATAAATGTGGGTCTTCACACATGTATTTGGCTTGAACAATGGCAAAAGATCACTGAGAAAGAGGGTACATTGACGTTTCTTCTCTGTGGTACACATAATTTGAGAATGATTGAACATTTGAGGAGATTATTCTATGATCTGAAACTGCCTCCTAGACATGCACAATATGAAGCACTTAATGTTTGGGAACACATAGCCCATCAGAAACAAAAGGAAGGAAGGGCTAAGAGAGCAATACGTACTTGTGCATGTGCTAGATGGGATCCAGAACAAAAGACAAGGTGAATTGGTATGATCAAGTGATATCCTGCATTGACGAGTGAGGAAGAGGCAAAAACAAATGAAAAGTAAAAGAAAAAGTAAAAGAAAGAAGAGGTAGATTACACTGAGAATAAGAGAGAGGACATTGATAGTGATTTGGATGAGGATTTCATAAATGAACTATTGTTAAATCGTCCACACCATATGATGCAACCCAAGTGGAAGAAGGGAATAATGCAAACTTCAACCGAAATTCTGATATGCCTACCGCTCCAGTAGAAGTAAGCTCTAATTTGATGGGAGAGGGTTCAGGAATGACACTCCCTCAAAATGTATCTGCCTCAATTATCTCAGATGCATTGACAGTGTCCATCACAATTGGTCCTGGAGTTCCTTTGTATAACCTGGAGTAGCAGGAAGTACTACACATACTTTAGCTGTTCCTACTGAAATGAGTACCACAAATAATAATTCTGTGGGCTTTACAATGAGAGGAATCCATTCATACCCAACACAAGGAAATGCTCCATTTCAGACAGGATTTTCCCCACATGAAAGGTTTCCACAAAGATCATCACCCTTTTTCCTGCCCAAAATGAGTGTACTTCCAAATGCTAATTACCGTACCCCTAGGACAGAAAAACATTTCGATGCATGTGCAGGTGCAATGCAGAAATTTCAGCCAAAGGTTGTGCAATTCCACAAACACCAAAATCTCGCATGTCCATTTAAAATTCACCAGATAATATAAATCTGAGTATCTCTCAAGGAGGGGTATTAATCAATACCCTAGCAGAGCAACCAGGTCTCAGTGCCCAAGAATTAGATGATTGGCTCAAAGGTATAGATGTTACAGATGAAGTTGAAGGTTAAGGGACAAGTGGAAAATCTATTCAAACACCAGAGACAGAAGAGACAATAGATATGCATAAATTAGAATTGGAATTAAATGAAATGATACTCAGTACACTTGAAATGTCTCAAATGAATACCTACCAAGAGATTGAACTCTTGTTCATATGTAAGGATATCCCTAGATGTGCACGACAGTTTTATGAAAGGCTGGCTGACTTAGCTCAGAAATACGACAATGATTTGAGTAAGTCCAAAGTTATCGTTTGAGCTTCAATGACTAAGATCTCTCTAATATGAAACTGCCAGGAATTAAATTACTGATCAGGAAATTAATTGGCTAAATATTTTTCACATCCTCTGCATGTTCCGCAGGATTTTTTAATGGATCCGATCTCTACCAGGAAAACAGTTACCCAGGCCCTCATCTCAAGCCGGCTTGACTACAGAAATGCATACAATGCTGGAACGACCAAACTCCTCTTGAACTGCCTCCAGACCATCCAGAATGCAGCAGCAAGACTCATACTCGACCTCCCCAGAAGAACCAGCATCACCCCACACCTCAGGGCCCTCCACTGGCTCCCTTTCTAGCAGAGGTGCCCCTTCAAGCTCCTCAATCACACATACAAAGCCAATGTCAGGCCCACCTACATCAACTACGCCTCTCTTTCCACCAGCCTACCAGAGACCTCCGATCAGTCTCCCTCTCCCAGGCCCACGTCCCCCATCAGCCACATCCGCTAAGGAGTTCGCTCTTTATCCCACCTTGCAGCCAGATCCTGGAACGACCTTCCCCTCCACCTGTGCTCCTCCCCTTCCCTGAAGGTCTTCAGGAAGCAATCAAACCCTCCCTCTTCGACCTCCAGCAACAGCATGACAAGGCTTTCAGCACCAGCACCAGGAGAACCCTCAAGGTGAAAAGCTTGCACTCTACAAGAACTATTGAATTTTATTGTATTTGAAAATAGAGTGAGCCAGGCTGCGGGAATTCAGTTGGGTAAAGAAGGAGGAACCAAAGAAATGAAGATTAGAAGAAATGCATCCAGTTGGAGCAGAGGAGGAGGATATGCAAATGCTTCCAAAGTGAGATGTTCCTGGTGGAGGCTATGTTCATGTGCCCTGAAGTAGGAGTGATCTTGAGTCATTCACAAATGATTTACCAAAATTGAGAAAAAGAAAACAGTGGAATGGTTCGGACAGGCTGAAAGGTTTGTGAAAATATCAAAAGTTCTGTGGATAGATTTGAACACCTTGTTTGAGATTGTGGTTTGAGGGATGTGTAGTGGCTTGAATCCAAAATAGCTGTGAATTGGCTTGAGAAAAACCCTATGAGGCATCCAGAGAGAAAAGGCCTGCATCCGGAGGTGATGAGAAAGTATCTTCAAGTGATTACATTTTTTAAATCAAAGGTGTTCCTAAAGGACATTGACTTTATAAACATTTTGAGAACGACCCAAGAGGCCAAAGAGGCAATACAATCCTATCATAAGTCATTGCTGCAGGCATTTAAACAGTACAGTGGGACAAATACTATTGAGACAAAAGATATGGGACATTTTGTGTTCAGATTCGTGCATGGATTGAAACCTGAGATTAGTACACTGATTCAGTAACATTTGATTTGTTGGCAGAGTAAGTCAATTGATGAGATTCTGTGGTATGGTAAATATTGTAGTGATGAATTGGAAATGAAGCAAAAAATAAATAAAGAAAATCTAATAGTGGCACAGATGAAAGCTGCACAATGGAGTCAGAATCAAACGTTTGTAGGGGATGTTAGTCCTAAGCAGGCAGTGTATCAGCAAGGCATCCTGTTGAGGCAAGGTGGTCATGGATTTCAACAACAGAATAGAGCTTGTGGTGTTCCAATTGATATGAGTACAGGAATTGATGTGGCTACTTTGAAGAAGATGAATCCTTGTAAAGTCTGCAGCAGGATGGGGCATTGGAAGCTGGAGTGTTGTTTCAAGCCGAAAGCTTGGTGAATGAGTACCAGACTCAGTATGGTGGATTTGAATAGACACAGGGTAATAATCTGGTTCAGACACAGCATGTACAGAGACATTGAACGCAAACTTTTAATGTCGACAAACACAAGGAATGCAGGTTCCACAGGCCCCAATGCCACAACAGAATGTAATTCCCCCAGATCGAACGTGAATCAGGGCTGCATTGCAAACAATAACCCTTTTGTGAATCAGTGTACGTCTCGGCAATACCCTATGATTCAAGCAGACAAGGATTACAACTCTGAACTGTCCCAATGACAGTGCCTGAGAGGGGAGGAGGATTGCGTACCTGGCTCAACCTTGGATGGCCACCCCCTATCTTGATTGCTACTCATGTTACCTGATCTACTGTGAGAACAGCGAAGGTTCTCAACCTACCCCTCATGGGAAAAAAATCTAACTTCTAGGGGTTGACAATAAATATTTGAATAGCCCTGTTACAGAAGCTTCATCAATTAAAATAGGGTTTTTTGAAGAACATCATTGATTTGTGGTGTGTGATTCGAGTCCTGTGAGTCTGCTTGGATGCAACCTTTTGTGTAAAGTTAATTGTTCCATTGATAGCAGCCCCCTCAAAAGGCATCAAATTCCAGATTCATGATGAGCATGTTGCCTTTAAACTTGTAAGCCAGAATTCATATATTAGATTGTAAAACATACTGACAAGTGATGATTTGCGCCATGACCTGAGAGATACAGTACTAGGGGTGGGAAGTGAACTCCGATCTGCTCGCAGACCTGAGTTTTTTCCTCATTTGCGCTCACCAACGATAAGTTGACAAGCGCAAGTGAAGAAAATCACCACCTCCCAGCGAGATTTCTCAACCCGGTTGGTTGTTGATGGTTGCTACCGCCTGCATTAAGAAATCTTCCTTTTGCGTTGAACTTGCCGCTTGAGTAGAAAATCTACTCGAGTGGCAAAAAAGAAGCAGCGCCCTCTTGCGCTACGGGTGGTGCAATTCACACAGAATTTTCGCTGGACAAACACCTGTGCTAAAAATCTGAGCGAATGGCATGACTCAACGCACTCCATCGCTTGCAGAACTCCACTTAGCATGGCAAAGTTTTTTGGTCACTTTGTGTAGTTCAGCCTAGCAGAACTCCCCAAACTCCACCCAGGACTATACACTACTACCTGAACTCTGTGACATTTCAGGAAAAAACAGAGGTCTCATTAATGGAGTTCAGCCTACCACATAACAGTGAAAGCTAATGTGGAGTGTCAGAGAATCCCACAATATAATCTGGCCTCTGAAACCATTGCTTGGATTACTGCTGTGGTTGACTCAATAATTCAACAAGGTATCCTGAAAGAGATTATGGAAATTCAATGTAATTCATCAATTATTACCTTGCAGAAACCCAAAGAAAAGTACCACCTCATGCAGGACTTGAGAAAGATTGATGCCATTGTAGATCCGTGTTGTCCTGTGATACTAAGTCCAGCTGTGATTTTATTTCAAATTCCATTTGATGCAGAGTGGTTCACTGTGAATGATCTTTGCCAAGCCTTCTTTTCAATACTGTTGCATGAGGATAGCCAGTTCTTCTTCACATTTCAGTTCAGCCGTTGTGTTTTGGCATGGCACCGAGTGCCACAAGGGTACACGGAGAGTACAGCCATTTTCAGCCAGATTCTTAAACAGAATCTGGAGTCGCTGGAATTGCCTTTCACTCAGTCTCAGTTCAGTATATTGACAACCTATTTGTGGTGTCAAATACTTGGGAAGATTGCAAATATGACACCAGTGCCCTATTGAACCACGTAGCTGAGAATGGACATAAAGGGCCATATTTATACTTTTTGACGCACAACTGCGCCAACGCAGTTGTGCGTCAAAAATTTTAACGCCGGCTAACGCTATTCCAAAGCGCCATGCGGGCGCCTTATTTATGGAATGACGTTAGCCGGCGCAGGTGACTGGTGTGCGTCAAAAAAATGACCCACACCAGGCTGCGCCGGCGTAGGGGAAAATGGAGCTTGGGCATCAAAAAATGGGGCAAGTCAGGACTGAGGCAAAACTTTGGCCTCAACCCAATTTGCGTCATTTTTTTGACTCCCAACCCCCATTGAAATGACTCCTGTCTTAGCACAGACAGGAGTCATGCCCCCTTGCCCAATGGCCATGCCCAGGGGACTTATGTCCCCTGGGCATGGTCATTGGGCATAGTGGCATGTAGGGGGGCACAAATCAGGCCCCCCTATGCCACAAAAAAATAAAAAAAATAATACTTACCTGAACTTACCTTAAGTTCCCTTGGATGGGTCCCTCCATCCTTGGACGTCCTCCTGGGGTGGGCAAGGGTGGCAGGGGGTGTCCCTGGGTGCATGGGAGGGCACCTCTGGGCTCCTTCCGAGCCCACAGGTCCCTTAACGCCTGCCCTGACCAGGCATTAAAAAATGACGCAAAAGCGGCTGGACGTCATTTTTTTTGACCCGCCCACTCCTGTGCATCATTTTTGCACGGGAGTTTAAATAAGGCGCACATGCCTTGGAGTCATTTTTTAGACGGGAACGCCTACCTTGCATATCATTAACGTAAGGTAGGTGTCCACGCAAAAAAATGACGCAAACTCCAAGACCTTTGGCGCTAGACGGGTCTAACGGCAAAGTATAAATATGGAGTTAGCTTTGCGTCGGATTTGCGTAAAAAAAAACGACGCAATTCCGGCACAAACAGAGTATAAATATGCCCCAAAGTATCCCTAACCAAACTGCAGCACTGTAAGTGAGAAGTTCTTTACCGCAGGTGTCACATTGAGAAAAGAACAAGGAAGGTGTCACAAGAGAGAATCTCAGTGATCCTGCAGTTGAATATGCCAGCACCACATAAAGAAGTCAGCATGTTTTTGGGAATGGTGGGCTACTGTTGCCAGGGGATTCCGAACTTTTCCCTGGTGGCCAAGCCTTTACAGAGGCTGAAACACAAGGATGTGTCAGATGTGATACCGTGGGATGACATTTGCATGCGTGCCTCCTCAGAGTTGAGAAAAAGTCTCTGTTGTGCCCCTGCTCTGGGAATGACTGATTACACTAGATGCTTTACTTTGTTTTACATTGAGAAGGAGGGATGAGCTCTCTCAGTGCTAACACAGATGCATGGGAATGCTCACAGACCCGTTGGCTATTTTTCAGCGCCACTTGACCCAGTACCTGCAGCATTGCCTGTCTGTCTTAAAGCCACAACTGCTACATTGAACAGTGCAAGAGCATTGCTATGAAGCATTCTTTGAAGGTTTTTGTCCCCCACTCTGTGTAGATATTGTTGATTCACATTAAAACCCAGCATCTTACCAACAGTCTATTGACGCAGTGTGAACAGCCAACTTTACCCTTAAGAGACGAACGGCACTGAATCCTGCAAATCTACTACCTTTACTTGTGAATGATAAAGATGCTAAAAATGAAGTTGAGCATGTCTGTCTCGATGTTACGGAACTGTCCACCAAGCCATGATCTAACATTCTAGATGTGCCACTTACTGAATCAGATCATGGAATGTTTGTTGATGGCTCTTGCTTACAAGACCATGAAGGAAGCCTGAAACCTGCCTAACGCAGTCTGTACTTTCACAAATGGCACTGAAGCCTCCTGGCTTCAAGGAGTCTTTTCTGAACAAGTGGCTGAATTGGCTGCTCTTACTGGAGCATCTGAGAGGGAGCCATTTCCCACTAATAGTCAGCATTGCTTTGGTATCGTACATGAATTTGGACAGTTATGGTCACAATGAGGTTATATGACCTCTTCGGGTTCTGCCATTCGCAATGGGGATAGTGTGTATAACCTGTTAAAGGTATTATACCTACCTACCCAAATTGCAGTTGTCAAGTGCTGCGCACACTACAAAGGAAATGATTATGTAACAATTGGCAACAGGCATGTTGATGTAATTTGCCAACTACTGTGCCTTAAATACTTGTATGTTCAATAGTGAATATCTAAATGAGGGAACTGATGAGAGCAATCTCAACCTTTTACTAACCACAGCATATACCTAGGGGGAAGTTGAGAGGCTACAGGAAGAAGTGCCAGGATCAGAACATTAAGTTTGGGTTAGTGCTATTTCGGTTTCAGCAGATGGAAGTCATGTCTTGCCAGGTAGCTTGTAACCTCCAATGGTGAGATATTACCATGACGCAGCTCATGTATGAAGGGATGTTATGGCGTGACTGTTTCAGCAGACATGGTTTAGTCCTAAATTCAGATTGATGGCAGAAACTTTGTGTCACAGGTGTTTCACATGTCAGCAGGTAAATGTAGGCAAAAGAATTTTGGTAACATGGAGTCGCATAGGGAGATAATATGGTCCCTTCAACAGAATGCAGTTGAAATTCATCAAATTTCCTGTGTGGAACGGGATGAGGTATGTCCTGGTGACTGTATGTATCTTCTTGCTTTGAGTTGAAGCTTACCCGACCAGTAAAAATGATACTCTCACAGTAGCTAAGCTGTTGTTAAGGGAACTTATTACCCAATTTGGGTTCCCATCTTTTGTGAAGTCAGATCGAGGGACTTATTTAAAAAATGAAGTCGTCAGATTATTGTGCACAGTATTGCAAGTGAGGCAGACGCTACATTGCAGTTATCAACCTGAGGCTTCATGTTTAGTGAAGTAAGGCAATGAAACACTGAAATCCAGACTGGCAAAAATATGTGCTTCCACTTCTTTGAAATGGCCTGATGCATTGCCCTTTGTGTTGATGAGTGAGTCTTTGCAGTACTCCTGATAGGAGGACAGGATTGTCTTCCCATGAAATCATCATGGGTTGAGCCATGAGACTGCCAGCTGTGCCTGAAAATGCGCTTTTGAACATTACAAATGAGATGGTTCTTGATTAGTGCAAAGGACTGGGAGAAGTGGTGCATTCTGTGTCTCATCAGATAGGAGAGGCTACAGCTGTGCCTCAACAGGAGCAGTGCCCTGACCTTAATCTCAGCAACTGGGTTAAGGTGAAGAAAAACATCCACCAAATGCATTTGGAGCCTCAGTTGAAAGGACTGTACCAGGTTATCTTGGTCACTACAACATCTATGAAGTGTGGGGGTCTCCCCAACTAGGCACATGCAGTGCATACTCGCAGGGTCCCTTGATGATACAGAAAAACATCTTCCCAAAGTGAAGGTGGTTATATTGAGACAAAGGGAGGAGGTTAGTCAAACTGCTAGGGAGCAACAAGAATCTGGGACAGCACATGTTCGGCATTAGGAGGGTCTGAATGTGTCAACAGCTGATGTTGAAACAAGAGGGCCTACTCTTAAAGCACTGACTGTGCAAATTTCAGGACCTGGTGAAGAGAGTGGTGCCTGGAGACTGGTGGTCAAGAGGACAGAATTTGCCTGAAGTATGAGTTCCACACACTATCCCAGAGGAAACGGAAGAATCTGGCCAAAGTGACAGTGATGATGAAGGGCCAGTAGTCTGGAGATCAAAGAGAGGAAGGGTACTCTTTTGAAGGTACTCCACACCTGAATGGACATATTTTGCTGCCAATGACTGGGAAAGAGGATTTTTGACATTTTGTTATAACAATTTGGATCCAATTGAGCCTCCTTGAAATGAACTTTGTAGCTGAACTGAGTTTTGAAATTATATTGCCACTACACAGACTGATACATTCTATCCTGGATGTGATTTTAGTGAATTTGAACTGTGCATTTACTAGAGACATTAAATAGACTTTGTAGGGAATAAAGAAGAGTACCAAGGTATGCGTCTGCAGTAGAAAAGTAGGGTTGTCATTTAGAAGAACACGGAGTAGGGATAAGGAAGATTCACAAAGACCTTGCAATTAAAAATTGACTTTAATTTCATAAACATTGTTTTGCCAGTACTGTACAAGTGCTAATCACCAGAAAATACTTTTGTTACTAATCCATTTTATTAGATAGCCCGAAATCAGAGAAATCATGTAACCTAATAATAGTGGTAGACGTAGATACATATTGGCAGGAGTGTTTGCTGTAACAACTTTAGTCATGATTGCTTTGATTGTAGGACTGAGCCCACCTACCCCTTCTAGCAAAGAGGAAAGTAGACCAACAAGGACCCAAAAGGCACCACTTCCTACTGATGATAGTTTGCCTTTATTTGATATAAAAGACTTACATGTAAATTAATCTAAAGGAGATGTTTAACTGAATCTTTTTTCCAAATGTTTTATGAGTACATTGACACGATGGATGATGGGGATTGTTACATGTGTATACAATTACCTACATCTACGGTAAGGGAACTTCATACCACCATATTCCTCTGACTTATGGTATCTCGTAGTTTGTTGCTGAGTCTATTATTTGTAAAACAATGATTTCGTTGTCTCAGAAATTCCTTTGCTAAAATACTTGAATTGACAGCCTGACACAAAAACACTAGAAATAGTGGGACATTTCTTTAAACCTACTGTGACAATAGGCAGTTTGTGCACATAGACACAACTTGAACCGTATATTGTCAGATGTGGAGAAGAAAATTCATAGATTCAACAGACGAAAAGAGAAGAAACATTATGGCAAGAGCTGCAAATCACGCCTGTGGACCAATTCGGGCTAAAGAGGAGCTTAAACATAAGGTAGCAGGAAACATAGAAGTTTTAGCATTAGATTGGCAACATCATGAGGAATTGTGCATATTTACTAGAAAGTCCAAATTAAATACAGATTTTGCAGGTAAGAGTGAATGTGATCATACTTTGGCAACCAGGGGAAATTCAGGATTATATTTAGATGGTGAGGATCATTTTATTTCTGGAGTTTATTATGTTTGTGGGAAAATACTTATTACAGGTTACCCAGAATATGGTATGGAACATGTTGCATGGGAGTAGTTTTTCCGAAAATCTATCATGTGAGACATCTTGATGATCCAGCAGGGAGAGAACATACCAGATTGAAAAGAAGAGCTAGTGAAACTGTTGGAGACATTTTTGGTGCAATTATTCCTTCTGTAGGATTGATATTGAATTCTCACAAGATTAGAAAGTTGCCTACAGTAGTTGATAAGCTGTCTACAAATACAGCTGGAACATTCTTAGGTACTGAAGATGGGATCGATTAGATCTTTGGTTCTGCCAAGCAGACTAGTGTTAGACGTGCTTCTTGCAAAGGAGGACAGAGTCTGCCTGATGTGAAAAGTTCAGCAGTGCTGTCTTACAAGACTGATATTAGTAAGGACTTGAGGAAATACATTTAGAACATTACTGATCTTAAGAAACATGTGAAGGAATTAGAAGCCACAGGTGCATAGGAAGCAATAAGGAATAGATTGTCTGCTAGTGGCAAATGGTTAGGACATTTAGCAAAAGGAATTTTTGGAGGCATCTCGAGATCCCTATTATTTATTTCTCTTTGTATATTAATATTGTTTGGACTTTATAATGGTTACAAAAGTGCACAGGTGAAGAAGGGTGTAAAGGAAAAAGGGCATACATAGAATTAGAAGATAGACAATGCATACATCACGATGACATGAAGCAGCTGGAGGAATCCAGACAAAAATGTTTGGATGCTCCTTTAAGGCTTTGACTGGTCTATCTGGGGCTTGGATAAGCATACATTTGACTCCACTCCTAAAAGTAACTAATACACAATGTATATGTGCACTCAGCAATACATACTCTGTGTTCTAACTTTATAAATGTAAAGATTTGCACTTGAATGCCATACTGAAGTGCATTCACTCTAGAAATAGAGCTTCATGTATATTGTGTGCCTTAACCTTATTAGATGAAATGTATCCTATGAGCAGAGGGAGTAAAACCATCAACTGCAATTGGTGTCTGCATGCGTCTGTGACATGGTGTCAAAGGTGTGGCAATAAAAATTATTTTGACTTTGCATCACAGTATACCCAGTGTATCCTGGCACAGCCTGCCCTGTAGAAAGATGACATCTGTGTAGAATGTCCTTAGGGAGCAGATCTGAGATTTGCATCTTTTTGCATAAGGTAATTCTGAGGATGGATGTGATTGGCAAGGTCTATGAAGTGCGACTTGAACTACACCTAAAAAAGGAGCAATAGAAAATGGATTTGGAAAAAACTACAGACTAGGGATAAACTGAGTGTAATTAAGGCTTTTGAGTGGCTTGCCTCATTGTCTTTGCCACTCTTGATAGAGGCATGTTGTGCACATGCGCTGATTTCAGGGACATGAACCGTATTGTGGGGGTCTTCTCCTCATCAGACAGATGCTGTCAAACATAGCAGTGTCAAGTATCTTTCAATGACATATGAAGAAACTAATTCTGGGGCAGAAGAAATTAACACAACAGATTTTTCAGAAATCTGCTTAAGAATCTAAAGGAAAGTACACTTACAGTGATCAATAGAAAAGAAGGATAGTTTTATTGGACATGGATAATAGTATTTCAAAAGCATGATTAAGGCCTTAAAAACGTTTAGCGGATTCAGGGC
Organism: Pleurodeles waltl; assembly: GCF_031143425.1. Lineage (NCBI taxonomy): Eukaryota > Metazoa > Chordata > Amphibia > Caudata > Salamandridae > Pleurodeles > Pleurodeles waltl. The sequence goes on from NC_090446.1 coordinate 207,214,351, forward strand.
CGTATTTATACTCTGGTTGCGCCGAATTTGCGTCGTTTTTTTCGACGCAAATTCGACGCTAAACTAACGCCAACTAACGCCATATTTATACTATGGCGTTAGACGCTTCGGGCGCCAAAGTGCCCGGAGTGAGCGTCATTTTTTAGCGTGAACCCCTTCCTTGCGTTAATGAGATGCAAGGGAGGCGTTCCCGTCTAAAAAAATGACTCCCAGGCCTTTACGTGGTATTTATACTCCCGGGCAAAAATGACGCCCGGGAGTGGGCGTGGCCAAAAACGGCGCATTTGCGCCGCTTTTTAACGCCTGGGTCAGGGATGGCGTTAAGGGACAAGTGGGCTCAAAATGAGCCCACAGTGCCCTCCCCTGCCCCCAGGGACCCCCCCTGCCACCCCTGCCCACCCCAGGAGGACACCCAAGGATGGAGGGACCCATCCCAGTGAAGTACAGGTAAGTTCAGGTAAGTATAATTTTTGTTATTTTTCATTTTTTTTTTGTGGCATAGGGGGGCCTTATTTGTGCCCCCCTACATGCCACTATGCCCAATGACCATGCCCAGGGGACATAAGTCCCCTGGGCATGGCCATTGGGCAAGGGGGCATGACTCCTATCTTTACAATGATAGGAGTCATGTTGATGGGGGATGGGCGTCGAAAAACGATTTTTTCGACGTAACCTGACTTGCCCCATTTTAAGACGCCCATGCGCCATTTTCCCCCTACGCCGGCGCTGTCTGGTGTACGTGGTTTTTCTCGCGCACACCAGGCAGCGCCGGTCTGCTTGCGCCGGCTAACGCCATTCAATAAATAATGGCGTTAGCCGGCGCAAAACTTTTTGACGCTAAACTGCGTTAGCGCAGTTTAGCGTCAAAAAGTATAAATATGGGCCTCAGTGCGGAACGTTCTTGTACGACACGTAGGAATAAATAAACAAAACTAAATAAACAACATTTATTTGTTAAAACCTTTGTAATGGTTTGCATTTGTGCAGGATTTTTTCTCTTCTTTTTCCAGCATAAGAATGGTACTGAGCTTTTTAATATTTAGGTGAAATAGAATTATTGTCTCTAATAGGCTAACTCACTGCATTACATCACTTCCACATACACTTCAGGCAATAGGGCTGGAAACGGGTGCTAGTCTTTTGGTTTTGCCAATGTTTTTAATGTGTAATCCCCTATCATAAAACACTTTAAAAAATGGCAGCATGTATGTGCACAGACAAGTGCACATACAGATGGCTGACTGATTATTTTGTAATAAAGTCTCATAAATTTTCAAAGATGACAGCACATAAGTGTGTTTGTATGGATGAGGGCGCAGGGAGTCCATTTTTTAATAGATTGGAATTCTTTTACTGTGCATATCATACACCATTTCACAATGGAAAACCGTGCACACAAACATCCTATGGGCTGACAGTCAAAATAGATCACTTCCATAGACCCGCTTGGCACCCTATCGCTTCTTGGGCTGCTGGGATACATTCTCAGTGGCTCCAAAACATGATGAGTGATTCATACCACGGTCGCAGTAACAGTTCAGGACCAAATCTCAGCAATTTATATGGGATAACAAGATGGTAAAGGAGCATAACCTGGCTGTGGCACTTTGCTTCCTAAAATGTGAAGAAGGAGGGGTGGTAATTTTCCCTAGTAAAAGTGCACAGTGAGAATTAACGTTTATCCAAATACTTGCTTGTAAGAATGTCAATGTTGTAGTATTTTAGAAATGTTATTCTTTATAATAATTTTATATTCATTGAGTTAGACATTTAAATATATTGGAACTAAGGGCCATATTTATACTTTTCGACGCACAACTGCGCCAACGCAGTTGTGCGTCAAAAAATCTAACGCCGGCTAACGCCATTCTGAAGCGCCATGCGGGCGCCGTATTTATTCAATGACGTTAGCCGGCGTTAGCCAGCGGAGCTGCCTGGTGTGCGTGAAAAAAATGACGTACACCAGGCAGCGCCGGCGTAGAGGAATATGGAGCTTGGGCGCCAAAAAATGGGGCAAGTCAGGCTGAGGCAAAATTTTCGCCTCAACCCGATTTGCGCCATTTTTTTTAACTCCCAACCCCCATTGAAATGACTCCTGTCTTAGCAAAGACAGGAGTCATGCCCCCTTGCCCAATGGCCATGCCCAGGGGACTTCTGTCCCCTGGGCATGGTCATTGGGCATAGTGGCATGTAGGGGGGCACAAATCAGGCCCCCCTATGCCACAAAAAAAAAAGAAAAAAATTACTTACCTGAACTTACCTTATGTTCCCTGGGATGGGTCCCTCCATCCTTAGGCGTCCTCCTGAGGTGGGCAAGGGTGACAGGGGGGGTCCCTGGGGGCATGGGAGGGCACCTCTGGGCTCCTTCCGAGCACACAGGTCCCTTAACGCCTGCCCTGACCAGGCGCTAAAAAACGACGCAAAAGCGGCTGGACGTCATTTTTTTTGACCCGCCCACTCCCGGGCGGGAATTTTGCCCGGGAGTGTAAATACGGCGCACATGCCTCGGAGTCAATTTTTTAGAAGGGAACGCCTACCTTGCATATCATTAACACAAAGTAGGTGTCCACGCTAAAAAGTGACGCAAACTCCATGGACTTCGGCGCTAGACGCGTCTAACGCCAGAGTATAAATATGGAGTTAGTTTTGCGTCGAATTTGCGTAAAAAAAACGACGCAAATCCGGCGCAAACGGAGTATAAATATGCCCCTAAAAGTATATTTATGGTCATTAAATGTTGGTCGGAGTGAAGGCCGTATTCTTTTTGTATGTTCTAATCTTCAATGTGAAAGCTTGTTTTTTTTCAAAGCTGCAGGTGCTGAAGTTAACAAGGAGCCTGTTGTGTACAAGAGATAAGAGGTTCTGAGAGAACACTACCGGACAAAAGGAGTATCCTGGCACTGGTAGATGTAGCTTTTGAGATTCCTGAATGTGAGGGTGTATCAAGGTCAGGAGTTGAAGGCTTCAGAAGACTGAATTGTTAATTATAACTGTCTTACAGTTTTGTTTTTCAAGTGAGATTTTTGTCATGATGTCATCACACCTAGAAAAAACAATATTTAAGAGTAGTTTAGCTGGCGAGGGATTCAGACTATCTCTGCCCCTTGCTCAGAGAGATGTTTTTGAGTTATAGACCTCATACTTTCTACGTGGCTTTATGCCACTACAATTTTCTTAGATAGAATCTTCTACTGACGTTCTGTTTGCTAACCTTTCTGCAATATTCCTTTACTATTCATATAGTATAGGAGCTAAATTCAATGTTTAGGCAAAATAACTTTTTTTTAGAAACCAGACATCAAGTACTTTTCCTGATTTTCTGCATTGTGGCTATTGAAGTTTTGGTGTTTTATCTGTTGCTTTGATTTAATATTGTGTGGCATCTTAACTCTTGATTGGTGATTTTGCATCTTTATACTATGGTTTTGAGACTCACCCATGTAACTTTGGCTTCAAGTCTGTAATAAAGCCCTCTGAAACTTTAATTTGGACTCTGATGTTTAATGTGTGATTATTGAATTGCGTTGTAATTGATTTGACTGATCGGGTAAAATTTTCTCTTCCCCCCTAAGAACAGAGAAGAAAAGATTCATCGGACCCCAGATCAAAAGATAAGATCCCAGGCTCCATCAACGGTATGCTTTATATTGCCATACTAAATTAAGGGTGTCATGTCCTGGGCAACCACTTTGATTTTTGAGCACAGCCCGTGGTTATATAATTATGATAACATTTTTAATCAATTTGCGGCCATGTTTAGAAAGAACGAAAGAAACAAACAAATAAACAATTTGCGGCTAGGGCAATCACTTTTATTCAGGGTGTCACAGAGAATATTAAAGGTGCACTTCCTGTTATGGCATACATAACCACCATGGCTAAAGCCCTTATTAACCTCACAATTTAAGGTGTTCATTAATAGCAGATCAGCAAGTCATCAATCCTAGAGCAGAGAGCTAGGAAGGTGGCATCATATGTAATCCCCTTGTATGGACCTAGAATACGTCATTTGCATCTAGAGGAGCCTTTGGCTAGCGCTGCCAGACACAAGATTGTTAGATCACACTTCTGTCAGTTTACAATCTGGGGTTTTAAAGGGGCCAGCGCCATTTTAGAGGGGAGGAAATTACATATAGACTGTGCTGTAATGCCATGGACTTCGCCTTACATATCATATGCATTTGAAGTGAAGATATTGGCTCAGGACTTTATTTATAATCTGGAATGTTAGTACATGTGCACAGATGTGACGGGGAGAGGGGAAATGGTGGCAGACTGAGAAGCTCCGCCAGTGGTACCTGCTAATACTCCTTCTCGCCCCTACTGGTTTGGTTAATGCTTTCTGCTGATTTCTGAATTTAATCTCAACTTTTGATCGAAGTAGTCTGAGGATTTTGTCACGCCAGTTGCAATCTCTTCACTTCTCCCAATGCAGCTTGTGTGATGGAGGTGCTTAGGAAGAGTGGGGCAGGGTAGTGATGAGCAGCTACCACTCTTTTCCAGTCTGAAAGTGCTAGCTTAGAACGATTCAGGGAAGGATGAAATTGACGTTAATCCAGCAAAGGAAGAGAATGTAGGTAACATAATTACCAGCAGGGCCAGCTTTAGTGCGACGACCAATATTGGTGCCTCCCCTCCCCATTACCTCCTCCTTGGATTCATTCACTACCACCCAGCAAATGTCTCCCTCATCTCTCCATAGCCCCTCTCCCACATACTTTTCATTTGTGTTGTAGTGCTATCCACACAAAATATAGATCTGTTCTTTGCAGGAGACATATTAACCATCTGTGCTATGTTCTGACAAGTCAAAACTGCCACTGGACAAAACTCAGTCTCTCTCTATCAGGAACATTAATCACAAGAGTTATCTTGACATTTGTATTGTTGCCTGACAGCTGGAAGCAGAAGGAACTCCGCTTCAGGTGCTTTTAAATTGCAAGTTACTTCTAAACACAGCCCCTCTGATATCTGCACCCCTCCCTCCAGTTCAGCGCCCAGTCCTGGCTGCACCACTTGCACCCCCCTATAGCGGCCCTGATTACCAGAAGACAAAGAACACAGCAATTACAGCAATCACTGTAACATGGTCTGTCTGATAAAAGTGTACTGGAGAAGATGAGTGGCAGAATACTGTAGACTCAAGCAACCATAAATCAAGAAAAATCACACAATCTGTAAATTGACGATTAGATTAACAAAAAAGAAGAGGGTACGATGTTTCGCCCAAGGGGGTCTTTCAAATTACTGAAGGCATCCGATTCATAGTGGGGTTAGCACAGCTCCTTTAAATGAAAGGAAGCTGGTAGAGACTCTGAGTCAGACCCAGACCCTTGAGGCTACTTCCATACTAGAAATGAAGATAACCACACATCTCCCCCTATGCCTGGCCCAAGCAAGCATCAACCTCAACAGACACAACCAGGGACAAGTACAGAAGATTCTTGATGTAGTAGGGGACTAATAGCGGTACTCTCACGATCAGTACGGAAATACCTTTGCTTTGCCATGAGTCTCAGGAGGAGCATTCTCTGTCCACCACTGTTCAATTACTACAGATGCAAACGAAAGAGGCAGCTCAGCACTAGTCAGAGGTCAAGGCCGACAATTTACACATTCAACAGGATCTTGCAGAATTGGCGGCCAAATACATACTGTATCTATGCAAAGTGATGAGCTTGAGAAAGGAACTGCTGTTACCGAAGAAGCTGTAATTTATACATCAGAGACTGAACAGGGCCACTCACTGCAAATGCAGGTGATGCAGAGGAAAATAACGGACTTGGAAAATCAACATCAACGAAATAACCTGTGAGTGATTGCTGTTACAGAGGGGCTGGAGGATAGCGATTCTCGACAGTACATCATAATTTTATTTTCAGAAGTCTTTTCTCCACTTATCTGAGTGGGAAATGGGCTCAGATACAGCGCGCTCATCCATTTTGAAGTGGTCAACATCGTGCTACCGCCTCTTCAGTAGGGCATAGGCCACATCCTATATTACCCTTCATCCAGAAATGTTTATTCCGACAAGTCATCTTTCTTAAAGCTCGTTGAAGTAAGTACACTGGCTCTTCTTGTTCTTTCCTTAAAAGTTTATTTCCAGTTATAATGTACAGACAGAGATACATGAGCTTGCCATCCCCAAACCGGCACAACTCTGACCTTTCATATGAAAACATTCCAATCCCCAGTCACAGCCTGCCCCAACATTCCACTGCCCCAACATTCCACTTCCCCTGATGTCATATCATTCTTCTTTTACATACAAACCAATACATCACTACACATCCCCTTCCCTTACAAAAAAAAAAAAAAAAACAAGAAAAAAATAAAATAATAATATGTATATAAATAAATATATATTTTTTTATTTAATCACACACAAAATTTTCTAATACCTTAGGTTTTCTCAAAACCCTGCCGAAACAACTTTTCTTCACTTCACCACAAACTACATTTTTATTCTGTTCACGCTCATTCACATTACATTCAAATTCTCCCATATTAATACGAGTCTGGACACCTTCCTGACAGCCCCTAGCTCCCAATTCCCCAATAACTCTAGAATCTTTGTTACCATCAATATCACACTCCAACCACCAATATTTGTTATTATTACCTTCCAGCAAATCATACTGCACAAATTGTTGTTTGCAAGGCTTAGCAATAGCAACGTGACTCATGTGACATACACTGCCATCATCCAAAATGACAGTATTTCTCATCACTTTCTTAATTCTTATAGGCTCGCCAAACTTGCTCTCACCTTTAGCCACTTTCCTTACGGATTTCACTCTCACCCAATCTCCCACATTCAAATGTGCTTCTTTAGTGCCATATTTATTATTAAAATATTCCTTGTTCTTTTCTTGTGAATTCTTTATGCACTTTCTTACATGTTCCTTGCTCCAAAGTACTTGTCTGCTTCTTTGCATCCAACCAGGGTTAATCTTCGAAAATGGAATTCTACCTCGCATTATATCAAACGGACTTTGACCTATTGTCTCATGAGGTGTCACTCTATAAGCCCATAACATTTTCCTTAACTCAGAATCTATATTACTTTTGTTTCCATGCTTTGCAATTTGAATGATGCCCTTGAAAATCCTATTTATACGTTCCACTACAGCATTCCCCCTGGGATGATATAAAGCTGTAAACCTTTGTTCAATACCAGTCATTTTAGCAAAAGTTTTCATTTCCTCAGATTTAAATTGAACACCATTGTCCGTCAGTAAAATTCTGGGAAATCCTGCCCTCAAAAATATTTCCTCCAAAAAATTAATCACTGCCGTGGTATCAATTTTTTGTAACACAGAAAATTCAATCCACCTTGAAAACAAATCAACTAAAACCACAATAAACTTTGAAGTCCCATCATGCCACGTAATAGGACCCATAATGTCTAAAGCAACTTCTTCCCATGGTATATTAGGACAACTTGAAGAAGAAATTGGCGGGTTAAGTGTCTTTTGAGATTTGTCACTATTCTCACACTCCATGCAGTCACGTACATATCTCTCAATTTCTACATCAATTTTTGGCCATCAATAAAGTACTTTAATTCCTCTTTTGGTGCGAGATATTCCTGAATGACCTTCATGTCCAATAGCAATAAGTTTATTTCTAATACCACAGGGGGGAATAATCTTCCCACCTCTACACACAAAATCACCTTCAATGCTCAATTCATCTCTCACTTCCCAAAAAGCTCTTAACATATCACTGCTTTTGACTTTCTTGTCATTATACCAACCGAACATCACTTTGTTTTTAACTTCTTTCAACACTTCGTCTTTCTCATACTCCATGATCCATTCTTCTTTTTGCAATGAGCTTAAAGTATTCTCATCAAACACACCAGCTACACACCAGTCATTCCATGGATGTTGATCCAACTCTCTTAAAGGTAAGGACATTCTACTTAAAAAATCTGCAGTAACATTTTTTACCCCAGGAACATACTGCACTTCATATAAGAAATCTTGTAGTCTCATAGATAGTCTAGCTATTCTCGCAGATGCTCTACATAAACCTTCTGTAGTTAACAATTTAGTAAGAGGCTTATGGTCAGTCCGTATGATGCATTTTTGCCCCCAAACAAATTTCCGAAAGTGTTCTAATTCCCATACACATGCCAAAGTTTCTCTCTCTATTACAGAGTATTTTTCCTCTGTGGGAGACAAAGAACGGGATGCAAATGCAACCACATATTCTTTACCCCCATTGTCACTTTGTGTTAATACACTACCAAAGCCCTTACCACTCGCATCCGTAGTGATAATAGAACAAGCTTTTGGATCGTACCCATGCAACATTGGAGCACTCACAATTGCATTCTTAATTTCCTGAAAAGCCTTCTGACAACTTACATTCCATTCAAATTTCACTTAGTTTTTTAGTAACAGTCTCATTTGGTAGGTTTTAGCTGAAAAATTTTCTACAAATTTCGAATAAAACTCGGCTAGACCTAAAAAGGATCTCAAATCATCTTTAGATGTGGGGCATGGGGCATTCTTAATAGCTTCCACCAACTTTTTTTTAGGTCTTATGCCTTCATGATCAATCTCATGTCCTAAATACGTTACTTTTCTCTGTGCAAATCTACATTTACTGATCTCTGCGGTCAAACCTTTTTCTTGTAAGATGTTCAAAACATTCCTCAATTCCTTATCATGATGTTTCTTGCTACTTCCCATAACTAAAATATCATCCTGAAAGAATGTAACATTAGGCAAATGTCCAAATAACTGCGCCATCAACCTTTGAAAGACGGCAGCCGCCGACGCCAAACCAAATGGCATACGTTTGAAACGAAAACAACCCCATGGTGTACAAAAAGTTGTAAGATGTCTGCTATGATAGTCCAACCTAACCTGGTGGTAAGCAGACGACAAGTCCAAAGTGGAAAACCATTTAGCATCTCTCGTGGCAGACAACATCTCATCAATACGAGGCAAAGGAAACTGATCTACTATGATATTATCGTTCAAACCTCTCAAATCCACACACAAACGCACTTTGCCATTAGCTTTACGCGCAACAACCAAAGGTGAAACCCACTCAGAAGCTTCAACTGGTTCTATAATCTGTGAATTTTGTAACCTGTCCAACTCTTTTTTTACCTCTTCCCTGACAATAAACGGAATATTCCGTACCTTATGAATTTTTGGTTTGGCATCCTTTTTGAGTCTAATCTGATGTATAAAGCCTTTAAGTTGACCTACTTGCCCATTGAACACTCCTGGAAACTCTTGTGTGACCCATTTCTTTGTGTCTTCTTCATCACACATTACTAAGACTTGCTCTACACTGTTAGGATCAAGCACAATATGCAGTTTCTTTTGGTCTTTGCAGCCTAATACCGACGGACCATCCTTAGCCACATATAATTTACATACGGCTTGTCTTTGCTTAAATTTGAATACCAGCAATCTAAAACCAATAATATCTATTCTATCACCAGTGTAACTTTCAGGCGAAATGTCAGAGGTTTCTAAATGTTCCCCTAAACTATGTACAAAATGCTTTTGCCATGTGCATTCTGAAACAATACTGTATGGGGAACCAGAGTCTGCTGCCACCTGCAACATAACTCCCCCAAATGATATCCAACACAAGGGTTTGTTTGACGTTTGTCCTGAAATGTTCAAAACCACAGTTTTGTGACCCCTCAGTTTATAATTTACGTCTTCATCACTGTCATCAGAACAGTCTTCCACCACTTCCTTAATGCAGGCCACTTTACTGTTCACCTTCTTCAGTTGTTTCTTCCTGCACACCCTAGCAAAATGGCCTACAATTCCACATTCCAAACACTTAGCATTTTTAGCTGGACACCCATCAAATTTTGCAGAATGAAAGGAACTCCCGCAACGGAAACACTCATTTCTGGATCGATCAGGCATGTTAGATTTTTGATTTTTTGCAAAAGTTTGATTTTTCTCTTTTTTAAAGTCATTATCCCGCTTATCCATGGACCATTTGTTGTGCTTGCGATCACTAACTTTGGCAACAACTTCTTCAAAGTTCTTATCCTGTGCCAAAGTGATTTTCGCACATCTTTCGGATAATTCTGCTTTCTTTACTAAAGCAATAATATCCTTTAGACTGGATTCGCCTTCAATCCACAACCTCTCTTGAATAGATTTGTTTTTAGTATACATTACAATCTGGTCCCGTACCAGTTCATCATGTAGACCAGCAAACCTGCATGAGCTAGCTAAATTTTTTAAAGCAGAAACGTAGCTCTCTATGTCCTTGTGTTTCTCTTGTTTCCTGTGGAAAAATGCGTGACGAGTAACCGCAATGCAAACAGCAGGAGAAAAATGATCATTTAAATCCAAAATAGCACTTTGAAACACATCTTCATCGCCTCTATCGTGTTTTTGTAGTTGATTGTAAATACGAAGACCTTCAGGGCCTAAACAGTGCATTAAGATCCTTTTTTTTCTTTCAGCAGAGATTAAACCATTGCAATCTTCTAAGTTTGCGATGTAATTCAAAAAATATTCCTTCCTCTCCTTCCATTGTACAGCTGGTTCACCAGGAGATGCTAAAAATTCCTTTGGTGTACTCAACTGCAAAGAAAGCGACGTCCCTGTACCAGAAGAATCTCCACTCGAAGACATGGTGTACTAAAAATTATAGCTGTAAAATATAACTCTTTAGCTTACTTCTTCAGCAAGACATGTATCTCTGTTATAATAATTTCTGTTAGTTTTCCTTTGTGCCGGATAAACTTCAGCAATGAAGTTGCTAAAAAATTAAGAATAGTAAAAATAATACCATGTACTTGGTACTAATTAACATTAAAAGGGCGCTGTTCCTGCTCCCATGTAACTTCCAGCGCAAGAACCAGCATGTTCACAAGACATTGTTATTAAGCATTATGTTGTCCAGGCAACCAGTAACCAAGCGGGGGTGCACGCGAGGACCGAGGCGATGAAAAATCTAACGTTTGAGCAGTACACACGCGCCTCAAACAAAGTAAACAAACGGCAACTGTATTAGAGAAAGAGAAAAATAAATAAATAATAAAAAATAAAAAATAAACTTCCCTCTCTTGCTTAAAATAAGTTGCCTTTAACAAAGCAGGTCCGAAAATAGCTGCTCTCCAATCCTCAGTCTGATGTCTGTAGCGTTGCCTTCCAATAATTGCAGTTTTCTCAGTCCAATGCTTGCTGCTTTACGATCCTGCTCGTCGCCATATGAAGTAAGTACACTGGCTCTTCTTGTTCTTTCCTTAAAAGTTTATTTCCAGTTATAATGTACAGACAGAGATACATGAGCTTGCCATCCCCAAACCAGCACAACTCTGACCTTTCATATGAAAACATTCCAATCCCCAGTCACAGCCTGCCCCAACATTCCACTGCCCCAACATTCCACTGCCCCTGATGTCATAGCATTCTTCTTTTACATACAAACCAATACATCACTACACTCGTCCCTCCTCCCTTGATAAGGTTGACTCTGTGTCAATATTTGTTTGCTCTGTTGTTTGACAGATGACCACCGATCTGATATGGCGATTGCAGAAAATGATTGCATCTCTGAAAGCAGCCGGCGCACAGGTGTATCTAAAAGAGCCTGCTAGACTGAAAAACATATGGGAACACTTTTGTTGCTCATAAAAAGAGGCTAACGATATTCTAAAGCATTGGAGAAGCCATAAGGAACAGTGCAAACGCATAGGAGCTAAAGCGTAGGCTGATGACACTGCTGATCTTGTATGAAGTTATTACTGTTGGAACTGCTATAATTACACCATATCCTGAGATAAATTAAAATGTTTCTGGCTCACAGCAATTATTCGGCTTCAGCTTATGTTGACAGATGACAATGATAAATTAAGAACATTATGATTGATTGTTGGTGGAATAAGGGGTCCATGCCAGACATGCAGGGCTGTTTCTGACATCCGATAGTTCACTTTATGGGGGTGACTTTTTTTCCATTGGTGGGTGGGGCAGGTTGACCTCGAGGGACTGAAGGTGGGTCGTGTTTTTGTTGTGTAATGAATAATTCACTAATTTTCGATTGATTGCTTATATAAAAAGAAGACAGTGGTTCATATCCCACAGATTAAAAGGACAATCAGTTAGGAAACAGAAATAACTGAAGTGAAGCTATTATTTATGTCAGAAAATAGTATTCATTAACTTATTTGTAATTCTTATATATACATTTACATGTTCTCTTTCCAAGTATTGACCTGGGACAAATAGACCCAGTAAGCACTGATTAGTAAAAGAGGAAATTAATGCGGACAAACTACAGATTACATGTCTTGTTGAAATTCTTATAGCGGATGAGGACCATTCAGCAGTACAACAATTGGGATATAGGTTTATCATATGTACAACTCAAAGAATATCTATTTATTTTGTGGCCATACTACAGGTTAAAGTTCTTAATACTACTATTTATCCATGCGGTTGTTGCTGTATCTCACAAATACAAGTTCAGGGACTTATTTACATCACATGTGGATTTTAATTGTATTATGGATTCTAAGGCAAATTTGATTCCGCAAATCATAGGACTAATCCTATCTTGATCAGATCAGCCAAGCTATAGTAGATATCATGAGGATCCATGATCTTCTAGATGTTTGCCGAACCTGGTTACACATATTACTCAGCCTCTAACAGTCGCTATTCAAGAATAAATAGGATTTTGCCTACACAATTTTTTGTTACTTGGGCTAAAATCCAGCCATGTTTTAAAATAACTTCCGATCATAACCCTCTGTTTTTTACAGTTAATTTCCTGCAAAATAATAACAAAAGGGCAAGGTGGACCTTTCTGCTTATGTTACTCCTGGACTCTGTATATAGGAGTATGATGGCCACTTCCTTACTAAAGGTTAGAGGAATCAAAAGAGGGGTGGCTCCTACCTGTACAGTCTTGGAAGCATTAAAGGCCCATACTTGCGGGATCACTATTAAGTTTATAGCAGAGTTCAACCAAAAGCAATGCTGTAAGACCACAATGCATTATGCAGAATGTATGAAACATGAAAGGAAACATCCAGAAGCAATACATAGTACTGATTTATAGGAGAGCAAATTTGTTACTATTAAATTAAAAGTTACAGTATCATTTCTAGTTTATATAAGGAACAAGCATTGGAAAAGCCAATAAGTCTCCCCTATATAAAAGCTATTGGCTTGGCAATGTGTTGTGTCATGTTGTACACCATGTTCAGCATGGCTAAAAGTTAGTGGTGTCGAGGGCCAGATTTACTAAAAATTGGCACAGTGCAGTGCCACGCCACAATTTGCAGCATTGCTCTGCGTTACTTTAGAAACGCAGGAATGCGCTGTATTTACTAAAATACGACGCACTCCTGTGTTTCCCCCTGCGCCGGCACTAAATTTATCTGCCAGAGCCAACGCAGGCATCCTTGCACCAAGGCGTCTATGTTAAGGGGATTGATTGTTTATGTGCAATGGCAATTTGGCACTTCTATGTGTGCTGCAAAATGCAGCAAACATAGAAGTACCAAATCGTCATAAAGCAAAAACGAAGAGAAATAAAAGCATTCCTCCTCATTGCGCCATACTAACGCCACCCCAGGGGTCGATAAAAAGTGAATTAGCACAATCTTGTAAATGTGGTGCACTGAACAGAGACACCAGAGCATCACAAAAAGTGATGGCAGTGGGGCCTTATGAATCTGGCTAGGAGTGTCATAGAGTGGACTGAGGATTAGTCTTGTAGAGTGGATTTGTTGGGATACAGTGCTGTAGAGTGGAGTAGGCGGAATTGAGTGTTGTAGGACTGAGTAAAGGGGAGTAGAGTTCAATAGTAGAGTATTGTAGAGTGGAGCAGTGTATAGTGGAGTGGGGTGGAATAGGGTGGAGTGGGTTGGAGTGGCTTGAGGTAGTCTGGTGGATTGGACTGGAGTGGATTGGGTGGATTGGAGTGGGATGACTGGATGGGGTGGATTGGAGTGGGGTGAGGTGGACTGGATTGGAGTAGAGTGGGGTCGATTAGATTTAATTTTGGGGGTGGATTGAATTGGGGTGGGTAGGGTAGATTGGATTGGAGTGGAGTGGGCTAATTTGGGGTAGGGTGGGGTGGAGTGGATTGGAATTGAGTGGTTTGGAATGGGGTGAATTGAAGTGGGTGGAGAGGGATGCATTAGACTGTAGTGGGGTGAATTGGACTAGTATGGTGGATGGGAGTGGATTGGATGGGGGAGGGCTGGGTGGATTGCATTGGAGTAGAATGGACTGAATTGGGGTGGGGAGGATTGGATTGGGGTAGGGTGGGTTGGAATGGAGTAGATTGGATTGGAGTGGGGCTGCCTGGATGGGATGGAATGGATTGAGTGGGCTGCACTGAAATGTGATAGGATGAACTGGGGTGGGATGGTTTGGACTGGGGTGTGTTTGGTATGGGCGGATTGGATTGTGGTAAATTGGAGTGGGGTGGAGTGGGGTGGATTGCATTAAGGTGGGGTGGATTGGGTTGGAGTGGGGTGAATTGGATTGGTGTGGGGCATATTGTTTTGTAAAGTAGTGGGTCAGATTGTTTTGTTTTAGAGTGCAGCAGATTGTTTGGGATGAGTGGGGTGGTTTGTAGTGGATTGGACTGGACTAGGATAGTGAGGTGGACTGAAATGTATTGGGGTAGGTTGTATTGGGGTGGATTGGAGAGAGGCAGATTGTGGTGGGGCATATTGTTGTGAACTGGAGTTAGGCAGATTGTAGTGGGGTAGAATGGAGTGTTTTGGATTGGAGTGGAGCAGATTCTTTTGGATTGGAGTTGGTCAGATTGTTTTAGATTGGAGTGGGGCAGATTTTTTCAGATTGGAGTGGAAAATTGTTTTAGATGTGAGTGGAGCAGATTGTTTTGGACTGATGTGGGGCAGTTTGGAGTGGGGAAGATTGTTTAGGATTGAAGTGGGGCAGATTGGAGTAGGGACAGATTAGAGTGGGGCAAACTGGAGTGTGGGACAGATTGTTTTGAATTGGTATAGGACAGATTGGAGTGCGGCAAACTGTTTCAGACAGACGTGGGTAGATTGTTTTAGACTGGAATGAGGCAGATTTTTTTGGACTAGGGTGGGGCAGATTGTTTTGGATTGGAGTGGGGCAGATTGTTTTGGATTGGGCTGGGCCGATTGTTTTGGATCGAAGTGAGACAGACTGGAGCGGACAGATTGTTTTGTCCTGGAGTAGGGCAGACTGGAGTGGCAGGGGCTGGGAGGATTGGGGTGTGGTGGATTTGAGTGGTTTGGGGTCAATTGGATTGAGTGGAGTGGATTGATTTAGTGGGGTGGACTGGCGAGGATTGGACTAGGGCGGATTGGAGTGGGGTGGGCAGTAGTGTGCTGCACTGTTATGGGCCTGATAACATGTACGGTGGACCTGGGTCCAACCGCCAGATTTGGAGGATGGTGGCCGGCCCACTACAAGACCGTTGCAACCCCCAGGATCACAGATCCTGGAGTTGTGAAGTGCAGAAAGCCGTGGTCAATCACAGCTTTGGCAATGGCGGCACCGCCCCGCTGATCACAACCTGCCTTTCCGACGACCTTTTCATGGGGGGATACTACCATAAAAATTTCATCAGAAAGGCAGAGACGAGGCCACAGGAGGGCCCCTGCACCACCCATGCCCATGTCATGGACAGTGCAGCGGCCTCCTGTCAGCACAGTCAGAATGGCCACTGTCTGCAACGGCAACAGGGCCCTTTGCGACTGTGCTGGTGGCACTGACATTGCAGCGGCTTTAGCCTCACCTCTCCCTTGCAGCCAGTGCCAATGCTGCTGCACTTTCTGCAGCGTCCAGTCCATGGAAACATCATAATACGGTGGTTGGGAGGCTGCCTGCTTGACGACGTCCTCCTGACCGCCGTATTTGCAGTCCGACGGTCGGACCACCAAAATCATAATCAGCACCTATGTGTTAAAGAATAGTTTTGGGAATGTGTTTGATTGGAGTGGGAAAGATTTGTGTGGCTGATTGTTTTGGCTTGCAGTGGAGCAGGTTGTTTTTGATTGGAGTGGGGAAGATTGATTTGGATTATAGGTATTAGAGTGGGGCAGATTGTTTTGGATTAGAGTGGGGCGGATTGTTTTGGCTCCAGTGGGGCAGATTGTTTTTGATTGGAAAGGGATAAATTGTTTTGAATTCAAATGGGGCAGATTGTTTTGGATTGGAGTGGAGCAGATTCCTGTTAACAAAGTTAATGAGCATGAATTGAAAGGAGTAAAAGCCTGATGACGAAGGTAGAAAATTTACCAGCATGAATTGAAAGAACCAAAAGCCTGTTAATAAAAATTATCTAGCATGAACTGAAAGAAACAAAAGCCTGTTAAAATTAACCAGCATGACCTAAAGAAACATAAGCCTGATGACAAAGGTGGAAAATTATCCAGCATGAATTGAAAGAACCAAAATCCTGTTAATAGAATTAAACAGCATGAACTGTAAGAAACAAAAGTCTGATGACAATGGTAGAAAATGAACAAGCATGAATTGAAAGAACCAAAAGCCTGTTAATAAAATGAACCCGATGGATTGAAGGAACTGATTGTGACATTCCAATGATATCCCTCGTGATAGGATTAGAGTGGACAATCCACTGTGTGCTTGAAGGACATTCAGGGTCATCAGGGTGCTAGAGAGTGGCCATTAAACTTGAGGATGATATCTCCCGGTCCTAGTGAATGGAGGTCAGAGGTCATGTAATGGGTCATTCAAGCACACTCTGAAGAGCAAGAGCCCAAGCAACAAAT
Source organism: Pleurodeles waltl (assembly GCF_031143425.1). NCBI lineage: Eukaryota > Metazoa > Chordata > Amphibia > Caudata > Salamandridae > Pleurodeles > Pleurodeles waltl. The sequence goes on from NC_090446.1 coordinate 207,231,110, forward strand.
TGTACTAAAAGTGGATTTTGGACACGGTGAAGGCACAAAAAGCCATTATAGCCCTTAGAGTACAGCTCGTTCTTCGGGCAGGCATGCTGCTAGCTATTCTTTGTTGTAAGTTTGACTCATAAAATACCATCGGCCAATCCTGGCCAGGATCTGATGCGTTGTTCCTGCAAGGAGTAGGTCCCTATGTATGAGGAGCTGTGCACCACATTGCAGCTGGTGGTAAAATCCCGTCACCCAGCCAGCAGGCAGCGGTGGAATGGGGTTCCCTCACACAGGCACCTCACAGGCACTGCCTTGTTCCCTCAGAACGTGGGATCACCACTTGCAATGACCCATAAAGCTACTAAGGGTACAGCACAGGATGGGGAGGGCCTTGAGGCGCTACTAACAAAGGATGGAAACAGGTTAAAAACCAGAGTGGCCTGTCTGCATGTCTAGATGTCCTTCGGTGATTCTCCATGGAGAGAGGGTGTGAGTGAGAGGGAGGAATATGTAGCGAGAGAAACAAGGAAGGAGAAAGAGAGAGGCAGGAGTAGTGGAGTTCAAGAAACATGAAAAGAGAGAAAAGGAGAGATTAATGTGACACAATATGAGACTGTGTGAGAGAGAATAAATCATCTCTCCTCTCCCATTGGTGCTGAGGTTGGGGAGGTGAGTTCGGGATTCCTCTTGACTTCTCCAAATATTTGAGAAAAGTTTGTGCTGTATTTTTGCCTTTTTTTACGCAAAAAAGGCGTTAACTTATCAGCATATTTCGATTTTGACGCTAGAGCAGCCTAGCGTCAACATTTTTGACTTAATATCATTTTTTGGGAGTGCCACCTCAACTTGCGTTGTTTAACAACAATGATATGCAAGGCGGGCATTCCCAACTAAAAAATGGCACTAGTGCCAAATTGACAACCCGTTGAAAATACGACACACACAAAGGACTGGCTCAAAAAAATGACACTAAGGGGCATATGTATACTCCGTTTGCGCTGGATTTGCTTAATTTTTTACGCAAAGCCATCGCAAACTTAACTCCATATTTATATTTTGGCGCTAAACATGTCTTGCGCCAAAATGTTGGAGTTAAAGTCATCTTTTGCCTCCGGAAAACTACCTTGCATCAATGAGATTCAAGGTAGGCGTTCCCGGGCAAAAAATGACTCTACGGCCTTAGAGCCTTATTTATCTTCCCATGCAAAAATCACGCACGGGGGGAGGAGGGGTCAAAAAATGGTGCAAAGCTTGCTTTGCAGCATTCTTTCACACCTGGGTCAGGGCAGGTGTTTGGGGACCTGTGGGCCTATTTCCATGGTGGAACACCATGGAATAAGCCCACAGGTGCCCTCCCCAGGCCACAGGGACACCCCCACCCACACCAGAGAGACAGCTGAGGATGGGGGACCCCATCCCAGGTAAGTATAGGTAAATATAGGTAAGTATACTATTATTTTTTTTCAAGTCCCATTGGGGGCCCTGAAATGGGCCCCCCTACATGGCACTGGGTGCAATGGGCATGCCCAGGGGGCCCTGTTCCCCTGTGCTGGCCATTGGTATGGATGGTTTTGCATCAGAAAATGACGCTAGGCAGGTTAGACTCATTTTCTTTTACTCTAACCTGCCTAACGTCATGTTTTGGTGCGAAACCTCCTTTTTCCATACCGGCAGCCCCACTCGGCTAACGTCATTTTATTTTTACGCTAACCTACCCTTTGCACCGGCTTGCACCATTCCATAAATATGGTGCCCGGCTGGTGCACGGAAATGGTGCAAGCCGGTGCTAAAGCTTTTGGTGCAAAACTGCGTTGGTGCAGTTTTTTCACCAAAAACTATAAATCAAGGCCTAAGTCCGATTAGCATTAAAATTTTAATACGTGGTCAGACCAGGTGTTATAATGAGACCCACACACTGCTACATAAGGGAAACACACAGAAGGAGCATTGGCAGCAATAGGATACCATGGAAGTGTTAATCCTACAGTTTGGCACCCGTAGAAGATGACAGCACCACCGCCAAGTGCTACCAGCACCACTGCAGCAACCGCAAACACTACCACAGCAGCCACAAATGCAGCATTGTAGACAGGAGAGCATCTCTCGCCAGCGTGCAAGCATCCTGGCCCTCAGGGAAGAAGAGGTGATCAGATTCTACCATGTGAGGCTGGAGTCCACTGTAGGCCTTCTCCATCACATAGCACCAGACATCACAGCAAGAGTGTGGAGTCACACAGCAATTCCACCCATGACCAAACTCCTGGTTGTTCTCCACTTTCTGGCATCAGGTTCATTCCAGACAACTGCCGCATGAGTGGGTGTGATCTCACAAGCATTCCTCTCCGCCTTCCTTACAAAGGTTCTGGATGCCAACATCAGACTCACACCCCACCACATCTGCGTCCTCAACGCCCAGGAACTGCAGCAGGAGACCAAGCAAGGTTTCTATCAGATTGCTGGCTTTCTGCATGTGCTGGGTGCTATGGACTGTACCCATGTCCAACTTGTCTCTCTTGCAGCAATTGAACACATCTACAGGAACCACAAACCGACCCACTCCATCAATGTGCAGGCCAACGTGAACCACTGTGGAATTATCACAAACATCCTTGCCAAATATCCCGGAAGAGTCAATAATGCTTACATCTTTAGGCACTCCACTGTAAACCAACAATTCCAAGATGGACATATGGCAGGGGCCTACTTGTAGGTAAGATACCTACATAAGACACACAATACAGTAAACTTGTAGTACAAACAATGCAAACATAACATCAAACATACATGGATAGGCAAACAAAGATGTATAGACCACAACACAAAAGCCACATGCCACACTACACTGCATGCAATGCACATCACCCTCACATATGCCCATATCTACAAGTCCATGGCACCACCTGACTGACACATCACTGGATGGGCAGGTGGAGCAATGTCCTCTATTAATACAAAAGTTGGACTCAAACAAATACATGTTTTTACATGTTCACAACAAAACACTGATTGTACACTCATAAAACACTTACCAAGGAATCACTCTGCTATGTGATTTCCATTGGTCATTCAAATGTCAAACAACACACATATTCGCACTGCCCCACATTTACTATGCTGTAGAAGTCTCAGGCAGCACTGATATCTATTGCCACCCTGAGTGGTCCCATTACTATCTACATATCACCTAAATATGAAAGGCATACACATTGTGTACAACTTTCCCTTGTGTGGTGCATATTGCAGCACATATTGAAATACAACATCACCATCAATGAAAGATCTTGTGCTGGAATGGACACCTCACAGCACACCAACAAGCAGACCGGTAAATCCCACATCTCCATGCCATTATACAAGGGTACCAACAATGGATCGTGCCAGATGTACTCCTGACAATGTATAGGGAGAGGCCAGAAATGCACATGAATGAGGATACATGGAACGTAGCAGGGCTCAGCACCTGATGCAGAGCAGTGCTGAAAAGCACAGCATGCCCTGTCCTGTCCCACAGATGTCTGATAAATCATGCATACAGGACAATACATCCCATATAACTGTCCCACACTGGACATATGAACCTCGTACACATACATATGCCAGCCAGCAATTGCCAACAACAACACTTTGTGCAGGGGAGGTATTCCTAGGGCAAAGGGGTGGGATTCACATGCAACACACAGGGCCCTACATCTGTTACATGGCACACAGCAGACAAAATAGGAACACATGTCTACTACATCATTCTTCTGCACGTCTAAATTGAAGGCACTAAGATCCACATGTCATAACGGTTGGACAGCATCTAAAGCAAATACTACCCCACTTGGGCACCTTAACGCCCCCCTACACCCAACATGTGTGTGCCATGGTGCACAGTAGCTGCAATAATGTCAACAAGATGGATGCCACCTGAGGACATGTGTAGGGTAAATGCCAAATATATGGTGCAAATCCTGCACAGTACATAGGCCCACATGTAAAGCAATAGTGTGCCCCATTTTTATGCTTGCTCTGTTCAGGCATCAAAAGTACCGGATAAAATATATTCATTGGAACCTCTTCTATACCTCTGCACCATTTTAGCTTTAGCCCAATGTAGGAACACACTCTGAGCATACATGAGGCTTTGCACAGGCATAATGTGTTTCTGATATACTAAGTGTTGCACAGCATGGGTAGTGGCACTTTCTAAACATTGCACTGGATTATTTGCCTAGCCGACCCACAATAGTGTCTACAAAAATGAGGCTAATGTGGTGCAATAAGGTTCCAGGGCCTTGTAATGTTGGTCCCATGGCTCAAATATAGAGAACACTGCACACATTTGGCATGGGTGAACTGTCAGACAAAAATTCCAATTAAAATCACCACGTACCTAAACCACAACCCATGATCTGAAAGTGCACCACCACAGACCAAGGCAACCAAACATCCAAACAGGAACACACACAATAATAGATGTTAGACAGATACACCACTCCACTCAAAACAAATATGGGCCATGGTACCCAGCAATTTATTAATGTGCATGATTGACACATGCTCTCACATTTCTTTGCAGCTGACCAATATTACAGCATCCAGCCATAGGTTATGGCGCCTATTGGAAATCCTACAATGGATGCACAGCGGGCCTACAATGAAGCCCACATGAGGAAAAGAAATGTCGTGGAGCGGATATTTGGCCTCCTCAAACAAGGTTCAGGTCCCTACATCTTACAGGAGGAGGACAGGTATGTGCACCACCCCTTGTCTGTATAATCATGCTTGTGTGTGCCATTTTGCACAACATTTGTGTACACACGTATGTCTCCTGAGATGACCAAGTAAATGTCCCCAATGAGGAGGATAACAACAATGGTGTACAACTGGAGAAGGGGGAACAACAAAATACTGCTGCTGGAGTATGCAGGAGAGAACTAATAGTGTAAACATTTTTCACATAGAACTGTACTCCAAGAATCACCATGTAAAAAATTAAATAAAATCACAGAAACTCAAAATGCACATGGCGTACTCTTTTACACTATCACATACCAATTGTAGCTTGTACAGATCTCGGAGAGCATGACTACACCACAATAGTTGGAAACAACTTTGGGACATAGGCCCTGACTTTAGAGGGCCTAGTGCCTCCTTGTGCAACATTAGTGCCAAACATCTTATGCTAATGTGGCCCCAGGATGCAAATATCTAAGCAGCAGAAACTCATAGTGGTTCAAGTTCGGCATTGTGCCACTTTGTAACACCTTGTGCCTCAAAATTCCTGCGACAGGCATTAAGTATGCAAGGGGGGTGTACAGCTGGTAGGGGGGGAGCTAAAATGGTGCAGTGGAAACTAGCAAAACAACAGTGCCATATATTGCTGCTACTTTTGACACCTGCTTAGAGCAGCTGTTTAAAGGGGGAACACCATTGGTACCAATGAGACCCTGAGTACTGTTCATGGTAAGGGTCTAAATCTTAGCTCAGAGCTTGAACAGTACATCAGTTGCATCAAATACCTCATATGCAATTGCCCCATATCCTGTCCAATGGTGGGGAATCTGTAAAATAGGGCACACACATGGTTGTGATAGGGGGATGCTAATTGTGGAAAGAAAAGTGGCCCTGCACTGGCTTCTGCACCACTTTGCTTTAATCTGCCCCATATTCAGGAACAATAAACAGCTCCTAAATAATTCACTACCACATGAATGTGTTGGTGGAATGCAGGCACTGTCTCTAGCTAATGCAATTTATATTGTCACACACATATCACACACGTGTGTTGGCCTGACATATGCGTGTAGCAATCCAGGAAATATATGTCAAGACTGTTGTACAGATGAATGGGATAGTTAGTAGTCAGGAAAAGGCTAGCAAGTACCTACAATGGCAGGTTTGTGTCTGCTAGGTAACCTAATTAAGTCTGAACAACAACATCACACGTGAGTACTGAGAACAAAGTTCTCAGTGCCACTCACATATATCAGCACAAGAGTGACATACATTGACCAATACACACAAATGTCTAGGTGTATGACACCCAATCAACTCGGAATGTGCATGTAAGTCAAGCAATGTATTAACAAGTCGCACACCCTTGCCAAACTGTATGTGTGAAGAATGACATACAAAACTTGATTTTGTCATTTCCTCTACTTATAGCTGACATGAGTAATCACAGTACCAAAATATACTTGAATGTTACATAGCTTGTGGAAAGCAAATGTGAGTATGTGGCCATGTATCAAAAATGGTGTGAAGTCATAGTAGAACAGTTGTGAGAGAAGTTGGAAGACTTGGAGGGCTGGTCCTGCTGAAATGATCTATGGATACTAGTGGTACCTCAAAATACCAAGGGTCTAGCCATGGACCTGTTCGTGGACGATCTCATCTTGAAACAGTTGTGGACAAACATGTGGACTCCAAAAAAATATTTTAAATGGAGGGAGCCCACCGCATCCCAGGTGCACCATGAATGCCTGGAGCACACCCTTGGCTCATCATAGCACGGTTAAAAAATGTCCCATACTGGGACGTGAGTCACTAAGCAACTCGCTGTGCCCCTCCATAGCATATAGGTAAAGCTTGGGTTACCTTCGGCCATAAATTCTGTATTTGGGTCCAGAGGCTGATGCGCAGTGTCCTCTAGGTGAAGAAGGCTCTGAGGGAATTGGATCATAAGCAAACAATTACTTTCCAGCACAGCTTTAATTTTTTAGCAAGCCCAGAAGATGGTTGTTATTGGCTGGTTTGAATGTCAGCTTGCAGGAGGGTCAAGACACTGCAAACTCCCTAAGAGGCGCAGGGGTGATAACATGACAAAGGAGTATGGGGAAACATTTGAAGTGGAGGTGCATGTCAAAACATTTGACGCCTAACCTGAGGCTTTGTCCAGATAAGGTGCACACATGGTGGCAGTAGGAGGGTGCTAAGGGGTGCAAGGAAAGTGACACTGCATTTGGTGCAGCAACACTTCCCTATTATCTGCCCCTAAGCTCTGCACAATTAACAGTGGCCTGTCCCCCAGTAACTGTGATGTCTGAATCAGAGACATATGTATGGGTGACTCACATTGCTATATATGTTTTTGGGTGCTACCTATATCTGTGTGACTGACATGTTGTAGATGGCAATGGGTCATTCCGAACACTAAGTTGACTAGGTAACTCAGCTAAAAAAGTGCAATGTGTAAAAGTTGCCCATGCTAATCTTTGTTCACAAATCAGAAAGCAATGTTTTCCTGTCATGTCTTCAGGTGGACCTCCAAACTACAAAAACAGGAGAATTTTCCACTTTCGAAGACCCCAATGCAACCAGTAAGTGTCACCTTGTATGTCACATATGTACGTACAGTGTTGTGACTGAGAGGGTTTGATGTGTATAAGCCATGTACAAATGGCAGGTGTGTGAATTTCAACACCATCATCTATCCTTGGGTATTGACATCATGTCTGATGGTATGCAGAAGATGTTGAATTTATAGAATGTTGCACAGGTACCAAAGCATGCTGCCATGTATCAGTGGACCTAAGGAAATGTTTTGTATGGCCTCAAACACGCTGATAGAAGTCACAATATGTGTCAGAGGTGCTGGCTCTCTGCAATGCATGTATGTAGCAAACAGATGTTTTCACAGCAACCACTCCAGCACTGTGTGCCACAAATTGTCACAAATTTAGTCAGGACATGGTACAATATATGTACCTGGGTATAGCTCTTCAAGGGCCTTTTCCAAGGAGACACTTGCACCCCCGTACTTCACTGCTCTTAAATAATGAAGTGAGGCACCAGACATACAAGGAACTCTGTTGAGTAATTTAACAGTCAGTTGAGTACACACTGAGATTCGCTCTCTTCTCCAAATGGATGTGAGACAAGTCCATGGATTGTAGCAAATAAGATACGTGCAGATGACACAAGAGGTTTTAGTCGTCATGACAGTTGTGAGCAAGCATGACCACATCACATGTGTATGAAATGTGCATGGTGATTGTGTACCCTGTAGTTGGGAGGTGTATCAACTGTGTGCACAGATAGGGGCAGATACACTTAAACAGGCACTGCACCCAGTGCTGCACCACTTCCTTTGCCTATCCCCGCCATGTGTGTGCTGTATATGAAATACAGGGCACTATGGTGAGGGGTATGTGCCAAATGTCATTCACATCTTGATGGACATGATGTACCATTCATGGTTAGTGCAAGAGAATCTAATGCTAACCCAACTGTACATGGAGGCCCATTGTGACCAATGGTGTGCCCCCTTTTAGTTCCAGCTCTGAGCTGGCATTAAAACTAGGAAAAAATAAATGAGGCAGCTGAATCTCTCAGATTGCAGTGCACCATTTTGGCAGTCAAATCTTGCATACATCATGCCTGGCACAGGCCTAATGTGGAGCAAGGGGTGGCAAAGTGGCACAAAAGAGGAATTGCACCACATTGTTCAGATTCCGCTGACCACTTGGCCTTGTTGTGCCTTATTTGTGTCATATTGTGTCAAATACAGAAGTTCACTAAACGTGTGGAAAGGTTCAGGCACGTTTGTAAGGTCCATGCTGGTTACAGGAAGATGGAAAAGAGACACCACACGGAAAAGTCATCTGGGCGTGGAAGGCCTTCCCTAATGGTAGACGAGCCAAACATCCTAAAGCCACCTCAACTACAGGAGTTTCCTCATCACCCAGAGCCTGTGGTGCTCCTTCAGGTCCGGCACCCTCAACAGCCCAGCACATAAGATAGCACAAGCACCACAACTACCACCACCATCTGCCACTGGGACTATCTCTGAGGCAGAATTTTGAAAAGACATGGCCGAGCTGAAGGATAGGTTGGCCAGACTTGAGGCAGACAATGCCCAAAATTATAAATTGCTGAAATTCATAAAGAGAAAGCTCAAGGAGTTGTAGGTGTGGCCACTCCCCATTTCCATGGACCTTCCCTTTCCCAGTATACATCGTTCAAAGTTTTAGAGGTTTTAGGGGGTCTGACATAGGTTAGGTAGGATAGTGTAGGTTAATTGTAGGACATAGGCCCTCATTCTGACCTTGGCGGGCGGCGGAGGCCGCCCGCCAAAGTCCCGCCGTCAGGTTACCGTTCCGCGGTCGAAAGACCGCGGCGGTAATTCTGACTTTCCCGCTGGGCTGGCGGGCGGTCGCCTTCAGACCGCCAGCCAGCCCAGCGGGAAAGAGGCTTCCACGATGAAGCCGGCTCGGAATCGAGCCGACGGAGTGGAAGCTGTGCGACGGGTGCAGTTGCACCCGTCGCGTATTTCACTGTCTGCGCAGCAGACAGTGAAATACATGTAGGGGCCCTCTTACGGGGGCCCCTGCAATGCCCATGCCAGTGGCATGGGCACTGCAGGGGCCCCCAGGGGCCCCGCGACCCCCCCTACCGCCATCCGGATCTCGGCGGTCCGACCGCCGGGATCTGGATGGCGGTAGGGGGGGTCGGAATCCCCGCGGCGGTGCAGCAAGCTGCGCCGCCGCGGAGGATTCAATGGGGCCGCGGTACACTGGCGGGACCCCGCCAGTGGTGCCGGTCCGACCGTGGCTTTACCGCCGCGGTCGGAATCCCCATTGGAGCACCGCCGGCCTGTCGGCGGTGCTCCCGCGGTCCTCCGCCCTGGCGGTCAAAGACCGCCAGGGTCAGAATGACCACCATAGTGTAGTTTGGGCGGTGGTAATTAAGCATTGTTTTTGTTTTGAGGTAATTGGGAAGGGGGTTATCTTTAGGGGTATATGTACAATTGTTTTTAAAAAAATACTAAAAAATATATATTTGTTTAGAACATAGGATTAATTAGTAGATGTGTAGTTTAGGTCATGTTGTCCTACATGTCTATTGTCTCATAAGGGGTGTAGGGGGACAATGTTCATTGAGTGGAGCTATATGTATAGTTTAAGTTTAGAATATGATAGATAGCTGTAGGGTTTAGTTAAGATAAGTTTGTATAGGTTAGCTTAGTGTAAGTTAGTGAGTTAGTTAGGTTTTTAATAGCTTGTGTTTTTAGGTACCAATACATCGTGTTATATTTCAGACAACCAGGTGTCCATGATGATTGACTGTCTGGGTGTTCTCATGTCTGTACTGGCCAAGTTGAGGAAGTGCCTTAGGGTCTGCATTTAGTATTGATTTACGTGTATGACTTTGGGTATACCCAATCTCCAGAGACCTGTCTGGTTGGCAGCACCATGACATCAGCTACTCAAGACAGTTTTCAGTGCAGTTTCTAATACTTTGATTGTGTATGCATACAATATATTTGATATGTAATGATGCTACATCAATTGTCAGTGTTAAGATCTGTCACAATCTTTTTAGAAAGGTTTTGCACATTATACTGCACCTTATTTGAGGTATGGATACTGGCAAACTGACAGGTGCCTGTCACAGTTTTGAATATGCTCTTCAGTTCCTCACATATTTTTTGTACATTCATCAGGGACATTTCCTGACACTTGAAATCTGAACCATTCATGCCATATGTCAACTTGCATGGAGCTATGTTCAATACATGCTTGTGAGGCTTAGTAAGGTGTTTGTAGTCCACAATACTATCAGTCATCTTAATCATGTTTGAGTCCTAGTGTGTGCCTTTTTGTCTGACAATAAGCCACACATGTCATTTGGTTCTCTTCTCATTGACATTGCTTCACACAATGCAGACATTTATATTAGTTGATTAAACAGTGAAAAAAGTGCATTATACATGTGATTCTGGTGATTTAGTCACATGTGCAAGTTTATTTTCCAGTGCAGTACAATGTCCAGTTCTCTGACCCCATGAGAGATACTGATCTATTTGATGTACATTCAGAGTCCAAGGGTGAGGGACATGTCATGAGACATGGGTAGGAAAAGTGTGCATTAGTGAGGAGGTATCCAATTTGACAATAGGTAGGAAATGAGACAATGAGGGCCACAGCAGATAAAAGGGCACATTGCCAGCTGTGGCAACCATGGCATGATCGTAAGCACAGAACTAAGGAAATACTGTCCATGTGGCACAGACTGGTGCTACTGGGAGTTTTTAAGTGTGAATGTTGTTCCTTCCACTTCTACATCCTCTGATGTATGTGGTGCTTCCTGAGCCATTGGTGGTGTTGTTATTGAAGTTGAGGGGGCCACACACAAATCAGGGGATAGAGTTGTGGATTCAAAGGTCACAGTAGCTGCCATTTGTGGGAAATCATAAGGCATCACTGCAGCAAGGAGGAACTGCTGATTTACCGTCACCGCAGCTACATCACAGTGGTCGGCAGCCATGTTTTCCCTGAGGAAGGCCACTTCCCACTGTATGGACTCCAGAGCAATTTGTATCGCCCCCCCCCCAGCTTGTTATCTATCATGCTGCTGCCACTTTGGGAGGGCAATTGCAATTGAAGCCTCTGCCTCATTACAACAGCAATGTCAACCAGGCCTCCTAGAGTCCATGTAGCGGGGAGAGGGTGCCTCTAATGGCAGCTGAGTTCTCCTTATTTGTACTGAGGCACCTCTGCACTCGCTCTACACTGCCTGCCATGGTCTCCATCCCCACTCGCACCTGTTTGGCCAACTCCCACTGGACTCCCACAACTGTCCTCTGAAAGGTGATGTCTGGGTCCTCAGAGTCCCAGGCTGTGGCAGGACTGGTTGGTGCTGTGTGTTGGTAGTTGGGTGGGTCCTGTGGAAACCCTGCAACGCTGTGTGTCCGCCTTGCAACTGGAGGTGGCGTTTGGAAGGAACCTTGGACATCCTGAAGAGTCTTTTCTTTGCTGGTCGGCAGCTGGTCATCCATGTCATCTGTAAAATACAGGAAAAGCAGCTCAGCAGGAGGTAAGGCATCACCCTGTGCAATGAGATAGTAAATGTCAATCTTTGACTGTGGTGGCCGTTGACATGGCTCATCATTTACTTGCTACTGGTGGCTCAGTGACATCTTACAGACCTCAGGTTGTAGTTGTTTATTATGTGTTGCATGTGCATCACACAAGGGGCGTTTCAGTGTATTTTGTGCATTGATCCCACACCATCATATTTTTTGCATGCCCTTGACCCAGCCACTGACAGCATGGTAGCACATCATTTACATTCCTATTCACCATGGTGGACATTCCCACAGTAGTGTAATGAGTTTTGTCACTATTTTGGTACTTTACTTCATTGGCACCATGAATGATGGCACTAGTGCAATAACAAAGAGTAGCAGGCAGGGACAAATCTACTCATTACTTTAAGAAACCAGTATTCACTATTGATTTCATGGGTAAATTACTTTCCCTTAATTTTTTAATTTATTTGTAAAGGACAGCATAAAACTCGTCATAACATCATCCAACATATATTCTATCATTACAACATAAATATACACATCACATTTACATCACAAACATTTGTCACATGAATCAACAAAGATAACATAAATAAGCAAAAGGAGGGTTATGCCCATCAACATTACTTTGTCTTGCGGTCACTATTACACAATTAACAATGTGATCCCACATTGGGACTAGTTATTCCTAGTTTTGACTTGATAACCTGAAATGAGGTACATCTGAGAAGTGTTAAAGTAATGTTACTTGACTTATAATTTATATCCTATATCTTATCTATCTTTTAAAATATGTAGCTAATATAATGTCGCTGAACGATGACCATCTATACTTTCTGATCCAGTTGCTGCTTGGAATCTTTTTGACTCGGAATCTCAGTATTGGCTGGCGACTGGGTAAGGTGGCGGGGTGGGGAGAAAAAAGAAATATAAAACCCCCCAAAAAAGTACCTTATGCACGCTGCTGCTCTCCGCTGCGCCCACAGGCACAGGCTGCCAGCCTGCCCTGTGGTCAATCATGACACTGCTCAGAGAAGCGTTATGATTGGCTGGAGCGCACTGGCTGGGTGCTCCAAGGCAGACAGGGAGCCTGGGCTTGCTCTCTCTAACCCGGCAACAGAGTGCCAGGTTGGAGAGTGCCCTTGTGCGCATGTGTGTTTGCCCGGCTCGAGACGGCCGGCCAAACATACATGCGTACTGAAGGGAGTGCTTTGTGTACTCCCCTCAGTGCTCATCACCCCCATGGCCCCTCCCCTTCAAAACTAAAACAATTATAAATGTTGTTTATCATTGTTTTATTTTTAAAGGTTTGCAACTGCTGCGGTGGCAACACTCCTTCACCGTTGCGGAGGAACACCCCGCTGCCGAATTCTACATTCCTATAAACAGGAACCCTTGCACCCTTTATTAATTTAAAAGCCTAATTTCTTGCCTCTTTTATAGTATGCTACATTATGCCTTTAGAATATCATAATCTTTGTTTTGCGAAGATTATTTGCTGCAAATTAGATTTATTATACCTTTTTTCTATATTTCAATCAGAAAATAATGCTCAAACTAATTTGACATTTGACTGTTATGTGCATTGCATAACGGATTCGGCTTGTTTTTAACAAAATTACAAAGCGTTTAGTAAGAGATATTTATGCTGGATCAAGCTCCTTTCAGACTTTTTGGGGTTAGGGATCGCACGTAGTTCTGGGGATGAGCAAAACCAATACTTAGGATCACATAGTGCTCTCAGCTTCGAGTTATCTATCGCCAATATGGCATTGGTAAATATTCTTTCTGCACATTCTCAGCTTCGTATCCATAAAGGCACATTATTAGAGTCAGAGGTCTTGCCCTGCTTGTTTTCAACATTTTAATTTTTTTAATCGCTCTATTCTTGCACTGATGAATTGCATTTTAAGAAATAATGGCCCTCATTCTGACCCTGGCGGTTCCCTACCGCCAGGGCCAACGGGGGCGGGAGCACCGCCGACAGGCCGGCGGTGCTCCCTTGGTCATTCTGACCGCGGCGCTTTGGCCGTGGTCAGAACGGGAAAACCGGCGGTCTCCCGCCGGTTTTCCACTGACCCTTAGAATCCTCCAAGGCGGCGCAGCGAGCTGCGCCGCCGAGGGGATTCTGACCCCCCCTACCGCCATCCTGTTCATGGCGGGAAAGCCGCCATGAACAGGATGGCGGTAGGGGGGGTCGCGGGCCCCCTAACAGGGCCCAACTAAGCTTTTCAGTGTCTGCGATGCAGACACTGAAAAGCGCGACGGGTGCTGCTGCACCCGTCGCACGCCTTCCACTCCGCCGGCTCGATTCCGAGCCGGCTTCCTTGTGGAAGGCGCTTTCCCGCTGGGCCGGCGGGCGATCTGAATCAGATCGCCCGCCGGCCCAGCGGGAAAGTCAGAATACCCCTCGCTGTATTCAGGCGGATTCCGACGGGCGGGCGGCAACCACCGCCCGCCTAGGTCGGAATGACCACCAATGTGTTTAGGTACTTTTTTTAATGCATGAGTATGTAATCTTTGTTTTTTCTTTAACTGATATGAATGCTATATTTTGTACCTTTTGTGGCTAGATGGAGCAGAAATAAAGGGATACAACAACAACAGAGTCTCATCCAGTTTTAGTAAAATAGTATCACATTAGTTCGTTTTTTGTTAAATTGTTGTTAAATTAGAGATATACAAAGAGAAACAAGTTTTCCAAAACACAGTCTTATTTAAACATATTAATTGTTTCATTCACGGAATTACTCTTGTTACCCCGAGCGACAGAGTGCTTTAACTTTGGTGGACACGTGTTGTAAATTCTTCGAAACCCTGAAAACATTACAAGCATGTGCAATAGGTCTTGCATTTGTGAGAGAGCTATTGGCATAGTATATGAAAATGTCTTTTACCTATTTGTTTTGGTTTTGGAGTGTAGTGGATGTATGAACAGAGACGCAGCTGTAGCACTGTCTTTTTTGTGCTACATTTGTGTCTTTTTTTTAATGTAAAAGCGTCACAAACTAAAAAAATACAATTACATTTTGTAAGGTTGCCCGCTTTTGCATAAAAAAGTAACGCAAATGCGGCGCAAAAAAAGTATAAATATGGGCCTTAGACCTCAAGACAGTGCTGCAGCTGTGTCTCTGTTCATAGTATGGGAAATTACCTACGGGAACAGAGATACAGCGGCAGCACTGCCTAGAGGACTTAGAATGGAGGAGTTACCGATGAGACCAGAGAGGCAGCAGCAGCACTGTCTGGGGAAAAGAATGAGGAATTACCACTGGGAACGGAGACACAGCTGCAGCACTGTCTAGAGGACTTGGAATGGGGGAGTTTCTGATGGGAACAAAGAAGCAGCTAGCAGCACTGTCTAGAGGGCTTAAAATGTGGAATTACCTCTGGGCACAGAGAGACAGCTGCAGCACTACCTAAAGGATTTAGAATGGAGGAGTTCCTGATGGGACCAGAGAAGAAGCTGCAGCATTGTCTGCAGGACTAAGAATGAGGAATTACCACAGGGACCAGAGAAGCAGCTAGCAGCACTGCCTAGAGGATTTAGAATGAGGAATTTCCAACGGGACCAGAGAAGCAGCTTGTAGCATTGTCTAGAGGACTTCAAACGAGCAATTACTGATGATACCAGAGAAGCAGTTAACAGCACTTCCTAGAGGACTAAAAATGAGCAATTGCCACTGGGACCACAGAAGTAATTACAGCACTGTCTAGAGGACTTAGAATGAGGAATTACCCCTGGGACCAGAGAAGCAGCATTGTCTATAGGACTAAGAATGAGGAATTACCACTGTGACCAGAGAAGCAGCTAGTAGCACTGTCAGGAGGGCATAGAATGTGGAATTACCACTGGGACCAGAGAGGCAGCCCTTCCTAGAGGACCTAGAATGAGGAGTTACAGACGGGTCCAGAAAAGCAGCTCGCAGCATGGTCTAGATGACTTGTAATCAGGAATTACGACTGGGACCAGAGAAGCAGGTGGAGCATTGTCTACAGAAGTAAGAATGAGGAATTACCATTGGGTCCACTAAAGTAGTTAGCAGCACTATCTAGGAGAATTAGAATGAGGAATTACAACAGGGACTGGAGGAGCAGCTAACAGCACTGCTTAGAGGACTTAGAATGAGGAATTACGGACTGGACCAGAGAAGCAGCTTGCAGCATTGTCTAGAGAATTTAGAATGAGGAATTACTGACGGGACCAGAGTAGCAGTTAGCAGCACTTTCTAGAGGGCTAAGAATGTGGTATTACAATTGGAACGAGAGAAGCAGCTGCAGTACAGTCTACAGGACACAGAATGAGGAACTACCACTGAGACCAGAGAAGCAGCTGCAGCGTTTTCTACAGGACTAAGAATGAGGCATTTCCACTGGGACCAGAGAAGCAGCTGCAGCACTGTCTAGAGGACTTAGAATTAGGAAATACCACTGGGACCAGAGAAGCAGCTGAAGCATTGTCTACACAGGTCAGCATGAGGAATTACAACTGGGACCAGAGAAGCAGCTAGTAGCATTGTCTAGAGCACTTAGGAAGAGGAATTACCAATGGGACCAGAGAAGCAGCTAGCTGCAGTGTCTAGAGTATTTAGGAAGAGGAATTACCAGTGGGACAAGAGAAGCAGCTAGCTGCACTGCCTAGAGGACTTAGAATGAGGAATTACCGATGGGACCAGACAAGCAGCTTGCAGGATTGTTTAGAGGACTTAGGAAGAGGATTTACGACAGGACCAGAGAAGCAGCTTTCAGCACTTCCTAGAGAACTAACAATGAGTCTTTACCATTGGGACCCGAGAAGCAGCTGCAGCACTGTATAGAGGACTTAGAAGGAGGATTTGCAAGTGGGACCAGAGAAGCAGTTGCAGCATTGATTAGAGGACTAAAATGAGGAATTACCACTGGGACCACAGAAGCAGCTAGCAGCACTATCTAGAAGACTTAGAATGCAGAATTACCCTTGGCTCCTGGGAAGCAGCTAGCAGCTCTGTCTAGAGGATTTAAAATGTGGAATTACCACTGTGACCAGAGAAGCAGCTATCAGCACTTTCTAGAGGACTTAGAATGAGGAATTACCACTGGGACCAGAGAAGCAGCTAGCAGCACTTCCTAGAGGGCTAAGAATGATGACGAATTACCACTGAGACCAGAGAAGCAACTGCTGCACTGTCAAGAGTACTTAGAATGAGGAATTACCACTGGGACCAGAGAAGCAGCTACAGCATTGTCTACACAAGTCAGCATCAGGAATTACAACTGGGACCAGAGAGGCAGCTAGTATCATTGTCTAGAGGTCTTACAATGAGGAATTACCACTGGGACCAGAGAAGCAGCTAGCAGCACTGCCTAGAGGACTTAGAATGAGGAATTACCGACAGGACCAGAGAAGCAGCTTGCAGCATTGTCTACAGAACTAAGAATGAGGAATTTCCACTAGGACCAGAGAAGTAGCTGCAGCACTGTCCAGAACACTTAGAATGAGGAATTACCACTGGGACCTGAGAAGCAGTTGCACGATTAACTACAAGACTAAGAATGAGGAATTACCAGCGAGACCAGAGAAGCTGCTGCAACATTATCTACAAGAATAAGAATGAGGAATTACCACTGGGACCAGAGAAGCAGCTAGCTGCACTGTTTAGTGGACATAGAATGAGGAATTACCACTGGACCAGAGAAGCAGCTAGCAGCACTGCCTAGGGGACTTAGAATGAGAAATTACCGACGTGACGGGAGGACCATGTTGCAGCATTGTTTAGAGGACTAAGAATGAGAAATTACGGACGGGGCCAGAGAAGCAGCAGCAGCACTGTCTAGAGCACTTAGAATGAGGAATTACTACTGGAACCAGAGAAGCAGCTGCAGCATTGTTAACAGGACTAGGAATGAGGACTTACCACGGGGACCCAAGAAGCAGTTAGCAAAACTGTCTAGAGGACTTAGATTGAGGAATTACCACTGGCTCCTGAGAAGCAGCTAGCAGCACTGTCTAGAGGAGATAAAATTAGGAATTACCACTGGGACCAGAGAAGCACGAAGTAGCTCTTCCTATAGGACTAAGAATGAGGAATTACCACTGGGACCAGAGAAGCAACTGCTGCACCTTCAAGAATACTTAGAATGAGGAATTACCATTGGGACCGGAGAAGCAGCTACAGAATTGTCTACACAAGTCAGCATCAGCAATTACAACTGGGACCAGAGAAGCAGCTAGTATCATTGTCTAGAGAACTTACAATGAGGAATTGCCACTGGGACCAGAGAAGTAGCTAGCAGCACTTCCTAGAGGACTTAGAATGAGGAATTACCAACAGGACCAGAGAAGCAGCTTGCAGCATTATCTGCAAGACTTACAATGAGGAGTTACCACTGGGGCCAAAGAAGCAGCTGCATCAGTGTCTACAGAAGTAGGAATGAGGAATTGCCGCTGGGACCAGAGAAGCAGCACTGTCTAGTGGACATAGAAGGAGGAATTGTAATTGAGACCAGAAAAGCAGCTAGCAGCCCTGCTTAGAGGACTTAGAATGAGGAATAACCGATGATACCAGAGAAGCAGCTTGCAGCATTGTCTGGAGTACTTAGAATGAGGAATTATCAACAGTCAACAGTACCACAGAAGCAGCTGCAGCTTTGTGTATAGGACTAAGAATGAAGAATTTCCACTAGGACCAGAGAAGTAGCTGCAGCACTGTCTAGAGGACTTAGAATGAGGAATTACCACTGGGACCCGGAGAAGCAGAAGGCTCCACTGTCTAGAGGACCTAAAATGAGGAATTATCACTGGGAACAAGGAAGTAGCTAGCAGCACTTCCTGGAGGACTGATAATGAGGAATTACTGATGGGACCATAGAAGCAGCTTGCAGCATTGTTTAGAGGACTAAGAATGAGGAATTGCCGCTGGGACCAGAGAGGCAGCTGCATCATAGTCTACAGGACTAAGAATGAGGAATTACCACTGGAACGTGAAAAGCAGCCAGCAGCACTGTCTAGATGATTTGGAATAATGAATTACCACTGGGACTCGAGAAGCAGCTAGCAGCACTGTCTAGAGGATTTAGAATGAGGAACTACCACTTGGACCAGAGAAGCAGCTAGCAGCACTCGAGCAGAGGCACAAGAACAAACAGAACCCACTGGTGAGGTGTGAACACATTGCTATGGGCTACCAAAAGAACACTACGGCTGCAATGCCCAGATGGGAGGAGGGGCCCTCACGCACTGTACCAGGAGGAAGAGTGAAAGCGCGTTCATGAAGTGTGATGGCCAACAAAAATGTTCTCTTAGTGAAAATGCCTGGGGAGGGAACTAAGCACACAAAGGACGGACATTTAGAAAAATGCACCTATAAAAAATTTAAGACAAGCACAACAAACAACAAATGGTAACAGCGGGTGAGGTTAAAGCCCATAGACTTAATACAGCATGTCTTGCAGACAGCGCATGCGTGCTGCGTAGGCTCGACCTATGAAGTGCCCAAGATAGTTGTTTTGGGCCATTCCCTTTCTACCATTAGCTGTGTTTTTCATGTTTTATAATTACTTGGAGAACCTGGCTGTCAAAACCATGGCATTTTGAGGCTGATTACATTTCCCTATTTCTGTTCCATTAAGGTTTTGATGATTGAGCATCAAGTAGTCTGCTTGTTATACTTCTGATGTGACATGAATTGGTGCTTTTAATTAAAATTCCACGAGTGTTCTTGGATGAACTTACTTTGTAGACCAAATGACATTCTTAAGTGCTGATTTGTGGTCTTTCTCTTTCATAAGTGTTTACTGTCTGGATACCTTAGCATCTCTCAAGTATGCAGGGCTGTTCAGTGTCTTTGTGCATTCATTTGTTGATGTTACTTTTTATTTTGTTTCCAGCGCAGAGACAAACTTGCACACAGCTTTCTTAACCCCTTCCCCGCCACGGACGTAATGGTTACGTCCATGGCAGCGCCCGTGTGGCGCCATGGACGTAACCATTACGTCCTGGGACTGGCAGTCGGGGGCAGCGCTAGCGCTTCCCCCGAGGGCCGCCCCCCAACACCCCCAGGCCAGGGCTGAAAGGGGAATCCCTTCCCCTTTCACGCCCCCCCCCCCCACCCCCCCCCCATGACGTCAGCGCGCGATCGCGCGCTGATTTCAGGGAAAGGGGGAAAGACGCGCTGGAAGCCATTTGCTTCCAGCGCGTCTAAGGGAGAAGGTGAGTTTTTCACCTTCGTGCGGGGTGGGGGTGCTCTCAGAGAGGCATCGAGGGAAAGGAAAGGGTTTTCCTTTCCCTCGATGTCTCTTTGAGCATTCCTGCTGCCCGATCGCGATGCGATCGGGCAGCAGGAATGCCCACTAGACACCAGGGATTTCAGTATGTGTGTGTGTGTGTGTGTGTGTGCTTATTAGTGTAGGGGAGCGACCCCTTGGGCAAGGGTCGCTCCCCTTTGGGGGCACATGCATTTTACGTCGTTTCTGCCCCCCCTGGGGGCAGATTGGCCCTATTTTTAGGCCGATCTGCCCCCAAGGGGGGCAGAAAGCCACTAGACACCAGGGATTTTATTGTGCTTTGTATTTTTTGTGTTGGGGGGCGGCCCCTTGGGCAAGGGTCGCTCCCCTTTGGGGGCACATGTATTTTACGTCGTTTCTGCCCCCCCTGGGGGCAGATTGGCCCTATTTTTAGGCCGATCAGCCACTAGACACCAGGGATTTTATTGTTGATTTGTATTTTTTGTGTTGGGGGGCGGCCCCTTGGGCAAGGGTCGCTCCCCTTTGGGGGCAAATGTATTTTACGTCGTTTCTGCCCCCCCTGGGGGCAGATTGGCCCTATTTTTAGGCCGATCTGCCCCCAAGGGGGGCAGAAAGCCACTAGACACCAGGGATTTTATTGTTGATGTGTATTTTTTGTGTTGGGGGGCGGCCCCTTGGGCAAGGGTCGCCCCCAGGGGCCCTCATGTATTTTTGGGCAGTTCTGCCCCCCTAGGGGGCAGAGAGGCCTATTTTTTTTAGGCCTTTCTGCCCCCAAGGGGGGCAGAATCCCAATAGCGCCAGAAATAGTATGTATGTATGTGTGCTTTGTGTTGGGGGGTGGCCCCTTGGGCAAGGGTCGCTCCCCCCAGGGGCGCAATGTATTTATTGTCGTTTCTGCCCCCCTTGGGGGCAGATTGGCCCTATTTTTAGGCCGATCTGCCCCCAAGGGGGGCAGAAAGCCACTAGACACCAGGGATTTTATTGTTGATTTTTATTTTTTGTGTTGGGGGGTGACCCCTTGGGCAAGGGTCGCCCCCATGGGCCCACATGTATTTTTGGGCAGTTCTGCCCCCCTTGGGGGCAGAGAGGCCTATTTTTTTTAGGCCTTTCTGCCCCCAAGGGGGGCAGAATCCCAATAGCGCCAGAAAGATATGTTTGTATGTGTGCTTTGTGTTGGGGGGTGGCCCCTTGGGCAAGGGTCGCTCCCCCCGGGGGCGCAATGTATTTATCGTCGTTTCTGCCCCCCTTGGGGGCAGATTGGCCCTATTTTTACGCCGATCTGCCCCCAAGGGGGGCAGAAAGCCACTAGACACCAGGGATTTTATTGTTGGTTTTTATTTTTTGTGTTGGGGGGCGGCCCCTTGGGCAAGGGTCGCCCCCAGGGGCCCACATGTATTTTTGGGCAGTTCTGCCCCCCTAGGGGGCAGATATGCCTATTTTTTAGGCCTTTCTGTCCCCAAGGGGGGCAGAATCCCCATAGCGCCAGGGATACTATGTGTGTGTGTGTGTGTGCTTTGTGTGGGGGTGTGGCCCCTTGGGCAAGGGTCGCCCCCCCCAAAGGGTGCAATGTAATCTGGGCGATTTCTGCCCCCTCCCCTTGGGGGTAGATTGGCCTATTTTTTTTTAGGCCCATCTTCCCCCAAGCAGAGAAGACTAGACACAGGGGAAAATGAAAAAATGGTTAGTGGCGGAGTGTTTGTCAACTGGCGAAGTATTTGCTTTTATGATAATAACAGTTTTTCTCCTTTTTGTTTTAGTTCAAAGCTTTTGCTGACTTTGCTGTGGCTTGTTGCAGTTTTGGCAGTAGTTGTCCTGCGGTTTGCGTAGTTGCATGTTTTAGGTAAGTAAATAAATTTACTCCAAGTGAGTATTGTTGCAATGCATGAATGACATGTTTGTAGGTGGTGTGCTGAATGCAGGATTGTGTGTGAAATTGTCCTTAGAGTTATGCACAATGATTATTGTGTTGTCTTATGTCTAATTTGCTTTTTTTTTTCTCTTTTTAGTGGGATATCGTTGGTGATTGCTGTGGCTGTTCAGAGTAGTTGCTGGTGAGTCAAGCTTTTTCAGGCAAGTGAGCAGTATAGTTTTTGAGTTTATAATTCTTAGTGATAAACCTATACTTTGTTACTTATCTTACACAGTGCTGGTTGTTGGTGGTGTATTTGTCCAGTTAATTTTAGTAGGAAGGATCATGGCCAGCCGTAGGATGACCGCTCAGCAGGTTGTTAGTGTGCTTTTTGAGTCATCTTCTGACCATGAATATGAGACTGACTCTGCATCTGAGGCAGAGGAGGAAGTGCAGGATTCTGGAAGTGAATTTTCTGTCAGAGATGAATCATCTGATGATGAAGCCACTCTCAGTGCTGATGAAGGGCCTGTTTTAGAGGAGGACAGTGATGTGCCAATGGTGCAGGAGCCAGCGGCTGAAAGGCTTCCCATTGGAAGACCTGACGCATGGGTTGCACCAAACATGGAGCAGCCACAGTTGCCTGCGTTTACTGGTTTTCCAGGGTGTCGAGTTAATACGGAAAACTTTTTGCCCGTCAACTTTTTTGAGTTGTTTATGGACGATATATTTTTGGAAGAGATTGTTGAGCAGACTAATTTGTATGCAGAGCAGTTTTTGAGGGACAACGCTGCCAGACTTAGGCCACACTCTAGAGCTAGCCGGTGGATTCCCACAAATCTGGAAGAGTTGAAAAAGTTCTTGGGTTTAACTTTTTTGATGGGGCTGATAAGGAAGCCGTCGCTGTCTTCATATTGGTCTACTAGTCCCTTGATGGCAACTGCTATATTTCCTGCCATCATGAGTCGTAACCGGTATGAGCTTCTTCTTCGGATGTTGCATTTTGTAGATAATGCTTTAGCCTTGCCACGAGATCATCCTGATTCTGACCGTCTTTTTAAGATTAGACCTGTCCTTGATCATTTGGTAGATCGGTTTTCAGAGATCTATGTTCCAGGGAAAGAAATATCTGTAGATGAGTCTTTGGTCCTGTTCAAGGGTCGTTTGGTTTTTAGGCAGTACATTCCTAGCAAGAGGGCACGGTATGGAATTAAATTGTATATGCTGTCAGAAAGTAGTACAGGATATGTTTATAATTTCCGGGTCTACACTGGTAGGGATTCCAATATTGACCCCCCTGGTTGTCCTCCCACTTTTGGAGTTAGTGAGAAAATTGTGTGGGAACTTGGTAGACGACTGTTTAACAGGTCACCATTTATATGTAGATAACTTCTACACTGGAGTTCGGTTGTTCAAGGAGTTGTTCAGAGTGGACACTGTTGCTTGTGGCACAATCCGCTCTAATCGGAAAGGCTATCCAAAAGAGCTTGTCTGTAAAAAACTTGAGAAGGGACAGTGCAGTGCCTTGCGGAATGATGAGCTGCTAGCTCTGAAATTTGTAGACAAGAGGGATGTATACATGCTAAGCACCATCCATGATGAGAGTACTTCACCTGTGGCTGTTTGGGGTCAGGTTGCCGAAGTGCGTAAACCTGTGTGCATCTTAGACTATAATAAGCACATGGGTGGTGTTGATAGAGTAGATCAGAGGTTAGAACCTTACACTGCTGCTCGTAAGTCTTATGTGTGGTATAAGAAATTAGCGCTTCACTTGTTCCACTTGGCAACTTTTAATGCTTTTGTTGTGTTTAAGGATAGTTCTCCAGAGTCAAGGATGACATTTGTGAAATTTCAGGAGTCTATCATAGCTAGCCTTGTTGTGCTGGAACAGGCAAGAGTTCCTAGAGAAGCAGTGGTGGAGGATGTGGCTAGATTGAAAGATCGTCACTTTGCTGAGCACATTCCTCCCACGGCCAAAAAAAACTTTCCTGCTAAGAGATGTAGAGTCTGTGCTCGAAGAGGTATCAGGAAGGAGACTAGGATGTACTGCCCTGATTGTCCTTCAAAGCCTGGGCTGTGTGTGGGTGGCTGTTTCAGGAGCTACCACACACAGAAGAATTATTGGGAAATTCCGTGAGCGTAAACTGGTGTTTTATATTTTTATATGTTCGGTTTCACGGTTGGCATTAGTCATGTATTCAGTTAGAGCTTTTGTGTTTGTAGTTTTGTACTAATTTATGATTAGTGGTTTCTTTGTTGTTTAAAAACAAAAAAAAGGGGATGGCATGTGTAGAGTGGCGCTTGGCTGGCGGCGTGGGTGTGGTGGCGCTTGGCTGGCGGTGTGTGTGGGGTGGCGCTTGGCTGGCGATGTGTGTGGGGTGGCGCTTGGCTGGCAGTGTGTGTGGGGTTGCGCTGGGCTGGCGGTGTGTGTGGGGTGGCGCTTGGCTGGTGGTGTGGCGCTTGGCTGGTGGTGTGGCGCTTGGCTGGCAGTGCCGGCCAAACGCCAGTCCACACACTCATCAGCTGGTGTGATTGCTGTATCAGGCATGTGGGCGTATGAAAGTGATGGGCCCTTGACTGGCGCTGTCTGTGGATGCGAGTCTTGTAATGTGCTGGGCCCGTGGCTGGCGGCGTGAATGGTCTAGTGCATGTCATGTATGAAAGGTGTGTGAATGGACTGTAAAGCGGTTGGTGCCTTGTGGTGGCTTTACAGCTCACGAGCTGTGAGTCATTGGTTCAGTTTTTTGGCCTTTCAGTTATTACCAGTGCATTTCACTTTTGTGAAATCTCTTGTTAATAAAATTTGATCTACTGAACCATCACTCACCCTCGTGCCAAATCCAACCAGTATGTGTGGTACAAATGACAAAACCTGCTCCGCTGTAATCAGGCGTCGCAGCACACTTGAGACACGCTAGGTGCCTCAGGTGGGACCCCGATGATGAAGCATGCCACCAACTTGGTTGGTGGGTGAGGGGTCTTCTTCACATAACCTAAGTGTGTTTCTTTTCACAATTTTAGTGTTTGGCACATCACGGACGTATGTGCACACATCAAAGTGATATATTCCAAAAATACCTGTGTTTGGGGGGGAGGGCCCACCTATGTTTTTGGTCCTGGGTGCGGCCGTCATGTAGGGAAACCTACAAAACCCAGAAACTTTTTAAAACTAGGCACCCCAAGGAGTCTAGGGAGGTGTGGCTTGAGTGGCTCCCCCAACATTTTCTTACCCAGACTCCTCTGTAAACCTCACAATTTGCATAAAAAAGCATATTTTCCTGATTTTTCTTAGTAGGATCACCGCTCCAGCACAAAATTCCTACTCCCCAGTTTTCCCCTCAGTCTCCCAAGTAAAATGACACCTCACTTATGTGGGTCCCCAAAGCAGAGTCCGTCTAAAGATGTATAAAAGAATATGCCCTTATAAACTTGCTGTGCTATCCCTTCTATCCCTTCAGGTTTTGGGCCTTATTATGTTGCAGGCACCTGGGCCACCCACACAAGTGAGGTATCATTTTTATCGGGAGACTTGGGGGAACGCTGGGTGGAAGGAAATTTGTGGCTCCTATCAGATTCCAGAACTTTCTGCCACAGAAATGTGAGGAACATGTGTTTTTTAGCCAAATTTTGAGGTTTGCAAAGGATTCTGGGTAACAGAACCTGGTCCGAGCCCCGCAAGTCACCCCTCCTTGGATTCCCCTAGGTCTCTAGTTTTCAGAAATGCACTGGTCTGGTAGGTTTCCCTAGGCGCCGGGCGAGCTACAGGCCAAAATCCACAGGTAGGCACTGTTTTCTCCCAAAATTGTGGATGTGTCCACGTTGCGCTTTGGGGTGTTTCCTGTCGCAGGCGCTAGGCCTACCCACACAAGTGAGGTATCATTGTTATCGGGAGACTTGGGGTAACGCTGGGTGGAAGGAAATTTGTAGCTCCTCTCAGATTCCAGAACTTTCTGCCACAGAAATGTGAGGAACATGTGTTTTTTTAGCCAAATTTTGAGGTTTGCAAAGGATTCTGGGTAACAGAACCTGGTCCGAGCCCCGCAAGTCCCCCCTCCTTGGATTCCCCTAGGTCTCTAGTTTTCAGAAATGCACAGGTTTGGTAGGTTTCCCTAGGTGGCGGCTGAGCTAGAGGCCAAAATCTACAGGTAGGCACTTCGCAAAAAACACCTCTGTTTTTTTCCAAAATTTAGGATGTGTCCACGTTGCGCTTTGGGGTGTTTCCTGTCGCCGGCGCTAGGCCTACCCACGCAAGTGAGGTATCATTTTTATCGGGAGACTTGGGGGAACGCTGGGTGGAAGGAAATTTGTAGCTCTTCTCAGATTCCAGAACTTTCTGCCACAGAAATGTGAGGAACATGTGTTTTTTTAGCCAAATTTTGAGGTTTGCAAAGGATTCTGGGTAACAGAACCTGGTCCGAGCCCCGCAAGTCACCCCTCCTTGGATTCCCCTAGGTCTCTAGTTTTCAGAAATGCACAGGTTTGGTAGGTTTCCCTAGGTGGCGGCTGAGCTAGAGGCCAAAATCTACAGGTAGGCACTTCGCAAAAAACACCTCTGTTTTTTTCCAAAATTTAGGATGTGTCCACGTTGCGCTTTGGGGTGTTTCCTGTCGCCGGCGCTAGGCCTACCCACGCAAGTGAGGTATAATTTTTATCGGGAGACTTGGGGGAACGCTGGGTGGAAGGAAATTTGTAGCTCCTCTCAGATTCCAGAACTTTCTGACACAGAAATGTGAGGAACATGTGTTTTTTTAGCCAAATTTTGAGGTTTGCAAAGGATTCTGGGTAACAGAACCTGGTCCGAGCCCCGCAAGTCACCCCTCCTTGGATTCCCCTAGGTCTCTAGTTTTCAGAAATGCACAGGTTTCGTAGGTTTCCCTAGGTGCCGGCTGAGCTAGAGGCCAAAATCTACAGGTAGGCACTTCGCAAAAAACACCTCTGTTTTTTTCCAAAATTTAGGATGTGTCCACGTTGCGCTTTGGGGTGTTTCCTGTCGCCGGCGCTAGGCCTACCCACGCAAGTGAGGTATCATTTTTATCGGGAGACTTGGGGGAACGCTGGGTGGAAGAAAATTTGTAGCTCCTCTCAGATTCCAGAACTTTCTGCCACAGAAATGTGAGGGACATGTGTTTTTTTAGCCAAATTTTGAGGTTTGCAAAGGATTCTGGGTAACAGAACCTGGTCCGAGCCCCGCAAGTCACCCCTCCTTGGATTCCCCTAGGTCTCTAGTTTTCAGAAATGCACAGGTTTGGTAGGTTTCCCTAGGTGCCGGCTGAGCTAGAGGCCAAAATCTACAGGTAGGCACTTCGCAAAAAACACCTCTGTTTTTTTCCAAAATTTAGGATGTGTCCACGTTGCGCTTTGGGGTGTTTCCTGTCGCCGGCGCTAGGCCTACCCACGCAAGTGAGGTATCATTTTTATTGGGAGACTTGGGGGAACGCTGGGTGGAAGGAAATTTGTAGCTCCTCTCAGATTCCAGAACTTTCTGCCACAGAAATGTGAGGGACATGTGTTTTTTAGCCAAATTTTGAGGTTTGCAAAGGATTCTGGGTAACAGAACCTGGTCCGAGCCCCGCAAGTCACCCCTCCTTGGATTCCCCTAGGTCTCTAGTTTTCAGAAATGCACAGGTTTCGTAGGTTTCCCTAGGTGCCGGCTGAGCTAGAGGCCAAAATCTACAGGTAGGCACTTCGCAAAAAACACCTCTGTTTTTTTCCAAAATTTAGGATGTGTCCACGTTGCGCTTTGGGGTGTTTCCTGTCGCCGGCGCTAGGCCTACCCACGCAAGTGAGGTATCATTTTTATCGGGAGACTTGGGGGAACGCTGGGTGGAAGGAAATTTGTAGCTCCTCTCAGATTCCAGAACTTTCTGCCACAGAAATGTGAGGGACATGTGTTTTTTTAGCCAAATTTTGAGGTTTGCAAAGGATTCTGGGTAACAGAACCTGGTCCGAGCCCCGCAAGTCACCCCTCCTTGGATTCCCCTAGGTCTCTAGTTTTCAGAAATGCACAGGTTTGGTAGGTTTCCCTAGGTGCCGGCTGAGCTAGAGGCCAAAATCTACAGGTAGGCACTTCGCAAAAAACACCTCTGTTTTTTTCCAAAATTTAGGATGTGTCCACGTTGCGCTTTGGGGTGTTTCCTGTCGCCGGCGCTAGGCCTACCCACGCAAGTGAGGTATCATTTTTATTGGGAGACTTGGGGGAACGCTGGGTGGAAGGAAATTTGTAGCTCCTCTCAGATTCCAGAACTTTCTGCCACAGAAATGTGAGGGACATGTGTTTTTTTAGCCAAATTTTGAGGTTTGCAAAGGATTCTGGGTAACAGAACCTGGTCCGAGCCCCGCAAGTCACCCATCCTTGGATCCCCCTAGGTCTCTAGTTTTCAGAAATGCACAGGTTTGGTAGGTTTCCCTAGGTGGCGGCTGAGCTAGAGGCCAAAATCTACAGGTAGTCACTTTGCTAAAAACAGCTCTGTTTTCTGTGATATGTCCACGTTGTGTTTTGGGGCATATCCTGTCGCGGGCGCTAGGCCTACCCACACAAGTGAGGTATCATTTTTATCGGGAGACGTGGGGGAACGCTGGGTGGAAGGAAATTTGTGGCTCCTCTCAGATTCCAGAACTTTCTGCCACAGAAATGTGAGGAACATGTGTTTTTTTAGCCAAATTTTGAGGTTTGCAAAGGATTCTGGGTAACAGAACCTGGTCCGAGCCACACAAGTCACTCCTCCTTGGATTCCCCTAGGTCTCTAGTTTTCAGAAATGCATAGGTTTGGTAGGTTTCCCTAGGTGGCGGCTGAGCTAGAGGCCAAAATCTACAGGTAGTCACTTTGCTAAAAACAGCTCTGTTTTCTGTGATATGTCCACGTTGTGTTTTGGGGCATATCCTGTCGCGGGCGCTAGGCCTACCCACACAAGTGAGGTATCATTTTTATCGGGAGACGTGGGGGAACGCTAGGTGGAAGGAAATTTGTGGCTCCTCTCAGATTCCAGAACTTTCTGCCACAGAAATGTGAGGAACATGTGTTTTTTTAGCCAAATTTTGAGGTTTGCAAAGGATTCTGGGTAACAGAACCTGGTCCGAGCCACACAAGTCACCCCTCCTTGGATTCCCCTAGGTCTCTAGTTTTCAGAAATGCACAGGTTTGGTAGGTTTCCCTAGGTGGCGGCTGAGCTAGAGGCCAAAATCTACAGGTAGTCACTTTGCTAAAAACAGCTCTGTTTTCTGTGATGTGTCCAGGTTGTGTTTTGGGGCATATCCTGTCGCGGGCGCTAGGCCTACCCACACAAGTGAGGTATCATTTTTATCGGGAGACGTGGGGGAATGCTGGGTGGAAGGAAATTTGTCGCTCCTCTCAGATTCCAGAACTTTCTGCCACAGAAATGTGAGGAACATGTGTTTTTTTAGCCAAATTTTGAGGTTTGCAAAGGATTCTGGGTAACAGAACCTGGTCCGAGCCACACAAGTCACCCCTCCTTGGATTCCCCTAGGTCTCTAGTTTTCAGAAATGCACAGGTTTGGTAGGTTTCCCTAGGTGCCGGCTGAGCTAGAGGCCAAAATCTACAGGTAGTCACTTTGCTAAAAACAGCTCTGTTTTCTGTGATGTGTCCACGTTGTGTTTTGGGGCATATCCTGTCGCGGGCGCTAGGCCTACCCAAACAAGTGAGGTATCATTTTTATCGGGAGACTTGGGGGAACATAGAATAGCAAAACAAGTGTTATTGCCCCTTGTCTTTCTCTACATTTATTCCTTCCAAATATAGGGGTGTGTGTAAAAAAGACATCTATTTGAGAAATTCCATGTAATTCACGTGCTACTATGGTCACCCCGGAATTCAGAGATGTGCAAATAACCACTGCTCCTCAACACCTTATCTTGTGCCCTTTTTGGAAATGCAAAGGTTTTCTTGATAGCTATTTTTTACTCCTTATATTTCAGCAAATGAATTACTGTATACCCGGTATAGAATGAAAACGCACTGCAGGGTGCAGCTCATTTATTGGCTCTGGGTTCCTCGGGTTCTTGATGAACCTACAAACCCTATATATCCCCGCAACCAGAGGAGTCCAGCAGACGTAACGGTATATTGCTTTCGATAATCTGACATTGCAGGGAAAAGTTACAGAGTAAAAAGTAGAGAAAAATTGATGTTTTTTTCACCTCAATTTCAATATTTTTCTTTTTCAGCTGTTATTTTCTGTAGGAAACCCTTGTAGGATCTACACAAATGACCCCTTGCTGAATTCAGAATTTTGTCTACTTTTCAGAAATGTTTAGGTTTCTGGGATCCAGCATTGGTTTCATGACCATTCCGGTCACTGACTGGAAGGAGGCTGAAAGCACAAAAAATTGCACAAATGGGGTATGCCCCAGTAAAATGCCAAAATTGTGATGAAAAATTGGGTTTTCGGATTCAAGTCTGCCTGTTCCTGAAAGCTGGGAAGCTGCTGAGTTTAGCACCGCAAACCCTTTGTTGATGCCATTTTCATGGGAAAAACCACAAGCCTTCTTCTGCAGCCCCTTTTTCCAATTTTTTTGAAAAAAACGAAATTTTCACTGTATTTTGGCCAATTTCTTGGACTCCTTCAGGGGAACCCACAAAGTCTGGGTACCTTTAGAATCGCTAGGATGTTGGAAAAAAAGGACGCAAATTTGGCTTGGTTAGCTTATGTGGACAAAAAGTTATGAGGGCCTAAGCGCGAACTGCCCCAAATAGGCAAAAAAAGGCCTGGCACAGGAGGGGGAAAAGGCCTGGCAGCGAAGTGGTTAAAGGTGCAACAAAAGTGCTGTCTCTTTGTCAATAAATATCTATTGTACAATATTTTGTTGTATATGATTTTTAAGTACACCGTTAACAACCAAAAACGCAAACATTCAAAATTCTCTTTTCTGAGGGTGGAACTAAGCTCCACTAATGCAGTCTGTTCAGCAAAAGGGTCCTGCCTGCTCCAAGCTTCCTTATTGTAGCAGCCCAAAATGTTACTTCATTAGGAGGTTTTATTTCAGGGATAGCTGAAGACAAAGCTGCGCAACATTTACCAAATACGTCCGCAAATAATACAGACCAGTTGGCATTGCCAGTGTTTGTTCCCTTTGCATTTCACACAAGCTTCTCAAATCGGTCTCTAGAACTATTTTCCATAATGTGCTAGGGATCTCCATTTACCTCTACTTTCATCATACTGGATGCTCCGCTACATCAAAACAGAATTAACAATTAACCCTTTCAATATTTTATTTGTCTAATATTAAAAGAGACATGGTTGCAATAATCTTGTTTCCATTTCCACTCTAAAATCAGCATGAAGAAATGGCAAAGTGGTATATGTTTGTTGAAAAAGTCTTGAGTCATGAATTAAAGTGCGAAACAAATACAAAATAATGTTTAAAAAAAACTACAAAATATAACGCACAGCTGCGCTCCTATGAGGGAAAGTAGGGGATAAGACGAAGAGTGTGAGATATGCACTTCAGAAAAACTGAAATGTGAGAGAATACACGATTACCCTCTCTGCCAAACTCAGAATCAGCCCCCAAACGAACATTTAGCCATAAAATGTCAATGTCTTGTATCAATCTTCTGTTGTTTTAAGCGCTGTAAATTATAGGTGTAACATATGTCTAATTTCAGTGGTAAGGAGTTTACCTGCCTCGGACGAAAGAAACGCCGAACCAATTCCAACAGATGACTTAATGGTGAGCGTTTGATTCAGAATGAAAGTATTACAAATGCCAATTTTCTTCACAATAACCTCGAAAGATGGGATTTCCTCTATTAAATAGATCAATCACGTGTATGGGCACATTCATTTGAGATTCACTAATAGGTATGTTTTGTTCCATTTCCTTTTGACGGTTCTGAACTGAGAGGATTTTGTAGTGGAAGGCGGAGAGTTGATGACTAATGGCTGTAACAGGACTTTGGCACTCTATTTTTATTATATGGTGCAGTTAAACACTAAGCAGCAGATGCAGTATTCAGACTTTGCATACATTAATTATAGAGCCAATACAAGATGACCGTTAACCTCAGTTATATGGTTGTCGCAATGATGAAAAACAAGAAGCATCCCACTGAGATTCAAAGAGGTGACCTGAGGTTTGCCGCACATTAGTTTAGAGCATGTGTTAAACTAAATAGCTCACACTCTGTTCTTTCAACATCAAGAAACGTGGTTAACAGTTTTGCCAAAAAAGAATTTCGCAACTGCATTGCAAGAAATTTGGATGTTGGTTGACTGTTGTGTGAGCCCTGTTTATCCATCAATCACAGTCCTGATCAGGCTGAGGCACAAGCCACCTGTCGTCAACCCTCTGGTAGCTTGGCACAGAGCAGCCATGCTTAACCTAGAGGCAATGTGTAAAGTATGTGTTCAACACCTCAAATAGTAATAAACTGAAAACACCTCACAAAATGGAACCCACACCAAATTAAAAAAGAGAACTTTTTTCATAAATAAACCAATACCAATATGTCAAAAATCTAGTAAGAAGAACCAGAGATATGCAATTTATAAAGAGTTTAGTGAAAACAGCACCAAAAAGCACAAAGAGCCAACTGTTGCGCCGGTTGGGATAAAGTCACAACTTAAGGCCGACCACGATTGTCGCGCCGCACCGCGCGGCGCGAGCCGAGAGCTCGACTTCTGCCGGGCGTTCGGCTCGGGCCGCGCACCGCGTTATTAAGACGCGGCGCGCCCCCAGCCTCTCCTGCGCGTTTCGAGGCCCCAGATTTGCTTGGGGCCTCGTTCTTCCTTCTGCCTTTCACTGTCCCAGGGGTCTCTGAACCCTCTTACCTGTTTTTCTTCGTTTCTTTGTCCTTTCTTCTTTTTTGCAGTCTGTTGTGTGCCTTTCTTTATGTTTTTTCCTCCTTCCCAGATTCCTGTGCTTTCCCAGCATTCCTTGTTCCCTATTCTCTATGGTTCCTCTACTATTCTGTTCTATGTATTGTTTCCCTATCTAAGATGGTGTCCTTTTACTTCCTGTGGGTCACTTCCTGTTTTTTGTTATATAAGGGCTGTGTTTTTCCTCTTTCTTTGCGCTGCAACACTTTCTGCTCAGTTAGTGTCTTCGCTCCTGATTTCCTTGCCTTTTGGTTTTGGATTCAGCATTCTGTGTTTTCTGATTTTTGCTCCTTTTGGATTCCTGTTTGTTTGTTCTTGTTTTTCTCCAGGAGTCTTCCTGTTTGGAGGTTTTTTCCCCTTTTTAAGGGTTTTTTTTCCCTCTGGCGCTATTTTCTGAAGGGCACGGTCTGTTCTTGGTGTCTCCATTGCCTACAGCACCGTGGCTACCAGAAAGAGTCGCCCCTTTTTGGGCCAAAGCCGAACATTGAAGATTCACGCCACCAGATCTGCAAATTCCAGGCGCAAGCAGCACGTGAGTCGTGACAGATTGCAGCGCCTAACCATTCCGACGTCCTCAAACACCATGGATAATACAGTGGCGGCTGCTGCAGATCCGGAGCAATCTCTGTTGACCACGATTCAGAAACAAGCCCAGGAATTGCAACAACTACGTAATGAAAATGCTGCGTTACGACAGGCTTTGGCCCTCCGCACCAGTGATGTTCCGACAATCTCCGCTTCTACCCCTTGTTTCTCTGGTGAACCAACCAAGCTTCGCGAGTTCTTGGATGCTTTAACGGTGTATTTCGCCTTCCGACCTACTCAATTCTCCCACGACAGGACCAAGGTGGGTTATCTTATCAGTGCCTTATCCGGTCCAGCCTTGGCCTGGGCAACCCCGATGGTGTCCTCCAACGACCCTGTATTGTCAGACTATTCCGCCTTTGTGAGTCGCTTCAAACAGATGTTTAGCCGTCCTGGATTGGAAGCCTCCGCTGAAGAAGCCTTGTGCGACATCCAACAAGGCTCCCAAGACGTCCTGCAATATATAACCCGTTTTCGTCAGCTGGCGGCAGAGACCACTTGGGTGGAACGTACTCTGGTAACATTATTTCGTAGAGGACTCAAAGAAGAAATAAAGGATGAACTAGTGCATTCTACCAGAGCGGAAGATCTTCGTGGCCTGATGGATCAAGCACTGTCCATCGAATATCGTCTTCAGGAACGGAGATCAGAAAAGAAAAGGAGTAGAGGGTTTGCCCAGCCAAGTAGCTCACGTGCATACCTGCAGCGTTCCGAGGAACCTCGCACTCCTGCTAGAGACATCGAAGGGGAACCCATGCAGGTGGATACTACCCGAGGTCCGCTCTCTGCTAGTGAACGAGAAGACAGACGCAAGAGAGGGTTGTGCCTGTATTGTGGTTCTGCTGGTCACATGCTCCGTACCTGTCCAGTACGTCCGTCCAGGCCTTCGGGAAACGCCACCTCCCGTCCTCTGTAAGAAGGGAGGGGACGGGATCTACAGCTATACCTTCCATCAGCTCCTTTAATGACAATACAACTGCCTTGTTCATCTTTCCTGTCCTGTTACAACTTCCTGACGGTCGTCAAGAAAAGACTATGGCATTACTAGATTGTGGTGCTAGTGGTATATACATGGACAAGACGTGGGCTGCTGCTAACCTAGTTCCTACTCAAGCAAAAGAAGTACCCGAACAGGTACACACTGTGGATGGATCTTTGATATCCTCTGGTCCTGTAGACACCACTACCTTGATGTTAAGTCTACAGGTGGGAAACCATCAAGAACACATCTCCTTCGATCTTATTACGTCCCCTAACCATACCATCATTCTTGGAATTCCGTGGTTCATCAGACATAACCCATATATAAATTGGGTTACCCGGACAGTCTCTTTGTCTTCGCAATTTTGTCATGAGAACTGTTTTACTTCCGACAAGTATTGGTCTCCGAAAAGATCCTTAGCTACTGAAGGTGCCACTGGTATGTCCATTAATACGGTCCAAGGGGTCCCAGACCACTATTTGGAGTTTCAGGATGTTTTCCAAAAACCGTCAAAACCTGTGCTACCTCCACATCGAGAATATGATTGTGCAATTCCATTGGAACCCGGCACAATTGTTCCTTTTGGGAGGATGTACTCCCTCACGGAACCCGAAAAGGAAGTTCTAAAGGAGTATCTGGACGAAAATATACAGAGTGGTCTTATTGTTCCATCGTCGTCTCCGGCTGGGGCCCCTCTCTTTTTTGTGCCCAAGAAGACTAAGGATCTTCGTCCGTGCCTGGATTTTCGAGGTCTGAATAAAATTACCATTAAAGATCGTTATCCTTTGCCTCTCATCAGGGACATACTGGAAGCAATCAGAGGGGCCCAACGTTTTACTAAATTGGATTTACGAGGAGCCTACCACCTTTTACGCATAAGAGAAGGCGACGAATGGAAGACAGCATTCAGGACCCCATTTGGCCATTTTGAATATAGGGTTATGCCGTTTGGTCTTACTAACGCCCCCGCAATCTTCCAGAGATTTATGGACTCAGTGTTTTCAGACCTACTGAATCAGACAGTCGTGATCTACCTAGATGATATTCTTATTTATTCTAGAAATCCTGAACTCCATACTTCCCATGTGAAACAAGTTCTTCAAAGACTTCGTGATCATCAACTGTTTTGCAAACCAGAGAAATGTGAGTTCGACATGACGGAAGTCAAATATCTGGGCTATCATTTAAGTCCCACCGGCATAGCTATGGATCAAGAAAAGGTACAAGCTATCCTAGAGTGGCCTTCTCCTTCTACCATAAAAGAAACACAATGTTTCCTAGGTTTAGCAAACTTCTATCGACAATTCATTCTAGACTTTGCCAGTCAGACTAGCCACATAACTCACACCTTAAAGAAGGACAATTTAAAGAAGGGGTTTGTCTTGACTGAGGCTGCTGAAGCAGCCTTTCAAAGCTTAAAGAGAGCCTTCACCCAAGCCCCCATCTTAAGACATCCAGATACCACCAAACAATTTATAGTAGTAACTGATGCTTCTGAGAGAGCCATCGGAGCTGTCTTACTCCAACGACAAGAGGATGATGACCTTGAACATCCTGTTTTCTATTTGTCTCATATCCTTTCCACAGCTGAACAACATTATTCCGTACTTGAAAGGGAATTATTGGCCCTGAAAACAGCCTGCCTTGAGTGGAGACAGTTTCTGATGGGTTCCAAGGAACCATTTGAGGTGAGGACAGACCACCGTAATTTACAATGTTTAAGAAATTTTGTATGCCAGAATAGTCGTCAGGCCCGCTGGGCCCTTTTCTTCAGTCAGTACGATTTTTATATTACATATATTCCAGGATCTCAAAACATTCTGGCTGATGCTCTGTCTCGCCGATATCCAGAGTGTTCTCCTTCCTCATCCCAGTATCTTCTAGAACCCAGTAAGATCATTGGAGTGGCTCAGTCTTTCCTGGAAGAAGTACAACAAGAATACGCCAACCTATCGGACCATGACATAGAAGAACTAAGACCATTATTGTACAAGAAACAAGGATATTTTTATTACCAAGACCTGATATTCCTCCCTACAAACAAGGTGCAAAAGAAAGCATTACAAATGTGCCATGATTCCCCTGTAGCTGGTCATAGAGGCATCAAAGCCACACAAGAACTACTTTCACGATTTTTCTGGTGGCCTACCTGGAAACTGGATGTGGAAAAATACGTTCAGGCCTGTCGCATATGTGCCCAAGTCAAAATACCTCACACCAGACCGGCAGGATTACTACAGCCTTTGCCTGTTCCATCGGCCCCATGGCATACTATCTCTACTGATTTTATGTGTTCACTCCCGCCATCAGCAGGAAACCGGGTTATCATGGTCACAGTGGATTCTTTCACAAAGATGGCTCATTTCACTGGCCTAAAAAAGCTGCCTACTTCTCAAGAACTAAGTCAAATATTCATAGATCATGTCTTCCGTCTCCATGGACTTCCACATACCATAATATCTGATAGAGGACCTCAGTACATCTCCCGATTTTGGAAGCATTTTTGTAAAACACTGAATATAAATAGAGCCCTGTCTTCAGGGTTCCATCCTCAGACCAACGGACAGACTGAGCGTCTGAACCAAGGACTAGAGCAATATCTTCGATGCTTTTGCAATTCTACCCAAAGTAACTGGAGCACTTACCTCTCTTTAGCTGAATTTTCCTACAATAACTCAGTCCATAGTGCCTCCAAGGTCACTCCCTTTTTCTGTTCCTATGGTTTTCATCCTACCTCTTTCCCTACTTCTCCACAATCCAACTCTCCTCTACCTGCTATTACCTATTTCTCCAAACGCCTTCTCCAACTCCATAAACTAATTCGATCTAATTTGTTACATACCAAGAGGTATATGAAGAAGGCTGCAGACAAGAGACGTACAACCAATCCAAATTATCATCTGCAAGATAAAGTCTGGCTCTCCTCCAAATTCTTGCCCTCACGTCTCTCTCAAAACAAGTTCACACCTCGTTACTATGGGCCTTTCCGTATTCTCCAGTTGGTCAATCCTGTCACTGTCCGTCTTCACTTACCCCATACATGGAAGATCCATCCGGTTTTTCATGTTTCTCAGCTTAAACCTTATGTGCCTGATCCTTACTCACGTCAGTTTCCTTGTCCACCTCCTGTCCTTGTGGATGATGTTCCTGAATATGAAGTGCAGGAAATTTGTGACTCTCGTCTTTTTCATAAACGACTTCAGTATCTGATTCATTGGAAGGGTTATCCTCTCAGTGAATGTTCATGGGAAGATGCCTCTTCCGTTCACGCTCCTCTCCTGATTCAACGCTTTCACTGTTTATTCCCTCTTAAACCTGGGCCTTCGGGAGGGGGACCTACTGTCGCGCCGCGCGCCGAGAGCTCGACTTCTGCCGGGCGTTCGGCTCGGGCCGCGCACCGCGTTATTAAGACGCGGCGCGCCCCCAGCCTCTCCTGCGCGTTTCGAGGCCCCAGATTTGCTTGGGGCCTCGTTCTTCCTTCTGCCTTTCACTGTCCCAGGGGTCTCTGAACCCTCTTACCTGTTTTTCTTCGTTTCTTTGTCCTTTCTTCTTTTTTGCAGTCTGTTGTGTGCCTTTCTTTATGTTTTTTCCTCCTTCCCAGATTCCTGTGCTTTCCCAGCATTCCTTGTTCCCTATTCTCTATGGTTCCTCTACTATTCTGTTCTATGTATTGTTTCCCTATCTAAGATGGTGTCCTTTTACTTCCTGTGGGTCACTTCCTGTTTTTTGGTATATAAGGGCTGTGTTTTTCCTCTTTCTTTGCGCTGCAACACTTTCTGCTCAGTTAGTGTCTTCGCTCCTGATTTCCTTGCCTTTTGGTTTTGGATTCAGCATTCTGTGTTTTCTGATTTTTGCTCCTTTTGGATTCCTGTTTGTTTGTTCTTGTTTTTCTCCAGGAGTCTTCCTGTTTGGAGGTTTTTTCCCCTTTTTAAGGGTTTTTTTCCCTCTGGCGCTATTTTCTGAAGGGCACGGTCTGTTCTTGGTGTCTCCATTGCCTACAGCACCGTGGCTACCAGAAAGAGTCGCCCCTTTTTGGGCCAAAGCCGAACATTGAAGATTCACGCCACCAGATCTGCAAATTCCAGGCGCAAGCAGCACGTGAGTCGTGACAACGATGGAGCACAGGCCAGCTAAAGGGAACCAGTTTGGCACACAGTAGAAAGTACCTTAAATCCTGGCTTCCATAACGCTGTGAGGATCTGCGTCAAAGATGAGTCATGCAGCCAAAGCGACGCATCAGTTCTGAGGTGCCTTAAGGCTGTGATGCAAGGTTCTGTATCATTGTTGGGATGTGGTGCGCAGTGATGGTGGTGTGTCTTTTCCAAGGAGCTGTGAGAATGAGATGGGGATTCCAATGTCTTCATCGAGGCTGCCATCAATGAGGGATGCGAGGGCCTGTGGCGAGGATGCGTTCTACATCGGTGGTTCCAATGAGGCTGCAAAGGCGATGCATTTGAGGCTGCGAAGGCACTGCATGCCTTTGTAATGGATCTAATCTATGCAGAGCCGCAATGCGTCGGGTCTGCTCCGGTTTGAGCTGCCCAGCAGAGGAGGTGCATCAGTTCCACTGTATCCACAGAGGCTGGAAGAGCACCCTAAGCCACACCACAGCAGGGAAGACACACAGATGGCAGAGTCTGGGTGCAGATGCACGGTTGTTAGAAGGCTGTTGTGTCCCTGACACTTCAGATCAGGAGGTCAGTCAGATAGCCCTTGGTGTCACTCTGGGTTCTGGGTTCAAGAGATGAAGGCCCAGCACTTCTCATCTAGGAAAGAGGACAGGAGGCAGAAGGACAAGAGAGCTGAGAGCAATCCTTAAGAGCAGCAGTCCAGCAGAGTGGTGATTCTTTCAGCAGAACAGCAGTCCTTCTTCCTGGTAGAGTATCTATAGGTCCAGAAGTGTACTGAAGTGGTGGTGTCTGAAGTCCAGTATATATATACCCACTTGTGCCTTTGAAGTGGGGAGAAGCTTCTATAGCCTTATCTTTGAAGTGCACAGGTGCCCTGTCTTCTGGTCCTGGCTCCAGACTAAATACAAGGGGTATATCAGCCCTTTTTGTGGAGACAGGACGTATCCTATTCAAGTGTAAGCAAAGGCTGGGTCCAGTTTCTCGCTCCCATTCAGTCAGTGATGGTCCTTCCAGTAATAGCTTAGATCCCCATTGTGTGTGGCTGTCTAGGAGGAATACACAAAGGCCGACTGTCAACTTCACCCAGACATGAGACCCAGAGAAAGGCTATAGGCATCAAATTACTAAGGCAAGAAAATGCCAACTTTTTAAAAGTGGCATTTTCATAATTGTAATTTAATATCCGACTTCACCATAAGTTAGGATTTTTCATTACAATTCTATAGACACCAAATATGAACTGGTCACCTGGTCCCATTTAGAAATTACACTTACAAAATGTAATAAGGTAACTCCAATACCATCCTATTGAAGAGGTAGGCCCTGTCAATCAATAATTCAGTCAATCACTCAGTAGATTTGTATAGCTCTTTGTGTCACCCGTGAGGGTATCCTGGTGCTGGCAGGGTCCAGTTGAGTAGCCGAATAGCCAAGTCTTCAGCGCCTTTTGGAGCTCTGGAAGAAATGGGGAGGTCTGGAGATGAAAGGGTAGCTCGTTCCAGGTCTTTGTTGCTAGGTAGGAGAAGGAGCAACCTCTGCATCTGCTACATCAGATGCAGGAGGTTAGAGTTAGAGAAAGGGAAGTGAAGTGGAGGTGTCTGGTTGGCTGATGGATGTTCAGGCAGTGGTTGGTTCAAATAGCCCGCTCTGCATTTGTGTAGGGCCTTGTATATTTCAGCCAAGAGCTTGAACTGGCATCTTTTCGCTACAGGGCGCCAGTTATGTTTTCTGAGGTAGGCGGTGATGTGGGTTCATCTAGGAATACCCAGGATGAGTTTGGTTGTGGCATTCTGTACCCTCTGTAGTCATTGGAGGAGGTGAGCTGTGATCTCTGCATAGGGACTTTTGCCATAGTAGAGTTGGCTGAAGTTGAAGATCTGGGTGATGGCGCACCTTGAGGTTTGGGGTAGAAATTTGAATAGCTTACAAAGCATGGAGAGGATGAGGACGCACAAAGAGGAGACAAACTGAGTTATCATTGTTAGCTTATTGTTCAGAATGATGCCTAAGTTCCTATCAAGATAAGTGGGGTAAAAGTAGGTCCGAGTTCCAAGGGACACCAGGATGCGTCTCATGGGGAGCTTTTGTTTCTGAAGATCAGTACCTCTGTCTTGTCAGTTTTGAGCTTCAGGCAGTTGTCCTTTATCCATTTGGAGACCATAAGCAGCAGTGGTCTTGGGTTTGGTGGTGTATTCAGCGAGGGAGACGAAGAGTTGTGTGTCATCAGTCTAGATATGATGTTGAGTCCATAGGTTTTGACGATGCTGGCCAGAAGCGTCATATAAGAATTGAAGAGGGTGGGCTGAGTGAGAATCCTTGCAGTAGTCCACAGATAATATCCCTGGGTTCGGAGGTGTAGGGGAGAAGGCAAACTTTTTGCATTCTTCCATTGAGAAAAGAGGTGACTCATCTGAGACCTGCTCCTTGGATGCCTATGTTATACAGTGGCTGCCAACAGGTCTAGAAGGATCAGAGCAACAGTCTCTCCTCACTTGAGTAGAGCTCAGATGTGGCCGGAAGCTGTTATGAGGGCTGCCTCGGTGCTGTAGCTGCTGTGGAATCAGGATTGGGAGGGGCTTAGTAGGAGGCTCCTTTCCAGATGTGAGGAGAGTTGTTGGTTGATGGCTTTTCCTAATACTTTCACTGGGTCCGGCTTCAGGAAGATCGGTCAGTAGTTGTAGAGTTTGCTGGGGTCTGCTGATAGTTTCTTTAGAGAGGCTTTGACTTCTGCATGTTTCCAGACCTCAGGAAAGGTGGCTGTGGCAATTGAGGTGTTCAACAAGGTGGTGAGTATGTGGCTGATTCTGCCTAGGTTAAAGATATGGTGAGAGCATATACCAGCTGGGGCCCTTGAGTGGACCGAGTTTACGATGGATGTGGTGTCCTGTGGGAGAGTGGGCTCTATTTGGTTGTTGGATGTCTTTTGTAGGATGAGGGTTGTTGTGTTGCTTAAAGGAGTTGGTGGCCTTGGGCTGGGATTTGAAGTTTCAGTAGATGTTGGCAATCTTGTCATGGTAAAGTTTGCAAGGATATCACAGAGTTTCTGTGAGGGGGGTA
The DNA here is from genome assembly GCF_031143425.1 of Pleurodeles waltl. Lineage (NCBI taxonomy): Eukaryota > Metazoa > Chordata > Amphibia > Caudata > Salamandridae > Pleurodeles > Pleurodeles waltl. Next base: position 207,272,555 of record NC_090446.1, read on the forward strand.
ATGTTGTTTGCTGCAGCTGAGGGGTTGGAGAATTGTTTGATCATTGAGGAATTCTTTGCTGTTATTGGAGCTTGATTTGATGCGTGAGGATAGGGCCTTTTTCTTTGATTGTCTCATCAGTCTATGGTAGCGATTGAGGACTGTCTTGAAGGCGTTCTTGCTGGTTGTGTACATGCTGATGCAAATCTCCTTACCAGTTGTTTACAATGTCATTTATCAGTTCTCAGCTCTTCAGTGTACCAGCTTGCCTGCTTGGCGGACCTTCTGTGGGTGTTGTTGCCAATGGGAACAACACAGTTGACGCAATTGGTGATCAAATTGTTGAAGTTTCTGACGTTCTGGACTAGGTTGTTGGAGGAGATGGGGTTGGTGGTGTTTAGGGCATTGATTCATGTGTTCTTTGAGATGTTGCTCCAGCTTTGAAGGGTGGTGTTGGGCAGACAGCGGCTAAGTTTCATGAACTAGTGATGTTAAAGTGGACGATGGAGTGGTTCGTCCAGGTGAGTTCTGTGGTGTAGCTGTACCTGATGTAGTGACTGGAGGTAAAGACGGGGTCCAGAGTGTGGCCTGCTGTGTGCACAGGGTTGTGGACGAGTTGGGTGACTCCGATATTGTTCTTGCTGTTGAGGAGTTTGGTAGTGTTGATGTCATTGTGTTCATTGAGATAAAAGCTGAAGTTGCAGAGGAAAATATGGTTGTTGGGATCTATGGTGAAGGGGGTGATGAAGTTAACAATGAAGTTGTAGAAGGCTGGACGTGGGCCTGGAGTACGATAGGCGAGGGTGCCCTGATTTGAATTAAGAAGTTGAGGTGTTACATTGCTGAGGTGATGTCTTCATTTGTGGTGGTGTTTTGGATGGATTCCTTGTGTATGGTGGCAATTTCTCTGTCAGGCTTGTTGGTGTGGTCGTGGTAAGTTATCTTGCATCCTTTGGGTACTGAGGTGGTGATGTCAGGTGAGAAAGTGGGGTTGAGTCACGTCTCAGTGAGAAAGAGGACGTCAGGTGTGAGGGGGAAGATGAGGTCCCAAATCTTGGTGGTGTGTTTGCATTTTTAGTGTGTATTGGGAAAGGGGCAAGCGAGTAGATGCTTTTGTTCAGGTGGTGTCCGTAGTGTGTTCGAGGTGGAGCTGGTTGGTGGGCTGGTGTGTGTGCTGTGGCAGTGGGTGTAGGTGAAAGGTCCTACCATGTGGTATGGGTCCGTGCGTTGGCACTGTTTGTTGCATCATCCAAGGTCGAGGGTGTAGAGCTTGTTGATGGTGTATTTGCGGGGGAGACAGGGGTTGTGGCACTGGGTGTGGTCCAGGTGCAGATGGGCACAGACCCGCTTGCCTTTGGCAGGCCTTTGTCGCACCAGTGGCACACCTACTGAAGCCTGCATTAGGGAGGTCGTGACACCCTCAAAAATCATAACATGGTCCTTAAAAGGGTGTTAGACAGAGTAATAGAAGCAGGACTGATGCTTAAAAAGAGAAATGTAAATTTTGTGTTGAAGAGGTGGAGTAACTTGGGTACGCATTGTCATCGTCTGGGGTTAGGCCAAAGAGAGATTGAATATAGGCAATAAGGAAAGCACCACGTCCGTTAGACAAGGACCAGCTGAGATCCTACCTTGGTCTCATTGAGTTCAATTCACAGTTTGTAACAAAATTTGCAGAAAAAACTGAGAGTAGAAAAACATTGTTGTGGAAGGGACGTAAATATGAATGGACGGAAGACCAACAGAAAGCTTTTGATGATATAAAGAAAAAAATTGGTTCAGTAGGACTAATACTTCTACAAAACTCACACCCATAATAACAGTGGACGCCAGTGCAGTAGGTTTGGGAGCTGTGTTAACATAAACGCATGGAGATGGAGAGAAAACAGTAGCATTTGCTTTGCGCTCTTTGACTCACACAGAGTGCAACTATGCAGTCCTAGAAAGAGAGGCACTGGCAGTGGCATGGGCTGTAGAATATTTCAAAATTTACTTGTGAGGGTCACCAATGAAAATATGTACTGATCACAAGCCATTACTGAAAGTTTTAGTAGAGGGGAGCTGGGAAAGTGTCACCAAGGTTGGCTAGGTTGGCAGCACAAGTGCAGGAATATCAATACACAGTAGAATATATTCAAAGGTGGAGGAATGTTCAAGCGGATCGTTTGTCTAGATCACCCTTACAGTGTTATGAGGTTGATGAGGAAGAAGTGGAAGCATTTGAAGGCCAAGGTGTAGTAGCAAATGTAGATGATGTGATAGAGTGGACCCAAGGAGCAATAAAAAAAACATGGCTTGACAGTATGGACAAAGATATAGTATTGCAACAGGTTGTGAACTTGGTGATCAAGGGAAGCAGGAGAGAGAGTACTGTACCGTCATCAGTGAGACCATATATAAAAGTGATAGATGAGTTGATGGTGTGCGGTAACAAGATCATCATGAGAGGAGATAGAGTAGTACCACCAGAGGATCTAAGATACGAGTTGTCTAGAACGGCACATGAGAGTCACTTGGGTCAAAAAGGGACTGTGGGAAATTTTTTGGTGGCCAGGTATGAATTAAGAAGTGAACAAATGGGTGGAACGATGTGATGACTGCAAGGAATGAGAAAAGAGGTTGAGAGTGGAAGAACAGGCCACGATGGGCGGAATAAGTGTTCCATGTGTCACGGTGTGTTTGGACTTCATAGGACCTATGGGAAAACTAATTTCGGAATTGAGATATGCCCTGGTAATGGTGGATGTCCATAGTAAATGATTAGCAGTGAGATTCATGTGTGAAGTCACTACTGAAAGCACTATAAGAGTACTTGAAGAAGTGTTCAAGGAAGAAGGGTACCCCCTTACGATAATCACAGATAATGGAACTCGATTGGTATAGGAAAAGATGACCAGGTACCTGGAACATTGTGGGATATCTCATTCATGGACCTCGTTTGACAATCCCCAGGCAAATGGTATGGTAGAAAGGGCCAACCACATGGTGAAAGGGGTGATCCAAATAGCAATAGCAAGAAGTGGGAATGTAAGGAAGATGGTATGTGACTTAGTATGGGTTTACCGCACCATTGGTAATGGTGCTACGGGGAAAATACCTTATGAAGTGATGAGAGGGAGAACAGCTAATAGCAAAATGTCTCCAGCTTGGATGAAGATTTTGATGCATCAAGGGGATTCTGATACGGTTGTAGAGATGGAAAGAATACAAAGAGAGAAGGGAAAGAGAATAAAAATGGGAGACTGGATGAAGGTGAAAACTGGCAGGATTAATGGTGGTTTAACCAAATTTCGAGGTCCATAGAAAGGGAAAGATGTACATGAGTTGTTCATAGTTTTGGAAACTGGAGTTCTATGGAACATGTGTAGGGTGGCGTTATATGAAAGGGAAAAGAATGGTAAGGTTATGAAAGAGTACAGTGATGAAACAGGTAGGGAGAAGTGCAGTAGGTTTATGATGATGGATGACAGGAAAATGCTGGGCAAGGAAGGGAGAGAACAAGGTGCAGGTACAGGTATTGAAGAGCAGCGTGAGAGGGTAGAAAGAGCATCAAGAGCAGCGAGACAGAATGCCACCGAAGTATTTGGCAGACTATGTATGTTAATCTAATCTCGTATGTAGGAATTCATGTGTATTATAGTTTTATTATGTACTCCTATAGTGATACAGAGAAAATGGTTTAACTGATTGTAAAGAGAGACTATGTATGTATGTTAATCTAATCTTGTAGGTAGGAATTCATGTTTATAATAGTTTATTACATACTCATACAGTGATACATGGAAAATGCTTTTATTGATTGTAAAGAGAGAAGATATTACAGGAAATATGTCACAGGGATATGCATTTACTGATTGTAATGTGTGTATGTCTTTAAAGTAGAATGTCAAGGTAAGGTTCAGTGTTCTAGAATGCTGTAGAGTTCTCTTAACAGTCAGTTGGCAGTTGACAGCTGGCTGGAGAGGGAGCAGTGACGGCGTCAATACTAGTATGTAAATAAATCAATATAAAGAATATCACTAAGAGGAAGGTGCATTTATTTGTAACAGTAGCCTGGGATTTTTCTGGCAGTAGGAACGGTGAGCAGGAAATCCTAGGTGGAAAAACCCAGGCAGCATCAGTGTCACTTGATTCAACAGAGACATCTGGATCAGTCTAGAATAAGCAAAAACTAGTGGCCACAGGCAAGTGGTGGCAGGCTAGGTGCCTGGATGTAAGGTGTAAAAATGAATTAAAGAGGTTTTCTCTACTAGGGCATGTAAAACTTAAATGTACATGTCCTACTGTTTAAACACATTGCACCCTGCTCTCTAGGCTGTCCAGGGTCTACACTAGGGATGACTTATATGTATTAAAAAGGAGGGATTGGTCCTAGAAAAAAGGTTTACTTTGCCAGGTCAGAATGGCAGTTTAAAACTGCACATACAGGCTACAATGGCAGGCCTAAAACATGTTTAATGCACTACTTAGGTGGGTGCACAGTCAGTTCTGCAAGCCACTAGTAACATTTAATTTACAGGCCCTGGCCACATGTATCACCATACAAGGTACTTTTAAGTAAATTAAATATGTAATTTGGGTATAAGGCAATCCAACATGTTTTAAGGAGAGAGCACAAGCACTTTATCACTAGTTAGCAGTGGTTAAGTGTGCAGAGTCCTAAGGCCAACGACAATGAAGTCAGCACAAATGGGAGATCTGAAGGGCAAAAATTAGTGTGGAACCCAAGCCAATCATGCCATGCCTAACATGCATGTTGGGAGATATTTCCCCCGAGATGGTAGCTGTGAGTGTCTGGGTGACGAAAAGCAATAAACAACGAAATAAAACTACAAATCTGACAGATTTGTAGTTTTTCACTTGATCACAGATTATTTGTGTGCCTGTTTATTTTTTTAGTGTTATAACGTGGCCCAAAGTTCGGATGTTCGGGCAGAAGCAACTTCTGTGTATATGCGAATGATATTCCAAGTAAATTTTTTAAATAATATTTTACATCTCTAGCTGATAATTTTCTAGCTATGGGTCGTGTTTCCTTCATTACTACATGGGTAGCACTACATATAGGGAGATTTATTAATGCTGCTTTTAGCATTTAATTAAATGTTTGGAGGTTTTGTATCCATGTGTATTACGTTGTTATGACACCAATTTACTGAAGAAACTGGATATCAGGCTTCAGGACTTTGTTAAAGTACGTATTTTGTGCAATTTCCTTTAAATAATAAATTGAATTAGAGGCAAATTTAAAGGTACATTTACAAAATTACCAAGAAGCTTACTGAGTTTGGATAGAAATGGGAATGGAATGACACAGTACCAATATTCAGCTAGAAATAAAGATAGGGGAACGTGCATCCACCCACACTCAGATCTTTTTCTAGGCACTTCCACTAGATAAGTGTATGAAGTGGAGTTTAACTGTGATGCATGGGCAGGTGCATTTATAGAACAATGTTTACCAGATGGCTTTTTTGTCATGAGATACACCATTTCCTAGCATTGGACATTCCTTTAACAACTTAATGCAGTCTTTGAATAGTAACCCTAGGTTATTGCATCTGAACCAACTAGCCTAACACACCTCAAGACAATGTTTTGTAAAAGGGAGGGCCAGGACTGCAACATTATTACAGCATAACTTTATTATACCTTATTATAGAAGGACACACACAGAGTGATGGCACTACCTTCCGAGTCCTTACAGAGGAAGTTAGTTGACAGCGCGATTAGAGAACAATCAGGAGTGGTCATGCAGGATAGTATCCAAATACCACTCAGAATCATCCCCAGGTTTACCCGTTGGTGAAACGCATTGGGTAAAAACAAATGCTTTTCTGCGTATATTTGCAAAGCAAAAAGCCTGGAATCACATTGTGGAAAGGCCCAGTAGTTCTGAATCATGTATGTCAGTCCCAATCTCTGCCCGAAAACGCAGAATACCAACAAAATGTAATTATGGACCCAGTATTCCCATGCCCCCTGCATGTGCAACTCGGAATCAGGCCTTAAGTAACAGTTTCTTCTATGTGAAAGCTGCAGTAATATTTGAAAACCCTCAGCTCACTATTCCCCCGTTTATGACTTGCAAAACAGAAACAGTTCCTCTTTGAACTTTTTTTTAATATTTTGTCAATTCATTTCAAGTAGAGGACTATTTCACTGTGCACAGGGCAAATGATAGTTCCTGACAGAGTGATTTGAGGTTGTGGATCTGGAAGTGTTTACATTGGCCGACGCTCCTATGAGACCCTGTAGGTCACTCACTGCTGAAGAAACTAGGACAAATGCCAGCTATCGCCCAATATCAACCAACCTTTTTTCAAGATAGTGTTTTCACAATTCAGCTGAAACCTTAGGAAATGATTACCAGTGCCAGGGGATGGCATGGGATCATTATTTGTATCCTATAATGGTGCTAGGAATTTATCAGGTGTAAACTTTATCGCCAATCATAAGTTTTGCCCTGAAAATGGAAAATAACATGCAGATTTTGTTGCTTACCTCGCCAAAATCCACTTGTCCCAGATTTCCCTGAGTCTTGTATATTCTTTAAGTTTCAGAAGGTCTGTTCAGCTGAAATTTAACTAATGTTGCAGTCTTTATCACAGTAACTGATGGGTGCAGTAAACATTGCACTACTTATAATTGCTATTCTTATGCAAACAAGTGTGTGCGCGGGGGTAGGAATGCACTGTCCCGTTCAGAAGTGCCTACTTAGGAAATTTGTGCAGACAAACAACACTGTTTTTCAATGCATTGCCTCCTTACTACTTGACTCAATGCAGTAAGCTCCCAACCACATTTCATATTTTCTCCTGTATGCAGTTATTTAGAAGCAGACTTGCCATATGACACTCAAATCTATGGCCAAGGCAGGACTGGGAAGTAAAACAAGCCCCACCAAAAACATATGTGCGTGTGTGTGTGCCCACAAATGCGCATATAATAACTTTGGGGCTGTTTGACAAATCTATACAAGATTTTCAAAACTAGTTTTTCACTCACTTCAGCTGCTGTCTGTAAAGTTTCGGGTGATTCATCAAGCGAGGACAGAAAAAAGGGTGAGGCCCAAAATGTACTTTTCCCATGCAATTTCCCATAGGGGTTTTAGACACAACTACAGCCGGAGCAGCTGAACATAATTACCCAATTTGGCAGAAAGCTAGATCTTGGTCCAGAAAGAGTGTCACTTGTATTTTTGTGTAAATTTGTACAGTAGTTTTGGAGTTATTGAAGAAAAAATATTTTTTCTAGAGATGCAGGTCCACAGTGGACCTACTGGGGTTAATCCGCAAATCTATGTGCCAACAGCAGTGCCTTGATTTGCAGTCTGGAACCTGAGAAAAATGTTGGGGACAACATTTTGACAGCCAGGACATGGTTCCCGGGGGGAAAGGAGATGGGATTAAAGTAGAAATAGGATACAAGGGGTCAGGATAGAGGTATCCTGACTACATGGGACTGATGTAGAGGTCTGTGTGCAGAAAAACACAATTTTATGCAAGGATTCCTGGAACCACTGCAATGCTCACCAAAGGCCCCCCAGGTGAATCCACTGCAGCTCTGTGTCTCCAGACCCCAATTAAAGAAAAATACACCCACTCACAGACCTACTCACACACTCTCTCACACACCCACTTATACACCCCCACACTCACTCACACATCCACTCAAACATCCACACAGTTCCTCATACACTCCACTCAGAGACCCAAAACACCATTCATACACCCATACAGCAACTCACACATCCACTTAGAGACCCAAAAACCCACTCACAGACCCACAGAGGCACTCACACACTGACACATACACCAACAAAGAGACCCTACAGCTACTCACACACACCACCTCACAGACCAACACAGCCACTCACACACCCACCACACACTCATACACCCACTTAACCTCTTACTCACTCACATACCCATGTACACACCCATACAGCCACTCACACACTCACTCATAGACCCACACAACCACTCACATACCCAAGCACAGACCCATGCAGCCACTCACACATGCAGTCACACAATCACCTCATAAACCCATGTACACATCCATAAAGCCACCTAACACCCACTCACAGGGCCACATAGCCACTCATACACTCACACAACCATGTGCAAACCTGCACAGCCACTTACACACCTGCTCACAGAGCTATACAGCCACTTACACATCCACTCACACACTCATGCAGCCACCGACACACTACTGAGAGACCCACAAAGCCACTTACATATCCACTGATACACCCACCCACCACGCACTCACACATCCACTTACATGTGCATACAACCTCTCATACACCTAGAGACCCAGAACACCATGGGGTTGGATGCATGAGAAAAGTTTGCTGCAGGTCCTGTGGCCAACCCCCTGCTGACTGGGTCAAAGGTCGTGCACAGCATGGGTATGGCTGCATGTGGACACCAGCCAGTCCCTGCGGCCAACCCCTGCCAAAGGCTGTGCACAGTGTGGGGTTGGCTGCATGGAGGGGAGGCTGAAGGGCCTATCTGCAGCCACCCCTGCCTCGCACGGCCATGGCCATGCACAGCAGCCTTTGGATTAACATATGGTAATTAAATATTACTTTACTTTTAAAAATACCTTAGAAATTCACTGATAAAACCAAAGGTTACAGGGGCATTGTAGTTAGGAAATAGCATTAAAAAAGCTGTAGAAATTCACTGGTAAAAACAAAGGTTACAGCAACGTTATAGTTAGGAAATAGAACTAAAAAACCCTTAGAAATTCATGAATGAAACAAAGGTTACAGGGATGTTATAGGTCATTTCAGATTTCACACATATCAAACCATAGAAATTCAGCAGCAATAGTTACAGTTATCTCTAGAAACTATAACTACTGCCTTGAGGTAATTATAATTCACGCTGTCATTAACCAATGCTAATTACCCCATATACTACATCAGTCATGACATCTTCTGTAACATCATTGATATTATCACTGCACCATTCGCTATACAACTATTAATGAGAAAAATGGTGGGGAAGCAAGTTATAGTTAGCATAGGGCATAAGTTATAGTTTCTTGAGTGGTGTGTGGTGGAGTGAAGTGTAGTGGCGTGTCATAGAGTGTCGGACTGTGGAGAAGAGTGGTGTAGAGTGGAAGGGCATAGAGTGGAGTTGAGTGTTGAAGAGTTGTACAGAGAAGTGGTGTAGAGTGGGGTGTCAGAGTATAGTGGAGTGGCATTTCAGAGTGGCATGTTGTAGAGTGTCTTAGAATGGAAGGACGTAGTGTGGAGTGGCATACAGTGGACTGGCATGTGATAGAGTGGAGTAGCATGTGATAGAGTGGTATGGCATACACTGAAGTGGTGTGGAGTGGTGTGGAGTGTTGTAGAGTGGAGTAGAGTGTCGTAAAGTAGAGTGATGGGTTGTGAAGTGGAGTTGCGTGTTGCAGACTAGAATATGTCACGATTCGCCTTTCTCTTATCACCTCTGTCAGATGTAAGTGGAGTACTGCTTTGGATCTTGCATGTCCTGGTCTGGCCAAGATAAGGGCAAATCCTTCCGGTAGCCACGGTGCTGCTGGCAAGATGGAAGCCCGAGCAGTCTGTGCCCTCCAGAAGGAGCTCCAGAGGAAAAACCACCAGGGAAAAAACCTCCAGAAGGGAGCTCCAGAAGATCAGAAAGGCACTGTAGAACTCAGGACTCCAAGAACTGTCACATCAGGAATCGTATTACCGACCTGCTCCGTAACAGCTGGTCCCCCCCCCAGAGCCCAGGTTTAGCAGGAAAAAGCTGAAAACATTTACGAACAAGAAGGGAAGTATGGACAGAAGACAGCATCTTCCCAAGAACAGTCACTAAGAAGGTAACCCTTCCAATGAACCACAAATTGAAGATGGTTCCGAAAGAACCGTGAATCACAAATCTTTTGTACCTCATGCTCAGGCTCATTATCCACCAACAGTGGAGGAAGATAAGCATGTTGTCTATGAAAAGGATCAGAAACATACAGTTTCAACTGTGAAACGTGAAAAACTGGGTGTATCTTCCTTGTCCGAGGCAATTGGAGACAGAAGGACACCAGATTCACAATATGTATGATCTTAAAAGGACCATAATATCGAGGTTTAAACTTGTTTGTAGACAAACGAAGTGGCAAAAATTTAGATGAAAGACGGACCTTATTCTGAACCTGATACAAGGGAGAAGAATGTCTTCTTACATCAGTAGCTTTCTTCATGAGTTACTTTGCAGGCAGAAAATTAGAACGTATCTTTTTTCGGACAATACAAGGACGATGGGACAAAGAAGTTACAACTGGAACAGAGGAAGACTCAATATTTACAGTAGGAAAGACCCTGATTTAGACATTCTGCCTGCCCATTAGTTTGAGGATGGAAACCAGAGGATAATGCTACCTCAATATGCATAGTTTACAGAATTTGTTTCCAAAAACGTGAAACATGCCGGGGGCCTAGTCAGAAATGATAACTTGAGGGAGACCATGAAGATGAAAAATCTCCTGTAAAAAGATTTGGCTCAACTTTTGAGCAGCGGGTAGTTTCTTTAATGCTGTAAAATGAGGCATCTTAGAAAAAAGAATCTACAGTGACCATGATCATGGGATTCCCTACAGAGAATGATAGGGAACATAAAAATAATCAGTAGATATAGTATGCCATGGGAATGGTGGAACAGGCAAAGGTTGTAATAATCCTGCAGGTTTGGTACGAGGTACCTTAGCTTATGCACACACTGGGCAAGAAGAAACGTAGGCCTTAATGTTTTTTACAACTGTAGGCCACCAAAAAGATCGAACGGTTAGTTCTTGAGTTATCTTGACTCCATGATGAACCGCAACAGGTGAATTGTGACACATCTGTAATGCTTTTATTTACATCTTTTTTGAAGGAAGGAAGAATGCTTTTTCGTGGTAAAAAAATCCCTTGATTTTCCTCAGTTGGGGTTTCAATGTCTCCCATTCTTCATTAGTAAGGACAGCATAATCAGATAACACTTGTTCCATAAAGGATTGTACCACTCCAATGATCCGATGGTGTTCAAAAATGTGCTGTGCAGGAATGGTCACACCCTCTGGATAACAACGGGATAAGGCATCTGCTTAGATATTCTGCGATCCAGGGATATTAGTAATGAAAAAATCATATTGACTGAAGAAAAAGGCCCATCTTGCCTGTCAATTTTTCCTACATTGAAAGTTCCGAAGGCATAGTACATTCCGATGATCAATCCTGACCTCAAAGGGTACTTTGGTTCCCATTAGAAATTGTTTCCATTCAGTACAGGCCACCTTTAAAGCAAGTAATTTACGCTCCAATACAGAGTAGTTACAGTCAGAATGTGTCAACATATGAGATAAATAGAAAACTGGATGTTCTAATCCATCTTCATCGTGTCTTTGTAGGAGTACAGCCCCTATCGCTCTATCAGATATATCAGTTTCAACGATAAACTTTTTTATGGTATCAGAATGCCGTGAGATTGGAACCTGTCTAAAAGTTAGTTTCAGATCCTGAAAGGCTTTCTCAGCAGATTCAGTCGAACAGAATCCATTCTGGAGATTTTCTTTCTTCAAAGTGTCTGTAAGAAAACTTGTTTGCTGAGAAAAATCTTTAATGAATTGTCAATAAAAATTGGCTAATCCTATGAAACATTGCGTCTCTTTTATAGTGGAAGGAGATGGCCAATCCAGAATGGCTTGAACTTTTCCAGGATCCATGGCAATACCAGTCCTGTTAATACAGTAACCCAGATACTCCACATTTTTCTGGTTTACAAAATAACTGATGCTTTCGAAGTCTTTTAAGGACATGGATAACATGTGACATATGTTGTTCAGGTTGAATAGAATACACTCAGATGTCACCTAGATATATGACAACTATTTGATTTAAGAGATCTGAAAATAAAGCATCCATGAATCTTTAAATCTTTGAAATATAGAAGGAGCGTTTGTTAGGCCAAAAGACATCACTCGATATTCAAAATGACCTAAGGGACTCCTAAAAGCGGTCTTCCACTCATCTCCTTCCTTTATTCGGAGGTGATAAGTACCCTGTAAATCCAATTTGGTGAATCTCTGTGCTCCTTTAACTGCTTCCAATATATCCTTTATAAGGGGTAAATGATAGCTGTCCTTTATGGTTATCTTATTGAGACCATGAAAATCTATGCAGGAACGCAAACCTTTCATCTTCTTTGGTACAAAAAAAAGCAGAGCCCCAGCAGGTGAAGAAGACATACGATCAGACCACTCTTTAAATTCTCATCCAGATGTTCCCTAAGTGTTTCTTTTTCAGGTTCAGAAAGAGAATACATCCACCCAAAAGGAACAGCCCCTCTGGGTTCCAGTGGAATGGCACAATCATATTCTCAATGTGGTGGCAAAACAGGACTTACAGGCGTTTGGAAGACATCTAAGTATTCTGCATATTGTTTGGGTAGCCCTTGAATAGCATTCATAGAACAACCTGCCTCTTTGCTTTCAAATGACACAGCTCTGGGAGACCAGTACATATCTGAAGAATAACAGTTATGTTCACAAAACTGAGAAGATAAAGAAATGGTTCTGGTTACCCAATTAATGTAAGGATTGTGTTGTATCAGCAAAGGTATACCTCATATAATCACGATTAGGAGAAGCAATCAAATCAAAGGCAAGATATTCCTGGTGTTTCCCAAATTTCAAACACAAAGAAGGAGTAGTTTCTGTTATGGGTCCTGGTGAAAGAAGGGTATCATCTACAGTATGGACCTGTTCAGGTGTTTCCTTGAGTAAACCAGGTATCTTCTTTTCCTTGGCCCATTCCTTAGCAAGATAGATACCATTAGCACCACAATCCAGTAAAGCAAGGTCTATTTATTCTCTTCCATCCATTACTTGTAACAACGTGGGCAATAGAAAAAGAGACAACGTGTCCATCAAGAAGAACAATGAGAAGGGATCTCTAACCGTCCCATCCTCTCCCTTCTTATAGAGGATGGGAGTAGGACTAGCACAAATCAAATGTCCTGAATTGCCACAGTACAAGCACAGTCCTTTCTTCGTCTATGTTCATGTTCTGTTTCAGATAGCGGGCCACAGGTCATGTCTATTTGCATTGGTTCTTCCCCAGAACCACGGGTGCAGCTGCTCAATTATCCACTTGACGCTGGGTCACTGTACGTGGAGATCCCAAATGAGACTGAATACGACTCTTCCGTTTCTCAGAACAATGTTCCTGAAGGTGGTATTCTATGGATAATGCCACGTCCATAAGTTCTTTCATGTCATACATTTTCGTAGGATGTACCAGTTCGTCCTTTCTTTCTTCATGTAACCCTCTACGAAAAAGGGTAACAAAGGTGCATTCTACCCAAGTGGTCTCTGCAGCCAAATGAGGAAACCCGGTTATGTATAGCAAGACATCCTGATTACCCCATTGGATGTCACATAAAGCCTCTTCTGCTGCAGAATCCAATCCAGGACGCTCAAACATTCTTTTTACAGGCCTCAACAAATTCAGTATAATTTGACAATCTGGATTCATTTGAGGTCACCAAAGGAGTCGCACATGCTAAATCCGGACCAGACAGGGCACTTATCAAGTAACCAACCTTGGTCTTCTCCTGAAGAAAGTGTGATGGGTGAAATGCCAAGAATACTGTCAAGGAATAAAGGAATTCTTTCAACTTATCAGAATCCCCAGAAACACGTGGCGTAGCAGTAGAACATCCATTATTTTGGAAGCCAAGGGTTGTTGTAATGCAGCTTTTTCCAAAGCTAATTGCTGCAGCTCTTGAGCCTGTTGTTGTACAGTACCTGCTAATGATTGAGCTCTCACCACCATCTCACACTGATGATCCTCCATAATCTTTTGGCCACGGCATGTTTTTGGGCCCTGCAATCTGTCATGATTTGCCTTTCTCTTACTGCCTCTGTCGGATGTAAGTGGAGTACGTCTTCGATTCTTGCACATCCTGGTCTGGCCAAGATAAGGGAGACCCCTTCCAGTAGCCACAGAGAAGCTGGCAAGATGAAGCCCAAGCAGTCCGTTCTCTCCACAAGGAGAAAAGGGAAAAATCTCCAGAAGGGAGCTCCAGAAGATCAGAAAGGCACAGTAGAACTCAGGACTCCAAGAACTGGAACATCAGGAATCTACAAGGAAAACCAGGCAGTACAATCCACAGCAGGAACATCAAGAGCAAAGACCACCACCAACCAGTGTTGCAATGCAAAGAAGAAAGAAACTCAAGCTACCAGAAAAATAGGAAGTGAACAAACAGGAAAAAGGAAAAACGCCATATTAAGTTGGGAAAGTGTCATAGGACAAACTAGGCAAAACACCATCTTGGAAAGGGACTAATAAAAAGAAAAAACAGTGCATGCTGAGAAGGACAGGCATTCTGGGGCAAAGAAAGCATAGCCCCCAAGACCAAAGAACGAAAAGCCCAGAACCAAAAAAACAGATAAGTTTTATACATGCGTCGCGGGGGCCACACGCGATGCAAGCACAGAGCATGCAGTGTCCACGGCGAGATATGTGGGCCGACCTTGGACCGCTAGACCTCGCCGTCACACAAGAGAAGGATGCAGACAAACGGCCAGCGGCAGGCCCGACGTGCTGAAAATTGGACAACCGGCCTCCTCATGGACGAGAATGGATCGCTGCGGGCAGATTATCGACCCGCGGCTTAACAGAGTGGGGTGTTGTACATTGGAGTGGGGCTATGTGTCCTAGAGTGGGGCTATGTGTCCAAGAGTGTCTTATGTCAAATTCAAATGATTTTTTTAGATTTCACTGCAGAGTGGAGTGGCACATCATAGAGTGGAGTGGAGTGGAGTGGCATATTGCAGAGTGTTAAAGAGTGGAGGGGTTACAGTGGCGTATTGTACAATGGAGTGGCATGTCATAGAGTGCTGTGGCGTATCATAGAGTGGAGTGGTGTGGAGTGACTTTGAGCGAAGTTCTATGTCCTAGATTAGAGTGGAGGACTTGTCATAGAGTGGCATGTCATGTAGTATCTTAGAAGGGAGGGGTGTTGAGTGGAGTAGAGTGGAGTGGAATTTCATAGAGTGCAGTGGTGTGTCAGACTGCAGTGGTGTGTTGTAGAAATGAGTGGTGCAGAGATATGTAGGGTGGAGTAGAGTATCATAGTGTGGAGTGGCGTATTGTACATTGGAGTGAAGTGGCATGTCGCACAGTATCTTTTGTCAAATGTTAATTTTTTTGTTATATCAATATGTAGTGTGGTACCTCCTAGGTTGTTTGGAGGAAGTTCCCTGGTACTCAGCAAACTTATTAAAAAATATATAAAACAATAAAAATACTTTTCCCTACTTCACAGAATTAGCTAAAGTGTCTCATTATTTCCTATAGATTACCAAATCAGTAATAAGGTATATTCCTCGTTCAAAGCAAGAACACAGCCAAGTGTGGTATAAATAATATTGTTGCCTTTTTATTTTGCAAGGGCTTTCATTACCAAGTAATATTGTGTTTTATCATTTTTGTAATCATTATGTACAGTTTTACAGCGAAAGTACCACTTTCTACCATAGCCCAATATATCGATAAAAAAAACTATTGAACCAATTTACATTTATTAACAGAAAGGATCCTTTCCACACCATAATCTATATTCCTGCCAAATTTTATAAAAATCTTTTCAGCCGTTTTGCCGCTATGGCTGCCTAAAAAGTCTAAGGAAAATGCATTGGTGGAAAACATGTTTTTGGACACCCTTTTTTTCTTTGCACCTCCTTAACAAATCCACAGAAAACTTTGCATCTTCAGGCAATGCAGAAAAAACAATAGGTTTGTAAAGTTTCGTGGAGGTTTTTCAAACCGTGCCAAAGTTAGTACCCAACAAAAATCCAAGGACTTACTATGTATGGTGAAAAATGTGAGAATTTCCAATCTTGGGTAACTCTAAACACAACTCTGTAATATATATGTATATGGAGTTAGCCACTCTGTAGTTGTAGTTAGGGTTACTAGAGACAGGAATTCCTCGAATATTTCACCATTAATAACTTTGCACCCATTTCACAAATCTCCATGAAACTTTGCAGGCATATTCATCCTTAGCAGAGTATGCAAAGGTTTGCAGACATTCATTGTAGGATGCCAGCTCTCTATATAATGCACTAAAATGAAGTACACCGTGCAGAGAGTCCAGTGGATCCCCAATTGGTTTGCAGAGGCAAAAGGAGATAGGACTAATGCTCTTTTTTGTGGCAGTGTGGGCAAGCAGTTAGGCTTATCAGAGGTTAGTGCTAAGCATTTGTCGTACTCACAGGCGCAATAAATGAGACACACACTCAAAAAAGAAAATCCAAGAACAATGTAGGAAAATAAAATGTCCTTATATATGTTTTAAACCAAAGAACTTCATAGTAAGGGAAGGAGACGTTTAAGCATAAATACTTTGCAGCTGTAGAAATCAACACAGTGCAATTTTCAGAGTTCCCTCAATGTTATCTTAGCAAGGAAAACAATGTTCAGTAAACACAGAGTTAACAACGACTTACAAGGTCGAGCTCAGGAAACAAAGTTAAGTACTGGGCACTGATCAGAACCACACCAACAGGTCACACCGGGCAGCACTCGGGTGGCCGGGTGCAGGGGTGGAGTAAGGCATCGGGTATCCATTGGTTCTCTACAGGAGTTGCACCTCATGATAAACAGGCTACAGGCTCTGGCTGGGAAGCCAGTCATGGACAACAAACAGGTAGGTAGCAGACTTGAGGTGCTCAGGGATATAGGTACACCTTTGGTCCTTTTCTCCAGGGCCCAGGGGCACACCAGATGCAAGGGTGTCCCTAGGTGCTGGGTTTTCTCACCTGGGATCACTCGCGGTCAGAGGGTCATGTGTGTTGAGGCTGCAGGTGTTGTCAAGGAGTCCGACAGTGGTGGACCCAGGGTGAACTCAAGCTCAGGGGAGTGGGGGTTGTCAATGGCACCAGTGATCCACCTCAGGTGTGGTCAGGGGCAACGGGTGCAGTGGTTGCTGGAGGTGTCAGGTTTCCTCTCACCACAAGGCTGCAGGAGAGGGGGCCAGCGTGCAGAAGCTGCAGGCAACTTTGGGGAATCCAAGAGGGGTGAAACCTGAGTGGGATCGTACTCTAGACAGCTGAAAAACTGGGCTGGCACAGTTGGTTGGCTTAACCTAGGGTCATGGTTGTCGGGTGCAGAGGTCACTTTGGGTGTCAGGTCCTTGCTGTTCCTGGGTCTGCAGAGTCCTTTCTTGAAACTTTGTTGCAGAGCAATTCCGCTGCTCACTTGAGTCTGAGTCTATATAGAAGGCAGGCAGTCCTCCTGGGTTTCTTGAAGGCTCAGCTGCAGGACAAGCCCTCTTTTGGGCAGAGTCTGTTGAGCTCAACATGCAGGCTGGAGGCACTGGTTCCAAGTCAGCTGCTTCTTTTTGTCCCCTACTGCAGGTGCAACTCTTCTTTGTCCTTTGCTTCATAGGTAGTCAGTATCTGCTTTCTAGGGTTCAGGGGTGCCTCCTAAATACTCAATTTAGGGGTGTTGCAGGGACTGCCAGGTGGTAAGGGCTGACCACCTTTAGGGTTGTTTCCACTCCTGCCTCAGCCAAGGCTCTGACTCTCTCTCTCCCAATCTGTGTGCAAAAAGTCATGATGGTGTCTAGTCGTATTTCTGGAGAGTATGGTGTGGTGCCTGCTACAAGTCGTAAGCCCTGCTTGTAGCTGTCGTCTGTGAAACGCATAAGGTTGTTTCCCTAGTGAGGAGTCGTGATTGTGAAAGCAGCGCTGTGCAAATTATTGCTTTCACCTTACTCACTGGCCTGGGATATAATTCCTCCGTTAGCCACCCGGCTAACCATGATGTCGGCCACTGTAATTGCACTGCCAAATAATAGTGTTTAAAATTCAGCGCCCGTAAACCCCGTTTGTCGGGCGGTAACTAAAGTTTACATAGCGCTACTCGTCTCCTGCCGTTGTTCTATATGAACCTGTTAAGAGCTGCGTGTAGGGCATGAAAGATGGATTTCGGGATGTGGATGGGAGGATTATGGGAGAAATACAGCATCCAAAGTAACACCACTATTTTGGCAAGGGCTTATCGCCCTGGGACCGTTAGTGGCAGAGTTCCCTAGAGCTGCATCTGAGGATAGAGGGAAGAGATAACTTGTGTGAGGTTACCATCTATTAGATCTTGTGTGTCACGGTAAATTCAGATGCCAAGATTTTGAAAGGAATAGGCTTCCCTAAGGTGATGCAAAAATATACAGAACTTTATAAATAATTTTCTCTACCTACTCCAACTTTAATAAAATGGGAGTAGGTAGTGACAACAATAAATCCTACTACTTACCTATATGTAGGTCTGTAACCCAGAGTGCAGCGAAATGTAGAATGCAGTGAAACTATGCTAAAAATACATGGCTGCCATTTACCTTTGGCAAATATGGCTATTAACCAATCACATACTGACTTCTCAACTGCATGTACCGCTCTATACCACAAACTTACTGCGTAATACTGTGGAACAATATATAGTTAACGATTTTAAAACGTATAACTTTAACACTACTTACACTATGCACACATACCACCAAAAATTCCAATTTACACCACTAAAATCTACACCACTCCTCTCTCTGCCACTCGACTCTACACCACTACACTCTACACTGTTAGACTCTATGATTATCCACTGTACACTATTACACTGTTTGCTATCCCATTCTAGGCACACCACTCTATGCCACACCTCTCTACATCATGACATTGTATGCTACTGTACAATATTCCACTGTGTGACACTCAACTCTATGCCACTGTGCTCTATGCTACTCCACTATATGCCATGTCAACATTATTCTACTCTACACCCCTCCACTGTACATTACTATTCTGTATGCCACTCCATTCTATGCCTCTCCTTTCTACATCACTACACTCTATGCAATGCTACTGTACACTACTCCACTCTACAGCATCATCTCTGCAGCACTCAACAACAGTCCTCTCTGCGCCACTCCATAGTATGTTATTACACTATATGAAACTACAGTCTATCCCACTACACTCTACCCCACTACACTCTCCAAAACTCCACTTTACAATATTCCACTCTGTAACATTCCGCTTTATGTCGCTCCACTGAACGCCACTCCACTCTGTGCCACTTCAGTCTATGCTATTCTACTGTATGCCACTACACTGTATCTCAACTCCACACAATTCCACTCTTGCACTCCACTAATGCTATTCCTTTATACACCACACCACTGTACACCACTCCACTCTATGACACTCTACTCTATGATACTCCAGTCTATGCAACTCCACTTTATGCTACTTCTCTCTACACTACTCCAATCTATGCTATTCCACTGTACACCACTCCACTCTATGCCACTGCACTCTGGTATTATACTATATACCACTATAATGCACCTCACTCTATTGTACATCACTCCACTTTATGCCACTCCATTCTTGGCCACTCCACTGTATGCTATTGTACTCTATGCCCACTCCACTCTATGCCACTACACTCTACAAACCTACACTGGACAGTATTCCACTCTACATCACTCCACTCTATGCAATTGTACTGTACATTACTCTACTGCATTCAATTCCGCTCTATGCGACTCAAGTATACGCTATTCTACTGTACATTACTCCACTGTACCCCACTCCACTGTATGTCACTCCAATGTAATCCACTTCACTCTTTCACCAATCCACTGTACGTAATTCCAATCTACGCAACTCCACTGTATGCCACTCCACTCTACACTACTCCACTGTATGCTATTTCACTGTATGCCACTCCACTCTTCCCTCTTTCTACTTTATGCCACAACACTGTACCTCACGTAACTGTATGCCACTCCACTCTACATCACAGCATCCTACTCTACTCCACTCTACCACACTCTACTCTATGCCACTCCACTCTTCACCACTCTACTCTTCTCTGCTGCACTGTATGCTACCCTACCGTGTGCCATGCCACTCTACGTCACTCCACTCTACATCACTCCACTGTATCCCACTCCATTCTGCACCACTCCAATATACAGTATTCTACTGTACACAACTACACTCTATGACACTCCACACTATGCTATTCAACTCTATGCCACTCCACTCTAGTCCACTCCACTGTATGCCACTGTGCTCTATGCCACTCCACTGTATGCTGTTGCAACCTACTCCACTGTAGTGTATGCCACTCCTGTGTGCGCCACTCCACTGTATGCTATTCCACTGTACTAGACTGTACTTTATTTCAGTGTATGGTAGTCTACTGAACGCTATTACACTGAATGCCATGCCACTCTACACCAATCCTCTGTCCCCTGTATGCAACTCAAGTGTACACTATTCCATTGTATTCCACTCCACTTTACCCCCACACCACTGTACTCCACTCCACTCTTTGCCACTACACTCTACAACACTCCCCTGTATGCAACTCAACTTTATGCTATTCCATTATAGGCCATTGTACTCTACACCACTCCACTGTATGCTAAGCCACTATATGCCACTCCAGTACACTACTCCACTGTATGACAATCTATTCTACGCTATTCCACTCTATGCAGC
This sequence comes from Pleurodeles waltl, assembly GCF_031143425.1. Taxonomy (NCBI): domain Eukaryota; kingdom Metazoa; phylum Chordata; class Amphibia; order Caudata; family Salamandridae; genus Pleurodeles; species Pleurodeles waltl. The sequence continues at coordinate 207,293,108 of NC_090446.1, forward strand.
TCCACTCTATGCTATTTCATTCTACCCTATTGATGATGATGATGATGAAGAGTTTTTTGAAGTGGTTGAATGCCCGGAGGCATCTTGGCTCTAAGTGTGAGTAGGGAAAGGAAAAGCCAAGAGAATGACAGACAGATATATAACTAATGGCTGAATAACCAGGTTTTAAGCATCTTCCGAAATGCTAATAAAGTGGAAGTTGTTCTTAATTTGAGTGGTAAGCTGTTCCACTGGAGAGCAGTACACCTGACAAAGCTTCTGCCCCCCCCCCTCACGAGGAACACTTGAGGGGCAGAACCAACACATTGGTAACAAAGCTGGAGTGAAATGTCCTTATCTAAAGATACCATTTGAACCCATCCTGAAGATATACTAGGCTTGTTCCATCAAGAGCGTCAAAAGCGATGCGTACCACCTTAAAATGTGCTGCTTAACAGGGAGTCAGTAAAATTGCTGAGAGCTGAAGCCGCTGATTGAGAGTTGGTGATGTTGAAAAGCCTGCAGGCTGCATAATTATGTATGAATTGCAATTTATTTAGGGTCATTTTTTGCAAATTCTGGTAAAGGCCATTGCAGTAATCTATTCTAGCCATAATTAGCGCTGAGACAACTGCCTTCCGTAAGTCAAAGGGGAAAAACTGTGCAATCTTATGTATGATTTTTAATACATAAAAAGAAGAGGAGATGATGACATTCACTTGACTTTTATAGGTTAGATTCTCTCCCAAAAAAACAGCCACGTTTTTTTCCTTCTTAGACAGAGTGGGCAAAACTCCAAGATCTTGTGGCCACCGGGGGGGACCAGGAGGAGACATAATCCCCTAAAAGGAGAACCTCCATTATAGAGGAATTCAACTTTAGACAGTTTTGGCTCATCCAGTTGCTGGCAGCCGACATACAGTTCTTGAAAGCCTCCTTTGAGGTTTGAGTGTTGTTGGAGAGGGAGACCACTATCTGGGTGTCGTTGGCAGAAGATACCAATGAGAACCTAAAAGATCTGATTAAGCTAGAAAGGGGCGCAGCATACAAATTAAAAAATGTTGGGTTCAGTGCAGAGCCCGGGGGCCCCACATGGTGGGGAGAACGATTCAGAGACAAATTCTCCGAAGGACACATTTTGCAAGCAATCTGAAAGAAAAGAATGGAGCAGCGAAATCGCTCTACCAGTTATAACCAGCTTAAGAAATCGGTCAACCTGCTGAGCATGGTTGACTGTATCAAACGTCGCAGACAAGTCAAAGACGATGAGGGCAGCTCTGCCTCCTCCATCCAGCCTCGACCTGATTTCCTCTGTGGCTACAATCAAGGCAGCCTCAGTACTGCGCCCGCTTCTGAAACCAAATTGGGTACCATCGAGAATGTGATTGTTCTCGATGAAGGAAGCCAGTTGTAGGTTTATGGCCTTCCCACAATTTTGACTGGAAACGGCATCTTGGAGAAAGGCTAATTTGTTGTTAGTCTCTAAAGGATTGAGATTTGCCTGTTTCAGTAAGGAAAGAATAGATGCTATTTTCCACCCTTTGGGGAGAATATCTGTACTGAACAGGAGATTAAAAATCGAGGTCAGAATAGAGGCGACAGGGTCTGACACCAATTGAACCACCACGGGGGGCACGAATGGAGAGATAGACTTGGTAGTAAGAATATCTTGCTTTACTTGCTCAGAAGCAACAGGTAATTTCTTCTAAAAGAGGCTTGGCGGGACCTCTATTAATGCTCCCTATGGAGTTAAAGAGAAATTGTTGAAAATATCCTCAACCTTCTTCACAAAGAACTTGGCAAGTGAGTCGCAGAAGACCTAGCTACATCCTGCCGGCTTAGTATTGGGATTAGAGCTCAGACGAGTCACAGTCTTAAATAATTCTTTGGTGGAATTATTAGCCTTCTTGATAAGCTTGGTATAGGAAATAGGTGTTTCTTTCAAGGAATTATTTTTGTATTACCTGAGACAATATTTGTATTTTTGTTTGTCCTTAAAGGTTATAGTCCTTTCTCAAGAGCTGTTCCTGCTTACAGCACCCCTTTTTAAGGGCTCTGAGATTCTCACTGAACCAGGTTGCAGATGGAATGGATCTGTTGATACTTCTACTCTTAGGGGGTTCCAGCGCATGTAAATCAGATTTTAACCATGCTGAATAGCTCAGCGACATCTTCTCTGGGTCATTGGCAAGCACAGGAAGTGAACAATCTACTAAAGAATTCAATTCAGAGGCCTGAATTTTATGCCAAGCATGCAAAACCTGTGATTTGCACGCCAGTTTACTGGAGGGGGTGGAGAGTGCAACATCAAACAGGTCGGCCTTATGGTCAGACAGTATTCTACTGTAAGTCACTCTAATGTATGCCACTGTAGTATTCACCACACCATTATAGGCTACTCCACTATTCATTATTCTACTCTATGCCAGCGCACTGCACGCCACTCCAATCTATGCTATTCCACTGTATGTCACTCCATTATACTCTATTCCACTTTATGGTGCTACACTGCATGTTAGTCCGCTGTACCCCACTCTAATTTATGCTATTCCACTCTACCCATTCCATTGTACACCAGTCAAGTCGATGACACTCCACTGTATGCAACTCCACTGTACGCTACTCCACTCTACACCAATTTGCTCTATGCTACTCTACTGTATGCAACTCCACTATCTGCCGCTCTACCCTATGCTATTTCACTCAACCCTACTCTACTGTACACCACCCCAATATATGCCACTAAAGTGTGAGTCACTCAACAGTACCCTACTCCACTGTACATGGTCCTCTCTATGGCAGTGCACTGTACACCACTTCAATCTATACTGTTCCACTGTATGCCACTCCACTATTCACTATTCCATTTTATGGGACTCCACTGTGCACTAGTCCACTGTACCCCACTCCACTGTATATTATTCCACTTTACCCCTCTCCACTGTAAACCAATCCAGTCACTGACACTCCACTATATGCAACTCCATTGTATGCTACTCCACTCTAAGTCACTGCAGTGGCACTCCACTGTATGCTATTCCATTGGACGTCACCCCACTTTACACTATTCCACTTTGTGCAACTCCACTGTACACCGCTCCTCTGAACGACACTGTATGTCACTATGCTGTACAACACTATGGCCCTCATTACAACCCTGGCGGTCGGTGATAAAGCTGCGGTATTACCGCCAACAGGCCAGCGGTAACCAAAATGGAATTATGGCCACGGCGGAAACTTCTCAGACAGACAGACACTTTAACACACCGACTGCCACAGCGGTAGCAACAAGCACCAGGGCGGTAACCGCCAACAGCCAGGCAGAAGACAATGTACTGCCCACACTATTATGACACACCTATCCGCCACCTTTTCCAGGGCGGTACCAACGACATCAAAAGCACAGGGGAAACAGAACACAGAAGTCAAAGGACTCACCTCTGGAGACTCAGGGAACAACCACGATTCCATGGAGCCCGAGTTGCACATTTTTCCCATGCTTGTCTACCTTTTCCTGCATTACCAATATCAAACGCCGGTGAAGACGACCACGGTGAGTACTGCCACCTAGCACACAAGTAAGGGGGAAGGAAAAAGAGAGTGACACACACACACACCCCCAACACCATACATACAAGCAGATGCAGTAACATTACATATCCATCCTGTACCCCTCAAGAATAATGCAAGGACAAAATGATTGGAAGAAAGTGAGTGTAATACGATTAAAGAACATGAATAAGTGCATCAAAATACAAACGTATATACATATTTACAAATGTAGGGACACTGCCCAGTCCTCAATGTCTGTGGGCCACAGGGCCGCTACACATAGGCCAAGGCCCCACCTCACTCCTGCCACAACACGGTGAGTACACTGCAGGGGCATCAGGTCAAAAATATACAGGGGGACGGGGCATAGGGGGCACCTCAGCCGGAAGACGGTACAACGCCACTGGTCCTGGAGGGGGCAACATGCCCTGTGCTTGGTCCTGGGGAGTACAAGGCCACAGTCTCTCTAGTGGGTAGGTTGCCCATTGCTTGGTCCTGGGAAGTGCAAGGACACAGTCTCTCTAGTGGGTAGTTTGCCCACTGCATGGTCCTGGGGAGTGCAAGCCACAGTCTCTCGAGTGGACCGCTTCTCCACTGGTTCTAGAGGGGGCCTTGTGCCCAGTGTGCTTCATCCTGGGAAGGATAGGGTGAGTGGATGGCTTCTTCCACTGGTTCTGGAGGGGGCCTTGTGCCCAGTGTGCTTCATCCTGGGAAGGATGGGGTGAGTGGATGGCTTCTTCCACTGTTTCTAGAGGGGGCATTGTGCCCAGTGAGCTTCATCCTGGGAAGGATGGGGAGAGTGGATGGGTTCTTCCACTGGCTCTGGAGGGGGCATTATGCCCTATGATGGAGATCTTGGGGAGTGCAAGGTCACAGTCTCTCACCTGGGTGTCACACCTACAGGATTTACCTGGTCCATGTCGCACTACCGCCCGTGGAGGCAGGACTACACACTGCCTACCGGCAGTGATGGCTGCTCAGTGGTGGCAATGGCAGGGCTGGTGTCAGAGCTGCCAGTGGTGGGGGGAGGCTCCAGCCCTTCCCCTGCAGCCTCGGACGGCTGCCCACTGGGGCTGCTGCTGCTGGCAGTGGTGCTGGTGGTGGTGCTGGTGGCGGTGCTGGTGGCAGAGCTGGTGGTGGTGCTGTTGGCAGTGCTGGAAGTGGTGGGGGGAGGCTCCAGTCCTTCCCATGCAGCATTGAATGGCTGCCCACTGGGGCTGCTGCTGCTGGCAGTGGTGCTGGTGGCGGTGCTGGTGGCGGTGCTGGTGGCAGAGCTGGTGGCGGTGCTGGTGGCGGTGCTGTCAGTGGTGGGGGGAGGCTCCAGCCCATCCCCTGTAGCCTCAGATGGCTGAACCCCCATGGTTGGTGGTGGGGGCTCAGAATGAGTCCCAGCACCAGGCCTCCTGTCCTTCCTGTCTGCAGGTGCAGGCCCCTTGCCCTTCCCTTTCGCAGCTGGTGGTGCCTCCTTGCCCTTCCCTTTTGCAGCTGGTGGTGCCTCTATACCCTTCCTTGATGCACCTGGTATAGGCACACTTTCAGTGTTGCTGGCTGGTTCCCGGGATCCTCTCCCACCTGCAGTAGCTGCCAACACTACTCTGGCTGTGGACTGGGTGGCTGAGGTGCTCTCCTGGGTTCTGACCACCCTGGCCCGACGTGAAGGACGGGGGGAGGAGGGGTAATGAAGAGGTCAATGGTGGTGAGGAAAAGTCTTGTGTGGGGCGGGAAGAGGGTGAAGGTTTGGGAGTGGAGGAAGAGGGAGTGGTTGTGGGAGGTGTCAGTCTGGTGTGTTTGGGTGCAGGTGCATGGGCTGGATGCTGTTGTGAGGTGGATGGCTGTTGGGTGTCTGAGTGCTTGCGTTTGTCTACTTTGGGAGGAGGGGGCACAGACACAGTGGGAGAGGACACAGGGGACGTGTGCATGGATGTGGGGGTGGTGACTGCCAGTGAGGGGTGTATAGTGACAGGCGTGCTGGTGAGGGAGGTAGTGGATGAGGATGTAGTGCATGCAGGTGTGTGTGGAGACGCTTCTGGGAGGGAGGTGGATTACAAGGAGGAGGGGGACACAATGGAGGCAGTGGATGTTGGTAAGTCTGCATCTGGATGGTGTTTGTGTGAGTGCCTGTGGGATGATGTGTGGTGCTTGAGTTTGCCTGAGACACTCCTGTGTGTTGTCCTGGGTGCAAGCTGGTCTGCCTTTGTGCTTGGGATAGGTTGGGGTTGAGGGGAATGGGACTGGGTAGAGAAAGTTGGAGGGGGGGGCTAGAAACAGGGACAATGGCTGCCATCAGAGAGGAGGCCAGAGTGTGTATTAATCTCTGTTGAGCCGCCATGCCAGAGTAAATGCCCTCCAGGAATGCATTTGTTTGTTGCAAATAGGCTGCCAGCCCCTGGATGTCATTCACAATGGTTGACTGCCCAACAGAGATGGATCGCAGGAGGTCAATAGCCTCCTCACTCAGGGCAGCAGGGCTAACTGGGGCAGGGCCTGAGGTGCCTGGGGCAAAGGAGATGCCAACCCTCCTGGGTGAGCGGGCGCGGGAAACACGGTAAGGGGCTGCTGGGAGGGCAGTGCATGTACTGGGGTGGACTCTGTACCTGTAGTTGGGGTGGGCAAAGAGGTGTCCGCCACCACCAGGGAGCTTCCATCGGAGGAGGTTTCACTGTCCGAACTGTCCGAACTGTCTCCACCGTGGTGCTTCCCTCGCTCTCCGTCCCACTGGCGCCCTCACGTCAGTGGATTCGGCCTCCTGGGCCATGTGGGATGCAGCTCCCTCCGTTGCTGGTGCCTCTGCTCCTCTGCCAGATGATGCTAATGCACAGAAGGGCAGGTGACAAAACAAAAAGGGGGAGAAGAGACAAAGGATACACTTGATGAATGGCTGCTCCAACACCACCGTTGGCGTACACGACACACACACACACAGGGAACAGCCATACGCACTAGGCAATGCACTAACAGTCACAATGCTAGTCACCAGCCCATGAAAAGGAATACCTAACGTCAATAGAAGAATACCTGAGACCCACAGACCTCTCCCCAGAGGTGGATGCCTACTAGCTTGTTGGAGGTGGTTCACATCATACCCTGCCCAACATGGGACCTACCCTGCAATGTCCGGCCTGGCCTAGGGGCACCCACTGGCCCACATCCCCCACCCGGAGACCACCCCACCACGCGCAAGTAGTATATTGGGGCACTGTACTCACCCCCTTGTGGCTTCTGTGATGTCCTCAAGCGCCCATCCAGCTCTGGATAGGCCACCACCAGTATGCGGGCCATCAGGGGGGGTCGTTGGGAGGCCATCCCCAGCTGGGCCTCTGCCGTTTTCCTTGCCCAGCGTCTCAGATCCTCCCACCGTTTGCAACAGTGGGTGCTCCGCCTGCCAGAGACCCTCAGGGTCTGCACCTCCTTGGCGATGGCATGCCATATACCCTTTTTCTGATGGGTACTGACCTGCAGAAAAATACACATAGAAAAAAGTGTCAGTCAGACCGTCCGGCCTGTTACACTCATGTCCCAACATAGCCCTCACATCCCCTTATGCACAGACATTGCCCACCATACATGCAGCACGCTGCCCAGGACCCTTCCAGCAACCCCCCCCTTACTCGAGCCCCTCACACACAGCACTCCATGCATTCATGCCCCATGCATCATGCTCACAGTGTACTCACCTGTTGGTCTAGAGGCCCATACAGCATTCGGTACTGTGGTAGGACCCTATCCACTAGTCTCTCCAACTCCGCAGCTGTGAAGGCAGTGGCCCTTTCCCCAGTGACACAAGCCATGGTCAGTTCCAGGCACAGGTCACAGCAGCACATGCAGTGTAGGCCCTCTCCTGTTGAAGGTCAGGTAGCAAGTGAGCAAACAGATTGAAAATGGTGGTCACGTCTGCGGCGGTGCGTACTGTTACCGCCGGCATACATCACCATTGGCCACTGTAACCCATAGGGCCCAATGACAACCAATGAGAAGTTGCACGTCGGTACTCAACCGCCTTCCGCAACGGCGCACAACGTCAGCGGAATTACCTCATTTCCACTTGTCCATCCACACAGGACAGGCAGACGCCATTTCAGGGGGGGGGCAGGCCATGGCACCTAACTGCGTCACAGTACACATATGCACCATTTGGGCATTTACAACAATATACTGTTACAGTCACACCATGCAATGCAGGTTAGTGTTTGGAAATGTGGAATAATGACCAGCTGCTCACCGTTTTCCCCCCTAGATTACAACCGCTGTGGATGAATAGGAGATGGACACATCCCCCTGTGTACAGACCAGTGGTGGACTTATCAACTATGGAGGACATCATCCTCACCCATAGACTTGACAGGGCCACAATCACAGAGCTGTGTGCCCAATTGGAGCCTGACCTGATATCTGCTATCCGTCACCCCACTGCCATCCCCCCTCTTGTGCAAGTCCTATCTGTGCTCCAATTCTTGGCAATTGGCTCCTTCCAAGTGACAGTGGGCTTGGCAGCAGGAATTTCACAGCCAATGTTCTCAATAGTGCTGACCAGAGTGTTGTCTGCTCTGATAAAACACATGTGCAGCTACATCGTATTCCCCCAGGTGGAGGATTCGGCCACAGTGAAAGCTGACTTCTATGCAATGGGAACCATCCCCAATATTATTGGGGCGAGTGATGGTACACATAATGCATTTGTCCCCCCCGTAGAAATGAACAGGTGTTCAAGAATAGAAAGAGCTTTCACTCGATGAATGTGCAGATAGTGTGCCTGGCGGACCAGTACATCTCCCACATCAATGCAAAATATCCTGGGTCTGTGCATGATGCCTTTACCCTGAGGAATAGCAGCATCCCAAATGAGATGGGCCAATTCCAGAAGCACAGGGTGTGGCTAATGGGTGAGCCCTGGTTCCCACCCAGTGGATGTTGTTGTATGGGTATGTTGTGGGCCCTAAGGGTGAGTGTGTGGCTAACAGTTGTCCCTCGATATTTGCAGGTGACTCTGGTTACCCCAAACTCTCAGGGCTACTGACCCCAGTGAGGAATGCAAGGACAAGTGCAGAGGAACATTACAATGAAGCACATGGGTGGACAAGAAGGATTATCGAGAGGATCTTTGGCCTCCTGAAGGGCGGTTTCGTTGCCTCCATCTAACTGGTGGATCCCTGTACTACTCACCCAAAAAGGCCTGCCAGATCATCGTGGCATGCTGCATGTTGCATAACTTTGCCTTCCAATGCCATGTGCCTTTTCTGCAGGAGGAGGAGGCTGGAGATGGCCATGTGGCAGCAGTGGACCCTGTGGACAGGGAAGATGAGGAGGAAGAGGATGAGGATGAGGACTACAGAACAGCAATAATATGACAATACTTCCAGTGACACACAGGTAACAAACTGTAACTTCACTTTACATTGACAGTTTTGTGTTTGGCATTGTACATGGCAGGCAGATTCTCCCAATTCTATGGCCACCTACTGTATCCTTAGGCATCTCTTTGTTCAGATATCTGTGCCCCACGCTGGCTCCTGGTGTGTTGACTGCAGCCTACTACAGGCCATTCCTATGCATACATTCCTGTACAGTTGTATTGCAGTGTTTAAAGCTTGTTAAACGGATACATAGTTCAATCATTTTCCAGATTCCATGCTTGTATTTTTTCAAAGGGTGTTTATTTAAGTGCTAAGAAGTAAATGGGGATGTGCACTGGGCTGGGGTGATGGTGGAGGAAAGTCCAGGATAGAGTCCAGTCTAATTGTATCACATGTGCATTGTTCAGGGGGGCATAGGAAGGAGAGCAATGGCAGTTCAAGGTGGATAGGGTGACAGAGTGGGACACAAGGGTGACAATCAGGAGAGTCTTATTTCCTGGTGGGGGTCGTGGCAACATTCTCTGGCTTCTGCCTGGATCACAGGGACCATTTGCATGGTGGTTCTCCTTCTGCAGGGGGAGGGGTGCTGGCGGCCTGTTGGTCCTGTGGCACAGCCTCCTGTCCAATAGCGGCAGTAGAGGTAGAGGACTGGTCATTGGTGTGGCTAGTGTCAGGGGGCCAGTGGTGTGCCACTGCCTCCCTCATGGTGTTGGCCATTTCTGCCAGCACCCCTGCAATGGCGACCAGGGTGGTGTTGATGTCCTTTCGGTCCTCCCTGATCCCCAGGTACTGTCCTTCCTGCAGCTGCTGGGTTTCCTGCAACTTGTCCAGTATATGGCCCATCATCTCCTGGGAATGGTGGTATGCTCCCAGGATCCCTGCAAGTGCCTCCTGGAGAGTCGGTTCCCTCTGCCTGTCCTCCCCCATCGCACAGCAGTCCTCCCAGCTTCCCTGTTGTCCTGTGCCTCTGTCCCCTGAACCGTGTGCCCACTGCCACTGACTTCAGGTCCCTGATTGTCCTGGGTCTGTGGGGTGTCCTGGGGTCCCTGTAGTGGTGGACACACTGCTGATTGACATGTCCTTGGGACACAGGTATGGGCCCGCTGGGTGGGTGCTGTGCTGGTGTTTCCTGAGGGGAGAGGCTCTGTGGTGGTGTGGGACGGTGCCTGGGTAACCGACTATCCGGAGGTCCCTGATGGGTCAGATTGGTCATCCAGATCCAGGCGTCCAGAGCTGCCATCGTCACTGTGGAATTCTTCTGTGGGGGGACTGGATGTTGCTGACACCTCCTCTCCGGTGACGTTGGGTGGGGGACCTGTGGGGATGTAAATGCAGTGTTATTGTTTCTGCGTGTGACTTCTTGTGCATGGGTGTGTTGCCCTCTATGGTTGTGATTGCCCGGGCAGCTTTGACTTGTGTGAGTAGTCTTTTGGTGGGCTAAGTCCAGAGCTGCTGTCATCACTGTGGGCTTCTTCTGTGGGGCAACTGGATGTTGCTGATACCTCCTCTTCGGTGAGGTTGGGTGGGGGACCTGGCGGGATGGAAATGCAGTGTTATTGTTTCTGCGTGTGACATCTTGTGCATGGGTTTGTTGCCCTCTATGGTTGTGATTGCCCTGGCAGCTTTGACTTGTGTGAGTAGTCATTTGGTGGGCTAGGTGATTGTCTCTAGTGTGCATGCTTTAGTGATGGGTGTCCATGCAGGTCTGTGATGGGGGTCCATGCATTGGTGTTACATGAAGGGCTTGGTATTGGGATGGGTGGGTTGTGATGGTGGGGTGTATGTGAGGTGGTGGAGGTGAGGGTATGGGTGGGGGTTTGTGATGGCATGCAGGTAGGGGGGTTGTAAGTAATAAAGATTTGACTTACCAGAGTCCAGTCCTCCTGCTACTGCTGCCAGGCCCTCGGGATGCTTGATTGCCAAGACTTGCTCCTCACATGTTGTTAGTTGTGGGGGAGGAGGTGGGGGACCACCGCCAGTCCTCTGTGCTGCTATTTGGTGCCTTGCTGCAATGGAACGCACCTTCCCCCGTAGGTCATTCCACTTCTTCCTGATGCCATCCCTTGTTCTGGGGTGCTGTCCCACGGCGTTGACCCTGTCCACAATTCTCCACCATATCTCCATCTTCCTAGCAATGGATGTCTATTGCACCTGTGATCCGAATAGCTGTGGCTCTACTGTGATGATTTCCTCCACCATGACCCTTAGCTCTTCCTCTGAGAACCTGGGGTGTCTTTGTGGTGCCATGGGTGTAGTGTGAGTGGTGTGTGTGAGAGTGTGTGGAGTGCTGTGTTGGGGTGTGTGCTGTAAGGTCCGTGTATGGGTGATGGTGTTATGTGGCTCTGGTTCTGTGGGTGCTCTTGGTCTATCTCTCTCAGTTGGCAATTTATGTTAGTCGCAAAGGGTTGTGGGTACTGTGGATATGTGTTTTATAGTGGTGTGGGTGTGTGGGTTTGGTGTGTGTATGTGTATCAGGTATATGTAGTTTGAATTGTCCAATGTAGTGTTGTTTTGTATATGTGTGTGTATTTTGAGCGCAGGGGTATGTACCGCCAATGGTTTACCTCGGTTGATTATCTGCCGCGGTGATTTGTAGGTCATAATGCTGTGGTTGTAGTTCTGTTAGAATAATGGTGTGGGTTTATCACTGACCTTTGGGCTGACAGACGTGTGTGTGTGGCTGTATAGTGACGGATTGCTATGTGTGTGTCATAATATGGGTAGCAGTAATCTGCCGCATCAGCAGTATGTTGGCGGCAGTCAGCATGGCAGTAAGCGGGACTTTCCGCCAATGTCATAATGAGGGCCTCTATGCCACTCCAATGTAGCACAGTGTATCACGTTCTAGTCTACTCTGCCTTACTCCATTATATAACACTGTACTCCAGTCTCTGCCAGTGCACTTTCCTCTGCTCTACAACAGTTTCACACACTCTACAACATGACATACCACTCCACTGAACAACATGTTACAACATTCTGATACTTTATCCACTGTATGCTTTGCCCCTACAGTGTTCTGCACTGTACTATATGAGGTGCCACTCCACTATATTACACTTTAGCCCACTCTATACTATGTCACACCACTCAACTACACTACGTGACAGTCTGGCCCACTGTACGCCACTGTATGACACTCCACTGTATGCTGCTCCACTCTACAGCACTCTAATATACTCTATAAAATTGCAATCTACAACATTCTACTACAATCTATGCCAGTGTACACACTGTACTACACTGTCTGCCCTGTAATGCATTGTACAACACTCTACTCCATTCTGTGCCATTTTATAACATACTGCTCAACTCTGTGCCACTTGACAACACTCCACTCCATAGCACTCGATTCCACAATGCTGCAGTCGATGATACTCTACTGTATGACACCCAACTGTACAGTACGACACGCCACTCCACTGTACAACACGTCACTATGCTCTACAATAGTCCACTCCACTATACGATATACCATGCCACTCCTCTATATAACACTTTACTCCAATATATGCAACACTACTCCACTGTACTCTACTGTATTGCACTCCCCAACACTAAACTCTATGACACTACACTGTACGACACTGTCCTTTACTCTACTCTACGACACAGTACTTAAGAACACTCAATTAAATGACACTCAGCACTATGATTTGAAAAACATTTTTTCATGATAACCATTTAATTTTCATGAAAAAAGAAATAAAAGTTAAAGCTAAGTAATAGTTAAGAACCCTTTATTTATTATATACAAACTAAACTTAAACTATAGAAACTGGAAAAATTATAAAGTTATACTTATAACTTAAATGTCTAATTTACATACCACTAGATACATCTTTAATTTGTAATTTACACACTTCCTTCCATTTACTATATGTCATGCAGCTCCAAACACATCCTTCTCGGATCAATTGCCACACTACATTCACTAATAACTTCAGTGAAAATAAACTGCCATTTATGGCCTATGGGAGGTCCCTCAGGCAAAGGGGGCAAGTTATCCCTAGCCTGCCCCACGTATCTTTTTTTTTACTTTTTTCTAGGATAGAGGACTGAAGGCCTAATTTATACTTTTTTAGCGCCGCATTTGTGTCATTTTTTGACACAAAAGTGGGGCAAACTTACCAAATGAAATTATATTTTGTACGTTTGTGCCACTTTTGCGTCAAAAAATGACGCAAATGCAGCACTAAAAAAGTATAAATTAGGCCCTGAGTTCAAAGATGGCTGCCACCACATCTTTCTTGATGTGGTGGCAGCCAATCAGATCAGTGAGAATTGTGGATCCTCAGTGGCGTAAAACATGCAAATATTCTGAACTTTGATATCTCTAAAACTACTGAATGGAAGTACACCAACTTACAAAAAACACAAGTTCTGGGCCAAGATCTAGCTTTCTGCCATATTTAGTACTGTTTTGGCTTTGGCTGTGTCTAATTTTCTTATGGAAAATTGCATATTGAGAACACATTTTGGGACCTCCCCTTTTTCTGGGCCCCTGCATCACGCATCAACCAACATTTTCCAGAAAGAAGCTGAAGTGGATGAAGATTCATCAAACAGTGTCAAAGTGTTAGCAAATCAAAAAATGCTTTTCCTATGGAGTTGTGGTACTAATTATAACAACCCAATGACGGGTGCCTGGGTATTATACACACAGAGACAAACACACACAAACACACATACACACAAAAACACACACAGAGTCAGATTTAAACATTTTGACAAATTAACAAATTAATATGTGCAGACCTATTATTTCTATGTCGGCCACCTACTACATACATCAGCTGTGGTAGTAGAGCACACGAAGAGGTCAGGAAAATAGAGCTCAGACAAGAGCCCCACCTGACCCTTATCTAGAGGTGCCACTGCCCCCCTTGCACTGTGTGAGTGAGTGTAGCCAAGTGCCTGGGTATCTGCATCTGGTTTTGAGGTGTAGAAATTGTAGTTGCAGAAAATGCTTGGAAAATGGATCCCTACACTGCAAATTACAGTAAGATTTTGAAAACATATCCGTCTCATTAGTCATGGCAGCTATTCAGCTTTAGAAGCAGCCAGTTATCTTGCAGACCTGGGACCTCTGAGGCTTTCCTCCTCTCTGAGAGAGAATGTATGTGTATTTGTGATTGAGTGTTGCGAGAGTGTGTGTGTGTGTGTGTGTGTGTGTGTGTGTGAATTCATAGGTATGAGTGTGAATATGTGCATGTGTGGCCCCCACCCGGTAAAATTACCACTGTTGTGGCCAGGGCTATCTTCAAGGAAGAAAGCATAGCAGTTTTGGGAGAATATCAATTTAAGGGATATGCCATAGAAGTAACTATTACAAATTTATGTACAAATGTTTACAACCTCAGCGTACCTCAGAAAAGAGGGACATGCCTCACACAAAACATGAGCAGTATCTTCAAGTGCAAAAAGCACAAGACATTAGTGCAGAAAAATTGCAAACAAATTGATCATACAATTCTAAAACGTTTGCACCTTATCAATGGTACCTTGGCAAAGCTAATAGGTCTGGGTTTAATATTCTAACACATTCACACACAATAAAGCGAGCACGGAAAAAAAAAAAAAAACAGCAGTGGTCAGATGTAAAGTAGTCCCTCATGCAGTTCAGTACAACTACTCTTTTTTTTTTATTTAATTTTGTAATTTATATATATATGTGTTCAGTTAGTTAAAACCATTACATAATCGGTATGTGGCTAAAAAAAAAAAAATCATGAAAATACAGTACAAGAATCAGTTTTAAGTTAACATATTTAGCTGGATTGCGGAGAATTACAAAATTCTTGCTGACTACTTGTGCGCACTTATCCTGCTCGTTCAGTCTCTTGGAGCTGACGCCCTAGTTTGTCCAAGAATTTTACCAGGCTGCAGCTGTGCTGCACATTGTCTCCTTTGAATACAGCCAGAATCACCTGTCTTCACAAGCGCAGCCGTCTTTGAAGCCAAACTGGTCGTAGAAGCTTTTTACTGTCCATCATAGTGCTTTTGCACAGACATATCTGGTGGACCAGTGTTTCTGGGGCCAGCCCGCAGAGTCGACAGGTGCCCGTCATATTACCTTGCGTCCACCTGGGGTTATGGGCCTATGTAGGAAGGCAGCCCTTTCGGTATTTTGTAAAAGCTGCTTTAGTCCATGGGTTCACTGCTGCCCCCAGGTAGGATTGTGGGACAGGAGTATTGTATGATGACAAGATGAGCCAAGCATGGCTTTGTTTCGATAAGACTTCTTTGTCCAGTCGTTGTGAGAGAAACTTGACTCTTACTTTCATTACACGCTTGACGAGCTGGAGCGAGCTGAGTTGAGGCAGCTGGTCTACCAGGTCCAATGCCATCAGAGAGGCCTCGAGATAAAGACAAAAAGGATAGTTGGAGTCCGTAGCCATTTCGGTCCAGATAAGGGCACTTAAAGAGCCTTTCCTTGCTGCCTTCAGTTTGTAGCTTATGTTGATAAAGGTCCCTTTCCTTGCTACAGACTGTCTGACCAGGCCAATTTCTAGGCGGACCTCGACCGGTGAAGCACGCTTTGGTAAGCTGAACAGCCGCTTAAAAAGCTTGACCATCATTTTGTCCAGTTCAGTACAACCACTCAAGGGGAGATGGAAGGATACACTCAAACAGCCAATAGTAATAAGAAAGAATTTAACACTACACTGGGCTGAGCTAAGGTATAATTGGCAAAGTCTTAAGCCAATAGCTGAAAGAGGCTTGTTGAAAAAGGCTTATTGTTTAAAGGTAGGACCTAAAGCACACTACTCATATTGATAGTGATAAGTCTATTTGACAACTGCACTGTCAATGCCAAGGCACAAAAAATATGTTTGGAGTGGGAAGATATATTTACATCATGTAGAAAACGTTTGAGCAAGAATGTCTTTAGTGGTGAATAACACTACCTGCTTGCACATCTTAAATGATCATTATGAGGTTTAAACATATGTCAGGACAGGCATTACTAGGAAACGTAAACATGAAGTCTACCACCCCCTGGTGTTCAGTGACAGATTGACCTGCAGGAACATTTCTAGAGGAGTTCTTGGTAGACCAGTGACTCTGAAAGGGTTTGACTGTTAAGGCAAGTCAGGTTTCGCACCTTAAGTTTTTTTAAGATCACATAGAGGAAGGTAAGATTAATGTATTTATTTATTGCGTTTATTTTGTTTGAGACATATATATTGTGCTCATACGGCTAAAGATGCTTACACCTTTGGTAAAGCGTCTTTAAAGAATCACACTTCATAAAACGTCTCAAATCCGACTGAAGCTTTTTTCACTTTCCGCTCATGAATGAACTACAACGTCTAGGACTGCATTGAAGCTTGTGTTTGGGAGGCGTAGAGTAAGAGAGTGTGTATATGTGATGAGAAGCAGCACTGCAGTTTCTATTTAGCAGACAAGCACAACATTGATATCTTCTTTTTTAACACTAGAGGGATCTACGGTCAGATAAATTGGTTAATCCAAACTATTGACTAGGTAACAAAGTAGACTTTTGTTACAGTCCCTTTAACTTTCCAAGATTTCGTAACATCCATCAATGGCAATGTGCTTTCAATTTACTTGCATACCTTGGCGTGGATATTGGCTTTCTACAGATTACATCTGAAAGGCAGGGGGATCTGTTAGTCATTTGTATAGTAAACTGTCAATGGTACTTACCTACTATTGTACATCACTGGCTCTGCAGGCGTAGCCTACTTTAAAATGTACCTCAGCGCCGTACATCAATACAAATTGCTTTCCACTGCCCTTTCATTTATTACAGCTTTGCACGCAGACCAATTACGCCATTTTAAGGGCTGCCAAAAAAATGGTGATAAATTGGGATCTCTGGGCATGCCCACTGGCAAACGTTCTATCCGCAGCCTGGGAGCACTGTAGCAGATAATGTCCTGGACTACCAGAGGCTTGCAATCAATATAAATGAACGAATTTTTCACAAAGTGCGTTGTCCCCTGATTACGGGTGGCATATTGGGAACTTTTCAGTTCAGAGGCTCCCCGTGCTCTCCCTGCAGGACCGCTGTCTGCGATGCAAAGATCCATTTTTATATTTATGAGAGTGGGGACTGGGGGATTTGGTGGCGCTCAGCTCTTCACACAAAATCCATTCGTAAATACGGATTTACTGTTTGAAAAACAAATCACGAAAAGTTGGCCCGCAGTATTTTGTTCAAGGACGGATTTTGCCCTACATTATTACTTTGAGCCCATGTGCTCCTGTGGTGTGGGAGATAAATAAGTAAAGAGCCCGCCCCCTGCGATGGGCTTCCTCATCTAGCCGCGGATACGCGTGCCATGCGGAACAGCACCCCTTAGAATGAAATGAACCAGGTTCATCACATTATCTCTGAGCCTTCCCTTTGATAGCATGCCCTCAAAAAGCAATGACATTATTACCATTACTTCAGATATGACAGTAATTTACTTCCTATTTACATGCATCTTATGCCTTTAAAACATAATAAGATCGACATTTAATTGTTTATGAAATGTGTGGCTGAAGATATGCTGATTAGGTAGCTGCAGAAGAGGTAGTGGTCGTGGTCTTATCAGGTTTGCATCTTTCATATCTGGGGGACGGTAGTAATTACAGCGGAGGGGGACCGCTTACACCAAAGCCAATTTATTGAGGAATTGTGACAGCGTTAGGCGTTTGCTGCAATTCCAAGTTCTAGATGGTAGTCAAAGGAGCTCTTGGAGAGGTCGATATTCAGTACTTTTTCGATGAGCCTGTGTTTGACATCGTTCTTTGATCCGGGCTATCAAATGTTCTAAGCCTGCAGCCTTGAACTGTAGGCAGTGGCGTAGCGTGGGGAGTGCAGGGGGGGCCGGCCGCACCGGGCGCAACATCTTGGAAGAGACTAAATCCACGGGTTAGGGGGCGCAAATTACTTGCCTTGCCCCAGGTTAGGGGGCGCAAATTACTTGCCTTGCCCCGGGTGCTGACAACCCACTCTACGCCACTGACTGTAGGGGTCTGCTTCTGTTGCTTCACATTGTGCCAAATAAATGCCCGCGTGCTTCTCAATCTGCGCTTCCAGATAGGCACTTTACTGACCAACAACGTCTAAAAAGTAAAGGGCTTTGAACTTAATTCAGGATTCTCGGATGAGCCAGTTGAGAGTGTTTTGGTTTCCCCAGTTTAGCATGCTCTCGCTTCATCATGCCTGGTTTAACATGCACACCTGGTTTTGTACTCGTGGGCTACTGATGATTTTTCGGAGGAGGAAGTCAAGTTTACTATGGCGGTATAAGAGATTAAGGTTGGCTCCACTTGTTTATTGATTTGGAAGAGTAGAAAGATCTTTTGGAAAGTTTGAGGGCAGAAGTTTAGCTCTGAGCTAAAGATAATGTAGAAGTTCGCTCATTTATGTGTCAATGTAAGGGATGTTATAAGGGGTACACGTTCAGTGAACGGCCCTGCATATCATCTAGAACACTCAAAAGAGAGGTTCAGTGCTGGTGATGTTAGACCAGAGACTCTATCCTTCGTCCAGAAGTAGGCACTGATCATGCAATTCTGATGTTAGCCTGTCTCCTGGTTTTTTATTTTCCAGGAGGTGTATCTATCAGAAAGTGCTTTACCAAAGGTAAGTAATTTGTTTATCTGAGTGATACTTGTAACCACAGATTCCTTACCTTAGAATAGATACCAGTGCAGTTATCCCTAAGGTGGAGGGTCTATGGAGTATAGTCAGACCAAAAAGTCAAGGCACTAATGTTTCATAAGCATGTGTATTGAAGTTCACGTCGTAGCTTAGGATATGTCAAGGACAGGAACTCCACGAGCTAACCTAGTTGTAACAGCCATAGCTCTCTTGGAAATGTCAGACCTTCCAGAGCATCCTTCTTCGTCAGTCCATAGCTTTTAGACTTGACAGCCTTAGGGTGGTCATTTCCCAACCTTTTGCCTGCCTCCCTCCATTTTTCTAACCCTGTTTTTGCTGGCTTTAGGACTCTGCTCACTTTACCAGTGCTGTCCAGTGCTAAAGTGCATATGATCTCTCCCCTAAACATGGTAACATTGGTTACTACCCAAATGGCATATTTAATTTACCTAGTAAAGTTCACTACATGTACCCAGAGCCTGTATATTAAATTCTACTAGTGGGCCTGCAGCACTGATTGTCTCACTCACACAAGTAGCCTTTTAACCATGTCTCAGGCCAGCCATTGCAAGGCAGGTGTGTGCAGTCTCACTGCCACTTTGACTTGGCATTTAAAACTACTTGCCAAGCCTTAAACATCCCTTTTTCTACATATAGGTTACCCCTAAGGTAGGCCCTAGGTAACCCATACCGCAGGGTGCTATGTAGGTAAAAGACAGGACATGTACTTATGTGTTTCACATGTCCTTGTAGTGAAAAACTAATCTGTTCATTTTCCACTACTGTGAGGCCTGCTCCTCTCATAGACTAGCATTATAACTACCCTTCCATACTTTTGAGTGGTAGATTCTGATCTTGAGCGAGTGGCCAGGTCATGTTTGGTATGGCTAGAATATTAATAGTAGATCATGCTTGCTGGTGAAGATAGATTTAATATGACTATTTTAGAAATGTTACTTTTAGAAAGTGGGCATTTCTCTGCACTTACTTCCATCTGTCCCTTATAGCCTGACTCCAATCCATGTCTGGTTGACAGCTCTCCTTGTGCATTCCACCCAGACAGCCATAAACACAGGACACTCAGTCACATCTGCATTCATCTGCATACTGAATGGGTCTCCCTGGGCAGGAAGGGTGGAGGGGCTCACTCTTACATTTCAAAGGCCAGTGACCTGCCCTCACACAAAGGACTGATTCTGGCAGACAGGACTCGGCTGAAAGGGGAACGTGTGCACTTCAAAACCACTCTTTGAAACTTCCCCCATTTCCCCCACTTCAGAGGTCTGTGACCCCCACCTAATCAGACACTTCTGGATCTACACCTGAACTTTGTCAGAGGAACTGCCTGGCTACCCAAAGGACTCATCTGGAGTGCTTTGCTGAGAAGTACTGCTGCTCTGACTTTGGTGGAAGGACTCTGCCTTCCCCAAAAGTTCTCTCCAAGGGCTTCGATTGAGCTTGCCTCCTGTTCTGAAGTCTCACGGACAGCAAAGACTTTATCTACTAGCTTTTAGCTAGTTTTTTTTCTTCAATGATACCAGGAACGACTTCAGCGATGCCAGCACTGATGCCACAGCCTGCTCCCACTCTGCGGACTTCGCTGAAAGCAATGACTGTGGCCTGCAAAGCAAGTCCGACATTGTCGCGACACCTTTGATACCACACAGTGTGATCGCGACACTGCAAAGATGACTCATCATCATAATCAACTGGATTAATCGATCCCGCCTGGTCACAAGGAACCAACTCCTTGCAAAGGATGCCTCACCAGCGCCTTCTGCACCAATGTCTTGCATCCCCTGCTCCGCAGTATGGAACCAACGTCTCACCTCCCCAGATGCCATAAGGATCTGATATGGCACCGGCTCCAGCAATGCTTCCTCTCCATGACTCTCTGCAACATCTTTGTTTCTTCATTTTCAAAGGTATTGCATCTGGGGGTCCGTGTGACTCCGTTACCGGTGCTTGTGTGGCGTCGGATTATTTTGAATAACTCAGTGAATGACACTGTGATAGCCCCAGTTAAAACTACTGAGTTTCTAAGCGCTTTAGTGGGATTTAATCTTTAGAAATTCATAACTTTGCTTGTCTCGATCGGATTTTCATAGTTCCAAATTATTTTATTCAGATGAATATTATCTATTTTTCTAAACCTGTGTGGTGTAATATTGTGGTGTCATTGTGTTACTGTATGAGTTACTGGACAAATAGTTTACATATTGCCTTCTAAGGTATGCCTGGCTGCTCAGTGCCAAGCTACCAGAGGGTCGGCACAGGATCATTTGGATTGTGTTGTGACATACCCTGACTAGGAGTGTGGCCCCCTACTTGGACAAGGGTGTATACCTATACCAACTAGAGACCCCAGTTTCTAACAATAGTAGATCTTACTGCAGAGAATTATTCACCACAAGAGGGTCCTCTTTTGTACAGCCTTTCCTTTTTTGCCCGGAAAACCCAACAAAAAGCTGACTGGCCACAAGGTGGTCTTTGGTACGATCTATATGAAAGACCTAAGCTCTTTTGGGCTTGAAACCGTGAAGCCTCTCCTCTTTTGAGTGGTGGCAGAGAATGCTGGCTGAGTGGTGTCACAACCTTAGGCAAAACTTTGCCTGAGTCCTCAGTACCAGTTTGTCTGGGAAAAATGTGGTGTAGGCAGCCACAACAATAGTGCCTGAAGCTTACTCACAAGACAAACTGAAGTAATCACAATGAGGAAGAGAGTCTTTAAAGTTAGAAGGCACAGCAAGCAGCTGTGCATTGGCTCAAACGATATACACATCAGAAACATCAAGACCAAATTAAGATTCAACTGTGACATCACAAACAGTGTGGGTGGAAATGTATCTCAACCCTTTTATAAAAGTGATCATAAAAGGTGATTTAAACAGGTATGGTTGATCTCTGTAAAACATTGAGGCATTACTTGAGGATAGGGCAGGTACCTCCTTAAAGTAATAATTACAGTCCTTGTTAGGGTGAGTTTCTAAAGTCACAAAATGAACCTAAGGTCAACCTCCTGGTAACTCTGGCACAGCACACACAGGCTTAACTTAGAGGCATGTTGTAAACTATGTATGTACTACCTAAGCACTATTAAAGTCAAAACACAATCCAAGAAAAATCCCAAACCACTTTAGAAAAATAGAGTACATTTCCATAAATAAAATTATACCAAACAACAACAACCCAATACGCTAAACTGGAGGTATGAGTTTTTAAAGTAAAAAAAGCACAAAAATGCATTAAACATCGACTTTGGTCCTCTGGCTGCACAGGACCAGCTCCTAGGCCCATCACGATGGAGCACAGTTGGAAACAGCAACCTGGTTCAGCCCGTTTGGAAGTTTTACCTTTGGGCTTAGACAGTGAAACAGAAATCAAAAATGCTCAACCATTAAAGGCAGCACGCTCTAGTCAAAGATGGCTCCACGTCATTCGATAGCCACTGGATGAGTTCCTCGTGAAGGTGTTGATTTTTGGTGGTAAAGCTCCAAGCAGGAGAAATTTAAATTATATGCCCAGAGAAGGTCCCTTATCAGCCAATACCTTTGGAGTCTATGTCTGGTGAAGATTTCTACATTTGGATTTAGTCACTTTTTGGAGCTTAATTCTTTCAGGAGGATAGAGGCTGGAGCTGAAGAGGGCTCCACAAGGCCAGAAACGTTCTGTACAAGATCCTGCTGGATTGGATTTGCGGCTGCATAAAAGCTCAGAGTGGGAGGAACCTGAATCTCTGCCCAGCAGCAACTCACCTTCATAGGATCGGCTTGGCATGTTGGTCTCCAGAAGTTTTTGGAGCCAAAGCGTTCTGGGTTTCAGGAGATGGTAGAAGGAGCACACCTTGACACAAGTCATGTGGGGGACAGCACTTGGGGGTCATAACTCACTCCAGCAGAGGTCAGCAGCAGGGTCCGAGGAAGGTCCAGTTGAAATTGGTCAGCTGGTTAGTTGCAGAAAGGGCATCTTGTAGCTTGTTGTGTCTCTGTAGATTGAACAGGAGTTCAGTCCTCAGATGATTGGAGTTCACTTCTTTGACCTGGGTACAAAAGGGAGAGTAGGTCCAATCTCTCACAATCTTCTCAGTTCAGAGACTGCAGGTCCATTCCTCTTCTATTCCGTCACATGCCCTGAAAGCTTTTAGAGAAAGGTATTGGGAATGCCACATTTATAGCTGGCACTAGCCTGTGGCTGAGGGAACTCCAATGTAACCTTACCCACATTTGTAAGATTTCCTGTGTGCCTTACTGCAAACAATCCCAAAATGCAACTCTCTACCTAAAACCAAAGTGATAGAACTTTTTTTCACTTACCAGGGAAATGAGCAAACCCTCCTCTGTGGTTACTCTAAACCGGTTCTCGGGCAGCTCTTCTTCCACTGAGATTGTTACTTTCCCGACTGGCAGAACAAAGAAGGGCCCTGCCCAGGTGTCCGCTAACAGTGCCTATGTCAGGGTAGGCCTCTTAGAAGCTAATCAAGTTCCTGGGCACAGCCCAGATGGTCATCCTACCAGAAGAATCAGAACCCTTCGGATTAGGTAGGGCCTCTGTCCTGCACTGGAAGCAGCTTTCACACTTCATCAAGGGGCTATTAAGCTGGTCACTGACAGTTGAAGCTCATGCAAATGGGCCTCTACAGGCTTTGGGAGGAGAAAAAGGTAACTTTCTTAAAGTGCCCTTTCCAAAATATTCATTACAAGCCCAACTTCATCATTAAGTTGGGCTTGTAATAAATATTTTGAAAAGTCCAAGAATGGCATTTGTAGCTGTTTCTTAGCTTGAATCAGCACTATTAAATGTAATATTGCATTCCAATGATTTCCTATGAAACAGCCAGCCTTGCTACAATGAAACTAGCTTTTGCATTCTTTTTATCATGGAGACTTGTATAACATTAAAATTTTACTTCTTCTACTTTTAAATACCATGCATCTGTGTTATGGGCAATAGCACTTACTTAAGAGTGACATATTAATATTTAAAAGGAAGGTTTAGACCTGTCAGAAGGGGTATTTTGACAGTTTGAATTTTCAGTTTTAGTTGCACAACCAGGTTATTAATGGTAAGCTTGAAGTCACACTGGCACTGTTACTGCAGTGGGTGGCACAATGGGTGCTGCAGCCCACTAAAGGCATTTAACCTACAGGTCCTGGTACACTATCCATCATATACTAGGGACTTTTGTAAGCGAAATATGCCAACTAGTTGTAACTCAATTTCATCATGATGAAAGAGGGAGCACAAGCACTTTACCTCTGGGTTGCCAAGGTAAAGTGTACAGACATTCTACAGCTAGCAAAAACAGGCAACGCAAAAGTCTGGAAGTACACCTTGCAAAAGATGGCAATTTGCAACAGTCTTGCAAATGTAGAAAAGCTGAAAAGCAGAAAAGGATAAAAAATAATCTTTACTAGAGCCTACTGCAAGACTGAGGTCCTCATCTTCGGCTCCACCCCCGACGCATGGGATGACTCCTGGTGGCCTGCCACACTGGGAACCGCACCGACACCCACCGACCACACACGCAACCTGGGATTCATCCTGGACTCCTCACTATCTATGACCCAGCAAGTCAATGCCATCTCTTCCTCCTGCTTCAACACCCTCTGCATGCTTCAGAAGATCTAAAATGGATCCCCACTGAAACCAGAAGAACAGTCACCCAAGCCCTCGTAAGCAGCAAACTGGACTACGGCAATGCCCTCTCTGCAGGAACCACAGCCAAACTCCAGAAAAGACTGCAACACATCCAGAACGCCTCCGCACACCTCATCCTGGACATCCCCACCACTGCCACATCACAGTCCACCTGAGAGACCTACATTGGCTCCCCGACAACAAGACATTCACCTTCAAACTCCTCACCCACGCTCACAAGGCACTGCACAACACCGGACCAGAATACCTCAACAGACGGCTCTCCTTCTACACCCCGACCCATCAGCTTCGCTCCGCCGACCTTGTCCTTGCCACCGTCCCACGCATCCGCAGAACAACCACCGCGGCAGAGCATTCTCGCACCTCGTCGCCAAGACGTGGAACACTCTTCTCTCTCACATGCGTTAGACTAAGGACCTTCATATCTTCAGGAAACTTCTCAAGACTTGGCTGTTTGAGCAGTAGCTGCCCCCCCCCTCAGCACCTTGAGACCCTCACGGGTGAGTAGTGCACTTTACAAATTCCCTGATTGATTGAAGAGCTTGCTGCGCAAAAGATAAAATGAGCATAAGAACTTCTGCCAACATGTCTTGTGAAAGGTCTATTGTGCAGATACCATTCCAGGCCACATATCTGTTCCAGTTCCCAGCATAAATTGTTCCATTGAAGGGCACCTGTGAGTGACATCCACCACTTCAGGCAGCAGATCAAATGTAGTCAACTGCTACCACTCAATCTCCACACTTGCAGGCGAGTAGTACACCGGTTCCGGTGGAGCACCCTTACTTGCTGCTGCGACAGAAGATCTCAAAGTACCCAGAATATCTCAGTACTACACCTTCCTGGCCCATCCGGAGCCACTAGGATGATTTGAGACCAATTATTCCTGATCTTTTTCCAAACTTAGGATTGAAGGGCAGCAGCGAGAAGGCATACAGGAGTTCAGTGTTCCATTCCAGCTGGACTGCATCTCCAGCGAGTGTTTTTGTAGGAATTCCAAAGTGCTAAACTTTTGACACTGCATATTCTCAACAGTGGAGAAAAGATCTAGTCAGAGTTCTCACCACTCCTGGAAGATGCCTTTCCCTCCTCGAGATATAAATGTCAATAGTGATCTGCCTGATGCCACCTGCTTAGTTTGTCTGCTCTAGCATTCAAGGATCCCGCCAGATGCCTCATAGTCTTAAAAAGGACCAGAGTCCTCTGATCTCCACCTCCATCAGATGATTTTCCAAACCCACCAGTGATGCTTCTGTGAGCACCATCAGCTCTGGGCGGAAAAGGGAGAGGACCCTGCCATTGGACAAATTCTGCACACACATGTTTGGATGCATCTTGGCCATCACCACTGCAGATTTTGACGGTCTCCCCCCAAAATCTGGATGGGTCCACTAGAACTTCAGATTCTGTAGAGTCCATATGTGCCACATTGTCAAGGAGGATGCCGGAAGCTAAGAGGCCTTGGGGCTCTCCTCTCCCAGATTCAAAACTTAGACTAAAATATCGGGATGATAGCCTGAATGTTCTTTGGTGTGGTGGGAAGGCCCAGAACTGCACTTTATCCAGGATCATTCCAATGAATGTAAGCCTCTGCAAATTAATCAGGTGCAACTTTTCCCACTTGAAACCCAACGATGACAGGAAGTTTGCCATCATCTGGGGATGGTCTATAACCAACCTCCTAAAGTAGTCCCTGAATTCCACATACTGATGTGGGAACTACTTGGCAGGGGTCAACAGACCAATGGAGCACACTGTGGCTCTACTATCTCTGAGGTGCTCCAAGGCAGGATTAGCTTTCTCACCAAAATGTTGTGTCAAAGCGCATATCCAAGAGAAAGGCTTGTATATCTCTAGTAAATCTTATGGAAAATGTCTAGACATGTTGACTGAGCACAAGTCTGGTGCAATTGCCTTCTGAGGCAATTCATAGTGTCTAGACCAGCACAAACCACATATTTGGTCCCATCTTGTCTGTCATGAATTGTCTAAGCCAGAGAGACCCTAAGGTCTTCTGGGTTCACTGACAGGATTTCAATGGTCATGTTCCCAGAGGGCATGTGTGTAGTGCTATAATAAACAAACAACATTGACAGATCTCAGTGCCAGACTAGCAGAAGAGAACATGTGTTTTACGACTGCCTCATTCCTCTTGGACACCCTATCCGGAGGAGTTGTGGAAAATGAATTAAGGTTCACCTTGTTGGCTGAAGCCTTAACAACCATGATATATCTAGATGGTAAGTGAGAAAATTAGAATTGCCAGGATCCACTCTGTAATAACTGGCCACTTGCCTGTTCACTGCTGGGCAGGAACAGATATGTGTCTAAGTACCCATCAAAGCATTGGTAAGGGCCTTGTTTAACAAGAGCAGAGGCTTAAGCATGAATTACCTGGCCTGCAAAATGTCTGTTAGGACCTTTGTTCTAGTCTCGACTGATGGCAGCTGCAATTCCAGGCTCAGCTGTTCATCCAGCTACAACTGCAAATGATGAACTTTTTTCCGTTAGTGGCCCAAGTGCTGAGCAAAACTTTGTTTTAGGAGAGGCATCAAGACAATTAGCCTTGCAAGTCCATTTAAAAGTTGTCCTCTGTAAAGTGTAGAGGGACAAACGCAAGCCCTCCCCACCATAATTCAGGCTGTATGATGACCGGTAGTTCTTCTGTAATCTCAGAGCACAACATCAGTCAAGATCGGGCTGAAGACTGCTCAGTGTCGACGTCGGAATCAGCAATGCATCCTCCTCTGGTGCTGGTAGTGTTAGTCTCAGTATGGAACAGGAAAGGCCTAGCCAGAGCTTAGTTTGTAAAAGAATGAGTGCTGGTGCCTGAAGCTCTACTTAGAGGCATGCAGCAGGTACAATTAAATGTTGTTGCATGGAATACCAATTTTGCATTGCCTTAAAACTAGGCCTGGGTGGATTTCTGCTACACGGAACTCCTCAAAGTGCCAAAAAACCCTGCTGTGCTACTCTGAGTTCCGCGAGTGGCAGAGTTTGGGTACGTTGTGCTGATTTTCAGTGCAAGAAGTTTCTCCTGCACTGTAAAAATCAGTGCGAATGGCATCATGCAGAGCACAAGAGGGCGCTAACTTCTTTCTGCCACTTGAGTAGATTTTCTACTCGAATGACAGCTTCCTCAACATGAGGAGCAGCTTTCTCAAAGTGGGCCGTCGTGCTTCTCAATCTCACTCACCAACATATTGATTTCTCTCACTCGCGGTAACCAACTTAACATTGATGAGCTGCACGAAAGAGAGAACCCAGCTCTATGTCACGTTGCAGAGCTTTTCAAAACTCCACACTCCGAGTAGGACACCAAGTGTGGAAAACTCGGCGAACTCCGCCAGTGGAGCAGAATTCTTTGCCCACCCCTTCTTAAAATCATCTGATGTGTCTTTTATCCACTGCAGACTCGCCCCGACCCTTTTCTGTCACTCTTGCAGTCTCCTGCTTTCATGTTTGTGACAGGTTTTCAACCTTTCTGTTCCTCCGTCTTTCTGCATTATGGCCTTCATTATGACATTGGCGGTAAATCCCGCTTACCGCCATGTAGGCGATTATCCGTTCTCCATATTATGACACACACACCAAACCGACAGAATACTGCCACAAACACAAATCCGCCAGACCAAAGGTCAGTGTTAAACTGTCGGTACGAACACCCATACCGTTACGCCAACAAAACAACACCCTCCACATTATGACCCATAAATCACCACAGCAGACATTCAACTGTGTTATACCATTGACGGTATATACCGGCACGGTCAGAATGACCACCAAAAAACAAAACAACATTGGCCAATACGAAAAACACACACCTGACACTAATACACACACCACACACACCCACCAACAGCACTATAAAACACACACCCACATTACCCACAACCCTTTGCCAACACAAAAAGACCCCTATAGCCAGCTACGTATATCACAGAGACACACATGCACCACAAACATCCATTCATCCATCACGCGCCCTACACCCCACCACATTACACATACACCCTCTGTACAACACACACCACACAACACCCATGTCCCCACAAAGGAACCCCGTTTCACTGATGAAGAGTTGCAGGTCATGTTGGAGGAAATAGTCAGGGTAGAGCCACAGCTGTTTGGAGCACAAGTATAGCAAATCTCCATTGCCAGAAAGATGGAGCTATGGTGGAGAATTGTGGAGCGGGTGAACACCGTGGGACAACATCCACGAACAAGGGACAACATCAGGAAAAGTTGGAACAACCTAAGGGGGAAGGTACGGTCCATAGCAGTAAGGCACCAGCTCGCTACCCAGAGGACTGGCGGTGGACCCCCACCTCCTTCCCCACAGCTACCAGCATGGGAGGAGCAAGTCTTGGCAATGCTGCATCCTGAGGGACTCACTGGAGTTGTTGGAGGACTGGACACTTGTGAGTCAATATTAACTACCTATTCCCCCATGTCTGCATGACACCACCACCCCTCACTCACCCTGACAGCCATCACTCCACTCCATCCCCCCATAGTGCACCACCACAATTAACTAACCTGAATGCCAAGCTCTGCATGCCATACCCACTGCATGCACATCACTCCCAGCCCTGCATGTACACCAACCACCAAGGCATGCACAGCATGGAGGAATAACAATCCCACACTACATCACCATACACAAACAAAGGTGGCAGTGCAATAGCAACAGTATAGGGGAAGCTAGGGATGCATAATATGTAATTGACATGTAGCATAATACACCCATTATGTCCCCATAGGTGCCCCAGCCAATCTCAGCGGCGAGGAGGTGTCACAGCTACCCAGTCCCCCACCAGAAGATGCCTCCAGTGATGACAGCAACTCTGGACTTCTGGATCTGGATGCACTTCCTGGCCCATCAGGGACCACTGGTCAGTCAGATACCCCAGCCCACACCCAGTCTACCACAGAGCTTCCCCCACATAGTACACAATGCCACCCAACGTCCCCAGACCTCTGTCCCCAGGAAACATCAATCAGCAGTGTGTCCACCTGTACAGGGACCCCAGTCCACACTTCACAAGCAAGACAACCAGGGTCCTGAGGTCAGTGGCATTGGGCACACCGTTCAGGGGACACAGGCAAAGGGGCCAGAGAAACTTGGAGGACAGCTGTGCGCCATGGGGAGGACATGCCCAGGGAACCAACTGCCCAGGAGGCACTCACTAAAGTCCTGGGGGTTTACCAACAATCCCAGGACAAGATGGGTCAGGTGATAGACATCATGCAGAAGAACCAGTGACTGCAGGAGGAACACCACCAGAAGATCAGGAAAGAATTGCGGCCCTCAACACCACCATGGCCTCCATAGAAGGGGTGCTGGGTGAAATGGCCAACATCATGAGGGACTACGCATCACACCAGTGGGCCCCTTCCACTAGCCAGTCTACTGAAGAGCCGTTCACATCTGCTACAGCTAGTGGACTGGAAGTCCTGCAGCAGGACCCACAGGACACCAGCACCCCTCCCCCTGCAGAAGGTGAACCACCCGCAAACATTCCCTGCGACCCAGACAGACACCAGAGACACTTGCCAAGACCAAGACCACCGTCAGGAAATGAGACCCACCTGACTGTCCCCTTGTGTTCCACTGTGTCACCTTGTCCACTTTGAACTGCCATTGCTCCCCTTCCTATGGCCCCTTGAACACTGGACCTGTGCTACAAACAGACTGGACCAATATGCTAGACTTTCCTCTACCATCACCACATTCCATTGAAATATTCCTTCAGAATTTACACTTCAATAAACACCCTTGAACACAGCTTGAGTAATAGTGGGAAGGCATTGGTGACAGTCAGTTGGGATGCGAAGGAAGTGACTGCCATAATGCTACAGCCACACAGAGGAAAGGTCAGGACTACCTGTGTGTCATTGGAAGTACTGCCCTATAACTGATGTCCTGTTGTCCACATCCTCATCCTCTTCCTCCTCCTCCTCACTGTCCTCACGGTCCACTGCTGCAACAGGAGAATTTTCACCCTCCTCCTCCTTCTGCAGATAGGGCACATGTCGTCTGATGGCCAGGTTGTGTAACATGCAGCATACAACAACTATCTGGCAGACCTTCTCAGTGGAGTAGCAGAGCAATCCACCTGTCAGATGGAGGTACCTGAGCCTGGCCTTCAGGAGACCAAAGGTCTGCTCAATAATCCTGCTGGTATGCCCATGAGCATCATTATACCTATTCTCAGCCCCTGTCCTCAGATTCCTTACAGGGGTTAAGAGCCAGGACAGGTTTGGGTAGCCAGAGTCACCTACAAGAAGTGAGGGACAAACATTAGGGTTGCACAATGGCATGGGGGATGACTCCTGACGGCATACACTGACAAACATTGGGTGGGCACTCAGGCTCACCTATAGGCCACACTCTGTGCCTCTGTAGTTATGCATTCACTTATGGGGCACTGCTATTCCTCAGGACGAAGGTGTCATGCACCAACCCAGGATACTTGGCTGTGACGTGGGAGATGTACTGGTCAGCCAGGCACACCATCTGGACATTGATTGAGTGAAAACTCTTCCAATTCCTGAACATCTGTTCACTTGCCCGGGGGGGAGCAAATGCTATATGTGTTCCATTATTGGCCCCAATAACATTTGGAATATGTCCCATTGAATAGAATACAGCCTTCACAGTGGCCAAATCTTCCACTTGGGGAAAAGCGATGTAGCTGCACGTGTTGGAGCAAGGCAGACCAAACCCTTGCCTGCGCTGTTGAGAACATTGGCAGTGACATTCCTGCAGCTAAGCCCACTATCACTTGGAACAAGCCAGTTGCCCGGAAATGGAGTACTGATAGGACGTGCACAAGAGGAGGGATCCCAGTGGGATGACGGATATCAGATATCAGATCAGGGTCCAATTGTGCACACAGCGCTGTGAATATGGCCCTGTCCAGTCTATAGGTGAGTATAATGTGCCTGTCCTCCAGTGTAGCCAAGTCCATAAGGGGTCTGTACATGGGAGCTTGCCTCCTCCTCCTCCTATTCCTGTGCAGTGGTAGGTACCTAAGGGACACAAGAGTGAGAAGTGAGTGATAAAATGAAAAATGGAACCACTACTGCAGTGTACATAGAGCATGTATGTAACAGGACAATGTTAAATGGCTATGTATGTACAATCAACAGCAATGACACAGTTTTCATACTGAAATTATGTACCAGCACTATAACATGGCGACCGCCTGTCCTGTATATAGGGACAGGTGTAAGTGATGTCACTCCGTCGGCGTTGGGCGTCTTGACAGAAGGCAGTCTTGCACTGCAGTGCAATTCATCATTGGTTAAAATGGAGCTCTATGGAGTACAGTATCCAATGAGGATCACCAGCGGCGGTAACAGTGTACACTGCTGTGGATGTGACTGCCATTTTCTGACTATAACCTCACTTGATTCCTGATTTTCCACAGGACAACACCTCCACTGTGTGTGCTGCTGTGACCAGTGTCTAGAACCTGCCATAGCCCGTGTGACAGGGGAAAGGGCCCCTGTCTTCACTTCGGAGGAGTTAGAGCACCTGGTGGATGGGGTCCTACCCCTGTATGAACAGCTGTATGGGCCTCCAGACCAACAGGTGAGTACACCATGGGGACGTTGCATGTGATAAGGCTGCATTGAGATGTGTGTGTGGGCTGGCAGTGTGTCATTTGGGTAGGGCTGGTGGTAGTGTACATAAAGGGCTCTGGATGATGTGTGTGCCATTTGAGGGGAAAATGATGTCCGAATGCCATATATGTGACAGGCTGGATATTCGTATTCATGGTGTTCCTCTGTATGTGTTTTCCCTGCTCGTTAGCGCCCATCGGAGGAAGGACTTGTGGCATGCCATTGCCAAGGATGTGTGCACCCTGGGGGTTTATAGCCAGCAGAGCATCTACAGCAGGAAACAGGGTTCTGGGGGTGGGTTTTAGTCAGTTGAATCCTCTTTACGCCAGCTACATTGCTGCATGGTCCAGCTCAGGGTTAATAGGTGAATAGCAAAATCTGGATCGCTAGCTAGGTGCCATTCCATGTAAGACAGGGCTTAGTAGGTCCCAGGAGGGGTGCAGATGGCAGTGTTTGGCTCTCATCCTGCTGAGCTACCTGGTCATTGGGATACCAGTGCGGTGCATACTGCTCAGTCTTGGTCCCTGTGTGTGATGGTGATGTGTATGTCATCTCTGGTGTTGGTGCTGTAATTGACCCAGTGCTCCCTTTCTTTCTCCCACATCCCTATTTTCTTCTGTCATCCTGTCCATGTGTGCATAAGCATCATTTGGCAAAGGAGCAGGGGCACTGGTGAGTGAGGGAGCTGCAGCCCATGGGACCCAGGAGGTAGAGTCGGCTGATGACGAGGGGACCAGTGGGACTGAGGGCAAGGTGAGCACCACAGCGGGGACAGGAGGTGACAACACTGACTCTGAAACCTCCTCTGATGGGTGCTCCCTGGTGGTGGCAAACACATCTGGAACCACCACAGCAGCAGGTACAGCCACCACCCCATACCAGCACTGCCCTCCCAGTAGCCCCCCCCTAAGGTGCCTGTGCCCACTCACCCAGGAGGGTGGGCATATCATTCATCCCAGGTACCTCAGGCCCTGCCCCAGTGAGCCCTGCTGCCCTCAGTGAGGAGACTATTGAACTCCTGAAATCCAACTCTGTAGGGCAGTCAACCATAGTCAATTCCATCCAGGGGCTGGCATCAGAGATGCACCAATACAATGCCTTCCTGGAGGGCATTCACGGTGGCTTGGCGGACCTACAGAGATCGCTTCAGGCTCTGGCCTCCTTTCTGATGGCAGCCAGTGTCTCTGGTTCCACCGTCCCCCCTCCAACTACCACTTCCCAGTCCCAGTCTCCTCAAACCCAACCCATCCCATGCACACATACAGACAAACATGCTCCCAAAACATCACACAAGAGTGGCACAGACAAAGACAGGCACCAACCTTCAAGCCACAAGCACTCACACAAACAACAGACAGTTGCACACATAACAACATCCACTGCCTCCACTGTCTCCCCCTTCTCCTCCTCCTCCCTCGCAGTCACATCCGCACTCACACCTGCATGCACTGCATCAACAGTCCAGACCCTGCCACATGTACACCCTTGCCCACAGATACCACAAGAGCAGGCCGGCAGACATGCAGCCCACACATCACATGCACAGTCACAACCACTACCACCACCATCACCACCTCATGCAGCACACCCACCTCACTTGCAGACACCACCACAACATCCATCCACACGTCCTGTTTGTCCTCTACCACCCAGTCTTCCCCTCCAAAGAAACACAAACGCTCGCACTCAGACCCCAAACAGCCATCCACCTCACACACGCACACTGTCCATGTACCTGCATCCAAATACAGCAGACGTACACCTCCTACACCCACTCCCTCTACCTCCACTCCCATCCCTCCTCCCACATCCCTCCCCAATGTCCCTAAGAAGCTTTACCTTGCTCATCTTGACTTTTTCCCTTCCCCCACCCCCTGT
Source organism: Pleurodeles waltl (assembly GCF_031143425.1). NCBI lineage: Eukaryota > Metazoa > Chordata > Amphibia > Caudata > Salamandridae > Pleurodeles > Pleurodeles waltl. The sequence continues at coordinate 207,326,783 of NC_090446.1, forward strand.
CCTGCCCATAAGTACAGGGTCCCAACCACCCAGCCCAGCACCTCAGCCAACAAGTCTGCCCCAGTTCCCACCAAGAAATCTGCTGCTGGCACTAAGAGGCCCCTGCCCCCCAGCCACTGCTAGCAAGAACACACCTGTGCCTCAAAAACTGAGGTCTAGGGTGACGAAACCTAAGGGACAGAGGACTGGGTCAGTGGAAGCACCTCCTAGGCCTGGAGGCATGGACACAGGTCACATGACCGAGGCCAAGGGGGCCCGTTATAGGAAAGAGGCCAAGGATGCCCCTCCACCCCCTGTGGGCAAGGATCCCCATCCACCACCTGAGGGCAAGGATCCCCCTCCACCACCTGAGGTCAAGGATACCCCTCCACCACCTGAGGGCAAGGATACCCCTCCACCACCTCAGGTCAAGGACCCCCATCTATCACCTGAGAGCAAGGATCCCCATCCACAACCAGAAGCCAAGTAGCCCACCCTCCAAGGGCGGTGCCCTAGGGCTCCCCTCCAAGGACACTGGGCAAGGAGGCCCCTCCAGAACCAGCGGGCATGATACCCACTCCAGAGACTGTGGCCCAAGACTCCCCTCCAGGGACAGTGGGCAAAGAGCCCCCTCCAGAACCAGTGGGCATGATACCCACTCCAGAGACTGTGGCCTAAGACTCCCCTCCAGGGACAGTGGGCAAGGAGCCCCTCCAGATCCAGTGGGCATGATACCCACTCCAGCTGAGGTGCCCCCCCGCCCTCTCCCCCCTGAATTGCCTGCCCATTTCCAACATGATGCCCCTGAACAGTGGAGTCAGGATGACATCAGGAGTCCAGTTGGAGCCTGGATGATGCCCTGTGGCCATGTGGCCCTTTGGAACTTTGGACTGGCCATTGGCCCAACCTGTACATTGACGTGGATATTGTAAATTCATTTTTTCATTATGGTGGCTGTTGGCAGCAAATTGCAGTGTTTGTGCTACGGGTATGTGTCCTTACATTTTTTGATTGTGGGTCCAGTTACAGTCAATTTACTCTGCAGCTGGTTATGTGTGTGTGGTGTGTGTATTTGGTGTGTGATGTGCGTGTGTGTGTCACTCTCCTTTTCCTCCCTCCCTCCCTTGTGTGCTAGGTGGCTGTACTCACTGTCGTCGTCTTTGTCGGCGTTGGTGCTCCAGGACGTCCATGGCATGGTAGACCATCGGGAAGACTTGGAGTTCCAGTTCCATGGCGGCCCCAGAGTCCTCTGTGTCCCTGAAGGTGAGTCTTTCCTTTTCTGTGATGTGTTTCCGCCAGGCTTTTGAGGGCATTGCTACCGCCCCAGAAATACTGGTGGTTTGCTATGTCATAATATGGTGGGCGGTACCTTGACTTCCACCTGGCTGTAGGTGGCTACCGCTGTGGTCGGTGGTGTTAGCGCCCTGGCAGTTGGTGTGATACATTGGCTGTCTCACCACCATGGTCATAGTTTGGTGGTAGTTACCGCCAGCCTATTGGTACACCACCAATGTCATAATGACTACCTATGTGTTCTTTTATTGGTTAACATCTGATGTAGAAAAATAACTGCAGGTCACCCAGCGGCAACCACCAGCTCAAATTAAGCAGTAGGGCTGGTGCACGTCTTGGTGCCAGTGTGGATGTGTGTTCCAGAACCCGAAAAACTCAGGACTCCCATGGAATCAGTTGGGGAATCGGTTCTGTGATGGGACGTAGAGGGAGACAGATTAACATTGTGACACTTTTGTACCTTCTCTTTGGATGCAGACTGGCATGATGGAGTTTAGTTCAAGTTTGCTTTTTGGTGTATGCATTTGGACTTCGATTTTGAGAGTAGACCTCTTGTTAGAATAGCCTTGAGAGCAAGATCAAGTCTGCCCCTGCAACTTGGAGAGGGAGCAGGATCAAAACAAGGGCCATGTCTTCCTTTGTCCAGTCCTGGATTGCTTTGGGGTGCATGATGGTGCATCTTTTAGAAGACCTTGAGACCTGTTCAGAACCCAAACACCAGAGATAGATCTTTTGTGGATCTGTGACTGAGATCTGCTTCCTACATTCATAGCATGGCTTGAAATCTGTTATTTTAAGACTGGACTTTGTTCCCTTCCATATTGAATTACTTTTGGAAGTCCTTGGAAGACCAAAGCAATTAGAATCAGAACTCTGTATACACTTTAAATACATGTTTTGTTGGCTCGAGGATTCTGGGCACTTTACCACTGCTAACCAGTGCTAAAGTGCATGGGCTCTCTGCTTAAAATATGGTAACATTGGCTTAACCAAAATTGGAATATTTAATGTAATTGTAAGTCCCTAGTAAACTGCACTACATGTGCACAGGGCCTGTAAATTAAAAGCTACTAGTGGGCCTGCAGCACTGATTGTGCCACCCACTATTGTTGCACTCCAAAAATGACTCAGGCCTGCCACTGCAGGGCCTGTGTGTGTGAGGTTTTAAACCTCCATTTTGACCTGGTAAGTGCACCCACTTGTCATGCCCAATCCTTCCTTTTCATTACATGTATGTCACCCCTAATATAGGCCTTAGTTAGCCCCAAGGGCAATGTGCAGTGTATTTAAAAAAATTGACATGTACTGTTAAGTTGAACATGTCCAGGTAGTGAAAAATTGCTAAATTTGTTTCTCACTATTGCAAGGCCGATCTCTCCTATAAGATAACATTGAGATTACCTTAAAACGTCTTATGAGTGTATGTCCCAATTGGGAAAAGATAGAAATGTGGAGTTTGGTGTCTCTGGATTCAAATTGTAAAATCACAACCTATGGAAAAATTGGATTTTAAATTGTGAGTCTCAATATAACACTTTTAGAAAGTGGGTATTTTCTCACTTTATGGATATATTCTGTTTATTAGCATTTTGGATCAGGAAAAAAAACACAGCTATATGCCTACACCCTTTTAGACCGACAGCGACAATAGTACTCAGGATAAATGTAACACAGCTTTGATGCTACTATCCAGAGGCCAGTAGTGCAACCAATTAGAATGAGTACTGTATTTGAAATAACAAACAGTAAAACGACCCAAAATAAAACTGGACTCCTCCCCAGCTTTTGCCCATATGCACTCCCTCCCTTATCAATATCACCACATAGTAACTGAAGGAATTGCCAAGCCTTCTCCCTCATTCAGCGGTTAGATGTGCATGAGGTACTAGGCCTATGTTCTGCCCCAGCAATCGTAGGACTTTTAGATATGTGGGGCATGTGATTTCATTGAATTGGGTAGACAAAATTTGTACAAAGTGTGCCCATAAGATGATGAGGTCTGTCGCCCGTTGCTCCACTGCCAGTGAGAGCTTCTCCATCCTCAACAAGTACCAGAGTTTATGGAGCCAGGAGGTGTGGTTTGGAACTCTATCCATGCCCCAGTGTGACAATATAGTCTGATGGTTCACATTAAGTGCTAGACCCATCTCACGACCGCTGAGTGATCGAAGAGAAAAAGTAAGTGGGTTAGATAAGCTGAGTAGAACATATGTCGGACGTCTAGGGATCTCTATGTGGAATGCTTTGTCTATTTCATCTAAGATGCTACTCCAATATTGCTTCAACTTAGGGCAATGCCATAAAAAGTGTAGTTGTGTGCCAGTGATACCGCATCCTCTCCAGCAAGCCTCTGGTTTGGAGGGGTTCCAGACATGTACTCACGCTGGTGTATAATACCAATATGAGGCAATTTTTTGGGCTGTTTTTGTGCCCGCCACACTGAAGGCAGCATGGTGAGCCCTATATTGTATGTCTCCCTATTCCTCCGCTGTCAATTCTCTCCCTCTCCCGGCCTCCCACCTTCATTGTCCCTTAATTTTGGGTATCTGTGCTATAGTAGTTAAATGCACGTAAAGTTCAGAGATCAGTTGCTTGTCATACTTTTTAAATGTTAACCATTTTCCAAATGCCATGAGAGGTCTCGCTACCGGGGGTCTGACTGTCGGCAGCAGCACCCAGTGTCTAACCTGTAGATGTCATTCTGTCTGCCTCTGTAAGCCCGTAGTGTTCTTGCAGGCGATCGAAAGGGATAGTGCCAGCTATGTCAAATAAAGTCCCTACTCTGTTGCATCCTATGACATGCCACCTGTAAAAGCGCTCTGGATTCAAGCCAGGAGCAATGTCTGGGTTAGCACAGATCTCCGTCATGGGCTATGGGAATGATGTTAGTCCACTTTTAGTAGCGACTGAGTCCCAGACCTGAAGCGTCGTGCCAGTGATGGGGGAAGAATAAAGTCCCATGCAACAGCTTGATCCATAAAGCACCAATACATTTCGGAGTATGGGCGACTCCATTTTATTATGAATTGCAGTTGGGTAGCTTGATAATATTTCAGAAGGCATGAGACTGCCAGTCCCCCTTTCTTCTTCGGGAGATACAGGATTTGCCTTGGTATGCGCAAATGGTTTCCGGTCCGATATACATTTTAGGATTGCCGCTTCCAGTGTGGCAAGTATCTTAGTCAGCAAGGGGAGGGAGATCATTTGAAAAATGTATAACATGCGTGGTAGGATTGTCATTTTAATCGCTGCTACTCAGCCCAACCATGATAGTTTATGTTTGCTCCAGGTTTCCAGATCTGCTAGTACAGCTTTAGAGAGGGCGGTATAGTTTCTATTGGCAGTTCTTGCTGACGTGTTGGCTTGTTCAATACCTAGCTATGGGATATGAGAGGAAGACCAGATATAGGGGAACCATTAGCAAATCTCTGCTTCGTGGGTGGGGGGAACTGAAAGGGTCAGGATTTGAGATTTTTGCTTATTCACTCTAAGACCCAAAACAATCCCAAACTTCTGTGAAACTGCGGTGAGGACCGGTAGCGAGACCATTGGATCAGACAGGGCTAGTTACACGTCTTCTGTGTAGAGACTAATAAAATGGTGGTCAGCCCCAAATTTAATACCAGCTATGGTGGGGTTTGTACGTATTCTTTGGGCCAGGGATTCCACGTAGTTGGTGAATAGAAGTGGGGATACGGGGTATCTCTGTCTGATCCCTCATCAGATTGGGACAGGCTTGGATAACATGCCATTAACCTGAACAGCGGCCTTGGGCTCCTTATAGACACATTTCATCCAGCTCAGAAATTTAGGCCCAAGGCCATAGCGTCCTAAGACTTTGAATAGGTAGGGCCAGTGGACCCTATCAAACGCCTTTTCAGCATCTATAGACAGCAGCAGCGCCTTTCTCTGTGATCTAGATGTAGGAGTGGTTGTCACCTCATTGCAGATGTGGGATAAAGCCTACCTGATCTGGGTACCCAAGCCCGGGCATGAAAGGGTTTGGGCGATGCACCATGATGGCAGTGAAGAGTTTAGCATCTATATTAAGAAGCGAAATGGGCCGGGTAGGAGCAAAAATCCTCTGGGTATTTACCCGGTTTTGGGATTACAGTAATGGTCACGCCAAGAATGCTATCAGGAAGTGAGTTGGTCTCTGAGAACGAATTGCTCAGCCTCCTGAGTATCGGTGCTAGCTCCGAGCAAAAGGTTTTCTAGAAGAATGGGGTGTAGCCGTCTGGGTCCGCTGACCTCCCAGTCTTTAGTCGGGAAATAGCCTAAACCACTTCATCTACCTAGATTGGCTTATCGAGGGAGGCTGCGTCATCTGCAAGGAGTGACGTAAGAGCACAGTTATCTAAGTATGGGCGGTCAGCATTGATAGAGGTGTTGGCCGTATATGAAGCTTGGCAAAATGTGCAGAAAGTAGTCGCAATTTGGAAATCTGTACGCGCCTCTCCTGGGGGGGGGGTGAACCATTTTATTAGTATTAGCTTGGACTCGTGCCTGTAGTTTATGGGCTAGGAGCTTTCCGCAGCAGTTGTCCCCCACGTAGTATTGATGTTTTAGTCTTACAATTGTGTAATCTGCTCAATCCCCATCTAAACACCTCAGTTGGAGACGTGTTCTTTCCTACTCTCTCCAGAATCTGGGGGCCCCGTGCATTTGTGAATGAGCTCCCATTCCACCACTTTCTGCTCCAGCTGAAGTTGCCGATCTTTCTGAGCTTTATTCTCTGCCAAGGATATGGAAATCATGTCCCCCCGGATTACTGCCTTAAGGGCGTCCCATATAGCCACCAAGGAAGCAGAGTCCTTAAAATTTTGGTTAAGGTAATCTTTGATCAGACGTCTTAAGGCTTTCACCGTGCTCTGTGTCAGGAGTATGGTGTCCTGCAATCTCCAGCTAGAGGACCGAAAATGGCTTAAATCAAGTTGGGCCGTTAATGCAAGTGGGGCGTGGTCAGAAAGGGATTTGGGCTCAATGGTAAAGTCTCTAATGTGAGCTTGAAAAGCTGAGGAAGCTAGAAAATAGTGTATGCAGGTGTATTTTTTCATTGTTGCTGAGTAGAAGGTGTAGTCTCAAGAGTGCGAGTTTACTTCCTACCATACATCTGTCAAGTCACAGTCCCTAAGTCACTGAAGCCCTGTCGGGGAGAGAGCACCTATCTGACTGTGCTTATGTCCTGACAGGTCTAAGTCGTTGTTCATGACTAAGTTAAGGTCGTATCCCACAAGGATCGTTGTATGAGGGTAGTCAATGCTGGGGTAAGGGCTTGTGTGATGAATGCTTCTTGGTGCACGTTGGGTGAGTAGATGTGGCTAGCTCCCAAATCGAGGCAAGATTGGAGCACAGCTCGCGTAGTTCCTGGGAGAGGCCTTTCTGCAGGCCCTGGAGATCATTCTTTAAAGGGTCAAACAGGGAGGTGAGGAAGCCTCTCCTGACTAGTGCAAGCTCGCCATCAGCCAGTCCCATGCCATCAGCCATCAGCAATGGGCTGTGAGATGTTGTCCATCGTTTTGGTTTGTGCTGGTGCAGATCTGGTCAGCATCTCATAGACCGACTGATCCTTTTTATGCTTCGAGGTAGCCATTGTCTCAAGGTAGGCCAGCTCGGCTCAATATGGACCTCTGTGCAGGGCACGTCAGCTCATATGCCACTCCGTTGGAGGGGGGAGGCTCTGGGGCTATCACCCTCTTTTGTGATCCAGGCTCTTGCATTCTAGCGAGGTGTCTGTCCAAAGGGGCACGTCAGGTCATTGCTCAGGGGGGTGAATTAGGGGTTCTCCTTCCCTTCTTTGCTCCCCTCCGGTCACAGAGCCACTCCGGTGGTGGGGCCCCACCTCTCAGGAATCCCCAATGTGCCTTACTGCGTTATCTGTCATCATCCCCAGGGATTAGGGTTAAATCATATCTCTGTTCTTCGTTAAACCTTCATGTTTCTAAGTAAACATAATTTGCTGTGTTACACAATTGGTTTTATCAATGCTTGTTTTACCAATGCTTGTTTGCTAATGTGAGCAGGTTTAGACATGTGCTTCTAATTAGATGTGGTGTAGACACGTGCTTCTAATTGGGTGTGGTGACTCATCCACATGTGGAAACTCAACTGCTTTCCTGATTGGCTATAAATAACAGAGTGAAGCATGCCTCCCTGCTTGGCTTTGTTTTGCTTCCTGATTTAAGCATCTGATTTGGCAGTCCAGCCCCTGCTGTTATCCTCGTATTCAGGACTTTTGAGGCAATTCTTGTCTTCGTTCCTGTACCAGCTGACACCAGGCATTTCTTCAGCACTCTAGAAAAGACTGTAGCTAAGTGACTAGTATTCTCCAGGGAGTTTGTTCTTTGAGCGCTGTGCTTTCCTAGAACAGCTGGTGTATTTCAGACCTCGTATTTTGGCAGAGTGCTTATCTTGAAGAGACAAATGCATTTCTGAACATTCTACTTTATTATTGTAGTTACTTGCCTAAATGTGCTCCAGGAAATCTGCTTGAGCTCAAGTACTACAAAAAGTGACAGTGCAATTTTAAAAGCGCATTTACGTGACTTTTCTTTCTCTAATAGCATAACTCTTGAATTTAAATTGTGTCGTTCATGCTTGTGTTTCAGGTTTGGGGAATATGCTTTTGAAGGGCTTTTCACACACACACAGTGAAACCAAATCAAACTGTGCCACCCTTACTGTTGAAACCCAGAGTGGACATTTGTGTTTCTTGGATTGTTTTTGTTCCTTTTAGTTTGACCCTATGCATGCAGGAAAGTTATACGTGATATAATTAATGCCCTTGTTTGTCTTTCTTGTGCATGATAAGTGCAACCACAGTTCTAATTGTAGTGTGCAACAGTTAATCTCTGTGAAGCCAGCCCTAGTGTTGCAGTACTTATTGTTGTGGTACTCAGTTTGGGTTTTTGGTAATGCAGTGTTAGTAATTGTGCCGAAAGTTATTATTATCCAAGAAAAGTGCTGGAGCATCCCGGTGTTCTTCTACCGCTCCTGTGCCCATATCAGAAAGAGAGATTCAGTTTCAAGGAAGTTGAGTGCACTAACTCTACTATCACTCTGTCAACAACGACCTGACCTCCCGAAGATACAGGGTGCCTGGCTGGACTGGCAAGAAGTGGCAGTGTTTTGTCTCTTTCTCCTCCACTCCCCCTTTCCTTTTGGAACACCTGCTGGGGTTTCTGTGTCCGCCAGGAAGTGCAGAGAGGTGTTCCAGGAGGTCGGGGGCATACCATCGCCCCTGCAGACATCCTGCTTTTCAGGTGAGTGGCACCGCCTCAACATAAAGCCAAGCCACAACATACAGGGCTGCCTGGGCAATTGATTCCTCAGTGGGTACTTTCAAAGGTTTATCACAGGCTTTACCAGCTCATCAGGGTGCTCCATCTTTATTACATTTAACTAGGGCCCTAGTGGGATTACAGAAGGAAGTTCTTTCCTTAACCCCTTCGCTGACAGGCCTTTTCCCCCACGGGTGGCAAGCCTTTTTTGCCTATTTGGGGCAGTTCGCACTTAGGCCCTCATAACTTTTTGTCTACATAATTTACCCACACCAAATTTGCGTGCTTTTTTCCAACATCCTATGGATTTGAGAGGTACCCAGACTTTGTGGGTTCCCTTGAAGGAGACCAAGAAATTAGCCAAAATACAGTGAAAATTGTATTCTTTTAAAGAAAATGAGAAAAAAGGGCTGCAGAAGAAGGCTTGTTTTTTTTCCCCTGAAAATGTATCAACAAAGGGTTTGTGGTGCTAAAAGCTCCAGTTTCCCAGCTTCCAGGAACAGGCAGACTTGGATCAGAAAACCCAATTTTTCAACACAATCTTGACATTTTACTGGGACATACCCCATTTTTACTATTTTTTGAGCTTTCAGCCTCCTTCCAGTTAGTGACAGAAATGGGTTAGAAACAAATGCTGGCTCCCTGAAAGCAAAAGATTTCTGAAAAAGTAGACACAATTCGGAATTCAGCAAGGGGTCATTTGTGTAGATCCTACAAGTGTTTCCTACAGAAAATAACAGCTGAAATAAAAGAATATTGAAATTGAGGTAAAAAAAACAGCCATTTTTCTCAATGTTTTAGTCTGTAACTTTTTCCAAATATTTTAAAGCAATATACCGTTACGTCTGCTGGACTCTTCTGGTTGGGGGGATATATAGGGCTTATAGGTTCATCAAGAACCCTAGGTACCCAGAGCCAATAAATGAGATGCACCTTGCTATGGGTTTTCATTCTATACCAGGTATACAGCAATTAATTTGCTGAAATATAAAAAGTGAAAAATAGGTATCAGGAAAACCTTTGTATTTCCAAAATGGGCACAAGATAAGGTGTTGAGAAGCAGTGGTTATTTGCACATCTCTGAATTCCGAGGTGCCCATACTACCATGTGCATTACAGGGCATTTCTCAAATGGACGTATTTTTTACACACTGTTTTACATTTGGAAGGAAACAATTTAGAGAAAGACAAGGGGCAATAACACTTGTTTTGCCATCCTGTGTTCCCCCAGGTCTCCCGATAAAAATGGTACCTCATTTGCGTGGTTATACCTACTGCTCGCGACAGGAAACACAAAATGGACACATCACATTTGTACATTGAAATCTGACATGTTTTTTGGAAAGTGCCTAGCTGTAGATTTTGGCCTCTAGCTCAGCCGGCACCTAGAAAAACCTACAAAACCTGTGCATTTTTGAAAACTAGACACCTAGGGAAATCCAAGATGGGATGACTTTTTGGGCTCTGACCGGGTTCTGTTACTCAGAATCCTTTGCAAACTTCAAAATGTGGCCAAAAAAATACGCTTTCCTCTCATTTCGGTGACAGAAAGTTCTGGAATCTGAGAGGAGCCACAACTTTCCTTATACCCAGTGTTCCCCCAAGTCTCCGGATAAAAAAGGTACCTCACTTGTGTGGGTAGGCCTCGCACCTGCGAAAGGAAATGCCCCAAAACACAACATGGACACATCACATTTTCACAAAGAAAACAGAGTTGTTTTTTACAAAGTGCCTAGCTGTGGATTTTGGCCTCTAGCCCAACCGGCACCTGGGGAAACCTAGCAAACCTGTGCATTTTTTAAAATTAGACACCTAGGGGAATCCAAGATGGGGTGACTTGTGGGGCTCTGACCAGGTTCTGTTACCCAGAATTCTTTGCAAACCTCAATATGTGGCCAAAAAAACACCTTTTCCTCTCATTTCGGTGACAGAAAGTTCTGGAATCTGAGAGGAGCCACAAGTTTCCTTCCACCCAGCGTTCCTCCATGTCTTTCGATAAAAATGGTACCTCACTTGTGTGAGTTTCCCAGGTGCCTTCAACAGAAGAATGCCAAAAACCTTGCAGAGATTGAGGGGATAGCACAGTGACTTGATAAGCACATATTTTTCTTTTATACATATTTTAGGATGACCCTGCTTTGGGGACCCACACAGGTGAGGTATCATTTTACTTGGGAGACCGAGGGGAACGCTGGGTGGTAGTAAATTTGTGCTGCAACGGTGATCCTACAAAGAAAAGTGAGGAAAATATGTTTTTTTAAGCAAATGTTGAGGTTTGCAGAGGATTCTGGGTAAGAAAGTGTTGGGGATCCAGTCAAGCCACACCTCCTTGGAATGTCTATTTTTATAACATGTCTGGGTTTGGTAGGTTTCCCTAGATGAAGGCCGCACCCGGGACCAAAAACATAGGTGCCCCCGCCCCAAACACAAGTAGTTTTGCAATAGATAAATTTGAAATGTCCACCTACTTATGTGTTGTTCCAAACACTAAAATTGTGAAAAGAAACTCACTTTGGTTATGTTAAAAAGACCCCTCTCCCACCCGCCAAGTTGGTGGCATGCTTCATCTTTGGGGTCCCACCCGAGACACCTAGCTTGTCACAGGTGTGCTGCGACGCCTGATTACAGCGGGGCAGGTTTTGTCATTTTTACCACACATACTTGTTGGATTTGGCACGAGGGTGAGTAATGGTTCAGTGGATCAAATTTTATTAACAAGAGATTTCACAAAAATGAAATGCACTGTTAATAACTGAAAGGCCAAAAAACGGAACCAATGACTCACAGCTCGTGAGCCATAAAGCCACGACAAGGCACCAACCGCTTTACAGTCCATTCACACACCTTCCATACATGACATGCACAAGACCATTCACACCGCCAGCCACGGGCCCAGCACATTACAACACTTGCATCTACAGACAGCGCCACTCAAAGGCCCATCACTTTCATATGCCCTCATGCCTGATACAGCAATCACACCAGCTGATGTGTGTGTGGACTGGCGTTTGGCTTGCACCACCAGCCAAGCACCACCCCACACACACCGCCAGCGAAGCGCCACCCCACGCACACTGCCAGCCAAGCGCCACCCCACGCACACCACCATTACTTTTTTTTGTTTTTAAACAACAAAGAAACTACTAATCATAAATAAGTATAAAACTACAAACACAAAAGCTCTAACTGAATACATGACAGTAATGCCAACCGTGAAACTGAACATATAAAAATATAAAACTGCAGTTTACGCTCACGGAATTTCCCAATAATTCTTCTGTGTGTGGTAACTCCTGAAACAGCCACCCACACACAGCCCAGGCTTTGAAGGACAATCAAGGCAGTACATCCTAGCCTCCTTCCTGATACCTCTTCAAGCACAGACTCTACATCTCTTGGCAGGAAAGTTTTTTTGGGCTGTGGGAGGAATGTGCTCAGCAAAGTGACGATCTTTCAATCTAGCCACATCCTCCACCACTGCTTCTCTAGAACTCTTGTCTGTTCCAGCACAACAAGGCTAGCTATGATAGACTCCTGAAATTTCACAAATGTCATCCTTGACTCTGGAGAACTATCCTTGAACACAACAAAGGCAATAAAAGTTGACAAGTGGAACAAGTGAACCGCTAATTTCTTATACCAAACATAAGACTTACGAGCGGCAGTGTTAGGTTCCAAAATCTGATCTACTCTATAAAACTTACGAGCAGCAGTGTAAGGTTCCAACCTCTGACCTACTCTATCAACACCACCCATGTGCTTATTATAGTCTAAAATGCACACAGGTTTGCGCACTTCGGCAACCTGACCCCAAACAGCCACAGGTGAAGTACGCTCATCATGGATGGTACTTAGCATGTACACATCCCTCTTGTCTGCAAATTGCAGAGCTAGCAGCTCATCATTCCGCAAGGCATTGCTCTGTCCCTTCTCAAGTTTTTACAGACAAGCTCTCTTGGATAGCCTTTCCGATTAGAGCGGATTGTATCACAAGCAACAGTGTCCACTCTGAACAACTCCTTAAACATCTGAACTCCACTGTAGAAGTTATCTACATATAAAGGGTGACCTTTGTTAAGCAGTCGTCTACCAAGTTCCCACACAATTTTGTCACTAACTACAAAAGTGGGTGGACAACCAGGGGGGTCAATATTGGAATCCCTACCAGTGTACACCCAGAAATTATAAACGTACTTTCAGACAGCATATACATCTTAATTCCATACCGTGCCCTATTGCTAGGAATGTACTGCCTAAATACCAAACAACCCTTGAACAGGACCAAAAACTCAGCTACAGATATTTCTTTTCCTGGAACATAGATCTCTGAAAACCGATCTATCAAATGATCAAGGACAGGTCAAATCCTAAAAAGATGTTCAGAATCAAGGTGATCTTGTGGCAAGGCTAAAGCATTATCTACAAAATGCAACATCTGAAGAAGAAGCTCATACCGGTTACGATGCATGATGACAGGAAATATAGCAGCTGTCATCGAGGGACTAGTAGACCAATATGAAGACATTGATGGCTTCCTTATCAGCCCCATCACAAAAAGTTAAACCCAAGAACTTTTTCAACTCTTACAGATTTGTGGGAATACACCGGCTAGCTCTAGAGTGTGGCCTAAGTCTGGCAGCGTTGTCTCTCAAAAACCGCTCTGCATACAAATTAGTCTGCTTAACAATCTCTTCCAAAAAATAAATTGTCCATAAACAACTCAAAAAAGTTGACGGGCAAAAAGTTTTACGTATTAACTCGACACCCCGGGAAACCAGTAAAAGCAGGCACCATGTTTGGTGCAACCCACATGTCAGGTCTTCCAATGGGAAGCCTTTCAGCCGCTGGCTCCTGCACCATCGGCACATCAGTGTCCTCCTCTAAAACAGGCCCTTCATCAGCACTGAGAGTGGCTCCATCATCAGAAGATTCCTCTATGACAGAAAATTAACTTCCAGAATCTTGCACTTCTTCCTATGCCTCAGATGCAAAGTCAGTCTCATAATCATGGTCAGAAGATGACTAAAAAAACACACCAACAACCTGCTGAGAAGTCATCCTACGGCTAGCCATGATCCTTCCTACAAAAATTAACTGGACAAATGCACCACCAACAACCAGCACTGTGTAAGAGAAGTAACAAACAAAGTGTAGCTTTATCACTAAACTTTATAAACTCAAAGACTATACCGCTCACTTGCCTGAAAAAGCTTGACTCACCAGCAACTACTCTGCACAGCCATAGCAATCACCAATGATATCCCACTGAAAAGAGAAAAAAAGAAAATTAGACATAAGACAACACAATAATCATTGTGCATAATTCTACAGACAATTTCACACACAATCCTGCATTCAGTACACCACCTACAAACATGTCATTCATGCATGGCAACAAAACTCCTTTGGAGTAAATTTATTTACTTATCTAAAACATGCAACTACACATACCGCAGGACAACCACTGTCACAACTGCAACAAGCCACAGCAAAGGAAGCAAAAGCTTTGAACTAGAACAAAAAGAAGAAATAAACTGTTATCATAAATGCAAATACTTCGCCAGTTGACAAACACCCCGCCACCAACCATTTTTGGGGGCAGATGGGCCTATAAAAACATCTGCCTCAAAGGGGGGCAGAAACACATAGAATATATTGCCCCCTTTGGAGGGCGAAACTTGTCCAAGGGGCCACCCCCCACACACAAAACACACACATGATCCCTGGCGCAAAGTGGATTCTGTACCCCTTGAGAGGAAATGGGCCTGAAAAAAATAAAAATTGGCCGATCTGCCCCCAATGGGGGCAGAAGTGCCCAATAGTGCTTTTTGCCCCTTGGGGACGACCCTTGCCCAAGGGGGCGCACCCCGATCACAAAAAAAATAAAATAAAACCCTGGCATCTTCATGGTTTTTTCCTCCCCGGGGACAGAAGGGCCTACAAAAACTAGGCCAATCTGCCCCCAAAGGGAGCAGAAACGGCCTATATTACATTGCCCCCTTTGGGGGGCGACCCTTGCCCAAGGGGCCACCCCCCCACACAAAGCACACACACATGGGTGGTCATTTTTAACATGGCGGTGTGGCAACACCGCCACATTAAGAACACCTTGAGGGCTGCCATCAGCAGCCCCCACTCACCGCCAGGCTGCCTCCGTCAGGCAGCCTGGCGGTGGTCGGAATCATTATCTAACGGGGCAGCGGTGCTGCCCCTCGGATAATGATCCCTAATCCTCCATCCTTTCCCTGGCTGGGAAACCCGCCAGGGAAAGGGTGGCGGAGGGGGTGCCTCGGGGAACCCCTGGGGGCCCCTGCACTGCCCATGCCCTTGGCATGGGCAGTGCAGGGGCCCCTGTGCAGTGCCCCATCGCGCAGGTCACTGCCCGATTTTCGGGCAGTGATCTGCGCTATGGGTGCAGCTGCACCTACCGCACAGAGGCACTGGCAGTCAATGTCCCGGACAGGCATTCCTCTGGGCCGGCGGGTGGAAACAATGCTTCCGCCCACTGGCCCAGATGAATATTCCTAATACGGCAGGCGGAGATCCAGGGACACTGGCGGTCAGTGTTTTGACCGCCAGCATGAACACGGCGGTTTCGATCACCGTGTTCATTATGATGGCAATAATCCCTGGTGCTAAGTGGATTCTGCCCCCCTTGGGGGACGGAAACGCCTAAAAAAAATAGGCCGATCGGCCCTCAAGGGGGCCAGAAGTGCCCAATAGTAATTTTTGCCCCTTGGGGGCGACCCTTGTCCAAGGAGGCGCCACCCAACACAAAAAAAGAAAACAAAAGAAAAAAAAATCCCTGGTGTCTTCACTACAAAAACTAGGCCAATCTGCCCCCAAGGGGGGGCAGAAATGGCCTACATTACATTGCCCCCTTTGGGGGGTGACCCTTGCCAAGAGGCCAACCCCCCTACACAAAGCACACACACACACACACACATGATCCCTGGCGCTATGGGGATTCTTCCCCCCTGGGGGCAGAAAGGCCTAAAAATAATAGGCCGATCTGCCAACAAGGGGGGCAGAACTGCCCAATAGTACTTTTTGCCCCAACACAATAAAAAGAAAACAAAAGAAAAAAAATCCCTGTCGTCTTCATGGTTTCTGCCCCCCTGGGGGCAGAAGGGCCTACAAAAACTAGGCCAATCTGCCCCCGGGAGGGCAGAAATGGCCTACATTACATTACATAGTACTTTTTGCCCCTTAGGGGTGACCCTTACCCAAGACACATGATCCCTGGCGCTATGGGGATTCTGCCCCCCTTGGGGCCAGAAAGGCCTAAAATAAATAGGTCTAACTGCCCAATAGTGCATCTGGGATCATGGGGGTGACCCTTGCCCAAGGGGCCGCCCCCCAACACAAAAAACAAACAACAAAAAACAGTCTCTGGTGTCTAGTGGCTTTCTTGGGGGCAGATCGGCCTAAAAATAAGGTCAATCTGCCCCCAAGGGAGGCAGAAATGGCAAAAAAAGGTATTGCCTCCCCAAAGGAGAGCGACCCTTGCCCAAGGGGTCACTCTCCAAAACAATAAAACACGCACACACACACTAATTCCCTGGTGTCTAGTGGGCATTCCTGATTTCCCTTGATGCCTCTTTTACTGGCATCCCCCCCCAGAGGAAAAAACCTACCTCCTTGCTGGTAGATGAGCTGGAAGCAAATGGCTTCCACGCGTCTGGGGGGGCAGGGGTGGAAGGGTAAGGGATTCCCCTTCCAGCCCTGGCCTGAGGGGGTGGGGGGGCGGCCCTCGGGGGGAGCGCTAGCACTTCTCAAGAGGGCTGTGCAATGGACGTAATGTTTATGTCCATGGGACCTCACAGGCGCAGCCATGGACGTAACCATTATGTCCATGGCGATCAAGGGGTTAAAGCAAGAGAACCTGGAGTTGCACACTGATCTACAGCAGTATAAACCACAAGTCACCCCCTGGGGAGGAGTCAAACTAAAACGAAGATCTCCAGTACTACAGGCCCCTAGTTTGACCCGTCTAATCATGGTCTTAGACCCGATTCAGGCCCAACGACTTCCACCTCACAACCCATGCAGGTAATGGTCACAACACCAACTGCTGTGCCCTTAGCTCCTCCAGAAAGGTTTTTTGGAGATAGTGCCAAGTTCAATATTTTTTTTCACCAGTGCCAGCTA
This sequence comes from Pleurodeles waltl, assembly GCF_031143425.1. Lineage (NCBI taxonomy): Eukaryota > Metazoa > Chordata > Amphibia > Caudata > Salamandridae > Pleurodeles > Pleurodeles waltl. The sequence continues at coordinate 207,343,486 of NC_090446.1, forward strand.
CAGTTTTTGTGTCGAGCAGCTGCATTCCCCAACGATGCTGCAAAGGTAGCTTTTAATATCTTTTATTTGGGAGGCAATGCAGATAATTGGTCTATTCCGCTGGTGGGGTGCAATGACCCTATACTGTATGATTTCAACTGGTTCCAGAAAGCCTAGCGGAAACAATGAATTATTGAATTTGCGCTAGGGAAACAAGGATCTACTGTCCTATATCACCTCTTTCAATTGGTTGGTGGCAGAGACTGAGTGGCCCGAGGAGAAGAGGACCTCCCTCTTCTATCGTGGCCTTTGGGACGATCTCAAGGATGTTCTAGCCCAAATTGTGGAGCCTCCTACGGAGTGTTCCGAATTCATTGACCTGGTGGTACAATTGGATCACCGCTTGAGTGAACGTAAGGGAGAACAATTCCAGGGTGACACACGCATAGTGGTGCTCAAAACTGAGAAAAAGGAGTCCACCATTCCCACTCATGATACATCTGAGCCCATGCAAATTGACAGTGTGCGGGGACCACTATCTAAGGAAGAGAAAGAACGTAGGAAAACATTGAAACTGTGTTTATACTGCGGTAAGGCAGGGCATTTTGCTCGGGAATGTCCTAACAAGCCTACTGCTCCGAAGAAAGCCATTGGAGCGGTAACAGGGCCTGAATTCTCTCTTCCTGTCCAGGTGGAAAACTAACTGGCTCGATAACTTCTGAGACCATTTTATTGAGCGCTTCTTTCAATATGGTCTCTCATCTTCTGGCTAATACCACCAGTCCAGTACCTCGACATCTAACTCTTATTGTGACATTAGTGTTGTCCCCTCAGGTTCGTAAGGTCATTCCCATATTGCTTGACTCTGGGGCTACTGGAAACTTTTTAGAATTGGGTTTGGCTAAAACCCTAAATATTAAGACTGTCAGAAAAGACGTCCCTGAACCAGTCAGAGCCATGGATGGCTCCGAACTGTCCTCCGAGCTCATCGTTTATCAAACAACAGCCTTGTACATGCTCTGTGCAAACAACCATACAGAACAAATTCAGTTTGACCTCATAGATACCCCAGTATTTGGACCTATATTGGGGATACCCTGGCTTCAGTTACACAATCCCAAAATTGACTGGGCAGCAAGGACAGTGACATTAGACTCTAAACATTGCTGGCACTCCTGTTACCAAGAGAAACCATTACTAGTGACACCCTTGCATTGTGTGTCCGCACATAGTACGGCTATCAAGCCGGATGACACACTGACCATTCCTGCACCGTATAAAGACTTCCATGATGTCTTTAGTGAACAGAAGGCCACCCAGCTGCCACCACATAGGTCATACGATTGCTGTATAGACTTGATTCCAGGGGCAATGCTACCATGTAGTAGGGTGAATGCTCTTTCTGAGCCTTAGAATCGATAACTGCGAGACTACCTGGATGATCTATTGGCTTAGGGTTTCATTCGTCAGTCAACGTCACCAGTATTGTCGTCTTTGTTCTTCATGCACAAGAAGAATTGCGAGCTGCGCGCCAGTATAGATTATCACGCAATGAATAATGTGACCATAAAAAATCGGTATCCTCTTCCGTTGATCCCGGTACTTTTAGATCAGGTACGTCAGTCGGCCATTTATACTAAACTCGACCTCTGGGGCGCCTATCACTTGATCCGAGTGATGAAGGGGGATAAGTGGAAGACGGCGTTCCGAACTAAATTCGGACTCTTCGAGTACACAGTGATGCCCTTTGGTTTGTGTAATGCTCCTGCAGCGTTTCAATTTTTCATCAATGAAGTGCTGCAGGAGTTTCTGGATATCTGTGTAGTGGTATATATAGACAACATTCTCATCTACTCGTCTTCCACTGAGGAACATATAGGGTATGAAGAGCGGTTTTACAATGGCTCGTAAGCATCATCTCTTCGCCAAGCTGGAAAAACGTGTTTTTCACGCTACAACTGTAGAATTCCTGGGATATATGTTCACTCCCGATGAAGTTTCCATGGATAGGTCCAAGGTACAGGCCATCCTGGATTGGTTATACCCAAGATCCATCAAGGAAGTGCAACAGTTTTTGGACTTTGCAAATTATTATCGGAGATTTATACCCCACTTTTCTACTGTGGTGTCTCCCATAACTCGTCTCCTACGAAAGGGGGTTAAGTTCCTCTGGGATGCAGAAGCTGATAAAGCCTTCCAACACCTTAAAACACATTCACTGAAGCACCCAGTCTCCATCATCCCGACCCGGCTCAGCTATTTTTCGTGGAAGCAGACGCTTCCCAAATGGCAGTGGGTGGTGTCTTGTCCCAACGAGATCCTGAGTCTGGGCATTTCCATCCAGTTGCTTACTTCTCAAAAAACTTTCTATCCGCAGAGCAAAATCACACTGTGGCGGAGCGGGAACTTCTGGCCATCAAGCTTGCCTTCCAGGAATGGCATCACCACCTACTAGGAGCTAGACACACCATAACTATTTACACAGATCACCGTAATTTACAGTTTTTTCAAGCGACCAAGGCCCTGACACCTCGTCAATTATGCTGGCTTCTATTCTTTAACGAGTTTGACTTCATAATAACCTATAGACCCGGTACCACACAACAAAAGGCAGACACATTGTCTAGAATGGGTTTCTCCTCTGATGTTGCGGTAGAACAGGTCTGAAGCACTATACCCCCAGAAAAACTGTGGCTGTGTGCACTTCCCAAGAGTTCCTTGGGAAAACACGGGTAGCCCAACACAAGGTTCCCTGTTCAACTGATGTGTATGAAAAAGAGGGTTTACTACACCATGCTGATCAGTTGTACGTCCCTACCAAAGAATTACGGAATACAGTGTTACATTGGGGACATGATACTGTCCTCACAGGTCACCCGGGTGAGAAAAAGATGTTAGCTCGCTGTCAAAGATGGTTTTGGTGGCCCACACTTGTGCAGGATGTCAGAAGCTACGTCCAGACTAGTTCCACCTTTGTTCAGGCTAAAACCCCACATACTCCAGCCACAGGATTGTTACTTCCCATGCCAATTCCGGTGGCCCCATGGCATACTATAAGTATGGATTTTACTTCTGATCTCCCAGCTTCCAATGAACACACTGTCATATGGGTGGTTGTAGATTACCTTACTAAACTGGCTCATTTTGTTCCACTAAAATGCCTCCCTACGGCTTCCAGGCTCTCTGATTCATTTATCCAACACATTGTACGGCTTCATGGGTTGCCCACCACAATCGTTTCCGATCGTGGCCCACATTGGTATAGCTTCTGTTCCTCTGTCGGTATGAACGTCGCTTGTCCTCTGCATATCATCCACAAACGGATGGGCAGAAGGAACGTGCTAACCAATCGCTGGAGCAAATCCTGAGATGTTACATTGACACATGGTCTACTGAGTGGGATAAGGCTTTACCTCTTGTTGAATTTGTATATCACAACAGCGTCCACATGGCTACAGGAGTATCCGCATTTTACTGTTTGTTTGGTCTGCACCCAAGAATGCTACCTATAACTGGGTCCCAAACAGCCAAAAGAGTCCCATCAGTACGGAAACACCATAAAGAGTTACAGGAGATTCAAAAACAAGTACAACACCATTTAAAACTCTACCGAGCTCAAGTAAAAAAACAAGCAGACAAAAGGAGACCTGCTCCCTCTTATCAGGTGTGGATCTCATCAAAAAATCTCCATCTTGCAGGATCCAGAAAACTAAACTCCCAATTTCTAGGCCACTTTCCTATTGCCAAAATCATAAATCCCGTGGTAGTAGAACTGACATTGCCAGATGATTTCAAGGTACACCGTGTGATTCATGTGTCGTTACTCCGTCCATATTCCCCTGATACACGCGATGCCCCACCACCTTGCCCGGTAAAAGTACACAGGCAATGGGAATTTGAAGTGGCCAAAATTCTTGACTGCAGGCGCATTTGCAGTGTTCTACACTATTTATTGGCTTGGAAAGGCTATGGGCCTGAGGACAATTCCTGGGAACCCGCGTCCACAGTTCATGCTCCACGTCTTACTAAAAAATTCCATCTCCTGCACCCTTCCAAGCCCTGCCCTTTGAGAGGGTCCTTGGTGGGGAGGGCTGTCAGGAATCCCCAAGTGCCTCATGCGTTATCTGTCAGCATCCCCAGGGATTAGAGTTAAATCATATCTCTGTTTTTGGATAAACCTTCATGTCTCTAAGTAAACAATGTGCTGTGTTACACAATTGGTTTTATCAATGCTTATTTTACCAATGCTTGTTTGCTAATGTGAGCATGTATTGGTAGACATGTGCTTTTAATTGGGTGTGGTGTAGACATGTGCTTCTAATTGGGTATGGTGACTCATCCACATGTGGAAACTCAACTGCTTTCCTGATTGTCTATAAATAGCAGAGTGACGCATGCCTCCCTGCTTGGCTTTGTTTTGCTTCCTGATCTCAGCATCTGATTTGGCAGTCCCGCCCTTGCTGTCATCCTCGTGTTCAGGACTTTTGAGGCAATTCTTTTCTTCGTTCCTGTACCAGCTGACACCAGGCATTCCTCCAGCACTCCGGAAAAGACTGCAGCTAAGTGACTAGTATTCTCCAGGGAGTTTGTTCTTTGAGCGCAGCACTTTCCTAGAACAGCTGATGTATTTCAGCCCTCGTATTTTGCCAGAGTGCTTATCTTGAAGAGACAAATGCATTTCTGAACATTCTACATTATTGTTGTAGTTACTTGCCTAAATGTGCTTCAGGAAATCTGCTTGAGCTCAAGTACTACAAAAAGTGACAGTGCAATTTTACGTGACTTTTCTTTCTCTAATAGCATAACACTTGGATTTAAATTGTGTCATTCATGCCTGTGTTTCAGGTTTGAGGAATTTGCTTTTGAGGGGTTTTTCACACATACAGTGAAACCAAATCAAACTGTGCCATCCTAACTGTTTAAACCCAGAGTGGACATTTGTATTTCATGGATTGTGCCAACACCAGAGCAGTACGCGCTCTATTGGCGACAAAAATGCAAAAACCCAGCACTCTCAAAACAAAGTATTTTATGCCTTGTGCTGATATGTTGTGGTTTAACCTTTTGCATTGCAGAGTTCAATCCTGAAAACTTATTTTTAATATGCTTACAAATACTGTTCCTTTGCAATGTATTGCTGCAGGTTTTCAGAGTGTGTTAGGGTGTGTCCCCTTTCCAGGGCCTTCCAGAGACTTTCCCTGCAACATGCCTGGGCGTGGTTCTGTTCTGGGCCAAGACTCTATAAAAGAGAGCCAGCCCAACTCCCAGTGCTCACTATTCAGAGGTCCCGGGGCAGAGCAGCAGCTTCTTCATGAGCTCCTGTCCCGGCGGCCTATTTGGATCTTCCAGTCTTCTGCCCTAATCCTTCATTGGTGATCATTGTTCCAGGCGGTAAGACGGTGGTTGGACTGTCCTGACACCGTTATTTAGAATTTTCATATTCTTGGTTTAAACTCTTAAATGAGTAACAGATTACTTGCGCGCTACCATTTCTTGACATTTATATGGTAGTTTACAAATCGGCAAGACGCGCAATTTATTTCATAAAGGTTTGACTTTGTTATTCATTGCGCGCTACCATTTCTTGACATTCACATTGTGGCTTAAGAATCGGCAAGATGCGCGATTCGTTTTATGGTGTTTAAACATTGTTGTCCATTGCGCGCTACTATTTCTTGACATTTACATGATGTTTGACGAATTGGCAAGACGCACAACTCGTTTCATGAGCATTTAACTTTGTTGTTCATTGCGCGCTTCCATTTCTTGACATTTTACATGGTGGCTTAAGAATCGGCAAAAGAAGCACGATTCGTTTCATTGTACTTTGATCTTGTTATTTATTGTGAGCTGTTATTCCTTGACATTTACATCGTGTTTTACGAATCGGCAAGACGCTCGATTCGATTAATGATGATTTGACTTTGAAATTCATTGCGTGCTACCATTTCTTGGTATTTTACATGGTAACACTCGAATTGGCAAGACGCACGATTCTCTGCTCAAGGTAAACTCATGTTGTTTATTGGATGCTACTATTCTAAGATATTTATTATGTAATATTCGAGTTGACAAGTTATGTGATTTGTTTTCTGAATCCATATTGTGTTATTCATAGTGCACAATCCTTTTATGGAGTTTACTATATATATATATCTGCAATGTGCGCAATTTGTGTTGAAACATTTTAAGAGTACACAGAAGGCCAGAGTTTCTAGATGCAATATTGTATGGTCCTAGTATACATTCTCAAAACAGGATTTATATGACTGGTTTAAAATTTAGTCAGAATGTTTTTTCTGATTCTCATGTAAAGGAAACTACTTGAATAAGAAAGTTTTCATTTAATTAATCTTCATTCCCCTACAGGTATCCGGCCATCTTGAAACTTAGTCATTTTAAACTTAACTCTTAGATTGTTCATGTTTTCAGAGTGACTAGACTTAGAATCATAGTCTAGTATTGATTTCTGGAGATATAATTTTCATATTGTGTGTTCTAACCTTTTTCTTACTACAGGTCTCCTTCCCAGCTGTTCCCTTCCTAATCCACTCTTCCCCTCTTGAAAGTTAAACGTGATATAATTAATGCCCTTGTTTGTCTTTCTTGTGCATGATAAGTGCAACCACAGTTCTAATTGTAGTGTGCAACAGTGAATTTCTGTGAAGCCAGCCCTAGTGTTGCAGTACTTATTGTTATGGTACTCCGTTTGAGTTTTTGGTAATGCAGTGTTAGTAATTGTGCCAACAGTTATTATTATCGAAGAAGAGTGCTGGAGCATCCCGGTGTTCTTCTACCGCTCCCATTCCCATATCAGAAAGAGATATTCAGTTTCAAGAAAGTTGAGTGCACTAACTCTACTATCACTCTGTCAACAACGACCTGCCCCCCTGAAGATACAAGGTGCATGGCTGGGCCGGCAAGACGTGGCAGTGTTTTGTCTCTTTCTCTTCCACTCCCCCTTTCCTTTTGGGACACCTGCCGGGGTTTCTGTGTCCACCAGGAAGTGCCGAGAGGTGTTCCAGGAGGTCGGAGGGCATACAATCGCCCCTGCAGACATCCTGCTTTTCAGGTGAGTGGTCCCATCTCGACAGCCACACAGAATAGTATTTCACCTACAAGAAGCAGTCAAAAAAGAAATAGAAGCATTGCTGAAACCTGACATTATTGGGCGTTCTACTGGTCCCGAAACATGGGTGTTAGCCATCGTGGTAGTGCCAAAAAAGGACAGTGGAATTGCAGTGCACATCCGTGTGGATTTGCACAAAGCCGACAAAGCAGTCGAGAGCTAAGGCATCCTTGTATCCACATTGCAGATTTGATCATGCAGTTGAATGAAGCCAAAGTTTTCTCCTGTCTTGACCTGAACAAGGCTACTATCGGCTTGTACTGGAAGAGAACGGCAGGTACATTAGCACTTTTTTAACTCATGCTGGTTTATTTAGATACAAAAGATGAAGCTCTGAAGTGTCCTCTTTTGCAGAAATATTCCCAAGATGTTATAAGTAGGATTATTTTGCCTGTGACAATGCCTTCAATTATAGTCATGAATATATACTGGTATTTCGTACAACATGAAAGGAGCACAATAAAGCCCTCAAACAAGTGTGTTAATTACTTACAGCTGTAGGCCTCACCTTAAATGCCGAAAGTGCAAATTTCACAAAACAAAGCTCAAGTTCTTTGGACATGTATTTTCTGATGAAGCATGACTCTTGATCCGGACAAAGTACAAGCACTATCACCCAGCAGTCCTCTGCAAGATGTCACCATGTAATGGTCTTTTTTGGGCATGGTCTGCTATTGTTTGAGGTACATTTGTGACTTTGCCACAGTGAGTGTCCCTTTGCGGGAACTGACAAAACAAAATGTCCAGTGCTGATGGTCCGCTGAATGTGACTGCAGATTCAAAAACATAAAACATGCAATTGAAAATGCGACTGAGGTGTCTTACTTTTATCCTAAATTGTATGCTGAGTTCATTGTTGATGGCAGCCCTGTGTGGTTGGGAGCAATCCTTGCTTAGTATAGGGGATATCCAAATACTCAGAGACACATTAAGGCTTATGCCAGTCAATGTTTGTACGACACAGAACATGCTTATCCCCAACAGGAAAAGGAGATTTTGGTGGTAGTATGTGTTGAGAATCTTCTTAGGTGAAATAAAGGAACTCCAGCAGCGTAGTCTCAATAGGTAAATTCGATTTATTTCCATACATAAAAACCCCGGTCTTGTGATTTTCCTGCCACATCTACTAAACCTACTCTCTAAGCTTGTCATACCTTCTTCTTGAACATTTTTTTTCCTTTTTTCAGCTACCTTATCACTTTGCATAGGAACTCCGTTGCCTCCAAATTCACATTGTGAGGACATGTCATTACTAACCTCATCATCCACGAACCATTTAGTTCCAACCATACTCTTCCTCCCCTCTCCTTTATATGGGGAAAACCTGCTTAAATGCCATACTTTTCCATCTTCAAGTAGCACTGCATTACACAAAATTTTCAAAACTTTCAAAGGAGGATAGTATTTACCCGCTCCATATTTTTTTAAACCTGGAACTTTCACCTTAACCAAATCCCCTATTTGTATATTCACCATTTTGCACTTGCGTTTTATATCATAGTTTCCTTTTGAACGCGTCTGCGCCATTTTAATGTTGTTCCTAACACCTTCCACAGTCCAACCACTCTTCCTACCATCCTTCATCCAACCAATGTTATCCTTCCATAACGGAATTCTACCCCTCATAACCTCGAAAGGACTGTGCCCCGTAGAATTACAAGGTGTGGTCCTGTATGACCAAACAGTTCTCCAAACTTCTTTTTCCCAACTTAGTTTAGCATTTACTGCCAGCTGTATGCTGTTCTTCAACACTCTGTTAAAGCGCTCAACAGCACCGTTACCAGCCGGGTGATAATTGGACGTAGTAATGTGTTTAATGCCACACCTCAATAAAAAATTCTTAAACTTATCAGAAATGAATTGCGGTCCATTGTCCGTAATTACAGCTTTGGGAAAACCTTCCCTTAGGAAAACCATATCCAAAAAATTCACAATGGAACCAGAATCAACCTTGGTCATGATACTGATTTCAGGCCATTTAGAAAAATGATCATACATCACCACTATATATTTACACTCGCCATCCGCATGTATAGGACCAGCAATATCTAAACCAATTTTTTCCCAAGGCATATCAGGACACCTGATAGGAACTAGCGGTGGTCTAAATGTTGATAAAGTCTTCTCTGAATCATTGCATAAAAAACATTCTCTTACCATTCTTTCCACTGCCACATCTATTCCTGGCCACCAATACAACTGTTTAATTTTACTTTTTGTTTTAGATATACCTAGATGGCCGTCATGACATAAATCCAAAACCTTATCTCTAAGTACTTCAGGTGGTATTAATTTCCCATTGCGCATTAACTTGTTGCCCTCAACAGACAATTCATCCTTCACCTCCCAAAATCGTCTGACATTCTCATCCAAATCTTTTTTATGAGGCCAACCCTCACACAACATGGATTGGACATTTTATAAAACTAGATCTTCCTCCACAGCTTTATTCCATTCATCATCAGTAATACCCTGAACATCTTGTACAATATCGGCTACCCAACAATCTTCCAAACCCTCCACACTATCATCCGTACTAACAAGGGGCATCCTACTTAGGAAATCAGCAATTTTATTCTTGACCCCAGGCACATAACATACCTCATACTTATAATAATCTTATGGATAACCGAGCTATTCGTGGTGAAGCCTTGAACAAACCTTTAGTCGTTAAGACCTTGGTGAGTGGTTTATGGTCACTCCGCAAAATGACATTAGTACCCCAAACAAATGCCCTGAAATGTTCCAAGCCCCACACACATGCAAGAGCTTGCCTCTCTATGACTGAATATTTTGCTTCAGCATCAGTTATCGAGCGGGAAGCAAATGCAATTACACATTCCTCATTATTCTCATTCATTTGTGAGAGTACAGCTCCCAACCCCTTACTACTAGCGTCCGTAGTAACAATGCTTTGCAAGTTTAGGTCAAATCCTTGTAGAGCAGGTGCCTGAATAATGTCTCTTTTAATTATTTCAAAAGCCTTTTCACACTCCACAGACCACTTGAATACACACCTATTCTTAAGCAATTGCCTAATGGGAAAAGTTTTTTGTGAAAAATGATGGACAAACTTGGCATAATACACTGCCAAGCCTAAAAACGCCCTAACTTCATCCTTGTTTGTAGGTGCAGGTGATTTCTTAATGGCCTGTATTAAACTAGCTTTAGGTTGGATACCATTACCACTAACTTGGTGTCCCAAATATGTGACACTTCGCCCAGCAATTTTGCATTTGCTATATTCTGCAGTAAGTCCATTATCTTCCAACACCTGGAGAACCTTTCTAACTTTGGCATTGTGATTATCCCTCGTATCTCCCATAATTAATATGTCATCTTGAAAAAAAAATACATCACGCATCTTACAAAATAATTTATACATCAGCCTTTGAAACATAGCAGCCGCAGATGCCAACCCAAATGGCACCCTAACAAATTGATAACACCCAAATGGTGTAATAAACGCGGTCAATCTACGGCTTTCAGGATGCAAAGAAATCTGGTGATACGCCGAAGTCAAATCGATTGTGGTGAACCATTCTTTACCTTTAGTGAGAGCTAACACTTCCCTGATTTTAGGTAAAGGGAATTGATCTACCAAAATATTTTTATTGAGGTCCCTAAGATCCACACACAATCTTAACTTGCCATTGGAACGTCTCGCTACAACCAATGGCGAAATCCAATCGGACGATTCCACCTGCTCAATAATACCTGCTTGCAATAACTTGTCTAATTCTCCAGACACTTCGTCTCTAATATTTATGGGAATATTCCTGGCCTTGTGTATTACCGGTATAGCGTTATCCTTAAGTATGATTTTGTGTTGGAATTTTTTTAACATGCCTATTGTCCCCGAAAATACTCGTGGAAACAAATCCCTAATAGTTGCATCACTCATCTCACCACCCTGTATAACGGACACTGGTTCCGAGCTGTTTGGATCCAGGACTATTCAAAGCGCTCCTTGATCCCACCAGCCCAAAACCGAAGGTCCAGTCTTAGAAACATACAATATGCATTCTGCCTTACGGTCTTTAAAAGAAAATAACAATTTCTTGTACCCTATCAACTGGATTGGCTCTCCAGTAAAACTTTTAGGAGAGATATCAGGACTGTCTAGAACCCCTCCAATAACATGTTCAATTTTTTTTAACCAAACCAGTTCATTTACAATAGTATAAGGCGAACCAGAGTCAGCAGTGAAAGTGATAGTGACATCCCCAATAGAAATGTCGCATTTCGGTTTTTTCCACGGAAAATCTAGTGTCGAAGATCCATGATCCTTTACATTGAGTACCCACATATTCCTGTCGTCACTGTCTGAGGAAGAAGCTGAGTCCATTGCACTCTCTAAAAGTTTTATCGCCAAATCTTTTTTCCTCCTGCAAACTTTAACAAAATGACCACTGATGCCACAACCAGAACATTTCTGGTTTCTGGCAGGACAGTTTTTATCATTCGCATAATGACCCATCAAACCACATCTAAAACATGTAACATTCTTTTAACTAAAATCCTTCTTGGTTTGCTTTTTATTTTTACTGGTGTAGTCTTTCTTTGAAAACTTGTCAGACCCATACTTCACCTCCCTAACATTGTTTACGAGAATGCCAGATCCAGAAAAAGTGTCATCATTTTTTTTACTTCCCTGTAGAACTGCTTTTGCACATCTCCCAGTCAGTTCTGCTTTTTTAACAACATCGATGACTTCCTGTAAAGATGACTCTCCTTTAGTCCATAAACAATCCTGTATATGCCGATTTGCTGCATGCATAACAATCTGATCCCTTATAAGTTCATCGTGCAAGACACCAAAACTACATGTTAAAGCCAAATTCTTTAAGGCTGAAACATATTCCTCAATGGTTTCATCCTTCTTCTGCTTCCTATGGTAAAATTTGTAATGATCAATACCTACGCAAACAGTAGGAGCACAGTATCTATCTAAATCTTCTAAAGCATGACAAAAAACATCACCATGCTCTCTATGTTTCTTTTCAATTCTATTGTATGTTTTCAGACCAAGCGGTCCCAGACAATGTAATAGAATTTTCTTCTTTTTATCAGCAGAAAAATCATTTTCTTCATCACACGTAGAAATGTAATTCAAAAAATATTCCCGCCATTCTTGCCACTTTGTGGAAGTATCACCACATCCAGGTATGAAAGTTGAGGTGGTGGTAAATTCAAATTACTTGAAGCCATAAGTAATTATGTTATTCCACTTGAACAAGTATAAATAAAAAAAAAACAAAGTTTGACAGAATAGTTGTCAGAGATTCTACTCTGACCTTGTAGCACAATCTTATTTAATATACAAAATGCGCTGCACCCAAACCGAAATCCACAGTGTTACACAGCGTGCAGAGAACTTCTCCAGATGATCTGGCTAGCGTCTCCGTCTCCTTGGAGACGCTTGCAAAATGGTGCTAAATGTTCCGCTTCCGTGACGTTGACGTTGCCAAGGAGACTCACATTGAGCATGCGCGTCTGTAGATTAAAGGACGCTCGAGCTGCCTCGAGAATCTTCTTAAGTGAAATAAAGGAACTCCAGCAGCGTAGTCTCAATAGGTAAATTCGATTTATTTCCATACATAAAAACCCCGGCCTCAGAACACAGACCGGTTACTTCCTCTCCTCCGGTCAGCTCTCCAACCGTCTCCTCGCACCCCCACAACACTCCTTCCTCACATTCCATTGTTCTCCGGCTCGCACCAAGCTAGCGCGAGCCCGACAATATGGAACTTCATAAAGATAAAACATACACAAAATAAACGATACAACACATCTTTCCCCTTACACTAAATTTTTTTTTAAAATATATATATATATATATATATATATATATATATATATACTGTATATATCAAGTATACACAACATCGTTACTTATTCCAACAATACCCAACAATGTCTAATAACTACAAGAATCCTATCTTAACTATTTAATTTTACAATGAATTTGGACTTAGTTGCATTCATATTCTCTTAACTTTCCCGGTCTTGTGATTTTCCTGCCACACCTACTAAACCGACTCTCTAAGCTTGTCATACCTTCTTCTTGAACATTTTTTTTCCTTTTTTCAGCTACCTTATCACTTTGCATAGGAACTCCGTTGCCTCCAAATTCACATTGTGAGGACATGTCATTACTAACCTCATCCTCCACGAACCATTTAGTTCCAACCATACTTTTCCTCCCCTCTCCTTTATATGGGGAAAACCTGCTTAAATGCCACACTTTTCCATCTTCAAGTAGCACTGCATTATACAAAATTTTCAAAACTTTCAAAGGAGGATAGTATTTACCCTCTCCATATTTTTTTAAACCTGGAACTTTCACCTTAACCAAATCCCCTATTTGTATATTCACCATTTTGCACTTGTGTTTTATATCATAGTTTCCTTTTGAACGCGTCTGCGCCATTTTAATGTTGTTCCTAACACCTTCCACAGTCCAACCACTCTTCCTACCATCCTTCATCCAACCAATGTTATCCTTCCATAACAGAATTCTACCCCTCATAATCTCGAAAGGACTGTGCCCCGTAGAATTACAAGGTGTGGTCCTGTATGACCAAACAGTTCTCCAAACTTCTTTTTCCCAACTTAGTTTAGCATTTACTGCCAGCTGTATGCTGTTCTTCAACACTCTGTTAAAGCGCTCAACAGCACCGTTACCAGCCGGGTGATAATTGGACGTAGTAATGTGTTTAATGCCACACCTCAATAAAAAATTCTTAAACTTATCAGAAATGAATTGCGGTCCATTGTCCGTAATTACAGCTGTGGGGAAACCTTCCCTTAGGAAAACCATATCCAAAAAATTCACAATGGAACCAGAATCAACCTTGGTCATGATACTGATTTCAGGCCATTTAGAAAAATGATCATACATCACCACTATATATTTACACTCGCCATCCGCATGTATAGGACCAGCAATATCTAAACCAATTTTTTCCCAAGGCATATCAGGACACCTGATAGGAACTAGCGGTGGTCTAAATGTTGATAAAGTCTTCTCTGAATCATTGCATAAAAAACATTCTCTTACAATTCTTTCCACTGCCACATCTATTCCTGGCCACCAATACAACTGTTTAATTTTACTTTTTGTTTTAGATATACCTAGATGGCCGTCATGACATAAATCCAAAACCCTATCTCGAAGTACTTCAGGTGGTATTAATTTCCCATTGCGCATTAACTTGTTGCCCTCAACAGACAATTCATCCTTCACCTCCCAAAATCGTCTGACATTCTCATCCAAATTTTTTTTATGAGGCCATCCCTCACACAACATGGTTTGGACATTTTTTTAAACTAGATCTTCCTCCACAGCTTTATTCCATTCATCATCAGTAATACCCTGAACATCTTGTACAATATCGGCTACCCAACAATCTTCCAAACCCTCCACACTATCATCCGTACTCACAAGGGGCATCCTACTTAGGAAGTCAGCAATTTATTCTTGACCCCAGGCACATAACATACCTCATACTTATAATCTAGTAATCTTATGGATAACCGAGCTATTCGTGGTGAAGCCTTGAACAAACCTTTAGTCGTTAAGACCTTGGTGAGTGGTTTATGGTCACTCCGCAAAATGACATTAGTACCCCAAACAAATGCCCTGAAATGTTCCAAGCCCCACACACATGCAAGAGCTTGCCTCTCTATGACCGAATATTTTGCTTCAGCATCAGTTATCGAGCGGGAAGCAAATGCAATTACACATTCCTCATTATTCTCATTCATTTGTGAGAGTACAGCTCCCAACCCCTTACTACTAGCGTCCGTAGTAACAATGCTTTGCAAGTTTGGGTCAAATCCTTGTAGAGCAGGTGCCTGAATAATGTCTCTTTTAATTATTTCAAAAGTCTTTTCACACTCCACAGACCACTTGAATACACACCTATTCTTAAGCAATTGCCTAATGGGAAAAGTTTTTTGTGAAAAATTATGGACAAACTTGGCATAATACTCTGCCAAGCCTAAAAACGCCCTAACTTCATCCTTGTTTGTAGGTGGAGGTGATTTCGTAATGGCCTGTATTAAACTAGCTTTAGGTTGGATACCATTACCACTAACTTCGTGTCCCAAATATGTGACACTTCGCCTAGCAATTTTGCATTTGCTATATTCTGCAGTAAGTCCATTATTTTCCAACACCTGGAGAACCTTTCTAACTTTGGCATTGTGATTATCCCTTGTATCTCCCATAATTAATATGTCATCTTGAAAAAAAAATACATCACGCATCTTACAAAATAATTTATACATCAGCCTTTGAAACATAGCAGCCGCAGATGCCAACCCAAATGGCACCCTAACAAATTGATAACACTCAAATGGTGTAATAAACGCGGTCAATCTACGGCTTTCAGGATGCAAAGAAATCTGGTGATACGCCGAAGTCAAATCGATTGTGGTGAACCATTCTTTACCTTTAGTGAGTGCTAACACTTTGCTGATTTTAGGTAAAGGGAATTGATCTACCAAAATATTTTTATTGAGGTCCCTAAGATCCACACACAATCTTAACTTGCCATTGGAACGTCTCGCTACAACCAATGGCGAAATCCAATCGGACGATTCCACCTGCTCAATAATACCTGCTTGCAATAACTTGTCTAATTCTCCAGACACTTCGTCTCTAATATTTATGGGAATATTCCTGGCCCTGTGTATTACCGGTACAGCGTTATCCTTAAGTATGATTTTGTGTTGGAATTTTTTTAACATGTCTATTGTCCCCGAAAATACTTGTGGAAACAAATCCCTAATAGTTGCATCACTCATCTCACCACCCTGTATAACGGACACTGGTTCCGAGCTGTTTGGATCCAGGACTATTCCAAGCGCTCCTTGATCCCACCAGCCCAAAACCGAAGGTCCAGTCTTAGAAACATACAATTTGCATTCTGCCTTACGGTCTTTAAAAGAAAATAACAATTTCTTGTACCCTATCAACTGGATTGGCTCTCCAGTAAAACTTTTAGGAGAGATATCAGGACTGTCTAGAACCCCTCCAATAACATGTTCAATTTTTTTTAACCAAACCAGTTCATTTACAATAGTATAAGGCGAACCAGAGTCAGCAGTGAAAGTGATAGTGACATCCCCAATAGAAATGTCGCATTTCGTTTTTTTCCACGGAAAATCTAGTGTCGAAGATCCATGATCCTTTACATTGAGTACCCACATATTCCTGTCGTCACTGTCTGAGGAAGAAGCTGAGTCCGTTGCACTCTCTAAATGTTTTATCGCAAATCTTTTTTCCTCCTGCAAACTTTAACAAAATGACCACTGATGCCACAACCAGAACATTTCTGGTTCCTGTCAGGACAGTTTTTATCATTCGCATAATGACCCATCAAACCACATCTAAAACATGTAACATTCTTTTTACTAAAATCCTTCTTGGTTTGCTTTTTATTTTTACTGGTGTAGTCTTTCTTTGAAAACTTGTCAGACCCATACTTCACCTCCCTAACATTGTTTACAAGAATGTTAGATCCAGAAAAAGTGTCATAATTTTTTTTACTTCCCTGTAGAACTGCTTTTGCACATCTCCCAGTCAGTTCTGCTTTTTTAACAACATCGATGACTTCCTGTAAAGACGACTCTCCTTTAGTCCATAAACAATCCTGTATTTGCCGATTTGCTGCATGCATAACAATCTGATCCCTCATAAGTTCATCGTGCAAGACACCAAACCTACATGTTAAAGCCAAATTCTTTAAGGCTGAAACATATTCCTCAATGGTTTCATCCTTCTCCTGCTTCCTATGGTAAAATTTGTAACGATCAATACCTACGCAAACAGTAGGAGCATAGTATCCATCTAAATCTTCTAAAGCATGACAAAAAACATCACCATGCTCTCTATGTTTCTTTTCAATTCTATTGTATGTTTTCAGACCAAGCGGTCCCAGACAATGTAATAGAATTTTCTTCTTTTTATCAGCAGAAAAATAATTTTCTTCATCACACGTAGAAATGTAATTCAAAAAATATTCCCGCCATTCTTGCCACTTTGTGGAAGTATCACCAGATCCAGGTATGAAAGGTTGAGGTGGTGGTAAATTCAAATTACTTGAAGCCATAAGTAATTATGTTATTCCACTTGAACAAGTATAAATTTAAAAAAAACGAAGTTTGACAGAATAGTTGTCAGAGATTCTACAATGACCTTGTAGCACAATCTTATTTAATATACAAAATGCGCTGCACCCAAACCGAAATCCACAATGTTACACAGCGTGCGGAGAACTTCTCCAGATGACCTGGCTAGCGTCTCCGTCTCCTTGGAGACGCTTGCAAAATGGTGCTAAATGTTCTGCTTCCATGACGTTGACGTTGCCGAGGAGACGCACATTGAGCATGCGCGTCTGTAGATTAAAGGACGCTCGAGCTGCCTTGCTCGCGTTGCTCCGCTCACCCAGGAATCACCCAAAAAAAATAAAACACGGAGAAGGAGAAGAAAAAAAATAAATATCCCAATTAATAGTTACTGCAACGTTCTCCTCGATAAATCCTAAAGCAGCAGACAAGTTCGGCAAGGCGGAGAGGAAACCTCAATACGCGTGGAAGCCGGGGCTGCTCAACTCGTCGCCAAATTTGTTGAGAATCTTCTTAAGTCAAATAAAGGAACTGCAGCAGCGTAGTCTCAATAGGTAAATTCGATTTATTTCCATACATAAAAACCCTGAAGCCTGTGAAAATGTTCATGTGTTTCTGTATGGAAAGCATTTCACAATTGTTACTGACCACCAGGCATTATTTACTATTTTTGGCAATCGGAAAATCAAGATACCCCTTCGCATTGAGATGTGGGGGGTTGCGCTTACAAGAGTACACCTATACAATTGTGCACAAGCCAGGCAAGAATCAAAACACTGCAGATTATTTATTTCAAATACCCCTACAGTAGCACAGTTCATTGTCGAACATTACAGAAAAGTACATCAACTTCATTGTAAAGCCCAGAACGCCTGCAGCTCTATCCATTGAGCAGCTCATTACCGCTATCAATGCTGATAAAGCATGTGTGCCCTTAAAAACATTATTGCAGCCCCGGCATGGAGACAAAGTGTTCTTGCTTGAAGTGACAATGTTGAATTTTAAAAATATTGTAACGTCCAAGATTATCTGTCTGTCATGAAGGAAGGGATTGTGCTAAGAGGATCCTGGATTGTAATACGTGCGAGCTTGAGACAGAAAGGTTTTGAACTCACCCATGAAGGCCATTTTGGCATTGTCGCCACCAAGAGGGCATTGAGGGGTTGCATTTGGTTCCCTCCCTTGGAGAAGAAAGTTGAAAGGAAACTAAAAGATTGGCACCTATGCAACTGCCTGTCTCCAAAGATGACCCAGCATCCCCTGAAAATGTCCGATCTACCTGCGCATGCCTGGGAAAGAACTGCTGTTGATTTCTTTGGGCCTCTGGCCAATGGATGTCACCTTATGGTGATCATTGATGAGCATTCCCTGTGCCCTATTGTAGAAGAAATGTCATCTACAACTCACAACTCATTGAGGGTCTAGATAACATCTTTGCAGTGTGGGATATACCGAACAATCTAAGGTCTGACAGTGGTCCTCCATTCAAAAGCTGGGAGTTGAAGGAGTTTTTGGCTTGTCTTAACATCAAACATCTGAAATGCACACCTTTGTGGCCTCAAGCCAGTGGTGTCATAGACCGAATAATGGGGACTCTGAAATGGGTGATTCAATGTGCATCAATAGAGGGACTTCCTCTGAGTCAGGAGTAATGCCAAGCCCTTCATGTTTATCGGTCAACTCCTCATACCACTCTAGGTGAGAGTCCTGCTACTCTGATGTTCAGGAGAGCATGAGTACCAAACTACAACAGTGGACCCCTGAGCGAACCTTACATGATGATGTGGTTTGTGCTCCTGATGCTGCTCAGAAGCATCAGATGAAGACGTATGCCGATCGACTTTGTCAAACTCGAGAGATCGTGTTTCATTAGGTTGACTTGGTTCATATCAAACAAAAGAGAATCCAAAAGACAGATCATCCTTTTGATACTGAACCATTAAAAGTTGTGACACATATGATAACGGTGCATCGTTCCAGCAAATTCATCACAAGGGACTCATCCCACTGAAGTCATCTGTCTCGTTAATCATCATTCCCTACAGGTTAGGAAGAAACTCCCATTCTTGAAGATTTTGATCAGACATTAGCCCTGTACCCTTGGGGTACAGCTCAACTACCTCATACTACACAGTCTGGCCAAACTGTATGAGCACCTAGATGGCTGAGCGAAGAAATGCAATGCTGCTTTTTGTTCATATATATATATTTTTTTTTTTATTTAAAAAGAGGGGAGATGTAGTGTCTTAGGACCCATTTGACTAGGTACAGACTTATGAAGGAAATTACATAATCAATCTGGGAGGTGTCAAAGTGTGGTCTTTATTAACGGTTATTGGGATATTGGGAGTTCAGTTGAATGTTGTACGCTGATGAGTAAAGATGTTAACTATGAACTCCGTGTGTGGTATGTTCTTGTGCATGCTACTAGGCGGGGTAGGACTCAACAGTTGTCACTAGAAAGGTGGCAACCTTTTCTACTGGTTACAGGATAATACCGGGCAGACAAAGACCTACTCTGTGCAACCCTTTACACTGCTTACTGGAGAATACCGGGCAGACTAAGATCTACTCTGTGTAACCTTTTACACCAGTTAATGGAGAATACCTGATTGATAAAAATCTACTCTGAGTAATCCTTCACACCAGTTACTGGAGAATACTGTGCAGGCAAACACCTACTCAGTGAGAATACCAGGCAGACAAAGGCCTTCATTACAACTTCGGCGGTCTTACAAAAAGACCGCCGAAGCTAGGGGCGCCACTATACCCCTAGTGCTGGCGGTATATGTGGCTCCCTAATATGACTTTTCCGCTGGGCCAGCGGACGGAAACAGCATTTCCATCCGCTGGCCCAGCGGAAAAGTCACATCTACATTGCAGCCGGCTCATAATAGAGCCGGCGGCAATGTTGATGTGCAGCGGGTGCAGCAGCACCCGTCATGCATTTCACTGCCTGAAATTCGGGCAGTGAAATGCGTGATGGGGCTGTGCCTGGGGGCTCCTGCACTGGACCCCAGGGGCACCCCGAGTCCCCCTTACCGCTAGCATGGCCATGGCAGTGTTTACCGCCATGGACAGGCTGGTGGTTGGGGACTCATAATCGCAAGGGCAGCGGTGCTTGCACCGCTGCCCTGGGGATTATGACCGCCTGGTGGACAGTTGCAGGGGCCGGCGGTATGGATGGGACTAATGCGCCATAGTCATAATACACTGCCGGTACACCGCCTGTCTGTTAGCGGTGTTACCGCCGGTGTAGTGCCGGCTGCCAGGGCCGTAATGAGGCCCAAAGTCCTAATATCCCTTTTCACTGGTTACTGGAGAATTCTGGGCACACAAAAACCTACTCTTTGTAACCCTTTACAACAGTTACTGGAGAATACTGACCAGACATAAACCTGGCTTAAGTCACAGGTGATAGTGACTACCTCTAGGGTATAAAGCCCAGGCATGGATATATAAATATTTTCATCAATTTCCCCATGACAAGATGCCCTAGCAGAAACACTGGAGATCTGACAGCTGAGGTAGGGGTTGATGTAGGTTAAATTAGAGCACATAGGCCCTCATTATTACATTGGCGGTAAATCCCACTTACCGCCATGCTGACTGCCGCCAACATACCACCGCGGACATCCGTTCACCATATTATAACACACACATACCAATCCGTCACTATTCAGCCACATACACACTTCCGCCATACCAAAGGTCAGTGATAAACTGGCGGTATCAAAACCCACACAGTTACGCCAACAGAACAACACCCATCACATTATGACCCACGAATCACCACAGCGGACATTCAACGCGGTAAACCATTGGCGGTACACACCACCGTGCTCAAAATACACACACACATAAAAAAACACCACCACATTGGACAATTCAAACAACACACACCTGACACCCATACACACACCACACCCACACCACTATAAAACACACACCCACATTACCCACAACCCTTTACAAATACAAAACATTGGCACGAGGCAGACACCATGACCACAGACAAGACCAGAACCACATACCACCATCACCTATACACCACCCACTCAACCCACATCACACACCCCAACACATTACCCTATACACCCTCACCCACACAACTCACACAACACCCATGGCACCACAAAGACACCCCTGATTCTCAGAGGAGGAGCTAAGGGTCATCGTGGAGGAAATCATCAGGGTAGAGCCACAGCTATTTGAAGCACAGGTTCAGAAGATATCCATTGCTATGAAGATGGAGCTATGGCGGAGGATTGTGGACGGGGTCAATGCCGTGGGACAGCACCCCAGAACCAGGGATGACATCAGGTAGAGGTGGAACAACCTACGGGGGAAGGTACGTTCCATTGCAGCAAGACACCAACTCGGTGTACAGAAGACTGGCGGTGGACCCCCACCTCCTCCCCCACAACTCACAGCATGGGAGAAGCAAGTCTTGGCAATCATGCATCCTCAGGTCCTGGCCAGAGTTGCAGGTGGACTCGACTCTGGTAAGTCAACACTTTACTACTATCACCCCCTACCTGCATGCCATGACATACCCCCACCCTCACCCTCAATCCCATCACCCCACCATCACATATCACTCATCTCAATGCCAAGCCCTGCATGCCATACCAATGCTTGGACACCACTAACAGAGCTGCATGAACACTCTTCACCAAAGCATCCACACTAGAGAGAATCAGCTAGCTCACCACATACCAGCTTACACAAGTGAAAGTTGCCAGTGCAGATACAACCAAAGTGGGGAACCCACTGATGCACAATATGTCACACACAGAAACAATAACACTGCATTTACATCCTCGCAGGTACTCCAGCCAATGTAGTGACAAAGAGGTGCCAGCACTATTCAATCCCCAAACAGAAGAGGCCCACAGTAATGACAGCAACTCTATTCACCTGGATCTGGATGACCAACCTGGCCCATCAGGGACCTCTGGATAGTCAGTTACCCATGAACAGTCACACGCCACCACAGAGCCTCCTCCATCAGGAAAAACCACCACAGCACCCACCCAGCATACCCATACCTCTGTCCCCAGGAGACGTCAATCAGCAGTGTGTCCACCACTACAGGGATCCCAGGCTACACATCGCACCCAAGACAATCAGGGACCTGGGGTCAGTGGCACACGGTTCAGGGGACAGAAGCACAGGACAACAGGGAAATTGGGAGGACTGCTGTGCACCAGGGGGAGGACAGGCCTAGGGAACCGACTCAGCAGGAGGTACTCACTGAGATCCATGGAGCATACCAACATTCCCAGGATACGCTGGGCCATATCCTGGCCAGCATGCAGGAGAACAGGCAGCTGCAGGGAGGACAGTACCAGGGGATCAGGAAGGACTTGCAGGCCATTAACACCACCCTGGTCTCCATTGCAGGGATGCTACCGCCAGCCTGTTGGCGGTATTACTGCCACTTTATCACTGACCGCTAGGGTTGTATTGAGAGCCATAATGTTTTTTTTATTTCTTCTTATGCTTTCTGCTGTCAAATATAGGAGGTGGGATGTCTCTTTAACATTAAGTAGTAACCAAGTTTAAGTTCATGGTGCTTAATACAATTTAAGAAATTATTTTGGTTTGATGATGGTTTATTGTTGCCTGGTAAATTGGTTATTTTTTAAATTTGTCTCGTTCTTATCTCTTCCCACTTATTGATTATATGTTTGTTTTGATTTATGAGATTGTGAATTGCTGTTCATGTGAATATGTCTCAGGAATGGCTATGAAGTCACATTTAACTGACTAAGTTTATGTTGTTTGACGCTGTTTGCGAAATGATTTCGGTTTGATGACTGTATATTGTTGCTTTCCCTTGGGATTTGTTTCATCTTATTCTTTTTTAATTCAGTGTTCACATGTCTGCTTGATTTATTAGACAGTGAATTGCTGTTCATGCGATTATGCATTTAGGGCAGTTATGAAGCCACATGAAATTTTACATGGTAGGCCAGTGACGAGTGATGTGTACATACTCAGTAGCATTGGAAAATGGTGGGAAATTAATGAAATATAGGGTTTGCCTCTTGAACCGATTGTTATAGCTCATAATTCTAAAATTGGTTTGGCGCTCTGAATTTATTACATGAAGAAATGTGTTTGAGGTTAATAACACACATATTTTCCTGTGCAAATTTATTGTCTTTGGCAAATATCAGCGTAAATTAAATAATGTTTATTGTTATGGGATGGTACTTTTGTAAACCTGTGAATATTGTGCATTTTTTGTAAATAGAATGTAAGGTTTTTTTATTTGCATGAACTTTTTATATGTATTTATGTGTATTTATATTTGTATGTATATGTTTGTAGCCCTGAAGAAGTTCATGTGGACGAAACGGGTTAGCTACTATGAACTGAAGAGAAAGATGTTTTAGTGAATATTTATGAATAAAAATAATTAATTTCACCAAGAAGGAACACTAGGGAGTTTGTGCCATCCATATTTGAAATTGAACTTTATTGGACTTTTTATTATGTCTTATAACCTGTGTGAGTGCTGAGTCTCATGTAGAGACAAAAACCTACTCTTTGTAACATTTAACACCTTTTACTGAAGAATACTGAGAAGATGAAAACCTACTCAGTTTAACCCTTTACAGTGGTTACTGGAGAATATCAGGATGTGAAAGTCCTACTCTGGTTAACCCTTTAAATTGCTTCAGAAGCAAGTTGGAATCCATGACAAGAACATGTTCTACAATGTTGGAAAGCACAAGCAAGGAAAATCTTACTCAAGACAACCACCGCTTTTGCTGAGAAATCTTCCGTTCACATTAAGGTAGCTGTTGCTCGAGTAGAAAATCAACTTGAGCGACAGAAAAGAAGCAGTGCCCTCTTGCACTGCACAAGGAGCTGTTTGTGCTGATTTTTCAGAGGCGGACAAACATCTGGTGCTGAAAATCAGCATGAACAACGCAACCTAACGCACAACTCCACGTAGTGCAGCAGAGTTTTTTGGGCACTTCGTGGAGCTCCGTAAACTCCACCCAGGCCTACAAATGATGCTTTGTAGGGTGGAAAAGGCCGCTTTGTTGAGAAGGTGCACATCACAAACTTTATATATCCCTGGGCAGAAGCTTTACAAACCTAAGGACCTCACTATACATCAAATCATACTCACTACCTTATCCTATCCCCGGTCTCCTCGGAAGAACTATGCCACATTATGCTTTCTCTCACAGTAGGCCACTTACCCCGTCTCCTTCTCTGCAAAACCTAATTTCCCTGTTCTGTTGCACCTTGTCAATAGCGACTGGCATCTCCACCTGGACACTTCATCCCCCTCTGTACTCTTCTAGGGATCAGGTCCGGCCACAATATACATGTATTCTTCGATTCGTGTTTAATCTCCCTCAAATCCAGCTTTATTGCCTTGCTCTCCACTAGCCCTTCCATTTACACCAGAACATTTTCCCCAAGTGGATTATCAAAAGGTCCGAACAGCCTTCTCTCCCAAACATGCTATTCAAGTTTGGCAATTGCACTTGCCATGATATCCCCTCTTCCTTGCCAACTCACTCTCAGTCAACGCTCCTGTACCCCAACTCTGTCCCATGCCATCTCTATCTTGCTTGTTTCTTGGCCCACTTGACAAACAAGTGTCTTAGAATTCCTATAGTCAAGTCCTCTGCTGCCAGATCAGAAACAGCATCTACAATGAAATAACAGAACAAACATGTATTATTAACTGTGCGTCTCCTTTCATTGCACATACTGCTCGTACTCAACGCTTCCGCCTCAATGAAAGGTAAGTCTCACCACTCCTGCAGCGCCAGTTGCTCTGATATCTTCCTGGAGGCTCACGACTCCAGAAGAGGCCACACTGAACCTTCTCCCTTCCGTTGCGTTGCTGTCCCTCGCTGCCATCAGACTTGACATGGTGGACCAAGCTTACACTTCCTCCTGGGGTGGTGGAGCCACACCAGACTCTCCTGGATCTGTCAATGAAGTGTAATCTACCAATGAAGGATCAACAAGGCCCAGTGTGCTGGAAGGTACCCCTGCATTTTCCCAATCTACCCCACCATCCTGTCGGCACACCCACCTACCCCCCTCCCCTGTATGCACCCCACCACCTGTACTGACCCCACCAAGCTCACTTCATCCCTCCCCTTGCTCCCCTCTATCCTTCTCCCTCCACACTGCCTGGCCTTTCTGGTTGTGATCTGTTCCCTGACTCCCTCCACATTGACTACCCTGGAGGTGTGTGCCCCCCTCTTGGCTGCCACCACATCCCGGCACTTTCTTCGGTAAACCCTCACCAGATTAGCACTTGTCTTTTTGGGTCAAACAGAGCCTCAAGCATGTCCTCTGCCATCTCTGCCCCTTCCTCTACCACTTCTGACTCTGCTTATCGCTCCAGTCCAGCATAGCTTGAACTATCACAGTTGCAGGCCTGCCCTCTGACATTCTTGATGTGGACAGTGGTGGCCTTTCTAACCCCCCCCATGGTGGCTACATTGCTTCTGAGTGCTGCTTACTCTGACCTTAGTGCCACCTACTGTAGCCCTTCACTTCTGGCCTGGTTCACCCATTAAGGGGCACCGCTCACTCCACGCCCCACCCTGTCACTGATGCCCAACATGCCCCTCGGGGCTTCAACACCTCTATCTGCATCTCCAGTTTCAGATTCCCTATTACCACAAGCACCAGAGGCTCCTGGGCCCCAGCTCACCCTGCCTTTGCCATACTCACCCACCCACAACATTTTGGATATTGCAGTAAGCTGACGAGCACTGACCCCGCCACACTCTCCAAGGTTTTCTTCATCACCCTGGCCCTGCCACCACGCCCAAGGTACGCCTCCACTAGTAAGTCTTCTCTCTTGGCTGCCCTCAGCAGCCCGAGGGTCTCTTGGATGCACAAATCTTCCATGCTGCCAACTCCCTTTACCACACAGTGCCCATAACCAGCCCCTGGCTCCAAATAAAAACCCTTCTTGACCTGCTAACGTGTCAACTAGATCTAAAATGGTGTCTGTTAGCCCAAACCTTCCTTATTGTCCCCTCCCTGCCACATCACCCATACCAAATATAGCCCAACTCCACATACCATCATAGAACTGTACAAAGCCAAAATATTTGTCCGGGGGACAGACCTCCCCTATTGGCTGCCCCTCAAGCCCCCATTCTCTCCTGCGGCACCTAGTATCCTTTAATGACACAAACTGTGACTATCGTTGGGAACTACCTGATTATTACCGTTATTGTATCATAAAATATCTCTGGGCACAACTGACAACTAGACACACAACCCTTTTTCCTCTGTTATAAGCACAACCTGCTTACAAATGGTTAATTTCACAATCACAATCACTAAGAGTCAGAAAACAGGTAACTCTCCAATGGGTATCAACACATTTATATTTAAACACACAGGGGTTTATTTACAAGGAATTTGCACCACTATTGCGTCTTTTTTATGACTCATCTGTAGTACATTCTCTGCTCCATGTTGCCCCATATTTACAAAATGAGACTTTGGACAGAGTGCATCAGTTTTTGATGGGCTAAATCAAAAATCTACCTGTGCTGGAACCGGCTGGGCCGTGCAATTTATAATGTATGCAAGTAGGTGTTCCTTTTAAAAACTCACTTAGGACTGACACAGTGATATTTACAAGTTTTCCACTGTGGGATGCATCTTTGAAATGCGTCACTTTTAACATGGAATGAGTCCAAATTCCTATGCCTCCTTAACCCTGGTGTAGGACATGACTCAGTGGCTTTTCAATAGAAATCTGACCAGCTGAAGTCACTTTACACACTGGAATATGTCTGTATTTCACTTCCCCTCTACTAGTAGTGGGTCTACACATATGACAATCATATTGTAGGACCCCTTCATCAAGCTGGGATCATGGCACCTATGATTTCAACATCCACTGCAGCAAGGCAATTTGTACTTTATGTAAGGGACTTGCCACGATCGTCACTTATCCAGGGTGGAAGGGGTCTCCACATCCAGGACTGCGTATTGCAAAGTACAACAGGTAAGTACATACATAAGGTAGGTAAAACATGTATTGCCACTTCACTTTCCAACACATGCTTGTATTCACTTACATTATACTGTCACTCACTATGTCACAGATACTTAGGTCTCTACATACACATAAGTAGGCTATGTCATCTGTAATGTTATACATAGCCGTACTGCATACATTACCTCTTACATCCAGGACCAATATAAAAGTGTAGAAGGCGATATTCCACCATTTTACATTCTTTTCCATTGATCCTCACACATTAGGCTCCTTGCGTCAATCTGTACCGATGCATATCCTCCGATTTTGATGCAGTGCCAAAGTTGTGTCACTTTTGACACCAGCTTCAGCAATGCATCACTTTTTGAGTGGATGTGTTGTGGCACCCTTCCCTTCAGATGTGTCAGAATTTCTGATGCATTCTGGGACCCCATGCCATGGTGCATCAAATTGTAAATATGATGCATCAATGGCATAGGATTCTGTCACACCGAAACACAACTTATTTTGACGCATCGCTGACACAATGCAACAATGCATCATTTCCTGTAAATATGTCACAACGTTTTCATGGTGAACACAAAGCCAGGTAAAAAAGGTGAATGAAAGATTACAGAAAACATGTACGAGCACCTGTGAATGGACTCTTCAACTAAAATCACTACTCCAGATCTAAGACCCAGATGTGGAGAAAGAGTGAGTAATGCCTGTCTGTGAGACTGACTATAGGCATAATATGGTCTGCACGGGAGTGAAGGTATCACCTTTAGCAGTGTTTGTAAGTAATTTCTGTATATGTAGTATGTAAGACTATGTTTGTGTCTAACACAGGAAAAATCTTAACATATGGCTGTAAAAAGGTTTTGTGTGTGTATTTGTGCACACCTAAAGAACAAATCTGAAATGAATGAAATATTCACACAAGGAATGGGTAAAAGAAAGCTGAGAGAGAAACAATCTTTCTTTCATTTTCCTTGTGAGTGTGGGTGAGTGTTTTTTCTTTTAAAGTAATCTCTCATTTTACTAATGTGGGTAATAGGTGTGTGTGTTGGAACATGTATCCGACTATGTTTGTCTTTAGAATGTGGGCTTATTACAAACGTCTGTTTCTGTGTGGCCTCTGTGTTTGTTTGGGATGCATTTTGGATGTACCTGTGTTAGGAATGCACTTGTGAATGTTTGTTGGAAACTGTGCCTTACTGTAAGTCTTCAAAACACATCTAGACTGATGTGTCTGTTTGAGTGCCTAAGGTATACTTCTGGCTGTGTGGTTTAGGTTGCTGTTCATAGCTGCCCCTGTCTTAAGAATATATATCTGTTGCATGTGTTTGTCTCAAGAGTGTCTGCCTTGTTGTGTGGTTTAAGATTGGATGCATCACTGTAACCATGTAAAGAACATGTCTGCCACCTCTCAAATCTCTACAGAAATATACAGAGTGTTCAAGGGGAGAGGATAGTTTAGATACAAACAGGTAAGGAGGCGGGGCACACAAGAATATTTGGAGGTGCACACAGAAAGATGATCCATCGTTAAAAAAGCAGCCTAGGGCCACCAAAACCAAATCAATGCTCAAAACCATTCAGATCGCCACACTAAACAGAGAGAAAGTTTAATTGTGAGCAAAACCAAACCATGCAACCAAATACACAATTGCTCTCTGAATGGGCCAGGGAACAAACCAATTGGAAGGCACTCAGAACGCACACTTGTGCATAGCAGCAGCAAAGGCCTAGCGATTCAGCCTTCTCAGAGATCAGCTCTCAATTTGAAATGGCGTGAAGTGTCTCATTGTACACCCTTGTCAAGACAAAGTTAAAGCATACTCACTACTCAATCAAGCATGAAACCCATCAATTAAAAACAGATCAGCCAAAGCCCGTCCTTTAAGGCTCTCCCCCTCACGAAGAGTGTCTGTCTGGGTTAGCAAAGGTCAGCCTGACAGACACTCTTCATTTTTTGGTCAGGCAGCCAGGAGCTAGGCATGCTATTTGCTCTGGCTCCTGGCTGCCTGAGCTGAACTTTGATGTGCTGAGGAGGTCACAGCTCCAGGGGGCATGACCTCCTCAGCTCAGCAAAGGTCCTCGAGGCCCTCCCCCTCAGTGATGAGGAATAGTTTCACTCATTGCGTTAAACCTGGGCACCTTAACTTTAAGCCCGGAAGCACCCAGGGCCCAGTGTCAATCAGTGACACATTGTCACAGAGTGGGGAGAGCAGTCTCATGGATCTCATCCCACTCTGTGATGAGTTTGGGACTGCTACCTTCCCTACGTTCAGTCAATGATGGAAAGCATCAGCCCCAACCCTCCGGGGAGCTCCGAGGCTGAGCTACAGGTAAATGTGTGTGTTTCAATTTTTTTCAAATTATTGTTTGGTGTATGTATGTTTGAATATTTGGTAATGAGTGTTTGGAAATGGATGTGTGTGTGCATGTGTGATTGTGTGCATGAATGAATGAGTGTAAGTGAGTATGTATATGTGCATGTGTGTCCCCTCTACCTCCCCCCTCCTAAAATTACTGGCCTCCTGAAACTGAAACTTGTGTGGTTGACTGATCCTCATTCAGTGCAACATGGGAGAACCAGCAGACACAGGCCTGCACGCTGCTTCTGTTGTGAGACCTGTCCATGTAGTAGGAGATCAGCCCACAGTGCAGGATAGAACATTTTCTAGCATTTGCAACATAAATGTTATGTTCTATTAAGGACATTAGGGTGAGGATTATGCTTTCTTCATCTTTACTACTCCAAAATAGTAAAAACAGATAAGCCTCATTTCCCATGAGGCTTTGAACCACGCCTCCATCACAGTCCACCAATAGCATCTAGACATAACCTCCAGAACAATGAAGCACCATCTTGACTGCCTCTTTCTTTCCATTAGGAACAGTCCACCTTGTATACTGAACCAAAGTCTATAACAGGAACGAACAAACGGACCAGGAATCCATTCAACATAGATTCACAGATTTCAATAAGAGGACTGATACCCAAAGGGAACTGGAGCTCCAAGACGCTTCAGACTCACTTCTGATCTGAGCCAGAGAACAAAGAGGGAATATATGAACTCAGAACCACAACCCTGAAATAATCACAAAGGCGGGCAAAAGAGGAAAAGTCACTATCATGGTGTATATAAGGTATCAAACCAACGTTATCACAACATTTTATTTGTCCCAATGGGTGATATAATCCTCGCCGTCGTGTCCCTATTGGAATCTGAAATTCTTATTGCAGTTGCTAGGAAAGTTTCTATTCTATGGGAAGACCGGTGGCTCTGATTATGCTGGTTCAAAGCTGACAAACCACAACAGAAGGCATGCACAACAGGCTTGTACAAAAAAATGTAAACACAAAATCAGATGACCAATGAGCGGCGTGTAGAATATCTTCCAATCTGGAGCCAAGTACAAATACCTTTGAGGCCATAGCCCCCCCCCCGAGGAGAATGAGCCCCAGAAACAGACACATCAATGCCAGCCTCTGTCATGAGCCAATGAACCCAGAAGGCCAAGGTCATGGCAGATAGTGGTTTAAAGGATTCTGATGTGCTAACAATAGATGATTTAAGAGATCAGCTCTACAATTTAAAGTGTGTTCCTCATATACCTTCAAACATTTGATTACACATAGTTTTGCATTACGAGGAAAAGCTGGATAACCAATAGCCTTAGACATAGACTTTGTACTTTTTGAAATAATGAAAGAAACACAATCAGGTGAAAACAACCTACCTACTAAGTCCAGGGCCCTGACATCTGACAACCGCCGACACTAAAGAAAACATAGAAGCATGGTCATTTTAACAGAAATCTAATTCATGGACAAACCAGAATTATCTGGCCAGAAATCAAACAGGGAGAGAACATTATCTCTCCCTGTTTAACATGCCACAATTTGGAATATATAGGCTTTGGATGGTTTGCTACTCGGATACCCTTAAGCAATTTACACACCAAAGGGTGCATACCTACCTTTTTGCCATCTATGAGATCAGGTCCTGCAGATAAAGCTGACCTAAAATTATTTACTGACCTGTAACATAATCCAGATTCAGCACATTCAGAAAGAAAATTGAGAACATCTTTCAATTCGGATCCCACGGGATCCACATCCCGTGGAAGGCACCAACCTATCCATCTCTTCAATACAGAAGAATATCGCTTGTGGTTGGAAGGAGTCCAAGCTTCTTGTATAAAAGCGGCAGCTGCTGTTGAAATGCTATTGGCCTGTCCATGTCTCCTGATATTTTCCAAGCCATGAGAACTAACTGGCCTTGGAGGAGGAGAGAATGAGGAGAGCCCAACGGATCTAAGAGAAGATGCAGGAATGCAGGCAGAAGTATGGAAAGAGACACCAATATCTCCAGAAGAGCAAGAAGCAAAGGTTGGGTCTTCCAGACCAGGGTTATCAGAACTAATGAATCTGATAGTCTCCTGATCTGGCAGGGTTCCAGGGAAGTGGCAGAAGATTTTTGTGCATGACGTAAAAGAACAAACTGGTTCCTTAGATTCACGATTAGCATGAGCAACACAGAACTGAACTTCATTGACTTAAAATTGTTTCCATTTGAAGGGAAGTTACACACAGATTTATTATAAACGCACAGACTGAAACGATCTGTTACAATACGGGAGTTTCAATCCGAAGGGATTACGTGACAACTTCCCAGTGGGTCAATTCCTACACCTGAGAAGGAACTGTACTCAGAAAACAGACTACAAAAAGCATATGGAAATCCTTACTAGGAAATTGAGTGAGAGAGGGGACCTCAAGAAGGTGATAGCCACTACAGACAAAAGGGCACGTAATAGCGACAGAATTTTTACTTGAGATACGCAGGAAGGAAACAGAAAACAATTTAATATGAGTGACTACTTACACCCTACTCCCCAATGAGGTGCAAAAGATCATCAGAAAACATTGGAGGCTCTTGAGATAAGGAGGACTGAATCTAAAAACACCCATGTTCTCATTTAGACAGGCAAGTAATATACTGGATCATGTGGTACACACCAGACAGAGGAAGACTCAAATGGTAGAAACACAAGGAACACTCTGGTATCTTCCCCATGAGGTGGGACTCTTTCCCTGCGGTGGATGCAATTTCTGCCACCTGTCAGAGAGAATAATATCCTTGGACCTGGAGCTTGGAAAGCCCTGAGAACTGAGAAGTTTCTCAAACTGCAACACAAAAAATGTGGTATGTATTATGACTTGCCAATGTGGACTGGTGTATGTAGGGATGACCACAAGATCAGTAAAAAAAGACATTAATGAACATAGGAGCACTTTTAGGTGTAGGAAGACAACAACAAAGATGATGCGCCACTTTATGGAGGCAGGACATATAGTTGCTGATTTCAAATGGTTTGAAATTGAACATTTGGGGTAACCGTTAACAACGTAGAGCGAAAACTATTCCACGTAGAACAAAAATGGGTGTTTCGTCTTCGCACTGATGTGCATGGACTGAATGATGAAATACCTTGGAATCAGTTGAATGAGGGGGAAGAAAGAATCATCTGTAGCCTTCCTGCATGTCATTTGCAAGGTATTGTGAAAAAGTTATGCTTTTTCCAGAACTATTCTTACTAGGTGACATACAACTCCGATCACAGGACTAAAGACATGAGCTGTGTTGGGCCCCGGCATAGTATCCAGACTGTAGGTGAAACAGGCCCTTGTTCAATGTATCCACTGTATTACTGAGCACTGTTATATAATAAAAAGAGGCTCATTTAGCAATGGAGCGCATCCCTCAGACAACCATCCCGTTAACAGACGAGTCAAGAAACAACTGGATCGCTAGTGTATTATGATATATATAAAGTAATTGTGACAAGAAAATTTACTTAATTCAAGTTTTCAATAGCTCCTGGTGTACAGCCCAAAAATGTTGCATTTAATTCAGCCTGAAATTTGCCATGCAATGGTGGAGTAAAAGAGCATGATTGTATAACAATATGCAAATTTAGGATGAAAATACACTTAATACTGGCTCTGATAAGTTTTGAGGGTTAAATAATAAACATTACAACTAAGTTCAGCCTCAATACATCCATTCAAATGGCAAAGTGTTAGAAATGCCGTTTGAATGATACGACTGGTCTGCACTGGAAGAGTACCACATTTCACATGAATCCCTCTGTGATGCATACGGATGATGTCACAAAGGGAGCTAGATGCCACGTTGGGGGCAGGTCAACAAATGAGCGGGGAGTTCTACTTCTGTCAACAGTGAGCAGCAGCAGCACCACTAAGAAGGGGCCCGAGCAGGTGTGAATCGTGGAGGACCCGCTTTGACGAAGTAAGCCAGAGGCAAGCGGGCCCTGTCACTGAGCCAAAGCAGCATGTTGAAAATCAGAGTCCCATCAGGACCTGCATGCCATTTTTCTCCTGAGTTGTGGACAATCAGTTTCTTGGCTCGGGTTTAATGTGTCTAGTTGTGTGAATTATGGTAATTGATACAACTGTGAGAGTGTGGAGACAACATGACAATATTAGCTGGTGAGTATTTCAGATCAGTATTGCCGGCATCACAATATGACAATATAAATGCGCAGTGCGATATTTGTGTGAAGAATGGCAATAGAGATACTCCATAATCATGGAAGGGAGGAAACACTCAATATAAGCTTGGCAGGACGGGGGCCTCAGGGGTGCAGGCAATAGCCTAATAAAAAGACAAAACTCTAAGTACAGCCTGAGATAAGGCTATAGAACAGTGGAGGAGCATGAAATTCTTCAGAATTACTCGATGTGAGTGATTTGTGAAAGCAATGTAAGAGGTATACCACCAACCTTCTGTTTGGGGTATGCAAGCATGCATTTTGATAGAGAAATGCAAGGAATAAGCCCTGTTGAAGTATACCTTCATAACTTTTCATGTAGTGCCCTCAACCTGTTCTAAACATGCATGCAGGGGCTAACACTAAGGCCCATGTTTATAGTTTTTGGTGCAAAACAGAGCTAACGCAGTTTTGGGTCAAAACGTTTACCACCGGCTTGTCTCATTCCAAAGGGCCAGCCGGGCGCCAAATTTATAGAATGCCACAAGCCGGCGCTAAGCTTGGGCTAGTGTAAAAAAAAAAAAAATGACACTAGCCCGGTGGGGGTGGTGGTAGGGGTGAAGGGGGTTTTGTGTCAAAAAATTACACTAGGCTGGTTAGAGCCACAACAAATGCCACTAACCAGCCGTGCATCATTTCTAGGCACACAACCATCCAAAAACATGACTCCTGTCTAAGCAAAGACAGGAGTCATTCCCACCACCCCAATTGGCAGCACAGGGGACCACTGTCCTCTGGGCATGGCCGTTGCACCCAGTGCCATGCGGGGGTCCCATGTTAGGGCCTCCAATGGCCCTTTTAAAAAAGATTCTATAATACTTACCCATACTTAGCCTACTTATCTAGGATGGGGTCCCCCATCCTCTTGTGTCCCTCTGGTGTGGGTTGGGGTGATCCTGGAGCTTGGGGTGGGCACCTGTGGGCCCATTCCATGGTGTTTGGGCATGGAAATGGGTCCACTGGTCCCCTAATGCCTGGTCTGACCCAGGTGTTAGAGCTAAGCAAACCTAGTGCCATGTTTAGGTCTGCCTCACACACATGCATCATTTTAGCATGGGGGATAAATATGGCGCTATTGGGATATCGTCATTTTTGGATGGGAACGCCTACCTTGCATCTCATTGAAGCAAGGTGGGTTCAGGCAACCAAAAAATGATGCAAACTCCAATATTTTGGCACTAGATGGGTATAGCATCTAAATATAAACATGGAGTTAACTTTGCGCTTTCTGCATCAAAAAAATGACACACAAACAGTGCAAACCGAGTATAAATATGCACCTAAGGACCTGTTGTTTTGTTTTATTCATTCTGACCAATAATGTGTGACAATAAGTGGGCCTCCATCCGCTAGTGACTGATGAAGTTTTGCTCTGACATCGTTACGATGCAATGTATATCAAGTTTTAAATTATGGCCGTGATTTCACCCATTTGCCTTGACACTGCTTTGCATTTATGAATTATCACAGTTTTATACACAGAGTGCAGTGTTACACAATTTTGGGTGTTTTTCAGTTCCACTGGAAGTGTTTTTATCCAAAGCTAAGGAATGTGGAGAATAAACTTTTTAAATATAATTTGCTTCTCCCCTGTGTTTATGCATGACCCTAGGAGATGCCTAGAGGACTAGGTAGGAATTAGTCTTACCTAGTTGCATGTATGAGAACACGACACGTAGCGGACAGTAGGAAACTAGATGAAGATTTTTGCCCTGACAAAGGCCACAAGGCTTCCTTGAGAAAAGACTTTCCAAGCAAGTACATGTAAAGAGGCGAAACATGTTGGCATTTGCATCAGGTAGCGATTGGGGAATACTGATTCATTGAGATTAATGTTACACCACTGACTTGTTGTTAACTCTACCTTGTGCCATCACCAATAAAGTATTATCTTTAGACAGGTACTAAGGTATTTTTAATTATCTTCTATAACACAGGTTCTCACTGACCAGAACAAGACTTATTCTGATCTCCCTGTCCCAACAAGAGCAAGCTCTACTGTTGGGTTATGGTTGAAAGCGCCAAGTCTGTAGTATCTTGGCTTGGTGGATTGGACTTGCCAACGATGAAGCATGCCACCATCAGGTGGGTGAGGTCTTTCCATCTATAGAAGAATATACTTCAGTGAGGACTGATAAAAGCAAGGGTGATAAGCTAGAGGTGACTTTAATCTTAGAAATATGAACTGACTCCACTGTGTGAATATTAAGCATTGGTTGGGAGTTAGTGGAATTGTGGGACTACTCCTTTCTCTCTATAATGTATGTATTGGATTTAATGATGACATCCGGCACTGCCCCGAAAATCACCCTGCCATTCCAAGCTTCCATGTGGAAAAGCCACCTTGGAGTTCTTCCTGAGCATCAAGGAATAAGGCAACCTGAGCATCTTATGTCAGATCCTTTTTAAGGTAATGCATTTTCAAGCGTTCAAGGGCTCTGTAATGAAACAGACCAGGAAAGATCACTTGAAAAGAAAAAGCTAACTGATCCACTATCCGTGCTTGTGATCTCAAAGATATGATTTGATTGGACAGAGTCATCTTCAACTCTCATTTGATAGTCTTCACTTTTGGAGGAAGAAGAAGACTCTGGCTTTGACTGAATCCATGTGAAACCCCAAGAACTCTATCTGTTGCAAAGGTATTGTCAAGGATTTTTTGGAATTGATTACAGACTTCAAATCCTGCAAAAGAGACACAGCCCAAGACAGATGCATCAGGGATTGAGCTTTGTGTTGAGCCATCAGAATCATGACATCAACATAGACGATCATGCATACTCCCATTCCCTCGAACACTCTATCAGTGGTTTCATGACTTTTGTGAATGCCCAAGGAGCTGAAGAGAGCCTGAAAGGAAGGGAGAGGTACTCATACCACTGATTTCGTCATTGGAATTGTAGATAATGCCTGTAAGGAGGAAAAATAGGAATGGAGAGGTACTTTGAAGTCAAGACACATCATCCACTCCTTTTCCTGAAGCAGGTCTTGAAGAAGGTGAATACCTTCCATCTTGAAATGGCAGTAAACCTCCCAGGGGTTACTCTCTCTGAGGTTTAGAACCAGCCACTGACCTCCACATTTCTTTTATGAACCAGAACCACATTGCTGCAAAAATTCCTTGTGTTCTTGAATTTCAGAGTCTGTGCAATTCATGTCTGGTTGGGAAAAAAGGAGGGGACGGAGAAGGGAGATTAGAACAGGCATCTGAGAAACTTCAATATGGCAACCTTGACTTCTGTTCAACACCCAACAGTCTTTTGAGATGTTGGCCCAATTGTGTGCAAAGTGACATAGTCTGCCCCCAATGGAAGATTTGAAAGAAGAGGAGAAATCATTACCTGCAAATTAACTGTTGAAGGCCTGGTTACCCCTGTTGACTCCTCTATTATAATGCCCTCAGAAGCCTCTGGACCTGGAGGGGAAGAAGCCCACTTCGGCGGGGTCTTGCCAACAGCCTCTGCGTCTGTAAACAAAACCCCGTTGAGGACCTTGCTGATTGAAGTGGCTGATCAGACGTCCTCTACCATGGCTGGCCTGTCCAAAAAGGCACTTGAATACCTTCTTCAGAGAAGACTGGGCCTTGTCAATTGAAGCGAAGGTGCTGAAGAATTTGCCAATATCTTTGACAAAGTGATCTCCAAAAAGTTGTCCTTCAGTTAAGGGACCGGGTTCTGCGGTGGCCAGTTCCACCAACTGGGGGTCAATCTTTAGAAGCACCGATTTTCGTCTTACAGGGCCAGGGCACAGTTGGAGTTGCCCAGCAGACAGAACGCCTGTGGGCCACCCTGCTAGCACTTTGGGATTCATTGGGTCACCCAAGCCTTGAGCGTCGAGAAACAGTTCAAGAATTTTTGCCAAGGGGCCAGAAATATCAAGTAATTTATCCTGACAAGCTCCAAGGGCTCTGTCTATCCCCTTCTTGGGGTCTTTCGCAAATTTCTTAGGAAAGGTAAGCATATTGGAATCAATGTCAGGAGTTTGAGATGTCTTTAGGGGGTATGGTTGGGCCTAGGAAATTCCGCTCTGAGGCTGACTCGGACCGCTTTTTCAAAGCTCTTGCGCAGGTGGTGTTGCATGCAATCTGCAATGCCAGGGGCTGGGACCCAGAGGACCTGGGATGAATGTGTATGGGGGTTCAAAATTAAAGGGGTTGGTAGTTAGGGAGCTGGGTCGGGAAGAGGAAGAAGGCTTATGGTTGCTACTAAAATTTCCTTGTGGGGCCTCTGTTAAGAGGGGCCTTAAAGATCTACACTGGCTTCCGATCATCCATCGGCTTTTTTTTAAGGCTCTCTGCATCACTCATAAAGCTGCTCATGGGATTGGGCCTACAACACTAACCACCAAACTGAAATGGCATAAGCCTAATCGCTTGTTGCGTTCAGCCGGTGCCTATCAAATTCAAATAGCCCGTACTAGGAAAGTAAAATGGGGTGACAGAGCTTTCACTATTGCAGCTGCTAAAATTTGGAACTCTCTTCCACTGAGCATAAGGCAAGAACACAACCATTTAACTTTCAGGAAACTGGTCAAGACATGGCTGTTTCCTCAATAAGTTTGAGAGCTCTTTTGCTTAGGTCTTTACTGCCTCACCGAGTTAGCGCTTCGATGCCCGAGGGCCGGAATGCGCTTTATAAATGCCCAATACATACATACATATGTTTCTTGAACGTTTAGTGTCATTGGATTGGTGAGAGGAAGAAGAATCTTTATCAGTGCCAGGGGATGTCAGAGGGATTGGAGATTCTGAGCCTTTCTTAGCACTATAGGTGTGTTTGCCTAACTTGTTATAGGCATATGAATGTGCCGAGGAGAAAACTGTAGTAGGTACAGGGGACTGGGAGGAGGTAGGAAAGGGAGCAGCAGCACCTCCAGAGAGTTCTTCAAGACTTTTTTAAATGGGTCAAGGGGCTGAAATAAGGGTTTTATCAAGAAGCATTGGACTGACTGGTCAATGATCTCTACAACTCTGTCATCATAATAATAATCTTCATTAGGCCCATAATCATCAAGGCCCTGATCAAAAGGCTCATTATCAGACATAGCCACAAGATAGTGAATCCTGTTAATTTCTTTAATCTCCAGAGAAAAGCAAGGGTCAATAAACTGAAGGAGGAAAAGAAAAAGGCCCTGATCATAATTATTACTGCCTTGCAATACTCAGATGTACAGGGTGTCCATGGGAGTAATAGCTAGTAGCAGGCTTTATTGCAGCCCGGGTAAGGTGGCACCATGCGATTTATCCTGTGAAGTTGCCGAGTGCAATAGAAAGTTGCACCTGCAAACTTCTTAAAGGGCCTATTGGGCCATGCACGCATCCACACTCCCAAGAGTGTCTGTCACCCAATCAGCGGTTGCACAGAAGCACAAAGGAGGACTTATTTTACAGAGGAAATGAAACAATAGGGGGGAAGCTAATGACACAACATGCACTGAATGAGGGGAAGGAGAAGTATACTGAACAGCAGTTGCGCTGAGAACAGAAAGCGCAGAGCACTCGAAGCACCTGTGGAAACAATGCAAGTTTAATAGCAATACGACGCTACTAGCCGGGCAGCACAAAAGGCACAAATAAACATTCACCACATTATAAAAATCACATAAAGTACAAAACAGAAAGGCATTTATCTTGACTGTAGAGCAGCAAGGAAAGAGGCAGTCAGGATGGTGCTTCACTGTTTTGAAGGTTATATCTGTATACTATTAGTGGACTGTGACAGAGGCATGGTTCAAAGCCTCATGGGAAATGTGGTTTGTTTATTTGTTTTTATTGCTTTTTGATTGTCTGCTGAAAGCCATAGATTCTACAGGTGGCCAAGCCACTCTGTATCTTGCACTCTTTCCACGATCAGTAGACAGCTGACAATTTATTGACTTGACTAAATTTGCATAATAAAGAGATAGAGCCCTAATTTATATGTTTATTGTATTTTTATAAAAGATACCCAAGAGGGAGTGTAGCTTCTCTACTTTTTGGTTGGGCAATGTTTAGAGAGAAATATCTTGTTTCCAACTCTATCACATGGAACCCAGGACCCAGGGCAGCACCACTCTTTTACTCAGTCCTGGTACGTGACCCGAACAATTTCAGTTTCACAAACTATTGCTCAGGGGTGCAGTAAGTAGCAGAGCATGATCAGGTTTGGTAATGGGGACTATGGGACTTTCATCCAAATGTGTCCAAGTGGTGACAACTGAGAGTAAAAGTTCAGCCCTGTGGTTCCACAGTTCTCCATGCCACATTTTCTCCTTAATGAGGTGGTTTGAAAAGGAAAAGGCAGCTCTCTGATTGTTTAGAGTGCTTTATGAGAGGTATTGGTTCTCCACAATGATATGCTGACAGAGAGATCATAAAGTAATATGACTGAATCATCCAGGTCATCATCCCTACCTCTAGTTTGTGGGGTACCTTAAGGTTCCATTCTCACTTAAACTCTGTTCAGTCACTAGATGGATCCTCTCCTCTGTATTCAGTTCGAGCAATAGAATCTCAATTAACCATCATGGTGATGGCACACAGATTTACCTGAGCACCTCTTCTGCTAAGAGCATTGCCAAGTTGAAACTGTTCATACAGCTGTTAGAGCATCAGTTGTGCAATTTACCATGAAATACAATTGCTTAAAGGTGGCATTCCAGCTTTGCTATTATGAATATGTAAATAAGGTACTGTGTGGTGTAGGTATATATATCTAATACTTACAACTCTCAATGAGGCTCCGAAGCACTTTGCAGTAGAGTAGCATGCTACTCCATGATCAAAGTGCTAGTGATTTAGTTAAGCACAACGGTTAAAAAATTTCAAGTTGTTTACATGCATTGTCATGCTTTTTTTTAAATGGTCTTCTCATACAAATCTATATTGATTTCATATTCGGAGGCTCTAACCACAACACAATATTAGAGCCACAAATTATGACGTTAATGTGGACAAGACCGCCATAGGTGCACACACGGTTGTTAGGGGGACGCAACGGGTGTTAGAAAACTGGTGCATCATGAATGATGCACCACTTTCCCAGAAATATGCTCCTCTATCTTTTAGAAGCTCAGTTTTTGATGTGTTGGTTTAAGGTGGTTCTTGTCAACAGTTCTGAGTATGTTACCTAGTTTGGAAGCTTTCACATCATTAGGTTTTTTATGTTTTAGGATTACCTGAATAGTTATACCTTTCTTGGTGAAGGATTGAGGAGCTCCAGGAGTAGACTAAAGGATCTGTTGAAGCCGAGTGGCAAGTTGAGGGACTCCTGAAATAATCCTGCTTTGATGCTGGATGTGAGGAACTAGAAAGAATTACTTAGAAGCTGCTTGATCTGTCCATAAGTTAGGAGGAAATCCATTTGCGGATAAATCCTTCAATGACAGTTTCTTTTATCCTGTGTAAAACCAAATCATGATGCTCAGTGTTGAAGGCAGCTGAAATTTTGCGGAGTAATAGTGCAGCTACCACATTTTTATCAGAAGGGATTTCAAATCTCCCTAGATGAAGATCAGTGAAGATTCAACACATCTTCATGGGTAGAAGCCTGTTTGTATTCAGGATCGTAGCATGTTCTCTTCTGGGACACATAAGATCTGGGAAAAACTGCTGTTTGTAGTAATTTACAGAGAAACTGTCTATTTGGATGTGGCTATACTTGTTCAGCTCTCCTGGACGAAGATTACTTTTCTTAATGAGTGGTCATATGTATTATATATTGAATTCCACTGCAAATGTGCCTATAGTAAATGAGTTGCTGATTATGATGAGTGCTGGTGTTGTACCTGAAGTTGATAGCAGTGCATTCTTGAAGGTTTGTTGGGGTCATGGGTCCGATGTACTACATGCCCAGCTCTGTCTCCTGGTAATGGAATTCTATGAGGAATACTTGTCTATAGGAAGTTAAAGTCATATATTTTCTATTCTGAGTGATTCCTCTATACTGGTCTCAGAGGTCGTTTAGTATCTACAGTATCAATGTTTTAGCTACAGGGAAAAACTGGTCAGCCATTAGGTCACAGAAATTTTGTGTTTGAGGCATTGACACAGAAATGCATTTGGACGTTGAAATCGAGACTGCTTTTTGTGACGTTCCTTTGTGGGACATTTGATGTTAGAGATCCTATTTGAGCAGTGATCTTGTTCTACTTTTTATTGTAGATTTATTCATCCTCATGTGTCTTTGGAAGTATATCTCTCATTGTATTCTTAATTTGTACCTTTGGCATTGAAGAGATCAAAGTTGTGTTTATCTTTTATGATAGTTGTGTTTATCTTTTATAATTCATCATTCATCCATGGTGTAACACTATGGGGCAATGGTTTAGGTGGGCTGAAACTCCACTCAGGCAACAACCACAACCCTCGTTAGGGTGAACCACCAAAGTCACTAAATTAACCTGTTTTTAATTTCTGGTGGCTTGGCACAAAGCAGTTATACTTAACTTAGAGTCAATGTGTAAAGCATTTATGCAGCACACAAACTGTAATAAAGTGAAAACAGAACACAATAAAAATACCATACCAATTTATGACAATACAGTAAGTTTTAATAAATAAAATGATACCAGAAAGTCAATAATCCAATCAAT
This sequence comes from Pleurodeles waltl, assembly GCF_031143425.1. NCBI lineage: Eukaryota > Metazoa > Chordata > Amphibia > Caudata > Salamandridae > Pleurodeles > Pleurodeles waltl. The sequence goes on from NC_090446.1 coordinate 207,385,887, forward strand.
ACAACCAGAGACGTTTAGTTTAAAGGTTTTTCATGTAAATAGCAGCTAAAAGGTCAAAAGGTTTTTCATGTAAATAGCAGCTAAAAGGTCAAAGTGCAACTCACAGTCATCTGGTCATGCTAGACCGAGGGAAAATCACAAGTTCAGGTCATCTGTGATGGAGCATGGGTTGGATGCAGTGGCAAGGTTAGTTCCACTGAAAACTTATCTTCTCCAGTCCAGAACCAAGAGTTCTGTCCATGTTGAAGGAGGCCGCAAGGAGGAGGCTTTAGGGATGAAGAGCAGGTTGAGTGTCGCTGACAGTCTTTGCTGTAGTGCGAAGAACCAGTCATCAATATAGCTTTGCATTGGTGGTTGTGGCATGCTGTTATTGCTGTAACCTGAAGTGCAGGTCTCACATTGTCGGTCATTGTGGATGGTTGCTGTTGGTGCATAGAACAATAGAGCTTTGCATTGGCAGTCATTGTGGGCTGCATAGTTTCTGTATAAACAATCCTGTTCACAGTTGCGGGGAGCCCAGACTTTAGGATTTTCACTGTTTCTCCTTGGAGGCCCTTCCACTGATGCCAGCCAAGGCTCCAGGGCCTCTGGAGCATCTCTTGGGGATCAGAAGACCGGATGACGTCTGCAGCAGGACAGGTACGTCCAGTTGCAGCTGATTATCTGGGCAGTGCAGGGGCCTCTTAAACTTGTTGTACCCCTGTAGCTCACACCGCAAGTCAGCCAACTGACCCTCGGAGTCACCCTGAGAAGCCTGGGCTCAAGGCAAGCAAGTCCAGTCTTCCTTTTTCTGACAGCAAGGCAGACCTTCAAGCAGCAAAGAAGTTTTTGGGAAGCAAGACAGTCCTTCTGAATCTTTCACAAGTCAGTGAGTGTTCTAATGAGTGACTCTGAAGGTCTAATATTTTATCCTGGTGCCTTTTTGTGGGAGGACACCCTCTCCTACCCCAACACTATTTCTGGAAAGTTCCTCTTCTTAGCCCGGTCAAGGCTCCAAACTGTCTGGCGCAATAAAAGGTAGGGCAGGCATGGTGTCAGGTTCCTTTGTGTGCGCAGAAGTGAAAATTTGACTGAGGACAGCCACTCCCTAGGACCCTACCAGAACCCTACCAGAACAGGCCATCTTGTCCACACCTAAGCTCCGAAAGGCACAGTTAGTTGGGATAAAAAATACCAATTTTATAAAAGTGGCATTTTCAGAATTGTATCTTACAATCTGACTCCACCATTAAAGATACAATTCATTTGAGTGTGAACTACATATGTGGATCTGCTCACAATCTAAAGTTAGCACTTATTAAATGCAATAAGGTAATCCAGTGTCAGCCAATGACCTTTGAACAATGAAAACCAAAGCTAGGGTTTTTTTTCACTGCTAGTCATGTAAAATTTAAGTATCCATGCCCTACTTTTTACATACAATGAACCCTGCTGTATGAGCCTTTAGGGCTTTCTTCACTGGTGACTTAAAAGTATTATAAAGGAATGTTTAGGCCTGGCTAAAGGTTTATTTTGTCAGGTTGAAATGGCAGTTTAAAACTGCTCACACAGGCTGCAGTAGCAGGGCTGAGAAAAGTTTTACAGTGCTACATTAATGGGTGGCACAATGAATGCTGCTGCCCATTAGTAGCATTTAAATGACATGCTCTGGGTTCCTGTAGAACCATTTGCTGAGGACTTACAAGTACATTGAAAGCATCAATCAGGTATATGCCAATTGTAGCAGGTTTTAGGGAAAGAGCACAAGCAGGTAAAAGGTGCACAGAGTCTTAATGCTAACAAAAACGGGTTTATCAACAGAAGGCACAAATCTGGAGGTGACCCTCCGAATAGGGCCAGATCTAACAAATGGTGCTTTGTGCTACATTTTTAGCTATCTAGAGATTTTTAGAGGGATTTTTTTGTTATGTTGAATTGTTTATTTACCCATTTATGCAATTTTTAACTGTTCATGTCTGTTCAGGGCTTAACGCTTACCGTCATGTGAACTTAAAGGTCTTTCTTGTTGTGTTTGTTCCATTGTATGTTGGTAGTGAAATACAAAAGAGACTTGCTCATAGGTCTTGATGGGATTTCATAAATGATAGGTGATCACTCCAGGAAACAGTATTACTTCCAATGATCTTGCTGATTCTGGATTACTAAACAACCTCTCAAGAATATGTCATGCTGTAAATGTAGTCCTGGAGATGAGCTGACAGAACTTGTGCACTTCCAAACTCATTATGATGCTGTTTGCTTAAGGCTTTTTTTGTTTGTCAACCTGAATGTGCAAGTTGCAGAGGATGCAAACGTCAGAATATTCAGCAAATATTTCTTACATATCATCTAGAAGAGCATATATTATTTAATTTTGGCCTGTACAGTAGTAGCAATGAGTGAGTAAGAGTAGGATTGCCTCTTACTAGTGGTGATTTTAAATGTAATAGTTTCTTGTCTTCAGTTTTGGTGGTCTCTATCGATTCCTTGAATACACCGCAAGATCACCTCTGGTACTGCGTTATTGGTTCTTTGTAATGTTCTAATATCCTGAAGGGAGTGTGTCATTCAATCCAGGTCTCATGACATCTCCAAACCAAGTTTCAATGATGAGTAAGACATTGGAGAAAACATATTTTGTTTTCTATACACATTGATCACACACTGATCAAAAGGCAATTTAGATGGAGCTGAAGATGTGTGGGTAGTAGAAGGCGGCTTGGGAAGGGATTGAGTACTGAAGTCGGAGTGAAACATAATAGTGGAGAGGGCTGGAGTATGTAGGGTGTGTTGGTTTGGGAGATGAAGGTGATAGTTTACGATGTAGAGGCTTGGGTAGTACTGCATTCTACATTGTCTGTAGAGTCACCTTTATGCTCGGGAAGACTTAGGCACGATTTAGACCTTGGCAGAAAGAACCCTGCCTGCCAAACCCTCGGGTGCCAACCTCATTTAAAATTGGTGGACCTTAAGTATTCCAACGACTGAGCACCCATTGCCACCTTGACTGAAAACATTCTCTGATGGCCAGACAGAGTATGGGGATTTATTTGGAGAAAGGACATTACACTGTCAGCCCTATCTAAGGTTGAATGTGTTGTGAATTATTTCCTGTCCAATACCACCAGGAAATACTGAGGTGATGGACAGGGGAAAAAACAATAATGACCCCTACATCCTGGGAGATTACTCCCAGGGTGTAGAGGATCATTAGTTTTTAGGTTTTCAGAAACATACTCCCACTTTGGGAGTTTATTTCTGAAAAACAAAAACTTTGGAAAAGTTTAGTGGACAGCAATCAAAATCGAGAGTGGCTATCACCAAACATTGAGTACATTGAAAGGAGCAGCATTTCCTTTCAATATGCAAAGATGAGTACTCGGTGACGGTCGTCTCTAAATTTGGTAGATGGAGTACCCTCGAATAGTGGGGGTAATGTCCTTTGCTCTCACAATGGACACTACATCCTTAACCATACTCCAAATCAGGCCCATAATAGTGATTTAAAATGTTCGGCTTGTTGAGACGACTATGATGTATATAGTTGTTGTACGCAGGTGGCTTTTTTGACTTGGTGTGTTGCACAGTGGGAGTGTGTAGTGGTGAAGTGAATCAAGAGTGTAAATAAAGTTTCGGTTGACAAAAGTGAAGTGAATTATTTCATTTTGTGTCTTTGGCTTATGGATGGTGTCACTGTAAATGGTTCTGGAAGTGGATTAGGATGCAGGATGAATGCTCTGAAAGGTACTACTGATGTTACTTTTGTGTTTACGTCTTAAATGTAATTGGATTAGGATATTGGAAGCACTGATCTTGATAGCAAAATCAGTGGCCTTTGTACTAGACATTGATCCTTAACATCAACACTGATAACTTAACTAACATTACTAACAACTTCACCTCATCTGGAAAATTAAATCATTAACACCTGCATATACATTGAGGACAACAACTCATGTAGTGGTACTCTCCCACATTGTTTGAGGTGCACTGTTAGGTGGTCTACTTCAATCTTCTCCGATCTCATTAAAGATTTACTTCCCTCCATACCTTGAAGTACCCACGGAGGACATAGTTTGACTATATTACCACTCCTCAATTCTTTCCACTGACACCCACAAGGATCAAGAAGCACCTTCAAATTTGTTTGCAGTGCTTACGGAGACATCTTTGTACAACAAGGTGTTTACCTAGATAACTAGCTTACAATGTCTGGATTCTCCTACACTTGGACACTACATTAATTGAAAAAAAACAGCAAAAGCAGACATCGGTGTATTTCCTGTTACGCTCTCAGAATCTGGATCGCTCTACCGCTTGTTATTCAACGCGATACCCTGTCTACTACCACTGCAGAATTAAGGCCTCGAATACTCACCTCAAGTCTCTCCGTCTCAGGAGCTTTAACTGTGCTCGTCTGCACATGCCTGCTCTGTTGTTATGGTGTTTATTTTATGTTCTCTGTACAGCGCTTTCCTTCCCCACGGCGAGCCTGTGCTTTAGAAATATTTACATACATCAGTGTGAAGCAGGTCTTTGTCCACCTGTTTGGTCTGGGGATTTACTAGTGAGCATTGTCTCATCTAGCTCCCTTGTGAATCTTTTGATCTTTTCTCCTTCTAAAGGTACTTCTTATACTTAAGTAGGTGCTGGCACTGCCTGAGAGCTTCTGCAGATGTGTTTTTTTTCTTGCGCAGAGTCTCTTGGCTGCCTGCAGACACCTCCCACCACACTTAGCCGCGACGAGACAGGTTATTACATAAATTGAGCTGCAGTCGCTAGGAGAGCTCCGGAGTCCAATCATGCAGCAAAAGTCTTCACCAATGAAATAGCAGGCCAAGTTCTTTCTCTTCTTTTTCCCTTCTTTTCTTTTCAAGGTCCTTGAGGATACAAAGCCGCCAGTGACTGGCGCGGGAACGGAAGAGAGACTGTCTGAAATCATCGCTCAAGTCAGGCTGACACTGATTCAAATGTAATCCACAGCAATGAATAAGCATGTGGAATAACAATAAGCATCCAAAATAGTACATTTAATACGGTGTCTATAATGTGTCACTTTTTATGATGATGGCTGTATCAAATGAAGATTAAGCTGAGGCGCCTTGATTTGTATAAGTAAAGCCATGGAACAGGACATGAATTGCGGCTCCATTATTAAGTCACTGCGGCTGCATCTTATAATGAAAATTGAAGGCTTGTTATTTTGTTGTTCTGCAGTGCATCAGGCAGGAGCAGAGGACAGACACATTTGATGTCCTTTCTGCACAGCTAAAAAATGTCAAGGAAAAATCTTACCTTATGATCGGTTTTTGCTGTCTTCTCCCGCTACCCTCAAGCATTTTATTGGCATACTTGCAATGTTTATTCCACATACACAGTGCGTCGTTTGAAGAGTATTATCAATATCCCGAGTGAGTTATTATACCGCTCCTGTAAAACCCCCCTGATTCAGGTTTTTAGGTCCCACACGAAGCATCCCACTGTAGGGTTGCATGTTCTAATGTCGAGGTCAATAATAATTGCAAGTTAAGTTTAAATAGGGAAGTGTAGATTTACTTTTCCACCTGATCATGTACTGAGCTTGATGATGTGTAAGTAATTGATCGTGTGGAGATGATACATGTGCCAGTTGATACTAACACTTCAGTACTGTGGCTGTCATACCCATTGGTGTCTCACCCATTACATCATATCCCTCCCACTTAATCTACCCCTCAATTAGAACTCCTCAGCCCGGCCCCTGTTTTCAGCTGATCATTGAAGACATGCAGACTGTGGCTTAAAACCAGCCTATACTAAAAGAGCACTAGGGGACCACACAAATCGTAGATTAGAGACAGACTGCATAACACAACATAGCATGTTCTGACTCTTCCTGGGCTGGTCTCCTGTCACTTCTGCCCAATGTGAATCCTACTTCCATCACTTCGATAGCAACGAGTGTGCATTTGTAATCAACTCTAGAATCTCAACCGAAACATTAGGGATAGAATGAAAAATCCCTCATAATGACCAGTCTGACAGACACATGCGAGGGGCACCCCTGAACCTAATACTCCTTTTGCCAATGTATTAGAAATGGCACCAAAGCTAGTAACTGTATAATTCGGACATCCGTCTCCTTGTCACTGAGGGAGAGCAATAGGCACAATACCCCCAAGAGGTTTTCCTTTAAAAGTAATAGCCAAATTATGTATTTTAAAGTACAGCTCTCGATTATATAAATGGACTGATCCACTGCCTTTCTCTTCGTCCTCCTCTATTCCTCTTTCAGAGGCTAAAGAGACTAGAATCCAATGGGCCATCCAAGATTGAATCTCCTGTGAACATCTGACAGAATTAGCATCTTCTCACTCCCTCTGTTTACATCACCTGCTTTCATACCACTTTTGATGTACTTTAAGGCGTAATCAGCTCACAAATCCTCTTTAACACCTCCATTACCCCACTACTGGACCGCATCCAACCCTACAACCTAATCTAACACAACTACATCAATGACACCAAGCTCATTCTAAAGCTGTAAAATTCTATGGATAGACAAGCCTCAGGACTAGATTGTTGCCTCAGTCTGGTCTACCAATGGATGCACCTGAACCACCTTAAACATAACTGTTTCATAACCAAGAACCTAATTCCAGACCTTATCAACTCACACAATGCCACCGAGTGACACAAAATATTGGCTCCCTCACACTGTCTCCCGGTGAGGAGCCAATATCACAAGGAGGTAGGAAAAAATAGCTGAAAACCGCTGCAAACAGTGGTTTTCAGTTTGCTTTTGGAGGCTTTTAACTGCCGATGTCCATTAATGGGTGTGAAAACACCCCATGATTTTGGCAACAGTCTCAGCAAGCTTTTGTTTTGTTTGTTAGAGGAGGGGGTTTGGGGCAGGGGTGGGGGTAAAAGTGCCTCTTAGGTGCTTCTCAGCATGACGCCATGCTCCATCCAAGGCCTCGCCCTCCACCTCAAACTGTGGGATTTTTTGGGAAGTTGGCAGGTCTGTAATTCTGATGAATAGAAGAGCTACCAGCCTACATTCATCTGGGCCCAAGAACTCACCAGTGACATCGACCAACGTATGAAATCTGGGAGTTTTCATTGACTCAAGCTATTATGGTTTCCACAAAAGGACCTAGTCACATGCAAAGCCACTGATGCTTCTTCGTTCTTCTAGTTTTCCCACAGAAGCTACAGCTTACCATTGCCATATATCATGTAGACATTGTAACTGGGCTCTACCTAGGCACTCAGCTCTTCCCCTGAAAACATCAAACAATCTAAAATTCCACAGCAACAGAAATCCTGTATGTGTTTACATGACTAGATTAGAAAAACCCTGCAATCACTCCACTGGCCACCATTAATCAAATGGTCCTCAGTCAAGGATCTCTACTACTTGTACACCCAAGTTCAACAACAAAGACACTCACAGGACAGAATCTGTGCTCTGGGCCGGCATCCCAGCTGACTGTCACACCTCACAAGTAGAAATGCATCAGTGCTACCACTTTTTTTAATACATGTTGCAAAATGAAGGCAAAGACAAGAGACAAGAAACATTCAAGACCACTTGGACTTTGGGAAGGGAGTGAAGATCTGGCTGTTCCAAAGAGTTGATGAAGGAGTAGAGCCAGCAATAGGACCTGTGCTGACCGGATGTAAGAATGCTCAGAGCTGAAGATCATACCCACCGTAGCAATGGAATCAGAACTCCCACAATGATAACAGGAATCACTGCATGTACAGCCATCTCTCTTCTTTGTGCCACTCTATGCATATGTGCAACTAGGCAAGCGCAGCAACATGATAAGAGCTGCCACTGCTAATCACGTATGAGGCCATGTGAAGTGTGTTTAGATAACCTTCACAACTCAGCAATGCACGGTAAATGTCTGTGTCCCACGTCACAGCTTTTGGCTCCACTAGTGGCACAGGCACAATGGTATAAATCACAGCAAAACTACAGCTCTGGTCATCACACAAAGTATAAAATAAACTCCTACGCAGGCCACATTAGAATGCCCACACCCTTCTAACAAAGCAAACCCAAGCGAGTCCACAATTGTTTTGATGTTTTGATGCCACATCAGGAATATGAAGTCTTATGTAAATGTTACTACAATACAATAAAATAGCCAAACTCAATCTTTGGAAAGGGTACTTAGGAGATTTTTCCATCTGGTATTTTTTATTGACGTTAAAATGGTGCATTTTTAAGTACTATGGGGCATTTATACTTTTTGGTGCAAAACTGCACTAACTCAGTTTTGCACCGGCTTGCACCATTCCTGAGCACCATCTGGGCACCATATTTATGGAATGGTGCAAGTCGGTGCAATGGGTGGGCTAGCGTAAAAAAAAAGGGTGTTAGCCGGGTGGGGGTGGCGGTATGGGAGAAGGGGGTTTTGCACCAAAAATTTCTTTAGACAGGTTAGAGTAAAAAAAAATGACTCTAACCAGCCTAGCATCATTTTCTGATGCAAAGCCATCCATACCACATGACTCCTTTCTTAGAAAAGACAGGAGTCATGCCCACCACCCCAATGGCCAGCACAGAGGACCAGTGTCCCCTGGGCATGGTTATTGCACCCAGTGCCATATAGGGGGGCTCATTTCAGGGCCCCCAATGGCACTTTATACTTACCTGTACTTACCTATACTCACCTGGGATGGGGGTCCCCCATCCTCCGCTGACCCTCTGGTGTGGGTGGGGGTGTCCCTGGGGAGGGCACCTGTGAGCTTATTCCATGGTGTTCCATCACGGAAATAGGGCCACAGATCCCCTAACACCTGCCTTGACCAGGCGCTAAATAATGGTGCAAAGCAAGTTTTGCACCATTATTTGACCCCTCCCCCCATGCGTTATTTTAGCATGAGGGATAAATATGGCGTTTAGGCCATAGAGTGATTCTTTGCACAGGAACGCCTACATTGCATTTCATTAACGCAAGGTAGGTTTCCATATCCAAAAAATGACTTTAGCTCCATAAATTTGGCGTATGACATGTCTAGCACCAAAGAATAAATATGGAGTTAGTTTTGCACCAAATTTGCGCATGAAAATGACGCAAATTCGGCACAAAACAAGTATAATTATGCCCCCATATCGCTGAGTAGAAATAGAAGTCAAGATATAGCAAGCATTGTTCAATGTAGTCTGTGATGAAATTTGCAGGGCTGTGTGAAAATCTCCAGTCTTGCAGTGCATGGACATCGAAAAAATGTGAAGTCATATTGACTACGACTTGTGCACTCTTGAGGTCACTAGCCACACTTGTTCTAAAAATGCTATTTTCTCACAAAGCTAAACACGATTTAGCGTTGTGCTACAATGCAACTGCTTTAATACAAATGTTCTCAGGGCACATTCTCTATCTAGATGCAGACAATCACACGTGTTAATTACGTTACGTGTAATTGTGCAGAAACTGCACATATTACTCCTAGGAATATTATACGATTCTCCATTTGACCACTTTGTACACCTGTGTAATGTGCATGCACAGTCCTACTTGTTGCACAGCCTCCATCCTATTACACCCACTTTCCTAGTATTACTATTGGTTTGATACTACCTAATGCAAAGCAATTTAGAGTTGCACCCCCAACAATATTTGATGCAAAATCCTTTTTTATGCAAAAGTGATACTTCCCTTCCATTTGCGTCTCATGATCACCTGTGTTAAAGCTTAGTAAATCTAAACAATGATTTGGCAAAAATAAATACATTTATAAACAATATTATAGAATAGGCAATGCCCGTCTGAATGAAGTCCGTAGAAAAATAGGGGCATATTTATATTGCCCTAGGGCCACCTTGAGCCACATTAACGTCATTCTTTTTGACGTTAATGTGGCCCAAGGAGGCCGAAATCCCTGCACCTTATTTACAGGGTGGCACAATACATACAGTGCACCACCCTGTAACCCTTTGCACTACATTATGCCTGCGCCAGGCATAATGTATGCAAAGGGGGCGTTCCCCCATTAGGGGAGCCAGAAAAATGGCATAAGAAAATCTGTAAGATTTCCTCACTCCATTTGTTACGGCACTTTTAATGCCTGTTTAAGAGCAGGCGTTAAAAGGGGCCTTCCATTCTTTAGAATGGGGCCCAATGTACTCTGCAGGAGTAGCGCCAATATTTTGGCGATACTCCTGCAGAGTACATCAATAGTGTCATGAATAATGACGCTATTGTCCCCTATCCTGCGCCATGGTGCGCCGTATGGCCGGTAGGGGGGTGCTAATGGGTGCAGGGAAAGTGGTGCTGAACTCGGTGCAGCACCACTTTCCATAAATCTGCCCAAAATGTGCACAAACACAAGCACTTTAACATTGTAGGCGGCAGGCCTGGTGTGTGGTGGACACCTATGGTTTTGGCACTGTATACTAGGTTCAGGCAACCCTTATTAGTGAGTGTTACAGTGTCTAGGAAGTCAGGGCTTTCTAGTGGTAGCTGTGGTAAGCAGCCAAGTATTATCTAGGAGGAGTATGAAGCACATGCAATACCACAGTAATCACACAGTAAATTATCACACCTGAAAGGACCCTCACAGTGTTGCAAAAATAAAGGTACTTTATTGCAGGAACTCTAGACTAGATTACTATAGGCAATGCCCCCCCCCCCCCTTTCTGGAGGTACGAACACACAAAATATACACAGGTAAGTACTAGGAATTAGCATAAAAACATTAGAAATAGCAAAAAATAGCAATGGCACTATGGGGGGGGGCAAACCATATACTAAAATGGTGGAACGCGAGAATGGGTCCCCTACAAGGGGATATGGAGTAGTTAGGCAGGGGCTGAGAGAGTATGGAACCCAAGAGGTGAGTATCTAGAATTCCCTCTGGTGACCAGGAGAGCATAGGTAAATTACCTGGTCGTCCTATAGACTAGCATGGATAATTAGAACTGGAAAAATGCAAGAACAGGACCAGTACGGTGGAACCCAACAGTGGATTCTGGATGAAGAGGACCTGTAAAATAAGGGGACAGAGTCCAGTCCATGCGAGAGTTTCCAGGTCTGGCAAGAGGCAATGCCCACCCTTCTGTGGTCGACAGTGGTGAATGAAGTCCAGCTGCGGAGTCCAGGAGCTGCAGAGGAGTCCCTGAAGTCACATAGGAGCTCTCCCTTGACAGTTGCGGGATTGCAGATGGGTCAGTGGTCAGGAAGCCCACCAACAAGCACAAGCTAATGCAACCGAAGCTGTTGGAGATTTGCAGAGCTGAAGAGACCATCAAGGTCCTCGGGACTCGACCCTTGGAGGGGAGTCTGGGCTGACCCAAAGAAGACAGGAGAGCCAGTACAAGCAATGGGAGCCCCATGAGGAAACCACTAGTAGCAGGCACAGTAAGTAGCAGTGAGGCCCAGGCAGCACACCTCAAAAGGAGTACCATGTCGCTGGAGCAGCAGAGAGGAGACTGTCCTTGCAGAGGTAGAGTGCTGGGGGACAGGGCAACTGGGAGCCTGAAGATCCCTTGGAGCAGGAGTCGACATGCCTTGGTTGCTGCAACAGTCACGGTGCACAGGATTTCCGTCCTGGAGGAACAGGCAAGGGCTCACCATCTCCCAAGTTGGACAGAAGGCAGAGAGGACTCAGAGGACCCCTCAGAACCACCACCTGTGTTGGAGAATCTTCGCAGGTCCAGAGGATAGCAGATCTCTGCAGCCGGACATCGTTTCCCTAGGTGCCTATGAATGCAGGGGAGTGACTCCTTCACTTCAAGGGAGGTTCCTTCTTGCTTCTTTGGTGCAGCTGATGTCTTGCTGGCCCCAGAGGATGCACAGCCATGGAAATGTTGCAAGTTGCTGAGAGGAGCCACAGAAACTATGTTGCAAGGAGTCCAGCAGCGGTGCCAGTGGCCAAGAGCAGAAGAGGAGTCTTGGTGGAGCCTTGCATGCCAAAAATGGGGACCCACCCACAAAGGGAGTCCCTAAATAGCTCAAAAAGGGGTTTGGTCACTTTGCATGGTGACCACCTATCAGAGGGGGACACTGACGTCATCTGCTAACGTGACCAGTCAGTTGCTCCTAGGGGCCTCTGACCATCTTGATTTCAAGATGTCAGAATCAAGTGGCCACCTGGAGGAGCTCTGAGCACCACCCCTGGGGTGGTGATGGACAGGGGAGTGGCCACTCCCCTTTCCTTTGTGCAGTTTCACACTAGAGCAGGGACCAGAGGTCCCTGGACTGTTGCAAACTGGATTATGCAAGGAGGGCACCAAATCTGCCCTTCAAAGCAAGCCAGTGGTGTGGAGAGGCCACTCCTCCCCAGTCTTGGAACACCTATTTCCAAGGCAGAAGAGGTTGCACACCTCTCCCAAAGGAAATCACTTGTTTTGCCTTCCCCTACCTAAGCTGATCATGCAGAAGGAGGGAAGAATCGTGTCTGAGGGGTTGCAGCAGTGTGGGCTGCTCGCAGACCCTGGAAGACTGGTAGGAGCAATACTGAGGGGTCCTCTAAGGAGCCCCAAGAGTGCATAGAATCATGCCACCAATACTAACATCAGTATTGGGGTATGATTCTGACATGTTTGATACCAAAAATGCCTAGGTTTGGAGTTACCATTATGTAGCTGGACCATAGGTAGTGATTTATGGCCAGTACATAGCAAAAATGGCTTCCTCGCACTTTCCAAGTCCAGGGAATTGGAACTGGAGTTCGTAGGGGCACCTCTGCTCTTGCAGGGGTGCCCACACACACAGGAACCTGCACCCTGCCCTTAGGACTGGACGTCCTGGTGTAGTGACCAGCAGTGAAAGGGTGCATGCACCTTTTCACACAGGCTGCAAAGGCAAACCCGCAGACCCAGTTTGCATGAGCTCCCATGGGTGACATAATACATGCTGCAGTTCATGGAGTGGGGGTGTGCTGGTGTACCAATGCCCTGGTTACCTAAGTACCATATTCTAGGGCCTTACAAGGGTACACCAGTTGTGCCAATTGAGGGGTGTGAAGTGTACCATGGCAATCACATTTAGAGTAGACAGCACGATCACTGGGGTCCTGGTTAGCAGGATCCCAGTGAAAACAGTCTAAGCACACTGAGAACAGGGAGAAAGTGGAGGTAACCATGCCACAAAAGAGGGACTTTCCTACAACCATAAACAAACTCGACAAGTTGCTCTTACTTTCCACTTCATGGAATATGAGGAGAATGAGGTAATGGATGCTAGTGGCTTTATAGAGATTCAGCATAAAGACACGTTTTGAATCTCAGTATCCCCACTTGATCAAATTGTGTGATGTTTGGCAAAGTGAGCCTCTCCACCTCAGTTCCTTGAACTTAGCTCAACGTGGCATTCCAATTTGCAGAGTGAGCCATTGTACTAAATTTTTATCTGCAAAACGCAAAGTGAACAGTTTTTTTAGCTTGGAAAACGGCCATGCTGATGGTAGATTTTGTATCACATAGATTCTGATGACATACCACAAAAGCATGAACAAGAACAGTGTACACCCCCCTCCCCATACCCCCTCCCCAACCTACCGTCATCAATGACTGGTCTGTTCCAAGTCAGGTGCCTGACACATACATATACTTGGCAGAGATGAGAGGAGAGCTCCGACAGTGCAAGCAGAGAGCGCTTTACATTTCCCGAGTGTATGTGTGATTAACTAATCAATTCCTTGTTTCTTCTTTGCATTCTGGGACCTCTAGTTCTGATTTTCTATTTTTGATTTAAAGGACTATAAATAAAAGAATGCAGAGAAAATAAACTGGACTGGTTGAACGACTCAGGCTTGGAAATGGGAAGCTTAATAACTCTGGGCATGCTTTGGCGGTCCATAGAATATTCCTGGAAGGCTCAAGGCTCACGAACTCACAAAGGCATTTTAGGGCATCTACAACACACAGCTTTGGTATTCCAGAAATTAAGAAGCAGTTTTGGAGAGCGGCTTGCAGGAACCCTTCGCAAATAACTTCAAAACAAACCTATCTCAGCTATGTGTGAATATTGCACATTCAAATAACAATTTCATAGAACAGACACAAAGCATACTGCACTATAAAAAAAAAGCAGAAATTATTCCGCTCCTGGAATTTGCTTCCGTTTTCGCTATCATACACCGAGTTTCTTGAAAGACAAAGTAGCTGCAAGTACTTGGGGGTTTACTGCAGGGTACTCTGGTGGTGCTGGGCTACAGCAGTTCACTTCAGCCTTGTTTAACAGTAAAGTGAAATGAAAAGCCTGGTCTCAGAAACAACAGCACTTTACTCCATCTAAACCTGCCTTTCTTTGACCTTGCCCCTTGGAAGCAATGCTAGCAACATGAATAGGGAACAATTTTACACTTGAAAGGTAAAATTCATTTTCAAAATGAAAGTCACTGTGTCTGGCCTGTCTGAACCTGGGTGGCTGCTTTTGTAAATTAAATGCTTTTATTTCACTTGTAAAATGCAGGCCGGTATCTACTGAAGTTACTAGGCGCGATGTCGGGGGAGCCACAGAAACAATACAGCATGCAAAGGGGTGGGGTAAGAGCCCCTCTGTGCACCCCTATTTCCTCTGCCCATGCGTAGGAGCATGTGCTGGAGCAGCAGAGAGGAAGTCCATTGGACGAATCAGCCACGAGAGATGTGCCGATGGTGTGGAATGGCGGAGGCATCATACTGTCGGGAGTACTAACAAGTATACCATGGTTACTGTTGAAGCAGACCCCTAATTATTACCTCATAACACCTTGCCAATGCAACCTATATGAGAAGTGGTACTCACTGCATGCAGCCCCACAACACAAACTGCTTCAAGCATGAGCAAGGACAATATGTCTGGCTTTTCACAAAGGTGCTGTACAGAGCAGATAAAAGATGTTCCCCTCGAGTCAGAAGCAAATGCTTGATAAGTCACTCGCAAAGCCGCAGTGATGCAAGCTATTACTAAATGTCCTTCTAGAGTCAGACACAAGTGATGGAAACGCCGTTCATAAACCTACAGTAGCCCAAACTGCTACTAGATGACACTCTCAACTCAGATGCCAATTCTTGAAATCTCTTGAACTCCTCTGCATACTGGAAAACATTCCCAGATGGCTTTCTCAAGGCGGATGCACGTGGCTGAAAAGTCTTTGAAAAACCTGCAGTACCGCAAGCTGATCTTTGATGTACCTTTCGAATCAATGACAAGTTCCTGCTGTACCACGGTGCAGTACCTTAGGCCCCGAGCAGAGGTTATAGAGACGTCCAACACTTACCCCACAATTTAAGGATGGGGGGTAATTATAAAGATAGCAGACCACCCTAGGTATTTCCTTTTACTGAAAGGGGAACAGAACAATAGAAAAATAGAGCACTTTTGTTTTCAGTTTGGGAGCTCCCAAAGAGGGCTTGACTTAAACACATTAGAGTTTCATATTCACTTATACTACTTTTGTGGATTTTTTGTTTTTTACAGTCTAAGCAAATATGCCCACAATGGCTAATGATAATGTTGGTCATTTGTGCGTCTTTCAATGCATGTTTTGAATGTTCTGGAAGAAAGTGGAGAGACCCTAACAAGCATAGAAATTATAATTTACTGGTAAATTGAAGCTGCCTTCAAAAGACACAATAAAGCAGTTCTGATGCTAGTTTATGATGATAATAATCATTATTGCAGCTCTGAATAATTGTGTTTTATGTTATGGATGAAAGTAAAAACAACTAAATATATATATAGGTAGTACTAGTTTCAGGTAAACAGAATGTTATGTTATGTAAATTTATAGAGCACATTGCTACCCAACGGCCTCCCAGCGCTGTACAGAAATCTTCAAAAACCCCGCCTTGGGGACAGAAACTAGAACAGCCAAGTTTTTAATAGCCGCCGAAACGAAAGTCCATGGGTGGTTTATCATAGGTTCAGTGGTAGGGAATTCCACAGTCTAGCTCCAAGAGAAGACATGGATCTTCATCCCCATTTAGTCTTTTTTATTGGGGGAATAACAGCTAGAGCTGCTGGTGATGATCTAAAACGTCTGATGGGTTTATGAAAAGAGGCTAGGATTCGCAAGTAGCAGGCCTTTGTCATGTAGAGCTCTAAGAATATAACATAAAGATTTGAGTTTTATCCATTGCTCCAAGGGGAGCCAATGCAGAGTTGATAGAGCTGATCTGACTGATTCGTGCCTGGGTATTTTGAAGAGTAGGCGGGCAGCGGTATTCTGTACCACCTACAATATCTTTATGACATAGTTTGATGCGCGAAGAAACAAAGTGTTCCCATAATCCAGGCAAGAGATTATTATGGCCTGTATGATAAGTCTCTTTGCAATGAACTGGAGTATTTTAAAAAACTTTCTGAGAAGTCGGAGTATGCCAAAACAGGAGGAAGATATTTTCTTTGCCTGATGATTCATGGTCAACCATGGATCAAACCATACTCTAAGACTCTTGATGTTTTCCTTGGGCAGGGGTAGGTCACCTAGTGGTTGTAAAACTGGGGAGATTAGGTTTGGCTTAGCCTGATGACCCAAGATCATAACCTCTGTCTTGTCTCCGTTCAGCTTCAATCTACAGACAGATATCCATTTGGATACCACCTGTAAACAAGGGGTGAGTAGAGAATTGGTTGAATTCTAATCGGTGGAAAAGGATACCACCAGCTGGGTGACATCTGCGTAAGGCACTAATGAAAGGCCATAGGGTTCCACTATTTTTGCCAGTGGTGCCATGTATATATTAAATAGTGTAGGGCTAAGAGAAGAGCCCTGAGGTGCTCCAGAGTTGCCCTTGAAACAGCTAGAATAGAAGGAACGGTCCAATACTTGAAATGATCTTGCTTCTAAAAATGAGGTGAACCAACTTAGGGCATTCCCTGAGACTCCGCTTTCCCTCATTCTTAGGAGCAGGATGTTGTGCTCAACTGTATCAAAGGTAGCACTGAGGTCAAGAATCACGATTGCCGAAACCAGACCCTGATCCAAATGCTTCCTGACCTCTTCCGTGACTGTAATTAGAGCAGATTCCTTACTGTGTAGTGGTCTAAAGCCCATCTGAGAAGGATGAAGAATGTTATTATCCTCCAAAAAGATAGAGAGATGAGTATTAACATGTTTTTCAAGTATCTTAACGAGGGCTGGCAGCATGGAATGTACTTTGAACTCTCGCTACTCTCTAAGTGATGGACTAATTTTTTGGATATGCACAAGCTAATTGCTTTCTTTCACTGTGAAGAGAGTTAGTGGCTGAAGTGGGCTGACAAGTTGCCCATGCTGTATTCTCTTCTCCATGAACTCAAAACGTGAATGTCACTTGAACAGACCAGTGAATGAAAAGGACTGACCGAAAGACTACTTGTATTCTCAGTGCAAACAAGTGTATTTTTATTAGTTTTTTGGGGGAAAAAATGAGGTTGGTGCAACCGCAAACACTGATTCAAAGCTAAATATAAAAAATGGTACAATCCTGCCCTTATTTAATTTGCACCTCATTAGTCAGTGGCAGATGCATCTTGATCAAGTCTATATAATTGTCCTTGACATTTGCAGACAAAATATTGTTTCTATTTCTGTTTGGCATTACACTGGACAAGGAATATAAAGATGTTTATTTTTACAGCCCTGGATGCATGGCTGTTAGCCTGTGAAGTACTGTTTTGTTTGCATTAACTTTTATTAAACTTTTGCTTTGAGGCCGATCATCCCCAGTGGGCTGCATTAATGATGTTTAGTACTGTAACTGGTTTTCTTACTTGCTATGGTAGGCCTCTTGTAACATTTTTAGACAGTCATGCATTTTCCTATCGTACCTGGATAGCTTTCTATGGTGTGGGTGAAAGCCACTCCAGGTATTTATTGATGCTGGTGTTGTTGTTGTCATGGTTGTTTATGAATCGTGACCTCTGTGCAGATATTCCCTTTTATTGTTTAGAGGTGACCAATTCCAAAGGTTTGTGTTTTTAAGGTAAAGGGGATACTAGCTTTAGTTCCACCTGCAGAAGTGGCAGAATTTTGGTCACTCTGCATTACATTTCATGTGGAGTTTCTGCCCAATTTCACCAATCGCGGTGTGGCAGAATGTGTTTCCCGCAAAGCTCTAGAAATGTGAGCTGGTGAGCATGAATGAGATGTGGTATCTCCTAGCACGATTTTCTAGTGCTGGTGGTTGCCGGCAGCCGCGAGTGGTCAAGGGGCTGCCATTTGAGTAGATTGGCTGCCGCTTGAGTGGATTTTCTGCTCGGGCAGCAACAAAATCAACTCAAATGGCTCATTGCTCTTGTGCAACACAAGGTGGGCAATATATGGACTTATGGCATAAGAGAATGCATTGTAAATACTGCCCATTGTCTCCAGATTGTTCAGTATAGATGGGCATTTTACTGTTCTACGACTGTTCCCAACAATTGGTGGTATTGACAAAAGGCTCTTGTCTAGTGGCTGCAATTCTAGGCTACACCCTGATAAGTCTAAGCTTAGTGGAAAGAGATCACTGTCCTCTCTAATATCTATTTTGAAGGCAGTTAAAGGCAGCCACCAAAAACACAATCCAACCCACTCAGACCCTTTACAACTCACTAGCCGACTACTTCAACTGCAAAATCACAGCCATCTACAGAAACTTTCATGCTCAACCCACCACCTAGTGATCCCATCAGGCGACTCTCCCAGTCAACTGATCACCGACTGGAAGCCCCTATCCATCCAGGAAACAGCAGCCCTCATCAGTTTGACCCACTCTGACTCACCCAACGACCTATGCCCCCACTCAGGGGTGTGGAATTTATTAAAATATCTACTTGTCCACGGGATAGGTTGCTTCATAAACCTACTTTTACAAAAGCCACTTTTCCCTTTGGTGCCATGTAGTGTGGCAACAAACCATGGCAGCAATCTCGTTATATAAGGGCTCTGATACTAGCCTTTCTGATTGTGCCAGGGCTCATACTACCAGTAGGGTTTGAATACAAGCAAATACCTTATGTTGCCACCCGTCCACAGATTTACATACAGAGGTTGTAGGTAGTGGTAAGCAATAGGTTCAGGTTTGGAATGCCCTTTTGAGTCTGTACCAACCTACGATCTTGCATGTTTTAGTGGTTTTTATCAGCTGTTCTCTAATTGTTTTCCATACTGAGAAAGCTTGGACATTTACTCCTGACAGTTGGGGAAAAAACGTAACTGGAGGGAAAGGGAACTTGCAAATGCTCAACAGATTTTCGCATGAGCAATTCTAGCCTACATATTTGCTTGAGCTAAATTGTAGTTCACAAATACTTTCTAGGGTTACCATTTCCTGGCCTGCTTCTGTAAATTCTTGGTAATTTATGAGTTGTAAATCTGCACTAATGCAAGGACATATACTATGGGCGCACTTTTGTGACTTTCGTTAAAAATTGGGCCCCTCATTAGGTCTGGTATTAACCAAGACCTTTTGTTTTTATTACAGTTCTGTCTCTTTTTCTCTCTGTCTATTAGCTGCCTTCACAATGAGTGACAACGATGTGCTCTTTCACAAGGAGCATATCGTCACACAAAGAAGATTCGTTCAATACGAGGAACTACTGTGGAAATGTGTGATTTTTCAAACCAAAAATATTTTTTGCTTTTGCCAGAATTTGTTATAATAGTGAGTGCCCGGCAGCTCCCACAACAATGAAGTTTTACAAAAACCATGTCAAAATAAGATACACATTAACAAAACCAAAATGCTGATGACCAGTGTTCAACCTACTGACTTTGACAATGCTTATTTATTTTCATGTTTCCCATAATCTTGTTGAATTTGCTTACAATGATTTTTCCATTATGGATATTTTTTTTAGAAATAATAGCATGCATCAACATTTTATTAAATTATGCTTCAAAGAAATGGTACCTATGATTTCATAGCAGCTTAGCAAAATGTTTTTTTTCCTCCTTGCATTTTTTAATGAACATTTTGATTTTGAAATAAAAGAATCCTCAATATTGCTTTCAAGATTCTGCAAATACTTGCATCTCATCAGCAAGCATACAAGGCCTCATGTTGCTCAACTTTGCAAACGTGTGTACATATTTTTATACTGGAACTACGATCAGTAGTGCTGTCTGAGCTTACTACGTGTCCTTAGTATGCGCTCAACCTAATAATAAAGGCTTTGCATTAGTGAACCATAACTACAAGTTTGAACAACATTAACATATAGACACAAATGTTACTTTTACTGTAGAAAATGCCCTTCCCTGAATCATAATGTGGTAATGTAAACTGGCAGTCAAAGAGTTTGTGCTGCAGGGGGTTTGGCGTACTTGTCCCAAGGACAAAATAAGTATGAAAAAGTGTTGCCTTGACCCCAAACAGTATGTCATAGGCATCGGCATATAGGAATTCCACACCCCTGCCCACTACATCCTCACCATGGGCCAGAAGGAAATCAGCAGAATCCTCACTCCCATCCTCAACACCTCCATCAGAACTGCCACCATCCTCAAAGCATGGAAGCAAGCAGAGGTCAAGCTGCTCCTTAAGTAACTGTCTGCCGACCCCAGCGAACTAAAAAATTACCACCCCTTTTCACTTCTCCCCTTCCCAGCTAAGGTCCTGGAAAAAGCCATAAACAAACAGCTCTTGGGACACCTGGAAAAACACAATCTACTGCACACCTCCCAAGGCGGCTTCTGCACCAACTACAGCACCGACACCACATTTATCGCCACAATGGACGACATCATATGCGCATCCACCAGGGATTCTCACTCAGCCCCACCCTTTTCAACACCTATGTGACGCCATTAGCCAAAATTGTTCAATCCCACGGGCTCAAGCAACTCTATGACCCACATAGCCAAATGCATGAATTACAACTGCTTGAAACTGATTGTGGACAAGACAGAGGTGATCATCTTCAGAAACACCTCCTTTTCCCGTGTATGGCTCCTGGTGGCACTCCACGTTCAGACAAACCCCAACCCGACTGACCATGCCCACAATCTCAGTATCATCATCAACAGTAAACTCACCTTCAAACAACAGTGGACTCCTCCAACTTCCACAACCTCTGCATGCTACGGAAGGTCTTTATATGGATCCCCATCAAAACTGGAAAGATGATAACCCAAGCCATCATCACCAGCAGACTAGACTATGGAAACGCCCTTTACGTTGGACTTTTCACCCAGCTCTTCCACCACCTCCAAGCGAACCAGAACACAGATGCAAGACTTGTCCTTGACCTCCCCAGGTGGACCTACATCACCCCCCACCTCAGAGGTCTCCACTGGCTGCCTGTGCACAAGAGGTTCAAATTCAAGGGCCACACCATCGCATAAAAAACCCTCCACAACATTGGGCCCAATCTCATCCATTACACACTCTCCTTCCACTGGTCCACCAGGGAACTCCATTCATCAGTCCTCGCCTTTTCTCAGGTCCTGAGAGTTTGATGAAGCTGCGGCGAAGGGCACTCCTTCTCCTACCTCGCAACCAAGATCTGGAATGACCGCACCTGCGTACCATGCACACCCTCCTTGACTTCAGGAGAAAGCTCAAGACATGGGTCCTTTGACGAGTAGCTACCAGTTTGCAGTGACAACCCACAGCGCCTGGATACCCCCTAGGGTAATATGCCTCGCTTTACAAATCTAATGATTGATTGATAGATTAATTGATATTGTCAATACAACCAATTGTTGGGAAGAGCCATAGATTGGTAAAATGGCCATCTATAATAAACAATCTGGAGACAATGGCCAGTACTGACAGTGCATTCTCAGATGCCATGATTCATTTACTGGCTATTCCGCAGCGGAAACCCTGATGATCAATTTCACTCACTCCTTGGTCACAAGTTTAAGGTCATATCTAACAAAGGTGCCACCCACAAAGAAAGGCAAAGGGACCAATACAGGTGCCTTGAGCAATCTGTGGTATACCAAGGTCTGCAAATAGGCTAAGAAGTTGCTATCTAAAGCCCAAAGACTGAAAATGCTTTAGCTGTATGGACGGCTAGGGGTACCTGCAAAAAAAGTATTTTCAAGAGCAGAGGGGAACTGGAAAGAGGTAAATTGGAATGACTTGCTCCAAGCAGCTAAATGCAAGAATGCTATAACCTTTTGGAAAATGGTTGCCCACGTAAGCAATGCTTGTATGGAGCTTCTATGGAACATTACCTAGACCCTGGTACTTGGAATCAACATTTTTCAGATTTATACTCTGAACCTAAAGAGCATTCCCAAGAATTACAATGGAGCCCAAAAAGCCATTCAGTTAATAGAATGGAGTATATAACAGACTTTAGCATAGGAGTAACGGTGGAGACTATTAAAAGAATAAGATTGGGGAAAGGTCCTGGTACCTAGATGAAGTTCAACCAAATTTGTCAAACTACTATACATGCATTTTGGCTTTGAAACCCTCGAAATAAATGCTTTTGTTGTAAGGTAGAAGCAGCCTAATATTGCCTCCAAAGATAGTATTTGCATTTTATGCACTTTGGACGCCATTGAAAATCTTGCATATATCTTGTTTTTTGCACAAAAATGACAAATTTAGAAGGAAATGGATTAACCCAATCTGTCGCAACCTAAGATTTAGAAAACATCTAGAAGCTTCCAGAGTACTGAAATATGACACAACATCATACGTAGTCTTTGGGCTGAGCAGATATTTACTAGCAGTAGGACCTGTACAGGGAACGGTGGGTCTAACATTTTAACTTGCTATAATTATGACCCCAGTTACATGTATTTTATGAAGAGTTATTGTTTCCGTACTCATTATATTTGTTTAGGCATGGAGGAGTAGGAGATATATATATATATATATATATATATATATATATATATATATATGTGTGTATATATATATATTGGATTTTAATTCATACAAATGCAATTAAATTGTATTGTAAACATTTTACAGTTAATTTTGATGATACTGGATTGAAATTGTTACTGAGAACTGTTTCCATTTTTATAGTTTTTATGTATACACAGTATCTATGGATTTTAGAGGCTGGAAAGTTGAATATGTTCTCAAAAATGTTATTACAAAGTTGCACTGATATTGCATCTATGCACTTAATTTGCACTGCACTTTACCTTTGGTGCTATGCTATGTGCTTGTTTTATCTTAACATCTGCTGCAGCTCGGAATTTTGAAGTTAACTAGATGCACTTCAGTGCACCATCACTTTATCTCTGGCATAGCACTGGATCTGTTACATGACTTGTGATTATTGCAATAGACTATTGACTAGGCTACTTTGGCCAAAGATCAAGTATAAATCCTCCCAGGGGTTATGGTGGACCATCTTAGGTTTTTAGCTAATGGCTGTGTTTGACCGTTCTTTAAGTATGCTTAGCTATGATACCAAAGACATACTTTGTGTAAAAGTACTCTAAACGGGAAGTGCCTTTCATATACAAGATGACTATGAATGTGTTTAATTTTGTTTTATTGTGCAACTTTTATGGCCTTCATCCGAAATAAAATTATTTGAACTAGTCTATACTTTTATGAATAAAAGAAGGCCAAAACAACAAAAATAAATCCAATAAACTGAAGGTGAGATATGAATTTATAAAGAATAAACATAGTTGTTGTGCTTGGAAGCATAAAACACCAACCTGGGCTATCTTTTCGCGCTAAACTGGGTCAAATCTGAGAAAGTCAGACCAACCGCGATGGAGCATGGGTCAAATACAGGGACCAGCCTTGGCCCTCTGAAACAGTACCTTAGTTCGGGGTTGTGTCGGCACCAAGAAAATGATGTGAGGTACAAAGGGGGCCAAACATTGGTGTAAATCCCAAAGATGTAGGTGTTGTGTGGTCCCCGAGCACATCAAAGTCCATATGGATGTTGATGGCCCATCTGTCGCACCTAGAGTGCTTTATGTGGGGCTGTCAGGAGGGAAACGCACAGTCCCAGCTGTCACTCCAGCCCAGACATGTATTGGAGACATGCAGCAAGCACACAAGGCTTAGGAGCAGGAAAATGCCAACTTTCTAAAAGTGGCTTTTTCAAAATTGTAAAAATAAATTAAACTTTACCATTAAAGAGGATTTATTACTACAATGCCATAGGTACTAAACATGACATTTCTAATCATCCTTCTTAATTAGGAATTACAGATTATACATTGGGGAATTACAGAAATTCCCAATGGCAGCCTGTGAGAGGGAGTACGCCTCACAGTAGTAAAAAACAAATTTGAGGGGTTTCACTACCAGGACATGTAAAATGTAAAAGTACATGTCCTACCTTTTAGTTACAGAGCAGCCTGCTCTATGGGCTTCCTAGGGCCTACTTCATGGGAGATTTATATGTAATAAAAGGAAGTCTTTAGGATTGCCAGGAGGGTTTAAATCCCAAGTCGACATGGCAGTGTAAACTGCACACATGGCTCTGAAATAGCAGACCTGAGACATGTTTAAGGGCTACTTGAGAGGGTGGCACAAGCAGTGCTGCAATCCCACTAGTAGCATTTAATTTACATGGCCTGGTACATGTACTGCATTTTACTAGGGACATATACATAAAATACTTTTGCCAATTCTGGATATACCAATCAAACCATGTTTAGGGGAGGAGAGTGCATGCACTTTAGCACTGATCAGCAGTGGTAAAGTGCTCAGAGTCCTAAGTCCAACAAAAAGAAACTAGTAAGAATATGTGGCAAACAGGCAAATTGTTTTGGGGAAGACCACCCTAAGGCTGTCAGGTCCCCCCATCTTAAAGTGGGGAGAGCTCCCTAACTTCTTAGGAGTTCTCTTCCCTAAGGTGGAAGAATCGGAATAGAGCATCAGCATTGGTGCGGTCAACCACAGGTCAGTGTTCCAATGTAAAGTCCATTTCTTGTAGGGAGATAGACCACCTCAACAATTTTGGATTCTCACCCTTCATTTGCATTAGCCACCTGAGGGGCCTGTGGTCCTTCTGAATTCAAAGTGAGTCCTAAACAGGTATAGTCTCAACCTTTTCAGTGCCCAGACCACGCCAAAGGCTTCCCTTTAAATAGCACTCCACCTCTGTTTCTTGGGAAGTAACCTCCTAGAGATGAAAGCTACAGGTTGGTCTAGGCCCTCATCATTTATCTGTGACAATACTACCCATATGCCATGTTCTTAGGCATCAGTTTGAATAATGAATTCAGGGGCATTGAGAACAGAGGCTGTGCACATGGCCTGCTTCAGGGAGTCAAATGTCTTTTGACATACTTCTATCCAAATCACATTTCTGGTCTGCCTCTTTGAAGTCAGCTCTGTCAAGGGGGCAACAATGGTGCCACAGCTCTGGACAAACCTCCTGTAGTACCCTGTGAGGCCTAGGAAGGCTATCACCTCAGTTTGGGTTTTTGGGGGCTCCCAGGCTATATTAGTCTGTAACTTGGCCTGGAGGGGATTCATCTTATCCCTGGCTACCAGGTGTATCAAGTACACCACTGACCTTTGCCCTGCTTAGTACTTACTACCCTTGATAGTCATGCCTGCCTGTTGCAGGGCCTAAAGCACTTCGTAGAGGTGAAACAAGTGATCCTTCCAGTTGCTACTGAAGACAGCTATGTCATTCAAGTAAGCAGCATTGAAGGCTTCCATACCAACCAAGACTTGGTTCATAAGCTTCCATGAGCAAGATCATACCCATAACGCATGATATAAAGCCTGCCAAATGCGGAAGTCTCCTCCAAGCCACATCAAGGACAACTGAAAGATGTATCTCTGCATCCGACTAACAGCTGCTCACTCCAATTTATTCAAGTGATCCAGACGATAGATATTATTAATTTTGCTCATACCTATTGAAAGTAGTTCTCATTCTCTAAGACATCTGATTCAAACTCTTTCAGAAGGGGTTGTCATCTTTTCATGCAAACGATTTCATCCTGAAGACGATCTCATGGGTTATTCCCTTGTGAGACCGAAACATCAACACTTGACCCAGTTTTCTTTGGGCATTGTTTCGGACCCATGAATTGATGTTATGTCATTCGGACTGCATTTCATTGTAGCATTTAGAAAGTGGGCATTGAGCACATTGTCATTTGTCTTATCACCAAGTTAGAACTGGATATCATTGTATTAGTTCAGACAATAGTAATGTACTAGAAACAAACTTTACAGAACCCCTGATTAGAAGTATTCCACAGCTGATTCTGAAATTGTTTAACAATACGGATTATTGCAAGATACACCTGTGTTCGAGAATTATGTCCTGTGATTCATTTCTATGTATTCTAAAGAAATCATGTTGTTTTCAAAACCGCAAAAACGTAAGACAAATGTCACTGTTGGGCATTGACTAATTGATTTTAATTTACTGAGTGCTTAAAGAAAAAAGTTCCCCTGGTGGCAGTCCCTCTAGTAGCATTTAATTTACAGTCCCTGGGGCCATGGAGCGTACTTTACTAGGGACTTACAAGTAACTCAAATATGCCAGTTGTGGATGTGCCAATCAAAGTATGTTTAGGGGAGAGATCACATGCACTTTAGCACTGGTCAGCAGTGGTAAAGTGCTAAGAAACCTGACGCCAACAAAAAAGCAAAAAGGTGAGGCAAACAGGCAAAAAGTTTGGGGAAAGACCACCCTAAGACTGTCAAGTCTAACATTCAGGTATCAGGTAGCGATGGAAGATTCTTCTGCTCCCCTTTATGGATGTGGTTAGTGACTGGGTCTCCCAACACTTCAGTTAAAATCCATAGTTATGTTGTAATTTCCACTTGCTGGAAAAGCATAGCATTTTGTTTGGATGGAGATGCACATATTGTCATGTTTCTTAATTTCAGAGTGGCTTTATAGTGCACCTTTTCTCTAGATGCAAGGATCTATATAGGTTATACTTTCTGATTCTCCTTCCTCCTTCTGGTTGACCATCGGAATAGGGCAAGTAAGATTAAAAGTCCCTGCTCAAATCAAATTTTATATGTGGAAAATGTTCTACCAGGAAGTTTATTTGCATAATCCATCAGACTCAGACATATAAAATTCTAGCCTGCTATATAGTTTAACCAGTTTTATCATTAGCTTCAAAGTACCATCAGTGCAGACAATACAGCCAATCCTAATCGTCGATTGTTGTTGAAGATGTTCATAAGGCATGCTGTTGATACCTGCTAAAACCTGCTCGATGAAAATGTGAGAGTGTCTGCTCGAAACAAATTTAGTGCATAGACCAGGCTGCATTAAATGTAATCGTTTTCTTGATAGGTAGCCAGAACTTTGTCAAAGTAGTCCTAAAATATGATCGGATTTCTTAAGTCGCATCATGTCTTTATACTTTGTACTCTCTCAGTAGATTTCTCAGTAAGTCCTTATTAGATTGAGTTACCAATATCGATCTGAGAACCGATAGTTAGTATAGTAAGGTCACATATTTAATGATATTCACGATATAATCTGTTCCATCCACAAAAAATTAAACACACCTCCCCATCAATCTATCGACAAACACACTCTGCAGACCATCTTTCTATACCGTTCCAATTGCATGCACATCGTTTTTTTCTTCAAGTGAAAAGCGAGGACAGAAAGAAAAGGAACCCTCCCCGCCCCTGTAAAGCAGTCAGTACTTTTATCCCTAGGGAGAGTCAAATTGAATTTTCGTGTTGCTGGCGCATCTGCTAGACTCACATGCAGCCTAACAATAAATAAAGCTGTTCTCTTTTTTGTCGTCAGGCAGTTTTGCTGCTACTGTAACTGTGCATACATTTGAACTCTAGCTAGTTCCATGCTTCCCTTCCATCCCTGTACCATATCTAGGGCCTCGGGAATTATGCGGCAGCTAGAACCAAATTATATGGCAGAGGTTACTAAAGTATGCAGCAAGAATTGCATAATTCCAGTGGTACTGACTATAGCTAACTCCTCAATAGTCAAGTACTTCTATGTTTTCCCATCAACTTTTCGAATTGGGTATCGGTGCTGAAACCCCAGGGGTGACCAACTGGGATCTGGTCTCCATAGATACTTTCATGCTAGGAGCCAGTTCTGGGCAGATCCCCAGGAATCCTCCTGATCTGTGTCCCCTGCAGTGTATCCGCTGTAGGCACAACTGTGGCAAGTGCTGCAGCAGCACAAGCACATTCTTCGACTTATGGCTTCCTTCGCTCTGACGCATTGTCTGGCTGGGAGAAGGTGCTGAAAGTCAAAGGCGGCCCCGCTGCATGATTCTCGTGCTCAATATTTGTGTAAAGTATACTGATTTGTGCAAATACACTAATAATGTCTAATTCTATCACACGCAAACAATTGTTTCCGGAATTCATTGGTACACTTTTCTTAATCACAAGAGAACAAAAGATTGAATTAGAACAGGCAAAAAGCAAAATGTGGACATTAGCACATGTTACTGTTTGCAACTGATGCATAACCAACGAAGTTGTTTTACCAGGGTTACTATCTGGTGCCACGCAGGTTACACGAGGAGCTCTGCAAATATGTAATTAGCCCATTGCATATCCGTGTTGCTTCTAGACCTGTGAAACGTAAGACATATACAGTAGGCTACAGCAGGCAGGTTAACTTTTTAAACTACAAAATGATAATTCGAGCCTGTGACCAGCAATTTACAGACAGAGCTCTACTCACGTCCATTAACCACAGAGGTACCCTGAGACATTGCTGATAAAGCTCTGCACGAAGCGCCTTCACACCCTGAGCTATCATTAACTGCAGCCTCTTTGTCACATTCCTCCTTGTCATCAATGTAGTCAGGGCAGAGTGTATAAAAATAATGCATCCGAACTGTCAATTGTGAGTCCACCCTTTGGCTTCACCCACTTCCTCCCATCATCTTCCTAAAATCTGTGTACTCATGGTGTAAATGTTCTTACTTCTTGCAAAGGTGGCATAGTTTTCTCTTCTCTAAGATATCTTTCTAAACTAGTTTTCTTATTTGTAAACACAGTCTACAGTTCAATTTAGACAATACATGCTTGTCTCCAGTGACCTCTAGGGAGCCTTTTTTATATTTAGAAACCCTGGATATTAGCTGATCTATTTATAACGAGTGTGGGTATCATGGACTGAAAGCTGCTATGTTTTAGGCAGTAGCTTCTATGATGCAAGCAGGGCCACGCTAGAAAATGTCGAAAAAGTTCTAGCAAGCTGAACTAAATCTTGAGTTCTATTAAGGACACGGAGCTGATAATTGTGCATTCACTTTTGCCTCTTTTGTACAGGAGCCATGAAAATCGGAAACAGTAAAATTTGAGTTCAGTAGGGCAGTGGACTACATTACAAATAATGGCAAAGGAAAACCAACAACTCCCCTGGTGTCCAAAAATGCCACCAATCACAGTGCCAAGACACATACGGACATGCTTAACATCAATAGGATCACCTACTTTTCCATGCATCCAGGAACATACATTTTCTTGTCCAGAATTTCAACATTTCACTCGTGCTTTTGATATAGCACTAAATGAAATAAAGGTGCAAAATACATATTTAAAAAGTAATTTTTTTCATAACCGTAGAGCAGGGAAAGGACTTTATATCAAGACCCAAACATGATGAAGCATAGACAATGTTCAAAATAACAACCATAAAAAATTAACAGTGTTGATTAATTCTCACCTCAATATAAGTGAAAATTCTTGTTCATCTAGCTTAGCAATTTCTCAGCCTTATGACAGGCGCTGATGTTTATTCAAAGCTGTTGCAAAGACAATGGGTTACTAGTTGGGGTGGACGGAACTCGTGGAGTTTCACTTAGAATTCGGCGGAGTTACATGAAAACTCAGCAAGATTACCTGGAGTTCCTTTTGGAGGGGGTTCTTGGGCCCAGAAACAAATTAGCAGGAGGAAGCTGAGGATCAGAGAGAAACGACAAAAACACATTCAGTTTTGGGCCAATGGCGCCAAAACAATGATACAGCAATAATAATGCTGTAAAGCTCGATACAGGCAGTTTTATCTAATTCACAGATCGAGTAAGAGGAGTCCTCTCCTGTTGGGTCAATAGCCACTTTGGAAAGATTACTATGAGACATGATGGTCTGATGACCCAGACAGTATCAATTTAAGCACCTAAATATAGTTAGGACCTGAATACCATAGGATTTTTTTTTTTGTTTGCTAATAACTTTGATGCCATTTGATTAAACTTCACAAAACTTTCCCCAAAAAAGTCATTTATCCCAGCTACTTTATAGAAATAGAAATATAACAATTTTGGCAGAAAGCAGGATCTTTACCCAGGAATTGTGTTTTCTTTGTGACTTATTGTAATTCTATTCGGTGGTTTCTGAGAAACTAAGGTTCAAAATGTATAGATATCTGGACCGTTGGGCTGAAATTCAACAATTTAAGTCTTCTGATTGGCTGAAGGGGCTCATTTATTATTCAATGCTCCCCTGCCAAGAGCTCACTATAATGCCTTTCATGGGCTAATTTGATATTTCACTGCTGTGGGGTGCATCAGTCTAGACAATGGCACCACCAATATATTCCCAAAGAGATGTGATGGGTCCATGTAGAGCACCAGCGTCCCAGAAATAATTTTATTATCAGTAACTCAATGTTTCCTGGGGTGCATACAAGGTGACCTCAGAAATAGGTGATGGTCCTTCTAAGCATTTTCAGAGCTGGAACTTTTGTTTTTTAGTTGAGGATTGTTGGGTCATTTTTGTAGTTAGTGTTATAGATGCATGGTGTGGTCTTGTGAAAATAAATGGAAAGACTATAATATGGATTTGGAATTATTGACGAAGTCAATAGACTTACCTTCACAAATTGATGTGATCATCCCTTATCAAAACCAGTAAGCTTGTTCTCATATAATGATCTAATGACCTGCTGATAATACCAATAGGCTTGCCTTGTATAGTTGTGTGATAACCTCTTGACAAAACCAATAGGCTTGTATTGTGTATTGATGGGGTAACTTCTTCAAAATGGCCTTTCTTATAATGATGTGGTGACCTTTTGATGACCATAAGGCTTGCCTTGTATATTGATGTGTTCACTCCTTGACAAAACCAATAGGTTTGCCTTTATATAGTGATGTGGTGACCTTTTTACAAAGCCAATAAACTTGCCTTGTGTATTGATGTGATCATCCCTCGACAACGCCTATAGGATTGCCTTTATATAATGATGTAGTCACCTCTTGACAAAGCCAATAGGCTTGCCTTGTATATTGATGTGGTCACTGTTTGACAAAGCCAGTTGGCTTGTTTTCTATAATGATGTGGTCACCCTTTGGCAAAGCCAATAGGCTTGTATTCATATAATGAGAAGGTGGCCTCTTGACAAAGCCATGACAAAGCCAATAGGTTGGCATTCACATAACGATGTGGTGACCTGTAGACAAAACTGGTAGGTTTACCTTGTATAATGCTGCGGTCACTTTTGACAAAGCCAACAGGTCTGCCTTTTATATATTGATGTGGTGACCCCTTGAGAAATTCAGCAGACCTATAATATTCAAAATGAAAATGTATTTTGTGATTAGTGCTCTGATTGGCTGGTCTTGAATGAAGGTGTTGTTGGTCCCTAGTGGGGTTGGGTGCAGGGCTTTTCTGCCACAGGCCACTGCCATTCAAAAGAGGTATGGTACTATGACATTACTTTACTTTTCAAAAAATACTCAGAAATTCACTGAAAAAAACAAAGGTTATACACCCAAGCTCCAGTAGGTGACTGTTGGAAATTGGGTTATTGGTTGAGGGAGCGAAACCCTACTCAGGCTGCTACCACAATCCTTGTCAGAGTGAAGTCACAAGCAAACCCCAAATTAACCTGTGCTTAACTCTCTGGTACCTTGGCACAAAGCAGTGAAGCTTAACTTGGAGACAATGTGTAAAACATTTATCCAGCACTTCAACAGTATTTAAAGTGAACACACAAGACAAAAAAAATCCCTCACAAATTAAAAAAATATACTAAAATGTATAACTAATTCATTGCCAACACAGCAAAAATCTAATCAGTAGAACCAAAGATACGCAATTTTAAAGATTTAAGTGAAAATAGCTACATAAAGCACCAAGCGACAACTGTGGTTATCTGGTTGCTCTGGGCCAGGACAAAGTCACTGCAGTGGAGTGCAGGCTGTCTCGAGTGACCCAGTTAGGCCCGCTGAACATGAATGCCTTGAATCCCGCTTTGCTGGGCATTGGGAAATCCTGTGTTAAGGATGCTTTGTGCTACAGAGGTGATGCGAGGTGCCGGTAAGGAAATACATCACGCACCGACGATTCCAATGATCTGCAAAGCTATGTTATGAAGACCTGCATTGAGGATGCATCACGCTGCTGTGATTACAGGGAGCCTGTGTCTAGCATTGTGAGGTCATGTGCTGAGGGCGCCTCAGACAGCAATCTTGATGTGAAATATGGTGAGGCAATGTGTTGCGCAGCTGCTCCTATACAGAGTATCTGGGCGGCAATGCATTGTGTTGCGTCATTTCAGCTGGGACCACAGATGGGCGGGCAGAGCCTCTTCAGGCCCACTTCCAGTGGTCCAGCAAAGGAGTGGCACCATTTGGGAGGGCAGGACTCATAGCTGGCAGAGTCCAGATACTGGGTTTACGATGGGTGAAGCCTGTTCTGTCCCTGAGGATCCTGAACAGGAGGCCAGCAAACGAACCCTAGCAATCACTCTGGTGGTCCACAGCAGCCCTTCGTCTGAGTCTCCCATATGTCTAGGCGTGTATTGAAGAGTTGGGGTCTGAGGTCTGCTATTTATACCTGGGCCCACCATGGAGTAGGAGAAGCTTCTTGAGGTTTCCACTTCACAGAGGTGCTTGGAATTTCCTTCCTCTCTGCCCTGCCTCCAGCTTGTCTGGGGTGACAAAAGATCAGTGTCAAACCCTTTGTGAGAGTGCTCACGCAGAGACTTTGTGATGTGCAAGTGTGGTAGGTCACAGCTCCTCCCCCTCGTTAAGTCAAATTGACCCATCCTGCCATCACCTAGCTTTACTTTGTCTCACTGTCTGGGAGCAATACACAAAGACTAACTGCCAGTTACACATAGTCATGTCACCCAGGAACAGGGTTTAGGAACCAAGAGGTGGGACAAGAAAATGCCAACTTTTTGAAAGTGGCATTTCCAGACTTGTGTCTTAAAACTGACATACCATTAAAGGGGGCTTTTAAGTACAATTATCTATATACCAACCTCAATCTGTCCTCCTGCTCATAATTAAAAATTATCACTTACTAAACGTGATAAGTAAACCCAATGCCATACTGTGGGAGAGGTAGACCTTGCAAAGTGAAAAATTAATTCAAGAGTTTTTTGCTCCCTGTTCATGTAAAACTTAAAAGTACACGTCCAACTTTTTAAATACACTGCACCCTGCCCTCTGTCAGGCTTCTGTCAAGCCTACCTTAAAGGTGACCTACATGTATTAAAAAGGAAGGTTTATGCCTGGCAAAAGGTCTATTTTGCCAGCTTGAAAGGGCAGTTTAGAATTGCACACAGAGGCTGCATATGCAGGCCTGAGACATGTTTAAAGGGCTACTTAAGTGGATGGCACAACCAGTCCTGCAGGCCTGATAGTTGCATTTATTTTATGGGCTGAAGGGGACAGGCAGTACTACTTTACTGGGGACTTACCAGTAAATTAAACGTGCCACTTGGATATAAACCAATGTTACATTGTTTAAAGGAGAGAACACACACAATCCAGCACTAGTTGGCAGTGTTAAAGTGCACTGAGTCCTAAGGCCAGCAAAAACAAAGTCAGCAAAAACTGGAGGTTGGAAGGCAAAAAGTTGGGGGAAAACCACTCCAATGACATAAGGTCTAACAGTGACCAAGCCTCTACTATGCAGATCTTTCTCCCTATGCACATCTCTTAACAGACAGCACACCTCCTCTACACATCAAAACAACATTAGGTTGCCATACCCATAGTACACAGAGAATTCTTACAGAAAGGCCACTCCTTACGGAAAGGCCACTCTCTCCAGACAACCAAGCCCCATTAGTTCACCAAGCTCTCACTACATAAAGCTGTCAGCCTGTGCATAACTTTTCAAGGAGAGCCAACTATCTACAGACTCTCAATCACTGTTTGGTGGCTAAGGCCCCACTATGCACAAACTTTGTCCTGTTGATAACTCTTCACAGAAAGCCCACACCATCCACGCATGCAAGCCCCATTAAGAGGTCAGGGATGCTGCAAATGTATATTCTTAAGCAAATTTGCTCTAGAAATAAAATAGCTCACTAATAACCTTTCAGTGTCAAGAAGGTATATCAAACTCACCCTTGTTGTATTATCTCATCAATTATATAATCAATGATGCCATCAATTATGTCATTTGGGATGTCATCAATGATGCCATTGAACATGCCATGGATATGTGAGGTCATACGCAGTGCATGGTGGGGGTGCAGGTTGAAGTTAGCTCAGTAAATTTTAACTGGTAAATTTCACTGTTTTTCATATTTAAGAAAGTATTATTGAACTGACATTTTCATCTAAGTACACCATCATTTTAACTTTTGTTTTTCAGTAAATAAAGCCCAGCCACAGCCAAAGGAAATATTCATGAATAATACGTCTCATTCTATCAAAAAAGCCTCCACTGCTTCATGTGGCCTGCCTTCAACACATTATTGCAATCCCTAGCCTAATATGTCCAGGGAATCATGAAGAACACTAATCCCTAAGGAGGCAGAGATACCCCAAGGAACCTGCATGCGTCCGGACGACTGGCCCAGATGTTGAGCGGTTCGGGGGGCAGTCAGAGGTGGTGCTCCAGAAGGTAACTCGCATCGGTTCAAGAAGGCTTTGCCAAATCAGTCAGAAGATGTCCATTAATACAGTGGATGTAGAAAATGGAACGGAGACTGTTGTTCATGTCGATCGAATGAAGAAAAGAGAGAATTTGCATCACAGCGGAGCAACGAGAACAAAGTGCGTGAAGCATTCTACCCTGAACTTGCCACAGGGACAACAAACTGGCAACTTGGAGTCACTCACAGAAGCCTGCAAGGCACCGATAGCGGAATTCAAAGGTAATGCAAACGTTCATCAAGCAAATATGAACGGTAAATAATCAGAAAATGACAGTAAAATTGAAGTAAGGGGTACTAAACATGGACACTGAGCAGCAGGAAGAGGACTGGCGTATTGATATTAAGGACGTTAATATGTGCCGTGAATCTGTGACTGTTTAAGAGGCTTAGGGGCATCATGGAAGTTGTAGTCTTTGCTTTGCCATTATCGGCACTGCAGTTCTTTGCTCTAGTATACTCAAAATGTACTGTTTATGTTTTGTGGCAGCTGTGATATAGAAGCAAGAAAGAGAATGCTTAATCTGAAGCCTCCGGGCTTGTCATAGAATCATCAGCCAACCTCTCACATCAAAAGTTATGCAGCAACATTTCTGCTGTGAAGGAAAGCCCAGCAATGATTAATACAAACAAGTGATGGTGAAACCAGTTGGTCTTGGCTGTGAAACGTATTAGCTTTGCCAGTGCTTTTTTACTCCCAGATAGCCAACATAGAGTTGTGCACATCTGCAATAGCCACGCTTCAATGACATTTGCTAGAATAAAACAAAAATATTTTAAAATGCCCACTGCGGATTTTAAGAAGGCTGCCTTGTAGCAGGTACCAAAAAATTAATAAGTGAACTCGGGCAGGGACGGAAAAAGATTCTAAGTAGATGGTGGGAACTCGAGTTAAAGAGCAGAGGATGGTGGACGACAGAGAGCAGGGAGAGACAGAAGGATGGAGAAAAAAAATAATCCCTCCTATACACTGTCAAGAAAGGTCTCACCGAAGTAATGGAAAAATACATCAGCCAATCAAAACACTGTGAGACTGAAATGCTTCTGGGCAGGACAAGCAAAATATTATGTATTAATTTTTGCGATTAATATATTATAGCACTTTTATTCCGCACACTGAACAAAACGTATTGGTACAAACAAGAGAGACAAAAACGAATAGTACAAAAAGCTTTGAATCAGGAGCAGAGAAGTGAGTTAGATGACAAAGCCATCCAGGCATGAATACGGGGCCATCCCGAAAACAACTTTAAGTATATGTAATGTATAAGAAGAAATAACTCTCCAACAGACAGCTAAGGCTACTTGTGGCCAAGATCTTAACATAGCGTAAAAGGAACGAATGAATTAATGATCAACAGTGTCATTGTTTTGATATTGTGCCAGCCCTTAATTTTATCTCTAACTGTACCATGCTATGGTGGTATCAGCTTTATGCAACTCAGTCCATACCTGACTGCTAGGCCATGTCCCTTTTAAACAGAAACACAAACAGTCTCAGTTTTTTGGCCTAGCCAGCAAAAAATAGTGTCTTTTTGGCACGGCAAGATACTACCATGGCAGACCTGTGCCATTTCAAATGACACATTCGGAAGGAAAAAAAATGTAATCAATACAATTTATTTTTTAATTAATCATAACAATTGGCCATGCAGTGTATGGCATTACATTCGATTGTTTTGTTTTTTGG
Source organism: Pleurodeles waltl (assembly GCF_031143425.1). Lineage (NCBI taxonomy): Eukaryota > Metazoa > Chordata > Amphibia > Caudata > Salamandridae > Pleurodeles > Pleurodeles waltl. Next base: position 207,422,214 of record NC_090446.1, read on the forward strand.
TCAGTGCGTCATTACAGAAAGGAGCTGAGAGAGCGTAGCTTATATAATCTATATTAACATGAAATGTTTATATATATTAATGTGTGATGATGCCGCATTGAAACTATAATAATAGCAATATTGCTTAAATGTGCACTTAAATTATGATCACAATGAGTGGCCATCAATGTATACGCAAACTAATAATGATGAATAAAATGTTTATGTTATGTTCAATTAAGCTTATGTTAACATTTGCGTTATTGAATCTGTATTGAATATCCTCATAGGCCTTAAGTTAGCGTGAGCTGCAGCTTACCCGCTTGGCTCTCATATTAAATGCATTTTTCTGTTTTTCAGTATGCTGACTCACAAGGGGCCATGACCCCGCAATGTTCTTTTTCTTCAAGCTTGGAAGATGAATGTAACCATGTTAAATCCGTTCCCAGGCGCATCTTCTGTGCTCTGGAATAAATGTTATAATATATTGAAACAAGTGTAGATTAATGTAATGTACAAGGTCATTCAAACCGGGAACGACAAGGAAACTGCTGACCAAAAGATGTACAAAGAATTACCAAGAGATAAAGTAACACCGGATGTGCCACCTCTGAAGACGTCAATTACGAAGACCGATCAAAAACTTGTAAATCAATATGGGGTGAAAATTGGGATTACATAATGTCAAATTTAATAGGTTAAAGATAGTGGGGTATAGCAAGTGTCCAATAGAATTTTGGGGGAATGTACCACGAAAAGGGGATAAAAACCCATGTCACAGAAAGGTCAAGTGAGCGAGTTAGGGAATGCTATTGATTTTATCCAGAAACTTTGTCACTCTGATTGGTGACTTGAGACTTATTAAAAACCATCCTCACCCATAAGCTGCCACTTTTCCTCCTTATGAGGGAAGTGCCCCTTTTACCCTTTAGTTGATTCCTGACTGATGGCGTTTGACTGATGTCTTGAAGACGAAGACTGAACCTGTGTGCTGACCAAATCTTTGGAGGGTAATTATGACAATGCATTTGTAATTTGTCTGTTTGCTTTTCCTTTCTAGGTACTAACTGCTGGCTTTTGACAGAGACAATAGCTAGATGTTTTCCAAATTGGTGTTCTAAATTGTTTTGCATGAAGCCCAACATGCGAATGCTAATTAGTGGTTAGGACAGGGTTTACCAAAAACTGACGCAAATAGACAAACTACTGACATTATGCTATGTTGAACTGACGCGTTATTGACACTCTGCTATTCTTGATCTATGTTTACGCCGTGCTATGTTCTGATGTTTGTGATTCTCGCGTTAATGAAATCTTATCACAGTTGCCACATCGTGACTATGCTATTATGCTTCTTGGTATTGAGATTAACTCTTTTGCTCGTAGATTGTAACCAATAGGGAATAAAATTCATAAAATTCTATTAAACTGCTGTGGTTATTCGTGGCTGAAAGGTCATGGTAGCGTCGTTGAATTGATTAATGACTTTGACTAAAGTGAAATGTATTGTTGTGATAAATATTGACGACATTATTGATATACTGATTGATATACTGATCAGCTATCTCGTCCTAGGGTGTCTCTCAACTGGGTCAAAAGATTCATTGGCCTAAAACGAGTCCTGATGTGTAATAAATTAACATATGGGATGCGTTAACAGTTCCAACCATATGCAAATCAGTCTTAGACCAAAGTCAAAAGTAGCAGTTCAACTTTCACTACTAAACCGTGTCACCTATGAATGAGAGCACAGACAATCCCAAATGTTTATCCGCCTTTCTGGGCTGCATGAGCAAAGCAAATACTAAGGGGGTCATTCTGTCACGAATGACGGAAGCAACGCCAACAGGCTGGCGGTGCTTCAATGGCCATTCTGACCACGACGGTAAAGCTGCGGTCGCACAGCTGGGGCCAGCGGTTCTCCGCCGTTTTTGCCCCGGCTGGGAGAATCCGCCAGGGCAGCGCTGCCCTGGGGATTCTGACCCCCGTACCGCCAGCCTGTTTCTGGCGGTAAGGGGTGTCCTGGGGCCCCTGGGGGCCCCTGCACTGCCCGTGCCACTGGCATGGGCAGTGCAGGGGCCCCCTAACAGAGCCCCATGAAGCTTTTCATTGTCTGCTTAGCAGACAGTGAAAAGCGCGACGGGTGCAACTGGAGACGGGAGCCGGCTCCTGTGTTGCGGCCCAGCGGGAATGTTGGAATGGGGGCAGCGCTATTTTGGCCGCATGGCGGCCAAATGGCGGTTCCCGCCTGGCGGGCGGCTCCCGCCGCCCGCCAGGGTTGGAATCACCCCCAAAGTTCCTATGCCACAATGCTTGGTATTACGACAAAAGTGTCACTAGTGGAGACTCTCTGACAAAAACAAAAAATGATACATGGAATACCTGAATTAGTCTCACTGTAAAATAATCTAGTTGTATTTGATCTCATCATTTGTTTAGTTACCGTGATTTTACGAGCTTGACACTTTTTGGGGCAGTGGCATAACTGATTTGCTTATGGAAGGACTGCAGCCTAGAGAAATTCTCAGTGGTTAAGATTAATTCAGCAATTCCAGTCATCACTTTTTATTTTTCTGAACAATAAAAGTGAAAGGGTAGCACCTGATTATGCCCGAAAAGTAAGAGAGCGCTCGGATTGGCAGAGTGTCTGTCAACAGTGAAACTGTGAGCATTCTCCAGAGACATAGGCCCATATTTATATTTGTTTTGCACCGAATTGGCTTCATTTTTTTTGCAAATTTGGTGCAAAACTAACTCCATATTTATAGTTTGGCACTAGACCTGTCTAGTGCCAAAGTTATGGAGTTACAGTAATTTTTTGGACATGGAAACCTACCTTGCGTTAATGAGATGCAAGATAGGCGTTCCTGGGCAAAAAATGACTCTAAGGACCTAGCACCATATTTATCGCCACAGTGCTAAAATCACACACAGGGGGGAGGAGGTGTCAAATAATGGTGCAAAGCTTGCTTTGCACCATTATTTAATGCCTGGGTCAGTACAAGCATTAGGGGACCTGTGGGCCTATTTCCATGGTGGAACACCATGGAATAAGCCCACAGGTGCCCTCCCCAGGCCCCAGGGACACCCCCACCCATACCGGAGGGACAGCGGAGGATGAGGGACCCCATCCCAGGTAGGTATAGGTAAGTACAGGTAAGTATTTTTTTTTAAAGTGCCATTGGGGGCCCTGAAATGTGCCCCCCACATGACACTGGGCGCAGTGGCCATGCCTAGGGGACCCTGGTCCCTTGTGCTAGCCATTGGGGTGGTGGTCATGACTCCTGACTTTCCTAAGACAGGATTCATGTGGTATGGATGGTTTTGCATCAAAAAATGACACTAAGCTGGTTAGTCATTTTTTTTTTATTCTAACCTGCTTAACGTAATTTTTTGGTGCAAAACCCCCTTTTTCCATATCGCCAGCCCCACCCGGCTAACATATATTTTTTTTACCCTAGCCTACCCTTTGCACCGGCTTGCACTATTCCATAAATATGGTGCCCGGCTGGTGCTCAGAAATGGTGCAAGCCGGTGCTAAACATTTTGGTGCAAAACTGCGTTAGTGCAGTTTTGCACCAAAAAGTATAAATATGCCTCTTAGACTCCTTCAAAAATCAAATCGTTAACTTGCCATTGCAGGTTCAGTAACCAGTTTATCTGTTTCTACCTAAGGGTATGCATAGATAAGCAGACATTTCTGCACTCAGAAGAAGTGCAATACTGTATAATATTTACTTTCATGTCTGTGCAAGCACATCAATGTATGCCTGCTTGTATTCTCCTTAGCTGTATCCATCAATCTCTTGTGTGTCCATCAGTGTGTTTGTATGCCAGCACTCAAGAACGTGACAATTTGGAAATACAATCAATATCCAAAGGAAAAAAGAGAGAGAGGATATGTAAGAGCTATCACTGGTACGGCTCCATACCACACATCCATATGCTGCTCAAAAGTTGGGTAAATAGTTTCAGGGTTGAGTATTTGGTATCACTTTGCTTCTAGGCAGTGCTTTGAATGCGCCAGTACTGTCTGGCACTGAGTACTTGCACTTCTTCATTTGGAGAGGAGGAGTGCCTACACTTCTCAGCAGATATACCATACTTTTAATTGGAGAGTACCGATACTTCTCAGAAGTAAGCAAGTACTCTGGTATAGGGTACCTGCTTTGAGAATAACTAATAGAAAAAGCATGAATAATATGATTATAGTCTAAAGCAATTAGGTAAATGTCATAGCAGATGTCATGAGTGATGTAATATGTGGGATAATTAGCAGTGCATGGGGAGGGAGGAAGTTATAGTTATTACCATACTTAAATCTGGGTGACTCCCCTCCCCGAGCCTTGTAAGGCCCTGGGAACCGGATCCCCCAGGTACACTACATAAAATAAAGGGGAAGGGAGCTGCGTGGCCCCCCTCCCTGAGTCTCTTTAGGCCCTGGGAATCCCATCCTCAGAGATTTTTTTTGTTTGTTTTAAAGGAGAGAGGGGCCATGTGACTCTCCCACCCGAGCCTTTTTAGGCTCTGGGGACCACATTTCCAGGGTCATTACTAAAAATAAAGGAGAGGGGGGCCACACAGCCCATCATCCCCAGCCCCCTCCCAGAACCATTATCCGTCCCGGTGACCCATTTCCCCATTGTCCGCATTTCTCAAAGGTGGGTGCCCCAGGGCCCTCCTAAGGCACCCACCATGCACTCGTTAAGGGCTGTGGTGGCAGCTCCAACGCCCCTATGGCCCCAGCTATCTCCCTGAATGCAGCAGGAGCCAGCACTGCGCCTGTTGCATGGAGCAGCTATTTCTGCTGCTCCCTCTGGGTGGGAGCGATATTTTTTTCTCTTTCCCTGGCCGCATCACTGCAGTCACAAACAGATCTCAAGTCTTCTCCCAGCCAGTGTGAGCATTTTTAGAATTGCTGCCAGCTGGGAGCGGACTTTGTGTTTGCTCCAGAGTGGCAGGAGTTCTGAAAATGGTCTCGCCAGGCAGGTGCCAACACAGATTTAGCTACTCATGCCAGTGGGGGCAGGGAAAATGGTGTGTCCCTGGAGTAGACTCTCCGGGACACACCATGTGAGCTGCCCCATAGAGATAGGGTCCCTGGGACCATTAACAGATCAGGGAGAGTAGACATGTGCCTCCTTTCCCATTAACCTAGTTTAGCCGCCCCTGGGGCCAAAAGTGGCCCTGAGAGGTGGGCCACACACTCTCCTCCACTTTAAAATACTGCAGCCCCTGGACGACCGGGTTCCTGGTGTTGAAGCGGCCTGGGGAGGGAGCCACTCACTCTCTCCCCATGATAATAAGTGCTGGCCCTGAGCGATGGGGTCCCTGGGGTTTAAAATAGCCTGGGGAGGGGAGCTGAGTGCCCTCTCCCCTTATAAAATGTTTTGGGCCCTGGGGGATGGGGTTCTTGTACCTGAAAAGAAACACAATTTGTGTTGTTCCATTGGACCCTGGCTCACCCTAGGGTGTTTTATAAAGGAAGCACGGGAGACCGTGCTCCTTTTTTGCTCCTTTTTTGCCACAGAATTGCAGAGCTGCTGGAAATTTGTGGCAAATAAAAAGAAAAATGATCCTAGGTGTGGTAGGGTACCCCTACCCTGCCCCTTACGTCTTTTGCCTTTTTTTGCATTTGTTAGGACTGAGTCCTGAGTCCTAAAATATCTTCCACCACTTATTTGTTGATATATTGGTAGCCAATCAGATCTTAGTAGGAGATCTGTCGGATCTTCTGATCCTCTGCGTCCCTAGATATACAAAGTTTTGAGCATTAATTGCTAAAAAAACTACTGAATGGATTTACACCAAACCACAGAAAGCACTCTTTCAGGACCAAGAACTAGCATTCTGTCAAATTTGGTGTAAGTCTGTTTCAGCAGTAGCTGTGTGTAAATTTCCTAATGAAACATGAATGGGGAAAACATGTTTTGGGACCATTCTTGTTGTCGGCCCCTGCTTGAGGTACCACCCCAAAACTTTCTATGAATTAGTCACAAATTAGCACTTTTTTGGAAAGTTTTGCGGAGATTCATTAAATGAAGCCAAAGTTATTAGCATCACAAGACTGCATTTCCTATGGAAACTCGACGCTAACTATAACTACACACTGTTTTTTATATATGTATATATATTTATATACACACATGTTATGTTCTACTTTGTGCTTGCAGTGCATCTTTATGGAAGGTTGTCCCCTGCAAGTTCTGATGTCCTTGGCGGACGTTCTATGGGTGACAGTTGACCGGCTGTGTTTACCTTTGGACGGCTGCTGAGAACGTTGGTGTTTATTTTGACCAAATAAACTTCTACCCCAAGATGGCTTCCTGCCTGCTGTTCTTCTGCATATTTACCTGGACACTACATAAATTGGCGACGAGTTGGAACTTCAATCAACACCTTTGTTCTCAACCTACGCATTTCTATTTCAAGCTGCAGTCCTTGCAGCCCTTCTCTTTATTCATGCCGGTAAGGTGACTTTTCTATACTACAAGCGAACGGCAAGCTGACTGCATGGAGTTGTCTTGGAGTGTAGACTGATTTCCCAGTGACTCACACACTTTCAGCTCATATACAAGTCCTGCAACTCAGTCAAAGCAGCTTAATCGGTTTGCTTACAGTGTGCGCTTTTAACTTAATTGGCATTCACACTGTTTCTATGAGGATAGCTGCCGGTGCCTTTTTAAAAAAAAATCGCTTTAGAGACTCGGATCACTTTTTATCGCATCAGAGATTTCTTCTCGAAATTGACAGTTTAAGACAGCGTTGCCATGGTGATGGATGCTTGAAAGTGTCATTGTTTGTTTTGTACGGCCGGGGGTGGGAGATTGCCTGTTGCCATTACTTCTAACAACTACAGTGTTAGACTGTCTCGCTCGTGGCACAGTTGCCATGGTTACAGTGACTCATACAATTGATCTGCACGTCCCGTCTTTGGTTCAGTTGCTGTGGTGACTCTGTCTCACATTCTTGATCTGGCTTAGTGAGTCGTTGCCGGTCATTTGTTACAGTTGGAGTGCCCCTCCAACTTTCAATTTTCAGTGACTTGCACACTTGAACATTCTTTTTTCTAAATGGTTTTATCTGCAAGTTGATTCCATGGTGACTCACACACTTTAAAGGAAGTAAACCCCTACTACTGGAGAAATTGTCATTTTGTGGATTTATACATTTTGATGTTTTTGCTTTAATTAGTTGTTATAGTTATGTGTTTTTAATTTCTTGGCCGTGTAAATTGCTAATTTACCGGTGGAATTTCTACATGAGCCATGTATTCCTGTGATAAATAGGCACCATTGGTACAAATCTTTTGAAGGTTATTTGGTAGCTATTGATGGGTTGAATTTTTCAGCCATTCGGAAGAAAGCGATTTTGTATAATTGCCTTGGAACAGAAGGACAAAGAATTTTTGATCACCAAGCACAACCTTTGTCTACTGAACAATGGGATGTTTTCACAGAAGTAGTCAATAGACTTGAAAATCATTTCAAAGACGATCTTAGCATTATTGTTCAAAGACGCAAATTTTTCACCCGGAAACAATTTCAACATGAGTCAATTGACAATTTCATAGCAGAACTCAGGGTATTAGCTTCTACTTGGAAATTTTTAGGTCCTTTGGATCAATATCTTAGGGATCAATTAGTGGTGAATTGTTATGACACAAGAATTCAAGAAAAAATGTAGTGTTGTAGAAACCTGACATTGAATGAAACATTAGAAATAGCCAGAGGCATTGAATGATCTTTAATAGCTTCTAAAGAATTGAGCAAAACAAAAATGAATCAAGTATAGAACGTGAGCATGGTATTACCAAAATCTAAAGCATCTATGTCTGCACTATCCGATACAAAGAAAAATATATCAAGAGTATACTCGGTTTTAGGTGTGGCTCTAAGTCACATGTGGCTAATGCGTCAAATTGTCCTGCAATAGGGAAAGTGTGCATGAAATGTAAGAAAACAGGGCATTTTGCACGGGTATGTAAGCAGCCGCAAAAGGTCATGTTGGTGTAGCAACAGAAACTCTTATGGCAGACAGATGATAATGAAGTTGACTTGATGAAAAGGTGTGTTTAGGTTGTTGACGCTACTTCTAACCTTGATACTTTTTGTAAGGCTTCAAAATATCCTGTTTGTAAAATCAATATTGGGGATGTCATGTTAGATGTTGCAGTGAATTCTGGTTCACCTATAACTATCATATCTGATGAGAATTACTGTCTGAATTGGAAGATACTTACCTTATTGCCGCCTGACATAAAAACTGTTGCTTTCGATGGTCAGGAAATAGACATGATGGGGTATTTCCTTGAGAAGATTTGTTATCAACACAAAACCATCAATACAAAAATGTATGTGGCTAAGAGAGGTTACAGCATTTTGGGGTGGAAAGGTCAAGGGCAGTTTGGAATGGTACTCAGGCCAGGTACGGACCAACCAATTACTTTGGTTGAGAAGCTTGATATAAAGTTAGGTTCACTTCAAGACCTACTCAACAAGCATGTAGCCATACTCAGGGACAAACTGGGTTTGGTAAAAGGGTATAGGCATAAAATTGTACTTAAACCTGACACTGTACCTATTGTACATCAAGTACAAATGTGCCATTAAGCATAAGAGGGAAACTGAAAGAACACCTGCGTGAATTATGTGTTGAGGGGTCATTGTACCAGCTGACTCATGTCAGCGGGTTTCACCTATTGTTGTGGCAATTAAGAAAACAGGAGATTTGAGATTGTGTGTGGACTTGAGGTCCTTGAATAAGAACATTTTGGAGGACTGTTTCCCTTTGCCTAAAATTCAGGATATGCTGGCACAATTGGGGGGAATGAAAGTGTTTTCTTCGGTTGATCTCAAGTCCGCCTTTAATCAAGTTGACCTAAGCTGTGAATCTCATTATCTTATGACTTTTGTTACGCCACTTGGTGCTTACCGTTTTTTACGAATGCCATTTGGGTTGGCTTCAGCTGCATCCGTTTTCCAGAAGCTCATGTATCAACTTCTTGATGATGAGCGCAGTGTGTTGGCTTATCAGGACGATATTCTTATTGGTTCAGAGTCAGTCCAGGAGCATGTACGCAAGCTTGACAAAGTCATAGGAATCCTGGAGGATCATGGAATCACAGAAAGGAATGAAATGTGCAAATTTATGGTTGAGTCAGTAGATTATTTGGGGCACAGAATCTCTGCCCAGGGAATTTTACCTAAAGAGGATTTGCTAAGTGCAATTGAAAATTCACCTTCTCCCAAAGATAAAGACCAATTGAAATCATTTTTGGGTCTTTGTGAATATTACTCACGGTTTGTGCAGAATTTTGCTTATCAGACTGAACCTATGAGAAAGATTTTGAGGAAAGGGAAGACATTTCAGTGGGAGGAAGAGCAGGTGAAAGCGTTTTCTGCACTCAAAACTCTTAAAATGAAGGATCCTGCTCTTCAACCTTTCAGTGATGATGTACCTTCCATCATTATGGTGGATGCAAGTGGAATAGGTTTAGGTGCTGTACTGAGCCAGATAGTTGAAGGTAGAGAGCATACGATTCCATTTACGTCTAGGCGTCTTTCTAAAGCTGAGAGGAATTACAGCACAATAGAGAGGGAGGCTTTCGCTTGTGTTTGGGGTGCTAACCATTTTTCAACTTATGTGTGGGGAAGAGAATGTATTGTAGTCACTGATCACAAGCCTCTAGTATACTTGTGGAATTATAAAGTTTTTAACAAACCCAGTCCTAGGTTCACCAGACTGTTGGCTAGATTGTATGAGTTCAATATGAAAACGAAACATATAACTGGGGGGAACAATTGCAGGGCAGATTTTCTTTCTAGTTGTCCATTTTCCAATTCTATTGATATGAAGCAATCATAGGATAAGGATGTTTTGGTGGGGATGATTGATGGACTGTTTGTTACAGAAGAGGTATTTTACAGACAGGCTTGGAGGGCGGACGTAGACAAGGGCAATTTTCTTTCGCTTGTTAAGAAGTATATTTGTGAAGGTTGGCCTTGAGAAAACCATATAGCTGAAGAGATAATACCATTTTGTAAGGTGAAAGAAGAGTTGAATGTGGAAGGCAATTTAGTGATGAGAGGGGAGCATTTGGTACCACTTAGTGAGTTAAGGTACAAATTAATTAAATTGGCTCACAAAGGACATGTGGGAATTACTGGCACTAGGAAACAATTGTGATTATATTATTGGTGGCCGGGTATGGACTCTGAGGTGGAGATGACAGTTAAGAATTGTAGTGAGTGCAGAGGATCTGATAAGAGCCTACATACGAGGGAGGTGCCGTTATGTCTGGTACCATTTCCTGACAGACCTTGGCAAAAGCTGGTTTTGGATTTCATTGGTCCCATTGGGGGTATGAATGAGGGCAAGAGGTATGAGCTGGTTGCGGTAGACTATCATTCTAAATGGATTACGTACACACTTTTGAGAAAACCTAATTCTATTAATATAATAGGGTTTTTGAAAGAGATTTTTCATTGTGAGGAAATCCCTAAATTTCTGGTTACGGACAACGGGGTACAATTTGTATTGCACCGTGTGATAGAATTTTTGAAGGGTTTCAATATTAAGCATCTTACTACTGCTTTATATAGTCTGCAAGGAAATGGTCTGGTTGAGAGAGTGAATAGGATATTCAAAGAAACAATACAATTGTCCATTTGTGTGGGGAAGAGTGTTCAGGAGTTGGTGGCTGAAAGAATTTGGTGTTATCACAACACTCCACATTCGTCAACGGGTGTTGCCCCTTTCGGTTTATTAAAGGGTAGACTCTCTTGTAATGAGTTGTCCCCTGGGGGGGTGGTGTACGAAACCATGAAGGGTGTGGCTGCTCCTTATCTCGGACAAGTGAAGGATAGGGTGGAGAAATTGCAAGCCAGAAGTAAAATGAGATATGACAATCTCAAAAGTATTTTGGATATCCAATTTTGTGTGGCGGAGAGAGTTAAAGTTAAGAAACCTCAAGGCAGAAGAAGTGGGTGTAGGAGGCTGGACTGGCTTGTAGTGAGTACCAAGGGGTACTTGCACCTTGCACCAGGCCCAGTTATCCCTTATTAGTGTATAGGGTGTCTAGCAGCATAGGCTGATAGATAATGGTAGCTTAGCAGAGCAGCTTAGGCTGAACTAGGAGACGAGTGAAGCTCCTACAGTACCACTTAGTGTCATATGCACAATATCATAAGAAAACACAATACACAGTTATACTAAAAATAAAGGTACTTTATTTTTATGACAATATGCCAAAGTATCTCAGAGTGTACCCTCAGTGAGAGGATAGGAAATATACACAAGATATATATACACACAATACCAGAAATATGCAGTATAGTCTTAGAAAACAGTGCAAACAATGTATAGTTACAATAGGATGCAACGGGGACATATAGGGATAGGGGCAACACAAACCATATACTCCAAAAGTGGAATGCGAACCACGAATGGACCCCAAACCTATGTGACCTTGTAGAGGGTCGCTGGGACTATTAGAAAATAGTGAGGGTTAGAAAAATAGCCCACCCCAAGACCCTTAAAAGTGAGTGCAAAGTGCACTAAAGTTCCCCAAAGGACAAAGAAGTCGTGATAGGGGAATAAGGCAGGAAAGACACAAACCAACAATGCAACAACGATGGATTTCCAGTCGAGGGTACCTGTGGAACAAAGGGACCAAGTCCAAAAGTCACAAGCAAGTCGGAGATGGGCAGATGCCCAGGAAATGCCAGCTGTGGGTGCAAAGAAGCTTCTACTGGACAGAAGAAGCTGAGGTTTCTGCAAGAACGACAAGGGCTAGAGACTTCCCCTTTGGAGGACGGATCCCCCACGCCGTGGAGAGTCGTGCAGAAGTGTTTTCCCACCGAAAGAATGCCAACAAGCCTTGCTAGCTGCAAATTGTCCAGTTAGCGTTTTTGGATGCTGCTGTGGCCCAGGAAGGACCAGGATGTCGCAAATTGCGTCAGAAGATAGAGGGGACGTCGAGCAAGACAAAGAGCCCTCTCAGCAGCAGGTAGCACCCGGAGAAGTGCCAGAAACAGGCACTACAAGGATGCGTGAAATGGTGCTCACCCAAAGTTACACAAAGGAGTCCCACATCGCCGGAGACCAACTTAGAAAGTCGTGCAATGCAGGTTAGAGTGCCGTGGACCCAGGCTTGGCTGTGCACAAAGGATTTCCACCGGAAGTGCACAGGGGCCGGAGTAGCTGCAAAAGTCGCGGTTCCCAGCAATGCAGTCTGGCGTGGGGAGGCAAGGACTTACCTCCACCAAACTTGGACTGAAGAGTCACTGGATTGTGGGAGTCACTTGGACAGAGTTGCTGGATTCGAGGGACCTCGCTCGTTGTGCTGAGAGGAGACCCAAGGGACCGGTAATGCAGCTTTTTGGTGCCTGCGGTTGCAGGGGGAAGATTCCGTTGACCCACGGGAGATTTCTTCGGAGCTTCTAGTGCAGAGAGGAGGCAGACTACCCCCACAGCATGCACCACCAGGGGAAAACAGTCGAGAAGGCGGCAGGATCCGCGTTACAGAGTTGCAGTAGTCGTCTTTGCTACTATGTTGCAGTTTTGCAGGCTTCCAGCGCGGTCAGCAGTCGATTCCTTGGCAGAAGGTGAAGAGAGAGATGCAGAGGAACTCGGATGAGCTCTTGAATTCGTTATCTAAAGTTTCCCCAGAGACAGAGACCCTAAATAGCCAGAAAAGAGGGTTTGGCTACCTAGGAGAGAGGATAGGCTAGCAACACCTGAAGGAGCCTATCAGAAGGAGTCTCTGACGTCACCTGGTGGCACTGGCCACTCAGAGCAGTCCAGTGTGCCAGCAGCACCTCTGTTTCCAAGATGGCAGAGGTCTGGAGCACACTGGAGGAGCTCTGGACACCTCCCAGGGGAGGTGCAGGTCAGGGGAGTGGTCACTCCCCTTTCCTTTGTCCAGTTTCGCGCCAGAGCAGGGCTAAGGGGTCCCCTGAACCGGTGTAGACTGGCTTATGCAGAATTGGGCACATCTGTGCCCAAGAAAGCATTTCCAGAGGCTGGGGGAGGCTACTCCTCCCCTGCCTTCACACCATTTTCCAAAGGGAGAGGGTGTAACACCCTCTCTCAGAGGAAGTCCTTTGTTCTGCCATCCTGGGACAAGCCTGGCTTGACCCCAGGAGGGCAGAAACCTGTCTGAGGGGTTGGCAGCAGCAGCAGCTGCAGTGAAACCCCAGGAAAGGCAGTTTGGCAGTACCAGGGTCTGTGCTACAGACCACTGGGATCATGGGATTGTGCCAACTATGCCAGGATGGCATAGAGGGGGCAATTCCATGACCATAGATATGTTACATGGCCATATTCGGAGTTACCATTGTGAAGCTACATATAGGTAGTGACCTATATGTAGTGCACGCGTGTAATGGTGTCCCCGCACTCACAAAGTCCGGGGAATTGGCCCTGAACAATGTGGGGGCACCTTGGCTAGTGCCAGGGTGCCCTCACACTAAGTAACTTTGCACCTAACCTTTACCAGGTAAAGGTTAGACATATAGGTGACTTATAAGTTACTTAAGTGCAGTGTAAAATGGCTGTGAAATAACATGGATGTTATTTCACTCAGGCTGCAGTGGCAGGCCTGTGTAAGATTTGTCAGAGCTCCCTATGGGTGGCAAAAGAAATGCTGCAGCCCATAGGGATCTCCTGGAACCCCAATACCCTGGGTACCTCAGTACCATATACTAGGGAATTATAAGGGTGTTCCAGTAAGCCAATGTAAATTGGTAAAATTAGTCACTAGCCTGTTAGTGACAATTTGGAAAGAAATGAGAGAGCATAACCACTGAGGTTCTGGTTAGCAGAGCCTCAGTGAGACAGTTAGTCACTACACAGGTAACACATTCAGGCACACTTATGAGCACTGGGGCCCTGGATGTCAGGGTCCCAGTGACACATACAACTAAAACAACATATATACAGTGAAAAATGGGGGTAACATGCCAGGCAAGATGGTACTTTCCTACACAACCCCCCCCCAAACGAAGGACAATAAGACTAGCCATGACCTGATGAGTCTTCATTGTCTAAGTGGAAATATCTGGAGAGTCCATCTGCATTGGAGTGGCTACTCCCAGGTCTATGTTCCACTGTATAGTCCATTCCCTGTAGGGATATGGACCACCTCAATAATTTAGGATTTTCACCTTTCATTTGTTTTAGCCAAAGTAGAGGTTTGTGGTCTGTCTGAACAATGAAGTGAGTGCCAAACAGGTATGGCCTCAACTTCTTCAGAGCCCAGACCACAGCAAAGGCCTCCCTCTCTATGGCAGACCAACGCTTTTCTCTAGGGGTCAACCTCCTACTAATAAAAGCAACAGGTTGATCCTGGCCCTCAGAATTAAGTTGTGATATGACTGCCCCTACTCCTAATTCAGATGCATCAGTTTGGACATAGAATTTGTTAGAGTAACAAGGGCTTTTCAGGACAGGTGTAGAGCACATGGCCTGCTTCAGCTCCTCAAAAGCTTTCTGACAGTTTGCTGTCCATAATACCTTTTTAGGCATTTTCTTGGATGTGAGGTCATTAAGAGGGGCTGCAATGGAGCCATAGTTCTTAATGAACCTCCTGTAATACCCAGTGAGGCCTAGGAAGGCTCTCACCTGAGTCTGAGTGGTAGGGGGAACCCAATCAATAATAGTTTGGATTTTCCCCTGAAATGGTGCAATCTGTTCCCCACCAACAAGGTGTCCCAGATAAAGCACCTTACCCTGCCCTATCTGGCACTTTGAAGCCTTGTTAGTGAGGCCTGCCTTTTGCAGGGCCTCTAAAACTTTCCATAGGTGGACCAGGTGATCATCCCAGCTGGAGCTAAAGACAGCTATATCGTCCAAATATGCTGCACTGAATGCCTCCAGCCCTTGCAGGACTGTGTTCACCAACCTTTGAAAAGTGGCAGGTGCATTTTTCAAACCAAAAGGCATTACTGTAAATTGGTAATGGCCTCCAATGGTTGAAAATGCAGTTTTATGTTTAGCATCTTCTGACAATTGGATCTGCCAATACCCTGCAGTCAAATCAAAAGTGCTTAGATACTTGGCAGATGCCAGTGTATCTATGAGCTCATCTGCCCTGGGTATAGGGTGAGCATCAGTTTTGGTTACCTGGCTGAGACCTCTATAATCTACACAAAACCGCATTTCCTTCTTTCCATCCTTGGAATGAGGTTTTGGTACAAGTACCACAGGAGAAGCCCATGGACTTTCAGAGTGCTCAACCACTCCTAGTTCTAGCATTTTCTGCACCTCTTGCTTTATGCAGTCCCTGACATGGTTGGGCTGCCTATAGATCTTACTTTTGACAGGTAAACTGTCTCCAGTATCTATAGTGTGCTCACACCAAGAAGTGGTACCTGGCACAGTAGAGAAGAGTTCAGAGAATTGATCTAGGAGATTTATGCAATGGTCTTTCTGCTCAGCAGTAAGACAATCAGCCAAAACTACACCTTCCCCAAGAGCATCTTGTTCTGTGGAAGAGAAGAGATCAGGTAGAGGATCACTGTCTTCTTCCTGTCCCTCATCAGTTGCCATGAGCAGGGTGAGATCAGCCCTGTCATAGTAGGGTTTCAGGCGGTTTACATGGAGTACCCTAAGGGGACTCCTTGCAGTGCCTAAGTCAACTAAATAGGTGACTTCATCCTTTTTCTCAACAATTGTGTGGGGACCACTCCATTTATCTTGGAGTGCTCTTGGGGCCACAGGCTCCAAGACCCACACTTTCTGCCCTGGTTTGTACTGGACCAAAACAGCCTTCTGATCATGCCATTGCTTCTGGAGCTCTTGGCTGGCCTGAAGGTTTTTACTGGCCTTTTTCATATACTCAGCCATTCTTGATCTGAGGCCAAGTACATAATCCACAATATCTTGCTTTGGAGCTTTTAAAGGTTGTTCCCAACCCTCCTTGACAAGTGTTAGTGGACCCCTAACAGGGTGACCAAAGAGGAGTTCAAAGGGGCTGAAGCCCACTCCTTTCTGGGGTACCTCCCTGTAGGCAAAAAGGAGGCATGGTAACAGGATATCCCATCTCCTGCGGAGTTTTTCAGGGAGACCCATAATCATGCCTTTGAGAGTTTTGTTAAATCTCTCCACCAGTCCATTTGTTTGTGGATGATAGGGTGTAGTGAACTTGTAAGTTACACCACACTCCTTCCACATGGCCTTTAAGTATGCAGACATGAAATTGCTTCCCCTGTCTGATACTACTTCCTTTGGGAAGCCCACCCTAGAAAATATTCCCAGGAGGGCCTTTGCCACTGCAGGTGCTGTAGTGGTCCTTAAAGGAATTGCTCCAGGTTATCTTGTGGCATGGTCTACTACCACAAAGATAAACCTATTGCCTGAAGCAGTAGGAGGGTCAAGGGGGCCAACTATGTCAACCCCTACCCTTTCAAAGGGAACCCCAACCACAGGCAGTGGAATAAGGGGTGCCTTTGGAGTGCCACCTGTCTTGCCACTGGCTTGACAGGTTTCACAGGACTTACAAAATTCCTTTGTGTCCTCAGACATCCTAGGCCAATGAAACAAGGGGACAAGTCTGTCCCAAGTTTTCATTTGTCCCAGGTGTCCAGCTAGGGGAATGTTGTGGGCTAGAGTTAGGAGGAACTTTCTGTACTCCTGAGGAATCACTAACCTCCTGGCAGTTCCAGGTTTAGGATCCCTTGCTTCAGTGTACAAGAGATTGTCCTCCCAGTAAACTCTGTGAGAGTCACTGACATCCCCATTAGCTTGTTTGACAGCTTGCTGTCTTAGACCCTCTAGTGTGGGGCAGGTTTGCTGTGCCACGCTCAGCTCCTCCCTGGCAGGCCCCCCTTCACCCAAAAGCTCAGCAGTGTCTGCTTCCAGCTCCTCTGGTGTAGGTTCTGCACAGGGTGGAAATTCTTCTTCCTCAGAAGTAGAATCCACTGTAGAGCGAGGGATAGTAGGAAGTGGTTTGCTTCTACTAGCCCTAGCTTTAGGGAGCACTTGGTCCATTGTTCCAGGATCCAAGCTTCCCTGTCCTTTTTGCTTTTTGGCCTGAGCCCTGGTTAAAGCAAAAATATGCCCTGGGATGCCCAGCATTGCTGCATGGGCCTCCAACTCCACATCTGACCAAGCTGATGTCTCCAAATCATTTCCTAGTAGACAGTCTACAGGTAAATCTGTGGCTACCACAACTTTCTTTGGACCAATAACCCCCCCCCCCAGTTGAGATTAACAACAGCCATGGGGTGGCTAAGTGTGTTGTTGTGAGCATCGGTTACTTGGTACTGGTGACCAAGTAGGTGTTGTTCAGGGTGGACCAGTTTCTCTATGACCATAGTCACACTGGCACCAGTGTCCCTGTAGGCCTGAACCTCAACACCATTTATTAGGGGTAGCTGCTTGTACTTATCCATATTAAGGGGACAAGCAACTAAGGCGGCTAAATCAATAGCCCCCTCAGAGACTAATATAGCCTCTGTGGTCTCCCTAACAAGACCAACCCCAACTAAGTTACCAATAGTGAGCCCAGCTACTCCCTTGGATTGGCTATTAGTAGGTTTGCTCCCACCACCACTGCTATTAGTAGGAACACTAGGTGTAGCAGTAGGGGTTGTAGTGGTAGGAGGCTTGGTGATTTTCTTTGGACAACTGGGATCTGTTGTCCAATGGCCTTTTACTTTACATAAATAGCACCATGGTTTCTTTTCTTTGTTTTGATTAAAAGAGGATTTGGGCCCACCACCCCCACCAGAGTGTTTTTGTGGGCCTGATGAAGACTCCTTTTTAGATTTGTCCCCACCCTTGTCAAAAGACTTACCATCCTTCTTTTTGTTGCCATCTTTGTATCCCCCTGTATGAACTTTTCTGTTCACCCTTGTTCTGACCCATTTGTCTGCCTTCTTTCCCAATTCTTGGGGAGAGGTCAGATCAGAGTCCACCAAGTACTGGTGCAACAAATCAGACACACAATTCTTAAGAATATGCTCTCTCAGGATCAAGTTATACAGGCTGTCATAATCAGTAACTTTACTGCCATGTAACCACCCCTCCAAGGCCTTCACTGAATGGTCAATGAAATCAACCCAGTCTTGTGAAGACTCCTTTTTGGTCTCTCTGAACTTTATCCTGTATTGTTCAGTGGTTAAGCCATAACCATCCAGGAGTGCATTCTTAAGAACTGTAAAATTATTGGCATCACTTTCTTTCACAGTAAGGAGCCTATCCCTACCTTTTCCACTAAATGATAGCCATAGGATAGCAACCCACTGCCTTTGAGGGACATCCTGTACAACACAGGCCCTCTCAAGTGAAGCAAACCACTTGTTAATGTCATCCCCCTCCTTATAAGGGGGAACTATTTTATGCAGATTCCTGGAATCATGCTCTTTTGCGGGATGACTATGGGGAATACTGCTGCTGCCACCATGGGTTTCAAAACCCAACTTCTGTCTTTCTTTCTCTAGTTCTAAAGACTGTCTATCCAAATCCAGCTGTTGCTTTTTAAGCTACAGTTTGGTTTGTTCCACCCTCAACTTATTGAGTTCCCTCTCTAACATTCTGTCATCAGGGTTGGTGGGAGGGACATTTTTAGACACAGAAGTATGATGAGAATGAACAGAAGGAGACCTGTCCCTTACAGAGGACACCCTAACAGCTTGGCTGACAGTGTAATGTGAGAGCACACCATCTGTATGATGTGACTCCACCTCAGTACCAACTATGCTAGACTGTCTAGTAATGGGCAGGCTAGAAAGTTTCTTTCCTAAATCTTCCTGGGGGAGTCCCTGGATCAGATTGGGAACCATTAGCTACTTTTTCAACAGATGGGGCACTTTTAGCCTTATCTTGTTCTCTAAGCATGTTAAGTAACAATTCCAAAGAAGGATTCTTCCCTACACTCAAACCTCTCTCTATGCAGAGACTCCTTGCTCCTTTCCAGCTAAGGTGATCATATGCAAGTTTGGACAGATCAACATTTTGGTCTGTGCCAGACATTTTTAGAGAGAGTTAAAGTGATAGCAAAAGATAAAAAGTTTGTCAGAGCTTTTTAGAAAGACAGAGAAAAAAACTTTTAAAACTTTTTAGAACTTTTTAGAAAGTTAGAAGTACTTTTCAGCACTTAGAAAAGAGTGAAAAGAGGAAATGCAAAACTTTTTGGTTATGTGTATATACACTGAACTTGTTTTGTATATTTTTCTCTTATGAAAAGTACAATGACAAGAGTGGTAAGTAGTCTCAAAGCACTTATCCCACCGCTGCACAACCAATGTAGGAGGCTGGACTGGCTTGTAGTGAGTACCAAGGGGTACTTGCACCTTGCACCAGGCCCAGTTATCCCTTATTAGTGTATAGGGTGTCTAGCAGCATAGGCTGGGACTATTAGAAAATAGTGAGGGTTAGAAAAATAGCCCACCCCAAGACCCTGAAAAGTGAGTGCAAAGTGCACTAAAGTTCCCCAAAGGACAAAGAAGTCGTGATAGGGGAATAAGGCAGGAAAGACACAAACCAACAATGCAACAACGATGGATTTCCAGTCGAGGGTACCTGTGGAACAAGGGGACCAAGTCCAAAAGTCACAAGCAAGTCGGAGATGGGCAGATGCCCAGGAAATGCCAGCTGTGGGTGCAAAGAAGCTTCTACTGGACTGAAGAAGCTGAGGTTTCTGCAGGAACGAAAGAACGCCAACAAGCCTTGCTAGCTGCAAATCATGCGGTTAGCGTTTTTGGATGCTGCTGTGGCCCAGGAAGAACCAGGATGTCGCAAATTGCGCCAGGAGGTAGAGGGGACGTCGAGCAAGACAAGGAGCCCTCTCAGCAGCAGGTAGCACCCAGAGAAGTGCCAGAAACAGGCACTATGAGGATGCGTGAAATAGCGCTCACCCGAAGTTACACAAAGGAGTCCCACGTCGCCGGAGACCAACTTAGAAAGTCGTGCAATGCAGGTTAGAGTGCCGTGGACCCAGGCTTGGCTGTGCACAAAGGATTTCCACCGGAAGTGCACAGGGGCCGGAGTAGCTGCAAAAGTCGCGGTTCCCAGCAATGCAGTCTGGTGTGGGGAGGCAAGGACTTACCTCCACCAAACTTGGACTGAAGAGTCACTGGACTGTGGGAGTCACTTGGACAGAGTTGCTGGATTCGAGGGACCTCGCTCGTCGTGCTGAGAGGAGACCCAAGGGACCGGTAATGCAGCTTTTTGGTGCCTGCGGTTGCAGGGGGAAGATTCCGTCGACCCACGGGAGATTTCTTCGGAGCTTCTAGTGCAGAGAGGAGGCAGACTACCCCCACAGCATGCACCACCAGGAAAACAGTCGAGAAGGCGGCAGGATCAGCGTTACAGACTTGCAGTAGTCGTCTTTGCTACTATGTTGCAGTTTTGCAGGCTTCCAGCGCGGTCAGCAGTCGATTCCTTGGCAGAAGGTGAAGAGAGAGATGCGGAGGAACTCGGATGAGCTCTTGCATTCGTTATCTAAAGTTTCCCCAGAGACCCTAAATAGCCAGAAAAGAGGGTTTGGCTACCTAGGAGAGAGGATAGGCTAGCAACACCTGAAGGAGCCTATCAGAAGGAGTCTCTGACGTCACCTGGTGGCACTGGCCACTCAGAGCAGTCCAGTGTGCCAGCAGCACCTCTGTTTCCAAGATGGCAGAGGTCTGGAGCACACTGGAGGAGCTCTGGACACCTCCCAGGGGAGGTGCAGGTCAGGGGAGTGGTCACTCCCCTTTCCTTTGTCCAGTTTCGCGCCAGAGCAGGGCTAAGGGGTCCCCTGAACCGGTGTAGACTGGCTTATGCAGAATTGGGCACATCTGTGCCCAAGAAAGCATTTCCAGAGGCTGGGGGAGGCTACTCCTCCCCTGCCTTCACACCATTTTCCAAAGGGAGAGGGTGTAACACCCTCTCTTAGAGGAAGTCCTTTGTTTTGCCATCCTGGGACAAGCCTGGCTTGACCCCGGGAGGGCAGAAACCTGTCTGAGGGGTTGGCAGCAGCAGCAGCTGCAGTGAAACCCCAGGAAAGGCAGTTTGGCAGTACCAGGGTCTGTGCTACAGACCACTGGGATCATAGGATTGTGCCAACTATGCCAGGATGGCATAGAGGGGGCAATTCCATGATCATAGACATGTTACATGGCCATATTCGGAGTTACCATTGTGAAGCTACATATAGGTAGTGACCTATATGTAGTGCACGCGTGTAATGGTGTCCCCGCACTCACAAAGTCCGGGGAATTGGCCCTGAACAATGTGGGGGCACCTTGGCTAGTGCCAGGGTGCCCTCACACTAAGTAACTTTGCACCTAACTTTTACCAGGTAAAGGTTGGACATATAGGTGACTTATAAGTTACTTAAGTGCAGTGTAAAATGGCTGTGAAATAACGTGGACGTTATTTCACTCAGGCTGCAGTGGCAGGCCTGTGTAAGATTTGTCAGAGCTCCCTATGGGTGGCAAAAGAAATGCTGCAGCCCATAGGGATCTCCTGGAACCCCAATACCCTGGGTACCTCAGTACCATATACTAGGGAATTATAAGGGTGTTCCAGTAAGCCAATGTAAATTGGTAAAATTGGTCACTAGCCTGTTAGTGACAATTTGGAAAGAAATGAGAGAGCATAACCACTGGGGTTCTGGTTAGCAGAGCCTCAGTGAGACAGTTAGTCACTACACAGGTAACACATTCAGGCACACTTATGAGCACTGGGGCCCTGGATGTCAGGGTCCCAGTGACACATACAACTAAAACAACATATATACAGTGAAAAATGGGGGTAACATGCCAGGCAAGATGGTACTTTCCTACAGTGGGGGGTCGAGTTTTTATCCGATTACTAAGGTGGTCAGAGTTTCAAAGCACTCTATCATTGTGGAAAATGGAAAATGGTTTAACAAAAGAAATGTGGTGAAGGTTTCTGCGGAACCTGAGGTGGTTTCCAGCAATCCCCATTCAAGTGTTCACGCTGGAAGCGGGTACAGTTTTGGTGGTTGTGGTGGAGGAAGTGAGAGTGGTATGGCACGGGGGTTTTTCTACAATGATAATCGATGGCAATGCTGGAAATGCTCAAGAGGTGGGCTCAGGTGAAAGCGTGCAGAGAAGCTGGGCACAATATGAACGTGAAAATTTGTGCATGGGTGGTACTGGCGACTGGGTGACATTGGACGTTTGGATGCAGGTGAAGACCATGAGGCAAGTTTTTGGAGGCCTAGAAGGAATATTGTTAGACCCAAACATTTAAGCCAGTATGTGATGTATTAATGTGGTGTTCTCACACTTTGAAGGAACATCATTTGACCCAAACTTATGAGTTAGTATATATGTATAACTTGTTTTATTTGTAGGGAGATATTTGCTGTGAGCTATTGGTATCTGTTTTTAGCTGTATTGTTAAAGGGAAGATGTGTGATGTGTTCTACTTTGTACTTGCAGTTCCATGGGTGACAGTTGACCGGCTGTGCTTCCCTTTGGACGTCTGCTGAGGACGTTGGTGTTGATTTTGACCAAATAAACTTCTACCCCAAGAGTGCTTCCTGCCTGGTGTTCTCCTGCATATTCACCTGGACACTACAACATACGCACACATATAGGCGCGCTTGCACATGATTGTCTGTTCACATAATGGATAGTTATACATGCATTTTTATCATTGTGTCCTAACAACAAATGTTGCCCCTCCCCCCCCCAAGAATGGGATGAGGGGCAGCTGAGTCTCCCGTATATCATCAGTATTCATTGACCTTAGGCTGCCTGGGGGCCTGTAAAAGGCTCTGGGCCCCTTAAAGGGTTGGGCACTCGCAGGGCGGCAGCAGGGGTTGCAAAGGTCTGCCTTATACCCCAGATTTGCCTATTAAGGCGTCACGAGTTCTTGTATGTGACGTGTGCCTACGTGGCTACATGGCTGTGCATTAGTCTGTGCATGTCAGCGGGTGCGCAGAGCGCGAGGGCAAGAAACGGATGCTGTTCACCTTGCTATTGTTGTCCCCGCTTTGCAGCTGAACATTAAATCGCAAAGAGACTATAAATTAGGCGAGAACAGCGTAAATGAAGCAGCTGATTGCAATGAGTGAAATGTAATTAAGCAGTTTAGGAACTAAGTGATATTGATATGAAGGTGTTAGACTGTGCAGGGTATTTGATCAACAGTTTAATTTGGTGTGGGAATTATACTTGTGAGATGGCAACATTTTTTGACTGACAAGGCGATCGATTGCCATCCTCAGCGGGGAAACAAAATATAACATTTAAATTGTTAGAGATGGGGATGATTGAAAGAAATTGATAGGCGCAGGCTTTGCAAACCACAAGTCTGTTCTTCAAGAAAGTGAAGTTTAATTTACTCAAAGCATCTATCGATTGGTTTGAGGTTTGATCTGACATATGCATTGGTAATCAGGGTTGTCATAACTTTTCATGCCGGCGCGTGACAGCAATTCATAGGGTTTCAGCCGGTTTTCATGAATCACCCACGGATCGCTGGAAAAAAAGCTCTACCTTGCTTAAAAAAAAAAAGAAATGAATTTTTTTGATTGTGCTTTTGCGCATTCTTCAGGGGTGTAACGATCTACCCTATAGGTGGCTAGGTGGCCCCCTCACCTTCAGCTCCCCCTCACGACACATAAACCATTCAGCTCAAGGCCAATGCATATCTGTGAGATATGGAAGACTCAACACATTCTGCCGGGTGTGTGGGGGGGGGGCTATTTTGGTGCTTTACGCCCCTGAACAGTATATAAAGATATCCAATAAAAGTGCTCAGAGTTGCAGCGATACTGCAAGTCAGCAGTGACCTTGCAAGTGTGAAAGCTTCCAAAAGATGCAGAAAGTCCATCTGCTTCAGAAGGGGCAAGTGGAGCTTCCTTACTGCTGATATACGTTAGGCCATCTCCTAATCGGAGTCATTTAGTCACCAAAATGTTGGTGAGATGTCTTGCACTCCCTGCCGAATGACCTGACCCATGGGCAAGAGTTAACCTTGAGAAAACCTCCTCCTTCAAGATGAGAATGCACCACGATTTTTTTAATTGTGTTTAGCATCAACCAACTAGCCCTGGATAGTAAAGCTGCCCTAACTTTGATCTGGAAACCGGGGAACAGACCCTAAAATGTAGACGAGCCACGTGCAATCGCTCACCTTCTTCTGGGAAGAAATATCATAATCTTATTTTTCGATCTACTCTTCACTTGACTACAAAATGGTATATTTATAGTTAAAGTAGAGGTTTAAACTTCGACTGGTAGCTTTTGCATATGCATTTAAATATTTGTATGATTTAAAATATATCTATTTACTGTCTATGAACCCCTGCTAAGATTTTTTTGTGTGGCACTCCAAACCAGCAGCAAATGTTTGAGGAGGTGCGTTTACCTCCATTAAAAAAAATATCCATTCATTTTTAAACAGTCAATCGTTGATGACGTTGCATTAAAACAGATATGCTGGAATACAATGACTCCTTTAAGCACTTTTAGGCAATAGTTCTTTGCGAATGGAGCTCATAATTATAATTGTTTTTTTATAGCGCTTAGTACCCCTGACGAGGCGTCGAAGCGCTTTTAATATTCACATCACTGATGATGTATAATAGCAAATGGATATATTATTGGTACATTATGAGACGTGTGCCACATTACCGAAGTGAAGTTATCCATCTAGTGAGCACATTCTGCTTTTTCTAGTGCGCTGAAGCAGTCATTATATTAGGAGATGCGCTATATAAAAAGAAAAACTAAATTAGATCTCCCAAATAAAAATGCGGTAGAGCTTTTTTTATAACAAACTTTATTAGATTTTATCCACAAAAGAAACAATACCTTGCACGTAGATTTCTTATCCTCAAATCCATCGCTAACATCAAACATATAGCAATGCCACAGCCAGCAGCCTTTGACCTCCATACTTGGCAAGTTGTTCAACCTCTTCCCCCCCATGC
This sequence comes from Pleurodeles waltl, assembly GCF_031143425.1. NCBI lineage: Eukaryota > Metazoa > Chordata > Amphibia > Caudata > Salamandridae > Pleurodeles > Pleurodeles waltl. The sequence goes on from NC_090446.1 coordinate 207,447,091, forward strand.
ACCCTAGAGAATTTTCCCCAGCTATTTCCCCCATACTTTATTATGTTTTTGGGGGCATCCCCAGGCATCATAGACCGACCTCTCCTGCTGAGCACACCAGCCAACTCCACAATGCCATTGTTTAAGGCTAGGAAGATTAGATGCTTTCCAGTGGCTGCAATGTCTCTCTGCACAACTAGGAGGGTCGCCCCTAAGCATGTTTTGCCAGCTCTTGTAGCTCCCGTACCCTCCAACATCCCCAGCAGGATCATAGTGGGGGAAAGAGGAACCACCCATCCCAGAACCCCTGTAAGTTCAGCCACCACAGCCGACCAGTAGCTCTGAATTGACACACAAGTCCACAACATAAGATAGAAGTTAGCTGAGGCCCGGCTACATCAGGGGCAGTCAGGAACCGTGCGCAGACCAGCGTGGTGAAGCCTCTGTGGAGAAAGGTATGCATCATGGAGGTAATAGAGCTATATTAACCCCAGACGTGAAGAAGTAGTAGGTGTTCTAGGGGCCATCAAGGCATCTCGCCGGTTTTGTTCTTCGATGGGTCCCACCCATTCCTCCCATTGGGATCTAAGAGCGGTTCAGTCTCCTGGGGTATTAAGGATAAGTGTACGGTAAATATGAGATATTTTCCCTTTACCCAATGATCCCATAAGGAGTTTGGCCTCTAAGAGATTGAATTCCGGTAGAGGGGTACTTCTGGGAACCTGGGTATAAAGGGCGTGGTGCAGATGAAGATACTTATAAAACTGTGTGTTCCTGAGTGCATATTCAAGCTGTAGTTCATGAAATGATTTCATATGTGTACCAGACCAGACATCTCCCAGCCGTGGCAAGCCAATTATATCCCATTGTGTAAAGCCCCACAGCTGTGATGTATTACGGAGCCGGGTGCCATGCCAGAAAGGAATTTGTTGTATAAGTTTGTTGAGCCACAGTGTGTGGCACAGAGCTATTCTCCAGGCGAATATCAGCAGTTTGGTGATAGGGGCAGTGTCTTGGAGGATTGGGGTGCCGTAAAGCATGGATAGGAGTCGGGCAAAAGCCATGCCAAACAATTCTAAACAGTAGCCATGGTCGGTTCATCCACCATTGACCCATTCATGGATCACTAGGTGGTGGGATGCCACGTAAAACAAATATAAGTTTGTTATACCAAAACCCCTTCATAGATCATAAGCTGGCAAGTCTTGAGAGCCATCCAGGAGCATGCCCCCTTCCAAAGGAAGGAGGTCACATATCTATTTTGGAGATGGAGCCAGCTCCGGGGTATGACAATTTCAGTGTTCTGAAATACGTAAAGGAACTGCGGCAAAACCATCATTTTAAAAAACAATACCTTCCTGCCCATAACGTTTAAAGGTAAGTGCTGCCAGTTAGCACAATCTTGCTTGGTTTTCCTGACCAGGGGCTTTAGATTCAGAGTTCACGTTAGTTTCGGAAGCACAGACACCCATATATCCAGGTGATTCACACTCAGGCGACGAATAGGGATGTCTCTCTGCCAGGCAAAACAGTTCTGTGAGGGAGCTAGAGGCACCAGTACCAACTTGCAGTGGTTCAGGAGTCTGAGGCTGCTCCGAAGCAGTGAAGGAAATGCAGGAAACTGGCCCCAGTGAGATCAGGTTGTCTGCGTACAGGGCAATGCAATTGTCCCTCTCATCCCTCCAGTTCCAACCCTGAATCAAAGGGTCGATACGAATCAAATATGCGAGGGGTTCGATCGCAAGTGCAAATAAGATGGGGGACAGGGGGCACCCCTTTGGGCTCCCCGTCTGATAGGAAATGAGTCATATAGCACTCCATTGATCTGCACTCTTGCTGTGGGACATGAGTAAATAGCCTGAACCAGTCCACAAAAGTGGGATCCAAGCCCAGCGCGGACCAGCACTGCCCCAAAATATTCCATGTCCACCATATCAAATGCCTTTTCAAAGTCAACAAATAGTAGTGCTAAATTAGCTGGAAGGTGTTGTTGGGGGGCAAGGGCCACATGGAGGCATCGGATATAGTGGCTCGTGCTTCGCCCTGGCATGAGGTCGCACTGATTTGGGTGGATAAGAGTGGAGACGAGACTCCTCAATCTGGATGCCAATATGGTAGCAAATATTTTGACCTCGCAGTTGACAAGAGAGATGGGACGCTAAGCCACGCATGACACAGTAGGAGGGTAGGTCTTTGGGATGACCACAATTGTTCCTGCATCTAGTTCAGGTGGAAATGAGCCAGTATGTTCTACCTCTCTGTAAAGAGCTAGTAGTTTAGGGACTAGAATGTCACAAAATGTGGTATTATATTCCGTTAGCCACGATAATGTACTTATCTGTAAGGGGTTCGCCCAGCAACTAGGCCTCGGAGCAGGAAATGCAAGGGGAAGGGACAGTTCCTCAAGGAACTGCTGAGAGTATCCTGTGTCATGCTGAGGTGGGGCGCTGTAGAGTTTGCGGTAGTATTGCACAAATGTCTGTACTATTTCAGGTGGTGTCTTTACTTTGTTACCATTATAGCCCAAATGGTGCTAGCAGATGAGACTGAGCCATAATTGTCATTAAAGTAATGCTGGAGCTCCCTCTCCAGGGCCTGGACATAAGTTTTATCTTGCAAGTACCATGCGTTAAGACGCCACACTGGGCATATGCCCTCCCTGGGGGATCCGAGATAGAGCAAGATGAGCGCATGATCCGAGATGCCTATTGGTAAGACTTGCAGCGTCAGTCTTAAGTAGGCATGAGTATGCATGAATGCGTGCGATGGGCTGCAGAAGTGTGAGTGAATTGTCGTTGTCTTGGATGCCATATCCACCACACATCGCTTAGGCCCACTGAAGTGACCCAGTCTGTCAAATGATTGGCCGACTTCATCGGGTCCTATGTCGTTGAGCCTTGGACCTTGCTCCTGTGTCAGATAGGTTGGGTATGGGCGACAGCCGGATGTGGAGATCTGACAGGCACACGCAGGGGCATTCTTCTGCGAGTCACTGCCACGCCGTCTCCACAGAGTCAAATAAGTGTGTTTTATTCACATGGATTACTCACAGCCTTGCTGGGAAAAAAGAGGAGGTTTTGGAAACCCAAAGCCCTCAGTTTCTGTTTGACCTCAGTATATTACTTCCTCTTATGTTGGACTTCCTGCATATAATCTGGAAAGATAAAGACCTTGATGTCCCTGCTGCGAAGGTCGGGATGTGAGCGAGCCTCCCAGAGAACCTCGTCTCTATCACAAAAGTTTAGGATACGCGTTATCAGTGGCCTGGGAGGAGCTCCAGGAGGTGGCCTTGTGCCAGTGCATGGTGGGTGCAAACTAGAGTGAAACGAAGTAGACGAGTATCCATTCCTTAATCCAGACTTCTAGGAAGTCTGCTCTTTGTTGCAGTTTTGACCTGTTCTGACCAGTTCCGGCACACCCACCACTCTCATGTTATTATGCTGAGAAATCCTAGGCACGGCGATGGACTTCTGTTGTGTGCGTAAGCAGCTTAATCATTTTCATTTTGAGGACTCCCACCTCATCTTCCACTGTGGAGAGCCTGGATTCCGTGTTGGTGATGCATGCTGCAGCATTGCGCAGATCCTGTCAAAGTAAGGTAGCATTTTCACAGACTGATTTTTGTTTCCACCGCTGATTGAGACATGTGAATGGCTTGAAGAATAGTCATTAGTTGTGGGTTGCATCTTCTCCCCCACTGTTTTCCCCATGAACCATGAGGGCCTGGGCCAATGTGGAGCGTGCCTGTTTATCCTTCCCTATGGATCTCTGTTTCTCTTATGGGGGCTTAGCCCGCCCGCCACCACCGCCCACAGCACAACCTGAGACAAGATGGATTGCTTGCAAGCCGGAGGGTCCCAGATGCAGTTCGATGTTGTCCTAACCTCTAGGGGCAGGAGGGCCCACGTCCGGGGGGGGACAATTCTCCCAGTATGTGTTCGAGACCCAGTCTCTGACATCTAATTCACATGGCAATGGGAGGCCATACCCAGCTTCTGGGAGGTGGCTCTTCAAGGGGGAGTGCGTGGTGCGGCAGCTTGTCTGATGTCTGTAGTGCAGTTGTATGAGACCTCCTGTCAGGGCCAGCATCCAGGGCCGACACCTCGTGTCCTATCTGTGGGCCAGGAGGGCCCAAACCTCCATCAAGGGTCAGGGCCAAGGTGAGCATGTTGGCAGGCGGGCCTCTATTCCTGCTGATGCCCCACAACTACACCTGCGCTGGAGAACTTCAGGGGTGGGAACGTGCCCCAAGGGACCAGAGTGTTCGTAGGGGGCCCGAAGCATGTGCCGCCTCCAGCCCGATGCGATGAGTTAGGGCTCCCCCATGCCAAGCCAAGCACTGTTCTTCAGGGTAAGGGCCACCCTCATGCACACCCACTCCTCTGCCTTGGCTCCAGCATCTCATTCCGAGTCTGTTCTGATGCAGGCGGACAGCAGGAAAGACCCCAAAGCTTGCCTGGGGGGCTGTAGCCAGATCGGTGGCATGGCTTTAGGACGGATGACAGAGGGGTCTGGGAGCACTCTTAGAGTGCGACCACCATCTTGACGTCCTTGGCCATGCCCCCCGTGCTGGAGCTTTTAAAAGTAACTTTATCCATTATTTCTCATGCATCTTCAATGAAAACTATTTGGACAAATTAATGTGTGTAGCAAGCTGTTGTGCCTGTTTTTCTTTGCTGCTTCTTGGCACCTTCAACAGCTGTGTTAGTGGGGATCAAGTGTGCATGGGGGCAGGATAAATAGTACTGTGGCATAGGCCTCATCTGGTCCCTCCCTCTAGAAATGCCAGTGCTTTTCATGTCTTCAAGCGTCTCTCATCCAAATAAACTTCCAGAATCCTCAAACCCTCCTTTGTATGGTATGGCTTCACAGCGCAGCTCTTGCCAGTTATGTGAGAGTCACCAGGAGCGGGGCTTTGGCTCTGCCCACATATTGGGAGCCAGGAGTTCATGTTTTGATAGGGCATACATTATGTGCTTCCTCAAAAATAGTGCTTGACCTCCACACAGCTGTGATGATTTTCTTTATTTATCCAGCTGGCTGAGAGTGAACTTTCAGGAGCACACACATTCAATCATAATGCAATTAAAGTCCAATTAAAGTGTTAAATAATAGCTAAATAATTTATGGTGTTTTTATGTGGCAGCAGCACAGATGGGAAGAGGATATTCAATAACCTACATCAGTATTTAGGTTTGCTTGACAGTGCAACTGTCACCTGAACTTTTAACTTACATCAATATTAGTCTACAGTTCTTTGCTTTCACACAAATACATATCTATTCCCATGCTATCTACTGTAATGCTTCACATTACTATATAACATTACTTTAGACAGACCTAATGGCATTGATAGTACTTCTTCTCAACCACTGTACTAAATACTTAGCTCCTCATGCTCAGAAGCTGAAGCAGTAGTAGGAGTGACCCGTGGTTCGAGTACAGCCTGGGTGCCTTCCCACTAGATACAAACTTGTGAATCACTGGTGCAGGGACAATTGTAAACTCTTAGGGCCAGATTTATACTTTTTGACACAAACCTGTGTTAGCGCAGGTTTGCGTCAAAAAGTATAGCACCGGCTAACGCCATTCAAAGACGCCAGCCGGGTGCCATATTTAGGGAATGGCACAAGCCGGCGGTAAGGCCCGGTCAGCGTCAAAATACATGATGCTAACTGGGTAGGGGAGGCGTAGGGAGAACTGGAGGTTGTGCAGGGAAGAATGACGGTAGTCAGGTTAGAGTAAAAAAATGACTCTAACCTGACTAGCTTCATTTTTTTGACGCACAACCCCCCTGGACATGACTCCTCTCTTAGTAAAGACACGAGTCATGCCCCCAACCCAGTGGCCATGCCCAGGGGACTTAGGTCCCCTGGGCATGGCCATTGGGCACAGTGCCATGTAGGGAGGGGGGGGCAAGTTAGGCCCCCCATGGCACTTAAAAAAAATAAAATAAAAAATAACCTACCTGGACTTACCTGGGATGGGTCCCCCCATCCTTAGGTGTCCTCCAGGTGTGGGTGTGGGTGTGGGTGCGGGTGGGTTGAAGTGTCCCTGGGGGCAGGGAAGGGCACCTGTGGGCTGTTTCCATGGTCTCTGACCATGGAAATGAGCCCACAAGTCTCCTATTGCCTGCCCTGACCCAGGTGTTAAATAATGGTGCTAAGCAGGCTTAGCGCCATTACTTAAGGCCCTCCTCCTCCTAAGTTTGATTTTTTCCCTAGGGCCTTTAAGTCATTTTTTGGCCGGGAACGCCTACCTTGCACATCATTGACACAAGGTAGTTTTCTGGAAGCAAAAAATTATGTTAACTCCAATATTTTGGCACTAGACATGTCTAGTGCCAAACTATAAATATGGAGTTAAGTTTGCGCCAAACTTGCGTGAACAAATTATGCTAATCTGGCGCAAACAGAGTATAAATATGAGCATTAGACCCTCATTATGACTTTGGCGGTCTTTGAGCAAGGCAGCCAAAGCCACGGGTGCCAGAAGACTGCCAGTGCTGCCGGTCTTCCAACCACTGCATCATGAGTACTGTTGGATTTCTGCCACATATTGGGTGGAAATCCCGCAGTAGTCGTACTGGGGGGCAGAGGCGCTGGGGCGGTTCCACCACCAGCCCCGCCTCATCACAAGGACTCTACCCACCGTATGTGCAATAATTTGGCCTGGCAGTGTACTGATGGCAGGGCACTGCCAGAGGTGAAAGCGACTCTTCCCTGCTGAACAACCTCCTCCCCGGACCAGGTAAGTTGATTGTCCAACAGGGCAGGGTGGGTGGGAGGGTGTTGGGTGTTGTGTGTGCATGTTTGAGTGGGTGTTGTCTGTGTGCATGCATGTATGTGTGTATGCGTGGTTGTATGCGTTTATGTATGTAGAAGTGAATTTGTGTATGAATGTAAGTGTGTATGCGTGTGTGTATGCATGTATGGGTGTTGTGGTGAATGCGAGTATGAGTGTTGTGGTGAGTGCGAGTATGAATGTTGTGGTGAATGCGAGTATGAGTGTTGTATTGAATGCGTGTATGGATGCATGTGAGTGAATGCGTGTATATCAGTGTGGGTGAATGAGTGTATGTGGGGGGCATGTGGTTGTCTATGTGCATGTGCATGTATGCGGGAGGGAGGCACTGTACCTGGAGGGGAGTATTAAGCTAGGGAGGGGAGTCATCTGCCAGTGACAAGGAAGAAATTCCCTGTCACCGGTAGCCTTTCCGCCTGGTGGAAAGGAAGCTTCTAATACCCCAGGCTGTCATCTGTGGACCGTCAGGTCAGAGATGCTCATCTCAGGTCCAGCGGGTCCGACTGCCCTGGCAGTATGAGCAGAGATGTGGTGGTTTTTCAGAGGCCAACCCGCCACACTCATAATGTGGCGGTCTTCACCTCCAGTCTGTTGGCGGAGAAACCGTCACCGTGGCCCTGATGGTCAGAGGCAACTACAATAGAGGACAGGCATCAGCCTAGTCAGGGGCATAATGAGCATTGTTCAGATGTGGTTTGGCAGCAGGCGAATATGTTTCTGAGCAGGTATTGGAGTTCCAAAATGACACCTGGTGGAAGAATCTCAGGGGCACACTTGCTCTGTGTTGACTGGGTACAGAAACTGAGTGGAGCCTAAAGGAGAAATGACTTCAGCTCATTTACCAACATGGATGCTAAGTTACTTTCTTTAGAGCCTCTATTTGCAAGATGGTTCTACCCTGTGTATGGAAACAGGTGTAGCCGTGCATTCTTTGGCAAAGCAAACATTTGTAATGAAACCAGCTGCTTCCTGCTAAGTGGTCCATCTCTACAAACAGCTAATCCTTTGGTGGTGCGTATGCCCCCTGTTGCTTCTCTTTTGCTTCTGGTGGGGCCAGTGGTTGATTAACACTGACTTCTATTGCTTGCTCATAGGGTGCCCCTCTTTAGAAAATGGGTAAAATCCATATAATACTCCTTGGCATTTTTATTTCAAATTTGTTGTCCATATTATTGACATTGGCACATCCATTGAGGATCATCGGAGGAGCAAGCAAAGAAGGCCTTGTTAAACTAGAGAATATTCTACAGTAATTTTAAAAAGCCTCCCATTTATTTCTGCTTTGTCACTCCTGGGTAACCTCTATTGTCTATTGTGGTTTCACATCACCTGCAGTGGGTCACTTCTCTATCGTTTCTGGGTAGCTTCTACCAAATACTCTTTGGTGGGTTAACATTACCTGCAATGGGATACTTCTCTATCACTACTAGAGAGCCTCTACCTAATACTCTGTGGTGGTTTAACATTGCTTGCAATGGGTTACTTCTCTATCGCTCCTGGGTAGCCTTTACCTAATACTCTCTCATGGTTCAACATTGCCTGCAATGGTTTACTTCTTAGTCAGTTCCTAGGTAGCTGCTACATTATACTCTATGGTGGTTTAACATTACCTCCAAAGGGCTACTTCTCTATCACTCGTGGGTAGCTGTTACCTAATACTCTCTGGTTGTTTAACATTACCTGCAATGGTTTACTTTTCTATCACTCCTGGGTAACCTCTACCTTATACTCTATGGTGGTTTAACATTACCCACAATGGTTTGCTTCTCTACCACTCCTGGATAAACTCCTCATAATGCATAGTATACAAGTGTCTCCCATGAATAGCTGCACTGCTACTTCCGTCATTCCTATGTAGCCTTCTAGTAGTTCTTGTTGGCGGTTTGAAAGTGCCTCTAACCCTTTGGGCCATTTGTTGCCATCGGTTGAGCTCCATATACCACAACAAACCCCGCTGATACAGATCAGAGGGTGCCTTCTTTGTATGTTTCTGGCCACCCCAAAAAATTGCAAGTGCCTAAATGCACATGTGTGTCTATTATAACACTCTTTCCAGCACCAATGCTTATGTATAGTTACACTTAGAAAACTGTGCACACACCACATTATTAAAACTCATGCTCCTCCGTGTCCTATAGCGGCCAAACCACAAATGACAACCTTTCAACCAATCAGTCGCAAAAGAGTCCGAAGAATAAACTTGCCTAGCTGCACTCTATGCTTGCGCCATGATTCAGAGACATAAACGTGATAAGGAGCATCTTGGAGAGTCTAGAAGATCAGGAGGGGTGAACAAATTAGAGTCGTTTTCCTTTGTTTTTAAGGTGTTACCAAGCAAATTAAAGTGAACTGGATGCTCTTCTTCTGTCCTTGCACACCACTCTGTCAAGAAATGCTTTCTTTGACTCGACAAAATTTGTGGGAGATCCCGGATGAACACCTAGTAGCTATCCAGGTCCTATGGGTTTCTAAAAGTTTGATAATAGAGGCGTGTTTGTCTAGATCGGAGGACCAGGATGTGATAGTGATTTAGCTGCATCGTGCATTTTCAAAAACTGGGAATTCAAGTAGAACAATGTCTCTTAGAAAAAAGGCAAACTCAAACTAAGTTTTGTGAAACCATCACATCAGTTTTGCATGCTACATGTGTCCTGCAACCATTGCTGGATTACCAAATAGGCAAAGTAGGCAGCAGCCTACGGTCCCCACTTCTTTTAGGGGCCCCACAACAACAGATCAAAATAATATTGTTTTGATCTTGAAAGAAGATTACAATCAAGCTTCCTTAAATTGTTTCCAAAAAAGAGAAAAAAATGAATCAACTTAAAGAAACAAAAACTTTACATTAAAGACTTTGTAGAGAAAATACTATATTAATGTAATGTATCCATTAACAATGAAAAGTACATAAACAATAGACATCGGATTCACATAACAGTTTGTCTCTTAAATGCTCATCTTCTGTCAGCTTGTAAACTACGTACATGTCATGTTTAGTTTTGGTAATAAAATTGGTTTATTAAAATTCTTGTTTGTCAAAATTATAAACGTATTAGTAGATAATTTGATAGGAGGCCCGAATTTCGACTGCATGAGGGGCCTCCACGGGGTTTAATCCAGTGCTGCCTGTAACCCCTTCTGTACTGAAAATTATCACCATTATTTAAAGAATTAAGGAGCATATTTATACTCTGTGCTGAATTAGTGTCATTTTTTTACGCTAATTCAGCGCAAACTCAATGTCATATTTATATTTCGATGCTAGACCCATCTAGCGTCTAAATACTGGTGTTAACGTAATTTTTCAGATGTGTGAAACCTCCTTGCATTAATGAGATGCAAGGTAGGCGTTCCCGTCTCAAAAATGACTCAAACACCCTAGCACCGTATTTATCCACCCGGGGAAAAAAGATGCACGGGTGGAAGGTGGACCCAGAAAATGGCATTAACACCGATTTGTCTCAAAATTTAATGCCTGGGTCAGGGCAGACATTAAAATGAGACAAACACACCACTAATTAAGGAGAACACAAAGAGGCAACATTAACAACCCACAGGCGAAAATGAAGGTGATAATGATCCAGCTTGCAAGACGGCGCCGAGGACAGCAACAACTCCAGAAATCACCACCACAGCAACGTGGTCGACAAAGGCAATGCAGAAGGCAGGAGAGGGTCTTCAGAACCAGGACAACCCTCCTTGGCTTCAGGGACTTGGACATTATTAGGACCTACAGACTGAACCGGCAAGCCTCACCACACCTGCTGCACCACATTGAGCCACAAGGTACAGCCAGCCTGCAGACCCCACACAACATACCACCTGTGACAAAGCTGCTAGCTGTCCTGCACATGCTTTCAAGTGGTTGCTTCCAAATAACAGGTGCCTTATTTGCAGGTGTCTCACAGCCGTCGTTCTCTGCATTCCTGCCAAAGGTGTTAGACGCTATCATCTCCCTGACACCGCGCCACATCAGCTTCCCCAACACCCAGCAAAAGCAGCAGGAGAACAAACAGGGGTTCTATCAAATCCATGGCGTCCCGCATGTGCTCGGTGCAATTGTCTGCTCCCGGCTCGTACCACCTGCAGCAACAGAGCACTTATACTGGAATTGCAAGCACATGCAAGCACATGCATTCCATTAATGTGCAGGACATAGTGGACCACCGGGGATTATTCATAAACATTTTGGCCAAGTGTCCTGGGAGTGTTCATGATGCCTACACATTCTGGCACAGCAGGATCAATGAACAATTCCAGGATGGACAATTTGAAATGGCCTGTTCGTGGGTAAATCAACAAATCTAGCATTATACACAAAACACCAACCCTGTTGGACACACAAGACATACACCACCACATTAACACATGGCCAGGGTAACACACATGTGCAGCTGACACCACATATGCAGCATGCTTCAGTACAGCACAATCAGAGCACACCGCAAATACATACACCCACACGTACATAACACACCTGCAACTTGACAGGCGCACCACAAGAAGGAAATGTGCAGATGTACCCTATGCTAACAGTAGAACTACACAGACCACCACAAGTGCCCACAGGTTGCCCACTACGTACACTTCACACACAGTACACCAAACAAAGAATAGCAAAGACATGTCAATGGCATACTCCATGCCCATGTCATAGAAGTTCCACATAGCACATATCCCGCAAGTCATGCTGTGCAAATCATGGCCAGAACAAATATCAAATACCAGACAACTTGCGCCTATACCAACTTCATCTCTTCAACACATACCTGACTTACCTGTAGTGCGCAGAGACATCTGCTTGATGCATTGGCTCACACTCATAGGAATACAAGATCAATGCTCATCACATACTGTGTGCCAGATGTGTGATAAGTGGTACGACACCTACTATAGTGCCACCTCACATGCAACACTCACTGACTCACAACACCATCATGTCTGTACCAGATACAATAAATGGCCCAACATGGGGCAGAGTCTCTGTCAGACAGTGCAGATCATGGATGTCATAGTGAGATCCAGTAGGGGAAAACAGGACATCACTGACCTCACGTGCACTGTGCCAAGGGACACATTTGTTAAGTAGCTGAGCTACATCCCCTAGCGTGCACTGTGCATGTGTCGACGGTATAAATGCTGATTCATGTTTTGGAAGGTAGGAGAGACATTGGTAGTTATGTTGATCATCCTGTAAAAATGGGATACACACCCTTGGTTACGTCATGGCTGCCACAAACACTAGCTGCCACTCTGGATCACCAAGGGACCTATGTAATAGCCCACAGTACCATTGTCATGGCCTGCACTGTATGTACAACTTGGCAGATGACCATTTCATAATGACTTGAAGCCCCATTGGAAATCGGCCATCCTCCCATTTTGCATGGTGTGGAAGGGTGTGGAATGTGTGTCGCTGCAGGTCTGTCACCACAAGATACATTGCATGAGGATGCTGACTCACATGTAGCTGTCACCTAGAACCTGAGGAAGTTCCAACAACAAACCCCACCCCAGGGCTGTTATATGCAGGTTGCAATAAGGAAGACTGTGCTTTGACCTCAGATGATTGTGCCACCAATGCATGTTGCTTTCTGCTGCACACACAGAAAGAGCCAATTGGCCATCAAAACAGCATATGTATAGGGTGGTGTCCCTTCCTGCACAGATACATCTACCTCCAAAAGGCAGCTAGCCAAGTACCCTGGTGCAAGGTAGGTAGCGTTGGTGCACGGCTGCATATGAGCAACTGGCACAGAGGACAACAAAGGGTTGCCAAGTAACATGTCACACATGGGGCATTCTTGCATAGTCGAAATGTTGCAGGACAGTGATGCCAGTTTGGGAGATATGTTGTGCATTCTCACTTACCAATTTCAAAGGACCTAAGGTGGTCATTACAACCCTGGCGGACGGTGTTAAAGCGGCGGTAAGACCGCCAACAGGCCGGCAGTAAAAAAATAGCAATTATGACCGTGGCGGAAACCACCAACAAAGACAGCTACTTTAACACTCTGACTGCCAGGGCGGTACAAACAAACAGCGTGGCAGTCACCGCCAACAGACAGGCGGGAGACAATGTACCGCCCACACTATTATGACAGGCCAATCCGCCACCGGGGTGGATTCACCGCGGATAAAAACACGGCGGAAACAGGAATTCCGAAGGAAAACCGCTCACCTCTACACACCCCACGAGGAACGAGGACACCATGGAGCCGGAACTCCAAATTCTACCTGCGATAGTCTTCCTGCTCCTCTACCAGGAGCACGAACTCCGGCGGCGAAGACCATGGTGAGTACTGCACCTACGACACAGGGGTGAGGGGGAGGGAAAAAACAGAGACACACACATGCAACACCCCCACTCACACCCTCACCCACTACAACACACACACTAATACAGCATGATACATTACAGTTACACCCCCCCAACCCCCCTGGAAGAATGCAAAGACAAAAGGAAATGAGTGTAACCATTGTAATATATTAAAATCCAGTACTCAAAAATATATATACACTATAAACAAATATATACACCAATAATACAAGTCCAGGTATTGCACCATTTATAGTCCGTGGACCACTGGGCCCAAAATGCATGGGCAAGGCCCACACTCGATACCCGATCAAAACAGAGAGAACACTGCAGGGGCATCGGATAGAAATACAACAGGCATCTCAGGGGGAAGGGAAGGGGGGGCACCTCAGCCGGATGAGTGCACGACGCCAGATCCACGAGGGGGCTCAATGCCCACTGTTCAATCCTGGGGAGTGCAAAGCCACAGTCTCTCAAGTCTCACAAGTGGGTGGGTTGCCCACTGGTCCATCCTGGGGAGTGCAAAGCCACAGTCTCTCAAGTCTCTATAGTGGGTGGGTTGCCCACTGCCATATCCTGGGGAGTGCAAAGCCACAGTCTCTCAAGTCCCTACAGTGGGTGGGTTGCCCACTGCTGCATCCTGGGGAGTGCAAAGCCACAGTCTCTCAAGTCTCTACAGTGGGTGGGTTGCCCACTGCCATATCCTGGGGAGTGCAAAGCCACAGTCTCTCAAGTGGATAACAGTCTCCACTGGTTCTGGAGGGGGACTGGTGTCCAGAGGGCTTAATCCTGTGAAGGACAGAGGTAGTGGATGCATGTCTCCACTGTTTCTGGAGGGGGACTGGTGCCCAGAGTGCTTCATCCTGTGAAGGACAGAGGTAGTGGATGACAGTCTCCACTGGTTCTGGAGTGGGACTGGTGCCCAGAGTGCATCACTCACCCCGTGACGGACCCAGTTGCGTCAGTGCCCCTGCCGCTCATGGGCTAGAGGTGCTTGATTTGGCGGTGCCCTGTTCAGCTGTGCTTGAGTTGGCGGTGCCCTGTTCAGCGGTGCTTGAGTTGGCGGTGCCCTGTTCAGCGGTGCTTGAATTGGCGGAGCTCTGTTCAGCAGTGCTTGAGTTGGCGGTGCCCTGTTCAGCGGTGCTTGAGTTGGCGGTGCCCTGTTCAGCGGTGCTTGATTTGGGGGTGCCCGGCCCAGCGGTGCTTGTGCTGGCGGTCCTTCGTGGCCCAGCGGGCGGGGCTTGTGCTGGCAGTTCTTCATGGCCCAGTGGGGCTTGTGCTGGCGGTCCTTCATGGCCCAGCGGTGCTTGTGCTGGCGGTCCTTCATGGTCCAGCGGGGCTTGTGCTGGCGGTCCTTCATGGCCCTGAGGGGCTTGTGCTGGTGGTGGCCTCCTGGGCAGCTGGGCTGGGGCTGGCGGGGCCCTCCTGGGCAGCTGGGCTGGGGCTGGCGGTGGCCTCCTGGGCAGTGGGGATGATGGCGGTCTTCTCCGCTGTGCAGCTCTTCCCAGACTTGCCGGGTTTCTTGTGGCCCTTCCCCACCTTGGGAGGTGTAACAGCTGAGTCCACACTCCCACCGGGACCCCTGGGAGCGGCTTTGGTGGCTGGAGTTTTCCCCCTCTCCCGCCGGGCACTGGCCAACTTCTGATGCTTCACAGGGGGGGGACTGGCTGTGCTGTGGCTCCGTGCCACACTGGCTGTTCTGGTGGCCGATGCACTCCACATACCTGTTACAACAGGCACCACTGGTCCTGAGGTGCTACTTCGGGACCTATGAGATGGACGGGGTGGGGGAGGTGTGGGAAAAAGGTCAGGGCTGGATGGGAAAAGTTTTTGGGAGACACTAGGACAGGTAGCTGGAGGAGGTTTGGGAGTGGAGGAAGAGGTGGTGGTTGTAGGAGGGGTAAGTTTGGTGACTTTGGGTGCAGGTGCGGGCGCTGGTGGCCGTCGTGAGGTGGATGGCTGTTGGGTGGGTGTGTGCCTGCGTTTGTGTATCTTGGGAGGGGGCATCACAGACACACTGGGAGAGGACACGAAGGACGTGTGAATGGTAGTGGGGGTGGTGAGTGCACGTGAGCGGGTGTGCTGGTGGGTGTGCTGGTGAGGGACGTAGTGTCTGTAGAGGTAGTGCATGCAGGTGTGAGTGTAGACGAGACTGGGAGGGAGGAGGGAGATGACAAGGAGGGGGACACAGTGGAGGCAGTGGATGTTGGTGTGTCTGCATGTGTGTGTTGCTCGCGTGAGTGCCTGTGGGATGTGTGGTGCTTATGTTTGCCTGAGCTTCCCTTGTGTGTTGAGGTGTGTGCAGGCTGGTCGGATGGTGTGCTTGGGATAGGCAGAGGTACAGGGGATTGGGTCTGGGTGGAGGAAGTTGGAGGTGGGAGGCTAGAGACGGGGACAATGGCTGCCATCAGTGCTGAGGCCAGAGTTTGAAAAGCTTGGTGAAGGGCCGCCTGGCCAGAATGAATGCCCTCCAGGAATGCATTGGTTTGTTGCAACTGCCT
The DNA here is from genome assembly GCF_031143425.1 of Pleurodeles waltl. NCBI lineage: Eukaryota > Metazoa > Chordata > Amphibia > Caudata > Salamandridae > Pleurodeles > Pleurodeles waltl. The sequence goes on from NC_090446.1 coordinate 207,462,694, forward strand.
TTCTACACCCTGGATGGCATTCAAAATGGTAGACTGCCCAACAGTGAGGAACCTGAGGAGGTCAATGGCCTCCTCACTGAGGGCAGCAGGGGTGACTGGGGCAGGGCCTGAGGTGCCTGGGGCGAAGGTGATGCCCACCCTCCTGGGTGAGCGAGCACGGGGCGAAGGCTGAGGGGCTGCTGGGAGGGTGGTGCTGGTAGGGGGGGTGGCGGCTGTACCTGTAGATGTGGGGGGCACAGATGTTGCCGCCACCACAAGGGAGCTCCCATCAGAGGACGAGTCCGTGTCACTGGTGTCAGCTCCTGTCCCCGCCGTGGAGCTCCCCTCCGTCCCACTGGTGAATTCAGACTCTGTAGTCTCGCCCTCTAGGGTCATGTGGGATGCAGCTCCCTCGTGCTCCAGTGCCACTGCTCCTCAGCCTGATGATGCTAATGCACACAAGAACAGGAAGACCAAAAAAAAGGGGGGGAGACAGAAGAAAGACATGTTGAGTGCATGGATTACCGCTACCGTTGGCGGACAAGACAGACACAGAGGCCCCCTGCACTACGCTGCGCTCTTGGGCTCCACAGTGCAATTCCTGGGAAATGGCCTACAAGGCATGTTGAGTGCATGGATTACCGCTACCTTTGGTGGACAAGACAGACACAGAGGCCCTCTGCACTATGCCAGGCTCTTGGGCTCCACAGTGCAATTCCTGGGAAATGGCCTACAAGGCTACAGACGACATCTGCACACATAGATGACACAGGGGCATGAATAGTTGTACTTAGCACTCTACAGAGGTGGGGTGGGGGCCACAGGGCCATGCCTTACGGAGGGGCCTAGCCTACGGTACTCGCCCTGTACTAGGGAAACCCACAGCCCTCCTCCCCAACCCAGACAACTCCACTGCACGCAAAGTCAGCTGAATGAGAGTGTACTCACCCCCTTGTGTCTGCTGTGATGCCCTCAAGTGCCCATCCAACTCCGGGTAGGCCACCGCCAGGATCCTGAACATCAGGGGGGGCATGGTTCGACGGGCACCCCTCCGACGTTGGGAGGCCATCCCCCGCTGAGCCTCTGCCGTCTTCTTGCTCCAGCGGCGAATGGCCTACCATCTTTTCCGGCAGTGGGTGCTCCGTCTGTGGTAGACCCCCAGGGTCCGGACATCCTTGGCGATGGCACGCCAAATATCTTTCTTCTGGTGGGCGCTGACCTACATGAAATGTACAGGAGAAGAAGAGAAGTCATTACCAACTGCACCGTCAAAGTGAGTGACCCCCATCCCTACCCTTGCCATGTGGCACATGCACTCACCGTCTTACATGCACGCAGCACTCTGCCCCCTTCCTTCTTACATCCAGCCCTCTCCACACAGGAATTGCCCATAAAACATGCTCCCTGTCTACTTACCTGTTTGTCTGGAGGACCGTAGAGTAGCATGTACTGGGGGAGAACCCCATCAACGAGGTTCTACAACTCCTCCGATGTGAAGGCAGGGGCCCTTTCCCCAGACGCACGAGCCATTGTCTCTTCCAGACTGAGGTCACAGCAGCACTTGCAGCGTAGGTCCTCTCCTGTCGAAGATCAGGTATCGAGTGATTAAAGTGACAGAAAATGGCGGTCACGTCCGCGGCGGTGCGTACCATCACCGCCGGCGTACATCGTCATTGGCTCCTGGGACCCATAGGGTCCAATGTTAACCAATGCAGCATTGCGCCGCGGTCTCCGACCGCCTACCGCGACGGTGTACAACGCCAGCACAGTTACCTCACATCCCATTGTCCCACTTTAGAGATCAGGCAGCCGCCATTTCAGGGGCCCACATGGCCTCATTTTCAACTGCGTCACACATACCTGGGCCTAGCCTTAATACACATACAGGCCACCTTTTGTGTATGATTGGTGTTCTGTGTAAACTATGGGTACGTACCTCTGAGTTGTTTGACTCTGTGCTCGCTGTTGTCCTTCATAGGCACCGTCCGCTGGGACATGTGAGGAGATGGCGGCATCCTCCGGTGTACCGACCGTTGGTGGACATGTCGACAATGGAGGAGCGACATTTGATAATCACCTACAGGTTTGACCGTGCCACTATCCAGGAACTGTGTAGCCAGTTGGAGCCAGACCTGATGCCAGCAATCCACCATCCCACAGGAATCCCCCCTGAAGTGCAGGTGCTGTCAGTGCTCCATTTCCTTGCAAGTGGGTCATTTCAAACAACAGTGGCCATGGCATCAGGGATGTCCCAGCCTATGTTTTCCAATGTGTTGTCCAGAGTGTTGTCTGCCCTTCTGAAACAAATGCGGAGCTACATCGTTTTCCCTCAGGTGGAGGATTTGCCTACAGTGAAAGGTGATTTCTATGCCCTGGGACATATCCCCAACATCATAGGTGCCATTGATGGGACCCATGTGGCTTTGGTCCCCCCCTACAGGAGTGAACAGGTGTACAGAAACCGGAAGAGTTATCATTCCATGAATGTACAGATGGTATGTTTGGCCGACCAGTACATCTCCCATGTGAATGCCATGTTCCCTGGCTCAGTGCATGACGCCTACATCCTGCGGAATAGCAGCATCCCTTATGTGATGGGTCAAGTCCAGAGGCACCGTGTGTTGCTATTAGGTGAGCCCCTGGAAGCAAGACAGTGGGAATGGTTGTCTGGGGTTATCCCTACAGGTTAGTGTGTGTCTAACAGTTGTCCCTCGCCATTTGCAGGTGACTCTGGGTACCCCAACCTGTCATGGCTACTGACCCCAGTGAGGAATCCCAGGACCAGGGCAGAGGAACGTTACAGTGAGGCCCATGGGCGAACAAGGAGGGTGATCGAGCGGACCTTCGGCCTCCTGAAGGCCAGGTTCAGGTGCCTCCACATGCCAGGTGAATCCCTATTCTACTCACCAAAGAAGGTGTGCCAGATCATTGTGGCCTTCTGTATGCTTCACAACTTGGCTTTGCGACGGCAGGTGCCTTTTCTGCAGGAGGATGGTCCAGATGGTGATGTTGTGGCAGCTGTGGAGCCTGTGGACAGTGATGAGGATGAAGCAGAGGAAAAAGACATGCAGAACAGGGACTCAGTGATCCGGCAATATTTCCAGTGAAACACAGGTGAGAATACAATCCTGCCTACTACATATACTTTTACACTACTACCTCTATTCTGTCTGTCGTTTTCACCCAGTGTATGGTCACTGAGTTGTCACTTTCCCTTACGGTTTCACAGATGTGGGTCCCACTGTGTGTCATCTGCTTACATTCCTCATGGACTAGGGCTGTGTGACATAGGTATGTTGACATTACTATTTCAAACACATTTTGTCACTGTAATTGCTAATACACTATTTCGAAATCACAGACAGACTGCAGATCATTTTGTGCTTTAGGTGTGTTTATTTCAATGCAAAATATTGGAGGGGGAAGTTAAATGGTGAGGGGTGATGGTAGAGGAGTGTCCATGGCAGAGTCCAGTCTATTAGTCTCACAGGTGCATTGCCCATATGGGCATAGGAAGTGGAGCTGGGGCAGTTTAATTATGGACTGGGTGACAAAGTGGGACAGTAGGATGACAATCAGGGTGGTCTCATTTCTTGGCGGGGGTCTTGGCATCGTTCTCTGTCTTGTTCTTGGATCTCAGGGACCGTTTGCGGGGTGGTTCTCCCTCTGCAGGGGGTGGGGTGCTGGTGTGGTGGTCCTGTGGCGGGCGTCCTGTCCACTAGCGCCTGCGGAGGTGGTGGGCAGTTCATCGTCCATGCTAGTGTCAGGGGCCCCTTGTTGTGCCACAGTGTCGCTCCTGGTGTTGAGTACTTCCTTCAGCACCCCTACAATGGTGCCCAGGGTGGAGCTGATGGTAATGAGTTCTTCCCTGAAGCCCAAATACTGTTCCTCCTGCATGCGCTGGGTCTCCTGAAACTTGGCCAGTACCGTTGCCATCGTCTCCTGGGAATGGTGGTATGCTCCCATGATGGAGGAGAGGGCCTCGTGGAGAGTGGGCTCCCTTGGCCTGTCCGCCCCCTGTCGCACGGCAGCCCTCCCAGTTCCCCTGTGTTCCTGTGCCTCCATCCCCTGGACCGTGTGCTCACTGCCACTGCCCCCAGGTCCCTGTTGTTGTTGGGGTGGAAGGTTATCCTGGGTTCCCTGTAGTGGTGGACACACAGCTGATTGACGTGTCCTGGGGACGGAGGCATGGGCCGCTGGGTGGGTGCAGTGCTGGTGTTTCCAGAGGGGGGAAGGTCTGTGGTGGCCTGTGCCTGTGTGAGGGGAACCGACTGTCCAGAGGTCCCCGATGGTCCGGGCTGGTCATCTAGATCCAGTTGGACAGAGGTGCTGTCATCACTGTGGGCCTCTTCTGTGGGTGGAGTGGACATGTCTGGACCCTCCTGTCTGGTGACGTTGGGTAGGGGTCCTGCAGGGGTGGAAAGGCATGATTATTGCATCTGTGTGTGCCATGGTGTGCAATGGGTGGGTGACCATGTACCCCAGTGCTGGCATTCCTGTGTGGGAGCTTGTGTGATGATGGTTTAGGGGGGTGTATGGCTATGTGCAGTGTGCATGCTTTAGTGATGGGTGTCCATGCTTTGTTGTTGCATGCAGGGCTTGGTGTTGGGATGGGTGGTTTGTGATATTGGGACATTTGTGAGGAGTTGGTGTGATGGGGTGAGGGTGAGGGTGAGGGTGGGGGTATGTGATAGCATGCAGGTAGGGTGGGGGATATATTAGTAAAGCTTTGACTTACCAGAGTCCATTCCTCCAGCTACTCCTGCGAGGCCCTCAGGATGCAGAATCGCCAAGACCTGCTCCTCCCATGTTGTTAGTTGTGGGGGAGGAGGTGGGGGTCCGCCGCCAGTCCGCTGAACCGCCAGGTGGTGTCTTGAGACCACGGAATGCACCTTCCCCCATAGGTCGTTCCACCTTTTCCTGATGTCCTCCCGATTTCTTGGGTGCTGTCCCACTGCGTTGACCCTGTCCACTATTCTTCGCCATAGCTCCATCTTCCTTGCAATTGACGTGTGCTGCACCTGTGATCCGAATAGCTGTGGCTCTACCCGGACGATTTCCTCCACCATGACCCTGAGCTCCTCTTGCGAGAACCTGGGGTGTCTTTGCCGTGCTATGGGGTGGTGTAGGTGATGTGTGGGGTGGAGTGTCTGGTGATAAGTGTGGTGATATGTAGTGGTGTGTTGTGTGAGGTGCGTGGAAGTTGTGTGGGTGATGGTGTTATGTGCCTGTGGATGCTGTTGTACTTGCTGGTGGTGTCTCTCTCTGGCCTTCTTTCTGTATTTTTTTGTCGTGGGGTTTGTGGGTGATGTGGGTGTGTGTTTTATATTGTAATGGGTGTGTGGGAGTGGTGTGTGTATGTGTCTCAGGTGTGTGTATTTTGAATCGTCCAATGTGGCTGTGTTTTGTAGGAGTGTGTGTATTTTGAGCGCGGCGGTGTGTACCGCCAATGGAATACCGCGGTTGAAAGACCACCTCGTGGGTTCGAGTGTCGTGATAGTGTGGGCGTATTTCTGTTGGCGTGACGGTGGAGGTTTTGTTTTCGCCAGTTTATCACTGAACTTTGGTGTGGCAGACTTGTGTGGGTGTCTGAATTTTGGCGGATTCCGAGATGTGGGTCATAATAGCTGTTGCGGAATTCTGCGGCCGCGGCGGTGTGTTGGCGGTCTTCAGCACGGCGGTAAGTAGCTTTTACCGCCAATGTGGTAATGAGGGCCTAAGTGTCACACATCATCTGCAATAACACATGTCAAAATGGATGGGATGTCCAGGCTCTGTAGTGCTACCATGTTGCCACCACATCTGACCCCATTGTGTTGTGAGGAAGTATCATGTCCCTTCTAGTGATAGCACACTGAGACACAGGTGTACTATACAATGCATGGTACATACATTATGACCATCAGTTTGGAATCCAAATCATATGTCCCAGGTTCATGAGCCAAACACAATATTGTCATGTCCACCAACCTAGTGCTGAGGAGACATTACACAAGGATAGGAACTCACGCCATACCACAAATACATATGAGTCACAACCATCTCAAAATATGAACTGCCATGCAACATGATATACCTGTTGCAAGCCCTAACAACAACGTACTCCTTTAATCTTTTGCAGCGGATCAGGGTCATGGCATACAGCCATGGATAATGACCCCACTTCTCAACCCAGGCACTGCAGCAGAGCGCACATATAATAAGGGACATCGGAGTACACAGTCTATTGTGGCGAGGACATTTGGCAGCTTGAAATCCTGATTCAGGTACCTGGACATCACAGGAGGCAGCCTCGTATATGCCCCGCACATCATCTGCAACATCATGTGCTATCCCGCAGAACATATGTGTACGGATGAACGTCCCCTTATATGAGCAGGTTGATGACCTGCCTGAGGAGGAGGATGGTGGAGAAGAAAATGAGGGGGAACTGCACAACACAGCTGCTGGGATACGCCGCAGACTGCACATTGTTGAAAACTTCTTCACTTAATAATCACGTAACTCACCTTGTACATTTTGTCAATAAACACCTCACTTATTCACAAAATCTGGGTTTGGTCTCTTCAATCTACACAACATATACCACAGCATTGTGAGTCTAACAGGGAGCATGTCACAAACATTAATTGGATGAGTACAATAGCAACATCACAAGTGATGTGTAAGATTGAACTGCTACCATCACACATATCACAAGTAGCCTCACCACTTGAATGTGACAACTGAAAGACACAATCTATGGAACACAACATATTATTTACGTCCACTTTAACAACTTATACTACAATAGCTCATCGCACACAACTACAACATGTCCAAATAGGAAGTAAACAAGGGGCCCACACATGAGGCAGTGGATGTCAAAATATGGCAACACTGTATTGTTTGAACAGACCACTGGCACAACTCAGTGTGAGAGTTCAATGGCTGCATAGAGCTTGTGTGACAAGGAGGGGGGACATCATTAGTGACAATGATCATCATGATTAGCCCAGGTATGAGAAGCAATGGAAGTAATTGAGCCTACGCAGGACATCCATGGAAATCAGTCCTGCCACTGCCATGGGCCCAATCCTGACACAGTGTACACATGACCTCACACTTTGGACGGACACGTCTGTGGAATGCATATCAGAATGGATGAGAACATATGCAGCTACAGCTGCAGGTCACTACACAAAAATTAAAATAACACCTGCTAAATGCAATGACTTTGATCTGACTATTGTGTTCAAAACATGATATGGGTGGAATGTAGGCAGGGTGTGTCAATCACAGTATGTACCACATATGTACACATGTCAGACATAGGTGTAGTCCACACACAAGTCACCATATACCCAAGATCAACTTATGGAAACAGCTGCCAGGTAACATTTGCTAGATAGCATTTATCAGCCATCATCACCAATGCCCGAGCTGTGTATGTCATCTGTAATGCTATGCTCTGTAAGACAACTACACACATCACATAAGTAAACACAATTCACAATCACATTCCATAACTCTTGCATAGTACTGACTGCCATACATATGTAGATACACTGTTGTCACACATACATACATATGCATGACGTGAATATATTTGCATGCTGTTGATTCTGTAACACACACATTGGTGTAACAGACCAATCAGTCCCAAACCACATTGTTGTATGGACTACAAATGTGGCCATATACAAAATGCCACACTGCAGCCCAGCCCATTCCATTTGTATGATGATACAGGGTGCATCCATAGACAATGGACAAAACCACACAATCAGGAATAGAGTAAAAAATAAAATGACGCACATGCATCGAAAACAGCTGCAAACGCAAAGTAAATGACCCATGGGCCATTAGCGTGAATTCCACCTTCGCACTCATCTCAATGCTGATTTACTGTTAAATCGACACATAAAGATAATGCGTTAAAAAAAAGACGCACGTAGGTCATGCGTCAGAAATACTCACCCAAATATCAGATGCGTCAAATAAATACACGCTTTACAGAAAATATGATGCACAGGGACAGGAAGAGATTTAATAGGAAATCCTGTTTGCAGGCATGGTACAAAGAGTGTATTTTCACTTTCTCGTTACAGTCTGTGCCTCTTTTGACTTGGTTGTGTCTTGGAGTTGGTGGTGTGTTCTTGCTCTGTATTGAATCTTGTGGTGTCCCTCCTGTTGTGTTTTTTTTGTAATAGTTGACTTACTTTGTCCCAGTGTTGGTGAATTTGTGTGTTTTTTGAATTTCTCATTGTACTTGTACTGTGGGGTGTCTGTCTGGGATAGTTGTTAAGTTGGGATTGTTATTTTTGAGCCTTAAGTTTCCTTTACTTAATTTTTGTTTAGAATCATATTTTTTGTTAACCTTTACCTCAGAGATATGTCTGGTAGGGGGAGGCTGACTAGGATGAGGGAGGATGGGCTGTGAGGCTTCATGTGGCTGGTAGCCCAATACCTCCCATTAATGTTGGAGATGGGGGGGCCGTGTGATCCAGGGCTACTGGATGGAAGCAAGGCGGCTGCAGTGTGGCAAGGTGCTCCACCACCTGAAGAGGGTGTACTTTAGCACCCGCAACAAGCACTAGCTGAAGCTTCGCTGGGCAGATCTGGTGGCCAGGGAGCAGGATCTGCTTGACCATCTTGGTGTGGTGATCAGTGGCCCTGTTGGTGAGTCTCCCATTGGCAAACTATTTACTGTTCACCGCACTTGAATGACAGTAGCAGATGGGTTTGCGTGCTGCATGCAATGCGTGTGGACAGGTTGCATGCAACCAGAATGAAGTGTAACTGCGTCAGTATGGGCATGGAGTTCACACATTCTACCATCTTACCAATGCAAGTCAGATGTTTGGTGAGTCATGCACGACCAACACTAAGTCACACATTTCAGGGGCCATGGCAAAACCTATGCCCCAGCATAGTGTTATGTATGATAAGCCAAGACACCGCCAGCATACCATATGTAAGAGGATTGTGATAACAAAGTAGGGCAATCCATGTATAGCGCTACATTGTCATAATGTCACACACATCATTCCTGCAAGTATGTTAGCAAAGGGGGCATACCCGCCTTAGGGGGCACTGGCAATGGGACATTTCATACCATCAGCCAACTTTAACACATCAGTCATGGATTACTCAATGCATGATCATTGCAGACTAAAAATTCAGCCGCTTGTCCTTCACAAAGTGCCTCTGTGTGCCTTGCAGGACAAGCCAGAATACCTGAGTCAGTTGTCTTGCAGAGCACCAGGGTCGTGTCATGTATCTGTCACCCACTTCCCCCTCATACCATGGAGTTCCATCTTCCATAGATTGGCCACATATGGTTGTTGCAGGGTGTAGCACTACATGAGTCTCAGGCCAAGTGTAAGTGTGTAGATGTGTGGCTCTCACTCACCTCAGTGTCATCGTGAGTTTGCATCGGTGTGCCTGTTACACTGTCCTCAACCTGGATAATTAGCTCACTCCTCTAAAAAAGGACACACTGTAATATGCTGTCTACTAGTAGAGCCAGTGATATGATACTAACCAGGGTTTTCCATCCATATCTTACAGGTGGACATGCCCCCTACACCATAGGCAAAGTGGCAAGATTTGAGGACAGAGATTCATCCAGTCAGTGTGATTATGTCTGTCCTGTGTAGTGATTAAGGCTTTTGTGTGAGTGAGTCATGTGTGTTTCACACAGTACTAGAAGTGATGAGCTATCAAATGATCAGATATCAAAGTAGTCTGGATGGTGACATTGTGTCCCAATTAAGGGATCCCCATGCACAAGCAGAGAGTCATATTTTGTGAGGCTTGTGGTGCTCAATCAGCAGCATTGTGTAAACTAGGTGATGACAAGCCACATGTAGGCCCATATGTGACTTAGATGTGCACCGTTGTGAAAATATTGGCACTGGGACACACCAACATTCTCACAACACAGTGATGCACCGTTTCATACAAAAATTGGTGCATCCCTGTATTGTAATGTACATGTAGGACTGGGTGGGCAATTGCCCCTATCATGGTGCCACATATTTTGTACTCCACTTACGTGACACTTATATGGAACGTAGTAGGCGTGCATGCAGGTCAAGTATAAACATGTGCTGGCATGGATATGGGTGTGTTATGAATAGTATTGGCTGATCAGGTATTGATGGGTGTCTACACCTTGTCACAGGAATGTAGATGTGAAAGACCTATGGATACCAGATTCCAAGTTGCCAGCCCTCCTAACATGTGGTCCACTCCCTGACTCCATTTATGAGTGTGCATGCCTTGGTGGATGACTTGGACAGTGGAGATGATGGATTGCATGGCCAACCCCCCGAGGCAAAGGGGATGAAGAACAACAAATTTGTAGTTAGATGTGGTGCTCACAGTGTAGGTGACGGTCATTTTGATCAGGCTTGCATGTGTACCCATCAACACTGACCCCTTGTGGTTACCAACTGCATCCCATAAACCCAATAGCAGATTCAAGTTACTGGTGATGTATGTTTGAAAATTGACACAGATGATGAAGAATAGTGGCCCTGATCTATGTGAACTTGACACTGCATTTGCATTGTTACACATGGCACAAAATCAATGCACATCTAATTTTGGTTGTGTCATAATCTTGTTATGAGTGACTTTGGTGTCAATGAAATGATGCTAAGGCCGCATTTTCGTTTCATTCATCAGGGCCATTGTATTATTGTGAGTTGGAGTGCATGTGCAATTCAATGTGGAGTGTAAGCTAATAATCTGTACACACTCCACACAATGCTGAAACTGATGGTTGCCTGTCTTTATTTAACAGCTGCCAACATGAACAATGAGGAACTGTGGGCTTTTAGAAGAGGGCAGTCCGCTATAGGCACATACTGGCAGTGGAATATGGGTTCTGGAGGATGGCATGCCGCTAGTGCATGGAGCGATCCACTGGGGAGTGGCGGGCACTTACCCAAGGGGTGCCCACACTGCCCACACAGGGAGGACCAAGCACCACAGCTGTGCAGGGGGCAACAGCTGCCACCATCACAAATGCCCCAGCTGCTGCATCCTCAACATCCGTGCCACAGTCGACCCCACCTGCTGCCATGGACATGAGTGCTATTAAGGACCTACAGAGGGATGTCACACTGGTCCTCAAAAAGTTGAACACTCTTGAGAAGGAGGTAAAGAAAAACACCATGAGACTCAAATTCATCAAGAGGAAACTAAAGAGGGCCAATCTGTGATTGGCTTAATGACTCTCACCCCCTGCTAAGTCCCCTCCCTCCCTCCTCATTTGTTTTAATGTTTTGTTGTGGGTTTTAGTGGGTAAGTGTCAGGTTAGATTAGGCTAGTAGTTTAGTTAGGATAAGTAGGTTTGGGGGGTGGGTTTTCTACTTTTTACATTTTAATATGTGGATGGGTAGGTGGGTGGCGGGTATAAAAAAAAATATATATATATATATATATATATATATATATATATATTTGTTTAGTTATAGGTAGTATATGTGTGGTTTAGTACATGTTGTCCTGCATGTGTCTCGTGGTGTAAGGGGGGTTGGGCGGCCAATGATTACAGTGTGTCATTAAATGTGTTAGGTAAGTGTAGCATAAAGTAGTTAGGGTCAGTTGTTGGTTATGTATAGTTAGGATAAGTTAGGTTAGGATAGGTGTTCTTCATTATTTTAGGTTAGTTAAATTCTAATTAAAATTCTTTGGGTACTCCCTTACTTCATGTGTCTTATGCTTGGGTCTCAGGGTCTTCCCATGGGTGTATAGTGAAAGTTGTGTGTTGGCCTAGGGATTCCGTTCTGCCTCCAGATCCCTCTCTTGACAGGGTCATCACCTTCTTACAACTGAGCTGTCACATTGGCAGCTACAACACATCTACTTGTTTGTGCATCTGCCGTCCAGTGTATCCACCACTCAAGGTGACTATGTTGACCATGTATTGGACAGGTAGATGTGGTAATTCAGCTGTCATTGTTTGGGTACTGTGTCGGAATGTTGGGCACTGTCGGACATCTGACAACAGCCTACATTTCATTTCTATCCTGCTAAACTGACCAGTGGCAATTACAGATGAGGTTGAGTCCCTCTGTTTCACACTAATGTGTTCTACTGGTACTCCCTGCTGACAATTTTGCCCCAGAATCATTTCACAGCCATTCCTGCCATATATAGTGGGTGTAGCATACGTGTTCAACATTTTTGACATACTCAGTGAATTGCTTGTAGGAGATGAGACCAGCATTGATGTTCATCATGTAGGTACCTTGTGCGTAGATATGTGCCCGTATATTCATGCACTCTTCTACTGACACTCTGTGACTAAAGACATGTTACACACATCACAATTCCTGAGCATAAGAGATGTGTCAAAACACACAAAGACATGCTGGTTGTGTAGGTGGTGTTTAATTACAAGAATCGTAGTGCAATATTTACAATGCCCAGGTCCATGACCCCATTAGTAGAATCCGTCCAATTGTGACACAACACAAGTCCAGGGTTGAGGGACATGACATGGGACATGCTTGGGTAAAGTGTCTTTCAGTGCAGGGGAACATAAATTGCGAATTGAAAAGTTAGAGACAATTGCAGTCCATAGCAGAAAGGTCAACAGTAGGTCGGTGAAGAGTGTATATCTGCAAGTGTTCACACTGGCATAATGTCAAGCACAGGACATAGGAAAACACTGCCCATGTGGCATGGGCTGGAGCTACCGGGAACTCCTACGGGTGAATACGATATGTTCCACATCTTCATCCTCTGATGTGTGTGGTGTCTCCTCTACCCTTGATGGTGGTAGTGGGGAGGTAGAGTGGGCCACACACACTTCAGTGGTTGGAGATGTGGACTCCCTATTCCCAGCAGCTGCCATCTGTGGAACTACACATGGCATCACTCAGCAAGGAGGAGCTGCTGATTTTTTAGTATAGCAGCAACATCCCTGTGGTAGGCAACCATGTCTTTCCTGAGGGGGACCATTTCCCAGTGCACGGAGTCCATCTTGTCCTCACGCAAGCTGATGCCAGTTTGGGAAGGCAGATGTTGTGGCCTCTCCCTCATGGCAGCAGCTATGTCCCTCAGACACTCCTGGACTTCATACGTGTGTGTGTGTGTCGGTTGGCTGCAGTCTGTTCAGTATCCATAACCATGCACGTGCGCATCCCCTTTAGGCTGGTTGACATAGTTTTCATCCCCACCTCACCTCCTTGGCAAGCCCCCGCTGGACTCCTACGACTGTCCTCTCAAAGCTGGTCCTCGGTGTACTCAGCTGTGTCGGTCCTGGCAGGTCGTACTATTGGGTTGCAAAGTGGAGCCTGTGGGATGTCTTCTACATCAATACTCCTCCTCGTGACTGGAGGTGGTGTCTGGTGGTTTACAAGGACTTCTTGGAGGGTCTCGTGGCTGATGGTTGCCAGCTGGTTATCCAGTTCATCAGGGTGCTTCAGGACAGGCAGATCCACAGGAGAGCCATCATCCTCTGAAATGAGATGGTGTAAAATGAGTCTATCTGTGTTGTGGCAGTTGACATGTCATGTCACTTACTTGATATTTGAGGCTCATTGCCAACTTAGGTCCAGATTTATGCAAAAATGGTGCTGCATGGTGCTTCGCAAAAATTGACAGCACCACGCTGCGTTGCTTTAGTAAGGCAGGGATGCGCTGTATGTAAGTGAATATGGCACACCCCTGTGTTGTCCCCCGTGCTGGTCAAAAATTCAGCTGCCAACTCAGGCATCCTTGCACCATCGTGCAAGGTTGTATGCATTGAGGGGTGTGATTGTTTATGTGCGTGATGGTGTACCTTCCTGCACATTAACAATCACTAAAGGTGCTTTGGCACTTCTGTGTGAGCTGTAGAATGCAGCACACACAGAAGTGCCAAAGAGTAATTTTCAAATGATTGTTTATATGCAGGAAGAGACACCTTCACGCACATAAACAATAATTTCTGGCTTTTTGCTCTTCCTATGCTTGTGGCAGAATGCAGCACACATTGAAAAAGCAAAAAACAAGTATGTATAAATGTATTCCTCCCCGTTGCACCCTGCTAACGCCACCCCTGGGGGTGGTGTCAGATTTTGGCACTGCCTCAGGTTAACAAAATTCCGCTACTCTGAGGTAGCATCAAAATACAATGGGTGTTGCTGTGGCACAACCACAGCAACACCCATTCCACGCCCCTTCCAAGCACAGTGATGCGTAGGAAGGGGCCGTATTTACAAGGTGAAGTTCAGCCACAAAAGGTGGCTTAACGCCACCTTGTCAATACGGCGCAGTGCTTAACGCCACAGGAGCGTCACTAAAAGTGATGCTCCTGTGGCGCCAGGGGGACTATGATGTGCCCCTTAGAACCAAAGGATTGTTTCTGTACATCGTGGCTGCAGTCTACAGTCCTATGCCCCACCTGTATGTCACATGAAGGGAAGCCCAGATGGCACAATTGGCTGTGTCATATTTTCTTTGTGTGATGTCTATCCTTTTTGTGGCTTGAAACCATCTTTTCTTTATCTACCCTCCCTATGCATCATTTGCAAGGTGAGGCCTTGCAATGGTGTTGCTGTGCTCATGCCACAGCACCACACATTGGCAATTTTCACCTGTCACAGTCATACTTGTTTCACATACACCCATGCAGTGCTGAGACCTTGCACCATTCCAGGGATGGCATTGCCAGGACACTATGCTCTTCTTAACATTGATGGCTCCTCATGTTGTTGTTTGTGTTTGTGTGCTACATTGCATGGCACTCGTGGACCTAGCAGAGTACGGTTTCATCTTCTGTCTGTGTAGGTGTGTTTGCCTTACTACATACCTATGTCCTTGCTCTCAATACAGCCCTACTTCCACTATGATACATGAGTGCAGCATGGTGACCGTGCAGCTCATTTGATACAACCACATGCCAGACCCAGGGATGGGCAGCATTGGTATGAAATTTCTGCTATGCACATCATTCTGTATGTGACAGTGCCTTATGGTAAATGAGTCTATGGACATAGCCAGTTAACAGGAGTTGTACTTAGGTCAGGGCCTGAAGCTAGTTAGAGGTGATTCTGCCCGTAGTCATACTGGTCCCTCCTTTCAAGTGCGTCAGTCCTTTGGGCACATGACTGCCATTGTGTATTTGACCGCACTCAACAGCACAGGTGGTAGTGGCAACTGTTGTCAATGTGGAATGCCCCATGGGCCAATGGCCTGGCACTGACAGGTTTCCAGAAGCTTAAAGACAGGCTGTACCATCTGTTCTGTGACACCAGACCAGTATTATGTTCAACACTACCCTCCAGGTCTGTTTCTGCATTTCCACCAGCCTTTGCATGGCAGTGAAACCCCCAGTCAAAAGTTGTTGGTGGTGTGGTATGGTGTGGTCCTAGGTGCCCCTGCACAACCCAGGCACCTGGCATGGGGAGTGCCATGGGTCCCATGTCCTGGCCATTTGCCCTTTCCACTGCCTGATTTTCAGGGATGAGTGCAGCATGTCCTGTCACACCCAAAGCAGGCCTAAAGTGACACTAAGGGGGTCATTCTGACCCCGGCGGTCACGGACCGCCGGGGCCAGGGTCGGCGGGAGCACCGCCAACAGGCTGGCGGTGCCCCGCAGGACATTCTGACCGCGGCGGTATGCCTGCGGTCAGAACAGGAAAACCGGCGGTCTCCCGCCGGTTTTCCGCTGTCCTGCAGAATCCCCCATGGCGGCGCAGCTTGCTGCGCCGCCATGGGGATTCTGACACCCCATACCGCCATCCTGTTCCTGGCGGTTCGCCCGCCAGGAACAGGATGGCGGTATGGGGTGTCATGGGGCCCTGGGGGCCCCTGCAGTGCCCATGTCAATGGCATGGGCACTGCAGGGGCCCCCGTAAGCAGGGGCCCCCGTAAGCAGGGGCCCCCGTAAGAGGGCCCCACAAAGAATTTCAGTGTCTGCTGAGCAGACACTGAAATTCGCGACGGGTGCAACTGCACCCGTCGCACATCCTCCACTCCACCGGCTCCATTCGGAGCCGGCATCCTCATGGAGGGGTGTTTCCCACTGGGCTGGCGGGCGGCCTTTTGGCGGTTGCCCGCCAGCCCAGTGGGAAACCCAGAATCACCTCGGCGGTCTTCTGACCGCGGAGCGGTGTTCTGGAGGGTGGAACTCTGGCGGGCGGCCTCCGCCGCCCGTCAGAGTTAGAATGACTCCCTAAGTCTATTTGATCCATCAAGAATGATGTGCTAAGTGTCCCACAGAGCTACCACGAGCAGACAGATTTGCAGCTGCTATCCCAACATGTGACTTATACTGACAAGTGCAAAGGGTACACTGCACTGGCAGTCTTACCAACACCGGACTTGCCCATGCACCATCCCCGCCCGTTGATTTGGAATTATACACCATTATGTTCACAGTTATACCCCATGTGTTGTTTGTGTGTGTTTATTTCCCCAGTTCCATGTGTCTGACATGTTTGTGTCAGAGTAGTTATTGGCTCAGCAAGTGACTGTTGTGACCTACTGTTTGCTATCTGTGGTACATATTTTCTGTAGTGGCACATTTCAGTTCAGCATCAAGATGTGTCGTTCAACACTACTTCAGTTTAGTTGGTCTGGGTAGTGGCATGTTACCAATGAAAACAGGTCCAGACTGCTATTCCCCCAGCGCCTGTTCAGTTCATTGTTCCATGCACCCAGGGGACACACTGACTGCATGATGGAGTGGTGGCTGCCTCGTGTAGATGTGTTGTCTATGTGCGGTGAGGTGGTGCCACCAGCACATGCCTGGGTACTGTTGGGACAGTTGCAATGACTTGTGTGCTCTAAGATGCAGCACACATGTGTTTGGGCAATGAGGCAAGGCAGTTGCAAGGTGTTACTGCAAGGGACACCACAATAGCGTAACCCCAGGAATGGTATTGACTGACTACCTGGTCTCTGAGGTCTTGGTCATGTTGGTGGTGTTGATATGACTACATGCAAGGGATGTTGTGATGACACAACTAGTTGCACAGTGATTATATATGCCATCCATCCCAAGTGCTGCATATGTGCATGTAGGTATTTAGGCTTGGTGTTCAACGTATGGCCAGATTGTGTATGTGTCAATGTGCATGGCACTACCAAGGTGTAGGTACACGTGTAGCTTACGTCAGCATGGAGCAACTTGCTTAATTTGCATTGTGCACTCCTTTGACATGCATTGTGTGATTCCTATGTGCCTCCCCTTCTTGCACTGAACATTTTAGCATAACTTCCCCCCATGCAACTTACCCTGCATTTGTAGTGGTTCCTGGCAGTCTGCACTGTCCTGTCCTGTGATTCCTGTGACAATTTCCTCCGGGATGACCGCTTCAACCATCTCCTCCATCTCGTCCATGTCCTCTTGTGGTGCTGGACTCCCACCTCCAGTTTGCAGTGCTCCCTTCC
The DNA here is from genome assembly GCF_031143425.1 of Pleurodeles waltl. Lineage (NCBI taxonomy): Eukaryota > Metazoa > Chordata > Amphibia > Caudata > Salamandridae > Pleurodeles > Pleurodeles waltl. The sequence goes on from NC_090446.1 coordinate 207,480,052, forward strand.
TGTTCCTTGCCATTTTTTCCTTTGTCCTTTGCTTGCAGTCATGCCAGCATTTCTTGCACTCAGTTACAGTTCTCCTGACCTCTGCCGCACTGTTAATCTTATCCACTATCTGCTGCCAGTTGGCAATTTTGAGGTGACGAAGAGTTGATTCTGATGCTCTGTCACATCTCTCACCAGTATTTTGTGCTCCTCTGTGCTAAAATTACACCTTCTCTTTTTCTTCTCCCTCTCCTGGGTCTTGTCTGTGTCCTCCTGGCTGGTTCCTTGCTCCATTTTGCCTCTCCTTTGCACTGTTTTCTCCGTTTGAGTCTATATTTAACGCTATTGCAGGCAAAAATTGTACATTTCCCTTTTGCAACATGTTTACATGTCGTAAACCGGATTAGAGTCATGGCCAACATCAACATAATTTTGCCTTACGACAAGGCGCAATGGTTAACGTCGGAATTACTCTAACCTATTTTTAGCACCACCCAGGGTCATAGTATAAATATGACGCCCGGGTGGCATTAAAAAATTGTGCTAGTCAGCGCTAACCTTTTTGACGCAAAACTGCATTAGCGCAGTTTTGCATCAAAAAGTATAAATCTGGGCATTAGCCTATATATGACATGTCTTTTAGGGACAGACAAAAAAAAGGAGATTGCAAGAGTGTGAGATGGCACCAAAAAAGTATTGTTAAAATAAGTAAATTCGATTCTTTGAATTTTTAACCAATTCATGTGAAAACTTATCTGCAAAAGACACAATTTAACCTTGTTTTTTAATATTTACAGTGACAGCCCTATAAATCCATATCAGTGGTTAATTTGTAAACAAATAAGGATCACATGTATAAGCACATTTTCCCAAAGACACAGAATCAGTAAAAACCCTTTCATACATCTGGGCCTAAGTGCTTGGGCCGAGTGTTTTGCTCAGAAGGCTACCAACAGCGCTATGAAATGCTAATATGCTAAATATCATAGCTTTGTAGTCTTGATGACACCTCACACCTTTTTAATCCACCACCAGACACTCCCTACCTCATCCTACTTCACTTTGCAGGTGTCTTATTGCTCGCTTTGTCGCTTTTTTCAATCTTTCCATTCCTCCTTCATTTCTCCTTATTTGTTTTTCGTTCCTTAGCACTCCGCCAAAGTCCAGTGGGATAAAATAAGTGCTAGTCCTCAAAAATAAGTGCAGCAACCATGGGGGTTAAAATTAACCTCTGCTACCCCTAGGACAGTGATACTCAAGGTATGACCTGGGACCACTTCCAGCCCTCATGACATTTACGTGCAGCTCCCTGATCAATAACAGCACTACTCTGCAGTTTACTGGTCTAACACTGGCACTATCCTTACAGGTGTGTTAAAGAAACTGGCAAACATTTACTTAAAGGTTAATAGCAGTTAAATGTATGTAGGGTGTCCTGCATCACTTGCCTTTAAGAACACCTTCATTTTTAAAAACATCTTGCAGCAAAGGTGTAAAAATATGATAAAGTCTCTTCAAAAATCCAAACGTGTATTTCATTACCATGCTGAATCCTTTCAGCTTAGTACATCATATTATCAGTATATTCAGAACTATAGGCCTGATTTAGAACTTGGCGGACAGGTTACTCCATCACAGCGCTGACGTATATCCTGTCTGTTGAAAACTAAGGCCCATATTTATAATCAGTTTGCACTGGATTTGCTTTATTTATTTTACACAAATCCAGCACAAATTTAACTCCATATTTATATTTGGAAGCTAGACCCATACAGCGTCAAAAATATGGAGTCAGCGCCATTTTAAGGATGCGTGAAACCGTCTTGTGTCAATGAGATGTAAGGGAGGTGTTCCCGTCCCAAAAAATGCCTCAAACACCTTAGCGCCATATTTATCCAACAGGGCAAAAATGATGCACGGACGGACCTGAAAAATTACACTAAGCCAGATTTGTGTCAAATGTTAACACCTGGGTCAGGGCAGGCGTTAAAATGAGGCAAACACACCACTACTTAAGAAAAACACACCAAAGCAACATCATAGCCCAACAGGACAACATGGAGATACTACTGATGCAGCTTGCTAGATGATGCAGAGCACAGGACCAACAGCAGCAGCCACCACCACCCTAACGTGGCCCCCAAAGGCAATGCAGAAAGCAGGAGAGGGTCTTCAGGAACAGGACAACCCTACATGGCCTCAGGGAACAGGACATCATCCGGAGGTATAGACTCAACTGGGAAGCAATACAGCAGCTGCTGCGCCAAATTGAGCCACAAATAACAGCCAGCATGCAGACACCACACAATATACCACCGGTGACTAAGCTGCTTGCTGTCCTGCATATGTTGGCAAGTGGCTCCTTCCAAACAACGGGTGCCCTGGTCGCTGGGGTATCACAGCCCTCATTCTCCACCTTCCTGCCCAAGGTCTTCGATGCCATCATCTCACTCACGTCCCACCACATCAGTTTCCCCAACACCCAGCAGAAGCAGCAAGAGTTAAAACAGGGGTTTTAACAAATCCATGGCTTCCTGCATGTGCTCGGTGCAATTGACTGCACTCATGTCCGGATCGTACTACCTGCAGCAACAGAGCATCTATTCCAGAACAGAAAGCACACCCACTCCATCAATGTGCAGGCCATAGTTGACCACCAGGGATTGTTCACCAACATCTTGGCGAAGTATCCTGGGAGTGTACATGATTCCTTCATATTCTGCCACAGCACGATCAATCAGCACTTCCAGGATGGACAATATGGCAATGGCCTCCTTGTCAGTAAGTCCATAAACCTAGCAATATATACACGCAGCACAGCAACCCTGTAGGACACACAATACATACACCACTACATCGACACGTGGGCAAGAAGACACTGAGGTGTGACACAGGTAGTTATGTTGTACACCCTGACACAATGGGATACACACCTATGGACAAATGACAGCTCCCACAAAACAAACATTAGCTGCCACTCTAGAGCTATAAGGGGACCAATGTCAAAGCACACAGTGACAATGACATGGCCTTCACTGAAAGAACAACTTGAAAGATGAACCATTTACAATTACATTAGGCCACATAGTCAATCTAACACCCTCCCAGCAATATGTAGTGTGGAACGGGTGTGGAAAGTGTGTTGCTGCAGGTCTAACACCATGAGACACATAGCATTATGATGCTGACTCACATGTAGGTGACACGGAAAAACTGAGGCAGTCCCAACATCATACATCACTCCTGGGGTGCCATTGCCAGGTAGCAATAAGGAACTGGACTGTGCTATGAACACATATTGATGTGCCACTAATGCAAACTGCACACTGCTGCACAAACTGAAAGAGCCAATTGTCCATCAAAATAACGTATGTACAGGGAGGTAGCCCTTCCTGCACAGATACACCCACCTCCACAAGTCAGTTAGCCAGGTTACCTGGAGCAAGTTTGGTAGTGTAGGTGCATGTTTGCAAATGAGCCGCCGGCAGAGGGAACAACAAGTGTTTGCCTAGAACCAAGTCACACATGGGTCAATTCTGCCTTGTCAATACTGAGCACCTCAGTGCTGCCAACTTATGGAGATGTGTTTTGCATTGTCACCAAGCCAAATCAAAGGGCCTCACTGATGCATTACATCTGCAATGACATATGTCTAATTGGATGTGATCCTCAGCCCATGTACTGCAACCATGTTACCACCACATTAGACTCTATTGTGTGTGTGGAATTATCATGTCCCCTCCAGTGAAATCACACTAAAACATGCAGGGCTCTACGCAACACATGGTACATACCTACTGATGAGCAGTTTGGAAACAAAATCATAGATCCTAGGTCAATGACACAAACACAAGTTGTCAAGTCAAACAACCCACTGCAGAAAAAACCTCACAGAAGCCCAGGATCTCACACAATAACACAAACACATATGAGTCACAGACGACACAAGATATGAACTGCCATGCTACATGACATTCCTGTTGCAAGCACTAACAAAATGCTCACTCCTATTATCTTTTGCAGCGGATCAGGGTTACGGGATCCAGCCATGGATCATAACCCCCTCCCCCCAACCCAAGCACAGCAGCAGAGCGTGCCTATAATGAACCACATCAGAGGACACGTACCATTGTAGAAAGACCTTTGGCATCCTGAAGTCCAGATTCAGGTGCCTGGACATCACAGGGGAAAGCCCCCTATATGCCCCACACATTGTTTGCAAAATCATACTAACACATGCTATCCTGTACAACATTTGGGTGAGGAGGAACATCCCCCTATATGGGCCCGAGCAAGAACTTCATGAGGAGGTGGAGGTGGAGGAGGATGGTGCCAGGGAAAATGAGGGGGAACATCAAAACACAGATGCAGGAATGTGCTGCAGATAGCAAATTGCTCAAATTTGTTTCAACCAATAGTCACTCTACACACCTTGTTAGGAATGTAATTAAACACCTAACTTGATCACACTATCCTGCCCTGGTTTTTTCTTTCTCCATCACATGTTCTTTAGGAATGTGAGTATTACCTCAGGGAGCATGTTACAAAGACAAATCTGACTACTTCAGATGCAACATCATGTGATGTGTATGATTGTACAGCAAACATCACACACATATAAAAAATACTCATCTTTTGAATTTCACAAATGAAGTACAAATCAATGGACCACAGCATATGACACACATCCACGTTTCCAACATGGTCTACTGTTGCACATGACACACAACTATGACATCTCCAGTCATAAGGTAAATAAGCACCCCATATACGATAAAGTGGATGTGAAATATCAGTGGAAACAGGAATGTATGAATTAGTAAGTGTGACACTTGTAATCTCTGAAAGGAGCTTGCGTGACAAGGGAGCCATCAATTCTGAAAATGGAGAGCCTGAGTGTCCCACGTATGACAAGCAATGTTCACAACACATGCCCTGCACAGTCCATCCCTGGAACAAAGTCCTACCACTGCCATGTATTAAGTCTCTTCCCTTCCATCTCTAGGGGGTGCTGTAAATGGACTATCTGTACCCTGGGAGTCATCATAACACTCACCCAGCGCCCCTTTCTGACTCCTGTTTGCTTCCCTTTTCTATATGGTTTGCTATAGAAGAACTACATTAGCTTGCATTGACTTCAGGTCCCATAATGCACTGCCTGGTAGTCGGTAAGACCTGTAATCTTCTGTCCATTGCTTCCTACGGGAAAAGTCCGGTTGTTCCTTTATACTGGATTCTCTCCTCCAGGACTTGTCTCAAACACTGTACGTACCAAACCTGTACACATGGCCGACATATGGGTAGTTCACACACAAGTCACCATGAAGTCGTAACCAACAATTAATGACATATGAGGGGTAACAGATCCGACATAGCACTCATCAGCCATCCTCAATCATCCCTGAGTTTTGTTTGTTGTATGAAATGTAATGTCCCCAAAGTCAAACAACTACACACATCAAATGAGTCAACACATATTACAAACACATATCATCACTGTTGTAGATCACTGATTGCCATCAGATGTAGATACCCATTTGTAACACAATCATACATGAGCATTATGTCTAATGTTTTGCATGCCGTTCCTTCAGAAACACACATATTGGTGTTACAGATCATTCACACACAAAACACACAGTTGCATGCTCTACCGCATGTGGCCAATCACTATACCACACACTGCAGGCCATACCATCCTACCTTCATCTTGATACAGGGTGCATGCATGTTAAATAATTGAAAATCACGCAATCACAGTTTGAGTCAAAAATGTTGACGCAAATGAGTCGAAAAATCATGCAAACGCTAACTAAACATACATAGACCCTTAGCGTTAATTCCACCTGTGCACCACATGCATGCAGATATCCACTGAAAGTGAAGTTTTTAGGTAATGCGTAGTATTTTGCTTCACATGTAGGGTATGTGTCAAAAACATTCACACAAACATCGTATGGGTCAAAAAAATACACGCATGACGGAAAACGGGCAGCAAAGGGGACAGGAAGTGATGTAACAGGAAATCCTATTTACAGGCATGGTACAGTGGGTGTACTTTCACTTTCACATTACAGTCTGTGCTTTTTCTTGACTGTGTGGCTGTGTCTCGGTGCTGCTGGTGTCTGTATTTCATTTCTTGTATTTTGTGGAGTCTCTTTTGTGTATTCTGTTTGTTTATTGTACCTGTGTATGTGCTTTTGTGTAGTTTAGTGTCTTTTGGATTGTATTTGTACTGTTGGGTGTCTGTTTAGGGGTTAGATTAGTTGGGTTAGTTGGGGTACTTAGGTTTTGGCTGTAAGTTTCCTTTTTTTACATTTATTTTCCTTCCTATTTACACTTTTTCTGTTTTGCTACTTGTGCAAGGACATGTCAGGAAGGGCGAGGCTGACCCGCATGGGAGAGGAGGAGCATGGGGGCTTTGTGTGGCTGGTGGGCCACTTTCTGCCATTAATGCTGGAGATGGGTGGGCGTGTGATACAGGGGTATCACACAGAGGCAAGATGGCTGCGGTGGGGCAAGATGTTCTACCACCTCAAACGAGTATTCCACATGAGCAGGAATGAGCACCAGCTGAAGCATCGCTGGGCTGACCTGGTAGCCAGAGAGCAGGATCTGCTGGACCACCTGGGTGTGGTGATCGGTGGCCGTGTTGGTGAGTATCACATTGACAAATCTGTGCAGTAGAATGCTCCTGAGTGACAGTAGCAGATGTCTTGATGTGCTGCATGCACTGTTTGTGGCCATTTTGAATGCAAGCAGAACAAACTGCTAGTGTCCCAGTACTGAGATGTAGTCCACATGTCTATACATGTTAACAATGCACACATGAGGTTTGTTGAGTCATGTACGACTACCACCTAGGGCCACAGGTGCCAAGCTATTTTTAATTGTCACAAACGGCCTAGTTTTCAGATTTTGTGTGTTTACGTCAAGAAAATATTTTTATTCCAATGCACATCCCCGATTTTGCCATTCTGAAATCACATTGCCGAATCAAAAAACAGGGTTTGCTAGTGGGATTTAAGAAGGGGCTTCCCTTCCTATCAACGAGTTGCAGTCCACTGATTGATTGTTTGGTGACCGTGAATGCTGGCACTAAACGATTGCAGTTACCACCAGTTTCAAGTTGGTGTTAACTGCTTTGCAAAAGAGGAAGGGTCCCCATGGGATCTCTTCTCCTTTGTGAATGTATGCCCAAAAATGGTTTCAGAGCAGGGAGTGGTCCCACGGACCGCTGGCTGATTTAAAAAAATATATTAAAGTCATAATATTGGCTTTTGAAATGCTTTCTGTTTATCCTAGATGAAATAAGGCTGCATTTGTTTAAAAAAAATATGAATCTCTATTTCTGCTGAGCCCAGCAGACCAGCATCCATGTGAGTGCCGCCATTCCCAAGGGGTTTGCAAAATGAGATCTACCTCATTGAAATTCATGAGGTAGGTCATTTTCTACCCCAATTGTGATTTGCAAACAGTGTCATTGACAGTGTTCTACCTCAGATCATCCTACTTGCAAATTGCGAGTTGCTAAGTCTTGCAATGTGTGACTCACAAAACCTGATCTTCGTTCACGTGTCCCTTAGTCACACATTTCAGGTGCAATGACAACACCTGTGCCCAAGCATTCAGTCAATGTTGATCAGGTAAGACACTGTCAGCATACCACCTTTCACTGTATCAGGACAGCAAAGTGGGCAATCCATATTTAGCGCTAAATTGTCATCATTACATACACATGATCCCTGCCATTATGCTGCCAAAGGGCACATACAAGGCTTAGGGGGCACTGCCAATGGGGCATTTGTTACCTACATACAACTGTGCCACATCTATTATGGACCACTGAATGCATGGTAGTTGCAGACTGAAAATTGAGCCACATGTCCATCACACAGGAACTCGGTGTCCCTTGATGCACAAGCCACAGTACCTGAGTCACTTGTATTGCAGTGCACCATGGACTTGCCATTGAAATTGTCACCCAAATACAAATCATGACATGCAGTACAATCTGAAATGGATTAGCCACAAATGTTTGTTGTCGGGTTTAGAACTACATGATTGTTAGGCCCAGTGCATGTGTGCAGATGTGTGGCTATCACTCACTGGAGTGTCAGTGTCCATCTGAGTTTGCAGTGGTATGTCTGTTGGAGTGTCTACATGCAGGATCACCAGCTCACTCATATAAAATGTTACACACTGTGATATGGTGTCCACACGTTTGTACGGTGAACTGACATTGAGCATGTATTTTCTTTCCATGCCTTACAGGTGGACCTGCCACCTATACTATTGGGAAAGTGGCTCTATTTCAGGACCCAGACGTATCCAGTAAGTGTGATAATGTCTGTCCTGTGTAGTGACTCTTATGTGTTGCACTCATTGCAAGATATGATGAGCTGGCACGTGATCTGATATATTACTTGACTGGATGTTGACATAGTGTTCCGTACAAGGGTTAGACATTCACAGGCAGAGAGTCATATCTTGAGAGTCTTGTGCTGCACAATAGGCATCAGCCTGTGAACAAGGTGATTAGTAGCAACATGCAGGGCCCCATGTGACTTGGAAGTGCTCCAGTGTCAGTATATTGTAACTGAGTCATACCCTCATTCTCACAAGACAGTGATGCATCAGTTTTCCACACAAAATTGTGCATCTCTGTATTGTAATGTGCATGAAGGACTGTATGGGTAACTGTCCCCCAGCATCTAGCCCCATAAGTTGTACTCCATTTACATGACACTTATGAGTATGCAATAGGTGTGCATGCAGGTCAAGGCCAAATGTATGCTGTCATCAATGTGCGTGTTTTGGGAATTGTGTTGGCAGACCAGGTGTTGATGGTTGTCCACAAGTGGACACATGAATGTAGGTGTGGATGACCTATGGATACCTTATTCCTAGGTGGCAGCCCTCCTCACATGTGTTCTACTCACTAAATCCATGTACAAGTGGACATGACTTCGTGGCTGTCCTCAACTGTTGTGATGATGTATTGCATGCCCATCCCCCTTGAGGCACAGGGGTAGGGAAACAACATATAAGTAGGTAGATGTGATGGTCACAGTGTAGATGACAGTCATCTCATTCAAGCATGCATGTGTCCCCAAACACTGACCCCTTATGATTAGCAACTGCATACCATTCTGCCAATTACATCTACAAATCACTGGTCTGATTTGGTTGAAGTTGACTCAGATGAGAAAGATTAGTCGGCCTGTCCCATGTGAAGTAGTTGCTGCCTTTGCATTGCGACACATTGCACTACATCAATGCACTGATCACTTTATTTGGTCCAAGTGTTGTTGTACTTTGCTGTGGTGTAAAAAACATGATGGTTAGGCATTATTGACATTTCATTCATCAGGGACATTATATCATCCGGACTGTGATTTGGACTGCAAATTGATGCAGAGTGTTAGATTACCATCTGTAGATGCATCACACAATGATGACACTGATGGTTGCCTGTCTAATTTTTACAGCTGCCAACATGGATGTAGCGGAGATCAGGGCTTTCCAGAAGCGGGCAGTGAGATACAGACACATATTAGATGACGAGTATGGGTACCAAAGGATGGCAAGACGCTATCAGAGAGCATGAGCCACAGAATGGCGGGCTTTCAGCCAAAGGGGACCGGCATTGGCCACAAAAGTTGTAGCCACCACTACAGCTGCAGCCAGTACCACAGCGTCCACCGTCACATTAGCCAAACCTGCTGCACCTTCAACGGCTGCACCACCGACCACCACACCTGCTGGACCATATACCCTGGAAACACAGACCACTACATCTGCTGCAATGGACATAGCCTCAATAGCTGAGCTCCAGAGGGACATGAGGAAAGTGTTGAAAAAGCTTGACACAATACAGAGGGATGTGGACAAAAATACCAGGAGGCTCAAGGCAATAAAAAAGACTCTGAGGAGGGCAATCCTGTGAACTCTTGCCTCCCCTCACCCCTAATTCAATCCCCTCCCTCCTCATTCCTCATCCTGTATTGTAGTGGGTGTATGGGGTTTAGTGAGAAGTAGGGTAGTAGTTTAGATAGGATACGTAGGTTGGGGGGTTCACATTATTACATGTTAGTTTGTGGGTGGGTGGGGGTTAATGTTGGGGATTTTGTGTATTTTAAAAAAAATGTTTTTTTATTTTTAAATACAAAAAATATATATTTGTTTAGTGTTAGATAGTATATGTTGTCCTACATGTGTCTTGTCATATAAGGGGGTGGGGGCAAATGTTTAGAGTGTGTTGTTAAATGTGGTAAGTAAACTTAGCATAGGGTAGTTAGGGCCGGTCGTGGGTAATGTATAGACTCTTACACAGCCATTCCTGCTGCATGTTGTGGCTGAGGCATGTATGTTTTAAAGCAAATGTCAGATACACAATGACTTGCTTGTAGGGGATGTGGCCAACATTGACTTTCATCTTGTAGATATCTTTGCCCTGATTTATACTTATTTAGTGCTTCATTTGCGTAATGTTTTGACGCAAAGCAGAGAAAACTTACAAAATACAATAATATTTTGTAAGTTTGCACCGCTTTTGCATACAAAATGCTGCACAAAATAAGTATAAATCAGGGCCCTTGTGCCTAGATATATGCCCACATCATTTCTGCAGTCTGGTATTGAAACTCTGTGACCATAGACATATTACATGCATCACAAATCTCCAGCAAAGTAGATGTGTCACATTACACAGAGACAAAATGGGTGTGTAGGTGCTGTTTATTTAAAAGTGCCATATTTACGTAGTCCAGGTCTGTGACCCCATTAGTCTAAAGCATTCTATTGTAATGCAACACAAGTGCAAGGTTGAGGGACATGCCATTGGACATGTTGAGAAGAAGTGTCGTTAACTGAAGAGCCAGATGGTTATTGAGTCTATGGACATGAGCAGTGGACAGGAGTTGCACTTGAATACGGATTGATGGGGATTGATCACGTAGTCATACTGTACCCTCATTTTGAGTGTGTTTGTGCCATAGGCACCTAACTGCCATTTCCTAATTGAAAAGCACACACAGCACAGGTAGTAGTGGCAACTGTTGTCAATGGTAAATGCTGCTTGAGCCAATGGCCTGAGAACGGGCACTGTTCTCTAGTTTACATTCTGACAATACCAGCGGTCCTGTGATACCAGATCAGTTTTACGTTCTACCCTACCCTCCTAGTCTGCTTCAGCATTTCCAGCAGCCTTGGCATGGCGGTGTACCCCCGTGCAAAGGTTGTTGGTGTTGTGCTGTGCCCCTGCATGCCCCTGCCATTGGCAGTGCAGGGAGTCCCGTGACGTGCCCCTTTGCCCTTTCCACTGCCTGATTTTCAGGGGTGACATGCATTGTGTAGTAGGTATGTGCCTCCCCCTTCTTACACTTGACATTTAGGCATTTTGGTCCCCCATGCAACTTTTCCTGCATATGAGTTGTTTCCTGGTAGTCTGTGCTGTCCTGTCCTGCGATACCAGTGATGATGTCCTCGGGGATGATGGCTGCAACTATCTCCTCCATCTTGTCCAAGTGCTCTTGCGGTGCTGGACTCCCACCTCCGGTCTGCAGTGCTGCTTTCATGTTCCTTGCCTTTTCCTCCTTTGTCCTGCATTTACAGTTATGCCAGCGTTTCTCTGTTAATCTTGTCCACAATCTGTTGCCAAATTCCCTCTCTCCTCCCAATTGGCAATTTAGAGGTGATGAAGAGTTGATGCTGGTGCTCCGTCACCTCCCTCACCAGAATTTCATGCTCCTCTGCACTGAAGCAACACTTCCTCTTCTCCTTGTCTCTCCCATGGGTCTTGTCTCTGTCGTCCTGGCTGGTTCGGTTGGCTGGGGTCTCCCTGGGGTCTCTCCTGGCTTCTGGGATCCATTTTGGGGCTCCTTAGCACTGTTTGCTCAGTTTGCGTTGCTTTTTGACGCTATAGCGTGGGAAAATGGCACATATCCGTTTTGCAACATTTTTCTATTTGGCAAACAGGATTAGTCATTTTTCCTGCGTTAATGTCATTTTGCCTTACCACAAGGTGCAATGGTTAGAGTCAGGAAAAATGACTGTAACCTATTCTTATCATCCACCCAGCATCAAAGTATAAATTTGACGCACGGGTGGTGTTAAGAAATGACGCTAGCCAGTGCTAACATTTTTGATGCAAAACTGCATTAGTGCAGTTTTGCATCAAAAAGTATAAATCTGTCCCTAAATCCCATAGGCTATAATGGGATTAAATTTCAGCGGATGTATTATCAGTCCCCAAGTTCTAAATCTGGCCCTATATTTTTTAAACTGATAGTTTTCAAATATGAATTCAGAAACATTAATTCTACCCACCCATCTTGACAACAATGCCAATAGTGAACTCAGAGGCAAGTTATTTGTTATGTGCAAATATTTTTCAGTGGCCTGGGATCCTATTAACACGAACAACATTATAATTTACTAAATCAAACACAGGAGAAAGTTTTTTATAGCACGAGTCCTGAAGTCATGTATTTCGAGCTCCTCTTTTATTTGATAATGAAGAAAGAGGAGGGAAAGTGAAATAAAACAATTGCCCAGTATCATACAATTGGTTAAAATGGGGAAACAATTCAGCCCCTAGATGTATATATGCTTTGCTTCCCCTACCCCCACCTTCACACCAAAGCCCCGCACCCCAACCACCACCCTGCTGGCATCAATGCAGCTTTCAGTCACAAAACTGACCAAACCTTTCGGTCCATGGGAACATGTTTGCGAGAACCATGACATAGAGGGCATCGGACTTTTTCGCTTTTGTCACTTGCACAATTATGTTCAAACAATATATATATACCCCATTGCTTTCGAATTCACCAGCCGCCACCACAAAGAGATGTTTGCCACCATGAAGCAGGGTGGTGCTAGCCGTAGGGGAAACAAAACAGCACATAGTTGAGCAGGTGTGTAAAAAATGTGATGGGTGATCAAAGGAGCCTTACCTGTGAAGATGAGGGGAACTTTTCATGTGTGAGCAGGAGGCCCTGCAAGAGAGGCCAGTGGCGAAGATGGCAAGCAGCTTTGCTCTGTTTTGTCATATTCGAGGAACAGATTGAGCAAATAGCTAATGATGATGTCCTTGTTGTATACTGTCGTGCATCCAAATTCAATGTCATGACAGGAGGCGAGGACTATGCCTTCCTCTATTGCCATTTATTACTCAACAGCCAAAATGATACAGTCAGTTCAACATACTTTCCATGAAACAAGAAAGTGAGAATTACCATATCATGGGAGCAGATTAAACAAAATTCCACAAAAGTTTCTGCTACGCTCCATAATAGTCCTCTTTTCTTTGTTGTTCAGCAGCCAAGGATAATTGCCAGTTTGATTCTCCTCGTGTTATTATAGTAGTTGTTTAGTGCAGGTTTATGGATATGAGGTTGATTTTACTGCCAAAACGAGTATTATTATAGATATAGGAAACGCTATTTATTAAAACTTGATTCTGTTTGTTTGGCGGTTAATAAACCACACACTCGACCCAAAGGTATTACAGCACTTTACGTGAGCACCCGTGACATTACACAAGGACATATTCAGCTCTGTAATTTTAGGCCCAGGGAGATTGAGGGAGAGAATTATGAAAGTGGGGGTTTGTTACTTCCTAATAGTGATTTTTAGCGATTTGCGATTAGGTAAACTTTATCTTTACATGCTTGTATTACCACGAATGCATTTATCTCGTGGTCATTACAACGAATGCATCTTTACCACGCATTACTTTACAATGAAAATTTTTACCAGGTTTATGCCTTTACCACGCATGCCTTCAGAACAAATTTAATTGTAAAGGCATAAATGGGAAAGCCTTATGTGTGGTAAAAGTTTAAAGTTCAAGGCGTAAGTATTATATATATTTATATATATAAATTATATATTCAGTTTGTAGATATTTATATACACAGATGCATACATTTATACATATATATTTATATATATATATAGATAGATAGATAGATAGATAGATAGATAGATAGATAGATATCACACTTACCACCCAAAAACTCGTATCCACCCTGAAACCTAAAATTCCCGTTGCCTCCCAAAAGTCCATACCCACCCTAAACCCTTTAAAAAAGTACACCACAAAAACCCACCCTAAACCCTAAAAATTACCTTTCCCTAAAAAAAACGCAGAAAAATACCAAGGTTACAGAGACATAATAGTTAGACTTGAATTTGACACTTAGAAAACCATAGAAATTCAGCAGTTATAGTTACCTGAGCTAACTATAACTTGCGCCCCCGTAAAGCACTGCTTATGACTTCACATATTACATCACTCATCAAATGCTCATTGACATCACTGATGACACCACTGATGCTGCAACGTCAGGCATCCCATGTGATCCATAAAAAAAGGTTTTCATTCGTAAAGCACCTTTCTATCTTCCATACAGAAATGTCTCACCCATTCTTCTTTGCTTTGGGAGTGGCTGTGACTTTTCACACTTCTCTCTCCCAACCCATGATTTTGATTTTTGCTTGCTTTTTCCTTGCTTTATACTTTTTTTGTGAATATGGCATCTTCAAGAGAACTCCAAGAAGAGTAAGACCAAAATCTTGTGGCAGAAGAAGAACCAGCCTCTAAATAAGGGAAGAAAGCATTGCATGGGAGTTCTTTTCAGGTCCTGAAAGGTAAAAAAGGTAAACACAAGAAAGGTTTCCTGCACATTCTGCAAGAAAGTGTTATCGCAAGGTAATGAAAGAAATATTCTTGGGGTACATCAAGTATGTACAGACATATGAATACCATCCACCCCACCCATCTTGCCAGAATGGAGGTGCAGAGACTGAAAACTAAAGAAGGTACTTCTACTGGAAGCAGTGACCAGCCAGGAACATCATTTGCTGGAGGGCAGGTTTCAAGAGTTCCCACATCTATTCCTGAATCAGGGAAAATTGGATTTTTGTTTCCCAAAATGTGGAAAGGAGCACAGTGTAGGTGAACAAGCTGTGCCTACTCTAGTTTAGATTATTAATGTACACATTTAAAAAAAAAAATTGAGCTGCTGCACACTTTGCAATTTTTTTGTACTTGCTGTTGCAAGTGATGGGCTTCTTTTCTGAAAAAACAATGAAAACACCAAATAAAATAAAAATTGGTACAAAAACACAACCAATACAAAAATATTAAAAACAAAACAAAAAATGTTTCTTCCTAGAACCACATCTTTCACTTTAAAAAACAAATGCATGAGTACTTTTATGAGTAGTTGAGAGGGTGACTGAATGGTAGTATGAGTGAGTGATTGGTCGCATGAGTGGCTGTCTTGGTGAGTGAGTTGGTGTATTGGTCAGCATATGGGTGAGTGACAGAGTGCATGAGTAGCTGTATGTGTGAGTGAGTGGGCTTGTGAGTGATTGTATGGGTGAATAATACAGTGCCTGAGTGGTTGTATACATGAGTGAATGGGTGCATGAGTGACTGTATGGTGAGTGACTGGTTATGTGAGTGGCTATGTGGATGTGACTTGGGTGCGTGAGTGGCTGTAAAGACGAATGACTGGGTGCATGAGTGCTTGTATTGGTGAATGAATGGGTACATAAGTGATTGTATGGGCAAGTGACTGGATGTATGAGTGTTTGTAAGGATGAGTGAGTGGGTATGGGAGTGGCTGAGTGGGTGTGTGCATGAGTGGGTGTGTGGGTGAATGAAACGGTGCGTAAGTGTTTATGTGAGTGAGTGAGTGGGTACATGAGTGGGTGTATGAGTCAGTGAATGTGTGAGTGTCTGTATGGGTGAGTGCATGAGTGGCTGTATGGGTGAGTGAGTTGGTGCATGAGTGGCTGTATGACTAATTGAGAGGGTGTGTGAGTGGTTGTATGGGTGAGTGAGTGAGTGTGTGCGCGAGTGGCTGCACGTGTGAGAGAGATTGTATGGGTTAGTGAGTGGATGCATCAGTGGTGGAATTAGTGAGTGAGTAGTTGCATGAGTGTCTGAATGGGTGAGTGGGTTCATTAGTTGGTATATAGGTGAGTGACAGGGCATGTGACTGGCTGCATGGGTGAATGATAGTGAGCATGAGTGGCTCTATGGGTGAGTGACTGGGTACATGAGTGCCTTTATGGGTGAGAGACTTGAGTGCATGAGTGGCTGTGTGGATGAGTGACTGGGTGGATGTGTGCTTGGATGGGTGAATGACAGGTGCATAATGATTGTATGGGCAAGTGACTGGTTGTATAAGTGTTTGTATGGATGAGTGAGTGGAGGCATGAGTGGCTGTATGGGTGAGTGAGAGGGTGTAAGAGTAGTTGTATGTGTGAGTGAATGCATGCATGAGTAGGTGTTTGGGTGAGAATAAGGGTCCGTGAGTGAGTATATTCAGAAGCGACTGGGTGCATAAGTGGCCTTATTAGTAAGTGAAATGATGTGTAGGTGGTTTTCTGGATGAGTGAGTGGGTGTTTCAGTGACTGTATGGGTGAGTGGCAGGATGCATGAGTGGTTGTATGTGTGAGTAAGTGGGTGTATGAGTGGGTGCATGTGTGAGTCAGCAGGTGAATAAGGGAATGTATACATGGCACAGTGAGTGGGTGCATGAGTGTGTATGGGTGAGTGAGAGGGTGCATGAGTAGTTGTATGAGACAGTGGATGGATGAGTGGGTGCATAGGTGAGTGAGACAATGTGGGAGTGGTTGAATAGGTGAGTGAGTTGGTGGACGGTAGGATGTATGGGTGACTGACTATATACATGGCTGGCTGTATGGGTGAATGATAGTGTGCAGGAGTAGCTGTATAGAAGACTGAATGGGTGTATGAGTGGCCTTATGGGTGAGAAAGAGGGTGCATGAGGGGTTGTATGACAGAGTAAGCGGGTTGATGAGTGGGTGTATCAGTAAGTGAGAGGATGTGTCAGGGAGGGTTGTATAGGTGTGTGAGTTGGTACATGATTGAGAGTATGGGTGAGGGAGTGTATGAGTGTTTGTATGGGTGAATGAGTGCATGAGTGGCGGTATGTGCGACTGACTGGATGCCTGAGTGGTTGTATGGATGAATGATAGGGTACATGAGTGGCTGTCTGTGAGTTGGTGGGTGTATGAGTGATTGTATGGGTGAGTGAGAGGTTGTACAAGTTCTTGTTTTGGTAAGAGAGTGGGTGCATGAATGCGTCTGTGTGAGTGAGTGAATGAATGAATGAGTGTTGTATGAGTGAGTGAGTTTACTAGTGATGTATGGATGACTTAATGACTGTATGATTGCCATATGTGTCGGTAAGTGAAAGAATATCTGTGTGAATGATTAGCTGAGTGAGTGAGTGAATGTATAAGTTGTGTACTTACAGTTGTGTGGGTGCTTACATGAGAGAGTGACTGAGTGTGTGTGTCAGATACTGTATAGATAGGTCAGTGACAAGAAAACAAACTGGTGGCAACACATATGAAATAATAGCTATGGATGACGACTGTCTCCATAGATATCTGAAAGAAATATTTCTCTGCCACTACTACTATCTTCAAAGATTTGATGACATATGACTCCAAACACTGCTGGAAAAAGGAACAAAAATATAAGTTAGTATTAAGCTTAGAAGAGATCTGAAACAAAACAGTATACATTACTAATGTTGTAACATTATTTGACATTTTAGTAAAACATCTTATTTTTCCTCTTTCCTGTTCTCAACCTCTATACTAGTATATAAAAACACAGTACTGTACAATCATAATTATACAGTGGGGAAAAACAATGATATAGATGGTAGAAAACAACCCATAATGCCACAGTATTTCACTAGAAAGAAGTGATACTGTGAATTGCACTCCCTACAATTTGTAAATTATTTAATTAAGCCACACTTCGTGCAGTAACCAAAAGACTGTGTGTTAAAAACATTTAGCTTATTATTATAAATGGTACAAAACTACAAACAAATATAATCCACACTTGAATTTTCTAACTTGTTTTGTAGGCATCACTCCTTATAGGCCGAACAATGTCTTCAACAAAGATAATATACATTGTGAGAAGACCATATATTCATTTAGTTCTAAAAATCCTATGAAAATAGTTCATTCACACTTCATTTTTGGATAACCTTTTGTTGACATCACCCCTGATAGGCTGAATGATGTCTTCAATAGAGATGCTCCACATAGAGTGAAGACCATATAGTAATTTTCTTCAAGAAATCCTATGAAGATATTTTATCCACACTTCATTTTTGGATATCCTTTTGTTGACATTACCCTTGACAGGCTGAATGATGTCCTAAACAGCGATGATCCTTTCCTTTCCTTGTGAGAGAAACACATACTGTATTTTTGTAGCAGAAATTCTTTGACAGCGTTTCATTCAAACTTAATTTTTGACATCCTTTTCAAGACATGGCCCCTGCTATGCTGGATGGTATATGAACCAGCAATGATCCATATAGAAGACTGTATCTCATATTTCTTTCCACAAATCCTTGTTAGAACTTTGGCTGAAGAAATAACAGGCAATAATTGCAAAGTTTAAATGGTAGTTTTTGTTTGAATTGCAGACTGCTGTCAATGCGCTCTAACCATCGAGTTTGAGACTTTAAATATACAGCATAATGTCCAGATGTAATATTGAGGCCTTTACGAAAGATGATAGGCAAAATACAGTATGCTCTTCCAGATGTTGATATCTGTCCAACTTTAATGTTTGTAATCTGAGTGTCCAATGTTGTTCCCTCTGCTCTACAGTGTTGAAACATTGCTATAATATATCTACCACTTCTCTGTATATGAAATGTGGACAATACTTTTGATTTACAACTTGGACATGTCATATTTTGGTCACTCTTTTTTATTAGTTTAGAAAGACACACTTTTAGAACCTGGAAGAGTTAAGTAAAGACATTGCTCAGATTGAAGTTCAGTTGTAGATGAGAAACAGTAATCTTAATACTCATGGTTCTATGTATAACTCATTCAAAATATGTTGTCAATACTTACATATTCTTCTAAAACTCCATAATAAATTCCTGTGCATCTTGTTGAGCGTTTAGAGTAAAAACTACAGATCCACCATATTTGTCTACTAGTTCATGAATGCCTGAATAAAATGTATTACTCATTTGTCACAAGATATTCTTTGAAGGCAATGAAGCAATGCTCTGCACAATGCTAGGTGGCTTTTCTTGAATTGCACATACAACATGTGGTAGATGGAAGAGAACATTGAGAACAACATTCTTAATCTGTTGTACTCTCTCACACAGTTTGAATCTGCACTAAGCTTTTTCTCATCAAAATCAACCAGAAACAAACTAATGTTTGAACCTGTGACAATTGGAACATGTGACATTCCTTCTTGAAATACTGTACTTCCAATTTTAATAACTGCAGCATCAACACTTAAACCTTGAGACTTGTGGATAGTTACAGCATACGCAACGCAGGCTGGGAATTGTTTTCAGAGGGCAAATAAGTCTTTTACAAGCAAAAAGCATAGTCTTATTTGCTTAACGCCATCAAACTGATCAAATTTTATAGCTAAGAATACAACCTCATCACGGTTAGGGTATTTAATGAACTCTTTAACTTTACCTATAATACTATTTACTAATCCTTCTTCAACACTTAAATTACATCTTAAAATTACTCTACATTTTTGCAGACATATGAACCCTTCTCTAGTCCATCAGTCCTGGATACAGATTTCTCCAATGAGTTCAATTTATCTTGTAATTTTTCACTGAGCATGACAGTTACTCCTCAGTGTTCTATTTTTTTGATAGCAGTCATCTCTAATATTTCCTCATTCTCTAGTTTTAGTATTTTATTTCAACTTTTAACATTTGTAAATAGTTTGGGAAAATAGAACACTGAATAGTATCTTTGACAGTATTAAACAAATCTTCGCAGCAGTCATACTCTCCAAGTAATTCCTATTCACTATGCCAAGGCTTGAATAGTTGAAGAAGAGCTAAGTAAAAAAAAACTCTATTTTTTCAGGAGTTTGGCAACTAAGTACTCAGTGGTTAGTTAGAATTTACTTTGCATGTTTGAGTAACCAACCATCACATCCACATATTGCATAGTTACCCTCTTCTATGTTTTAACATATTGCTTCTCTATAGTTTTGAAGAATTAAATAAAGACACTTGCCTTCTAGATATGAACTTTTTCCTGGATAGTATGTATCCAGCATATTTGATTTCACAGTGTCTATGCTTTGTGTGCCAATACTTTAACACTCTGTTTCATTTACTACCTAGACCAAGACTTCCACAAACAATTCCTTTTGATTTTGAGTACACACTTGCTGCATTCAACTTTTCACAGGCTTCATAGAATCCCATTTCGCTATGGAAAAGCATTGGCAAGCCGAAAGAATGCAATTTCCTGCTAAGTATCTTCTCCCACTTCTCTTTCATCTCTGTCTTTTCAGTTTTTATAATGTGTGAAGTGACAAACCGAGCCACAGTGATGGTGTTGTTTGCAACAATTTGTATGCCCGTATTAGCATTCCACATTTTCAAAATCACAGGGTTATAGTCATTAATATATTTGATAGCCTCTGTTCTTCTTAGGTTATATGTGCTCTGTGGTGTATTCCATGTCAGTGTACGTCTGACTGAAGACAAGAAGCTGTTTACTCTTCCTTTTAAAATGACAGGGCTTGGAAATCCAAATCTATATCTTGTGTAAAAACTTCATTTGGATCTGTATTTACGACTGCAGTTCTTCTCAGATCTATGTGTTTGGAAATGCCAAATGTGTCCTCTGAGACCTCTTTCACCAGTGTGTTTTGGTATTATACATGTCACATACTTGTCCATGAAAGACAGTACAGATTCTTCAGTGTGTGCTCCAAATTCAGGTTCAATTCTTTTATCCATAGCAGCATATGAATATTAGGAGCACCTTGTGCCTACTACTCTTTCCACCAAAAGAAATCAGTTACTTCTCCAAGAGGAGGATTGCTTTTGTTGCTATAAAAGCCAGAATGTTTGGTTGACATATCTACAAACATTAGCAGGGTCTAATGAGCGAAGCTTTCCTGCTGTCTTTATACTGATGTCTTTTAGGTTTTAGTTTACCTCTCTCAAGAATTGAAGGAGGTCATCCCACGTGTACTCAGCACAACTGAGTGTCAGAATCCAGGTTGGTGCTCCCAGGTTCAGCATACATTTCAGTTTTCCATGACGATGGAAACAATATTCATTGGTGCCACTTTGGCACGCCATCAAATTAATGAAGCTGCATTCTATGTTTTTGTCCTTTTCTTGAACTTTGTTAACAGAAGATTAACTCCTGTTTTTAGAATGTGATTTACTGCATACAAAAGGCCAGGCAAGACACTTTCAAAAAGAAAGTGAAAAATGCATGGGATACACTGTCTGAATCATGGATCCTCAGATTATAAAATCTTGTTGATTGGTATTCAGTTGCTAGTATTTATATGGGCCAGTGATCATGGTGACCACCTACTCCAGTGGGAAACAACTAGGGAAAACAGCAAGCCTCTGAACTTTTTTGCCCACACACTCATGGGAGATCCCTTTGCGTGTTTCATTTAAAACACCTCAATAGCATCACCAATGACTTATTTGGGATGCAACCGATGGATGGTTTAGTGCTCATCAATTTCTTCTGATCTGGATGAATCCACTTTTTCTATTTGTCCACTTGCTGGCAAACTGTCATCTTTAAAATTTGGTACATCAGGTTCAACATCAACATTTTTATAATAAACATTATTTTGTATTGGGTATAACGTTATTTGTTTTACTTTATTAACATCAACTAATTCCTGTCAAATTATTTTATTCTTTGTTGGCACGCCATTTACTGCAATAATAAGTGTGTCATCACTGTCTTTGACTATTCCTACAGTTTAAATATTTTTTAAAGTATAATACCAAATACACTACTCTTGCTTTAAGGCTTTTATGTATGTCTGCTGAATGTAATTTACCTGTCTTTTGTTACAATTGCACAATTTCTTGAAAAGGATGTATAGACTGTATAATTATTGATCCATATATATTTAAGTCTTGTAGTTGTTTTGGAAGAGTCAAATGTTCCAACCCATTATGTACTGCTCTAGCTGGTGTTTTATGATCCTCTAACTTATCATAGCAGTACTTACATAAAACGTGCTGCACGGACAAGTCAAACCTGAAAAACTTCCGCCCCATCTCTCTTCTGCCTTTCCCAGCCACGGTTATAGAGAAGACCGTCAACAAACAGCTGACCACCTTCCTGGAAAACAACAACCTGCTCGACCCTTCACAAACCGGATTCCGAACCAACCACAGCACGGAAACCGCCCTCATCTCAGTCACTGACGACATCAGAACCCTGATGGACAATGGTGAAACAGTCGCCCTCATTCTCCTCAACCTCTCGGCTGCCTTCAACACCGTCTGTCACCGCATCCTAATCACCCGCCTCCGCTCCACCGGGATCCAAGGCCAGGCCCTGGACTGGATCGCCTCCTTCCTCTCAAACCGTTCCCAAAGAGTTTACCTCCCTCCGTTTCACTCAGAACCCACCGAGATCATCTGCGGCGTCCCACAAGGCTCATCGCTCAGCCCGACACTCTTCAATGTCTACATGAGCCCCCTCGCCAACATCGTTCGCAAGCATGACATCATCATCACCTCCTACGCCGACGACACCCAACTTATACTCTCCCTCACCAAGGACCCCGCCAGCGCCAAGACCAACCTACAAGAGGGTATGAAGGACGTCGCAGATTGGATGAGGCTCAGCCGCCTAAAGCTGAACTCTGAAAAAACTGAAGTCCTCAACCTCGGCAACACCCCGTCCGCCTGGGACGACTCCTGGTGGCCCACGGCCCTCGGCACAGCACCGACTCCCACAGACCACGCCCGCAACCTCAGCTTCATCTTGGACCCTCTTCTCACCATGACCAAGCAAGTCAACGCCGTGTCCTCCGCCTGCTTCCTCACCCTCCGCATGCTCCGCAAGATCTTCCATTGGATCCCCGCCGACACTAGAAAAACTGTGACCCACGCCCTCGTCACAAGCCGCCTGGACTACGGCAACACCCTCTACGCCGGGACCACAGCCAAACTTCAAAATCGCCTGCAACGCATTCAAAACGCATCGGCACGCCTCATCCTCGACGTACCCCGCAACAGCCACATCTCCGCTCACCTGAGACACCTGCATTGGCTCCCAGTCAGCAAAAGGATCACCTTTCGACTGCTCACCCACGCACACAATCCCTCCACAACAAGGGACCGGAATACCTCAACCGACGCCTCAGCTTATACGTCCCCACCCGCCTCCTCCGTTCCTCTGGCCTCGCTCTCGCTGCCGTCCCTCGCATCCGCCACTCCACGGCGGGTGGGAGTTCTTTTTCCTTCCTGGCGGCCAAGACCTGGAACTCCCTCCCCACCAGCCTCAGGACCACCCAGGACCACTCCGCTTTCCGGAGACTCCTAAAAACCTGGCTTTTCGAGCAGCAGTTACCCCCCCCCCCCTTTTCCCTAGCGCCTTGAGACCCGCACGGGTGAGTAGCGCGCTTTATAAATGTTAATGATTTGATTTGAAACCGCTCCCCTACAAATGAATAAACAGCAAATTGTTGCCACTTTTCTCTGTTTTCCCGTTCAGTTTTGGAAAATACATCTACATTTCATGTTTTTTTTTAAGTTAGTGCGTTGACAAAAATCACAAACATAGGTTTTTTTTCTGAAAAAAAATGTGTTAAGCCTAATAATCTATTGTTCAATATTGTCTTTACTGATACCTGTGTTCTGTTCTTCAATACCTCTACCTCCAAATTCCTAATTTTCCCTTGAATCCTGTCCAGAACCAAAGAAAACAAACTCCACATCCTCACAAAAGTTTTCTACCTCTCATACTGTACCATGCAAAAGCGTTCTCCTAAACATAAGGTTGGAGACTTCACATAGTAAAGTGTCCTAAATAACTTTTGGATTTATGAGTGGTGAACTGCCAACATTCTAAAGTGATGAAAGGTGATTTGCCACACTATCTTTTACAGACATGCTAATGAATGTCCTTGTAAATTACTATACTTTTTTACTTTGCAAGGATCTAATCCTTGTAAAATTGAAATTTTCAATCTTCTGCATGGAAATTCATGTACAAAATTTCATAACTAATCAATCGATTGTTGCCGAATACTACAAATACTTCTACAGTTCAAATTGTAAACAGGGCCCTGCCTACACCTTCGTTGAACCCTTTCAGCTTTCACCTCTTCCTCATTTCTAGGAACAATCTTTTCTTAATCAAGGGGACTGCCATCTTTCATCTCATAGCATCGACCAATTGAATCAACTGCATGCACTAAAGCATTCTCTTGCAAATCACCTTATTCATTAAAGAAAGGCTCTGTACTAGATGTATACTTCCATTCACCACTAACTATTTTACAAAACTTGGTTTTATTAACAAGTCTTTTTCTTTGGCAGAATCTCTTCATACCCAGCACTGTCTCATCCAGTGTTCTAATTCTAGTGAGAATCAAAATGAAAAGCTTCCACTTTAAGGTGAATGCCTTATCAACTAAAGCCTCAACACGTTCTTTTTGTTTGACTACTTCTCTTCTCCTTTTGTACTACTTCATAGTTTTAGTAAGATTCTTATTTACCGTGCCAGAAAACATCCTAACTCTAATTTCTTTGAACTGTTGCTGTCTTCTGGTTAAGCTATCTGCTTTCTTCAATGATTTCTTACTCTTCATTTGATCTGATTTTTGTCCTTTGTTGGCTGATTTCAAACTTTTCATTTTATTTACTTGATTTTGCAGACTTTGCAGTTTGCCAGTTACAACTTTAAGAAATGTTCTGCTTATTTCACCAGCAGCTCCTTTCTCATTAAGCATGTTGTCCACATGTTATTCTTTTTGTTTCTCAGTTACAAGTAGATAGTATACTTTTCTCAGTTTCTTTTGTGTTTGAGTTGTTTTTAGCATTTTAGAAGTTTCTTTTGATGCAGAAATAGATCTCTGAAATAAAAAAATAGCTGCATGTTATCATTTTCATTAGATACTGTTCATTACTACATTATAAGCATTTAAATCTAATACAAACACTTGCATCACTATGTTCTCTTCACTCCACATCTATCAGTTTAAAGAAGACTAGGCCCCTCACTATTATTACGGGTATCAGAGCCTGACAATGTTTCACTCAGATGCACCAGTGTGTAATTGGGTATGTTAGGGCATATATCAATGTATGCTTGAGTATCTTATCAGATGCACTATTGTAGGTATGTTACTGTATGCATAAGTGTGAACCAGAATGTGTTAGTATATGTGATCATCTGGGCCTGAGTGTGTAATAGTAAGTATACGTGTGTGACTGGTTGTTTTAATGTAAGCATTACTATGCGATTGAGTGTATCAGTGTATGTATGAGTGTGTCATTATGTGTGCTAGTGCATACATAAATCTGTCCTTGGTGTGTCAGTTTATCCATCAGTCACTGTATGTGTGGCTATGTGCCTAAATGTGTCAATGCATTCATGATTGTGTGTCTGGATGTGTCACTGTATCCATTAGTGTGTGCCTGGGTGTGTCAATGTATGCATCAGTGTACGTATGGTTGTATTAATGCATACATCAGTTTGTACCTGACTGCTTCAGTGTACAACATCAGTGTCTGCCTAGGCCTGTCAGTGTATGTATTAGTGTGTGCCTTCTTGTGTCACTGTAAGCATGAGTGTTTACCAGGGTGTGTCACTGTATGTGTCTGTGTGTGTCTGGGTGTGTAGGTGTATGCATCAGTCTGTGCCTGGATATCTCAGGGTAAGGATCAGTGCATGCTTGGCCATATTAGTATATGAATGAGTGTACACCTTGTTGTGTTAGTATATGCATGAATGTGTGCCTGATGGTCTTAATGTATGCATGACTGTGTGGCTGATTATGCTCTGTGAGTATGTTGAGCATTATGTAATTTCATAGCTATCTTATTCACTAGACGGGTGAGTACAACTATGCTTTTTATAACAGGTATGTGACACACAGTATAAGTGAGACATTCAACCTATAACACACCATATGGAACTAAGGGCCAGATGTACCAAACGTTTTGCGACTCGCAAACAGCAAAATCTGCCGTTTGCGAGTCGCAAAACGCGTATCTCAATGCAGAAATGCATTTTGCGAGTCGTTACCGACTCGCAAAATGCATTTCAGACTCGCAAATAGGAAGGGGTGTTCCCTTCCTATTTGCGAGTCGCATTGGGATGCAATACCATTTGCGACCGCATATGCGGTCGCAAATGGCATCGCAGTTACCATCCACTTCAAGTGGATGGTAACCCAATCGCAAATTGGAAGGGGTCCCCATGGGACCCCTTCCAGTTTGTGATTGCACCCCAAAATATTTTTTCAGGGCAGGGAGTGGTCCAAGGGACCACTCCCTGCCCTGAAAAATCCGAAACTAAAGTTTTCGTTTTTTTTTGTAGTGCAGCTCGTTTTCCCTTAGGGAAAACGGGCTACACTTCAAAAAAAAAAAACCTGCTTTATTGACAAGCAGGTCGCTAACATGGAGGCCTGCTGACGTCAGCAGGCCTCCATGTTAGCGAGTGCCCATACTCGCAATGGGGCCGCAATTTGCGACCCACCTCATGAATATTCATGAGGTAGGTCATTGCGACCCCATTGCGAGATGCAGAAGGTGTCTGAGACACCTTTCTGCATAGCAAATTGCGACTTGCAATTTGCGAGTCGCACGGACTCGCAAATTGCAAGTCGCAATTTGCAAGCTACCTACATCTGGCCCTAAGAGTGGAGAAATGACACTCTTCAAATTCAGCACATACCACCCTCCCTATAATCTACATATACCCTACTTTACACACCATTTATCTGTAGTAAACAGATAATCTAAGGCTAATAAAGTGTTTTTTAATTAATAACAAGTCACCTCAGAACTGCAACGCAGCATATAATGTCTGTTGTAACACACAACAAGAATATCTGAACATAAAGTGGTGATAATCATTTTCTTAAATAAAAAAATGCCTTACTGCACATATGAATGAAAGTATTAATACCTCTCTAGGGTTCTCTGAGGCACTAGACTTTTCTTTATCTCATATACACTTTTAACCCACTTATTTATAGACACATATATGAATACACATCTGTTGTAAGCATAAGTGTAATTCACATATGTGTTATGGTGCTTCAGTAGATAGATACTCTTTTGTTACAATATCACTTTAAATCTTTGCTTTTTATAATCAATACATCTCTGCACAAGAATGGTACATCACTCTCATACGTACAAACCATTAATGGCTACCTATTCAACTGTGGACTGAAAGCTCCTCTGTTAGTCAACAAAACAAACCTGTTTTTTCAGATTTTATTATTGTTTTTCAATACCTGAATGGTCAGTGACTGCTAACCCTAACTTGTAGTTTTACAAAGAAGCCCAATTTGCTACTTTGTGCAGCTGAAGTCATGACTACATTTACCATTGCGTTTAATTCATTTTTCATATACATTTACAATGCAATAGTGATGGCAATTTGGATTTTGTATTTACCAAGCACTACCGTACAGAAATCTTCTTTTACTTTAAAATTGTATGTCTGCTTTAATAACTGCCCTCCCGCCTACAGTCTTTCACCTCAGCTGCCATAACAACCTCCTTTGGAACACTCTACTGTACCAGTAGTTCAAAAGTTCACTGTCCTATCTGTCTGTAAGCAGCACACTAGTGTATCTTGTTTAGTAGCAGTTGTGGTTGACAATTACAGAATGTAAGCATATGCAAAATACCTTTACTTGTTTGTGAAATAATCAGAGCCAATCACAAGTGAACTGACTTAATATTATTATTCACAACCTATTTTCATCTTCCAATGTAGTTACAACATCCAATCAAATTTGTGTATCTTTTCAACCAGCTCACATTTCGAGAACTCTGGCATTCAGATGTAGCCTTCTCCTGTGTGCTACTGTTCCTTCACTTCAAGATAGTTAAAGTGTGGATTGTTGGACACAGCTATGTCTTTTGGGCTAGGGAGGCTGCTAAAAGAGTGGCACTGACAGGGACCTGGGTTTGCCTAATGTGGATATTCCTTGGGTTGACCAGAGAGGGGTAAAGTGGCATTTAGTACTGCTCTTGGTTGAAATCATTAGAGATTGCCAATCCCCTCACCTCATGATGGTGCACTGTGGTGGTAATGACTTCAACATACTGACTGGGGTAGGACTGGAAATCCTAATGAAGGATACCTTTATTCAAATAATGAAATGTTTCCCTTAAACCGCCACATATGCCAGAGGCAGAAATGAAAGTGGTCATTAGAGTTCTGTCCATTGATAGACAAAGCCAGGAAACATGTTAATCAAACTGTTTCAGCATTCCTCAGAGACCTTAACATGGGCTCTATGGACAATAATAACCTGAACTTTGACATGCATGGGATATATAGAAGAAATGGTGTTCATTTCACAGAGGAAGGCAACAGAGTGTCTCTGAGCAACTTGAAACTCTGCATCCACTCTACTAATGATATACACACAATAAACACAAAGGCTCTTCTTAGAGCCACTCTATATCCTAAACACAATTAAAATGTAAAAGAAATTCAAAGCCTTTTTTTTTTCACAAACATTTTGGAGTTGCGACTTCATCATGGATCCGCAAATCAAAAAGCACACAGTCACTGCACAACACCCGGCATATTGTTCATATGTCTTCATTTCACTCTCTCATGTCACAATACACTTGTGAATACTTTAATGGATGTCTAATGGGGCCTGTCAGGAGCTGCATGAGAGGGTAAGTGGCTTTTTGAGGGGGTGTATGAGTTTAAGTGGGTGTGTGAGTGGGTGTGTGACAATCTTAATTGTTCTTTCATTGTGTGTCTCAATGTTGGTGGGACTCTGAGTGGGTGTATGAGTGTCTAAGTGCTTCTTGACTGGGTGTTTGAGTGTCAGTGGGTCTGTGAGTGGCTGCATAGTGTATGCCTGTGAGTGGGTGTGTGAGTATGTGACTGGGTGGGTGAATGAGTGTGTGAGTGGGTCTGTGAGTGGGTGTGTGAGTATCTAAGTGGGTCTTTGAGTGGGTGTATGAGTGTTTGACTGGGTCTGTGAATGAGTGTGTGATTGTCCAACTGGGCTTGTGACTGGGTGCATGAGTGTCTCAGTGGGTCTCTGAGCGGGTGTGTGAGTGTCTGACTGGGTTTTGATGGGGTGTATAAGTGTCTAAATGAGTCTGTAAGTGGGTTCATGAGTGTCTGAGTGGGTCTTTGAATGGGTGTGTGAGTGTCTAAGTGGTACTTTTAGTGGGTGTATGATTGTGTAACTAGGTTTGTGAGTGGGTGCACGAGTGTGTGGGTGGGTCTCTGAGTGTCCCAATGAATGTCTGAGTAGATCTTTCAGTGGGTGTTTTACTGTCTCAATGGGTCTGTGAGTGGGTGCATGGGTGTCTTAGTGGGTCTGTGTAGGAGGCTGGCTCTCTATGTAGTGTACAAAAAGATGTGCACTCTGCAAATAGTCCGCACAACCCCTCTTTGGTATCCAGAGGTAAAAAGCAGACCACCTAATGCTCTATTTTTGTGGTAGTGTGTGAAAGCAGTTAGGCTTATCTTGGAGATATGCTAAGCATTTGTTGCACATACAGTATAAATAAATGTGGACACACACAAAATAATAGCTCAAGACTAATTTACAAACATACTTCCGATTTGTAGAAACATTTTAAGACTATGATAATCAAAATCAGGTAAGTATTTTTTAAGCTATTGTTTTTCAAAGTTTAGCAAAAATAGTCCTTTTGTGCAAAATTACGCACCATAGGAATCAATAAACGAAATCTTTAAAAATTCATATAAAATAAGGCAAAGCTTTCTCAAGTGTCAACTTCTGTTTTTAGGTGGCGGTCATAGAGATGCCCTGTGGGCCAGAAGGAGGTTGTGCGGTTCCTGGTTCAAGTGGGAGCAGCAGCTGAAATTCTTGGAGCTGGTACAGAACGGGAAAGGAGACCACTTGGAAACACACCTCAGAGATAGACTTAAATGTAAGTCTGGTGAGTCCCCATGGACGGTAGAGGTCGCAAGGGGTTAGGGACCCCTTGAGCACAGCTGATTTTCTGATGCAGGGGCCAGGGAGACCAGGTGCAATGCAGACATTTCAGCCAAGGGTTGTGCAACAAGGAAGTTTTGGAGCCAGATGCAGGTCACTTTGAGGGTGGATTACAGGTCAGTAGGGCTACTCTGAGGGGTGGTTCTTAGGTGTTGTGAAGTCTCTCGACTGGTGCTTCTTCTGGTCCTTGGAGAGTCCACAGTGGACTTTTCTTCTGGGTGTCTGAAATTGGGGATCCAGCACCCCGGGCTATGACACTTCTCAGCCACTATGTTGCAGAGGGAGGTTCTTGGTGATTTTCAGAAGGCTGGAGGTCCTCTGGAGTTTCTTAGAGTCTGTCTGATGTCCAGTCAACCCCACAGCAGTGATTTTGAGTCCTGGGTGCAGCAAGCAGGGTTGGTGCCTTTTTCTTCTTGCAGCAGGACTTCTGTTCTCAAGCCTTGGGTCTTCTTTGTCGCTGGTCTTCATGTATTTATCAAATCTGATCTGCAAGTCTAGGGATGCCGGCCCCAAAGTGGTCTGAGGTGGTGATAGACAGCTGGGAGAACAGAGCCGTAGGAGTTGAATCTGACTC
This sequence comes from Pleurodeles waltl, assembly GCF_031143425.1. Classification (NCBI taxonomy): domain Eukaryota; kingdom Metazoa; phylum Chordata; class Amphibia; order Caudata; family Salamandridae; genus Pleurodeles; species Pleurodeles waltl. The sequence continues at coordinate 207,510,655 of NC_090446.1, forward strand.
TGACGGGTACATAGCGCGCTTTATAAATACTATGATTGATTGATTGATTGATTGGGAATGATACTGATAGCTCTGTGATGAGCCTATAGAAGGGAAGGAAGGATGGGTTATTCAGTGGCGCCCATGGAGCCTAAGAGACGAGATACAAGAGTAAATAAACCCTCCCCTTACTCAATCAACCGGGGTGCAGCCCCGAAGATAGTCCTTGATTGCTGTTGGGTATGTTCAGTTGCACCATACCTATTGATCATACCTATTGATAGGAACCATGGGCAGATTGTTTCTTTTGATTATTCTTTGGTTCTGTTATTTTGTTGGCTTTGATCATGACTACCCCCACCGGAAGCGCAACGCAAGACATGAACAGGCAGGGAAACCCTTTGAATGTAGAAGGACGCACTATGGTAGCCATAAGCCAAGGGATTACAAAAATACGAACGCTACCACCCAATTTCCCACATTACCTAAGAAAGCAACTGAAAATCACTGAACTCTTTAATACAGTAGGTATGCATATAAAGAGGTGATAATTTCAGCGACTCAAAGGTACTAACATGGTACGATGGCACTACGCTTGACCTATGTGACATGTGTACACCGTATATTATGTAGTGTGATGTACAGAATACCAAGTATCTGATGTACCTGACTGTACTTTAACTGAAAAGCCTGTAAAATAAAAGTTATAATAAAAAAAAAAAGTCTAGGGATGCCCACTAAATACTGCATTTTGTGGGCACTAAGAGGAGTACCTAGTAGTGGCCAATGGGCCACCTACCTTAAGGTGGATACACCCACTACATGACCACTCCCTGTGGGGAGAGATCACATCTCTAACCCTGATTGGCTATTTTCCTGCCATCCAAGATGAAGGAAAAATTAAATGTAGTGGTCACCTCGCCTGCCACAGCTGTGGTGTGATGCAGGTTGAGAGGGGCCACTCCTACTCTGACTAACTGTTTCCACCTGTTTTCCTCTCAAAGTGGGGAAAAAATGTTGGACAGCCATCTGCTGCTAGCAGTAGAGCCAGAGGTCAAATTTCGATTGCGGTAAAGCCTTTGAACCTGACTGCTGGGGCTGGGTGCTGGCTGGGGAGGAGGTATAACACCTCCACCCAGGAAAGGCTTTGTGTCCTGGCTCCTGGGAGCGAGGCTCTCAGCCCAGGAGTCCAGATTTGTGTCTGGTGGTCGCAGGCTGATAAACACAAGTCAACCATCATACCAGGGCTGTTAGGTTTTGCAGAGGGCACCTGAAAGGTGCCCTCTTAGTGCAGGTTATAATAAATCCAACACTGGCATTAGTATGGGTTTATTATTCTGAGTTGCTTGATAACGAAAACCCAGGATTCAAAGAGGCCATCACGTAGCTGTGGAACTCATAATGACCAGTGTCCAGCACATGTATTTGCTATGGCTGCCCTGTACACTTACTATGGCTTGAAGTTTTGTAACAACACAGTATGGGCATATTTGTTCATCCATGCCCTCACATGCTTCATAGTGCACCCTATTTTTGGGCCTTAAGTCCTGCCAGGGAGGCCATTTACCTATAGTGCATGCAGTGTTAGTTGTCAGGGCACTCTTGGTGAGTGCCATGTCGAGTTTGCAACTTTCAAATGCACCTTGGCATGCCCTTGCAATGCCAGTCTGCATAAGGTTGGTCTGGGGCATCTCAGAATGGCACATTTGGTGCTGCAGCTCTGGGAGGTCCTCTTCAGTACCCTTTCCCTATGTACCAGGGGTACCATTTACTAGGGTGGCTGAAGTCCCAATACATAATACAGTTATGAGGAAGAGGTCTGTCCCTGTGAACCTGTTTAGCACGGGCCAAGGGCACTTACAGTTTGAAACCACATCATTTTCCAGGCAAAAGTGGGGAGTTACCATGCCTAAAGAGGTCCTTTGTTACACGCTGTGAGTGGATGTGTGAGTGTCTGAGTGGTTCCTTATTTGGGGAAATAAATGTCACTGCATCTATGATTGGGTGCATGAGTGTCCGAGTGGATCTCTGAGTTGGTGCATGACTGTCTGTGTGGGCTATGAGTGGGTGTGTAATGGGTGTGTGAGTATCTAACTGGGTTTGTGAGTGGGCGCATTAGTGTGTGAATGGATCTCTCAGTGGATTTGTGAGAGTCTGAGTAGGTGCATGAGTATGTGAGTCAGTCTGTGAGTGGGTGTGTCAGTGTCTCAGTGGGTCAGCCAGTGGATGCTTGACTGTCTCAGTGGGTCTTTGAGTAGATGTCTGAGTGTTCGAGTAGGTTTGTGAGTGGGTGTATGAGTGTCTGGTTGGGTGTCTGAGTTGGTGTGTCAGTTTCTCAGTGGTTTGTGTGTGAATGTGGGACTGTCTAAGTGGGTCTTTGAGCGAGTGTGTGAGTTTCCGACTAGGTTTGTGAGTGGGTGCATGAATGTGTAGTTGGGTCTCTGAGTGGGTGCATGAGTGTCTTAATGGGTCTGTGAGTGGGTGCATGGGTGTGAATCGGTCTGTGGGTGGGCTTGTCATTCTCTGAGTGGGTCTGTGATTGGATGAATGAGTGTGTGAGTGGGTCTTTGAGTGGGTGTGTCAGTGTCTGTGTGGCTCTGTGAACGGGTGTTTCACTTTCTGGGTGTGTCTTTGAGTGAGTGTTTCTCTGTCTTAATGCATCTGTGAGTGGGTGCATGAGTATGTGAGTGAGTGTGTGAATGTATATATTTTTTATTTTTTTATTGGCAGGGTTTATGACTCTGTTGCGATGTTACATGCATTGACCACCACAACATAACCGTGAGTCTACCATCGGGGGCAAAACAAAGTTTGTTTTATCTTTTTTTAAGTAATAAGTGGTTCCCCCAGACACCCATTAATAACCCCAATGGTATCACAGCTTTGGCCAAACCGCCAATGTCATAACAGTGGAGGTATGTACCGTCAGCCTGTTGGCGGTAATACCTCCACTTTTGCACGGACCGCTGGGGTCGTAATGACCCCCATAATCTTTTTCCTGTGTTGCCATGAAAATCCCTGCAAAATATCATTATATTTATAATGATTTTGAATGCCTTGTCATTTCATATTTCCCAATCCAAGATGGCCAAACCACTTCCTGAATTTTGTCATAACCTGTTTAGAACTATAAAAAGAGAGTCTGAGGGCCATATTTATATTTTTGGGTGCAAAACTATACTAACACAGTTTTGCATCAAAATGTTTTGCTCCGGCTTGCACCATTCCTGAGCACCAACCAGGCATCATATTTATGGAATGGTGCAAGCCGGCGCAAAGGGTGGGCTAGCGTAAAAAAGAAAATGAAGTTAGCCGGGTGGGGGTGGCGGTATGGGAGAAGGGGGTTTGCACCAAAAACTGATGTTAAGCAGGTTAGAGTGAAAAAAATGACTCTAACCAGTCTAGCGTCATTTTCTGACACAAAACCATCCATAACACATTTCTCCTGTCTTAGGAAAGACAGGAGTCATGCCCACCACCTTAATGGCCAGCACAGGGGACCTGTGTCCCCTGTGCATGGCCATTGCACCCAGTACCATGTGGGGGGGGGGGGCATTTTAGGGCCCCCAATGGCATTTAAAAAAAAACCAAAAAAAAAAAAACCTTACCTGTACTTACCTATACTTACCTGGGATGGGGTTCCCCATCCTCTGCTGTCCCTTTGGTGTGAGTGGGGGTGTCCCTGGGGCCTGGGGAGGGCACCTGTGGGCTTATTCTATGGTGTTACACCATGGAAATAGGACCACAGGTCCCCTAGGGCCATATTTATAGGCCCCTAGCGCCACAGGAGTGTCACTTTTAGAGACGCTTCTGTGGCGCTAAGCACATCGTTGTATTTACAAGGTGGAGTTAAGCCACTTTTTGTGTCTTAGCCCCAACTTGTAAATACGGCCCCTTCCCACACAGCACTGTGTGTGGAAGGGGCGTGCAATGGGTGTTGCTGTGGGCGTGCCTTTAACTTCATAAATTTGTCACTAGACAGGTCTAGCACCAAAGCATAAATATGGAGTTCGTTTTGCAACGAATTTGCGTAAAACAAAAATGATGTAAAACAAGTTTAAATATGCCCCCTGCCCCCTAAAAATGATTTCTGCACAAATTCAATACTGGTCTTATCAGGTCGACTCACTGAATATTTTAGATTTTTCTTGTATTTGTCTGTGCAATAACATGATGAGGAACTTACCAATACATAGCCACAACTAAGGCCTACGTATTACATGCATCAAATTACCACGGTTGCTATTTAGACTAACCACAATATCAGCTCAATTAATTGAGTCTCATCAAATGCTGCTTGCTCCCTGCGGTTCACATTTTGGTGTTTAATATTTAATAGCCCAGGGACGGATCCTAAATGACTCATGGGTTATAATTGCATGCCATTTATCCAATGAGTCTGCACTGCCATGCTGCTAATTATGTTGCTTTTACTGCGGGATGCATATTTCAGTGATTGTGAAGGTTGCGCTGCAGATACTCATCATGCAATGTTGTCTATTTCTGTCCACAGGGGCAAGCATTCTATCCTGTTAGGTTGCCCTGACCTAATTTCGGAAAATGTCACTACTATCCAGAAGAACAAAGGCTGGAATGTTGTACCAGAGTTCTTGTAAGGTTGTTATCTAAACAAACTCATTCAGTGATGTCAAAAGGGTGCGTTTCTCTCAAATGCAAACAAGCAAATTGGGCTCCAACCCCTGGTTTGTTATAAAAAAGCAGCCATTAGTTGGGGGAAGTGGACACCTCACAGCCTTGACCCCTTTGCACATGCACCTTCTGTACTATTGACATCTGTGTCCCTGGCTCCTTTTATGGTTTCACCGAAACTGGATCTTTTGCCAAACAGAGTTTGTAAAGTTCCCTACTGAGGAACAAGCATTGGTAAAGCTAATAGGTGTCGCCTTTCAATTGTATTATCTCTCATTTGGCTTTGTCGCTGCTTTTCTACAACAGTAAAAAGAAAAATACATGCTTGATGGCCAGTTTGGAACACCATGCATATGTATGCATGCATACGCATTGCCGGGTAGTGGTCTCAGTGGGTTCATGGGGGCCCACTCAGTCCCACTCTAACTTATCTACTCTCACTTGGTCTCACTGTGACTCAGTCACTTATTCTCATTCTCAGTTAGTCTGACGCAGTCTCACTCAATCTAATTCATTCTTACTCAGTCCCACCCACACTCACTCAGTCAAACCCACTCTGACTCATTTATTACTCATTCTCACACTGACTCCCCAAGTCTCACTCGGTCTTTCTCATTTCTACTTAGTCCCATTCATTCCGACTCACCCTGTCTCACTCATTCTCTAACTCACTCAGTCTCACTCATTTTCTGGCACACTAAGACTGTGCCTCACTCCTTCTAACTCCGTCCCAGTCATTCTCACTCACTCCCACTCAATTTAACTAATTCTCAGTCAATCAGTCTTACTAAGATTCATTCAATCTTACTGCCTCACCTACAATCATCCTCACTACTTCCTACTCAGACCCACTCATTCAAGACTCACTCTGATAAAGTCAGTGTCACTATTTCTCACTGTCTCACTTATTCTGACTCATTCAGTCTTACACACAGTGCCACTCATTGTCATTCTCCCTCTCAGTGCCACTAATGTCATTCACAGTAACACTCACTGTCATTCTCCCTCGTAGTTACACTCACTGTCATTCCCCCTCATAGTAACCCCTCACTGTCATTCTCCCTCACAGTAACTCTCACTTTCATTCACCCTCACAGTAACTCTCACTGTCATTCTCCCTCACAGTAACACTCGCTGTTGTTCTCCCTCACAGTTACTCTCACTGTCATTCTCCCTCACAGTAACACTCACTGTCAATCTCCCTCACAGTTACACTCAGTCATTCTTACTGACAGTAACACTCCGTCATTCTCAAACACAGTTAAACTAACTGTCATTCTCCTTCACAGTAACATTCACTGTCCTTCTCCTTCACTCACTATAAGTCATTCATAGTCTTAATACCACTCATTGTCACTCAACTCCCTCTACCGATTCTGTCACTGTTACTTAAACACACTCACACACACATGTGCACGCTATCTCTCACAGACACACTCTTCACCACAAACACACACACTTACCCATTTGCACAGCCCACAACATTTAAAGGCTTTACAGGATTTTACTTAACTTGCTATGGGTCCTATTTAGGAGTTTGTTCCTTTAACCTTGTGGCATGAAACTGAAACAGCAAACCTGCACAGTGTCATATTTGAGGTTTTAGTCTGTGCTCTATTATCCCCAACCTTTCCCAACTCTGTGACGAGTTGAGAAAGGGGGGATTGACAGGCTGATTGGCATGTAGCCACAGGCACTACAGGGCTTGAGCCTGTAGTGTCCATGCCTACCTTTAGCTGTGATGCCTAGCACTTCACAACTGGGGAGCCACAGAGGCATAGCGGGGCTTCTCCAGCCCTGGCGATCCCACTCTGAAAGCTGATGCAGGCGTCTTCATGAACCTGTGCTAGCCATCAGACAGACACTGTAGCCAGACCGGGGGAGGTCGGTATTTTTATCAGACCAAAAGTGAACAATAGATTATTATTCACTCTTGGTATAATAAAAAGAAATAGGTCAGAAAACCCGTGGTGTGGCGCCTCAGCCCATTAAGAGGAGCCCTCACTGTACTTGTGTGTGCATCTGAAGGCCCCAGTGTGGAGACTATACATGCGCATCTGTCACCATGTGCTTACTTAGGATTCAATCGACATTTTATTTTTGATTTATTTTGTATTCCGCAGGGCATTTTCCTTAGAAAGGATCTAGCCAGCCGCAATTTGAAGGTGCGGATCGTCCAAAAAAGAGCATTAATAAATAACCCGATAAAGAGAGAAAATGTGGGACGACAGTAAAATTAAAGCTGAAGAGCAGTGAGGGCATGTTGGGAGCAATGGAGAAGTAGGTGTGGAGGGTGTTTAAATAAACAAAAAAATAAACAAAATGAAGAGGACGGGTGAAGCGACAGACGAGCTTCAGTGCGCTGCACAGAGTACAGATGTTGAGGGAATATGAGAGTGCAGCTGCCCATGCGGCAGACAGCAAGAAAAAACGTTTATAGGCTCATGCATTTAATCCGTCCTCTCAGTCAGTCAGCATACTTGAAGCATTATATGGCAGGATGGGTTGCGGGTCCTTCCTTCTGAAATGAGGGATTTTATTGTTGGAATCTGAATACTTGATCTGGATTTAGTAGCTGAAAGTTTAATGAGGGATGATTTCCTACTCTTTGGAACAAGTAACCACTAGCCCCGAGAATCCTAAAACAAACTGTTTACAGTTTTGTGTCTGTAGCTGCATTTAGATTTGTGTTAAACAACTAACTTTGTCACTGATTTAAGGAAAGTAGCTGGCACCCAGCGGCACTTTCCTTGTGCCACTTAGGGCTCCCCTAACGTCACCATGTGTACGGTAGTTAGGGAAACTGGTGTCAACATTTTTGATGCTAGTTTGGAGCTTTGTAGGATTAGCGTAAAGTTTTTTTATGCTAATCCTGCAAAGCCCTTTGAGGCCCATTGTAAACAACGGTGTCCCTCCTTTTAACACCTGCTCTGCGCAGGCATTAAAAGTGCTGAAAAAAATGATGCAAAGAAATCTCTTCGATTTCTTTGCAACATTTTTTCAGCCACCCTATTGGGGGAACGCCCCCTCAGCATTCATTATGCCTGGCACAGGCATAATGTAGTGCAAAAGGTTACAAAGTGGTGCAAAGCATGCATTGTGCCACTGCAAATTTGGCAAGGCGATTTGGGCCCCGGGCCACGTTAGTGTAAAAAAATGACATTACTTTGGTGCAAGGAGGTGATAAAGGCTCTTAAATGTGCCCCTTTGTTTTCTATTTCAAAATGTTTCACATTCACTCAGGTGTTTATTGCCCCAAAGCATTCAGAGAAAACAAAAAGAGAAACGTGGTTGACTTTGGAAGCTCTTCTTTATTTTCAACAGTATACAGTGAAAGAGGCAGAAGTATTAGGGCAATTGAGGTGTTTGATATAATTGAAGCAGAGTGAAATGGTGCATTATTAAGAACTTATCACCCAGTTAACAGCAGACACTTTGGAAAATCGAATTTGTATGTGTACTTCTATACATATTCAACAGTAAATTTACTTTTGAGCACCTGTGAGATGCAGTTACATTTAAAAGGATACGTTCAATACAGTTTCACAACAGCAACAACTTAAAAAACATTAAAAAGCACAAAGCAATGGCCAGCTAAGTGTCCTCATTCTCCTGGACTTCTCTGATGTTTTACACACTTCTGACCACAAGATACTCCTTGATTGTCAGAAACACTGGCAACTCTGGCATTTCTTGGCTCAAATCCTTTTTTCACTACTCCCAACAAGGCAGTAGATGGAAGGCATTAATTCCAGCTCTTGGCACGTGCCACAAGGGCCCTCTTTGCACTTTTCAGTGACTATTGGCTCCCCTTTTTATATGTCATTATGTCCTCAGATTCGACTTCCAATTACATGCAAATTAATACATTAATTTAAACTGGTGGTATCAACATGCCACTCTTAGAGGATGCTAAGCAAAGAGAGTTTGTCATTGATCAGAAGACACCCAGAGCTTCATAAACAGGTTGACCTTAATTCTTGAAAAATCAGAAATCCTAAAAGTGAGTCATTCCATTCATCTAAGCTACCACTCAAGTAGACTGGTTGCTAAGGTCTTCATTCACCACCCATCAAATCCATTTAGAATCTTCAATTCTTGTTTGATGCCAAAATCTAGTAAACAAAATAAACCACATTAAAGAATCAATCACATTCTGACTCTTGTCAAGAATCCTAACCTGTTTCTTCCATATAGTCTATTTGTAGGCTCTGATTTGGAGTGATGGTCAGATTCACAGAGACATTTTAAAGATAAGATTTTGGAGGAAACTTGAGCGTATGCATATGTTGGTGGCACCCTTTGGTAATTTTAGACATAATTAGTGTTAGAAATGACATATGACCTCATGGTCCTCCTCAGTTCATCATGGCCATGCTGATACATTTTTTAGAACCTTCTACAAGAGCATTCAATTCTCTGGCCCCTTGACACTAAGTATGCAGTCAGTGTGCCAACCCGAACCAGAATATCAGTTGGACTGCAGCCAATACCAATATACTGAACAATATTTGCATAAGATAATTTTCTGACAATGATCAACCACGTGATACAAGACAGGGTCAATTTAGTGGAGACCACATCCTTTTTCAGAAACAGATCAACTACTCAAGGAACACTAGAAAATAGAATACGCCCAATCTAGTGCATATGATATGAATTGTAACCAAACAGAATGTAAACAATAAAGCAGCGAAAACGTTATGAATATTGTGAATGGCAAGAAATATTGTAAAACGATTTTTTTTTTCTAGCAGCAGCACCCCTGCTAGCTGCTTCCAGGCACTATGCTAGTTTTAGCAATTAATATATGAAAAACATATCTTGAGCTTCCAAGGTGGTGCATTTTGGCATACCTGATTCAGCACAATAGTACTATTGTTACGTCTGAATAGCAATCAGGCTATCTCTGTGACAGAGCAGTTGCGTGTACCAAAGAAAAAACACAGCCACTCGGACAGCTGGTGAAGGCCACTCACCTGACAGGAATCTTCAATTAAAGTTGGTGCTGAAGTCATGCCATTGTCCTGACGCGAAGATCTCCTTTCTGACTTCTAGCCCTTTATGCTCACTTTTGTAATACTTAATGAGAGGCCTGTGAGGGACTGTTAGAATAAACAATCAATACAAAGTAGCATAACGCCCTTTCAGCTATTTCACATTATTAAACACTAGTCAGAAGACAATACAGAACGGCAATCACTAATCTTCGTGAAGCTCTGTTTGTTTATAATGGATAATTATAGTATGCTTCAGCAGAAATGATTAAATAATATGAATGTACTTCCGTACACTTGATTAACATATTCACAGGATACAGTTGAAGAACAAAACATTAAAGAATGTGTCTGACATGAAATTACGGTTTTTTATTTATTTATTTATTTATTTATTTAATGCGTTTTTATATAGCGCGGACTTTACCCGAAGGTGTCAGAGCGCTTGACAATAGGCAAAGTAAAGATACAAGAGGAGAAGAATTACAAGTGAGCCTGTTACAAAACAAACGTTACATTACATGAGGCAATAGTGATAATTGTGCAAGTATCAGGAGCAAAAATACACGAGGTAGCAAACGATACGTTACGAAAGGAAAAAGTGACGTGTGCAGGATACAAGAGCAAATAAAGTACGATTAGAGGTAAAAAAATTGCAATAAATGGTAGATACTCAAAACACTAAAACAATAGTTACGTTACATGAGGCAGTGATGGCCGTTGTGCATGTATCAAAAGCAAACAAGATATAAGAGGTAGCAAATGATACGTTGTAGAAGGAAAGGTGCCGTGTACATGTTACAGAAGAGTACAAAATACAGGTAGAGGTATAATACTGCACTAAATGGCAGACACTCAGAACACAAAAAACACCCAGGGAAGGCACTTCTATAGGCATGGGGAACAGATTATCCTATAATGAAAGGACTTCCTTCAGAAAACAGAGGGCTTGAATTAAATTTGAAAGTGTCTTTGAAGGAGGAGAGCTTTGAGGTCAGTTTTGAAGGCCTGGGAAGAGGTGGTGGTCCGAAGCTGAGGCGGAAGTGAGTTCCAGATTCTCACTGCGTTGCCTGAGAAGGATTGGGCCATCGATCTTTCCTTCTTGAAAATGGGAGGTTCAAGCAATAACTTTTCTGCATTACGTGATGGTCTGGAGTCCCCAGAGAGTTTCAGTTTATTCACCAGGTAGCGAGGGGAGGAGGAGTGCAAGGCTTTGTGATTGATACATGCAGTTTTGTAGATAGATCTTGCCTCTATGGGAAGCCAACGGAGGGTGGATAAAATGGGTGTGATGTGGTCGCTTCTTTTGGCCCCATATATGAAACGAGCTGCTGAATGGAGAATAGACTTCAGGGGGGAAAGGTGGGATTTGGGAAGGCCAGTAAGAAGAGAGTTGCAGTAGTCCAATCTGGAGAGAACCAGCGATTGGACCAGGGTTTTAAGATCGTGCTCCGGGAAGAAGCGACGAATCCCCCAAAGAAGGCGCAGTTGGTGTCGAGCAGACTTTGCAATGGAGTCGATGTGGGAGAGTAGATTGAGTTTTTTGTCAAGAATGACACCAAGGGATTTTGCGCTCTCGACAATGATGGGCTTATTATTCATTAGATTGATCTGATCCATCCAAGATTGCACTGGGGGATGAGAAAGTGAGTAGGAGAGGAGGAGGAATTCTGTTTTGGAGGGATTCAGGATCAGTTGATGAGTTAACATCCAGTTTTGGATGGAGTCGAGAGTAGAGCTAAGGAAGGAGAGATCGTGAGTGGAGGCCAAATTCAGGTAGATCTGAGTGTCATCCGCATATAGATGATATTGGATCCCGGATTTACTCAGGAGATTTCCCAATGGTTCTAAATAGAGATTGAACAGTGTGGGTGCAAGTATGGAGCCTTGAGGAACACCTTGACTGACCGCTAAAGGAGTTGAAAGACTGTTCGCTATTTTGATCATTTGGGATCTAACAGAGAGGAAGGAGGCAAACCATTTGAGCACAGTGCCCTCCATGCCCATTCTCTGTTGAAGAGTGTTAAGGAGAGTGTTGTGATTGACAGTGTCAAAGGCTGCAGAAAGGTCAAGAAGAATTAGAAGACAAGACTCCCCTGAATCTAGTATCCGCAGCGCGTCATGAATCACTAACAGCAGGGCTGTTTCAGTGCTGCAGTTTTGAATGAAGCCGGACTGGAAATTGTCAAGAAGATCATTTTCCTTGATATGGCGAGAGAGTTGTTTCGCTACACATTTTTCTGTGATTTTCGCAAGAAAGGGTAGGTTAGTGATGGGACGGTAGTTGTTGAGGTCGTTCGCATCAGCGGTGGGTTTTTTAAGCAGAGGGGTGACCTGCCCCGTTTTGAAGGAAACAGGAAGGGAGCCTTGACTGAGGGAGAGGTTGACCAGAGTGGTCCAATAGGAAAGAGAATTAGTATAGAAGTCCATGGCAATGGCACTAGGGATGGGGTCAAGTGAATGGTTAGAGGGCTTTGTATCGAGGATGCATTTAAGGAGAGCATCGTCAGAGATGGGGTCAAAGTCTTGCCAAATGGTTAAGGATTTGCGCTCCTCTGTAGGGGTAGGATGAATGACCTGATCTACAAGTGATTTAACCTTTTCGTCAAAGAATACAGCGAATTCCGCTGCTTTCTTTGTGGAATCTTCCAATTTGGAGGTTGGGGGAGAGCTGTTTGGGTTCTTTATGAGGTCGAATAGTTTTTTGGGTCTATTTTTGGCTGAGTCAAGGAGGGATTTGTAGTGCGACGCTTTTCCAAGGAAGATGCGCTTGTGGTACTTGGATCTTGCTGAACGAAGCAAGGCCAAATTTTCAGTGGAGGGCGCTTGTCTCCATTGTTTCTCAAGGGCTCTTATGAGCTTCCTTTCTTCATAGAGGGATTTGTTGAACCAAGGTGCTGAGGGAGTGGGCCTTTTCTTTTTGCTTTGGAGAGGAGCGACATTATTGATTTCGACTGCAAGGACTGTGAGGCATTGGGAGGTGAGTTCGTTAACATCTAGGTCCGGGTCTAGCCTTGGAAGTGATAGCAAAGCAGAATCACAGAGGGTACTGAGGTCAATATTTTTAGTGTCACGGAACCAGGAAGTAGCCCTCTTAGGCTGGCCAAGAGTTATAGAGTGTGATAGGTGAAGAGAGAATGGGATGAGGAAGTGGTCCGACCAGTCTACAAGAATAGGGGTAGCGATAGTCAGCAAGCCTGCTTTAGAAATAACAAGGTCCAGGATTGAGCCTTTAGAGTGTGTTGTTTCTGTGCAGTGTTGGATAAGATCGTTTGCAGAGAGGAAGGTGGCCAGCGAATTCGCATAGGAGTCTTGAGGTGAGCCCCAATGGACATTGAAGTCACCCACGAAGATCTGATTGTCACTTTGCGTGTATTGGTCGCTGAAGAAGTCCGTGAGTTCCTCAATAAACGAAGGGCTGCTACCAGGCGGGTGGTAAATAGCATGGAATCTGAGAGGTGAGCGGTGGTGCAATTGAAGCTCAAGAGAAAGGCATTCAAAAGTGTGGCAGGAGCTGTTAGGAAGAGCCTTAAGTAGAAGGGAGTTTCTAAAGATGACTGCAACACCTCCCCCAACTTTGTCAATTCTGTCATTTCTAAGTATAGAATAGCCTGTGGGTACAAGGAGATCAAACATAGAGTGAGAGGTATCGTTGAACCAGGTCTCTGTGAGGAAGAGCATGTCAATATTGTGCAAGTTGATGGTATCGGAGATTTCAAGTTTGGGTTTTATTGCAGATCTGCAGTTGTGGAGCAAACAGCGCAGCTCTGACGCAACTGTTTTGGTGACGGGGGCACTTGGGCTATGAGGGGTGATAGGGATATTGTACTTATATGAGGGCGCTCTGGAGGGTTTAGGTGGGCGAGTGGTTCTGGCAGAGGAGATGGTCGGAATAGAGTAGATAACAGGTTTACTGGGCAGTGGAAGTGAAGGAAGGGTGGCGTTCGAGTGCTTGTGTGGATTTGCAGACGACAGGCTATGCTTAGCTATAATGGGGAGTGGGGGTGAGGTGCATTTCGTGTAAGGGTGAGTGTTTGCCAAAGGAATTGAGGTGTGTGGAAAAGTCGAGATCTTGGAGCTTAAAACTAAAATGGTAGCTTCAAGTTGGGAGATGGCGGTGATTAGAGAGCCTAGCTTATTTTCCAGAGAGAGTAAGGAAGAGCACGGCATGTTGGGTGGCTCGATGGAAACAGGAGGGGGTGCATTAGGCAGTGTCCGGCAGGGAGAGGTGGGGGAACGGGAGGGGAGCAGGGGTATAGGGTTCAGAGGTGCACTAGGCAGTGTACGGCAGGGAGAGGTGGGGGAACGTGAGGGGAGTAGGGGAATAGGGTTCAGAGGTGGGGAAAGGTTTTGGATAAGAGCAGGAGTTGGTGCGCCAGGGGTGAGAGGAGAGTTGTCGTCGTTAGCATTGCAAGAAGGATAGGAATTAAGGGCAGAATTAGGGGGCGAAAGGAGAGGAGTGGGGCGGTGGGGCGGTAGGAGAGGGACGGAGTGTGAGGAGTGATAGGGAATAGGGAGGTATGGAAGGAAGGGAGGGAAGGGGGTTGGATAGGTCCTGGTAGCTAAGAGAGGTGGCTGTGAGGGAGCGGGTATCAGGCAGAGTGGGGGGGATTGGGAGAAAGGGAAGTTGAAGAAAGGAAGTGATTCTGCTCGGTCCGAGGGAGGCGAAAGGAGAGGAGTGGGGCGGTGGGGCGGTAGGAGAGGGACGGAGTGTGAGGAGTGATAGGGAATAGGGAGGTATGGAAGGAAGGGAGGGGAGGGGGTTGGATAGGTCCTGGTAGCTAAGTGAGGTGGCTGTGAGGGAGTGGGTATCAGGCAGAGTGGGGGGGATTGGGAGAAAGGGAAGTTGAAGAAAGGAAGTGATTCTGCTCGGTCCGAGGGAGGGGAGGGGTTACCAGGGGAGGAAAGGGGGTAGCACAGTATTGCTGGAGGAGAGTGGGGAGGGAGAGAGATGGAATGTATTTGTGGGGAAATCGGGGTACATAGTGAGGGGAGGAGTGGGCGGAGGGGCAGAGAGGAGGAGGGAACAAGGGGAACGTAGGGAACATAGACAAGGGGAGAGGGCTGAAGGAGAGGTGGTCTAAGGAGGGGGGTGGCCAGAAGGGATAGGGGGGAGGAGATGAGAATGGAGTGCCGGGACGGTGCAGAATGGACGAGGAGCATGTTAGCTGGAGGTGAGGCTGAAGTGAAGAGGGGAGGGGCATACTGTGAGGGGGGAAGAATGGGAGGGGAGGTCCGAGGGGAGAGAAAAGGGTCGACCTGTGCCTCCCCAGGGTGCAGCCTATTGGAGAGTGGGGGGGTCAAGGGAGGAGAAAGGGAGTAATTGGTGGAGCTAGATGGAGAGTCAAGGGATATCTCGGTCGCAGGGGAGGGGAGTAGGGAAGGGAAGAGGCGGTCAAAGAGAGAGAGACAGGTGTCTTTGGCTTGGATCATAACAGTACCGTTGTTATAGAGTGAGATAGTGAGGGAGCCGTTAAAACCCACAGAGGGGGACATTTTTAGCTGTTTCCCATGAGGGTTAGAGGAGGAGGAGGTGACGTTAAAGGAATTGTAAAAGCTGGTAGACCAAGAGGGTATGTCGTGCGTGAAAAAAATTAGATCGGTTTTGAGCCCCCCATACCGACCATTGTAAAACTGATCGACGAAAAGGGAATCGGGGAAACATTCAATGGTGTTATGCTTGAAACGTTTTGCTGCAGCTTTAGTCAGGTTAGAAGGGTAGATGATTTTGTAGCAATTAATTCCAGACTTAATTCGAGCGGTGGCCATGTTGGTAAATTGTGGAGGAGGAGGGTGGTAAGGATAAGGGAAGGGTGTTACTAGGACGGTGGTGGTGTGGAGAAGTAAGAGGGCACGTAATCCAGACGTCGAGTGCAGGAGCCTGAGTTACTCGTAAGTATCACCAACATTATGGGCAAAAAGCACAGGGTGGAACATAATTTCACTAGCATAACCCAAAATATGCAGGACAACCTCACAATCATAAAACACAATTTAGAGGTAGCCAGACCAGGGTCTGAAAATCGAACTACAAGAAATACATTTCCTAGCACCACAAATACGCAATGGGGCCTGGCGCCCTAGAAACCACCAAGATCCCCTGGTCACCTGGCCAACTCAACGGGGCTCAAATGCCCTGTGTCCAGATTGTCAGGGCTGCTGCCAATGCAGCGAAAGACCAGCGTGCGTACTTGCGCAAACCTAAACGTTGCAACTGGCACTAAGTGCTGCACAGCTGTGAAGAAATGGTGCAAGGAGTGCATCTCACAGAACTACCTCCAAAAGCCCTAAGAGTCTAGAGGAGGATGGGAGAGGATGTATCTGCTCTTATTGTGCAGCAATATAGTGTGTTGGCTCTGTATAGCAGCATCCGGAAATGATTTAAATCACCCTTAAGCCTACACGCAGTCGCTACTCGCGCGCTGCTTTAACTGTTAGGTTACACGTGTTTTTAATTCACAAAAATACTTTTTCTAAATGTCAATTTCCCACTTTGGCACTTCTTTCTGCGTAGCTTCGTAAATTCGGTTGTTCCATTTCCTGATTATTTGACCAAGACACATTTCATATCGAGGTAAGAGGCCCCGGAGGAAACAGAAGTGCATTTATCACAATATACTCTATAGAACTTGCTACCATTAATGCTATATACCAGTTACCGCCCACTTCCTATTCGCATCTTCTCAAGTAACCACCTCTCACCGAGCTGCAGACCTGTTCCCGGCAAAAGCTTCATCAAGTTAATCACCGACCTACTGAGTTCCTCGCAGTCTAATAACATCTTTCTCAGGGACTTAAAACTCCTAAGCATTTTCTCCAGCAAAACTTTGAAAGAAACGCCACTCGACATTCTCGACACCCCCAGCCATTCTTTGAAATAATCCAACCCAAAGTCAATGTTGTTAATATGATTTTTTGCTCCTATGAGGTCTTCCAAACTACAGTGGATTGGTCACACTACAACAGCATCCTGACCATAATCCCCTGACCTCAATTATCAGGAATGTTATGGCCCCCTGTCAATCAATACCCAGCGATCCTCGGTACTGAACTGACGCCTGGTGTGGCATCAACTTTTAACTTACCGGTTGGGACCCCCAGCGCTACTCTTCCCTAGAGATGACAACAATCTTGTGGAGGTGGGTGGATCCCAGGTGGAGATTTCTGGTGTAGGGGATAGGAACAGCCTTATCGTGACAACGACAGTCCCACCAGCGCAGTAACCTACCAAACTTTAACACTGGCTGATTTTTGATACAAGCACTCATCACCCTGGTTATCACTACGAACTCCAAGTCATGGATATCACACTCACCTTTCAATAGGACCCCTGCATGAAACCCACAGTCCTGCTTTACCTCTCCGCCACATTAGACAAATTGATCACCAATCCCGGATCAAACTCCTCTTTTTAAACATGAATGACAGTGGACTACATTGGTTATCTTTCCACATTTACATCCTGCATCACCTCATTCAGACAGGCACCACCAATCCCACTAACTACTGGTAACTTGAGGAGTGGCCTGATAGAGCTAGTATGTGATCTACAATAATACACAGAACAGGCAGACACATAGATAAGGTCATTGTGAAGCTCTCACTCCAGAAGATGAACGTGTCATTTTCCTTATTATGGAACACACATTTAAATCAGCCCTTCTTGGCACACTGGGGTCACTTCAAGCATATGGTGGCATTGATATAAGACATTTAAACTTGGTAAATATTACGCATTCTCTAAGTACTGTGGTGACTGAAGCATAAGGTGGTACTTACTGACCTACCATGGTCAACCTCGGCCTCATAGTGGCAACCTCTGCCAAAATCCTTAACTTCAGATTTTCAGCATCCTTGGCATTACTATGGACAAAGCACTCATACGGGCCGCTTTAACAGCCCCTAGCACCTCCTTGTGCCATATTAGCATCATTTTTTTTACGCTAATGTGGCCCAACGAGGGCAAAATTGCAGCACCAAATTTGTGCCACTTTGTAACCCTTTCCGCTACATTATGCCTGCGCCAGGCATAATGCATACAAAGGGGACGTTCCCCCATTAGGGGGGCCAAAAAAGTAGCGCAAAAAAATCTAAGATATTTCTTTGCGTCATATTTGTTTGGCACTTGTAATGCCTAGTCAGAGCAGGCATTAAAAGGAGGCACACCATTGTTTACAATGGGCCTGAATGGGCTTTGCAGGATTAGTGTCAACATTTTTGATGCTAATTCTGCTAAGCTCCAAACTAGTGGCAAACATTTTGACACTAGTTCCCCTAACTTCCACCATGGTGCGCCATATGTGAGATACGGCGCAAACATGGTGGTGTTAGGGGGCGCTAAGGGGCACAAGAAAAGTGGCGCTGCACTGGGTGCAGCGCCACTTTTCCTAAATCAGGCCCATAGTGCTGGGCATTTTGGGCAATGTAGGGCCCTTGACTGTTGGACATCCTGAGAAAAAGGTGGACATCCATGACATTTGTAGGTATTCTCATTTGATAGGTAGCACTATCGTGTGATTGTGATACATGGACATATGCAGCAGATTCAGTCCTTGTGGGTGAGTACAACATGTGAGTACTGGATAAAAATTGCACACTGGACCAAACAAGTGGATATACTAAACATTAAAAGGTGATGTTTGAGAGACAAAAAGTTAGATTTTAAATCGTACACGCCTTTCACTGGGAGAATTACATATGTGTACCCAAATAAAAAGTTTTCCTTTGGGAAGAAATATTTATTTTCCAGAAAATGTGAATTTGATGGTTAGGGACAGAATTATTATATTTCATTAATATTTTAAAACTGATCTTTAACATATTTTCGTGGACAGTGAGACATACGTGTCGCTGATGTTGTTTCCTTGGATTTCTTTTGCTCCTATGGATGTAGTTTTATGATTCACATAGAGACACTACATCATTTATATTGCTAAATCTTTCAAAGTTATCATCAATTCAGCTGTGAGAGGCCAGAGCGTGCAAGATAAATGCATTTTTAAGGCTCTAGTCTCTCTTGTCTTAACATAAGCCGTCTTTGTGATCCGGGCTGCAGCTCTGTTTTCTGACTCTGTGATAGCTGTTTATTCTGAGGGATAACCCTGGCGCCAACCTCTTTGACGTACGTTTTATTGTTTCTACCCTCCACCAGGAAGCAGAGTCTGAGTAATAATATATGATTTTTACTATCCTTTGAAGGGGTAAGATGGGAAAATAGAAGTGAAGAAAAATATAAATGGTACTATCTTGAATAGCATCTTGAAAATGGAAAGGGCCTTGTCAAATTACAAAACGGGGTAGTTGAGCTGTCTGTAATACCTAGAGGGCCTCATTTACAAAGAAGTGGCATAGCAAGGCCCCAATTTAGCAGCGCCGCGCTGCTTCGTTTCAGAAATGCAGGGAGATGCGCTGTATTTACTACAAAACGGTTCGCCCCTGTGTTTTTCCTAGCGCTGGAACTAAAATTAGCTGCCTAGCCCCAAAGCAGGCACCCTTGCACCATAGTGCAAGGGTGCTTGCATTGAAGGGAATGTTTATGTTCAGGAAGGTGTCCCTTCCTGCACATACACATTCAATAATGGCGATGTACAGAATGCAGCACACATAGAAGTAGCAAATTGTCATTATTTAATGATTGTTTATGTTCAGGAAGGTTCAACTTCCTGCACACAAACAATCATTAATGGTGTTTTGCTCTTTCTGTGTGTGCTGCAAAATGCAGCACACATAGAAAAAGCAAAAATGAGGAGAAATAAAAGTATTTCTTCTACTCTCTCCACTCTAACACCACCCCTAGGTGTTGCGGTGAAAAGCCCACAGCAATACCCATTGCACGCCCTTTTCATCCAAGGTGATGCATGTAAAGGGGCTGTATTTACAAGGCTGCATTAAGCCACAAAAAGTGGTTTAACACCACTTTGCAAATATGGAGCAGGGCATTTCACCACTGGAACACTGGAAAAAGTGAAGTTCTGGTGATGCAATGCCCTTGTATATGAGGCCCATAGTTTTTTCGACCCTTCTTTGAGGGGGCGACTAAAAATAAATAATGTTAAATTTTACTACCAGTTGTTATCATGTGAGAATGATTCTAGTCAGAGAAATGATAACTGTATTGTAATATATCATGGTGGCTGTTGGAAAATGGGTTATTGGTAGGGCAGGTAGGTACCTACACCTAGCAACAAGCCACAAACCTCCACAAAAGTACAGTTAGGTCTCAGTAAATTAATCCCAGCTCTACCCTTGGTAGCTTGGCAGCGAGTGTCAAGGCTTAACTTAGGAGACAAAGTGTAAAGCATTCAAATATCACAAAACAGTAATTAAATAAAACACAGGAAACAGTTTAAAAATCCAAAACCAATTTATAAAAATAGCTTATATTTTTATCTTTAAAATGACACAAAAACGATTAAAATCGGTTCAGGGGAACCGGAGATATGAATTTTTAAAGTATTATTATTTTCTAGCGCTTAGAAACAAAAAGCGCCAATCGGGTCATCTGGTTGCACCAGGACCGGGGCAAAGTCAAACTTTCAGGCCGACCGCGATGGAGCCCTGCTCGGCTACAAGTCGCGGGAGGCCTCGGTTAAAAAGTTACCTTCTGACTTAGTCTCTTTTTTGATGTTTTTCTTCCCCGGGACGAACCTGCCAGTTGGATCCGACCTCCTGGAGCCCTTGTCCGGATACGCGAAGTCGGTTTCCTCGGTGGTGATTTTTACCTTCGGACTTAGTCGTTTTTTCGAGATGAAAATCCTTCGACCGGGGTAAACCTGGATCTTGATCCGACGTCCGTGGAGCCCTTCTCGGATACGATGGCTGGAAGGTCCCGGTCAACTTTTTACGTTCGGACTTAGTCTCTTTTTCGGATGTTTTTCTTTACCGGGACGAACCACGAAGTCAGGCCGGGTCGCGGTTGAGGCAAGCCGGCTAGAATTTCCGCGTCGGGTCGGTCACTTTATGGAGCTTTTTTCTAAAAATTCTCCAATCTTCTCCAAACTTCTGGGGCTTCACCCAGATGTTCTTTTAAGGTTCTTTTGGGGTCCACAGCTCACCCCAAGGGTCCAGAAGTTCTGTGATGGTCCTTGGGAAGTGCGGACTTCAACTCCCAGAATACACCTGGCGCAGACTCCTTTTTGGCCACTGGACAGTGGTCAGCTGGTCACTTTTTCAGGAGTTGGTGCAGGGGACTCTGGATAGCAATTTTTCACCTGTAGCAAACAGGGAGTCCCTCCTTGAACCAGTGGAAGCCAGGCAAAGTCCTTCTTGTGGTGAAGCCCAAGTGTGCAGCTGGTGCAGTCTTTCTGAGTGCAGGGTCCAGGTGCAGGCCAGGGGTCCAGCAGGGCAGTCCTTCTTCTCCTTGTAGTTCTTTCTTCTTGAAATTTGGTGGGGATCTGAGGCGGGGGTGCAGGTCTGCCAGTTTTATCCTTGCTCCTGGGTGAAAAGCAGGGGGGCCCTGGTTCTCCAATCAGGGACAGGGTCGTCCCCCTGTGATGACCACTTCCTGGGAAGTGTGGCAAAAATCCATCCCAGAAGGCAACAGTCTCTAAAAATCCAAAATGGATGAATCTGATTTTTGGAGGAGAGATCTGGCTGAGCCCACCCACTGGTGTGGCTAAAAATCATAAACACACCCCTCTCCTGCCCTCTCCTAATCTAATCAAGGGGGCACCTAGCTGTCTGGGGTTGCAGGATGTGGGGGTGTTGCTGGGTGCTCCAGATGTCCTTCTCTGCCTTTGAAGACCGGTTTGGCAGCCCTCCCCCTTCCTGCCTCACCATCTGCTGAGGGGAGATTCTCTCCCCCAAGCACATTCCTTTGTGTGAAGCCAGGCCACTTCACACCTCATTAAAGTGGCCTGGCAGAAGCTGCTGCAGGCTGGCCAATCAGAGCACAGCAGCAAAAACAATGCAGAGCTGAAATTGGCAACTTTTTAGGTAAAGTCTAAACTTTTTACCTGCACTAGTTATATTAAATCCAACAACTGGAAGTTGTGGGATTTATTATAACAATCAATTTGATACCAAATTCTTGGTATGTAACATTTAAGGAGACTTTAAAATTTAAAATAAAGTCTGCCCATTCTAGCCTATGAAGGCCATTTACTTCAATGAGGGAAAAACGAATTTGGCTGTTTTTACCTCACCAGGGCTTATAAATCTATTTTTATAAAGTCCCTGCTTATAGTTACATGGCACCCAGCCCTAGGGGCACATAGGGCACACCTTAGGGGTGACTTATATGTAAAAATAAGGTAGTTTAAGACTTTGGAAGTACCTTTAATTCCAAAGTCGAATTTGCATATAACTTTAATTTAAAAGCAGCCAGCAAGGCAGGCTTGCTTTTAAAATGACACTGGGCACCTCAGCAATGCACCTAGGTGTGCACCACCTATGCTGTGGTCCCTAAACCTACATGCCCTACCATATACTAGGGACTTATAGGTAGGTTAACTTAGCCAATTATAATTAGCCTAATTTGCATATCCATTTTACACAGAGCACTGGCCCTGGGACTGGTAAGCAGTACCCAGGGCACAGCCAAGAGTCAGTAACCACCAGTACCTATCCAGAAAGAGTGGGGGTGATCAGGCAAAAAAAAAGGACTTTCCTACACTGCCCCCCCCCAGATGAAAGGTGATGGGTACTAACCTACACCCTGGTAGTCCTCATCAGCTAAGTGGAAAAACCTGGAAAGGCCATCTGCATTGGCATGAGCAGTCCCAGGTCTGTGCTCCACTGTGAAGTCCATCCCCTGTAGGGAAATGGACCACCTTAACAGTTTTGGGTTCTCCCCCCTCATCTGCATCAACCATCTGAAAGGTCTGTGGTCAGTTTGTACACGGAAGTGAGTGCCAAACAAGTAAGGCCTCAACTTCTTCAGGGACCAAACCACAGCAAAGGCCTCCCTCTCAATGGCACTCCATTTTTTCTCTCTGGGGAGTAGTCGCCTGCTGATGAAGGCAACTGGGTGATCATGGCCCTCTTCATTAACTTGTGCTAACACTGCCCCAATCCCTTCCTCTGAAGCATCTGTTTGCACTACAAATTCCTTGCTATAGTCAGGGGCCAGTAACACTGGTGCTGAACACATAGCCTGTTTTAGGGTGTCAAAAGCTTTTTGACACTCTGGGGTCCAAATGACCTTCTTGGGTTGTTTCTTGGAGGTAAGCTCAGTTAGAGGGGCCACTATGGTCCCAAAATTCTGAACAAACCTCCTGTAATACCCAGTCAGGCCAAGAAAGGCCCTGACCTGAGTCTGGGTTTTTGGAGCCTCCCAATCCAGGATAGTCTGGATCTTGGGCTGGAGAGGTTGTACATGGCCTCCACCAACAAGGTGGCCCAGGTACACAACAGAACTTTGCCCTATCTGGCACTTGCTTGCCTTGATAGTCAGGCCTGCTTGAAGCAGGGCCTGAAGCACTTCCTTCAGGTGGACCAGGTGGTCCCTCCAGGTGGAACTAAATACAGCTATATCATCCAGATAAGCTGCACTAAAAGATTCCAACCCAGATAGGACTCTATTCACCAACCGTTGGAAGGTGGCAGGAGCATTTTTCATCCCAAAGGGCATCACCTTGAACTGAAAGTGGCCCTCTGGTGTGGAAAATGCTGACCTCTCCTTAGCTCTTGGACTTAAGGCAATCTGCCAATATCCTGAGGTCAGATCAAATGTGCTCAGGAATTTGGCAGCCCCCAACCTGTCAATGAGCTCATCAGCTCTAGGTATGGGGTGAGCATCAGTCCTAGTGACTGCATTTAGACCTCTGTAGTCCACACAGAATCTTAATTCTTTCTTCCCACCTTGGGGATTAGCTTTGGGCACCAGTACCACTGGACTGGACCAAGGACTATCAGAGGGCTCAATTACCCTCAGGTCCAACATCTTAGCCACTTCAGCTTTGATGTTGGCCTTGACCTGGTCAGACAGCCTGTACAGCTTGTTCTTGACAGGCAAGCTGTCACCAGTGTCAACATCATGGACACACCAATTGGTGAGTCCAGGGGTCAGGGAGAACAGACTAGCAAACTGTCCCAAGACTTGCTTACAGTCTTGTTGTTGCTGATCTGTCAATTTGGGAGAGAGTACCACTCCCTCCACTGACCCATCTTTTTCCTTTGAGGAAAGGAGGTCTGGCAGAGGTTCACCCTCCTCCTCCTTCCCCTCATCAGTGACCATCAGCATGGTCATGTCTGCCCTGTCCTGGTGGGGTTTCATCCTGTTTACATGCAGGATCCTGTGAGGATTCCTGGGGGTGCCAAGGTCCACCAAGTAGGTGACCTCACCTTTTTTTTCCAGAATTGGATAGGGCCCAGTCCATTTGGCCTGTAGTGCCCTAGGAGCCATGGGCTCCAAAACCCACACCAGCTGTCCTGGGTGATACTCAGGCATGGTAGCCTTTTGATCATGCCAGAGCTTCATGAGCTCCTGATTGGCCTCCAGGTTCCTGCTTGCCTTCTTCATATACTCAGCCATGCGAGACCGCAGGCCTAGTACATAATCCAGCACATTCTCCTTGGCTTCCTTGAGAGGCTTTTCCCAAGACTCTCTCACCAAGCACAATGGGCCTCTTACAGGGTGCCCAAACAGTAACTCAAAGGGGCTGAATCCAACCCCCTTCTGTGGCACTTCCCTGTAGGCAAACAGCAGGCATGGGAGGAGGACATCCCATCTCCTCCTGAGTTTGTCAGACAAACCCATGATCATGCCCTTCAGGGTCTTATTGAATCTTTCCACCAGACCATTGGTCTGTGGATGGTAGGGTGTGCTGAACTTATAAGTAACACCACACTCCTCCCACATGGCTTTCAGATAGGCTGACATAAAGTTTGTGCCCCTATCTGAGACCACCTCCTTTGGGAATCCCACTCTGGTGAACACACCAAGTAGGGCCCTAGCCACTGTGGGAGCAGTGACTGTCCGGAGGGGTATTGCCTCAGGGTACCTGGTGGCATGGTCCACTACCACCACAATGTACCTGTTACCTGAAGCAGTTGGTGGGTCTAGGGGACCAACAATGTCAATCCCCACCCTCTCAAAGGGAGTCCCAACCACTGGCAGTGGAATTAAGGGAGCCTTTGGCTTGCCCCCTGTCTTGCCACTGGCTTGACAGGTGACACAGGAGCTGCAAAACTCCCTGACTTTTTCTGACATTTCAGGCCAAAAAAAATGGTTGACCAGCCTGCTCCAGGTCTTGGTCTGTCCCAAATGACCAGCTAAGGGGATATCATGGCTTAAGGTAAGGAGGAATTCTCTATACTTTTGGGGGACCACTACTCTCCTAGTAGCCCCTTCTTTAAGGGTCCTAGCCTCAGTGTAGAGAACTCCATCCTCCCAGTAAACCTTGTGGGTACCACTGGTATCCCCTTGTTCTTGCCGGGCAGCAGTCTGCCTCAGGCCCTCAAGAGTGGGACACTCTCTTTGTCCCTGGCACAAATCTTCTCTGGTGGGCCCACCTGCCCCTTGCAGTTCTGCCAAGTCAGGCAGAGTTTGCAGGGAAGGTGTCCCTCCCTCAGAGTTCAGATCCTCCCCCTCAGGGTTGGATTCTTCCTGACCCTCTGTACTTGTTGGGGCTGGCAAGCCAGACCCAGTGCTCTTTCTCTTTTTCTTGGAGGCTTGGCCCATTGTTCCAGGGTCCAAGTGTCCAGCATTTCCCTGTTGTGCTGCCTGTGACCTGGTCACAGCACACACCCATTCAGGGAGGTCCAGCATCTGTGCATGGACCCTTCTCTCCACTTCTGACCATTCAGATGCTTCAAGATCATTTCCCAGCAGACACTCTACTGGGAGGGCAGGAGCTACAGCTACTTTTTTAGGGCCCGTCACACCTCCCCATTCCAGACTCACCATAGCCATGGGATGGAGTTTGGTTCTGGTATCTGCATAAGTCACCTGGTGGAAGACACCAGGTAAGACCTGCTCTGGAGAAACCAGCTTTTCTGCAACCATTGTCACACTGGCTCCTGTATCTCTCAGAGCTTCCACTTCAGTCCCATTGACTTTAGGCCTCTGCCTATACCTCTGCATGATGGGAGGTAAGGTGGCCATAGTTGCAATGTCCACCCCACCCACGGATACTAAGGTGACTTCAGTGTACCCTGATTCCACCCCTGGGCCAACTTCCACCCCCAACCCTACACT
Source organism: Pleurodeles waltl (assembly GCF_031143425.1). Classification (NCBI taxonomy): domain Eukaryota; kingdom Metazoa; phylum Chordata; class Amphibia; order Caudata; family Salamandridae; genus Pleurodeles; species Pleurodeles waltl. The sequence goes on from NC_090446.1 coordinate 207,536,419, forward strand.
AGCAATCCCCTGGGATTGCCCACCAGTGGGGGGCTTCTTGGTGCAGATAGCATCTCCTCTTTTATGTCCTGGCTGATAACAGTCAAAACACTTGCCGGCCTTAGCAAGCTCCTGAAACTTTCCTGCTTTAGCAGGATCAAAATTCTTTCCCTGATACCCTTTCCCTTTAAAAGTGAATTGGCTCGGGGCTCCCCCTCCCTGAGAAGTTTTTGGGGACTCTTGTGAGGACTCTTTGGGTTTTTTGTCATCTTTCCCTTGGTTCTTCCCCTGAGAAGAACCATGTCCTCCCTTTTTCTGATCACCCCCTGGGGGTTTCTGGTTAACTCTAGTTCTTAACCAGTCATCTGCTGCCTCCCCCAGCTCTCTGGGGTTGGTCAACCTAGAGTCTACTAGATACTGGCGGAGCCTCTCTTGGACACAATTAGTTAGAAGGTGCTCCCTCATAATCAAATTGTACAGCCCCTCAAAGGTACTTACCCTGTTGCCCTGTATCCAGCCCTCCAGTGCTTTTACTGAAATGTCCACAAAGTCCACCCAGGACTGGGTGCTTGTCTTTTGGGTGTCCCTAAACTTAAGCCTATACTGCTCTGGGGTTAGACCAAACTTTTTAGTCAAGCAACTCTTCATACTGGGGTATGAGTCTGCATCCTCCCCACTCATGGTTAGGAGCCTATCCCTCCCAGAGTTGGGAACTAACTCCCAAAGAAGTGAACCCCAGTACTGAGGCTTGACTTTCCTCATCTGGAGGGCCCTCTCAAAGGCCCCCAGCCACTTATCTATGTCATCACCCTCCACATAGGCAGGAACCACCCCTTTGGGTAATCTGGGGGCAAAACCCCCACCCAGGGACACCTCAGTTTCTTTCTCGCTGCTTCCATCTTTTTTTTCTTTGCTTGCCCACTTTTTCTTTTCTAGGGCAAGCTTATCTGCCTCCAAAGCTATGTAGGCTAGCTGGGCTTCCAGCTCTCTCTCCCTGATGGATGGGTTCTCTTCTCCTGAAAGGACCCTCTTCCTACCACTAGCTTTGGGTCTGCGCCTAGTGACTGTATCCAGTGAGGACCGTTCCTCCTCTTCCTCACTTGGGGTCTGATGCCTTCCCTCCCCTGAGTGGTTAGAGTTAGCATCTTGCTCTTTTTCTTCCTCCTCTGGAGCTTCCTCTGTCTCTACCTCTTGGGCCTCAGCCCATGCTGTCAGGGATTTAATCAGGATTTGCTTCCTGAGATCAGGGGTTGCAGGCAACCCCCTCTCAATACACAACCCCCTAAGCTGGACTACTGTCAGTGTGGGTAGGCTAGCCAGATCAAGCTCCATGGTTCCCTAGTTTTGTGTCAATAAAAACTTTTTGCAAAAATTGGAAACAAGAATTTAGAAAAAATTACAAAGATTCAATAATTGAAATTAATCCAAATTAGTTTAAACAAAAAAATTAAAATTAAAAATTAAAAAATTTTTTTGCACTAGGACAATTTAAAGGATTTTTAATTTGTTTTATCTAAAACTGTAATGTGATATTGAACACAAGTACAGGATCCCGTCGCTGCTTCCAATTATGTTGGAAAATGGGTTATTGGTAGGGCAGGTAGGTACCTACACCTAGCAACAAGCCACAAACCTCCACAAAAGTACAGTTAGGTCTCAGTAAATTAATCCCAGCTCTACCCTTGGTAGCTTGGCAGCGAGCGTCAAGGCTTAACTTAGGAGACAAAGTGTAAAGCATTCAAATATCACAAAACAGTAATTAAATAAAACACAGGAAACAGTTTAAAAATCCAAAACCAATTTATAAAAATAGCTTATATTTTAATCTTTAAAATGACACAAAAACGATTAAAATCGGTTCAGGGGAACCGGAGATATGAATTTTTAAAGTATTATTATTTTCTAGCGCTTAGAAACAAAAAGCGCCAATCGGGTCATCTGGTTGCACCAGGACCGGGGCAAAGTCAAACTTTCAGGCCGACCGCGATGGAGCCCTGCTCGGCTACAAGTCGCGGGAGGCCTCGGTTAAAAAGTTACCTTCTGACTTAGTCTCTTTTTTGATGTTTTTCTTCCCCGGGACGAACCTGCCAGTTGGATCCGACCTCCTGGAGCCCTTGTCCGGATACGCGAAGTCGGTTTCCTCGGTGGTGATTTTTACCTTCGGACTTAGTCGTTTTTTCGAGATGAAAATCCTTCGACCGGGGTAAACCTGGATCTTGATCCGACGTCCGTGGAGCCCTTCTCGGATACGATGGCTGGAAGGTCCCGGTCAACTTTTTACGTTCGGACTTAGTCTCTTTTTCGGATGTTTTTCTTTACCGGGACGAACCACGAAGTCAGGCCGGGTCGCGGTTGAGGCAAGCCGGCTAGAATTTCCGCGTCGGGTCGGTCACTTTATGGAGCTTTTTTCTAAAAATTCTCCAATCTTCTCCAAACTTCTGGGGCTTCACCCAGATGTTCTTTTAAGGTTCTTTTGGGGTCCACAGCTCACCCCAAGGGTCCAGAAGTTCTGTGATGGTCCTTGGGAAGTGCGGACTTCAACTCCCAGAATACACCTGGCGCAGACTCCTTTTTGGCCACTGGACAGTGGTCAGCTGGTCACTTTTTCAGGAGTTGGTGCAGGGGACTCTGGATAGCAATTTTTCACCTGTAGCAAACAGGGAGTCCCTCCTTGAACCAGTGGAAGCCAGGCAAAGTCCTTCTTGTGGTGAAGCCCAAGTGTGCAGCTGGTGCAGTCTTTCTGAGTGCAGGGTCCAGGTGCAGGCCAGGGGTCCAGCAGGGCAGTCCTTCTTCTCCTTGTAGTTCTTTCTTCTTGAAATTTGGTGGGGATCTGAGGCGGGGGTGCAGGTCTGCCAGTTTTATCCTTGCTCCTGGGTGAAAAGCAGGGGGGCCCTGGTTCTCCAATCAGGGACAGGGTCGTCCCCCTGTGATGACCACTTCCTGGGAAGTGTGGCAAAAATCCATCCCAGAAGGCAACAGTCTCTAAAAATCCAAAATGGATGAATCTGATTTTTGGAGGAGAGATCTGGCTGAGCCCACCCACTGGTGTGGCTAAAAATCATAAACACACCCCTCTCCTGCCCTCTCCTAATCTAATCAAGGGGGCACCTAGCTGTCTGGGGTTGCAGGATGTGGGGGTGTTGCTGGGTGCTCCAGATGTCCTTCTCTGCCTTTGAAGACCAGTTTGGCAGCCCTCCCCCTTCCTGCCTCACCATCTGCTGAGGGGAGATTCTCTCCCCCAAGCACATTCCTTTGTGTGAAGCCAGGCCACTTCACACCTCATTAAAGTGGCCTGGCAGAAGCTGCTGCAGGCTGGCCAATCAGAGCACAGCAGCAAAAACAATGCAGAGCTGAAATTGGCAACTTTTTAGGTAAAGTCTAAACTTTTTACCTGCACTAGTTATATTAAATCCAACAACTGGAAGTTGTGGGATTTATTATAACAATCAATTTGATACCAAATTCTTGGTATGTAACATTTAAGGAGACTTTAAAATTTAAAATAAAGTCTGCCCATTCTAGCCTATGAAGGCCATTTACTTCAATGAGGGAAAAACGAATTTGGCTGTTTTTACCTCACCAGGGCTTATAAATCTATTTTTATAAAGTCCCTGCTTATAGTTACATGGCACCCAGCCCTAGGGGCACATAGGGCACACCTTAGGGGTGACTTATATGTAAAAATAAGGTAGTTTAAGACTTTGGAAGTACCTTTAATTCCAAAGTCGAATTTGCATATAACTTTAATTTAAAAGCAGCCAGCAAGGCAGGCTTGCTTTTAAAATGACACTGGGCACCTCAGCAATGCACCTAGGTGTGCACCACCTATGCTGTGGTCCCTAAACCTACATGCCCTACCATATACTAGGGACTTATAGGTAGGTTAACTTAGCCAATTATAATTAGCCTAATTTGCATATCCATTTTACACAGAGCACTGGCCCTGGGACTGGTAAGCAGTACCCAGGGCACAGCCAAGAGTCAGTAACCACCAGTACCTATCCAGAAAGAGTGGGGGTGATCAGGCAAAAAAAAAGGACTTTCCTACAGTGGCCCTTTACAAACTGCATGTAAAACAAATGTCTTTTTTAGCTACCTAATTTGAAGACTGTGCTATAAAATGTGCAAAGTGACCCTATTTTGCAACCTTTTTTGAGAAGGAGCGAATTCCTCTACAGTTCTGAAAGCCCAGCTTTAGTTTGGCAGCCTTGGTGAGTTAGACTACTTTATGAGTGTAAACAGTGAACCCACTGGAAAACCAGTGGCGTAACAAAACTTGAGGGGCCCTCCTGAAAAGTACTTTGACAGCCCACCCCCACGGAACCAGTCATAGGCCTGCCCACCGTCCACAGAGTACTGTGCTGAGGGGGCCCCTTGGAGCTCAGGCCACCCGCGCAGCAGGGGTTGTGGGGGCCTCTGTTACGCTACTGTGGAAAACCTGTAATTTATGTCCATGGTTTTTGAAACGCAGCTGTAAATACAGCATATGATCTCACTGGTTTTAGAATTTCCTAAAAGATGCAACCCCCCTCAAATCTTACTGGGTTATCTCTCTTCAATTGTTTGCTCAGTGCAATTCAGAATATGGTTTAAAGTGGGGGCAAGAAAGTACTTTATTTGTCTGAATACCCATGCACAGGGAAAAGTTATGTAACCTTTAACCAAACACAGAGCAGGCAAAGTGCACCGAACTGCATTATAAGCACAGAACGAGTACAGAATAGGCACACAAGCAGCAGCTGTGAAAGAGTGCATTTGCACCTGGACGCTTCAAAGAACATCACTAGTTACCTTGTAAGATAATGGTTACCAATTCAAGGAACATATTAAAATGACACTGCTCTTAGCAGAGAGATTCTTGCCCTGGAAGTCCTTGTGGTATGTGAAGCTGCCACTTTAATTATGTCAACACACTAAAACAAGAAGCATTTGTGGAACTGAAACCTGACACTGCATATTAACGCACAGCACACTACTTCATGCTCTATTTGTCTATACATGTGTGTTAGAAATTGGGTCTTTAGTTGGCAGAAATGTCCACCATGTCCAAGTAGGGGCCACAATCCTAGTCAGGATAAGTCACAAATTATCTTGTGCTCACCTTCCGGCAGCTTGGCACAGAGCAGGCAGGCTTAACTTAAAAGGCAAAGTGTAAAGTATTTGTGCAATAACTCATACAGTAACACAGTGAAAACACCACAAAACATATTCCACAGAAGTTAAGGAAAACAGATATTGATCTGAATAAAACAAGGCCAAAATGACAAAAATTCAATATGCACTAGTCAAGATATCACAGAGGAGGTGAGGCATCATAAAGTAAAGTAATACATAGATTTTTCCGGCGCGATGGTGGTGATGCATCGATTCTTTCCTTGCAGGCAAGGTGATGCATCGATTTGCAGGCACAAGGATTTGGTTCCTTACTGCGGTGCAGGATTTGATGGCAAATTGATGCCCAGGGACAAAGCATGGAAAATCCAAATGTGCTGTGATGATGAAACAGGTGCTGTATAGATTCTGCAGGTGATGCATCGGTTTTTCAGCCGCAAGATAGGCCCTTCATTGATTCTGCAGGTGTTGCATTGATTTTTCCAGCCCATGGATTTTTTCACTTAGGTGAAGTCTTTGATGGCCATGAGATTTCTTAACAGGAGGCAAGCTGACAAACCCCTGGAGATCACTTGTGGGTGGGAAAGCAAAGTCCTTCAAGCAGAGTCAGGAAGCAGCAGGTAGCAGTGTGACAAGAAGGAGAGCAGTCCTTCCAGAAAAGCAGTCCAGATGAGTCCTTTGGGCAGCACTGCAGTCCTTCTGACAGAGTCGAGTTGTAGGTCCAAAAGGGTCCGTTTTTACAGGGTCACACACCCAGTCTATATACCCAAATGTGGCTTTGAAGTGAGGACACTTCAAAGAGGGGTTATGAAGTGCTCCAGTTCCTATTTCGGTCCAGTCCTGTCTGCCAGGAGATCTGGGGTGGAAGGGTTATTCAGTCCTTTGTGTGGGGTCAGGTCACTAGCCTTTGAAGTGTAAGTGAGAGTCCCTCCACCCTTCTTGTCCAAGAAGACCCATCAGTATGCAAATTAATGCAGATGAGTGTCCTGTGTTTATGGCTGTCTAGGTGGACTACACAAGGGGAGCTGTCAACCAGCACAGACCAGGCGTGGATTAAAGACAGGCTGTAAGGCACAGAGAGCAGAAATGCAAAGAAATGCCTACTTTCTAAAAGTGGCATTTCTTAAACATTGATGTTAAATCCAACTTCATCAGTAAGGAGGATTTCTCACTACCATTCCTACAATACCAAACAAGACAATGTCACTTGTTGCAGATCTGAAATAACAACTTAAAAGTATATAAGGGAATGTCCAATGCTGGTATAAGAGAGGAGCAGGCTTCACAATGATGAAAAACGACTTTGGGAGTTTTTCACTACCAAGTCATGTAAAACCTACAACTACATGACGTGCCTTTTACTTACATGGAACTCTGCCCTATGGGCTAGCTATGGCCTACCTTAGGGGTGACTTCTATGTAATAAAAGGGGTGTTTAAGGCTTCCAAGTAGTTCTAAATGTCAAGCCGAAGTGGCAGTGAAACCACACACACAAACCTTGCAATGCAGACCTGAGACATGGTTAAGGGGCTTCTTATGTGGGCGGCACACTCAGTGCTGCAGGCCCACTAGTAGACTTTAATTGACAAGCCCTCAGCACATCTAGTGCACTTTTCTAGGGACTTATAGGTAAATTAAATATTTCAATTGGGGTAGGCGCCAATGTTACCATGTTTAGGAGAGATAGTGCAAGCAGTTTAGCATTGGTCATCAAGGGTAAAGTGCACAGTATCCTAAAACCAGCAAAAATAAGATCAGAAAAATGGAGGGAGGCAAGCAAAAAGTTTGGGGAAGACCACCCAAAGGCTGTCTGATCTAACAATGTGATTACAATAACAAAACTAAACATAGTATAGGATGTCCGTCTTGAAGAGTTATTTTACAGTGTCTATTATTGTTTTACAGCTCCAGCATGACCGCAATGTTTACAACCATGATTTGGCCATCGTGGAATAGTAAATAAAATGACATGTTATGGACAAGAGCATTCCAGAATGATTGCCTGGTTTAGAGGACCTGGCCACCTGCGATGCGGCACACTGCAGATGAAGCGAATAGCAAGCTAACGATCCCTTAGCACTGCCTAGAGAGCCGTAATAAATCCTTTAAAAAATTTTAAAATAAACAAGGAGGGTAAAATAAATCACATTGAAGCTGCAAAGGAAGAACTTGGAAACTAAAGGATTGGCCAACCAGCCCTGACACTGGAGTGCTCTCATTTTCAGATGGATGAATACTTGTGATCAGAAACTGCTGTCATTCACATAGCAGGAGAGCCAGTGATTGATGTGGACTAAACCATTACCCATTATAGTCCACTGTAATGGAAGCAGAGTATTTTTGACACACAAACAAACCAATGGCATATGAAGGCTGATCCAAAGGACCACTGTGTGTGTATGTTGGGGGGGGGCAAGGGTGTGTGTGTGCGTGTGTTTGTGTGTATTTGTGTGTGTGTGTGTATACATATATATGTATATATATATATATATATATATATATATATATATATCCCAAAAAAGCAGAACAAACTCTGGGTAGTTCCCAGGTTTAGATGGAGAGCAGCTCCAGTAAGGAGCACCCTGCAATACTAGCGACACTCTAGATTTGCTCACCTCAAATGTCTGTTTATCAAGCAACGTTTTTAAGCATAGGATCAGCACAGTGCTATCCAGGCTGAGCTAGACAGGGACAAACTCTTTTGCCATTTGTACAGCAAAATCTTTAAGCATAGGATTGACACAGTGTCATCCTCAAACAAAAACAGAACTTTTTATCACACCTTACCAAAATGTGTCTTTAACCTGTGATTTTTAGTTTTTGTGTGTGAATATATATATATATATATATATATATATATATATATATATATATATATATATATAGATTTATATAAATATTTATATTCACTGAAAAACCAAGGTGACAGGGACGATATAGTTACGTTTTCAATTTACTCGTACAAAACCACAAAAATTCAGCAGTTAGAGTTCTGTTGAGTAAATATAACTTGCTCCTTAAGGTAACTATAACTTGCGCCCTCGCCATACACAGTTTTCTTATCAATAATTTTATTGCAAATGTTTCAGTGATAGAATCAAAGATGCCATACAAGATCTCATTAATTGCTTAATATGTGGAGTAATTAGCTGTGCATGGCGAAGGCGTGAGTTATAGTTACCTTAGGGCACGAGTTATGGTGGAGGTGAAAGAATAAATGGTTATGGTAGAGAAAGGACTTATTTCAGTTTGAAATCTTTATCATGATGAAGAAGACGGATGTTGAAACGCGTCAGTGATGAGAGCAGAAATAATTTGGACATTGAGTGTTTGAAAGAACGTGGGCATTTAAAGTGCTAAAAATGGACTCCTGGGAGTGCGGTTGTTATTAAATTGTGGAGGAGATGGATAGCCCTGACATTCGCACTTGGCAATTGGAGAGCGCAGCCCACTGACCGTTTTGCATGAAACAATTCTACAAGGACTGCACACCTGGCAACAGGTGCAAATTTGAATGTTGTCTGTGGTGAAGCTGAAATGGATACTAATCTAGGCATGTCCACTTGTCACTGAAAGACTTTGTTAGTCGGGATAGGTATTTACTTTCAATGTGCAGCAGCTCTGAGAAAAAAAAGCCAATTTCACTTAAAGGAACTGGTGATTCAGTATTGTTCTGTGCCAAAGCAGCCCTATGAAGGACCCAGAAGTCTGGGTGACGACTGAGTATCACGGCTGTAATCACAATAAATAAGAAAGGGGAATAAGATAACCACAATGCCCTTCATGGAGGAGAAAGGATAATGGTAATGGTAATGGTAATGGTAGGGAAAGGACTTATTTCAGTTTGAAATCTTCATCACTTTGAAGAAGACGGATGCTGAAACGTGTCAGTAATGAGAGGAGAAAAAAATAGGATATCGAGTGTTTGAAAGAACTTGAGCGATTAAAATGATAACAACAGACTCCTGGGAATGCAGCGTATTTGTTGAAATTACATTTTGGAGGAGATGGTTGGCCCTGATTGGCACCAGCCAATTGGAGCGCACACCCATTGACTGTTTTGGATGAAACAAATATATATCTATATGTATATATATATATATATATATATATATATATATAATAGAAATGGGGTCTCTAGTTGGCAGAGGTATACACCCTTGTCCAAGTAGGAACCTCAATGCTAGTCAGGGTAAGTCACACACAATCCTGTGCCCACCCTCTGGTAGCTTGGCACCGAGCAGTCAGGCTTAATTTAGAAAGCAATGTGTAAAGAATTTGTGCAATAAATCATGCAATAACACAGTGAAAACACCACAAAAATACACCACACAGGTTTAGAAAAATATAAGATATTTATCTGAGTAAATTAAGGTCAGAACAATCCAGATTTGATAAGCACAAGGTGAAATATCACTTTTGCAATGATAAGAAGAGTCTTAAGTCTTTAAGAATCAACAATTGTCTCTTGTGTGCACAAAGTACCTGGTATTCGTCAAAATTACACGTGAGTAGACCGCAAAGGAGGAGAAGCGTGAAAAAAGGAAGGTATGCGTCAGATTTCCTGCTGCACACAGTGTATGTGTCGAGCCATCCCACACTGCAAGGACTTTGCATTGATTTCCAGTGCACAGTCTTGGATCCTCACTGCGACGCAGGGTCTTTTGATGCCAAGGGAGGATGTGTGGAAATCCTGGGTGCTGCGCTGATCTGGCAATGCATCGCAGTTTCTGTAGCACGACAGGCACTGCATCAATTCCTCACGCAGGAAGTCAGGCTGCGTTGTTCCGGCTCTGCTATGCGTCAATCTGGTATTGCTGTGCGTCGAAGTTATGGTCGCAACACAGGTTCCCAGTCGATCTCTACTCAGGGAGCCGGGCTGCGTTGTTCCGGTTCGGTGATGCAATGATCCTTTCACCACTGGGCAGGCTGTGCGTCGATTCCAGCAAGGAGTTTCTTTGAAGAATAGAAGTATTTTTGGCCTGAGACTTCCGAACAGGAGGCAAGCTCAATCCAAGCCCTTGGAGAGCACTTCTTAGCAGAGCCAGAGGCCATCAAGGCAGCAGTGCAACAGCAAGGCAGCCATCCTTCACAGCAAAGCAGTACCGGTGAATCTTTTGGGCAGCTAGGCAGCTCCTCTCGGCAGGTTGCAGGATCTGGTTCAGAGTGTCTGTCCCAGCAAGTGTCTGAGTTTGTGAGGTCAGGGACCCAGGTTATATATCCAAAAGTGCCTTTAAAGTGGGGGAGACTTAAAAGAGTGGTTTTGAAGTGCACAAGGTCCCCTTTCAGTACAGGTCTGTCTGCTAAGGTCCCAGTAGTGGGTTTAGCAGTTCATTCTGTGATGGCAGACGACTAGCCTTTGAAATGTAAGTGTCCCTCCACTCTTCCAGCCCAGGCAGACCAATTCAGTGTGTGTTATGCTATTAACTGTGTTTGACCAATGACCTTCTGTTTCACCAATGCGGATATTAGGTGCTCAATGTTCACCAGTAGCACATTACATGTTGTATTCAGTTTAGTTGCCTATTGGCTTTAACATGGCATTAGACATTACATTCTGTATTCAGTTTAGCTGCCTATTGGCTTTAACAGTGCATTAGACATTACATTTGGTATGTAGGTTAGCTACCTATTGGCTTTAACATGGAATTAGACATTACATTTGGTATGTAGGTTAGCTGCCTATTGGCTTTAACATGGCATTATACATTGCATTCTGTATTTAGGTTAGCTGCCTATTGGCTTTAACGTGGAGTTAGACATTGCATTTGAGACATTGCAGATGAGCTGTGTTTTTCCAAGCTGTGTTTTTCCACATGATAGACCAAGCTGTGTTTTTCAAATTGAATTCACACCAACCCTTAGATGATAAGAGAGCGTACATTTGGTGTTTTCCTTTCTGCTCAGTCTTGGGAAGAGGAGGGGTCTAGGAGATCGGGCCAGTCTCCAATGGCTTGTTTCATTTCTCGAGTCTGAGAGGAAGGGGCACGTTTTTGTAACGGTGGCCCTGGGCAGCAGCGAGGAGAGATCTTTCAGGACTTCGGGCAGGAGTGGACGTCAGCTGCCTGTCTCCCGTTTGGGTGGAAAGTCTCTTTCTCGCAGTTGAACCGGAGTCATCAACTTGCAGGCATAAGAAAGATGAAGCGGAGTGATAGGCCCTACGGTGATGCAATTTTGACTTTTATGCTTTGTTTTAAAGTTATGCTATAATATAATCACATGTATTTGCTGTGTACATTGCAACTGAGAAGTACTTTGAGATATTTTGCTTTCATTGCTGTGACTACTTTTACACGTGTGCTTCCAACCTACTAATCTCGTCTTTCAGGAACCTCGTGGTGAAGTAATAATAATAATTGTCTTCTTTAAGGAAAGGAGTGCATTCCAGAGAAGTTTTGTCAGCTCGGTCATAAGATAAGAGAAGGAAAGCAAAACATTTTGGCGTTAGTCGGCAGTCTGGGAGTCGAATTAGAGATTGGAGGTGCACGATTTAAAAGTGTAATTGTTTTTGTTGTTTAGAGAATTAAAGAAGCACGGCAGACCATGTTTGAAAATGCATGTGAAGTTAAACTGCCTTATGGTGCTGTGAGAAACATGTTTTCATGTTTATCAGGACTTTATGAGTCTTGGGATGAGTGCTTTGATAAAGCAAAAGTGTTTTCATATTTAGAAAATGTGCCTTTTGAAAGAAATGATATTCCTTTTGTTCTTGACAGAAGGGTTTGGATACTTTTGTCTGCTTACAGAAAAATGCAGGAGAGATGTAGACAGTTAGAACATAAAAATAAGAATTTACGTGAGCAAATTAGCCAGAACACATTATTGCAAGATAATACTGAAATCTATAAAGCTGTTTTAGAAGAATTTTGCTTTTCCCATTCCAGTAATGAGAATGTTAAAAAAGGTGGAGGCCAGTCTGAGCCTCTTGAGAAGAGCGTAGATGTGCAGAACAGCCCACGGTTGTTGGCAGTTGAAGTGCATTCCTTAACAGATTACACTGAGAACAAAGTTGAGAATGTTATTTTCAGACCGCTTTTGCAAAGTACGATGTTTAAAATTAATTCAGACAAGGCAGCAGTACTGTCGCAAAATGTGCAGTTTCTGGGAATTCAGTGGAGTCCAGAAAATAGACAGGTGTTGTCACAAGTAAAACAAAAGATTTTAGAGTTTCCTACTATTTGTACTTAGCAAGAGACACCGAGTTTCATGACCTTGTTTGATTTTTGGAAACAGTATAGCCCTCATATGAGTGAAATCTTAACACTTTGGTACAAAGTAACTAGGAAAAAACATGAGCAGCTGTGCGCTTTTGATTTGGCAAATGAAATAATTCAGACTTTAGATGTGTGTGCAGTGCAAGAGGGAAACACTGATTTACATGTAAATCAGGAACAGGGGAGGACAAGAGTTCCCCTGGAACTTTGGATTAAGCTTTTGACTTGTTATTTGGCTCTAGTGAATACTGAGCAAATGACATTAAATGATAATGTAATTCTGAAACCTGAAATATCAAGCATGCAGTGGGTGATGAGTTCACCTGAATCTCACAGTATAGGACAGGCACAGGAGGCTAGTATCATGCATTGGATCTGGTACATGCAAGACAGGGCTAGAGTCACTGCAGCCCCACATGAACTGGGGTCACAAGCCCATGTACAGGATGAGGAGAGGGTGCAGGGAGTACCACAGGTAAAAGAGTCACCAGTGAAATTGAGTGCACCATTAGAATTCATGTCCCCTGAGGATAAAAAGCATGTTTGTTTGACTGATGATTCATTGAAATGCATGAGTACTAACAGACAATGGAAAGCAGTGTCATACAATTCAGTTATTGAAAGGTTTTTGCCTACCACAGGAGAAGGAAAAAAGTAACCAATATGCAGAGTTGTACAATGTGTGTCAGACTTTAAAGCAAGAGCTGCTTGAGACGTGTCAGTTTTACACTGATTCTTAGTTCACTGCCAATGGTTTAGCCGTTTGGTTTTCCACATGGCTTGGCCCCTGCAGATGTTAAAGTGAAAAATTCAGAGACAGAAGTGTCCACCCAGAATTCTGACTTAGTGGGGATGGCTAAGTGGGTGCACCAGAAATGTGGACATCTGGGAGAAAAAGCCACTTACATGTGGGCAGAGATTAGAGAGATGCACATTCCCCTAGATTTGATAAAAACTTTGATTTTGCAATGTCCTAGTTGTCAGCACGCACAACAGCAATCTGTCCCACTAACAGTCAAAGATCAGTTGGGGAGAGGAAAGTTACCAGGACAGATACGGCAAACTGATCAGGTTTTAGGGGGAGTGATTGCTGCAGATTACCAAGGAGAAATCAAAATTATTCTGATAACTAGAAGAGAATCTGATTTATTCATACAGATTGGAGACAGAATTGCCCAACTTGTCACAAGTGCAGTGAATGGAGGTTTGGTAAAGAAGGAGTCTGACCCAGCCCTTCTGACAGTGCAAGGAAAGGGAACCTGTGGTGCAGCAGATAAAAACCTCAGTGCTAAGGTGTGGGTTGCATCCCAAAATGACCCTCCACAACCTGCAGAAATTATAACAAAGGGCCCCAAGATTATACAACAAGGATGAAAGGAAGAGGAAGGGCACATTTCAGATGACAAATGTTATTTGCAAGAAAAGTCATACTTTTTTCTTTTGCAGATCCTTCCACAACTCGCCACTGACCATGAGTGTGCTGTGTGGTCTCCCTTCGGGTGTGTGCGTGTGGGGCAGGGGAGGGACCGAACCCCTAACCTGAACCTGATTGATTAAAGTAAAAACCCCATAGATCCATTTTGCGCAACTGGCACCTGCAGTTCAAGTTCTACATGGGATCAATATAAAGTTTCTCAACTTGTTTGATTACATTCTTCCACTGGAACTAAGCAACCCTACCAGATAACTGTCTATGTTTTTTCGTGTGGAACTCTGACTTTCACTTACATTCCAGCAAACCTTTCAGGTGGACCGTGTACCTTTACATGAGTAGAACTCATGCTACATCAACTTGCTGTTTTAGAGACACTGTTCAATGAGTTATTATCCCAATCAGAGTATATAAGCTTCAGTTTTTTATTGCAGATGTATCTGATGTGAAAGGTTATGAGATCAATATGTTAATCCATTTCCATTGCTTTACAGTGATCGCTTTTATCATTCAAATCTGATTTGCTCATAATGTTTTTTTTGTGTTGTTGTTGTTTTTGTTTGAAATAAGAGTTATGTAAACAAAATTCATTGGTCATAGGGTGGAGTGTTATACTATTAATCGTGTTTGACCAATGGCTTTGTGTTTCACCACTGCGCATATTAGTTGCTCAATGTTCACCAGTAGCACATTACATGTTGTATTCAGGTTAGCTGCCTAATGACTTTAACATGGCATTAGACATTAGATTTGGTATGTAGGTTAGCTGCCTATTGGCTTTAACATGGCATTAGACATTACATTTGGTATTTAGGTTAGCTGCCTATTGGCTTTAACATGGCATTAGACATTACATTTGGTATGTAGGTCAGCTGCCTATTAGTTTTAACATGGCATTATACATTACATTCTGTATTTAGGTTAGCTGCCTATTGGCTTTAACGTGGAGTTAGACATTGCAGTTGAGACATTGCAGATGAGCTGTGTTTTTCCAAGCTGTGTTTTTCCACATGAAAGACCAAGCTGTGTTTTTCAAATTGAACTCACACCAAACCCTAGCTGATAAGAGAGCGTACATTTGGTGTTTTCCTTTCTGCTCAGCCTTGGGAAGAGGAGGGGGTCTAGGAGATCTGGCCAGTCTCCAATGGCTTGTTTCATTTCTCGAGTCTGAGAGGAAGGGGCACGTTTTTGTAACGGTGGCCCTGGGCAGCAGTGAGGAGAGATCTTTCAGGACTTCGGGCAGGAGCGGACGTCAGCTGCCTGTCTCCCATTTGGGTGGAAAGTCTCTTTCTCGCAGTTGAACCTGAGTCATCAACTTGCAGGCATAAGAAAGATTAAGCGGAGTGATAGGCCCTACGGTGATGTAATTTTGACTTTTATGCTTTGCTTTGAAGTTATGCTATAATCACATGTATTTGTGGTGTACATTGCAACTGAGAAGTACTTTGATATATTTTGCTTTCATTGCTGTGACTACTTTTACACGTGTGCTTCCAACCTACTAATCTCGTATTTCAGGAACCTCGTGGTGAAGTAATAATAATAAATGTCTTCTTTAAGCAAAGAAGTGCATTCCAGAGAAGTTTTGTCAGCTCGGTCATAAAATAAGAGAAGGAAAGCAAAACATTTTGGCGTTAGTCGGCAGTCTGGGAGTTGAATTAGAGATTGGAGGTGCACGATTTAAAAGTGTAATTGTTTTTGTTGTTTAGAGAATTAAAGAAGCACGGCAGACCATGTTTAAAAATGCATGTGAAGTTAAACTGCCTTATGGTGCTGTGAGAAACATGTTTTCATGTTTATCAGGACTTTGTGAGTCTTGGGATGAGTGCTTTGATAAAGCAAAAGTGTTTTCATATTTAGAGAATGTGCCTTTTGAAAGAAATGATGTTCCTTTTGTTCTTGCAGAAGGGTTTGGATACTTTTGTCTGCTTACAGAAAAATGCAGGAGAGATGCAGGCAGTTAGAACATGAAAATAAGAATTTACGTGAGCAAATTAGCAAGAACACATTATTGCAAGATAATGCTGAAATCTATAAAGCTGTTTTAGAAGAATTTGGCTTTTCCCATTCCAGGAATGAGAAGGTTAAAAAAGGTGGGGGCGAGTCTGAGCAATTGAGAAGAGCGTAGATGTGCAGAACAGCCCACAGTTGTTGGCAGTTGAAGTGCATTCCTTAACAGATTACACTGAGAACAAAGTTGAGAATGTTATTTTCGCACCGCTTTTGCAAAGTACGATATTTAAAATTAATTCAGACAAGGCAGCAGTACTGTCGCAAAATGTGCAGTTTCTGGGAATTCAGTGGAATCCAGAAAATAGACAGGTGTTGTCACAAGTAAAACAAGAGATTTTAGAGTTTCTTACTATTTGTACTAAGCAAGAGACACCGAGTTACATGAGCTTGTTTGATTTTTGGAAGCAGTATAGCCCTCATCTGAGTGAAATCTTAACACTTTGGTACAAAGTAACTAGGAAAAAACATGAGCAGCTGTGCGCTTTTGATTTGGCAAATGAAATAATTCAGACTTTAGATGTGTGCGCAGTGCAAGAGGGAAACACTGATTTACATGTAAATCTGGAACAGGGGGGGGACAAGAGTTCCCCTGGAACTTTGGATTAAGCTTTTGACTTGTTATTGGGCTCTAGTGAATACTGAGCAAATGACATTAAATGATAATGTAATTCTGAAACCTGAAATATCAAGCATGCAGTGGGTGATGAGTTCACCTAAATCTCACAGTATAGGACAGGCACAGGAGGCTAGTATCATACATTGGATCTGGTACATGCAAGACAGGGCTAGAGTCACTGCAGCCCCACATGAACAGGGGTCACAAGCCCCTGTACAGGATGAGGAGAGGGTGCAGGGAGTACCACAGGTAAAAGAGTCACCAGTGAAATTGAGTGCACCATTTGAATTTATGTCCCATGAGGATAAAAAGCATGTTTGTTTGACTAATGATTCATTGAAATGCATGAGTACTAACAGACAATGGAAAGAAGTGTCATACAATTCAGTTATTGAAAAGTTGTTGCCTACCACAGGAGAAGGAAAAAGTAACCAATATGCAGAGTTGTACAATGTGTGTCAGACTTTAAAGCAAGAGCTGCTTGCGACGTGTAATTTTTTCACTGATTCTTCATTCACTGCCAATGGTTTAGCCGTTTGGTTTTCCACATGGCTTGTACATAACTGTTTCAATTCCCCTGCAGATGTTAAGGAGAAAAATTCAGAGACAGAAGTGTCCACCCAGAATTCTGACTTAGTGGGGATGGCGAAGTGGGTGCACCAGAAATTTGGACATCTGGGAGAAAAAGCCACTTACAGGTGGGCAGAGATTAGAGAGATGCACATTCCCCTAGATTTGATAAAAACTGTGATTTTGCAATGTCCTATTTGTCAGCACGCACAACAGCAACCTGTCCCACTAACAGTCAAAGATCAGTTGGGGAGAGGAAAGTTACCAGGACAGATGCAGCAAACTGATCAGGTTTTAGGGGGAGTGATTGCTGCAGATTACGAAGGAGAAATCAAAATTATTCTGATAACTAGAAGAGAATCTGATTTATTCATACAGAATGGAGACAGAATTGCCCAACTCGTCACAAGTGCAGTGAATGGAGGTTTGGTAAAGAAGGAGTCTGCCCCAGCCCTTCTGACAGTGCAAGGAAAGGGAACCTGTGGTGCAGCAGATAAAAACCTCAGTGCTAAGGTGTGGGTGTGGGAGGGACCGAACCCCTAACCTGAACCTGATTGATTAAAGTACAAACCCCATGGATCCATTTTGCGCATCTGGAACCTGCAGTTCAAGTTCTACATGGGATCAATATAAAGTTTCTCAACTTGTTTGATTACATTCTTCCACTGGAACTAAGCAACCCTACCAGATAACTGTCTATGTTTTTTCGTGTGGAACTCTGACTTTCACTTACATTCCAGCAAACCTTTCAGGTGGACCGTGTACCTTTACATGAGTAGAACTCATGCTACATCAACTTGCTGTTTTAGAGACACTGCTCAATGAGTTATTATCCCAATCAGAGTATATAAGCTTCAGTCTTTTATTGCAGATGTATCTGATGTGAAAGGTTATGAGATCAATATGTTAATCCACTTCCATTGCTTTACAGTGATCGCTTTTATCATTCAAATCTGATTTGCTTATAATGTTTTTTTTGTGTTGTTGTTTTTGTTTTTTGTTTTTGTTTGAAATAAGAGGTATGTAAACAAACTTCATTGGTCATAGGGTGGAGTGTTATACTATTAATTGTGTTTGATCAATGGCTTTGTGTTTCACCACTGCGCATATTAGTTGCTCAATGTTCACCAGTAGCACATTACATGTTGTACTCAGTTTAGCTGCCTAATGGCTTTAACATGGCATTAGACATTACATTTGGTATGTAGGTTAGCTGCCTATTGGCTTTAACATGGCATTAGACATTACATTTGGAATTTAGGTTAGCTGCTTATTGGCTTTAACATGGCATTATACATTACATTTGGTATGTAGGTCAGCTGCCCATTGGCTTTAACATGGCATTATACATTACATTCCGTATTTAGGTTAGCTGCCTATTGGATTTAACGTGGAGTTAGACATTGCAGTTGAGACATTGCAGACCAGCTGTGTTTTTCCACATGAAAGACCAAGCTGTGTTTTTCAAATTGAATTCACACCAAACCCTAGCTGATAAGAGAGCGTACATTTGGTGTTTTCCTTTCTGCTCAGACTTGGGAAGAGGAGGGGTCTAGGAGAACTGGCCAGTCTCCAATGGCTTGTTTCATTTCTCGAGTCTGAGAGGAAGGGGCACATTTTTGTAACGGTGGCCCTGGGCAGCAGCGAGGAGAGCTCTTTCAGGACTTCGGGCAGGAGCGGACGTCAGCTGCCTGTCTCCCGTTTGGGTGGACAGTCTCTTTCTCGCAGTTGAACCAGAGTCATCAACTTGCAGGCATAAGAAAGATGAAGCGGAGTGATAGGCCCTACGGTGATGCAATTTTGACTTTTATGCTTTGCTTTGAAGTTATGCTATAATATTATCACATGTATTTTCTGTGTACATTGCAACTGAGAAGTACTTTGATATATTTTACTTTCATTGCTGTGACTACTTTTAAAAGTGTGCTTCCAACCTACTAATCTCGTCTTTCAGGAACCTTGTGGTGAAGTAATAACAATAAATGTCTTCTTTAAACTAAGAAGTACATTCCAGAGAAGTTTTGTCAGCTCGGTCATAAGATAAGAGAAGAAAAGCAAAACAGTGTGCAGATGAGTGCAGGTGTGACTGAGTATCCTATGTATGTGGTTTTCTGGGCGAAATGCACAAGGGAGCTGTCAACCAGCCCAGACGTAGATTGGAGACAAGCTGTAAGGCACAGATGGATTTTAAGTGCAGAGAAAAGTGGCATTTATAAAATAATAAAATAGTAATATAAAATCCAACCTTACCAATGAGCAGGATTTTGTATTACCATTCTGACCATACTAAAAATGACCTGTTTCCCCCATTCTGACCAGAATCTACCACTCAAACAGTATATGAGGGTAGCCCTAATGTTAGCCTATGAAAGGAGCAGGCCTCACAGCAGCGGAAAACGAATTCCGCCACCAGGACATATAAAACACACAGGTATATGTCCTCCCTTTTACCTACACAGCACCCTGCCCTACGGGTTACCTATGGCCTACCTTAGGGGTAACTTATATAGAAAAAGGGGAGTTTAAGGCTTGGCAAGTTCTTTTAAATGCCAAGTCGAAGTGGCTGTGAAACTACACACACGCCTTGCAATGGCAGGCCTGAGACATGGTTAAGGGGCTACTTATGTGGGTGGCACAACAATTGCTGCAGGGCCACTAGTAGCATTCAATCTAAAGGCCCTGGGCACATGTAGTGTGCTTAATTGGGACTTACAAGTAGATCAAATATGCCAATTTGGTATGGACCAATGTTACCACGTTTTAAGGGAGAGAGCATGTGCACTTTAGCAACCAGCAAGAACAGTAGCAGAAAAGTGGAGGGAGGCAGGCAAAAAGTTGGGGGATGACCACCATATGGCTGTCAGGTCTAACTATATATATTTTTTTTTTGTTTGTTTTTTTTGTTTTTTAATTTCCATGGGAAAAGCATTTTTGGTTTGCTAACAACGTTGCCACCATTTGGCAAATCTTCATGAAACTTTCCAAAATAGAGGTCTCATGCACCTCAACTCCTTCCTGTATAGTTTTGGGTGATCCATCAGGTGGGAGATAAGAAAAAGAGGGAATCCTAAAACCCAATTTCCTCATTCATTCCTTCA
The DNA here is from genome assembly GCF_031143425.1 of Pleurodeles waltl. NCBI lineage: Eukaryota > Metazoa > Chordata > Amphibia > Caudata > Salamandridae > Pleurodeles > Pleurodeles waltl. The sequence continues at coordinate 207,556,453 of NC_090446.1, forward strand.
CATGAAAATTAGACCCAACTAATGCCCAAACTGCTGAATGGAATTAAACCATAATTTGGCAGAAAGTTAGATCTTGGTCCAGAAAGCGTACTTTTGTGATTTGGTGTAAGTCTGTTCAGTTCAGTAGTTTTTGATAAATGAAAGTTTAAAATATATAGATACCTAGGGACATGGAGCATCTGAAGATCGTACAGACCTCAAGATAAAATCTGATTGACTACCACCAAATCAACAAAGATGTGGCCGCAGTAATCTTATGACTCGGGCACTTAGACCCTTGTCCTACAAAAAAGTAAAAGAAAAAACATATATGGAGGCAGGATAGGATACTTTGCCACCCTAGGCCTGGTGGAAGGGGCCCAGCCAAAAAGGTTTTCTTTTTAAAAAAATTACAGCGAATTTGCTGTACATCTGTGAATCCCCTGTAAAAAATGTTAGAAAAGCCCTCGCTAATAAAACAAAAAAAAACACCACCGGGGTGGACCAAGCCTTGACGCATATTTATTAATAAGGAGAGGGGCATGAGCTTTCCCCCCTCGTCATGGCTTAAACAGGCCCCAGGGATCCCATTCCTTTACAAAAGAGGAGGGGACAGGAGCTGTTCATTTATTATTTACTGTTACAGACAAGGTGCACCCCATAATGCCCTGCAAGGGCTATTTATTTACATTTCTGAATGTTGATGGTGCCCCTAGAAGGCACAGATGCACCACCAAACTTTTGTCTTAAATATGTTTGGGAGCTGTAGGGAGTACAGCATTCCCCCAGCAATATTAAAACAAAAAACAGTATGTCTCCTGCATCAATATTTCAATGACCCCAGGAGAGCTTACTATATTTTTTAAATCACTCATTGCTGGAGCTCAGTGCGCTTCACATGGAATGTACCGCCCTTTTGTAGATGGTTCTATGACTGCACTCTGTATCTTTAAAAATGTCAAAAAGACTCCAGGACATGTTAATGTTTTCATTCTAATAAAACTTTGTTTCATTTTGAATGAAAATCACTTTACTTAAACATCAAAGTGTGAGAATTAATGAAATGTACATTCTATTATAATTATTGGTGATTAAATGACTAGGACAACACATTTGCTTTATATATGTTTATATCCTGACCCCTTCATAAAGTCAAAATGCCACTCTTTTATAATTTAGTCTTCTGATGTTTTGACAACATCAGTGGGTCTGCCTTACTTAAACTGACACACTTTATAATCATCCATGACAGCCCCCATGGATTTGGGTACCAGGCCCTGTGCCCAATCCTCCACAGCGCATGGCTTGTGCATAGAAGGCAGGTTGGGCACCAGCAGGGGTTGGGTGCAGGGCCTGGCTGCAAGCCCAGCCCTATGGCCAACCCCATGCTGTGCACAGCGTGCAGTTGTCTGCATGTAAAAAGTTTGTTGTATGACCTAGCCACTGGCCAGGCCCCTCTGACCAAACCCAGTCCATGCACATCCAAAGGATGTGCACTGCATGAGTTGGCATGACCTATAGGCCCTCATTACAACCCTGGCGGTAAATCCCACTTACCGCCGTGCTGATGGCCGTCAACATACTGTGGCCACAGCAGAAAGCTGCTACAGGTATTACGACCCACATCTTGTAATCTGCCACAATACAGACACCCACACAAGTCCGCCACACCAAAGGTCAGTGATAAACTGGTGATAGGAAAACCTACACCGTCACGCCAACAGAACTACGCCCACACTATCACGACCCACGAATCAACGTGGCAGTCATTCAACTGCGGTAATCCATTGGCGGTACACACTGCAGCACTCAAAATACACACACATTTACAATACACAACCTCATTGGACAATTCAAAATACACACACCTGATACACATACACACACACACACCACACCTACTTACCCACAACACTATAAAACACCCACCCACATTACCCACAACCCCTTACAATGATTGTTAGACCTGACAGCCTTAGGGTAGTCACCCCTAACTTTTTGCCTGCCTCCCTCCTCGTTTTGGATACTGTTTTGCTGGTTTTTAGACTCTGCGCACTTTACCACTGCTAACCAGTGATAAAGTGTATATGCTCTCTCTCTGTAAACATGGTAACTTTGGATCATACCTGATTGAACTATTTAATCTACTTATAAGTCCCCAGTCATGTGCACTCCAGGTGCCTAGGGCATATAGATTAAATGCTACTAGTGGACCTGCAGCACGGATTGTGCCACCCACTTAAGTAGCCCCTTTTCCTTGTCTCAGGCCTACCATTGCTAGGCCTGGGTGTGCAGTTTCACTGCCACCTCGACTTGGCATTTAAAAGTACTTGCCAAGCCTAGAACTCCCCTTTTTCTGCATATAAGTCACCCTTAATGTGTGCCCTGGGTATCCCCTAGAGCAGGGTGCTGTGGAGGTAAAAGGCAGGACATGTACCTGTGTAGTTATATGTCCTGGTAGTGTAAAACTCCTAAATTCGTTTTTGCACTACTGGAAGACCTGCTCCCTTCATAGGCTAACATTGGGGCTGCCCTCATACACTGTTGAAGTGGCAGCTGCTGATCTGAAAGGAGCAGGGAGGTCATATTTAGTATGGCCAGAATGGTAGTACAAAATCCTACTGACTGGTGAAGTCGGATTTAATATTACTATTCTAGAAATGCCACTTTTAGAAAGTGAGCATTTCTTTGCACTTAAATCCTTCTGTGCCTTACAATCCACGTCTGGCTAGGTTTAGTTGACAGCTCCTTGTGCATTCACTCAGACACACCCCAAACACAGGGTACTCAGCCTCACTTGCATACATCTGCATTTTGAATGGGTCTTCCTGGGCTGGGAGGGTGGAGGGCCTGCCCTCACACAAAGGACTGCCACACCCCCTACTGGGACCCTGGCAGACAGGATTGAACTGAAAGGGGACCTGGTGCACTTCTTAGCCTCTCTTTGAAGTCTCCCCCACTTCAAAGGCACATTTGGGTATAAAACAGGGCCTCTGCCCTACCTCATCAGACACTTGCTGGAGAAGAAACCGGAACCAGAAACTACATCCTGCCAAGAAGAACTGCCTGGCTGCTCAAAGGACTCACCTGTCTGCTTTCTACAAAGGACTGCTGTCTTGCTGTTGCCCTGCTGCCTTGCTGAACTCTTGTCTGGCTGTGAAAGTGCTCTCCAAGGGCTTGGATAGAGCTTGCCTCCTGTTCCTTGAAGTCTCAGGACCAAAAAGACTTCTTCCTTTCACTTGGACGCTCCGTGCGCCGAAAATTTCGACGCACAGCTTGTTTCGCGGCGAGAAAAACGCCGCACACCGACGCTGATCGACGCGACGCCCTCGGGACGATCGAGACTTCGACGCACAACCTCGCAAGGACAAAGCCGCTCGACTTTCCAGGAGAAATCGACGCGACGCCCACCGTGAGTGCGAAACTTTGACGCACGGCCTCGCAAGGACAACGCCGCCCGACTTCCAAGGAGAAATCGACGCGACGCCTGCCGTGAGACCAAACTTCCGACGCACGGCCTCGCAAGGACAACGCCGCCCGACTTCCAAGGAGGAATCGACGCGACGCCTACCGTGAGATCGAAACTTCGACGCGCAGCCCCGCAGAACGACGCGCAGCCGGAAAACAAGCGGGAGAATCCACGCACAGACCCGGGACATCTGGTAATCCCCGCGATCCACAAAAAGAGACTGTCTGCGCGCCGGAAAACGACGCCCGACTTCCCCGCGTGGAAAAGACCGACGCAAGTCTGTGTGTGCTGAGGAGAAATCGACGCACACACCCCTTTTTCCACGCATCTCTTCTCCTGTGGCCCTCTGAGGAGATTTTCCACCAGAAACCAGGTACTTTGTGCTTGAAAGACACTGTATTGCATTCTAAAGACTTAAGACACTCTATATCACTTCCCTGTGATATTTCTACAATTTTCCATTGCAACTTTATTCTTTTTGACCTACAATTATCCTGATAAATATTATAAATTTTTCTAAACACTGTGTGGTGTAGTTTTGTGGTGCTATATGGTGGTATTGTATGAGTTATTGCACAAATACTTTACACATTGCCTTCTAAGTTAAGCCTGACTGCTCGTGCCAAGCTACCAGAGGGTGGGCACAGGATAATCTTGGATAGTGTGTGACTTACCCTGACTAGAGTGAGGGCTTTTGCTTGGACAGGAAGTAACCTGACTGCCAACCAAAAACCCCATTTCTAACAATGATCTTTTTGGAAGAAGCACAGAGAGAGAGAGAATAGCAAACACAAGCCCAGCATCCACAGGCACACAACACCATCACTAATACAACATCCACGCACCTCATACAACACACACTAATACAACACATCACACAGCACAACAAACAGCACCTCACACATCTCCCATACCACATCATGGCACCTCAAAGACACCCCAGGTTTTCTGAGGAGGAGCTCAGGGTCATGGGGGAGGAAATCATCCGGACAGAGCCACAACTATTCGGATCACAGGTGCAGCAGACATCCATTGCAAGGAAGATGGAGCTATGGCAGAGAATTGTCGACAGGGTCAACGCAGTAGGACAGCATCCAAGAACATGGGATGACATCAGGAAGAGGTGGAATGACCTACAGGGAAAGGTGCGTTCCGTGGTATCCAGACACCAGGTAGCAGTACAGAGGACTGGCGGTGGACCCCCGCCGCCTCCTCCACAACTAACAACATGGGAGGAGCAAGTCTTGGTGATCATGCATCCTGAGGCCCTCGCAGGAGTAGCAGGAGGACTGGACTCTGAAAAAGGCAAATCTTTACTACTATATCCCCCCACCCTACTTGCATGCTATCACAAACTCTTATCCCAAACCTCACACCAATCACCCCAACACCCCACAGATACCTCACTATCACAAGCCACACATCCCAATACCAAGCCCTGCATGTTACACCAATGCATGGACCCCCACCACCAAAGCATGTCCAGTACAGATATTCACCCAGGCCCCAAAATTAACAATCACACAAGGCCAAAGACAATAAGCCAAGCACAGGAGTAGAGGGTAACTCCACATTGGACAAGATGACACACACAGATACAATAATTATGCATTTACCCCCCAACAGGACCCCTACCCAACGTCACCGGACAGGAGGTACCAGACATATCCAGTTCCCCCACAGAAGAGGCCCACAGTGAAAACAGCAGCTCTGCACGCCTGATCAAGATGACCAGCCCAGCCCATCAGGTACCTTGGGACAGTCGGTTCCCCTGCCACTGTCACAAACAACCACTGAACCTCCCCCCTCAGGAAACACCACCACAGCACCCACCCAGCGGGCCCATCCTTCTATCCCCAGCACATGTCAATCAGCAGTGTGTCCACCACGACAGGGACCCCAGGCAAACCCACCAACCCAAGACAATCAGGGACCTGGGGTCAGTGGCACTGGGCACATGGTTCGGGGGACAGAGTCACAGGATAACAGGGAAGCTGGGAGGACTGCTGTGCGACAGGGGGAGGACAGGCCCAGGGAACCCACTCTCCACGAGGCACTCTCCAACATCATGGGAGCATACCATCATTCCCAGGAGACCAAGGGCACGTTACTGGCCAAGTTTCAGGAGACCCAGAGGCTGCAGGAGGAACACTACCTGGGGATCAGGGAGGACTTGAAGTCCATTAACAACACCCTGGTCACAATTGCAGGGGTGCTGGCAGACATGGTCAACACCAAAAGGGACACAGTGGCACACCAACGGACCCCTGACACTAGCCAGAATGATGAACAGCCCTCCACCTCCGCCGGTGCTAGTGGACAGGAGGTCCCGCCACAGGACCAACAGGCTACCAGCACCCCACCCCCTTCAGAAGGAGAACCACCACGCAAACGGTCCCTTAGATCCAGGAACAAGACAGAGAACATTGCCAAGACCCCCGCCAGGAAACAAAACTCTCCTGATTGTCACCCTTCTGTACCACTATCTTACCCTGTCCACTTTGAACTGCCATTACTCCACTTCCTATGCCCCCTTGGACAATGCAACTGTGATACCAATACACTGGACTCCACCATGGACATTCCTCCACCATCACGCCAGCCCATTTCACAGCACCCTCCACTTCTTAGCTCAGAAATAAACACCCTTGAATCACAAATCAATCTGGAGTCAGTCTGTACTTTCACAAATGTGTAATTGCAACCTATATGAAAAATAGCAATGTCAATGTTCATTTTCACATACCAATGTTAGACAGTTGTTGGGCAGCAGTAGACATAGCAGAAGGCAGAAAGAGGTGCACGGATCGTTAAAATGGAAAGCCAAAGTGAGCTGCCAGGGTCCATACACAGAGGTAAAAAGGCAGAATCATGCAATGTCCTACAGTAGTATGATATGAGAGGAGCAGTGCCAGTCTCTTACCTGTGTCTCACTGAAAGTATTGCATGATGATGTTTTTTTGGTTGTCTACATCTTCTTATTCTGCCTCTTCTTCTTCACTGTCCACAGGCTCCACAGCTGCCACAAGACCAACATCAGGCCAATCCTCCTGCAGAAAAGGCACCTGGCGTCGCAAAGCCAGGTTGTGCAACATACAGCATGCCACGATTATCTGGATCACCTTCTTCGGTGAGTAGTATAGGGAGCCACCTTTCAGATGGAGGCACCGGAACCTGGCCTTCAGGAGGCCGAAAGAACGCTCAATTATCCTCCTAGTTCGCCCATGTGCCTCATTGTAGCATTCCTCTGCCCTTGTCCTGAGATTCCTCACTGGGGTCAGTAGCCATGACAGGTTGGGGTAACCAAAGTCACCTGCAAATATCGAAGGACAACTGTGCGGCATACACCAACCCTTAGGGACTCTACCATATCCAGACACCTATATAAACGGATTTGGGATCTTGGGCTCACCTATTAGCCACACACGGTGCCTCTGGAGTTGCCCCATCACATAAGGGATGCTGCTATTCCTCAAAATGTAAGCGTCATGGAAAGAGCTAGGATACTTGGCATTCACATGGGAAATGTACTGGTCCGCCAAACACACTATCTGCACATGCATAGAATGGTAGCTTTTGCGGTTTCTGTACACCTGTTCATTCCTGCAAGGTGGGGGGTACGACAAATGCCACATGTGTACCATCAATTGCCCCAATGATGTTGGGGATATGTCCCATGGCATAGAAGTTTTCAGTGTGGGCAAATCCTCCACCTGGGGGAAAACGATGAAGCTGCGCATGTATTTCAGCAGGGCACACAACACGTTAGAGAACATTGGCTGTGACATCCCTGATGCCATTGCCGCTGTTGTTTGAAAGGACCCACTGGCCATGAAATGGAGTACTGACAGGACCTGCACTAGAGGGAGATTCCTGTGGGATGGCTGATAGCTGACATCAGGTCTGGCTCCAATTGGGCACACAGTTCATGGATTGTGGCACAATTAAGTCTGTAGGTGATAATGATGTGTCTGTCTTCCATTGTCGACAGGTCCACCAGGGGTCTGTATACCGGAGGATGACGCCATCTCATCATCTACCCCAGCGAACATGCCCTATGGAGGAGAAGGGTGAGCAGAGGGTCATACACCACATAGCTTGCACAAGGGTGTTTTGAAGAAATGTGATGTAATCTTTGTTTTGCACAGTATGTCTGTATTCCTGCTCAAAAGTGCTGTGACACAGTTAGTTGCCCTGCCATGTGGCCCCTGAAATGGCAGCTGCGTGACCTGTAAGGAGGGACAAGGGGAAATGAGGTAACTGCGCTGGCGTTGTGCAGCGTTGCAGTAGGCTGATGAATACTGCAGTGCAATTCAGCATTGTTTATCATTGGGTTCCAGGAGCTAATGACGATGTACGACGGCGGTGACGGTACGCACCACGACGGACGTGACCGCCATTTTCTAGCTGTTCACTCACTTGATACCTGACTTTCAACAGGAGAGGACCTACACTGCAAGTGCTGCTGTGACCTGAGTCTGGAAACGACAATGGCTACAGTGTCTGGGGAAAGGGCCCCTGTCTTCACTGCGGAGGAGTTGGAAAAACTGGTGGATGGGGTCGTCCCCCAGTGCACGCAACTCTATGGTCCACCAGACAAACAGGTGAGTACACCGTGAGCATGATGGATGGGACATGAATGTATGGTGTGGCGACGTGGAAAATAGAGGTGGGGGTGGGCAGAGGCCAGCATGTGCGGATGGTCAGTGTATGTGTTTGTGGGCCAGGGTGGGAGGTTGTGGCCAATGAGCAAGAATAACCAGACAAGGGGGTAAAACCCATTCTTACTTTACATTTCCTCTAGGTCAGCACCCACCAGAAGAAGGGTATTTGGCGTGCCATTGCCAAGGAAGTGCGGACCCTGGGGGTCTATCATAGACGGAGCACCCACTGCCGCAAAAGATGGGAGGACCTGTGCTGCTGGAGCAAGAAGACGGTGGAGGCCCAGCTGGGGATGGCCTCCCAACGTGGAAGGGGTGCCCGTCACACCATGACCTCCCTGATGTACCAGATCCTGGCGGTGGCATATCCGGAGTTGGATGGGTGCTTGAGGGCATCACAGCAGCCACAAGGGGGTGAGTACAGTCTCATGCAGCTGACTGCGCGCTTTATGAGGTTTCTGGGTGTGGGAAGTGGGCTGTGGGTTCCCCTAGGCCCGGGCAAACGTTCCGGGGTAGATCCATTATTAGGCAGGGTCAGTGCCAGTCCAACCACAAAAGTGGTAGTGGCCCTCTACACCTAGTCAGGCTCCTGTGGATTCCAGGTGTGCATCAAATGGGTCTAGGCACAGTCCCCCATGGCATGTGATTTTCCCCTGAACTGTTAGTGCATGGCCTAGTCATAGGGCTGCTCCCTGTGTGTTGCGTACGCCAACGGTGGTGTTGTTGCAGGCATTGACCATGTGTCTTCTCTGTCTTTCCCCCCCCTTTTTGTTTTGTCACCCTGTCCTTGTGTGCATTTGCATCATCTGGCGGAGGAGCAGTGGCACTGGAGCAAGAGGGAGCTGCAACTCACGTGGCCCTGGAGGGTGAAAGTATGGAGTTTGAAGGCACCAGTGGTACGGAGGGCGAGGGGAGCTCCACGAGTGGGACAGGAGGAGACACCAGTGACAGCGACTCCTCCTCTGATGGGAGCTCCCTTGCAGTGGCGGGCACCTCTGTGCCCACCGCATCAACAGATACAGCCCCTACTTGGACCATCCTACCAGCAGCCCCTCATCGAGTTTCCCGTGCCCGCTCACCCAGGAGGGAAGGCATCTCCTTCGCCCCAGGCACCTCAAGCCCTGCCCCAGTCAGCCCTGCTGCCCTCAGTGAGGAGGCTATTGACCTCCTGAGATCCCTCACTGTTGGGCAATCAACCATTTTGAATGCCATCCAGGGTGTCGAGAGGCATTTGTAGCAAACAAACGCATACCTGGAGGGCATTCATTTTGGCATGGCAGCCCAACAGCGAGCCTTTCAGGCTCTGGCCTCAGCACTGATGGCAGTCATTGTCCCTGTGTCCAGCCTCCCCATCCAACTTCCTCTACCCAGACCCAATCCCCTGTACCTCAGCCTATCCCATGCAAACCATCAGACCAGCATGCACACTCATCAACACACACGAGTAGATAATGCAAACATAAGCACCACACATCCCACAGGCACTCACACAAGCACCATCCCCATGCATACACACCAACATCCACTGCCTCCACTGTATCCCCCTCCTCCACGTCCTCTTCCTCCCTCCCAGTCTTGTCTCCACTCACACCTGCATGCACTACATCCTCAGCCACTACCTCCATCACCAGCACGCCCATCACCACACACTGCTCATGTGCAATCACCACCCCCACTACCAAGCACACATCCCCTCTATCCTCTCCCAGTGTGTCTGTGAGCCCTCCTCCCAAAGTACACAAACGCCAGCACACATCCACTCATCAGCCATCCACCTCACAACAGCCTCCAGCCCCTGCACCCTCACCCATACTCAGCAGACGTACACCTCCTATGACCACTACCTCTTCCTCCACTCCCAAATCCCCTCCATCTTCCCGTCCCAGTGTGTCTAAAAAACTTTTCCTGGCTAACATTGACCTCTCCCTACACCTCCCGCCCGTTCTTCCCCTAGGTCCAGGATGTCCGGATCCCAGCCCAGCACTTCAGCCACGAAATCCTCGAGCACTGTGGTCCCTGCAAGTCCATTAACATAGTGGGCCGCATCCATCAGAGCTGCCAGTGTGCCACCTAGTGAGGCCAATTATCACCCTATTCCACCACCTGCCAAGGTGAAGAAGGGGACAACATGCTGTAGGGAAAAGCCGCACCAACCACCCAGCAAGGCCTCCTCCAAGACAAAAGAGGACAGTACCAAGGTCCCAGCAGCGACTTTCAAGATGGGGAAGGGACACAAGGCTTATGGGAAGGCAGATCAGGGCACGGAGCCTCAAGGTGAGGGACTGGAGACACCCCTTCTGCAAGACAGAACAGCAACCTGTACGGCGGTGGCCACTGCCGCTACCACGCCACCTGCACCGCCACCAGCACCGCCACCTGAACGCCCACCTGCACCGCCACCTGCACCGCCGCCTGCACGCCCACCTGCACGTCTGCTGCCTCTGCTACAGTCCCCAGCATCATCCCCGGTGGGCAGCCGTCAGAGGCTGCAGGAGACGTCCTGGTGTCTCCCTCCACAGGTGCTGACACATTCACCACCTCCAGCATCTCCGCCGCTGACACCGCCGCAACCACCGCCACCTGCCCCGCGATGTGCTCAGACAATGCCACCACAGCCGACATGACCATCATCCACAGTGGGCAGTCGTCCGAGGCTGCTGGAGTCGTCCTGGACCCTGCTCAGAGTACATGAGGCACCACAACCAGCACTGACAGTACCAGCAGTTGGCAGGCTATGTCACCGCAGGGTGGAGTGTGTCTCTGCCTCCATGGAGTATCATGCTACCTGTTCCCAGGATATCTTGTGGCTCTGACACCCAGGTGCTGGAATGGGAACTGCCACACACCATGTGCAGCACTCTGGGCACAAAGCCCCCTCCAGAACCAGTGGAGAGATACATCCACTCACCCAGTCCTTGGCAGGATGAAGCACTCTGGGCACAAAACCCCCTCCAAAACCAGTGGGCAGCTAACTCCACTGGAGAGACTGTGGCCTTGCACTCCCCAGGACCAATCAGTGGGCAAACCACCCACTTGAGAGACTAGTGAGACTGTGACTTTGCACTCCCCAGGAGCAAGCAGTGGGCAAACCACCCACTTGAGAGACTGTGGCCTTGCACTCCCCAGCACCAATCAGTGGGCAAACCACCCACTTGAGAGGCTTGTGAGACTGTGGCCTTGCACTCCCCTGGACCAAGCAGAGGGCAACCCACCTACTTGAGAGACTTGTGAGACTGTGGCTTTGCACTCCCCAGGAGCAAACAGTGGGCATGGAACCCTCTCGTGGAGCAGTGGTGTCATCCCATCATCTGGCTGAGGTGCCCCCCTCCCCTTCCCTCTGAGGTGCCTGTGTTTTTTTCAACCTGATGCCCCTGCAGTGTTCTCTCCGTTTTGTGGCAGGTATTGTGTGTTCGCTTCGCCCATGCATTTTGGGACCACTGTTCCACGGACAATGAATGGAACACTATCCGGACTTGTGTAGTTGCTGTACATATTTGTATATAATGATCTGTTACAGACCTGTTTTCCTATCTGTATTTTCGATGATTACACTCTTTCAACTCCTTTCATTTTGTCCTTGCATTCTTCCAGAGGGTTACGGGGTGTATATGTAATGTTGCTGCAGGTATTTGTGTGTATGGTGTTGGGGGTGAAGATGGGGGTGTTGCGTGTGTGTGTGTCACTCTCTTTTTCCTCCCCCCCCTGTGTACTAGGTGCAGTACTCACTGTGGTCGTTGTCACCGCCGTCTTTGATGATCCTGGTAGAAGAGGAGGTAAACCAACATTGGTAGCACCTGTAACTCAGGCTCCCTGGCATCCTGGTTCCTCGTTGGGTGTCGAGAGGTGAGTGGTTTCCCTTCTGTGTACAGTTTCTGCTGTGCTTTTGATGGCGTTGGTACCGCCCCAGAAAAGCTGGCGGATTGGTGCCTTGTCATACAGTGGGCGGTACATTGTTTTCCACCTGGCTGTTGGCGGTTACCGCCACAGTGTTTTTTTCTACTGCTGTGGCGGTCGGAGTGTTAAGGTGGCTGTCTGTGTTGGCAGTTTCCGCCATGGTCGTGATTCCCTTTTTGTTTTACCGCCAGCCTGTTGGTGGTATTACCGCCACTTTAACACCGACCGCCAGGGTTGTAATGAGGGCCATAGTGATAAAATATTATTTTATGTTGAAACAACTATAACATCACTTTAGCCTTTGTTGTTTTCCAGTGAATTTCTAGGATTAAGTATGATAATAATGTTTTACTTTGCATTCTAAATCATAAAAATGACTGTAAAAAACAAGGGATAAAACATAGAAATTCTCTGCAAAGAAACCTACTGTTAAAGGGACATTTTAGTTAGGAACAAATGTCAGTTAAAACATACTGATTTAAACAAACTAAACCACTGAATTCACCAGTAATAGTCTCAAATAACTATAACTTGTGCACTAAAGTTACTATATCTTGTGCCCTCGCCATGCAGTGCTTATGACCTCATATATTATATCGCTCATTACCATATTCTTTGACATCATTGATAACATCACTATCATTGATGACAACAATGTACATTGTGGGGGGCACGATTCATTGGCTTGCCCCGTAACCAGGTCAGTCCTGCTATTTTTAGTATAAGCTTTGCCAAAACAACAAAGAATTTCAACACATGCACTCTTTTTAGTGAAAGCACGCAATATTGGCCTAGTCAAATCCTCCCTTTCGGAACCAATATGTGCCTAAGCTGCATTCTCAGTAGTACTCTGAAAGTTATTTTCTGTTAATCATCCAAGGTCCAGTGACAGTGTATTGATAACGCAGACCTAACAGTGCATATAAATTCCTATAACCCTGAGATTCCCATACTACTCTGAAAACACACAGTCTAACCTAAATGATGGAAAGGGAAGGAGATCTGTGATGATACCAGAGAAAAACAATTCCCTTAAATTATCTACTTATCAATCACACTTTAACAGTATTACAGCGCCATGTACATGCCCTCAAAAATTCAAGCACTATCCCATTCTAAGCTTGACTCTTGATGCCTATTCGTGAGCCTTCTCAATGGACCCATAATGCTGCTGGCTCATGCAACCCGATAAACAAACAAAATAGTCAAAACTGTGCAGATGGGAAGCACATTTCCGTGGAAGCACAATAATATGTACTTCATTTCACCCACGTGTAGGCAGTGCCAAAGGCAGTACTCTTGAAATAACAGCATTTTTCTTTAGGTTAAACACATCTGGTCATGCCAAAGCTGCTCTACAAAGCCAGGCCTATAAAGAATACTGACACACACTTTTATTCGAGTTTCATATCCTGCGCCCCCACACCCACGGCCCTTCAATTACTTCCCATTTCTATAGGTTGATACTCTGAAGAACACACAAAAGAAGGACCGTTACTACTGTGACACAAATAAATTAAATGCATAAAATACAAAAGAACAGTAAACATAACGTAAAACTTGGATTTTAAACCATTAAGTTCAGATAATCAAATATAAAGATAGCTGTATATTTTTCCAATACTTGTTTGAAAGAGGAACACAATGATAGCCTTTTAGTACTATGGGGATACGCAATTATAAAAAAAGTAATAATGATTTGCAAAAACTGGCCTGTGAGTGATGAAATTGTTTTCAACAGATTTAACCTGACCTGGAAGAAACATTAAACGATGTTGTCATAGCAGTCTCAATGTAATGCATCACATTTATGTTAAAGGCATTTGTATAACCAGTTGCTATGCCACATGGAACACTTTTGGAAGAAGACAGGATGCTGCAAGATACAAATCTGTTGCAGCGGTGAGGTAGCCAGGGTTCCTGGGGCCCAATCAAGGCTAAGATACCCATACAACTGGTTAGAGGTATAGTAACAATCGGGGACGGGGTTCAGTCAGATCCTAAGGCCGCTCGGCTGCGGTGCCTCTGCACTTGCTGCAACATTGATATCTACATCTGTCTCGCACTACCTTCTTGTACAAAATGCCCATGCCGCAAGTTCTCCTTTTTATGGGCGAGCACCTCAGTCAATTGGTTCGTGGGCTTGCCTTTTAAAATACGCTTGCTTTCATTTGTGAAAGGCATGCAAACATCGTGCCTTTTCCGGTGTGTAGCCCACCTACACAGCAACAGTAAAGTACCAAAAACATACGAGGCTCGATGTTTTCAGCCTGGAGTCCGGACTACTTTATCTGTTTATTTTACACGCAGCGCAATTGCGCCGCGTTTTTTTGTTGCTTTACAACGGTAATAGCTCTTACTCGAACAAATGCGAGACCCGTTGCATTGAAAATGCTTATTGTGCGTGTGGTCCTGTGGAACCTTTAAACGCGATCAACGCTTTTCAGGGCTTCAAATGGAAAATTGCGCAAACCACAGCAAAAGACATGTTTGTGCCAAACATTTGGAGAAGCATGGCTTGCCGTGTGTGAAAAGCTCCATTTTGTCACCAGGCTACGCAAGGTCATTTGTTAGAGTGAGAAAAAGAGACCATAATTTACCTCAGTTGGTTGGCTAGCACAGGACAGTCTGTCAGACATCTGTGTCTGGCCTTTGACTTTCTCCCTGGTAAAGGTCACTGTTGCTGCGTGTGCTTGAGGTCAATTCACCCGTGTGGAGTCGGCGGGTGCTTGAAAGGCTTCTGCTCGTCTGTGGCTCAAGTCCCAAGTGCAGGCCCACAAGACCGAGACCGTCGCTGCAGGGTGAGAAAAGGCATTGTTTTCAGTCTAGTTTACAGCGTCGCTCCCCCCTCCCCCCCCACCTCTGGCAGCAGCAGCTGCAAACCTTTTAATACAAAATAATACAAAACGATAACAAACTAGGTCTATTGTTGTTTTGTATTAAAAGGGGTGGAACCACAGTCTGTGACCAGCACTGAAGGGGAGTGCTCAGCTCCTGCTAGTTTATTGACCCAATCTGTATGACATGGGAAGGGGTCTTGGACATCCTCAGGGGAGGTGTGACCAGAGGTTACATAATAAAAGGGAGGAGACATCCGGAGGTCTTATGTTCCAACATTGTACCTTATGTTACAATGAGTGTACATGCCTCTCATTTTATACGCAAGCCTGCCCACAAACTGAGGCCTTGCTCAGGCCTCTACACTGGCAGTGAGGATCCACGATCTAAGCGCCCTCGCAATGATGCATACACCAACAGTGCAGTACCCTGACCCCAGCAGCATGACGTCTTGTGTCGGGTCTCTCTGCACACCAACCAAGACGACAGCTGCTCCCAACCAGCCTTCCCAGGCTCACCTCCTGTTTTCCTGCCTGCTGCTGCAGCAGCACCGATGAATGCTCCTCAAAGCAAGTGAATGGGCCCTAGTGGCTGCCACCTATTCTGTTCAACACTCCTGACAAAGTCTGAACTGAAGCCACGCCCCCTCTCAGGGGCCTCCCCTTATGGCCTCCAGGTCTGACATGTGTAAAGTGCTCCTGCAGCGCTTTGCCTCTAAGCCCAGGTTCCTCCACGACCTCCTTGCCTCCCGCAAGAAGGAGTGAAAGGACTGTGAAAGACACTGTACCTGAAATACACCTACCACTGGCTGCACAGCAAGTCATTCAGCAAAATCTATGAAAGGAAAAAAAGAAAAAAAAAATATTGTGAAACAAGAAGCAAATTGAAAAGTGCATGACAGGCCAAAAGTGGACACGAACTGCAATCATTAAAAGAAAAATAGTCACATCAAGTAAGCACACCTCAGGCAACAAACATTTCACACTACCCCCTATGGCAACCAGAGAGAACAAAACAGACAGCATAAAGTGTGGCTGAGTCGCAGCACCTTCTGATACACCAGATTCCAAGCAACCCTGATGGCATGTGAGTCTCACACCCTGTCCAACATGGCAAACAACTCAGTGCCAGCAACACCTCCACAGTTTCCACAGCAACACTCCATGGTAGGCACGTTGCCACCATTCAGCGAGCTTTCTGTTCCACAACAGCCTACTGTGATGTACAAATATGGGTCAAATGGTTAAAAAATTACTGTGTTGCCACCCAGGAACATGATGGAGCTGTCAAAAGGTCTTAGCTGCTGCACTTTGGTGGGGACGAACTATA